>NC_064840.1:16662500-17912500 GCF_024166365.1 Elephas maximus indicus | reverse complement strand
TGCAAATACTGGGAGCCACGGAGGGAATGAGAGATAGCAACTAGAGGAGGAAGCGCAGCGTGTCCCTGGGTGACCCAGGAGACGAGAGTGAGGCCCCATCCTCAGCTGAAGGGCTGTCACCCCCCGCCCGCTGCCGTGGGGCCGCCCTTACCGCTCTTGGGTTTAGACTCGCCGGCCGGCCCCGCCGAGGCGGAGCGGGGCGGCTGCTGCCCTTTGCTGCTGCCCGAAGAGGCGGAGGAGCTGCTGGAGCCGCTGTTCTTGTCCATGTCGGAGGCGGTGGCGGCGGCGCTGGGGGAGCTCTGCGGCATCAACGGGGGCCTCGGCGGCGGCAGCGGTCGGAGCGGAGCGGGCGCGGCGGGGACCCAGGCTCATGGCGTTCGGGGCCGGCGGGGGTCGGCGGCGGCAGCGGTTATCAGCCTTCATGGCGACATTTTTCCGTGTTTCCTTCCTCGGCTTCTCAAACGGTGAAGAGAAGCGAAAGGCGGGGCTGTGGAGCCCAGCGGCGGCGGTGACGGAGAAGATGGAGGAGGCCGGGGCTAGGAGGTCCGGGCCGGGCCTGGCGGGGCGGAGGCTGCGGGGGAAGGGGAGATGAGGGAGGGTGCGCGAGCCCCGCCGGCCGGCCGGACACGCTCTCCCACCGCGTGGGGGGAGAAGGCTGGTTGTCTTCGTGTCGGGGACGGGTGTCTCCGACACAGCGACCGACACTCGCCTCAGGGCCGAGGCCGAGCTGCTCCGGGAATGGCGACGAGTCGCCAAACAGCATCTCGAAGAACCCGGATGGACTATATATAGCAAGGGGGTAGGCGTGGGGGATTCTGGGAAATGTAGTTTTCGGTCTGGGTCTGGCTCCTATGACTCCCCCATTGAGAGGCGCAGGGGATGATGGGACTCTTCGTTTCCTCTGAAAACTGTTTTAGTTATTTAGTCTCCGTACACTAATAACATATATAACAATATATAATACTAATAATGATACAACCGAACATTGGAATGTCTGCAGAATTTTTTTATGGACTCGTTTGATCTATTATTTTAATTCTAGTATTGGTATCAATTGATGTATGGCTTTTATTCAATCTCGTATTAAAAATAATAATAATAGTGACGTTAATGACAGTACCTTACATTTAAATATTATTTTACCACACTTCCTCATAAATACCTTATTTCCATATTCATTCCTTCATTAACATAAATTATTCCTAATATCCCATTCCATTGCCAAAAATAATAGTTATCATTGAGGGCTTATTATCAGCAGCCACTGTGCTGTGCTATTTACATGGATTACATCACATTTAATCTTCATAATAACTCAATTTGAAGCATCAGGCGCGGATTTAGATAATTTACCCAAGATCTCATAGCTAATAAGTGATGTTTCTCAACCACCTGTGAGATACCAGTTATCTATTTTACAGACATGGACACTGAGACTTAGAAAATCACATATACACTTTGGAAATTCACAATAAGGCTAGTCTATTTGAGAAGCATTATTAATTCATCCCTTTAACTGTACGTGTCTATGATCCCATTGAATCTCAGACTACTATGGCTGGAAGGAATCATTTATAATTTTCCAAAGTACTTATGGATGAACCTGTTGCCCTCGCGTCAATTCCGACTCGATTTTCATACAGAGTCGCTATGAGTCGGAATCGACTCAAGGACAAAGGGCTCATCCATAAGTATTTTGGAAAATTACAAATGATTCCCTCCAACCATAGTAGTCTAAGATTCAACAGATCACATACACATAGTGTTGACGGGATGAATCAATAATACTTCTCATTTAGACTAACCTTATATAGTTTTTTTTTATTTTTTATATAGTTAGAAGTGCATAATGTGCCAAGCACTGTGCTGGCACAAGTAATGCCAATATACATGACGACTGAAGCTTTTAATAAACTCAGTGTCCAGAGTTAGACAGTTAAGCAAATAGGAAACTACAAAACTGCAAAATGCTGTGCGATTCTGGCCAGAGTAGAGGTTCCACAAGAAAGTACAAACAGTTGGGAGGGACAAAGGAGGGCTTCCCAGAGGTGGCATCACTTGAGCTGAGGATAGAAGCACAAGTAGAATTTCACCAGATAGCCTCTGAAGAATAAATAAACAAAATCCAAGAACTCCTCTAATTGGTCCCTTCTTAGCTCCTTTTTATCTAATTTTTGGAATTAACAGTTTAAACTGGGATAAAAGAAATTAGATACTAATCTCCGTATTTTTTAATTTCCTTAAAATGGTCTCCATCAGCTCTTGTCCTGTTTCACCTTTTACAGTTTCTTATCCACAAGTCATATTGAAATGAGAGAAATAGCTAGATGACTGATGGTTTGAAAACTTAATGCGCTATCCAGAAGGAACAGCCCCAAAGTGGCCTATTCTTATATATGACTAGATGTGGAAGATATACTAAGACTCCTTGATGCACCTTTATTTAGCAAAGATGTGAGAACTCAGAGCATATGAACGAAGAATTCCTTTCTTCTATCACTCTTAAAAATAAAAGAGAGGGAAAGAGAGAAATCCCAATGCAAAAAACAAAAACAAACCCGTTGCCATCGAGTCGATTCTGACTCATAGAGACCCTGTAGGACAGAATGGAACCGCCCCCCCGCCCCCGCCCCCGCCCCCGCCCCCGCCCCCGAGCTTCCAAGGAGGCGCCTGGTGGACTACGAACCGTGGACCTCTTGGTTAGCAGCCATAGCACTTAACCACTACACCACCCCAAAGGAGAGTGCTCACGCTGTATTAAACCAGGAAGATATTTTTCAGCTTTTGAGATCTTTGGCACTTTTCTCCTTAAGAAAGATTTACAGGGAACACATTTAAATAAAAGTAGAAACATACAGAAATCCAAGCAAAACTCACCACCTCCCTCCTTTTTTTTTTTTTTTTTTTGTTCAAGATGGTTTAGAGGACCCTTTCCATAAACACAGAATGTGGAATTCTGGGTTTGAAGCAAGCCGCCCATGCTATGTCAGTTGGAGCTAGAAATATAACTTAATGACAGCAGGGGTGGTGATTGATTCTGACTTCCTAAATCAGAGCTTCCATTCGTATTTATAAAAGTCCTAGGATCGTGAAACAGAAAGAAGAAAGAATAGCCTTTCCGATGTTTAATTTTCAGAGCACTCTAGCCTATGTTTCTCAAAAATGGTCTGCAAATCCCTTGCACCCGAATCACCAGAGAAGAGGGTTAAAATAAAGATTCCTGGGACACATATCAGATTTACTGATGCAAAATCTCTGGTATTTGGAGGCCAGGAATCTGCATTTCAAAAATCAGACTAGGTGAGTCTTATGTATACCAACGTTTGCGAGAATTGACCATGATTTCGACCTTTTACTACATAGTGTCTCACTCAGTTTCCTTCTTCTGCAACAAAAAAAAAATTGACTTTTTGGAAAACAGTTACTTGGAATCACGCAAGTTACTACTCGTACTACTGGTTGACAGGGCTCAGAGACATGTCCACTGAGAGGTCTTGGATCATCCGGGAGGGGACCTCAGGTTCCCCTCATTCCTGAAGAATCCTAAATTCAATTTGAGAAGAGGAAGAAGAAGGGACTTCGGGTATCCACAGACAAACAGCCTCCCCATCCCAGAGATCTTGGCTCCTTAATAGCAGGTTTCAGAACTCGCTCGACTAAAGGTGTCTCTGCTCGGCCGCCGTCAATGTCTCGAGCCTCAACGTGACGTCACTCTCCGGTTGTTGTCACCCGACTACCAAGATGGCGGCCCCCAGTAGCTGCCTTTTATGGAACTACTGCGGCCGTGGGTGGTCGCCGGCGATGCTGTTCTGCCGGCTCCCCGGGCTTCGTAGCTCCTGGCCCGGGGGCCCGCTGGGTGCGCGGCTCTTGTCCCACGAGAAGCAGTCGACAGAAACGCACTTCGGGTTTGAAACGGTGTCGGAGGAGGAAAAGGGAGGCAAAGGTGAAAGGGGCGAGAAGGCGATGGAAGGGATCTGACGGTTCACGAACTAGTTTCTTCTGCCCAACTAGGGGTTGATTTAACATCTCATTAGCTCTGATGCCGTAGCCTGTGCAGTCCTGACCTCCAACGGGTCTCTCAGCCTGACCCCCTCTTTTTAAGCAGAGTAATTATTCGCTAAATCCTATCAAATGAGGACTTTTGTAGACATTATTTCCAAATCTCATTTTTAGTGTTACGGTAGTGGGTAATCACATCCCCATGTTACACATGAGGAATTGACAAAGTTTAAGCAAAAACTTGCCTGATCTAACGTAGCTCGTAAGTTGTAGTTGCACAGTGGTTAAGAGCTACGGCTGCTAACCAAAAGGTCGGCAGTTCCAATCCACCAGGCGCTCCTTGGAAACGCTATGGAGCAATTCTTCCCTGTCCTATAGGGTCGCTATAAGTTGGAATCGACTCGACGGCAACGGGTTTGGGTTTTTTTGTTTGTTTGTTTTTGGGGGGCTGTTTAGAAAATCGTGGAACCAGTATTCCAGCCCAGTTTGATCTTACTCCAGAGCTCCTGTTCTTAGTCTCCATAAAGGGAGAGGCCATTTTTTTTAATAGAAAATTGTGCCTCAGTTTCCAGATTTGCAAAGCAGTAATAATAGTAACCCGTCCGTTTGATTTCTTGTGAGGATTAGATTACCTAAAACATTCAAGAACTTTGAACAGTGCCTGGCACTTAGTCTTTGTTTAGTAAATGTTAGATGTTGTTGAACAGTTTCTTCGTGTCCAGCCCTGTGCCACAGACCTGAGAAATAAAAAGAACTGTTTTAAACTCCAGCTGTACCCTTTGGAATGAGGAAGGTATTGTGCCCATTTTACAGATGGATAAGGTGAGGCTCTGAGAGGTTCAGTCACTTGTCATAAAGTCACCCAGGGAATAAGAGAAAGAGCCCACAATGGGATTTCCTGTGGTCTAAAAGACTATATTGTGTTGCCTCCCACCTTAACCTTACTAAATGCATACTTCTATTGTACCTCTTTAAACACTGAATTCAAATTATTTATTTCACTGGACTGTGAATCCCCAGAAAGCAAGGACAATGACTCATTCATTTCTGTATCCTCAGGGCCTGATGCAGACCCTGACACTTAGCAACTCATAACTGCATGTGGAGTGAGATAATGGAAGCCAAGTAAAATGATAGCAAACATTCATTTAGGGCTGGGAACCTTTTTAAAAACTTTACATTAATTCTTATAATTATAACCCTATGAGGTAGAAACTATCATCCCAGTTTTATAGATGAGGAAACTGTTGTTAGTGCCATTGAGTCAGTTCCGACTCATGATAACCCCAGGTGTACAGAGTAGAGCTGCTCCACAAGGTTTTCAAGGATGTGCCCTTTCGAAGGCAGATTGCCAGGCCTGTCTTCCAAAGGGCCTCTGGTTGGATTCAAACCTCCAACCTTTCGGCTGGCCAACACTTAACAATTTGCACCACCCAGGGACTACAGAGGAAACTAGAGCAGAAATATTAAGTCACTTACCCAAGTTACTTGCTCAGTGACAGAGCTGGGATTTGAATCCAGGTGGGTTGCTTCCAAAGCCTGTGCTCTTACCCACTACTTAATAACAGTAATAATAATGCCTAACCTCTGTTGGGCTTTACAGTGTGTAAACAACATTCTCCACAGTGGCAAGCAGAGGAAGAGTTACTGACTTTGCTAAATATGATTGTGTTCTACACAGTAATGCAGGACTGTAAAATAACTCTTCAAGCTGAGATCATGCACAATGATCTTAATCCCTGGAAAAAATTACTGTTGTTCTGTGACTTTTAAAAATTATCACGCAATAAAAGCTCTTTTACTGTCATTTATAAATATATGGAAACCCTGGTGGTGTAGTGGTTAAGTGCTATGGCTGCTAACCCAAGGGCTGGCAGTTGGAATCTGCCAGGCGCTCCTTGGAAACTCTCTGGAGCAGTTCTACTCTCTCCTATAGGGTCGCTATGCGTCGGAATCGACTCGAGGCACAGGGTTTGGTTTTTTTTTTTTGAAAGCGAATATTTATTTAGTATGCTATTATTTAAAATTAGATTTACTGTTATTTTTATTCATTTAAATTTTTTATTTTTAAAATTAGAAATATTGTGAATTAAAGTGTTTTGTCTGTAAAAATTTTTGTCGATTACATCAGTCTTTGCTGCCTTCTCATCGCATAACTTACAATATGGAGTGAGCATCTTTTCACGGTTTTGATCAGCTTTTCACATTTTATCTATTGCACATTCAATGTCATAAAATATCTCCAAGAGCTCCTTTAATTTGAAATTTTTTACTGGTATCACTTCCTCTGGGAAACGTCAACCTTTTTGTCACAGCTACATGCCTCGTTTATGTGAATAAGCTCATCTTCGCTAAGTTCCTCTGGCTGCATATTTAGAGTCTCTTGAATGATGGCAGTGTCAGTATCCACATGGTCAACTATTTCTTGTATAACCCTATTGACATTTGACTCACTTTTCACTTCCGGCATTATCAGTTTTTATTTCTTTTCTGTACTTTCATCTTTGTTGGCCATTTCCCTTTTTCATTTGTCCCTTTTAGAAAATATCTCTCAGGTTTGTCACTGGGAGATAAGGTGGCAATACAACTACATGCTTTGCTGTCTGCGCGTGAACTGATGCACAGTGACAAGCCACCAACAACCTTTTAAAGAAGTGATGTGATTGGTCACTGACCATAGTATGCGCCTGTTATTTACACAGTGATTTGTGGATGAAGAACTGGCAGTGAAGTGTGTTCTTTTCTTTCTTTATTAACTCACAGTCAATATACCATGGTAAGTGAAACTTGAATTTTGTTGGGGGAACTGATGTTATTCAACTAAATTATGGAAACAGAAATTGTGTGCATATGGATACTGTGTCAAGTGAGGACTGCTGGGACTCAATTGTTTGAGACATAGGGTCTCTCAGATACCCCAAAAGCAGTTCAAAAGAAAACAAGCTTGGAAATCACAAGACTGAGAACAGGCCTTCAGGTTTCAGTTGAAGAGGAGCTCTGTCTGCAGTTTGCTGATTCCCAGAAGAGGTTGGTCATGTTTTTGGATCTCTGCAGTACATTTCATCCAAGGAACTCAAAGCATCTGTCCTTCATTTCCTAACTCAGCCTTACTGCAGGGAGACAGGTGGCTGGCACCAATATTCTCATATTATGGGCAGAGAAACTGAGGCGCAAAGAAGTTAAATGTAGCCTGTCCTTGAAATGGAAACTTCTGAGCATCTTGGATAGCAGATTCCTTTTTCCTGCAGTCAACCTAGATTCCGCATTCCATCTTGATCCTATGAAGAAGATCCATGAGGACCTTTTACAGTCCGACTTGGCCCTGATTGACATCTTACTATCTGCCCACCAAATTGTACCTGAGGTTCTTCTTAGTGATACAGCAAGAGATGAGCTGAGGTCTTCTGATCCATTAGTTGTCGTTGCTAGCTGTTGTGGAGTTGGCTCCAACTCGTGGCAACTTATGTATAACAGAACGAACACTGCCCAATCCTCATGATTTTTGATATGTCTGAGCCCACTGTTATGGCCGTTGTGTCAGTTCATCTCATTGAGGGTTTTCCTCATTTTTGCTGACCCTCTATCGTTTCTGGCAACTCGTCTTTCCTGATGACATGTCCAAAGTAAGCAAGGTGAAGTTTCCCCCCTCCCCACTTTTAAGGAACGTTTTGGTTATATTTCTTCTAAGACTAATTTGTTCATTCTTCCGGCAGTCCACCGTACATTCGATGTTTTTCGCCAACACCACAATTCAAATGCATCAATTCTTCTGTCTTCTGTTTTCGATGTCCAACTTCTGCATGCATATGAGGCAACTGAAAATACTATGGCTTGGGTCAGGTGCACCTTAGTCAACAAAGTGACATCTTTGTTCTTCATTTTTTCGCCATTTATCATGATGTTGCTTGCTGATCGACAAAAACCATTAGAAAACTGTATTCAACTCTCTTCCCCTCATCCTCCAAGAAACAGACACCTATTTAGTACCAAGTGTGTGCATAGCATTATACAAGGTAGTAGTCTTAGATAAAGATAAGTAAGGCAGCAGAAAAGTGATTTCTTACATAAAGTACTTTTCAGTCTCTTTTAAAAGAGGTAATATAGAGGTGTAAATTTGGGCACCAAGCATTATGGCTTAGCTTCACCTAGCAAAGATCAGCAATTTCAAGGAGAAAAGCACCTTCTTATTTATTTAGGGCTTGTCCGCATTAATCCCTATTAATAGCACAATCATGTGATCTTCCCTGTTAGTCTACCATGTGTTTGAAAGCGTGGCCAAGAAGTATGATGTGATGAATGATATGATGAGTCTTGGTATCCATCGTGTTTGGAAGGATTTGCTGCTCAGGAAGATGCACCCATTTCCTGGGACCCAGCTGCTCGACGTTGCTGGAGGCACAGGTAATAATCTAGTTTCGTATCCTTGGGTATCACTGAGCATGTTTTACACAAGTTAATGTCTCTTGTTGGAATGACCTAGCTCACCTGTCATTAGGGTGAAGATGGTCATTGAAAATTGATACACTTAGAACTTACTGTTTTCTTTTGAACTGAATATCAGCCAAAAGGATTGAATATCAGCTTTGTGTTTCTCACTTTTCTAAAATTCACAGGATTATAAAAATAAAAAGACCAATTTTTTACTCCAGTGATGTTTCACCATCTAAATGACTGTTTTACCTTTAACCCACTTTCCCTCTTATTTGGGGAGAGATCTTTTACCATACCACACAAGCTTTCTAGGCAACCTTTTCTGCCTAATCCACTATCACATCAGATATCAAGAGCTTAATTGTTTATGTATTGTCCTTTGTTACTTGGATAGAAACGTGTCACGGGTTTCTAAATGTATCTTGATGTCGGTGCCCTGGTTAAATTATAAATGAATAAACTCCATGTTGGAAACATGTTTATGTGTGGCTTTGTTGGTGTGGCCCTCTCCCCAAACAGAAGCTTAGAGGGCAGTAACACACCTTGCCCTGTATGGGACAATTTAGCAGAATCTACCAAAATCTTAAATGCATATAGTCTATGATCCTGCAATTCCAACTCTAGGTCACAAAAAACTTGCAAGAAAATATATGCTCATGATATCATTTTTCGTAATAGTGAAAAGTTGGAAACAACCTATTTCTGCCTTAATAAGGAAATACTTTTAAATTAAGGTACATCTATGCTATGAAATGGAAACCCTCATGGCATAGTGGTTAAGAGTTCAGTTGCTAACTAAAAGGTCAGCAGTTCGAATCCACCAGGCAGCTGTGGGACAGTTCTACTCTGTCCAATAGGGTCTTTAGGGTTGCTATGATTCAGAATCAACTCGACAGCAATGGGTTTGGGTTTTTTTTATACTATGAAATATTATATACCCATCTAAAAGGAAGGAAAACCTGCAAGTACTGATGGAAAGACATAGTGAGAAGAAAAAAAACCAAATTGTATAGCAATGTATATAATATGATTCTTGGTTATATTTTTAATTTTTTTCATATCAATACATGTAAATGTATTTTGATATTTTGAAAAGTGGCTGAAGAATACCTCATTGGATAGAGACAGGAAACACCTAAGAATATATTTCTTGCAAATAGTGCAAGAAAAAAAGAAAAGGAAACAGAATTATAAGAAAGGGAATATGATGCCAGAGATCACTGACTTTCCTCTGAACAATTTTTACCTGGTCACAATATTGGAAACACTTTTGATTTTCCATTTTTAGGCCTAAACTATCATGGAAGACTTAATTATAGCTATAGAACAAACGGTAAATGTTTCAGTCTTGAAATGTAAAAGTACATATGATGGAAGATTGAGGGAGTCAAGAGATAAAGGTCCATAGTTGATGGAACAAGAAATTAAATAATGATTAGTTTATTGCTCCAAGTTTTAAAGGTATATAGAGGAACTACGAAAAATGTTATAAGTATGTTGAGAAGATAGGGGTAAGCAGAGATGGAGGGCAGGATATCATTGTGAATTTGTCAGGTAAAGAAAGGAGTCCCTGGGTGGTACAAATGATTAACATGCTCAGCTGCTAACCAAAAGGTTGGAGGTTCAAGTTTACCCAGGGGTGCCCTGGAAGAAAGGCCTGGCAATCTACTTCTTTAAAATCAGCCATTGAAAACCCTATGGGGCACCGTTCTACTCTGATACACATGGAGTGGCCATGAGTCAGAGTCAATTTGACAGCAGTTGATTAGTTAAGTAAAAAAATAACCATAACCAACAGAAGAAACAGGTAAAAGAGTTAGAAGAGATCATCTCCGGGGAACTGAACTGGGTGTGAGAAGTTGTGGGGCAGGAAATTATTGCTTGTAACTGTACACGTATGTTTCTTTTATGAAAATTATAAGAAAAAGACTGGAAGGCTATACACCAAGACACTTGTCATGTCTGGAGAGGATAAGGAGAGGGAATGAGATTTTGGTTTTATTCCATATATTTAGGTATTGAGTCATTTTTAGTAAGAATGTGTCCATGTATTGTCCAGTTTTTCAAAAAGGTTTCATAAGAATTTTAGACATTAAAAAGTTACTGTTAAAAAAAAAAAGTTTTCATGGGACAGCACATTGAACTGGCATCACAAAGTTTGTGTTCAACATCCTAGTGAGGTAAGTAGCATCTGGAGTCTTAAAAGCTTGTAAGCAGCCATCTAAGATAAAAACTATTGGTCTCTACTTGTTGGGAGCAAAAGAGAAAGAAGGAAACCAAAGTCTCAGAGAAGAAACTAGTCTGTAGGGCTGATAGCCTACATGAGCCATGGCCTCATTTACCCTGAGACCAGAAGAGCTAGATTGTCAAATGGACACAGGGAACCTGGGATGGAAAGGGATTGTGTGCTGTCACATTGTGGGGTTTGCAACTAAGATCACAAAACTATATGTGTATAAATTTTTGTATGAGAAGTTAACTTGAGCTGTAAACTTTCACCTAAAGCACAATAAAAAATTTAAAAAAAAAAGAAGTAGTACATGATGCCTGGCTTCCACTACCAACCCTTCTGATCAGAGGCACAATAGATGGACCCTGACAGAACTGGAGAAAAACGTGGAACAGAACTCACATTCTTAAAAAGTCCAGACTTACTGGGCCAGTTGAGACTAGAGAACTCCCAGAGACTATCACCCTGAAACCATTCCCTGAGGTCACCTTTTAGCAAAATAACAGATTGGCACACAAAATAAAGGATATTACCCATGAAAACAGTGCTCCATTAAAAAAAAATCTATATGAGACCAAAAGGTCAACAATTATTCTAAAGCAAAGATGAGAAGTTAAAGGGACAGGGAACTAGACTACTGAAAATGGAACAACCAGAAAGCAATTAAAGAGATGCGACACATTGTGAAAAAATGTAACATGTCACTGAACAATTTGTGTAGAAATTGACAAATGGGAACCCACTTTGCTGTGTAAACATTCATCAAAAACACAATAAAATGTCATCTTGAAAAAAAAATTAGCCACAGCAAAAAAAAAAAAAAAAAGTTACCATTGAGATGAGTAGAAACTTCAGTTTTCACACAGTCATCAACCACTTTATCTTTGTTGCTGCCTTTTGTTTTTGTGGTTTTTCATCTTTCCTCCTATTGGCTTCCCACAGGTGATATTGCATTCCGGTTCCTTAATTATATTCAGGCTCAGCATCAGAGGAAGCAGAAGAGGCAGTTAAAAGCCCAACAGACATTATCCTGGGAAGAAATTGCCAAAAAGTATCACAGTGAAGAGGACTCCTTGGGTGGCTCCCATGTCATGGTCTGTGACATCAACAAAGAGATGCTCAAAGTTGGAAAGCAGAAAGCACGTGCTCAAGGATACAAAGCTGGTAAGTCCTCCAGAAAGCAGACACAGAGAAGGTGCATGTGTGTTTATTAAATAAGACGGAATGCATAAAGAACATTGAACTGCTTTCTTTTCCAGCTTTCAGAAACTTCTAGGTAGGAACTGAAGATAATTTGTGTGGCAGAGTGATTTCAATAAGTCAGTGAGTTAGATTACCAGCCACACATGACAGGGGAGATAACCACAGCCCAAGGTATGGAGTGTCTCACTCAAGTCACACAGCTTTTAAATGGCAGATCCCAAACCAGCACTGAATCTTCTGATCTGTTGGGCCTGAGACGGAAGTTGTGCTTTCAATTCCCAGCAGCTCCCAGGTGACCCCATTGTATCATTCCTGTTTGCATGCTGTTGTATCTGCCATCAACGCTAGGATAGTTCGATTGACGTGGAAGCTGAGCAGGTGCGTGGCTGGGATCCTGTAAAGAAAAGACTTGTTGGCAAGCCAACGGCAGGCTCTTTGCACTGAGGGGCTGCCAGGGCCTCATTTTTATGTGGGACTCTTTCACAGGCACTCTTTGCTCCAAAAAATAAGTGAAGCCTCGTGCTTCAACATAGAACTGTGCTCCAGAGGGTTTTTGTGGCTGTAACCTTTAACCTTTCATAAGCAGATTGCCAAGCCTCTGGATGGGTTCAAACCGCCAACCTTTTGGGGCTAGCGCTTAACCATTTGCACCACCCAGGGCTACTTAGCTCCTTTTAAGTAAGCTGAGACTCAGTCAGATCTGCACTGCAGCCTAAAGGCTTTCCCTGCCCAGGGTTGCTTCCTCTGGCTTCTATCTTTCCTAGGTGTTGCTCCAAAAAAAAACCTTTTACTGTGTTGAATATATATGTAACAGAACATTTGCCATTTCAACATTCTTCACATGTACAGTCAGTGGCATTAATCCGTCCATCATGTTGTGCAACCGTCATATTTCTGTTTCCACATTTGTTCCCTCACCTGTAACAGAAGCTCGGTATCTCCTAAGCAAGGAGTCCTTCTTCCCGCCTCCCTCCTGCCCACCTCTGGTAACCACTAATAAACTTTGGTCTGTATACACTTGCCACTTCTGGGTATTTCATGTAAGTGGTCTCTTACAATACCAAAAAGCCTTTCTCAGTCCTACCTCCAGCTCAACATCTGCTTCTCAGAGAACCCAGCTGATACAGTTGAGGAAACATCAGTAAACAGTACTCCTCAAACTTCCCTGCTGAAGTACTCTCAACAGCAGCTGTCAGAGCGACTGCATACCTCTAGGAGCCCACTGCAAGCTCAAAATGTTAATGACCAGGGAAGCTGCACCATGTTTACTCAGCTTTTCAGGGCCCCAGCCCTGCCCTCCTCCAAGACTGCCAAGCACTGCAGGCAACCACTGGAGAGGCAGTGCTATAAAGAACAGGGAAATTAAAGTCCTTCAGGTCAACGTCAGCATTTTTTTTCCTCCTCACCCATGAGTGCATATGGTTATTTTAGCTCAATTCTTCCTTCTCCTCCTCTTCCCACCCCTGAAGGAGCTGCCTAGATGAACCACAGCCCACTTGGCCCCCAAGATGAAGGACTCTTTTGTTAACCATCAACACTGATCAGGAGGTAGGCAGTCTAGTGTTCTGAGACAAAGGCACTGTGTTTCTTACTCCTACTGAAGACACGTGTTTCCCTTCTTACTGGTGCTCAGCCATAAAGAATGGAGAACAAAGGTGCTGAAATGATAGGTGATGTTCTGTTTCTGGAACCATCTCTTCTTAGCATGGTTTGCCCTTCAAGCTGTCCTAACTGCCAAGCTAATCTACCTGCATAGGAACTCTAAGTGTTGTACAGTACAGTCTTCTTTATCTTTCCCCTTCATCAATCTCCAATAACTGCCACTGCAAAAAATATCATGCCAAAAAAGCTGAAACTACATAGGAGGATCCTAGAAATGATTTTTAAAAATGTAAAAGTTAATGTGTAAAGACATGTTTATGTGTAGCACTGTTAGGTGTGTGATGGCTCCCCAGATGGAAGCTCTGAAGGCAGGACCTTTAAAAACGTCTTTTTGATGGATTATAAAAGTGACATATTTGAGAGATATATTTTAGAATATTTTAGAAATCCATAATTTTGGAAAAGTATTAAAGTAAAAGCCTTCATATACATAATAATGCTAATATTAGCTTGCTAGTATATTATATACATAATAATTACTATATAAAATAATGCAAATATTAGCTTGTACATAATACAAGTAAGGTGTTTGGCACCCTGGTGCGGGTGGGACTATGCAAATAAGGTATATGGAATTCTACAAGGGGACTGGTCAGTTTTGCCATCCCACAAGGCTTAAAATGAGCCATCCCAGAGGCGTAAAGGGGGGACCTGAGTACCACCAAGAAAAAGAGACAGGAGTGAAGCATGTTCTTTGGACCCAGTATCCCTGCACTGAGAACCTCCTAGACCGTGGAGACAGAGAGGGAGCTGTAACACTGGAGACAGCACAAGGTGGCAAGTAACAGAGAAGTGGCAGCGGCAGAACTAGGAGACTGGCACAAGATGGCATGGTGGGCTTCCTGTGTCATGGAGTAAGGCAGTTACAGTGGGTGTGCTGACCCACGGAGCAAGCCTCCTTTGGGCAGGAGGGTTCCTGGCAAAGTAGAGTGCCACCAGGCACTTATCAGAGGAGCTAGGCTTGCCAACCCACTAAACAAAAAGGCTGAGCGCCATCAGACAGGAGGCTTCTGGTGAAGTGGGGCATCTTCAGGCACTTATAAGCAGAGGGAGAGAGCTTTGTATCACTTTCCAAAGCCTCGCAGGGGCGGGGCCTGAGGAGCTGAGGGCCAGAGAGAGGCCTGCCTGTGGGTACTTCTGAGAAGACGCTGTCCTGATTGAAGAGCTGTATCCTGAATCTTTCCTGATCCTGAATTCTAACCTGTTAATTCCCTAATAAACCCCATAATTGTCTGTGAGTTCTGTTGTGGCCATTGCAATGAATTATAGAACCCAGCAGAGGACTAGAGAGTGCTGTGGAAGGGATGGCTGGTTTTTAAAATTGGTAAAAATTTTTTTTAAAAAAAGAAAGAGGAGGTATGTGTGATCTCCACCTCAGAGGAACCAGCTTTGGGCTGTCAATGCTGATCTTGATTCTCCTTCCCCATTTCGAGGTTAGATGAAAAGATCAGATACCTCCGCCATGCCATGTTTATAGGACCATAGTCTCACGGGACAACTCAGTCGATTGGCCTAACATTGTTCATAATGTTTTACAAACTGGTGAATAGTGTCTGGGGTCTTAAAAGCTTGTGAGCAGCCATCTAAGGTACAACTGTTGGTCTCTGCTCATCTGGAGCAAAAGAGAAAGAATGAAACTGTTACTCAAAGAAGAAACTAGCCCACAGGACTAATAGCTCACACGAACCCTGGCCTCTTCTAGCCTGAGACCAGAACTAGCTGGTGCCCAGCTACCATTACTGACCACTGTGACCAGGGACACAATAGAAGGTCCTGGATAGAATGGGAGAAAAATGTAAAACAAAATTCAAATTTCTAAAAAGGGCCAGATTTACTGGACCAATAGAAACTAGAAGAGTCCCCAAGACTATCACCTTAAGATACCCTTTGAACATGGAACTGAACCCACTCCTGGAGGTCACCTTTCAGCCAAATGTTAGATTGGCTTCTAAAATAAACAGTATTACCCATGAACAATGTGCTCCCTTAAACAATCAACTATATGAGACTAAACGGTCAACATCCACCCAAAAGCAAAGATGAGAAAGCAAGGAGGGCCAGGGAAGCTAGATCAATGGAAACAGAGCAAACAGAACAGAAACAAAGAGAATGCTGACACATTGTAGAAATTGCAACCAATGTCATGGGACAATTTGCATAAAAATTGTTAAATGCGAACCTAGTTTGTTCTGTAAACTTTCACCTAAAACACAATAAAAAATTTTTTTAAAGTCACTCATAAGCCCAATATTGAGATGCCCCTCAGTATTTTCATGTATTTCCTTCCAGTCCTTTTCCTAATCATTCTTTTTATAAAATTGAGAATATTTTGTATATATAATTTAGTAAAAATAGTATCTTCCTTTAATTCAGCATTTAATCACGAGATTTTTCCATGTCATTAAAAATTCTTTAAAATAATTATTTTTATGATACTCCCCCAGATGGATGTTTCATAATTCATATAACCAGTTCACATAACCAACAACCAGTTGATCTTTCATTTTTTTTCTAATGTTTTTGTGTACAGCACAATATTGTGACATCCTTATTTGTAAATTTTTACATGCATCTATTAATTTTTTTACTAATTGTATTTACTAATTGGACAAGTGTTTAAACTAACTCTCAATTACCTTATCTATAAAATGGAAAAAATAATAACCATCTCATAGCAGGAAGCAATATACTATGGTTGTTAAAAACACAGGCTTCAGGATATAACTACCAGAGTTCCATCCATCTGTGTGACCCTGGGTAAGCTACTTTAACCTTTCTGGTACTTAGTTCACCAGAAACATGAAGATCATCATAATAACTCTCATAGGATTGGTGTGAGGATGGGATTAAATAATACATATAAAGATGTATATGAAGTGATAGCACAGACCCTGCCACATAGTGTTGGTAGCAATGATGGTGATGACAATGATTGATGGTGATGGTCAGTGTCCTAAAATTAAATAGCTGGGTCAAACAGTATTCTTATTTTTAAGGCTCTTATTTTTAAGCAAGCTGCCAGTTTGCTTTCCAGAAAGGTTATTTTCATTTACCTTCCTCTATAGAGCCTTCCTGTTATATATTGTGTCTGCTGGTTGAATAATGTTAAAGCAGAGTCAGGGTCCTTACAGGACATTGCAGATCTGATAGGGGGTGCCCTTGGGTATCTTGTAAATTCATGATCAAGATCTGCATTCTAGACACTTTGATTCTCTGAGTCCAGCAGAACCAATAATGATGCTAACCACTGTGCTACTCCCGATCTACTTCCACAAAATTACAGCCACTAAAAACACTATAGAGCACAGTTCTGCCTTGAAACACATGGGGTTGCCATGAGTGGGAATCACTCAACAGCAACGGGTTTTGTTTTGTTTTGTTAACCACTGTACTTAGAGAAACTCATTTAATCCTTCCAGAAACCCTATGAAGTAGGTGCTAGTTCATTTTACAGGTGAAGAAACTGAGGCAAGGAGAGACAAACTAGTTTATTCAAGATTATACAGCTAATAAATGGTGAAACTGGAATTAGAACATGAGCACTCTAAACCCAGAACCTAGACTCTTAACCACAGTGGTCTATATACAACACTTACTTAGCTGGACAAAAATTCCACCTGAGGACTTGTGGGTAGGTATCAGATCTACTCCAAGAACCCTGGGGAAAGGACTCAGCTCCTAATAAGCTTCAGAAACACCAACTTCAAGTTCTCAGGATCAGAGGACACCATGAAGACAGTGGCCAGGAATCCAGTGGAGAAGGCATTGAGGTGCTTGGGTGCAGAGGACAGTCACCCAGACCAAGACTGAGAAATGATTTCTCTTTCAGGACTTGCTTGGGTATTGGGAGATGCTGAAGAACTGCCCTTTGGTGATGACAAGTTCGATGTTTACTCCATTGCCTTTGGGATCCGGAATGTAACACACATTGATCTGGTATGAATGGCTGCATCCTTGGCTTGTGTGCCTCTTAGGAGATTAGTTCCCCTGGAGTGGACCCACAGTGAATGAGGAAAGTGAGAGCGGTTCTCCAGGCCCAGTTCTTGAGTGGAATGGCCATTCTACTTCGGGCCATTTAATCCTTTACTCAGTCCTTGAAGTTGCTGCTTTTCCTAGTCAGAAAATTGAAAATAAACTGAAACCTAAAAAAACTGCAGAGCAGATCCCCATAGAAGCCTTGATTTCTGTGAGACCATCTTTAAGACTACCAGTGTTGCTCTGACAGTTCACCTATTTCCTCTCACTTATGAAACTGACCCTGTGAGTTTGCAGAGCAGAGACATGTCAGAGGTTGGAATTATCTGACACAGAAAAAGGCATCAAACCTATTTTGGCAGAAGGTAGCTACAGTTGCTCTGTGAAGGGAATATTGAACTCTTAATTTGATGGAGTTCTTTATTTCCACTTGAACATTCTATTCAAAGTATTAAAGACCATGCACAAGGCACACAGTTTCATTTCTATTATGAGGGTGCCAGTTCCCTGGTTGCTCTGCTTTGGGTGGGATATTATGGTGCTCTCCAGCTTGATTTTCATGACCTGTACTGTGTCTCTAGCCAACTTATTATTTCTTTTAATTAAAAAAAAATTTTTTTAATAGGTTCATAGTTCAAAAGGTATAGAAGGGCATATATTGGAAGTGTCCTAGCTTGTTTCCCAACCAATGAGTGCCTCCTGTCCCTGCAGACAATCACCAGTTATCTTTGCAAAGATATTTTGTGTATATTAAGGGTATCCTTTTTATTTTTTAATACAAAAATTAGCATGCTAAATACCTCACCCCCTTTTTTTTTCCCTGAAAAATACATCTTGGAGATTTCTTCCACATCAGTACAGAAAGAGAACTGTCCCCTCCTTTTTTAATAGCTGTGTAGATTCCATTTGTCTAGATATTCCATAATTTAATCAGTCTCTGATTAATGGTTAATTTAAGATGCTTCTAATCTTGTGCTGTTCAAACAGTGCTGTAGTGAATAACCCATATACATGTCATTTCCCCAGTAGAAGCACGTCTGTAAGGTAAATGGAATTGCTAAATCAAAAAGGATAGCCATTATAACTTTGATAGGTAGTTCTGAAATTGCCCTCCCTGGAGGTTGTACCAGTCTGTAGTCAGTTTAGATTACCCCAAAGTAACCTCCTCTAGTCTCAGGTGGCAGAATGCCTAATAAAAATTAGAATATGGTAAGGCTAATTTCTAAGAAGCCCTGGTGGCATAATGGTTAAGTGCTTGGCTGCTAACCGAAAAGTTGGCAGTGCGAACCCACTGAGTGGTTCTGCAGGAGAAAAGACCTGGCAATCTGCTTCTGTAAAGATTACAGGCAAGAAAACCTTATGGGGTAGTTCTACTTTGTAGCACATGGGGTCACCATGAGTCAGAATTAACGGCACACAAGAGTAAACAAGGGGTCTGTGATAAATGATAACTTTTGTAATGCTCACTGAAGCTAAAGCTGTCTCGGCCTCAAGAAATTAAGTCTCCTGAGGAGTATGTCCTGCCGTTCCTTGTCTCCCTCAGGCACTCCAGGAAGCCCATCGTGTCCTGAAACCAGGAGGCCGGTTTCTCTGTCTGGAGTTTAGCCAAGTGAACAATCCCCTCGTATCCAGGTTAGAATTGTTAACAGGGCTTTATTCTCATTATCTAGCCAAGGGCTTCCCAAATGGATAGAATGAATAGAAAATAGGAAACAGCCAGTAAAAGTTTGTACTCTCCTGCCTCACAGTTCAGATTCCCCCAGGGATGGTGCCATTTCAGAGGCCAGCCAGTTCTGAATGACAACATCTAGGCCAAAAGAGTCACAATCCAATAACCAGAATCTCAAGTTGGACCACATGTGTATTTTGTTGGACTCACATGCTATTTTAAAAAATGGAATTCTCGGGAAATTTCACATAAAAATCTGGATTTTCGGCTTCACTTGAGAAAGCAGACTATATGGCAACCTTGGGTAGGCTCATGTTCCCGCATGGCAATAGTCAGCTGAGTAGTAACTGGCCCTTCTCCATTTCAGTGATCCTTCCTAACTGTACTGTTCACCACATCCTCACCACTCCCAATTGATCTTACACCTGGCCCACTTATCTCAGGTACTTGCTTGGCCCCTGTAGCCATTTGAGTTAGAGACCCCAGGCCTAGACCTTGCTTCCTGACAAAAGAAATTGAAATTGAGGCACTTTCTAATCTTAATTTCTTGTTTTTTTGTTCAGGCTTTATGATCTGTATAGCTTCCAGGTCATTCCTGTCATGGGAGAGGTCATTGCAGGAGACTGGAAGTCCTACCAGTACCTTGTAGAGAGTATCCGAAGGTTCCCACCTCAGGTATAAACCTTCTATAGCTTACAACAAATGCCCTCAAGTTGAAATCCACACAATCCTTGCTATTATCTTTTCTTGTGTTTTAGGAGGAGTTCAAGGAGATGATAGAAGATGCAGGTTTTCAGAAGGTGACGTATGAAAGTCTAACATCAGGAATCGTGGCCATTCATTCTGGCTTCAAACTGTAACTCCTTACTGATCCCATCGAAAGCCTGGAACTGCGGGATAATCTGGCTGAGGCGGCCAGCGGCAACACATCCCCTCTTAAGGATGTGTGCCTTGAACTCGTGTTCTGAGTGACCAGTCTCAAAGTGAAAGAAATCAATTTCTGTCACTTTATCATAGCTTTCATCAGGAACTGTTTCAGACCTTCTCCCCGGGATATTTGGTCTGTTTTTTTGCTCAACTCCTGCTAACTTTTCTTGGCTGTGCAGTGTGTGGTTGAGGCAAAACCAGCACTGAAGCTCAGGCTTGAGGTGTATTTGTAGCTTGTCAGTGCTGCCTTCCAGGGAGATAAAAGATCATTTGAAATCGATGATGATTTGAACGAGAAAACTTCCTAACTGTACCTGAGTTAACCTTTCATCCTAGGACTGAATCTGGGGCCAAAAGTGAAGGCCCAAATCAGAGGGCTAGCAATAACTACTAAAACTGTGCTGAACCAGTAAATGAGTTTACAGTTTGTGCGGTATTTATCCTTTTTCCTTGGGAAGGGAGTGGGGGAAATATTCTCTCGGTTCTCTTCAGCCAAAAGACGTTTGTATCCTCAGTGCCTATCATAAGGAAAACAACTCACGAAATACTTGAAAAAAAAAAATGGACCAGCAAACTCCTGCTTTCCTGTCTTCTATAGGGAATTCTTAGTCAGAAAATATTTGAAGGGTTTCATACCAAAAAAAAAAAAGTTTGCAACTGGCCTAACCACCTCCAGTTACTTGCGCAGAGCTCGTTTCTTATTTAATACAGTCCACTCTTTGATGTTAAAATGAAGCCATAAATATTTGGAGAACAGATAAAATCTAATGTCTTGGGGAGGTCTTGCTAAGAAATTGCAGAAGTCTAGCAGTTTGTCACTTGTGGATAACTTAGTTCAGGGCTACTTGAAAAAGCTTCCAATATGGTGCTTCCTGGCCTAGCACAGTAGTTTTTTATGTACTGTCAGTCACTGAAAAGCTTCAATACACAGTCATTTATATATAACCTACCTTGAAGAACAGCAGCTAAGTGCATTTGACCAAATACTAAACCTTAGAAAAACTTTTAGCTTACATCTTTTCTTCAGCCAGCTGGAGCCTATTGGCCTTTATAATTAGTAGGAAGGAGCAGGCACTGAAAGTAACTTCGTAAACCATCAGCCCAGTCCTATCTCCATGGTAACATGGTCTTCTCACATCTGAATCAAAAAATAAAATAGTTAAAGGCTGCCTCTTCTGACAGTAGACATGGGCCGGATTAAATTAGAACCCCTAATGTCAAGCTGTCTGAACTTGATCACCTCTAGGTCTGTGCTGGGGACAGATCAATTTGGAATAGGGCTAACTGTGGATAAGGCTGATACAGCTTAGGAATGCAAATAAGTTTCTGTTGGGCTTCAAATAGAAATATGGCCACATTACTAGAAAAGAAAAAGGTGATAGAAAAAGATGAACTATGATAACACAGTTACCATAGGTAACCTAAATCACCCCAATCCAGCGAGGTCCCACAGTATGTCACCTTTTCCTGCCAAGGCAGCAAAGAAACTCACCGCCCATTTTAACTGCCACAGTAAACAATAAAACAGGTATTGCTCCTCTACCCTGATACTTCCCAAGTCAGTCCTAATGGGGCACAACTTCACTAGGACTTGTAAAACCCTAAGTTTTAATAAACTTCAAAAGATGGTACTGACCTAATGCTGTTAAGGTGGAGCTCGTACGAGGGAGTCATCACCTATCACTTCAAATCTGTAACTCTCTTCCGTGCAGAGGTAGCCCGACTGCTCATAAATCCCAACTGCACCTTACAGGTCTCAACAGAAGATCTTAAAAAGCTCACCTGAACACTGAGACCAACGGCACCTAGAAATCCAGGATGGTCCTTGCCATTCCCCAACACAGGTGTGAGTTGCTTAAGCCTCTGGCTATTTCCTCTATAAGCCAACTCTGCCATATTTGGTTTTCTTCACAGGAAGACTAGACATCCTAAAATTGACAGCAGGGAACTGTTAATGGTTATTTACCCACAACTTTACGTCTTTTAATAAAAGCAGGAGAAAGATGTGGCAGTCCACTTCCATTAAGATTTACAGCCCTGGAAACCCTGTGGGGCAGTTCTACTGTCCTATAGGGTCACTATGAATCGGAATCAACGACATAAATGGGCTGGGTTGGGTTTGGTTTTTTAATAAGAAAGCTTCAGTTCACATTTGTGAAATGGTTTCTAACCACAGCTAGTTAAAACACAGCACAGCAGGTTAACATTTTTTAATTCCTGTAAAGACTTTATTAGAAGCATATGGAAGGCTACTACTCAAAAATGCTTTCATTTTCAACACCAAGGATTCAAATTGGTTGTAACCCGTTGAATTTGCATTTCCACCCAATTCACTGAATCAGAACCTACATTTACCAAGCTCTCCAGGTGATTCTTATGTATAATAAATTCTGAGAGCCACTGCTCTACTAGTTCTCAGAATTGGTCCCTAACCAACAGCATTAGCATTGCGCAGGTACCTGTTAGAAATGCAAATTCTCACCAGGCATTCAAAGTGGTTCAAAGCCCTTTAATACCACCTTCAATCTTTAGAGCATCCTTTGCGGGGAGGGTGAGTTGAACAGCACACAGCCCAACAAAGCATCCCTATTTCAATTCTGAACTTACTTCCACTTTACACGTGTAAAAAGCTCAGCTAAAGTACTACCACTACACATCCTCCACCACCACCTCGGAATTAAGACCCAGAACATTCTACACCAACACCTTTTAACAAAATCAGCACTTAAGGATAGTGTTTACCAGGTTAGGAGTAAAATTTAATACAAATTTCTCTGCTGTGCTTCTCAACCTGTATTTCTATGTTGCAGATGGGTGAGAGGTAAGTACTGAATTAACTATCTCACAGAAACTCACCTTAAGGACTCACCCCTGATTAAATGATAGGCCACCTTCAACCCTAGATTATTTGAACAAATTGTAGCTAACACACACATCTCCAACAGATTTATTGTTTTTCTGAAAGGAATGGATTGTGAGGAAAGAAAAAACATAAGGCAGGGAAAATAAGGAATAGAAAATAAATACAAATGTAAGCCGGTTTGCTAATTGTTTTATAACCACAACAAACTAGTACAGAGAAGGCCCTGTACAAAACAACACAACAAAGGTACAAAGATGGAGGCGTTCCCTTCGCAAGGCTGAAGATCTCAGTCTCTGGTATTTGGAATTTAGGCTGCAGTCCTTGTTTTTGGATGGATCACTGGGTGTGTGGGCTAGTCCATGCTTTAACCAGATTTGAACAGAAGAATGGCCACTTGGCCCAGGTAGAAGTAGATGAAGTGCTTAGTTTCATGTGTCACGTAACTACCGAAGTTTCTCCCCACGATGCAGTGCCAAGTGGGGTTGTACTTCTTGTCAAACTCCTGAAATAGAAAAAAAAAAAAAATCAGAACGAACTGGAGGTCAGAGCTTCCCTCTTGGATAAATCAGAGCCTGTAGGGGCAGAAAGGAGGAAGGTTAGCATCTGCAGATTCTTGGAGTGAAAGAATGCTCCCCACCTCCAAGTCGCCTACATAGCGCATTAATGCAAACATACTTGTAGTCTGAGGCGGGCTAGGGAAGTAAATGTCAGAAAGTGCAGCCTCAAAGACAGGGGCTCTTTGTTATTAATTCCACCTTTTTAACTTCTACAATAGTCATTAACAACAGCTAACAACGGTTGGTGTTTATCATGTTCTTATGTGTAAACAGAACCAACTAAGCTATCCTACTGTGTGCGAACACCCAAAACGCAAGAAAATGGTAAATATTTGGCCCAAAGTACCCTATGAGAATTCATTCCTTATCACAATTTTAATTGTGCTCCTGAATCACTGAAAATAATCGACATTGAAAAGGACAAAGCCTCAATTAGCACCTGAGGATCAAAATTTAAACTTAAGGCAACACTTAGCCATCCGAGGTCCCTATAAAAAAATGCTGGGAGCGGAATCTGAGAGCCAAGCGGTCAAGTTTCCACCTTAATTATAATTTAGATAGCTCTCCTTTCCACCTGGTCCACAAGGCTATCAAGTCGCAAGAACAACTTTTCCCTATTTCCCCTACCCGAAGAGGCTGTAGCATGTTATTAGGTGGACTGTGTAGGCAGGGGCCAAAGCTAATCTATTTCTATAAAATTCTTACAAGTTCTGTGGTGAGTTACGCGAAATTTGGTTCCCGTTACACTTCACACAAATACCTCTTTTAAGTCTAGTAACAAGCTAGATAAATACACTGCGCTGTGCTTGTCAGAAAAGGTATTTATTTATTTGTTTCATCTTCCCAGTCTCGACTGGAGCCCTCCCACGGCTTAGGCTGCCAGCTTCCTTCCCTTCCAGCAAACACTGCACGACAAGTTGGCAGTCGTTCCAGCTGTCTACAGACTGCCATTTACCAACCCCCCCCGCCCCCAACCACCACTACCACCCACTTTCCCTCAACTGTCGACTGACTCCCCACTGGAAGGCTGGCAAGCTCCCCTCGGGCCCCGGCTGGAAACACCCACGCAGCTCCCCCCTTCGGAACACCCAGATGGATCATCGACACAGGAATCCTGCAGAAGGGGGAACCGCTGCTCCCTGATCCTAGAAACCGTTGCTAGGTGGCGCTTTTCCCCGCCGAGAGGCGGTAAGAAAAAAACTTCGGGCGCCGAGGGTCTGGTCTTTTCCAGAAGAGCGCAAAATTCGATTGCGTGCTTTCTGGAAACCTCTACGCCTCGGAGCCGCCGGCCTGCCCCAAGGCTCTCTGCCAGCCGCTCTGGGTCGCAGAATCCGGGAGAGGGGCTAAGTCGCGACTCGCCGAGCTGCGCGCCACCTGCCCGGACCCCCGCGCCCCGCTCTCACCTTCTTGATATGGGCCGCAATGTCCTTCTCTATGTTATATTTCTCCAACGCTTGAGTAGCGCACTCCACCGAGTCCTGTTGCATCTCCTCCGACATGTCCGCATTTTTGATCACGGCCTTTCGGTCGCACATGGTTACCTGGGGAGCGAGACCCCGGCAGGAGTGAGAAGCCGGGGTGTGAGCCGCGCCTCCGGGTCGCCGGCACCCCCAGCCCGCCCCCGCGCCACGCCCGGGACGACGCCCCCCAACCCACTTCCCGAGAGGCGCGAGCCGCGCGGAGCGCACCGCGACAAGTCTGGCGGGGGCTGGGGGGGCGAAACCAGCCAGCGAGGCGCCCCTCCTCCCCGGAAGCCCCGAGTCTCTCACCGTGGAGCAGGGACAGGCCAACCGCGACGGTCTCCTGGGGGAGAGGTTAGAGAAGCTCAAGCCCGCAGGGACCTGCCGTCGCTACCGAAGCCGTGGCGCATCTAAGCCGCCCCACGCCAGACGTCGCCGCCTAGTGCCCAGGCCCCGCCCTGCTCCCGACGGCCCCGCCCCTCACCGTACGTCCCTATTGGCTTGACGTAGCCCTCGGGATGCCCCCATTGGTCCTCTGGCTCAATGGTTCCCCCAGGATCTTTCGCCCGCATTTTGTTGCAAACCACAATGCACCGCTCACGGCGTCGGTTGCCCGGGCAATGGGCCGCGCGCCGCGAGGCCCACTCACCCAGAAGGTGGAGCCTGGGCGGGATCCTCAGGTCCTCCGAGCCGGCTGGAGGGCTGCGAGGGGGGCTTCTGCCCAAGGAACTGATCCCAAATTTACGGAGGTTTTCCCAGGGTGTGTCCTCGAATACAGCTTGTCTAGGGAAGTTAGGTCTACGTTATGGATTGAGTTATGTCCCCCCAAAATATGTGTTGTAAATCTTAACCTGTATTTAAAAAAAAAAAAAAAAAACGTTGCTATCCAGTCTGTTCCTACTCATAGCGACTCTATGCCCGTGGTTACTATCCCGCTTGGGAATGGGGCCGTTATGTGAATGGGGCAGGATTAGTGCAGGGTATCTCTTGAGTCCATCTCTTGAGATATAAAAGATTAAACGCAAACCATCAGAGGGAGATGGGAGAAAAGAGATGCTAAACCACATGAAGATTGTTCAGGAGCAGCAGCTCGAGAAGAGACATGGACCTTCCTCCAGAGCCGACAGAAAAAGCATTCCCCTTAAGACAGCACCCTGAATTCAGACTTCTAGACACTGAAACTGGGGGAAAATAAATTTCCGTTTGTTAAAGCCACCTACTTGTTGTATTTGCTATAACAGCACTACATAGTATCCAAACCCCCCAGTTACCCACTCATTCACCCCCAACCCCACCCAGGTCAAAAGGATTATCTCTGAAGCAGGGCTAGATTCATGGATTTACAGTTCGTGCATCCCCGCCTTTAGAGGGGCTATGAACTTGGTCCAATGCTCTGTTGTCTCAGTCTTGAAGTTCTTTTCATTTTGCACTAAACCCGTTGAAACCAAAGCCGTTTTGGTCAAGTAAATTTAAAAAAAAAAAGCAAAAAACTCATAGCGACCCTGAATTCCAACTCATAGCGACAGAGTAGAATTGCGCCATTGGGCTTCCAAGGCTATATAATCTTTACAGAAGCAGACGGCCACATCTTTCTCCCTTGGAGCTGCTGGTGGGTTGGAACTGATGACCTTTTGGTTAGCGGCCAAGTGCTTAACCACTGTGCCACCAGAGCTCCTTTATATTGCACTTCCACTGCCCTGGAGTCAATTTCTACTTATGGCTATAAGTAGGATAGAGGGTACCCATCGTTTCCAAGGAGTGACTGTTGGATTCAAACTACCAACCTTTTGGATAGCAGTCCAACACTTAACCACTGTGCCACTAGGGCTCCGCAAATTATGCAACTGGTCCTGCTCTGAAATATTTTTTTGCTGGAGTGGGTCATCCTCAGGATTGAAGGAGGGTCTC
This sequence comes from Elephas maximus indicus, assembly GCF_024166365.1. Taxonomy (NCBI): domain Eukaryota; kingdom Metazoa; phylum Chordata; class Mammalia; order Proboscidea; family Elephantidae; genus Elephas; species Elephas maximus. Next base: position 17,885,616 of record NC_064840.1, on the reverse strand, counting down.
AAGAATGGGACAGGTTTCTTTCTGAACTAAGGAATTATCCCCAAGAGTAGGGTCTCCCTGCCAGCAATACAAGTGACCTTTAAGGGGAAGAGTGGCTCTGTTTGGGTGGATTTGGGTGTGTTGATCCCCAAGATAGGGTGTGTGTTCAGGGTGGGGCTTCTTGTTCAGGTAAGGCAGTCTTTCCAGTGTGGGAGAGTCTCTTGGTTGGGGACTTATCTCTAGGACAGAGGTGTTCTAATGAACTGAAACCTGGCCCTCAGAGGTGACTTCTCTGGCTTGGGGAAACTAAGCCACTAAGTAGTTAAAAAAGAAAGGTCTTGGGGATAGGGTCAGATCTGGATTTAGACCCAGCTCTCTCATTTACTAGCTGTATAACCTCAGTTTCCTTACCTGTAAGGGAGGACTAATATAAAACGACACCACTTCATAAGCTTGTTGGAATATTAAATGAACTAATATGTTTGAAGTTCTTAGCACAGTGTAATTAAGCACACAGTAAGTGCTCAATGAATCTTATCAATGATAATTATTATTTCAGTGCTTTCCACTGAAATTGCCCCAAGGGCCACAGCAAGGTTCTGAACAACCAACACAAATGCCTATAATGTGTTCTTGAACCTCCATGGACAAGTTATCAGGTTAATCATGCAACCAAAACTTTCTGTTTAATTTCTGCATTGTCAAAAAGGGACAAATAGCATATGATCCCACTTATGTGAAATATTTAGGGTAGGCAAGTATATAGAGACCAAAGTTTATTCGTGGTTGTAGGGGCAAGCAGGAGGGAGGGAAAAAGAGGCACTTGATGCTTAGGGGACACTGAGTTTCTGTTAAAGGTGACAGGAAAATTTGGAAAAGGATAAAGGTAATGATTGAACAAAGTGCCCTGGTGGCGCAACGGTTAAGCACTTGGTTGCTAACTGAAAGGTTGGCAGTTTGAACCCACCCATTGGTTCTGCTGGAGAAAGACCTGACGATCTGTTTTCATAAAAGATTACAGCCAAGAAAGCCCTACGGGACAGTTCTACTCTGTCACACGGGGTCACTCAGAGTCAGGAGGGATTCCAAGGCACCCAAAAACAACCACAAGAATGGTTGAACAACATGAGTGTAACTAAATGTCATTGAACAGTACATGTGCAGAATATTGATATGGCAAGCAATTTGTTACATATATATTTACCACAATAATAATAATAAAGAACAGCAGCTATTTGGTTGAATGGACATGGGAAATACAGGGTGGAGAGAAGAAGCGTGCTGTCACACTGTAGGGAGAGAACTAGAGTCACATAACAATGTGTGTATAAGATTTTGTATGAGAAACTGACATGAATTGTAAACTTTCACTTAAAGCACCATAAAAAAAGAGTGGTCATTTATCACCAAGTTAAGTGGTTTGCGTATGCTGTCTCAGTTATTCCTCACAGCACCTCTACCTGGGACCCCTTTCCTCCTGTTTCCCTCTTGGCATAGCTTGTCTCTTCCTCATTTTGATTTCAGCTCAGATATCACCTTTTTTGAACTCTCATTTTAAAATGTTGATCCCAAATTCATTTTCTAAAACACTGTGCAGCCTAAATATGCTCATAGGCCTCCAGTTAGCAACCTTTGATCCAGTTAACACCCTTTTTATAACGAGAAGGAAAGGGACCTGCCCATGATTACACAGTGAGTTAGCTAGCTATAGAGCCAGATTTCTAAGGCCCAGGTTTGACTCCAAATCTAATGCTCTTGCCATCACATCAGAGATGGTGCCTTGTTCTGGAGTGCCAGGGATTTTACGCTTTTGGGGATTGAATGGAGCAGGGCCTACTGTGGGGTAAAGAAGTTAACTTTACACAAAGAATGTTGTCTTTGTCTTTGGTTCCTGTCTTTGTCCTTGTGCTACCCAAGGACCTACATAAAAACCTCTTTAGGATATAAGGAATGACTGATCTGAGGAAGAACTGAATCTGGATATCCGTAGAAATAGCAGTAGATTAAGGGTGGTATGATCCCTGGTGGCACAGTGGTTAAGGGCTCGGCTACCAACCAAAAGGTCATGGTTTGAATCCACCAGGCACTCTGTGCGAGAAAGCTGTAGCAGTTTGCTTCCTTAAGATTAAACCAAACAAAACCCACCACTGTAGAGTTGATTCCAACTCATAGCGACGCAATAGGACAGAGTAGAACTGTCCCATACGGTTTCCAAGGAGTGGCTGGTGGATTCCAACTGCCGGCCTTTTGGTTAGCAGCCGTAGCTCTTAACCACTATGCCACCAGGGTTTCCTAGATGCTGTATCAATATTCTGCACATGTACTATTCAATGACATTAGTTATGTTCGACATGTTGTTCAACCATTCTTTTTGTTTTCGGGTGCTTTAGAATCCATTCTGACTCAGAGCGACCCAAAGTGAACTGTGTGAAAGGGTCATCTCCTACAATTTTGTTAACCTCTCTGAAGTGTGGTTTTCTAATTTTTAAATGAAAATAACATGTTCATTATAAGGCAGTAGTACAGATTACATTCAATAATGCATCTAAAAGACCTAGCTAAGGTGTATTAAATGTAATGCTGAACAGGTTTCCACAGAGTTTCCAGACTTAACACAGACTATGAGGAAAGCCCTGGTCATCCAATTTCCAAAAATCAGCCAATAAAAACCCTATGGATCACAAAGGTCTGATCCGAAACTGATCACGGGAATAGCACAGGACTGGGCAGCATTTCATTACTTTGTGCATGGGATGCCATGAGTCAGGGGCTAACTCGAAGGGAGCTAACAACAACAACTGCTATTATGAATTGGATCTCTACCACGTGCCAGGCATTTTGAGCATCTTATCTCATTGGCTTCTCACAACAACTATGTGAGGTAAGAACTACCAGTTTCCCTACTATACAGATGAGGAAACTGTTGTTGTTAGGTGCCATTGAGTCCGTTCCAACTCATAGCAACCCTGTGTACAATAGAATGGAATACTGCTCTGTCCCGTGCCAGCCTCACGATCATTGTTATGCTTGAGCCCACTGTTGCAGCCACTATAACTGAGGTGCAGAGAATGAAGCCCCTTGCCCAAAGACACAATTCCAGGAAGTGACACAGAGGAGATTTGAACCCTGGTCTGTCCAACTCCACAGTCCCACATGGCGGATCCAACTTCTGAGCTGCACCACCTCCCAAAACAAAGGGAGTTGATGCCTCACAATAGTGTCTCTGGAGACTCTAAGCATCCCTGGACCCTGGAGGGAATTTGCTAAACTTTTGTTGGATGCATAGATGGATGGATGGATGGATGGATGGGTGGATGGATGAAAGGATGGATATTTCAAACTCTTTTAGCCTCACTTTTGCAGTAGAGAATACCCCAAACTTGACCCTAGATTGGTTCTTGACTGTCCTGATGTTCATTCCCAGGACAGAATTGCATTTCCACTGTAGCCATCAGACTTTCCCAGGGCCTAGAGCTCTCCCCTCACACAAGCAGGCCAGAGAGAACAACCGCCTGCTCTACCTCTAACCCACCACCGGCCCAGGACTGTGCTGTCCTCAGCCCTTGCCAACAATCTCTTCTCAGGATTTTCAGGGACCTGAAGTCCTTTCTTGGATCCTAAGTTTTGTGGCCAATCTAGCAGCTCCAGCCCTCCCTTATGTGGAAGGAAGTGTCAGATGTGATGTGGCCTTGCAGGCCCCAGAGCTGATACAAGGACCCTTGCCCAGAAAGGAAGGACCCCTTGGGAGGCAAGGCCAGCCCTTGGTCTGAATTGGGAAATTTCTTCCCCATGGAGAAGGGCTGGCAATAGCCTGGGGCTGGCAGGGGAGCTGGGCTTTGGAGACAAGCTCTGTACTGCAGTGAGGGGAGAATGAGGCCAGCTAGGCTAGGACAACTTAGGGAAGAAAAACCTCCCTTCTGGCCAATAGCCAAGCACCGCCTTAGTGGGCAGACACTTCTCAGGGCTCATTGCTGAGCCTCCTGTTCATGGAAGCAGTGGATAAAGTCAAGCACATCAAGGGGGGCATAACCGGCCTCCTCAGTTCCCAGCCAATAGGCAGGGTGATCTAGAACACAGGTTAAGAGGACATGCTTTAAGACCAGCCGAACCTGGGTATAGCTTCCTGATTCTGTCCCTTACTAAGGTGTGTGATCTCAGGCAAGTGACTCCACCTCTCTGAGCCTCATGTCCCTCCTTTGTAAAATGGGAATTGTAACAGTCCTTACTCCTAGGGCTGGTTTACAGGTTAAATGAGATGGTACTTGTAAAATGTGGAGGTCGGTACTAAGCACATGGCAAGTGTCAATGGCGCTACCAGTGCCATGGAGTCAATTCTGACTCATGGTGGCCCCATGTGTGTCAGAGTAGAACTGTGCTCCATAGGGCTATCAGTGGCCGATTTTTTGGAAGTAGATCACTAGTCCTTCCTTCTGAGGCACCTCTAGGTAGACTCGACCCATCAACCTTTTGGTTAGTAGCCAAGCTCATTAACCTCAATGGTGCTAGCTACCATTGGTATTACCCTAAAGCAGGGTTTCTGAACCTCGGAGTTAACATTTTGGACTAGAAAAGGTTTTGTTGGTCAGGGACTGTCCTGTGTATTGTAGGCTGTCAACACCCTCCTCCCAGTTATGACAACCCAAAATGTCTCCAGACGTTGCAAAATATTCCCTGGAAGGCAAAATTGTTCCAGTTAAGAATCACTGCCCTAAACAATCTGAGCTGAGTTTGAATGTCACAGATCACAAACCTGCAGCTCCATGTAAAGGCCTAGTTACAGATGAAGGGATAGAATGTCCAACAACTAAAAATCAAACTAGCTAGAGTGTGGACCAAGAAGCCGACTATGTAGTCCTCTCTGACTCACTGGGTGACCTCAGTGTCACTGTTTAATTATATGAAAAGTGGTTCTGAGTTAGCTCCCAATTATTTTAGGGCTCCAGACAAAGGGATAGGTAGTTGGTATCTGATTTCTGGCATCTCCATTCTGATTCACCGACTGGGAGAAAATCTGACTCAACAGAACTCAAGAGTTCCTTCAGACCTTCACTCAGGATTACTGAAAGATCAGGAGAGATCTGGCAGTGTTCTAGGCACTGGGGATACACAAAAGGGCAAAACAGGCCAAGTCTCTTCTTCATGGAACTTATATTCTGGCAGAAGAATGTAGAGAATAAATATGCAAAAAAGTCAGACTGATGAGTGCAATGGATAAAAATAAAGCAGAGTAAGTGATCAAAGGGAGACAGGGAGAGGAGCCTTATTTTTTTAATGAAGGTGTCAGGGAAGGCCTCTCCGAGAAGGTAATATTTGAGTAAAGACTTGACATCCTGGCTGCTGGGTGGAGGATACAGTGTGGGGAAGCCAGAGGGAGCAGAGAAGCCAGTTAGAGACTATTGCAATACTCCGGGCACAAGGCGATGCTGGCTTGAACCAAGGTGGTAGTGGCAGAGGTGGGATGAGTTGTAGAAGGACTCGTGGTATACTGCAAAGGTGGAGTTACCAAATTTGCTGACGAATTGGATGCAGGGTGTGAGCGAAAGGAGTCAAGGATGACTCCAAGACTTGTGGCCTGCACAGTGAGAAGAAGGGACTGAGATAGAGAAGGCTGGCAGAGGAAACCAAAAGCTCTGCTTTGGCCATGTTAGGTTGAAGATGCCTATTAGACATTCCAAGTGGAGATGCCAAATATGCAGTTGGATATGCATGTTCTGGGAACAAGTCCAGGCTGCAGCTATAATTTGGGGAATTGTCGTCTTAGAGAAAACATTAAAAGCCATGGGACTGGATGAGATCACTGAGGGAGGAGTACACATAAACAGAACAGGGAATGCTTATTCAGCCAGCAACCTTCTTAAGCATTTGTTTTGGGCCAGGCCCTGAGCTGGGCTCTAGGCACAGAGATATGCGTGCCCCAGCATCTGCCCAAGGAAGCACTATTCCTTATTTAATTTTTCCTGTCTAAGTGCTTTGGCTATTGAGAGGGTGAATCTCAAGAGTTCCTGCCCTGCCTCTTAGTCACTTACTCATTTGTTTTCAACAGGTGTTTACTGAGATCCTACTTGGTTCAAGGCGCCAATGTAGCACAAGGGACATGAAAAGGAGTAAGTCAGAGCGCTCCTACCCTCACCGAGTTTACATTTTTGGGGGCGAAGTGGGGGGGAACCAGGCATTGAACAGGGATGCACACAATTCTGTGATTCCAGTTGTAATAAATGCAATGAGGGAGTAGTGTAGGCTGGTGTGAGAGGTATTCATGGGATGCTCCGCTCCAACCTGGGAGGCAGGGAAGGTTTTGCTAGCAAGTCACATTTGAGCAGCAGTCTAAAGGAGCCAGAAAGTAGGCCAAGGAGTACAGGAGCTTTTCGGGTGGAAGGAACAGCATGTTCAAAGGCCTAAAGGCTGGAAGGAGGGTGACAGCTGAAGGAAGGCCAACTTGGCTACAGAGAAGGGATGGGGGGGCGGGGGCGGTGTGAGATTGGAGGCTGGAGGGGTCAGCAGCACTTAGGCCTTCTGGGCCTCGTGAGTCAGGTTAAGACACATGGACTCTGTCCTGAGGCTGCCAGCGGCCCCAAAGGGCTATAGGTGGGAACTCACGTGATCAGTGATCAGAGAGTCACTGAGTCCGAGGGGCCCTGCGAGGCCAGGAAACCAATGAAGAGGCTCTTGATTGTCACCTATTTGCCTCAGTTTCTCTGTTTCTCCATTTGAAACATGTTTGCAGAGTCCCAGTTCTCAGGGGGAAAAAAATGATGCAAAGATGCTGTTCTCTCTCAGCAAGAACAGAGCGCCTGGTGTCCCCAAACTTGTCATCTTGGGATCACAAAGCCAGTCCTTAAGGCTGCACATAAAAATCTGTTTCTTCTAGAAGCTGCCGCCCTCCAGAAGGTATTATTTTATTAGCAGGGATTCTGGCCAGAGCTTCTGTGGTGGGAAATGCCACTTTCTATTTGAGTTCCTATAAATCAGCCTGCTAGATTTATGAGCCCTTTACCACCAGGCTATAAAGTAAAATAATGTAATTAGTGCAGCAGACTCCGGCTGTTCTCAGGCTTGATGTCACAGCCCTTACATGTCTGAAATATTTACAGGGGTTTTTAACCATTCAGTTTTCTTTCTTTGCCTCCATTTTTTTTTATTAAAAATTCAAAAAACAATAAATGTACTTGGCAGAAGACACAGAACAGAAAGAATAAATTATAAATAGTAACTGTATACAGAGAACCATTGTTAATCTTTCCCACTAAATATACCTAGTTTTTTTAAATGCATACATATATGTGTACCTATACATATATACATAAAGTCCCTGGGTGGCACAAACGGTTTGCGCTTGACTACTAACCGAAAGGCTGAATCCAGCCAGCAGTGCTGCCGAAGGAAGGCCTAGTGATCTGCTTCCATAAAGATTACAGCCAAGAAAACCCTGCGAGGAGGCAGTTCTACTCTGTAACACATAGGGTCGCCATAAGTCATAATCGACTCAACGGCAACAGGTTTGGTTTTTTAAAACCAAACCCATTGCCTTGGAGTCGATTCTGACTCATAGAGACCCTATACGACAGAGTAGAACTGCCCCATAGGATTTCCAAGGAGCAGCTGGTGGATTCGAACTGCTGATCTTTTGGTTAGCAGCCAAATGCTTAACCACTGTGCCACCAGGGCTCCAGTGTGCGTGTGTGTGCGTGTGTGTGTGTGTGTATGCCCATATTCATATGATACCTGTCACACCGTATATATCATTTTGTTACTTGTCTCTTTTTTTTTAACTTAACAACATACCATGAAAAATTTTTCATGCCATTAAAAAGCTGTTAGCATAATTTTTAATAACATCTGAATTGTCCATTCATTACTTTTTGAAGCAATCCCTTATCATTGGACACTTAAAATTGTTTCCAGTTTTTCAGTGTTGTAACAATGCTTTCTTTCGATGAACTTCCTTCCTTCAAAGTTAAAAAATAATCTTTATGTTATTCTACTTCCAGAAGTAATAGGTGTTCATTGTGTAAAAGTCAAACACTGCACAAATTTGCAATCTGGAAAAGAAAGTTCTTGATAATCTTACAACTCACAGATAACCACTGTTACAGTTAGATTTCTTCCTGCATATAATTGTTGATATATTTTTCTTTTTACCAGAATGGAATTATTCCAACAGATTGGCACACAAAATAAAGGATATTACCCAGAAGTATGGCGCTCTATTAAAAAACCATCTATATGAGGCCAAAAGATCCATAATTACTCTCAAGCAAAGACAAGAAGGGGGCAGGGAAACTAGAGCACTGGAAATGGAACAACCAGAAGGCAATTAAAGAGAATGCTGGCACACTGTAAAAAAAAGGTAATGCCACTGAATGATCTGGGTACAAACTGACAAGTGGGAACCTAATTTGCTATGCAAACTTTTCACCAAAAAAAAAAAAAAGCAATAAAATTTTCTTTTAAAAAATGAATATATAAAATATGGGATTATTCTGAGTTTTCCCTGTGACGACATATAGATCTACTTCATTTTTTAAAAGAGCTTCCATACTTTCCCAGCAGCTCATTTACCCACTCACAGGGATCTATACCGAACACTCTGCCCCGCCTCCGGTTACGCAGCACAAACTGTTGGTGCTCATTATCTAAGGCCATCTTGGCCCTGAGTCCATCTCTCCCTCTTATAATTGTCTCTGCTCCCTCTCCTGCAACACCAGGTTTCCCTCTCTACTGGATTTTTCTTGTCAGCGTTCAAAAATGCTTTCTTATCCACTAGGATGGCCAACATTAAAAAACGAAAAACAAGCATTGGCGAGGATGTGGAGAAGTACAGCTGTCATCCATTGCTGGTGGGATTTTAAAATGGTACAGCCGCTGTGGAAAAGAGTTTGGTGGTACCTCAAAAAGATAAACATAGAATTACCATAAAAAAAAAATTTAAAAAACAAACCTGTTGCTAGCAAATCGATTCTGACTCATAGGGACCCTGTAGAACAGAGTAGAACTGCCCCATGGAGTTTCCAAGGAGTGGTTGGTAGATTCAAACTGCCCACCTTTTGGTTAACAGGAGCTCTTAACCACTGCACCACCAGGGCTCCGGTTTCTAAACATAGAATTCTAAATGTAGAATTCTAAACATAGAATTACCACAGGGATCCAGCAATTCTACTCTTAGATATATACCCCCAAAAAATTGAAAGCAGGAAGGAGAACAGGTACTTGTACACCAGTGTTCATTGATTATTGCAGCTTTATAGTAAGTCTTGAAATCAGGTAATGTGAGTGCTCTGACTTTGTGCTTTCTCAGAATGGTTTTGGCTGTTTTGGTATCTTTGCCTTTCGATACAAATTTTAGAATCAGCTTCTCCATATATATACAAAAAATCTTGCTGGGATTCTGACGGGATTGCGTTGAATCTACAGATCAGACTGGAGAGAACTTGTATCTTAACAATATTGAGTCTTCCAATACATGGACATGGAATGTCTCTCCATTTATTTAGATGGCCTTTGATTTCTTTCATCAGTGTGTTGTAGTTTTTCTACATATAAATCCCACACGTATTTTGTTAGATATATACTTATATACTTTTTTTTTTTTTTTTTTGAGCTATTGTAAAAGGTATTTTTTTCCCCAAATTTCAATTTTTTATTACTGGTATATAGGAAAGCAATTAACTTTCATATATAGACCTTGTCTCCTGCAACCTTGCTAAACTTGTTTATTCTGGAAGGGTTTTGTTTTTATAATTTTTTGGTAGATTTTTTGGTGTTTTCTACATTGACAATCATGTTATCCGTGACTAAAGACAGTTTTATTCTTTTCCAATCTATAGGCCTTGATTTTTTCTTGCTTAATTACACCCAGGACCTCTAGTATGAGGTTAAATAGCACTTCCCATTTCAAGTCCTAAGGAGGCCTGGTGGCACAGTGGTTAAAGCCCTTGGCTGCTAACCAAAAGTTTGTGGTTCCAGCCCACCAGCCACTCCACAGGAGAAAGATGTGACAATCTGCTTCCATAAAGATTTACAGTCTTGGAAACCCTATGAGGCAGTTCCACACTGTCCTATAAGGTCACTGTGAGTTGGAATTGACTCTATGGGAATGGGTTTGGTTTATTATTATTATTTCAAGTCCTTACCATGGCCTATAAGACCCACATACTGGGGTGCTCTACTAGCCCTCTAACCTAGTCACACCCTGCTTTCCTTTCCCTCACTGGCCCCCCTCTCTGGCCTCCTTGCTGCTCCTCCAACATGCCAAGCACTCTCTCAGCTCAGGGCCCTTGCACGTGCTGTTCCCTCTACCCAGAATTCTCTCCCTCTAGTTAGCTTTCCTCTCTTCAGTTTTGTGCTCAAATGCTACCCTGTGGGAGAAGCCTTCCCTGAGGAGTCAATATAAAATAGCTCCCCTCACTTCCATCCCCACTTTACCTATCCCACCCCTTTATCTTTTCTTGATAGCGCTTAGTGCTGATGGACAAATTCATTACGTATTTGTGAATTCATCTACCATTGGTCTCTCATCCTGTAATATAAGCTCTATGAGAGCAAGGACTTTTGTCTTTTTGGTTCACAGGCATGTCCTCAGTGCCTGAAACACTGCCTGGTATGTAGTAGGCACTCAATAAATATTAACTAGATGAAAAAACAAAGTTGAATATCTGTATCACGTTCCATTGTACAGTACCATTTAGGGCTCAGGGATTTTTTCCTAATGTTTTATAACAAAAACAATGCTCTGATGAGTATCCTTTATATGGTATTTAGCTTTGTGCTTTTTTTTTTTTTTAACAAGTGTTTCTATAAAACAAATTCTCAGATGTAGGATTAATGGGTAAGAAGTAATAAAGATTTTAAACTCTCTACCTATTGCCAATTTCTCCCTCCATCCCTAAAAAAAGTATCACCTTGAAGGTATGCGAGTTCTCTAAACCAATAGGTTTCAACACTTTCTGTCTTCTTCCAAGAGCCCTGGTGGCACAATGATTAAGCGTTCGGCTGCTAACCAAAAGGTCACTGGTTTGAACCCACCAGCCACTCTACAGGAGAAAGATGTGGCAGTCTGTTTCCGTAACAATTACAGCCTTGGCAACTCCATGGGGCAGCTGTACTCTGTCCTATAGGGTGGCTATAAGTTGGAATGGACTAGAAGGCTGTGAGTTGGGTTTTCTATTCTGCCACTTACTTAGGCAAACTTCCCTTCTAGGGGCCGTTCTCTATAGAATGGGAATGCCCACTTCACAGGCCTGTCTTGAGGGTGTAAACGATAGAATGTAGAGAAAGTTTCTGGCTCGTGATAAGTGTTTGGAAATTGATAAGGCAGGGACGGAATTTGTGATCAACCAGGCAAGAGCTCATAAGGGACTGGTCTAGGAGGCATATAAATGCTATAACCTGGGGTAGGATGGACAGGACTTGGCAATGGGCTGATGGGGGTACTGAGGGAGAGAGTTTTAGATGACCTTGAACTTTATAACCTTGGAGACCAGGCAGAAATCAGAGACTCAATTCATTAAAAAATGTTTAACAGCTAAATTTTTAAACCATGTGATATTTAATAATTTTCACAACTTACCATTTATTAAATACCTACTGTTTGCTAATACATTACAAATATTATCTCTAATACAGCAACTCAGAATGGTCTATGTTATCATTTCGCATATACAGACAATGAAACTGAGACACTGGGAAATGGAAAAAAAAAATATCCAAAGTCAAGAGTAAAGAATGTAGTAGAAGTTATACCGAGGAATTACAGATTCCAAAACTCATGATGTTTTATTATGCCAATGGATCTTAACCTGGTCATTTCATACTCAGAGATTGGTAAACACCATTAAAATCATGAACAACAACAATAAAATGTTTAACAGGTACCTAATAATGTGTCAGACACTCGTCTGGGCAAACCAAAAAACCTGTTATTGAGTTAATTCCAACTTATGGTGACTTCATGTGTCACAAGGTAGAACTGAGCTCCATAAAGTTTTCTTGGCTACCAGGCCTTTCTTCCACAGTGCTGCTGGGTGGGTTCGAATTGCCAACTTTTAGGTTAGTTGTTGTTGGGTGCCATCAAGTCATTTTTGGCTTATAGCGACCCCATGTGACAGAGTAAAATTGCTCTGTAGGGTTGTAATCTTTATAGGAGCCCGGTTTTTCTCCTTAGGAGAGGCTGGGTGGGGTCAAACTGCCAACCTTTCAGTTAGCAGAACAGCACTTAATGGTTGTACCACTAGGACTCCTTTTTTTAGGTTAGCAGTCAAGCACAAATCATTGCACCATGCGGGGCTTTTGGTCTAGGCAAAGGAGGTACAATTACAAACAGGATAGACAGGGCGCCTGTCTTCATGGAGCTTACAAGATGGTGCAATAAATAAATAAGCCAAGAAGTATAGGCTCTTACTAGTGACATGAGCCATCACCCATATGTCAGTTTGTCATATTGTGGTGGCATGCATGTTGCCATGATGCTGGAAGCTATGCCACTGGTATTTCAAATACCAGCAGGATCACCCATGGTAGACAGTTTTCAGTGGAGCTTCTAGACTAAGACAGACTAGGAAGAAAGGCCTGGCAAGCTAGTTCCAAAAATTAGCCAGTGAAAACCCTATGGATCACAATAGAATGTTATCTGATATGGTGTTGGAAGATGAGTCCCCCAGGTTGGAAGGTACTACACTATAGCTGCAACAATGGATTTAAACACACCAACCATTGTGGGAATGGAGAGGGACCAGGAAATGCTTTGTTGTGTTGTGTGGGGTCACCACAAGTTGGAACCGTCTGGATAGCAACTAACAACAACAGTGACACGAGGGACGGGACGTAACAGGGAGCTGTGATGGAGAATGAAGAGGTGGGGCCTTCTTTGAATAGAGCAATGAGGTAAGCACTCCCCAAGGAGTTGTCTTTTAAGCTGAGACTAATGGAGACATCCAGACAAAGATCTGGGGAACAGCATTACTGACAGAGGGAACAGCAAGTTCAAAGGCCCTGCAGAGGAAAAAAGTGGGAAGTTCTTGGAACAGAGAAGTTCAGCGTGGCTGAAATGTGGGATGCAAGGGTAGGGAGAGAGAAGATACCGAAGAATGGGCAGGGACTGGATCCAGGAGGACTCTGCTCACTGTATTAAGGAATCAGGACTTTATCCTAAGTGAAGGTGAGGAGTGAGAAAATAGAAGCTTAAGTTGGGCACAAAGCGTAGATTGTCCTGTTCCCATCCCTGGAGGATCCAGTCTAGCTGGGGGAGTGTGGAGAATGTTCTTTCTCTCCCTTGTCTCATTTACCAAAAGAATATGAACTGCCAGGGATCTAGCTGAGGAATGTTCAAGAGAAATGCAGCCCACACACCAGGCCACAGCCCCAATCCACCAGCAGACCCAGTGACTGCTGGGGTTGGTCTCAGCTGCTGACAGTGCAGAGAACAATAGTCCTTCAGAGACACGGACCAAGCCCTGGTGCAGGCAAAAGAGCGTACCATTAGAACACTGTTACGTAAGACGTCGAACACATCCCCAGCGGTAACTAAGGTTGTGGATTGGAAAATCTTGCCACCGTATAAGGTATATGCATACACACATACTGATGTCAGAAAGTTCGAAATAAAAATGATCGCTACTTGCTGACGACAAGAGAAATCCTGAAGAAATGATTCCAAAAATATCAAATCTATGGAAATGGGAAACTAAGGTCTAGAAGGGGAGAGTGTTGACATGTCGCGGGCTTGGCAACCAATGTCACAAAACAGTAGGTGTATTAATTGTTTAATGAGAAACTAATTTTCTCTGTAAACCTTCATCTAAAGCACAATTAAAAAAATGTATCAAATCTAATAAAGGAATTTAGTCAAGAGGTCAGGTTCAATAACCACAGGATGAATAAGAGAGAGATTCCATTCACAATGAATTATGTAGGAATACATTGGGTATTAGCGCACTGCTGGAAACCCTGGTGGCGTAGTGGTTAAGAGCTTGGCGGCTAACCAAAAGGTTGGCAGTTCGAATCCACCAGGGATTCCTTGGAAACTCTATGGGTCAGTTCTACTCTGTCCTGTAGGGTCATTATGAGTCAGAATCGACTCGAAGGCAGTGGGTTGGTTGGGTTGGTTTAGATACACATACTTCAATAAACATGAAAACCACAAACCCCACAAATAAGAGAAATGAAATGATGTGAATAAATGGAAAGAGAGAACAAGTTTCTGGATGGAAGGCTAAATATAGAAAAATGAAAAATTTTCCCCATGTAAATTTATAGATCTAACACCATCGCAATTAAAATACCAACAGGATGCCATACAGAACTTGATGAAATGATTCCAGAATGTTTAGAAAAATAAACTGGCAAAAATACTCTAAAAGGGGGGGAAGGAGCAGTAAGGAAAAACTAGGCCTTAAAGAGGTTAAGAACCCAGAGGAAAGTTCTAGGCTTGGGTCATACTGGCCTGGGTACCACTGAACACCAAATTACTAAGCCAGGGACCTTCACTTAACCAGGACTTAAGTGAGGTAAGTCACTTAACCCCCTAGCATTGCCGGGAACACCAGGTTCTGCTCTACGTGACTCCACCAGGGCCAAAAAGAGAGATCGAGTTGGGGAGAACAAAAGGCAACTTTATTGGTTGGCCAAGCAAGAAGATGTTCAGGGCTAAGTGTCTTCCAAGATTGCCCCACAGGTAGCTTGTTGAGGCTGGTTCATATAGGCAGAATCAGTTTCAAAATACAAAATGGAGCCCACATGGGCGGGTGAGGAAGATTTTAGGATGAGTAAGCATTTTCTAAGGTCTGGGTTAGCATTTTCTAAGGTCTGGGTTGGATTCCCAGCACAGGAGGAAGTTAGCCGTTTTTATTAGCATGTTAGCTCTCCACCAGGGGTGGAGAATTTACCATGCGTGAGGCAGTTAATAATCTAAAGGTTATCTGGAGTGCCAAGATGTGGGGCAGGACCGATTTTAGTTGGTTTTGGCCTCCCCGTAGCTGTTTCTCTCTTCAAGGGGGTTCTGAGGAGGAAAAGAAAGAACTCCAGCAAATGGGTTGGGTGAGGGGCTGTCTTGAGGCTAAGAAAAAATGGCTATATGGTTCTAACCCTGTCTTACTAGGGCCTCACATCCTCATCCTTGGGACCTCTTATGCAGTCCCCCTCCACCCACAAAACTGGTCTGGCACACACACACTAGTATCCCCTTCTGGCCCCACAAGTCTCTGCAGAGGTGCAGCTTTCTAAATGCCAGAATGATCATACAACCTTCCCTGTGTGAGGTAAAAAATTTAACTTTACCCAAAGAATTTGTTCTTTGTCCTTGGTTCCTGAGAGATCCTAACATCTAGAACCCTGGACTTACCTCAATGATAGAAGCTTCTTTGATAAGGACTCCAGACCACACCTAAGGGTTCATGTTGGGTGGGGGCTGACAACGCCAGGGAAACCCTGGCAGCATAGTGGTTAAGACCTACAACTGCTAACCAAAAGGTCAGCAGTTCGAATCTACCAGGTGCCTATGCCAGAAAGACCCACAAAGTGATATTAACCTTGTGATGTCAATCAACCTCCTGATATCAACTCCCCTTGGGAGAGAGGCTGGTGTTTGAATTAAATAATGAGACCCTCAATAAAAGCTCTGGACACTGAAGTTCCCTGGGGCTTCATGGTTGGTGAAAGACATTGATGATCCTGGGAGGGTTGCGTGTTCCTTTCTGGGACATGGAAGCTCTGTGTTGGGAACCCTTCCAAACCTTGCCCTGTGCTTCTCTTCATTTGTATCCTTTTTGCCATAATAAAGCTGCTGTAATTTTAAGTATTGCATATTAAGCATTTTCCTGAGTTCTATGAGTTGTTACAGCAAATTACTGAACCGGAGAGAGTAGAGGGAGCCCTGGGCACACCAGGGCTTAAAACTAGCATCCTGAGAGGGTAGAGAGAAGCCCCAAATTTGTAGCCAGCAGGTTAGAAATGAGGATGTTATAGGGGCTTTCAAGGTTGGGGCTGGTGTCTGAAGTCTTGAGGTCTGACGTAGCTCGGGGTAGTTAGGGCCAGAGGAAAAAGTACTGCATGTGGGGTTGTGTCAGAACAGGAGTGGAACACAGTTTGGTGACAGAGAAGCAAGGAGGAGGTGGATGTTCTGATTTCCCGTACACCCTGTTTGGAACCGCTTTGCAGCTAGCTCCCCACTTCTCTCAGGATAAAGTCTTAACATCTGCACTTGACTTCCTAGGCGCTTCTGTTTTCCTCTCCAGCTTCATCCCTAGTCACCATTCAGTCTCTGTTCCAGACATACAGAACCTCTCCACCTTTCTGGAAAGGCTCCAGGCTCTCTTACCTCTGTCTCCCAGCGTTTGCATATGTTGTGTCCTTTTCCCTGTTTCTGCTCTTCCTCTCATCCTTCAGGGCTCAGCTTAGACATCACCTCTTCCAGGAAGCTCTCTGTCATAGATTGAATTTTGTCCCCCCAAAATATCTGTCAACTTGGCACGGTCATGATTCCCTTATAAGGTTGTGTGATTCTCTATCATTTTATCATCTGATGTGATCTCCCTATGTGTTGTGAATCCCATCACTATGATGTAATCAGATGGATTAGCGACAGTTATATTGATGACATCAAGATTAGATAGTGTCTTAAGCCAATCTCTTTTGAGATATAAAAGAGAGAAGTGAGCAGAGGGACAAGGGGACCTCACACCACCAAGGCAGAAGCACTGGGAGTACAGCGCATCCTTTGGACCCGGGATCCCTGCACAGAGAAGCTCCTAGTCCAGGGGAAGATTGATGAGAAGGCTGAGAGAGACAGAAAGCCATACCCTGGAGCTGACACCCTGAATTTGGACTTTTAGCCTATTTTACTGTGAAGAAATAAATTTCTCTTTGTTAAAGCCATTCACTGTGGCATTTCTGTTATAGCAGCACTAGATGACTAAGACACCTCTTTGATCTGCCCCAAGTCTGGCTTAGGTGCCCCTCTGAGGAGCTCTGACTACAACCTTCCTTAATCCTAACTGTACCACCTTTGCCCTATCCTAATTGTGGTCCTGGTTGGTGCAAACAGTTAATGTGCATATCCGCTAGTCAAAAGGTTAGAGGTCCAAAGCCCCCAGAGGCACCTCGAAGAAAGGCCTGGTGATCTGCTTCTGAAAAATCAGTCACTGAAAACCCGATGGAGTACAGTTCTACTCTGATGCACACGGGGACACCATGAGTCAGAATGGACTCAATGGCAACTGGTTTTAATTGTGGTCCTGTCTGGTGAGGTCCCGTCCAGCTCTACCTGCCCTCCCTTAGAAGATGTATTGCTACTTTTCCATCTCTCTCCCTCCCTCCCTCCCTCCCTCACCCTGGTCTCATGGATCTCACAGAGTTGTGAGAAACACAGTCAAGTGGACAGGGGAGTGTCACACACAGTTTCAGAATATCACAGTACTAGGGTGCTGAGATGGACACTTGGAACATAGAGGGGGCACCTGACCCAGCCTGGGGCTTCAAGGCAAGGCTTCTTGGAGGAGGAAACACCAAGGCTAAAGCTTGAGGGCCAAGGAGGGTTTGGCCAAGCAAAAGCTTGGGTAGGGGAGATGGAGAGATAAACAGCATTCCAGGGAGAGCAAATAGCCTGTGCAACAACAGAAAGGAGGGAAAGAAATATCATAGAGAAGCTGGCACAGCAGTGGTGGGAGACTAGGGAAGGTGGGCAGGAGGCAGATTCTGAAGGGCCAGGATAAGGGTTTGGAGATGGAGCTTTCTCCAAGAGGGCAGGCTCTCTGCTGTCTCATCCACTGCTGTGTCCCTAGACCTAGGCGTGCACAATAATCATTTCATAAATAGTCTTGCAGATCTTACCTTATCTGCATATACGGGCTTGGTCTTTTTAATGTCTACATAGTATTCAGAACTGTTCATTTCCCATGTAACAAGTTCCCTCTGGATGGACATCAAGGTTGCTGCCAGTATTTTGAGGGGAATCATAGTTACTATTAAGGTTCTTTGGATAGTGCAAAATGAGCCCTGGTGGCACTTGGCTGCTAAACTGAAAAGTCGGCAGCTCAAACCACCAGACACTCCACAGTAGAAAGATGTCACAGTCTGCTTCCATAAAAATTATAGCCCTGGAAATCCTATGGGGTAGTTCCACTCTGTTCTATAGGGTGGCTATAAAACAGGTGTGTGGATGGCGCAAAGGGTTTGCGCTCAACTACTAACCTAAAAGGAGCCTGGATGGTGCAAGGGGTTTGCAGTTGGCTGCTAACCTGAAGGTTGGAGGTTTGAATCCACCCAGCAGCTCCACGGAAGAAACTCTTGGCAAACTGCTTCTATAAAGATTACAGCCAAGAAAACCCTGTGAGGCAGTTTTACTCTGTAACACGTGGGGTCGCCATGAATTGGAATTGACTCAGTGGCAAGGGTTTGGGTTTGTTCTTTTTTTTTAGTAATTATTATTAATAAATATCTTGGCATTCAAACCCAGCTCCCCTGAGGCCCTTTTTCCTCAGACCCAGGAAGGATCATTGATTGGATTTCTGCTCTCCCTGTGGCTTCCACACAAGAACCATTTTGCTATTTACAGCTCCCGTCTGAGACTGTGAGACCATACTCCTCTCAGGCCTCCCCTGCCCCCAGCCTGAGCATCTAATCTGCCTTACAATCATCCTATTCAGGGATGTACAATAAACATTTGTACGGTAAAAGCAACCCACACTGGTTTCCAGTGAGCAGCTGAAATACTTAGGACTTCCATGTATAATCTAACCCACCAGGCCTCTGATTTACATTGCATTACATTACATCTCACCGTAAATCACTTGAGCTGTGGAATGAGAAACTCCCACCCCATGCCCTAACTGGGTTGAACCAGTTAGCTTCCCCAAAGCACCTCACCTTTCTTCTCATTTACCTGGCTACCACCAACTGGTTCTTCAGGTCCCAGCTTAGAAGCCCCTCCCTCCAGGAAGTCTTCCCTGAATACCTCTCTCCCACCTGGGTGAAGAGCTTCAGAAACACCCTGCATTTCTGGTAGCACACATCTTGGTTTGTTGTAATTGCCTTTTTTAAAAACAAAACCAAAAAACCAGTTGCTTTCAAGTTGATTTGGACTCATGGCGACTCTGCCAGGCCTTTCTTCTGGGGCACCCTTAGGTGGATTTGAACCTTCAACCTCATAATTAGTAGCCAAGCGCTTAATCATTTGCACCACTCACGGACTCTGGACTTGCCTTTTTAGTTGTCTGTGAATATAGTGTGAGGGAAAAGTCTGGGTCTTGTTCAGTGTTTTAACCCCACCACCCAGCACAGAGTCAAGCGGATCCATGGCTGAATAAATATTGGTTGGATGGAGAGTCCCTGGTCACGTAGTGGTTAAGTGCTACAGCTGCTAACCAAAAGGTTGGCAGTTCGAATCCACCAGGTAATCCTTGGAAACTCTATGGGGCAGTTCTACTCTGTACTATAGGGTTGCTATGAGTCGGAATCGACTTGGCAACAGGTTTGGTTTTTGGTTTTGTATGAAGAATGGATAAATGTCAAGCAGGGAAGAAATAGGGAAGCCTCCAAAGTGCCAGATACCACAGACACAACCCTGGGCTCTTGAGGCTGGGGTCTAAGCATTCCACGAGGGAAAAACACCTGGTATCCTGCTGGTACCTTCCAGAAGTGTGCCATGACCAGACAAACTGGCAGCCCAAGAGAGAAGGATGGGATAGAAGACACTGGTCTGCAGCTGCCTAGCTCCAGGGAATATTTGTCAATGTGACATTCACAGAAGCCCTGCACATGTGCTGGCTGAAGAAGCGAGGAGCCTCAGCCAGGCAGAAGGAAGTTCAGCTACTGTGCATGTGTTAGCATGGGGGGATACATGCTTTAGAAACTTCTTGGCTCTCAGTTAATTTTATGATGTTTGAAAAATCTCCAGGTATTTCCCATATTTATTTTCTTACCTTTAAGAAATGTGTTTGCCTTTGAGATGACTCTGTTATCAAATTATATTGACAAGTTCATTGCTTTCATTAAAATCTCCTTAGTACAAAATTGATTTGGAATTGACAGGAGGTCAATGAGTTTTTTTGGGGGGGGTGGTTAATCTTTACAGGAGCAGATTGCCTGGTCTTTCTCCTGTGGAGTTGATTCATAGCAATTCTATTGGACAGAGTAGAACTGCCCCACAGGGTTTCCAAGGCTGTAAATCTTTATGGAAGCAGACTGCCGTATCTTTCTCCCGCAGAGCAGTTGGTGGGTGCAAACCACCGCGGTTAGCAGCCAAGTGCTTAACCCCTGCACCACCAGGGCTCTGTAAAGATTACAGCATAGAAAACCCTAAGGGGCAATTCTACTCTGTTACATGGGGTCACTATGAGTCAAAAATCCATTCGACTTGAAGGCAACTAATAACAACAACAATCTAAGAATATAACAAGTTGGCGAAAATAAAACAAGAAGCTACAAACTCAGTATGCTCATTGCTTTAAATGTGCCTCATATGAAACCAGGCCCTTGTATTCCCACCACTCTGGCCACATTCAAAGAAACATCAGTTCAGTATCCAAAAATAGTTGAAAAATGCAATGTTCAACATTTTCTGCAGTTTCTTAAGAAAACACCAAAGGGGAATATTATTCACAATGCATAGCAAATCTTAAGATGATCTTTTCCTTCTTTCTCCTTTTCCCATCCTTCTACACAAGAGCACTTGCTTCACTCAAGCTCTCTGTTCCCCTCCCCAAGCCTCCTAGGTCGGCGTCTCCATAAGCTCAGTTCTCCATGGCTCAGCTCTTTACCATGTAGCTTTATGGACTATGTTTTATTTTACCCATCACACAAATACAGTGGCCCAGGACAGCAGAGAGAAAGCTCCTGGGGTAATCCAGGCCACAGCTCTCCCTGCCAGCCCGGATCAGTTTCTCCGAGATGACTCGTTTTTTGATGCCCTCCCTCATTACTTCCTCATCTGCTCACTACTCCCTGGGGCCAGGGCTTGGGCGAAGCTCATGACTGAGCCCGACAGAGAAGAAAACATTTTGCTGGGATGCCAGAGGGGACTGATGTCATAGGGAAAGGCAGCAAACCAGATGGGCAGGTTCGCAGAATGTTTTTATCCCTGAGTCTTAATTGTTTTATTATTTTTTTTATTGAGCACTGCCCCACTGGCTGGTAGGGAGAAAATGGTCTGCTGGGGGAAATGCATTAACTCTTACCAGTCAGTCTGCCAGGGTTAAAAGGCTTCTTTCCATCTGAGGACCAGCCCATTGGTGCCATTCTTTTCATATTAGGAGTGAGGAAAATTTATTGAGCTCCCATATATTTTAAATGAAAGCATCTCTCCGTAGGGAGGGCAGTCCTGCTGATCTACCATCGTTAGGTCACGTGCTTAGAATTCTGTTTTCAGTGGTGAGAGCACAGGGAGCCTAGAGCCATGTCACCTCTTATCCTTCTGTCCTCCACACATATCAACTCATCCCCTGCATATCAGCTCCTTCTGCTCTATTCCCCATCTCAGAATGACACCACTGCCCAACTATGTAGTTCCCTAAGCCAGGAATCTGGGAATCAACCTGGACTCTTCCTCCTTCCTTGGCACCCCTCCCGGCACATCCAATCCATTTCCAAGACCTGTGACTGAGTCTCCTTGGAATCTCTTATCTCCTTAGTTATCTCTCCATCACCCTAGGTCAAGGCCACGGGCATCTTTGACTTGATGCCTGCAGTGGTCTCCCAGCTTGTTTCCCTGCACCCACTCTTATTCTCCACCCTGTTACTCCATGTGTAACATACAAGCCAACAGGCCATTTAGGGCCATCCCTGTTATTACCCCCCCAATTTTTTTTTTCACCTTTAGGCTAATCTCAGCACTCTCACGTTCCCTACTCCCCCAAAACACAAGAATCCAATTCCAAAATCATTAATGGGTGATGTAGATATTTGACAAAGGGTCTATAGGGTCATAGGAAAGGGATTACACTGTACTTACACAGCAAAACTTACATAGATAAATAGATAGGTACCATTGAGTCGACTCCAACTCATGGCAACCTTATATATAACAGAAAGAAACGCCATCTGGTCCTGTGACATCCTCATGATCATTGGCATGTTCAAGTCCAATGTAAAACTTCCTATATAGACTACTCAATTATCTCCCCTCTTTCCTTAAGTTTTCCTATAACAGTAGCTGCTGCTATCTCTCCCTCCAAGTCTTTCACCTGCTGTCCTGCAGCTGTCTTCTAGTCAAACTGCCTTCCAGTCTTCTCCCCTACTCCCATTTCTCCAATCTTCTCAACAGCCACTCCCTAGTAGAGAGACTTATCCCATCATAACTCCTTAAAACTCTTTAATGGCTACTCGCTGCCCTCAGCAGAGAGTCCTAACTCCACAATATGGTCTACTAGGCCTCGCAAGCCCTGGTCCCAGTTCCTTTTCCCCTCTCTTTCCCACTTGAACTCCTTGCTTCAGCCATACTGTAGGGCGGTGAGAATTTCCTTGGTCTACCATGTTCTCTTCTATTTAGGTGATGGCTCATGCTGTTATTTTGGCTTGAAATACCCTACCCTGCTGCCGCTTAGTTAATTCCTATTGGTCTTATAGGTTTCAGCCTAAGTATCTCCTGGAAGTCTTAGAATCTCTAAGACTGTGTTAGGTGGCCCTCCAATGTCTTATGGCCACTTAACCTTATCACAATTGAACTCTAAATGACTACTTGAATAGCACAATGAGGACAGAGTTGTCCTATTACTGCATGCCCTCGTGACTCATACAGGGCCTGGATTACAGTATGAGCTCATTAATACTGAATAACTAGATGAGCAATAGCTCAAAAGGGCCTCCTGACTGGGGCCTTGGGAGAGAATGGAGCCTTTAGGCTCCTTGAGCATGAAGCCATAATTCTGGCCTCACTTGTGTTCTAACCTACAAAGGTTAGTATCTGGGCTCACAGGAACAAAATCCACTTTTGGGGTTCCATGGATGTTCATGAAAACCTACTGACAATTTAGTTGTGCTCCTTTTGAATCCCTCTAATCCAGGAAGCCTTGTACTTGCCACATCTACACATCTGGCACAGTATTTTCTAGGCTGGGTAACTGAGTCTCCTTAGGGATTGCACACTAGAGGAATTTTGCACAAAGCAACCTGAATCATCACTTTTTGCAAGCAGTCTTCCACCTAGATTCCTGTTAGGTCACTTAGCTGACCCCACCCTTTTTTCACCTGAGGAGACCACTCAGTTATCTCCAAGAGAACTTTTTTTTTTTTCTTTCCAGGCCACAATCACATAAGGAGTGACAGGACTCAGAGAATGGTATTACTATACTTGAGCACACCCAAAAAAGACATCGGGACTTTAGGATGCCTTTAGGATATGTAAGTTTCTACAAGGCTGTGCACTTAGATTCAAGATCCTATCTGGCCAGTGCTGTTTCTTGTTTGCCTTCTGAAATCTAGCAGAGAACAGCTAGAACTTTACATAATCCAGAATACAACAGACATTTCTGGTGGTTTAATTTTACAAGTCATTTATTGTGTTTTATTTCAATTATAAAAGCAGTACAGGCTAATTGCAAGCAATTTACTAAATACAGAAAAGTATATATAAAAACTGAGAAATCATTGCCATCAAGGGATAATCCCCACAAACATCTGGAAGATTATTTCCTTCTACGCTTTTTTTTTTGTTACAAGCAAAGTATATAGAGTATATTGTATTAGACATTTCTCTTGTATGAAACTGGGATAATGTTGCATAAAATTTTGTCCTTTAAACTTTTTTCAGAATATACAAATAAAAAACACTTGCAGTAATAATCTTCAATTTTACAGCAATATATGACATTGATAGTGAAAGTTCCCAAAATTCCATTCTTTAAAGATAATTAGTGTCAATCAGCTTAATAGATTCCTTCAGAATGTACACACATTACACACATATGTATGTCTATATCAAACACAAGTTAAAAATGGATTTTATATTATAATTAAATCAACACGACCTTAATCTCTTTCAAAACATGATTTAATAATTGTGTAACATTCCATGTTATTAAAGTGTTTAACCACACCCTTAATATCATTTAATTTTTTAAACAGTACATAAAGCATAATGCAATGATGAACGCCCTTCTCCATATCATGAGAATTTCTTGCTTGTAACTTTATGATCAACTCTTGCAAGTAGAATTACTGGACCAAAGGGTACATGTATCTAATAAGGGTTTAATATCCAAAATGTTTTTTAAAACTTCTACAACTTGACAACAAAAAGACAAACAACCCAATCAAAAAATGAGCAAAGGACTTGAACAGACATTTCACCAAAGAGGACACAGAAAAGGCCAACAAGCACAGGAAAAGATGCTCAACGTCATTAAAAAGCAGTTGCCATTCAGTCAATTCTGACTCATAGCGGCCCAGTAGGACAGAGTAGAACTGCCCCCATAGGGCTTCCAAGGCTGTAATCTTTAGGGAAGCAGACTGCCACATCTTTCTCCCATGGAGTGGCTGGTGGGTTTGAACTGCCAACCTTTTGGTTAGCACCTCATGGCTTTAACCACTGCTCCACCAGGGCTCCTTCATTAGTCATTAGTGAGATGCAAATCAAAACCACCATGAGACACCACCTCATCCCCACTAAAGTGGCTATGAACAAACAAATAAAAAACGGAAAATAATGGGTGTTGGAGAGGATGCAGCGAAACTGGAATCCTCATCCACGGCTGGTGAGGTTGCAAAATGGTACAGCCTCTGTGGATAACTGTTTGGCGGTTCCTCAGAAAGCTGAACAGAGAACTACCATATGGTCCAGCAATCCCAATCTCAGATATATACCCAGAAGAGCTGAAAGTAGGAATGCAAACTGAGACCCGTACACCAGTGCTCATCACAGCACTATTCAAAATAGCCAAAAGTTGGAAAAAACCAAAATGTCCATCAGCAACATGAGACCAAATGGGCCGCTCCTCTCCAGAGGCAGGAGGGGATAGGAGCTGGTTGGATGGACACGGGAAACCTGGGGTAGAAAGGAGAAGTGTGCTGTCACATTGTAGGGACTGTGGCTTATGTCACATGACAATATGTGTATAAAATTTTGTGAGAGAGATTAACTTGAGTTGTAAACTTTCACGTAAAGTACAGCTAAAAAAAAAAATGTCCATCAACAGATGAATGGATAAACAAAATGTTGTATATATACGCAAGGAATCCTACTCAGCCATAAAGAGAAATGAATTCCCGATGCATGCCACAACATGGATGAACCTGGAAAACAGCATGCTGAGCGAAATAAGTCAGTTGCAAAAAGATAAATACTGTATGATCTCACTTATATGACATAAGCAAATATATAGAAACCAAAGATTATTAGTGGTTACCAGAAGTGACAGGGAGGGAGAAAAGGGGACTTTTTGCTCAGGGTGCAATGGTGGTGGAATGATTTGAAAAAGATATTGAGAAGGGTTGCACAATTTGAAGAATGTAATCAATGTCACTGAATTATACCTGTAAAAATTCTTAAGAGATGGTTTATTTATTTTTTGAGATAGCGTATGTTTTGTTATATATATTTTCATAATAAAATATTTTTTTAGAATGAACACACACAATGAGATATCACCTCACCCCCACTGGAATGGCTATGATAGAAAACCAGAAAATAATAGGTGCTCGCAAAGATGGGGAGATAACTGAAACCCTCTTCCACTGTTAGTGGGAATGCCAAATGGTACAGCAGCTGTGGTATAGCTGACATTGAACTGCCATAAAAAAAAAGCCCAGTGCCGTCGAGTCGACTCCAACTCATAGCAACCCTATAGGACAGACATATGACCCAGCAATCCCACTCCTAAGTATATACCTAAAAGAACTGAGAGCAGGAATGCAAACACAGACCTGTATGCCAGTGTTTATTGCAACACTTTTCACAATAGCCAAAAGGTGGAAACAACAGAAATGTCCATCAACAGATAAATGGATAAGCAAAATGTGGCACATGCATACAGTGGAACACTACTGAGCCATAAACAGAAATGAAGTCTTGATGCATGCCACGACATGGATGAACCTTGAAAACATTAAGCTGAGTGAAGTAAGTGAGTTGCAAAAGGACGAATACTGTGTGATCTCACTCATATGAAATAACCAAACGGATAGAAACCAAAGCTTATTTGTGGTTACTGGGGAGGGAGGGAGGGAGGGACAAAAAGGGGGAGTTACCGCATAGGGGGCATTGAGTTTATGTGAGTCATGGTGGAATAACTTGGAAAAGGATAGTGAAAAACGTTGCACAACGTGAAGTAGGTTATCAATGTCATTGAATAATATATGTAAAAATTGTTGAATTAGCAAATGCTTTGTTATGTATATTTTTAATCACAATAAAATAAAAACGGTGCAGGGTCTGATAAATACAATCAACTTATCTTCCAGAAAGGTTATGACAAGGTACACTCAGTAGTTAGTTATGTGTGAATGTCTAAGTTCTTTGTTTTGATTTTAAAAGTTTCAGAGGCAGTATAACTAGAAACCAAGTACGTTTCTAATTAAATATTTGCTCGCTCTTGTTAGCATTAATGGAATTTGTGTTTAACACGTTTCATTTCTTCCCCAACATTTTGTTACGAAAATAATCAAACAATACGGAAAGGTTGAAAGAATGGTAAGGTGAACACCCATACACCCACCAGCTAGATTCTACAGCTAACATTCTGCTATATTTGCTTTATCATATATTTATCCATTCATCAATCCATAGAGGTTTCATTTTTAATAGGAAAAACCTCCTTTAGATTAAGACTCTCTGAATGCCAAGGCCTCATTTTTTAAAACCCCCAGGTTCAATGCCACGACATAGGATGCTGTTGTGCGCCGTGAAGTCGATTTTCGACTCAGTTACCCCATGTCACAGAATAGAAGTGCCCCATATGGTTTGCCCCATATGACTGTAATCCTTACCGGAGCAGATCGCGGAACCGAGTGGGTGGCTTTCAACCGCCAACCTTTTGGTCTGTAGCCCAACGCTTAACGTTGTGTCACCAGGGCTCCTTATGAGATGCAAATGTGGAAAGGTTCCAAGTAAGAGTCTGATTTGCGGACGTTTGTCCAAGAGGGGTTGGAGCGCGCCACTGGGTTCTAATCCCGACCCCACCACAAGACCTCAGTTTTCTTCTTGTAATATAGGCATATCTATATCCTGGATGAGGATAAAAAACACAAGTCGAGAGAAGCACTTAATTATTACGATTCTTTTAGTCCCTCCTTGTCCCCGGTAAACTCTTGAGTCCACCTCAGTTACAAGCAATTGTAAAAATTGTAAAATGGGGACGGCGTGGCCCAGAGGGCTACTGACCTGAGGCTGAGGGCTGCGACAGCCCTACTAGCCCAGCCGTTGGGGATGCCTCCGAGCCGTTGCGGGGTCAGCCTGCAGCCCCGGCCTGATTCCCTCCCTCAGGCGCCCCGCACTCAAAGTGACAACCCGCGGGGCCGTCCTTGGGCGCTACAGGCGTCATCTCAGTGAATGCTCACAAAAGCCTGTAATCAGCGCTACAGAAAGGGAAACTAACACTCAAGGAGCCCAAGTCGCTTGCATAAGTGCAGAGTTGGCGTCCGGGAATAGAACCCAAACCGTTCTCCTTTTTATTCCCTTGCGCC
This sequence comes from Elephas maximus indicus, assembly GCF_024166365.1. Taxonomy (NCBI): domain Eukaryota; kingdom Metazoa; phylum Chordata; class Mammalia; order Proboscidea; family Elephantidae; genus Elephas; species Elephas maximus. The sequence goes on along the minus strand of NC_064840.1, from coordinate 17,858,034 downwards.
TGCGGAAACCTACAGGGGGCGCCGACCTGCGCGCAGGCGCAGTCACCGCAACCGCGTCCCTTTAAGAGGATTCCTTTTGCCTCCTCCGACCCTTGCGCTTCCGCTCCGCGTTCCCATAATGCAGTGCGGCTGAGCGCCTCAGAGCCCGCGGGACGCAGCGGGGGGACCCGGACTGAGGCGGCGGCGGCGGCGGCGGCGGCGGCGGCGGCGGCGGCGGCGGCGACGTGGGCTGCGGCGGGCCCGCGGCGTCGGGCTGGGCGGATGTCGGGCTGGGCGGACGACCGCGGCGGAGAGGGCGACGGGCGCATCTACGTGGGGAACCTTCCGACCGACGTGCGCGAGAAGGACCTGGAAGACCTGTTCTACAAGTACGGCCGCATCCGCGAGATCGAGCTTAAGAACCGGCACGGCCTCGTGCCCTTCGCCTTCGTGCGCTTCGAGGACCCCCGGTGAGGGCCCCGCCCGCCCGCCTGCCTGCCTTCCCGCCGGCGTGAGGCCCGGCTTCCCGCGTCCCCTCCCCCTTCACGCCCTCCCCTCCCCCTCCGCGCGGACCCCTTAGGGCGCCCCCGGCTGGGGGACGAGGCTTCCTTTCCCCGCAGGCTCCGGGCCGCCCTTCGCTTCGTCGTCACTTCCTTTATTGTTATTTATTCTTTTTAACTTAAAAAAACAAACTGGGCTTTGGGAAGGTCCCAGCCCACTCAGGCCGGCCTCATGGATGGCACAAGTTCCCACTCCCTGCCCCGCGGCTGAGAGGCAGCCTTCATGGGGAGGCGGCCCTGGAGCCTGGGAACTTCGGGTCCCCAAGTTAGCCGGGGAGAGCCCAAATCGCCGGGCGCCCTTTCTGCCCACCCCGTCCCCCAGGCCGAACTCGCCGTTGGGGGGGAAGAGATTGCAGGGACACGGGAGTCTTTGGAAGTCGTCAAGGGGTCTCTGTGGTCGAACAGAGCTCCACCCTCGCGTCTGTCAAGGCCAAGGTCTCATCCTTAGAAAAGAATCGGGGATTTGGGAGCGCTTCTAGAACATCATGAGGGGGTCTCTGATTTCACTGTTCCCTGGTGAGGGAGGTACCGCTAGGTGCAAAAGGGCCTCAGGGGTTTGGAAACTGTGCCCCAAAACTGGCTCAGAGGGGTCTTTGTGAGTGCAGGCATTGAAGCCCCTCATGCCGAAAAGGCCCAGGAACTTGTTTAGAAGCTACTGCACTGTGTGGCCACTCCTCTAGGGTAAATAGGACCTCGCTCCTGTTTTCCAGCATCGTCTCAGGAACCACTTTATCTAGTCTCCTCCTTACAGGAAATATCTGTAAGCGAGAAACGTCTGTAATCTACCTGCTGTGGGGGTATTGGGCAACGCAGGCAGGAAGCAGCCTGAGGCTTTGTGATGGCTAAAGACTGACAGTTCATCCTGGTGTCTTGCCATTTGCCTCAACGGTGGATCTAGCCATTTTTTACACTTACACTGGAGAAGCGTCTCCGTTGATTAGTAACCATACCAATGAGTTTTTGAGTAGTTGGTGTGTGTCAAGTACCATGCTGTGTATTATTTAGTCTTTTTAGCAACTTATGAGGTAAGTACTGTTAACCTTATTTTAGAGTTGAGGAAACTGGTTTCAAAGAGTTGTTGATAAAAGTTGGTAAAAAGACTAGGCTAGTAAAGGATCCAAGTAGGATTTGAACCCATAGAGAATATGATTTTACTGTATTGTATGCTACGTTGTCTTCTTTCTTCATTCCTTTGATAATAGAAAAGCTGTCTTTTGATATTACTGGGTGTCAAGTTCTAAGCAAAAGCCCTGTGCACATAACGTCTTATTTAATCCTTACAATAGCCCTGTGAGATGTGCATACTACTTACATTTAGAGATACAAAAACTTAATAAACACCCAGAGATAGCTGCTTGTGAGTAGCAGTAATTTGAACTCCGGTCAATTTTTATTTGAAGTCTGCTCTTAAACTCTATTAGCATTCTGTCTCTCTCTCACTGCATTGTAAATATAGCCAGGGCCACGCTGGATGTGGTCCTTGTTGCTTTTAGTCTTGTGACTAGAATCTTGATAAGTGAGTATGTGCCTGTGACAGTGTAATGGTGCCCTCATTGACAGATCTTGAGCTCTGCTTGTCCACCCAAGCCCTGAGCCTGTTCTCCCCCCATCCAGTATTGGAGAACCAACTTGGCATTCCTAACTCTCCCACAGTCCTAGAAAAGACTTAAAATATACCCACAGAGTGTGGTTTTAACAATCTATGACCTTGCAGAAAAGGTATACTTGAGGATTCCCATATTGCTCACAAAACACCTGTCTTTTGAACCTTACATCTTTTTTAATGGAATTTTCTTCCTATAGGCTTTATGGTACTAGGCCTTATGGCAGAATAATAGGGAGTGAATGTATGGTGTACATTTTGAGAAACTGCTAACCAAGATCAAGGAAACACTTATTGGCAAAATCATTGAGCAACAATTTATTCATTTAAAAAATAATCCTCTTATAACCTTTTCTCACCCACTGAGTATCATTTCATACCTAGAAAGCCCTGTGTGTCGTAGTTGTAAAGTTTAATTCTAGCATCATGAAAGATCTTCAGAGCAATAGTGCATAGTAGCAGTAGCAAAAAGGTCTTGTTTTTCTCGTGGGGTGTTTGTTTTTTGTTTCATTCTGGAATTCCCTCTTCTTACTCAAGCCATTCACTCAGAAGTCAGCCAGCCTCCTGGGTAGCACTAACTTCAAACTCTTCTTTGCAGAGATGCTGAAGATGCAATTTACGGAAGGAATGGTTATGATTATGGCCAGTGTCGGCTTCGTGTGGAGTTTCCCAGGGCTTACGGAGGTCGGGGTGGGTGGCCCCGCGGTGGGAGGAATGGGCCTCCTACCAGAAGATCTGATTTCCGAGTTCTTGTTTCAGGTATGTTTCTTTCAAATTGAAGTGATTTCATGTAAAACACTTTGAGCAGTCTGACCCCTGAGAAATGTTAGCTGTTGCTTTTCAGTGCATGGGAAATGTGGGGCTTCTTTCCAATAGCCTATGCATAGTGACAATCCAAAGTCTAGACAGGTATCCTGCCATTGAGGCAGGTATCCTGAAAATGAAACTAGCAGCCCTGGTGGGACATAAACGTGCATCTTATAAAAAGGTATTCTAGTGGTAAGGAGAGAAGATGATGGCAAATTCCCTTCAATTGGAATTCCAAGATGTTTTCTTTTGGAATGTACCTTGGTGTTGGACTTGCTAAAAGGATACTCCGGAAGCCAGATTTGAACAACTTACCCAGCCTTATATCATGCAAAAGGCCAGATTTTGTGGTGGTTTTGGTAAAATTATTTAAAAAATCAACTAACAGTTTGGAGTGTTGGGGATTGTATTGTGAAATATAGAGTATAGAATAAAATGTGTAGTGTTGACAAGTGATAAAGTGCTAAACTCAGAAGTTAATTTATCTTTCTAAAATATCAGGACATTGGTATAGACCTGGGCCCTTCTGCAAATTGCAGGATGAGTTTTAGGGCCTTGGTGGAGTGAAATGTATTGAGGGAGCCTGGCTCCTTTTTGGATGTGAATGTCACTCTAAAAAACCAATCACACCCAGCTTCCATGGTGCTTGACTTAGTTACTTAGTGCTGCTATAATAGAAATGCCACAAATGGATAACTTTAACAAAATTTATTTTCTCACAGTTTAGGAAGGTAGAAGTCTGAATTTAGGGTGCTAGCTCTAGGGGAACGCTTTCTCTGTCAGCTCTAGAAGGTCCTTGTCTCTTTGAGCTTTTGCTCCTGGGTGATCTTCATGTGCCTTGGTATCTATCTCTCTCTTCCCATCTTTGCTGCTTTCACTTGTTGCTTTAATCCGTTTTATATATCAAGAGTCTGACTCAAGAGGTATCCTACACAAACCCTGCCTCATTCACCTAACAAAGACAACCCATTCCCAAATGGGATTATAGCCACAGGCCTAGAGGCTGGGATTTATAATACATATTTTTTGGGGGAAGCCCTGGTGGCACAGGAAGAACTCAGCTGCTAACCAAAAGGTCAGCAGTTCGACTCCACCAGCCAGCCACTCCTTGGAAACCTTATGGGGCAGTTCTGCTTTGCCTTGTAAGGTCACTATGAGTCAGAATCAACTCGATGGCAATGGGTTTTTAAAAAAAAATTTTTTTTGGCGGGGGGAACACAGTTTAGTCCGTAACAGTGCTTAAGGATGATACTTTAGGTATCTGCCTATCTTGTGTCCCGTTGTAATTTTTTTAACCCCAGAACTCTATCTGTTCCCTCCTTCAGGATGTCATATCTTTTTTTTTCTCTCCATGCTGCTCTGAAATGCTGCTTAGAAAACTATTAGGAAATGGCTGCAGTCCTGAGCTGTGAGCGGTAAACACAGCCTTTGAGAGCAGGAGCACATTTCCCTTTCATGAACATCAGGTAGGGTTGTATGACTGCCGACTAGTTTTAGCATCTGAGTCTTACCTTTCCCCTCACTGTATCGAAGAATGTTGGTGATCTTTTAAGAGGTACTTTGTCTGATTTGAGCCCTGGTGGCACAGTGGTTAAAGCGCTCAGCTGCTAACCAAGTGGTCAGTGGTTTGAGCCCACCAGCTGCTCCACAGGAGGAAGATGTGGCAGTCTGCTTCCATAAAGATTACAGCCTCGGAAACCCTATGGGGCCGTTCTCCTCTGCCCTTTAGGGTCGTTAAGAGTCAGAATCAACTCTTGTTTTTGTCTAGTTTGTCAGTCATTCACACTGACAAGATAAACTCTTTTTAAATTTTTTAGTTGTGTTGTTACCTTCAGCTACGCTTTGGTTATTTCACTGGCTGGTTTCAAAATCCTCGTGTTCTGGGAGTCTGGCTAAGCAAGAAAGAAATGGTATTGATAAATTTCATAATGGTACTAATAAATTTCTTAAAGGAATCAACTAGAACTCAAATTTTCAGTAGGAGTTTGGTATTAATTATGAAGGACAAAGAGGCTATGAATTCTGAGATACTAAACCTGTTAGGGGATGGAGGACGTCTTGCTCTCTGTTAGAAAGCCATGGTCTCTGGAAGATTAGCTTAGGATCAGTTTCTTAAGGTGGTTTACCAGACATACCTTAGTGCTCTTCTCTGGTTTCATGTCTCTTACAAAGCTTTGTGATTTGGGGACCGTCAGGATTTAAAAGTAGTGATCGACAGAGAAGGGACTCTAGGTGTTGCTGGCTGTTGGTAGGATGGTAACGTGGTCAGAGTGTAGCTTCTTTTCATTATGTTCTCTTTGCCTAGGACTTCCTCCATCAGGCAGCTGGCAGGACCTGAAGGACCACATGCGAGAGGCTGGGGATGTCTGTTACGCAGATGTGCAGAAGGATGGAATGGGGATGGTTGAGTATCTCAGAAAAGAAGATATGGAATATGCCCTGCGTAAACTGGATGACACCAAATTCCGCTCTCATGAGGTGGGTCCTCACCTTCTGCTGAGGTGCTCGAACCTAGGGTACACCACCTGAACCTGTCCTAGCAGAACTAGCTACAGACCGTGCATTTACTGCCACTTAATAACTTCACAGTACCACTAAAGCTGTATCACAAGTGGATAGAGCTGGGTGATTCACCATGCCTAAGCCCTGCAGGGTCACAGCAGAGAGAAGTCTGCATTCATAGTATGTGTAACTTGGGGAGAATGCTGCCCCAGTCTGTCATAATGTGGTGAGCTGTTCTGTGATAGCCCTTTCACAACTGGCTTAATCTGGAGTGTCCCCCAGTGAACCTAACCAATATGGCTGCCCCTCCTCTGGGTCTCAGCTGGGCTCTATTGGGTGACCTCATCAACTTGGCCCTTCTAGCTCCTGCTGTCCCTGAGTTGTCACTTGAGGTTTCTTTTCCCAAGGCAATACAGGGCCCTCTGAAACCTGAGCGAGCTTGATATTTTCTTGTTGGTCACCTGAGCTTAGTTCTTGATGTCCTTCCTTTTAGCAAGGTGGTGCTGCTTTGTATCTCCCCATCAGCTCAAGTGGTGGCTATCCCTTTGCTACCATTGAGACCAGAGGCCAGACCACCAATAGGATGTTCTTTTTTCTTGTTACCCTGCCCTAACTAGAGTTGTCTGGGGGATGTAGACTTCTGGGCTTGTTTTTCTTTTTTTTTTAGGATTCAAATAATTCCCTCGTTTTAATGGCTTGGAGGTTGGTCTTTGCATTACTTAACTATGCTTTTGCTCAAACTATCCTCTAAGACTTGAGTTTGGAGCAGAACTGGTCAGCACCTGGCTGGCCTTCAGTTATACTGCAAAGCAGGGCCTCAGTAGGTTAAATCCTGTTACTGAGTTCATCTTGGGAAAAACACATGCCTTCTTTCGCCTTTAACGTTTTTAGATCTTCTGAGGATGCTGGCAGAGGGCAAAGGGTCTGGAGACAAGGCCAACCTAGACATGACTCCTGCCGCTTATTTCCTTAGCCAAGCTACTCTCTGGACCCCAGTTCCTCCATATGCAAAATGGTCACAAGAATGATACCAACTCACAAGACTATGACGGTGCCTAGAGTTTCTAGCCCAGGTCCTGACATATGGGAGGTGTTGAATACAGGTTAGCTCCTTCCTAGATACTCATGCATGAGGTGGCAGGAGACTGACCTCTGAGAACCTTTCCAGTTCTTAGGTTCTGGGGGTTAGTAGCAATAATTTGGATGTTATTAACAACGATAGCTAACATTTGGGCATTTATCACATGCCAGGCTGCTACTTACTGTGCCAGTTGTTCTCATGTTTGAAATGGGGACAGTAAGAGTACCTACCTTGTAGTGTTACTTTGAGGGTTTAGCAAGATAATTCATGTAAAGTACCATGCTACGTCAGGCACGGTAAGTGCTTAGTAGTTTAACTATTATCGTTAGCCAGGCATGTTTAGGTATTGGTCTGCCCCCCCCCCTCTTTCTTTTAATATTTTTTTTTCCTTTCCTCTTTTTGTTTGAATTGCAGGGTGAAACATCCTATATCCGGGTTTATCCAGAGAGAAGCACCAGCTATGGCTACTCACGGTCTCGGTCTGGGTCAAGGGGCCGTGACTCTCCATACCAAAGCAGGGGCTCCCCACACTACTACTCACCTTTCAGGCCCTACTGAGACAACAGGCGATGGGATTTGTTCTTTATTTTTTAGTGTGAACTGAGCTGCTTTGTGCTCAGAATCTACATTCCAGATTGATGATTTAGTGTCTTAGGAAATTTTTTTAATTTTCTTTCTTTTTTTTTTTTTTTAAGGAAAAAAAAAAAAACAAAAAAAAAAACTACATAATTTCTACCAGGGCCATTATTAGCAGTGAAACATTTTAAACTGCTGAAATTGTGGTTTTGGTTCAGAAACAAGTTGTATATTTTTCACCCCTGATTATGGGAAAAAAATCAGTGCTGTGTCTTTGTGGGTTGCTCTGCTATGGAGATCAGCAGTAACTGTGACTGAGCCGGCCCATTCTGTTTAGAAATATATTTTAAACGTTTAGTAATTCACATGTGTCGTTGTCGTTGATTAAGTTCACAGATTTCACCAAACAGGTACACTGATTTAAAAACACCATTGAGTTTTAGTAGCAGCTTGTACCCAGTGAGTAAGGAGGAAGAGTGTGTAGCTGTACATGGGGAGAAAGATAGTTGATCTGATGGTGATTTGAGACTTTAAATCCGAAGGGCAGGTTCAGAGTTCTCTTAAAATTTAAGGCCAAGCTTGTAAAAATAAGCTGCCTTAAAGAAAAAGGGAGCATTGCACATAGGGAATGGGAAGAATCAAAACGGGGTTTTTTTTTTTTTTTTTACATGGGCTGTATCCCAAAGACCGTTTGGAAATTCTTAGCCAAAACCAACTTTGGTAGACTGGGGGCTGGGGGGCGGAGGCGGGGGGGTCCAACTCTTTCACTTTTACCCCTAGGTCTGTCTCATTTGTCTTTGGTGTCTGACCTTTTTGAACACACACACACCATCTTGTATTCATTTCAGTTCAGTAATCACTGCAAGGGTGAGGGAGATTGGGGGGGCTCCTTTGTCCCAGGCATAAATTCTCTTTTCAGAAAGAAAATCTTAAGTGTGGCTAGTATCCCTTTTGCATATAATCACCATAGTCCACTTTGAACTGTCCTCACACTTCAGCAAGGAGCCCTCTGCATGGAACCAAGTGAATACACAGTAATAAATCTGAGATGAACTGTTAGAGATAAGGCTGCTGCTCTGGTCACAGAAACAGCAACTAAAAATGATAATTCAGGTTGTCATACAGTGACCAGATGCTCTGTCTACCAGTTACATGAACGGAGAAACTGACATGAAGTTTGGTGTACAGCTTTTTTTCAGGGGAGGCAAGAGAGACTGTCTTCCATAGTGAACAGGTCTGTAAGTGAACACTGGGATCTGGTTCCTCCAAAGCTCACAAGGCCCTTTACCTCCATGAGCATCAAGAGTCCATTGCCTCCCTTTGGTCAGCTCTTCCCCAATTCTGCCTTCAGAAGAATCAGTTATTGAAAAATGCGTCTATTTTTGTCAGGTGATTGAAGGAAGTGGGAGTGTTGGGTGTTCACAGGATACTCCCTTCTCAGAACTGTTCCTCAGCCACGTGGAGGGGGTTCTTGTTCATTCAGCTTTGCCAAGGAGATATTACCTGTGTGCAAGCAATAGCAACAAAGGATGTTACAGCTGAGCCTGCTGCCCAACTGGCTCTGCTGAGTTAGTTCATCGCTTGGTTTGTCATGGAAAATACGCAATGGAAATAGTTGTAGCTCCCATCCTGTTTTTCTGTATCTTAAAGAATCACAGTTAAAAGTCAAGCTAAATTAATGCATACTTTTAAATAGACAGGCTAATGAGCAGCCATATGTATGCGTATAGCAGCGGGAGGAAAGACTGAATTCAGTTTATCCCAAGCAGCAAAGTCTGAAACAAGGTTCTATTTGAGAGACCTTATCTATGATTGATGGATACGTAAACAGTAACAGCTTTTAGGCTCTGAGATAAAGCGATTATAGAATTTCTCTGCACAATTAACTGCCGTAGTGTAGTTAATCAGACATGTTTTAAGAGTTTAGTGCACGTATTTTCTAGCTTCCCATCCTTGCTTCAACCAGAGCTTTTAACTAGTTGGTCTTGATCAAAGAGGTAACCTCTGAGCTGACCAGGGTTAATGGCTAACAGGCTGCATGTGGCTTTGCAGGTGTGTCTTACTTGGCCTGCAAATTAGTTGCCAACACTTAAAACTTGAGGAATATCACCCAAAATGCCAGATGTCCAGGTTCTCTGGGAAAACAGGCTTGCGTTCTTGCCCAGCACCAAATGAGAAGCAGTGGGTGCTAGCTGCCCCTTCAGGCAGAGCTCAAGCTCCAGACATGCCACTGTACACAGAGACCTAGTCCTCCTTTGCTCATCTCTGTTACCAGTGGGCCCCTAAATGTGAGAGTGACCCCTGAACTCTACTGCCACCTGATGCTACCATCTGTATGCACGTTATACTTTCCAAAGTGCTTTTACTTAGCTCATTTGGTCCTCACAGTTCCTACCTTTGTTCCCTAGTTCACGTGTGACTTTGTTAAGCCACTCTGGGTAACACATACCTGGAGGGGCCACAAAATACTCCTCGACGACACGATGGGAGTTCTGTAGTAGTTCTTCAGCACAGTTGCCTTCTGTCACGTTGTCAGATCTCAGGTAAAGGCATCTACAAAGCCCAGAAGCTCAAGGTTATCTTAGAGAGGAGGGTTTCCAGGGCATGATAGGGGAGGGTCAGGAATGGGAGCAGTTTATTTCTGAGTTATGGTTATTGGTCATAGTTAGAAACTGGTCAAACAGTAGACCAAATAACAGTCTAAGTTTATAGATTCTTCTGAATTCCTCAGGATGGATGTGTTTTAAGAAGTATTTATTGGATGATTACTATAGGTAAGTTACTTTTGGTGGAGACGAGTGAAAAGACAACTAAGCAAAGCCTGCCAAGGGAGTACCAAGGGGCATGTAAAGCCTGGGTGTAGAGTAGGTGCTCAGAATAGGTGATGCTTCTGCTGACTCTTAAAGACAAGCTATAGTTGGATTGGAAAATGGAAAATATGTGGCAGAAGCAGCAAGCATGATCCCAAAGCAAGAGAACCCAGCACATTCAGAGAAGGGCAGAGAGTTCAGCAGCGCAGCAGGATGGCCTACTTGAGGAGGAGGAGGAGGAGGCTAGAAACCGAAGCAGAATGGAGGAGAAACTTGTTCAAGAGTGGTTGTAAGTGACTTGTTTTATGAATATTAGCTCATAAATGACAGAACGGGAATCTGGGCCCACATCTGGTACCCCTAAGAGATTTTTTTTTTTTTTAACCACAGCCACCTTTGTGGATATAAAACTGCCCGCCCTTGGGCAAGATGTAGCACAAACAGCTTAAGAATCAACCACTGTTCTCTGAGCCTAGTGGCTTCACTAGTGTCCAGATGGCAAACGGGTAAAACCAAACAGGAGCTTGAACACGTATGAGGCTTCACTATTAAGGTTTAAAAGTGCAAGACAAGCGGTCTGAGCCTGCTCCCAGATACGTGGGCTAAAAAAAGATCAGTCTAAATCACTGAGGGGAGCAGCAAGCTCTGCTTTGAGTAGGGCACAGACTGAGGCTTAGGCCTGATGGGGCCTGGGTCACGTGACAAGGCCATTTGGTCAAAGGCTGCACACGAGGGCTAAGTTTTGACGATAAGATTCTTTTAAGAAAGGACAAATTGTATTTCTTTGGCTCTCTACAGCACTCAGTCCAGGCATGACACAGTATTTATTCGTGGTTTGGAAAGTGGAAAGCTGGAGTCTTCCAGGATCTGCCACTTGAGAATAGTGTAGGCTTAGCAACAACAAAAAAGTTCCTTTAAAAAAAGTGTGGCTTTGAACAAGTATGATCTTTCCAGACCTTAAATTTCTCATCAGAAAATTGAAGGTTGCACTACATTTTTTTTTAAAAAAAGGAATTGTTGAAAATACACACAGCAGAACATGTACCAATTCAACAATTTCTACATGTACAATTCAGAGACACTGATTACATTCAGGTTGTACCACCATTCTCACCTAGATTTTTTTTTTAACCACAACGATTACGCATTCATTTTAGAAAACTTGGAAAACAAAAATAATAAAAAATCATCCATAATTGTACCACCCAAAGGTAACCACTGGGCTTCTGGAGTTTGTATTTCGTTCAGGCAGTTTAACAAAATGGCTGAGAGCTCTGGCTCTTGAGTCACCTGAATTCAAACCCCAGTGCCACACGTGGTACACGTGCAAGTCGCTTAGCCTCTCCATGCTTCAGTTCCGTCAGTTGTAGAATGTGTCATAGAGTTGCTGGGAATATTAAATGACGTTAAAAAATAAGATTTGACAATGCTGGGCCTCCATTCTCATGGCAGTAAGAAGTGGGTGCTGAGTAGCAGCGGCTCCTTTCAGCAGTTAGTGCACCCCAGGTACACGTCAGTGCACACCACTCCAAGTATACCCATGCCTTTACTCGAAGCCCTTTTAATTATGCATAACCTGCCTGGCCCCTGTCATTTCCAGACTGCTAATTACTGGACGTGTGGAGAGTTTGATGACATAAGACTCTCTACCACCACCAACAGGCGGTTAAAGCTACTGCAGCCCAACGGAGATCTACTAACTGATTTTTTCAGTATCATTTGGTAATCAGGTTTCCTATGTAAATAAAATTTCCAAAAAAACAAAATTCATCCCTTTAAATACCACACACTTCCAGTTAATTACTATTTATGATAGCTATTTCTAGAACAGACTCCCACCTTCCTGTTTTCTTAATCATAGACTACCGGGTTTCTGTGATGGTAGCACACCAAGCAGACCTTTAACTTCGCAAATTGCTTAACTTTTCTGGACCTCAGAACCACGTATTAAACAGCAGAATGGGACTAGCTGAACTCCTGAAGTGCCTGTCAATTACTGATTGACTTACTAAATGTCTACCTCACTTCTTGTCTTTCTCAATTGGGGTTGGGGTTTTGCAAGAGAATTTAGCCCAAATGCCCTAAGACACCAGTTCTGATGATAAATCAATTTTTCTCCTATCCGTCTGGACTAGCATTAGTTATGTACCATTCTTGGGAGACTTGAGAAAATAATCACTCAAATCTTTCTGTGTTCCAGTTCGGATAAGAAACACTGTTTGAGAAAGGGTGCAACTGTGAACTAGAAATCCCTGCCCTCTGAAGTTCACAGACAAGTCACTTAAGCCAGAATCTATGGGAAATGCTAATACAGAACCATGGAAAGTGCTGTGGCAGCAGAGAGGTGACATATGTGCTCTGTCAGCCTGTGGACTGACTAATGAGACAGTTATGCTGCTTCTGATTCTTTCTGCCTCTTTTCTGGTATTAGACTGGCAGGAGTCATTTCTCTGGGCGCCCCTGTACTTTCATCTAAAAGCCTATTCCCTCTCTCCTAATTTATTCTTTTGTGTTTGATGCACACTGGAATGGGAGCTAATTGATTTGGTTAAGAGTTTTGGGTTCAAATAACGCTCTGAGGGACACCTGAAGCACGGAAGTATTTGGCTGCAACCAGTGTCAACTAATTCAGTCTCTGGATTTGAGATGAAGGAGAATGAAGTTTCTAGGGGTTAAGTTTAGACGGCTTATCTAGAGCAGAGTCCCAGATTTTCTTACTGCCTATAAGACTTTGGACACATTACTAACCTTTCTGAGTCTCAGTTTCTTCATCTATAAAACACACCAGTATTTACCTTTCAGGGCTGTAGGTGATAACTGAGATAATACATACAAGTTCTTGGTGGCTGGTGTAAGCAAGCTAATCTTTTTTAGCTTAACACAAATGAGATGTTATTAATGCACAGAGAGATTTCTATTAACCAGTCAGCGTTTTTGCAGCTAGTATGGACACTGCCTAAAAACCTTTTAACACGTGTCTCCAGTGGGTTCTATTTCAAACGTTACTGAGGCAGTCTGTTCAAAACATGAGTGTCCCAAAAATGTCACATCTCTAAAATAGAGCCATTAACAAAAATCTGGTTCCTGAATTTATGGAAAGAGACAGATCCCTGAGTGCCAAGCTATGATTCCAGCTATCAAGTCCAAATTCCTCTTCTTTTTCACAGGCTCTTTCCTAAGTATGGCTGCATTTCTTTATAGTTACCCTCTAGATGACTTGTGCAATTCTGACTCCTTTTTGTGCTTCTGTTCCCACCTTCCCCAAATATATTAATAAAAACACTCATCCAACAGACATTTACTGAGTGTCTGTCTGCTCAGTGCTGGACACGGAGAACATGATGAGTAAAACCAGATATGCTCTCTGGAGCTTGGCTACATGGAGGGAGAAGGAAAAAGAATCGAATATCACTCAAATATATGTAAAATTACAGTTCTATTGAATACCATGAGAGAGCCACAGTATACTGAAAGGGAATTTGAGTCAGTACAACAGAAGGAAGACTTTGAGGAAGTGACAGTTGAGATCTGAAGCAAGGATATTACGTATGCAAAAAAGAGGAGTGGATAGGACCCAGATAGAGCTCTAGAAGGGAAAGAGCATGGAGAACTCAAGGAATTATAGCACTGACTCGGAGAGGTGGGCAGAGGCTAAAACAGATGATGCGCGCTAGGATATGGGGAGGCTTTTATCCTGAAAAGCACTGGGATGCCTCCTAAAGGGCTTGGGTAGGGGAATGACATCAAATTTTTGTTCTGAAATGCTGTGTAACTATGGGCAAATTGGTTAACCTCTCTAGACTGGGCATCAGATTGCTAAGTGGAGAAAAGATTCAAAGGAATCAAAGGCTAGAGGTGGGAAAAACAGGTGCCTAATAAGACTTAAATTTCACAAAGCACTTTACATCAGGAAAAGACTAGGACAGACGGTTGTAGGTTGCTCCTATCATTAGAAGCTACAAACCCATTCTTTCTAAGAAGTTGCAGCCCCAAATGGCAAACAAGTCTGCTGCTGGGAGGAAGCTTCTCAAAAAAGATCGTTAAAAATATATATATGAGACCAAACGGTCAACATTTACCCAAAAGCAAAGATGAGAAGGTTGCGTGAGGGGGCAGGGAAGCTACATTAATGGAAATGGAACAACCAGAACTGAAGTAAAGGGACTGTTGACACAATGTGGGCTGTCCAAGAAAAAGGGAACAGTAAGTGCAAAGATCCTAGCGAGGGAAAGAATTCGGCGTGTTCAAGCAGTAAGGCGGCCAGCTGGCTGAAGGTCACTGAGTGAGAAGTGCGGTGGGTCCTAGGGGTAGGCAGGCGGCTCCATCAGGTAGGGCCTGGAAGGCTATGATTAGATTTTATTCCTAGTTACATCGGGAGGCCTCGAGGGCTTTACACACGGGAGTGACAAGATCCATAGTGAACGAGGAGAAGAGTGAAACCACTTACCCGCGGGATGACCGTGGGCAGTTCCTGAATCTCGCTAAGGCTCTTTTCCTCTATGTGAAATGGGGACACCATTAATCGCCACCTGATAGGGCTGCGAAAGCACCACACTCAAGGCTTCTGGGGCCGCAGCCTGAGTTTACCTGTCCTCCAGTACCGACTCCATGGGCTCCACCCCGTCTGTGTCCACGCCACGGAGCCGGTCGGCAAAGGCGATGGCTTTCTCCAGCCGCGCCACGGCTTCGCGGCCACCAAAGTCCACAAGCGCCAGACGCTCCAGGTGTTCTATCAACTCGGCGGTGACCTGACCAGTTCCCTGGGGAGCGAGGCCAGAGGCGTGGGTTACGGACGGGGCCTGCTCCGCCTCCTAGCCCGCTTTGCCACCCGCCTTGACGCCCAGGCCTTTACCTGAGGATCTACCTTGAAGGTGAAGCCCCGGCAGCCGCCCAGCCGGGCCCGAAGGCCCAGCCTCACCATCCGCGCCCACATTTCTCGCCTTCTCAGCCCCCGTAGTGAGCCCGTTACGTAACGCCGAGCGACGCGCCCGAGAGTGATGACATCAGGTGCGGCCCTGACGAGCCGCCGCCGCCATGAACAGCGTTGGGGAAGCATGCACGGACATGAAGCGCGAGTACGACCAGTGCTTCAATCGGTGGTTTGCTGAGAAGTTCCTCAAGGGGGACGGCTCCGGGGACCCGTGCACGGACCTCTTTAAGCGCTATCAGCAGTGTGTTCAGGTGAGTCCGGCTCGAGTCCTCCTGCCGCTACCGCCAAGGCCCCGCGTTCTCTCTACTGTGTCCCCCACCGCAAACTTCGAATTGTGCGGCGGTTGGGACCCGGAGGGTGGGGAAAAGCCGCAATGAGGCCAGTGGCAGGAGACCCCTCCCATACCATCATCACCAAGGCCTCCTGGGTATCTGAGTGACAGAATTAAGTATGTTTGCAGTGCTTTTTGACGGAGCACATTTTTTGGTCCATCTGGTGCTCATCTTAAGCTTGCAAAGTGGGCATCGTTATTTGTATTTTATACCTGGAAAACTCAAGCCCAGAGATAGGAAGTGATTTGTCCAAGTCATTAGAATTAAGTTTGATTCTCTTGGAGGCGGGGAGTGTGTGTGTGGTGTGTACGGACGCGCGTACGCTAGCGCTTTTCTAGCCTGTTGAGGGTCCCGTTGTTTTTGCTATAATCCCTTCATTGTCCCGTTTCTCTCTCTCAGCCACATTCCTCCAGCTGCATCTAGGAAATTATGATCCAGTCCCAAAGGATGTGAAACTGCTTTAAATATAAAAACTAACAGCACTGGGCAGAGCACTTCCAGTGAGTTAACTTATAACATCCTTAGGGTAATTCCAGAATGTAGTTGCTATCTTTATCCCATTTACAGATGAGTAAAGTGAGGTTTCCTCAAGGTCACATAGCCACCAAGTCCTGGAACCAAGATTTGAACCCGTGTCTGTCACTAAGAGTGGTGATAGTTTTTTGTTTGTTTTTTTACATTTAATGGTTTCCTCACCCATTTCCAATTTTTCTGTGGTCTTGCATTTAATTGCTTCATAATGGTAATTTTGTTGATTAAAAAAAGGGCATGGGGCTTGAATCTGGGTCGGTAGTCTGATTTTACTTTTGTGCCATCAATATTCTATTTACAAACTTTGGTCCTCAAGCGTCATATAAACCTTTATGATGTGTTTTCTCCTTCCATCAGAAAGCAATAAAGGAGAAGGAGATTCCTATTGAAGGACTGGAGTTCATGGGCCACAGCAAAGAAAAGCCTAAAAACTCTTCTTGACCTTGACAGTCACCTTGAAAATGAACTCCTCATATCAGCAAATTGAAGACTCTGGATTTTGTCAATTAAGACTGTGAAGAAAGCCATTGATTTGATGAGGAGTTCAGGAGGGAGTTTTATTCCTTCCTTCTTGATGCTTTCCTCTCACTTGCTTCGAGGCAATTTCTCACTTGCTCTGGCATTACGGGAATGGAATGTGCTAAAGACGATTTCTTGAGATTATGGCTGCAATACTTAGTCTGGGATCAGCTTTAAGTAGACTTTATATGTAAATAACTATAAAATAGGCTGCAAAGGATATTAGGTATACTGTCCTGGGGTCATTGTTCATGGAATCTATTGGTTAGCACTTCTCTCAGGAAGCTAATGCTCTAGAAAGGACCCCAACATGGGAGCATAGTTTTATTTTTGTATAGTAACTTAACGGTTAAGATCGCTGGTAGCTTGGGTTAGCCAAAAGGAAGACAGCTTTTAACAAACTTACAGCCTTGCCTTAAGATTTGACAGCTTCAAGTGTTGCAGCGGACACTATCTCAGAGCCTATTACAGTGTAGTTCAGGAATTTAGATACTTGGCGTAGCTATGGAGAAAGATCCTAAGTTGCAAAGATTTGCCATTGCTGGCTTCCAGCCCAAGTCAATGAATTAAGTCAACCTGTGTTATCATAAAAATGTCAAAATGCTGCATCTGGTTAAATGGGAGGAAAAAAAGAGTTTGCTTTATTTGCCTTCTTTACTTATCTTGCCCTGTTAACATCTGTAATCATGAAAATGGAATAAATCATAACATTTAGTTTCTCATTGTTTGCCCTTCAACTTCAGTGCATCAAACAACTACTACCTTGTATCCCCACACACCAAAGAAACACTGAATAGGGTTTTATATGTTTTATAATTTAAAGGTGAAGAAAAAGTAAAGATTTGCTAAAGCTAGGTTGTATGGTATAGCCATTTGCAACTTTACTGATTTCTAAAACTTTTTTCTGCAATAAAAAATCAAAAACCTGTTGCCATCAATTCTGAGTCACAGTGACGCTATAGGACAGAGTAGAACTGCCCCATAGTGTTTTCCAAGGAGCAGCTGGTGGATTCAAACTGCTGACCTTTGGTTAGCAGCTGTAGCTCTTAACCACTGCATCACCAGAGCTCCATTTTTCTGCAATAGGCTATGCAAATACCTTCTTAAAAAATTTATATTGTGGCAAAAAAAAAAAAAAAATGTTAGGACCCACTGAACAGTTATATACTTTAGAATATCGTGTAGCCCCCACAATTGTGTATCTTGAATTTGGTTCAATTTATTATTTGCCCAAAGGTTATATGAAACTCTAAAACTTGATTCACAGAAGACCTAAATTCTATTACGTTCTCTCCACTTTACCAATTCATATTTAATGTGATAGTCCTTAATGTCATCTAAAACATTTTTCATTTACATATGTGTGGACTGGCTGAAGTCCATTATATAAGGATTATAAAAGATATTTGGAATCCAGCCCAGGGAGGTTAGGCAGGAAGCTGAAGTTAAATATATCTGTTCCGAACTCAGACTGACCACAAGCACACCAGCTCTACAGGGACTCAAGTGTAGGCTGGATTAGAGAACCAGGTGGCAAAGATAACTCGGGGATTCTTTTTCTCTTACTGGAGCGTGGCTTTCCCACCATGTTTCTATACACCTCACCTTTGCACTACCAGTTTCATGTATGTACTATGCCATACAGAAACCTTGTAGCCTCTTTAACCTTCCTATAAAACTGTCCAATTGAGCCTTGCTTTGAAAAGAATAAGCCAGCTGCAAGCCAACCATGTTCTTTTATTGTAACTCATATTGAGAGGTGCTTGATCTGAAAGCTGCATATGCTAGCCCAGAAACTCACTTCCGAACCTTTGACTTTTGGGAAAAATTTGTAGGAAATTATCTTGAGCAGTCCTCTTTAGTTTTATTTCAGGGAGTGAGAAGGATATTCTAGCTAATTAATTACCAAAATAGATTTAAGAATCCCTGAAGTATAATTCCAATGCTCAAGCATCAGGTATCTAACCCTATTCATACTACTTTTAAGTCTAAAAGACAGATTAATAACTTGCTTTATAGCCATGTTGTGCCAAAAGTACTAATGTTAAATTGCTTCTGAGGGAATAATTTCCTCACCCTATTTTGACTTCATCCTCCCCATAAAGTGACTCCAACTACCTCAGCTACTTCATAGGTTTTAAATTTTGATAAGGAGTTCTTATCGGGCTTCTCTCAATTCTTATAGCTACAGGATAGAAAAAAGTTATCTGGCTATAGGGAGTATTCTCAGCAAATGCTAGGGAATGGGAAGCAACAAAGCTGAGACCTGGAGGAAGCACTTTTTCTTGAAAGTCTCAGGTACCTCTTTCAGATGTAAACCAGAGCCATTCTGCTGGCCACTCCACATCTTTGCCATTCAAAGTCTGTCAAGATCCAATCTAGATAATTCATTAGCTTCACTGCACCACCCACCCCAGACACAAGAAACCCAATATAGGCCTGTTGTAAACACTTATTCAGTGGGCTGAACCGGACCTGAAACGTAAACAGCAGCCACAGACCCTAGTATGCAGAAAGAGAAATAACATTAATGCTAACTTCTGAGGGAAAAATGCCACCAAACAATTCAACTCCCAGGTCATGACTGTTATTTATTTACGGCATCTCCTGCCCCATGCAAAATAATGGAAGATCAGTGTATTGGTCACCATTTGATACAAGTAAAAGTGAGCTTAAGGTCCCATACACTTCCTGGCCCTCATGCAGAGTAATGGTCCAAACCAGTGCTGTGGTCCCCAGTAGTGGTCCAGGTTCTCTTTAGTCATCTTCATAGCCAGTTGGAAGTGGATTCACATGAGGGTTATGAAACAGAGTATGGTTACCATCTCCCCAGGGAAAGGGCTGTGGAGTGAAGATGTCAATTAGACAATTCCAGAAAGTAGTTCAGAAACAGCATGCCTGTGAACTGCTTAATATGTAAAAAAAAAAAAAACACGGAAATTAGTCCTTACACTACTCACATATTTCAGCCTTCCCACAATTTAGGAAGATCTTATAGCTGCCAAACCAAAACCACACCCATTGCTGTCAAGTTAATTCCGACTCATGCGACCCTAGAGGAGAAAGTAGAACTGCCCCACAGGGTTTCCAAGGCTATAAATCTTCAAAGAAGCAGACTGCAACATATTTCTCAAGTGAAACAGCTGCTGGGCTCAAACTGCTGACCTTTTGGTTAACAGCCCAGCACTTAACCACTGCACCACCAGAGTTCCTATATAACTACCAGCAGGTCCTTAAAGTAAACAGGAGAAAAAGCAAGATCCAGTTGGTTACTCATAAGCCTCTCCTTGGTGACTAGTGTATCTCGTACTGTGTTTATGTAAGTGTAATTCTCAAATCACCTGTATCAGAACGGTGGGAATGGGGGAGGGATGCTATCTAAATGCAGTTTTCTGGGATCCATCCCAGACCTGAAACAATCTCTGGATTGGAAAACTGCAACTCACTCCCTGTTCTTGATTATTTTACATACTACATTTGACAGCAGTGATTTTCAACCTGCGACAATTTTGCTTCCCCAGGGGACACTGGGCAATGTCTAGAAACATTTTTTAGGTAATGCCACTGGTATCTGTGTCCTGGTGGCACAGTGGTTAAGAGCTCAGCTGCTAGCCAAAGGTCGGCAGTTCAAATCCACCAGCCACTCCCTGGCAACACTATGGGGTAGTTCTACCTTGTCCTATAGGATCGCTATGAGTTGGAACCGACTCAACGGCAATGGGTTATACTGACATCTATGGAGGCAGTGGTAGTTCAACAGTACAATTCTCACTGTGTTCCATGCAGGAGACCCATGTTCAATTCCAAGCCAATGCACTCGAAGTGCAGCCGCCACCTGTCTGTCAGTGGACGCCTGCTTGTTGCTATGATGCTCAACAGGTTTCAGCAGAACTTCCAAACTAACACAGGCTAGAGAGAAAGGCCTAGGGCTCTACTTCCAAGAAAATCAGCCGATGAAAACCATACAGATTACAACGGTTCAACCTCATTTTGTATAGCGCTGTCATGAGTCAGGGGCCTGACTTGACAGCAGCTAACAAGTGACATCTAGTGAGTAAAGAGTAGAGGCCAGGGATGCTGATGAAAACATCCTACAACGCACAGGATATTTTCATCCCACAACAAGAATTGTTAGGTACTGTCAAGTCGATTCTGACTCAGCGACCCCATGTGATGAAGTAGAACCACGCCATAGGGTTTTCTTGGCTGTAATCTTTACGGAACCAGATCACCAGGTCTTTCTCCTACGGAACTGCTGGGTGGGTTTGAACTGCCAACCTTATGGTTAGCAGCTGAGCACATAAGTGCCACCAGGGTTCCTTACAATAAGAATTGTCCAGCCCCAGATGTCAATAGTAATGAGGCTCAAAGACTCAAAAATCCCAAGTCTAGAAGTCTAGGTTAAGTCTTTAAGAAGTCAGTTCTACTTGGGCAAGGCCATGTAGTAGCTTTAAAAAAAAAAAAAATTGTAATAGTTTATTACAGTAGCTACAGCTACATCAATAGCTAAAGGGTAAAACAGTTGAAAAGGTAACTAATGTAGGGGTAGGGATTAGGGAAGGTGGTCAGTTTCTTCATTATAAGTTAACACAGCAGCAATTAGTACCTGCAACTAATACTTGCCAGATGTCCAGGTCCTAGAAAGGCAAACCACTTTCACACTCTGCCACTCTAAGGCGGTTTCCCAAATATCCAAGTTTTATACAATCAACAACTGTTCCAGAACATTATCAAAAAGCAGAGGGTGGAGTGAATCAGAGAAAAGGAAAACTGAAAGGGAGACCATTTACTGTATGACCTTAAAGAGAAAACTGCAATGTGACTCCCAAGTCTCAGTTTGAAGACACAAAAATGTCCATTCATCACCTCATGGAATTAATTCCGTTGGTTTAAAAGTACAGGGTCATGGCTTCCTGGGACTGTCCAGTAAATTGGCCTAATACTGTTTCCAGAGTTACTGTCCCACTCCCTAGAAACCGTGGTGGCCTAGTGGTTAAGTGCTACAGCTGCTAACCAAAAGACAGGCAGTTCGAATCCACCAGGTGCCCCCTGGAAACTCAATGGGGCAGTTCTACTTTGTCCTATGAGTCGGAATTGACTAGATACCAATGGGTTTGGTTTTGGTTCCACTCCCTACTTCAGTGAATAATGCCTGGGGTCTTCAAAGTTTGCAAGCGGCCATCCAAGATACAACAATCATCCAAGATACAACAATCGGTCTCTATTAGCCCGGAGCAGCAAAAAGAGGAAACCCAAGCAAAAAGGTGGAACTGGACTGCAGGTCTAACCGCTTCCATGAACTCCTGCCTCCCTCATCATGAGACCAGGAGAACTGGATGATGCCTGGCTACCATTACTGAATGTTTTGATGAAGGAATCAATAGATGAATCTTCATCAAAGGTGGGAAACTGCGTGGAACAGATTTTCAAATTGTTTCAGAATCAGACTTACTGGAGGAACCTCTAAGTCAATCTCTGAGAAAATCTTCAAATCATGAACTAAATTTATCTCCTGAAGTCATCTTTAAACTAAACAGTTTAGCTAAATTAGTAAAGAATGTTCGCCATGAGCACTGCACTCTTTTAAAGAATTATCTATATGAGATCAAACTGACAACAGTAACTTTAAACACTGATGAGACGTGTAGGGGGTACTGAGTCTAAGTTAATGGTAGTGAAACAATATGGCAAGAGATAACGAGGATGGTGACACAACGTTAAGAAAAAAACGTTACTGAATTTTACATGTAGAAACTGTCGAATGGATTTGTTTTGTTTCGCCTGGCGTGTTTTCACAAAAATTTCAAAACAAAAAATTCTGTTTGTGAAGAGTAAATGAGAAACGTACGTGCCTGGCACTCATGGCTTTGGAAATGAAGAATCTGTACTAGGCCATCTGGAATGCAAAACAAAAGAACACTCAAAAGCGTCTCCAAGGGCGTACCTTGGACCTGATGCGGAGATGGGGGTAGGCGACGAATTCGGGTCTCTCTTCCTCTCCGTGGTGGGACTTCAGGAAAACGTTCAGCATGCTTATTCCCACCCCGGGGAGCGCGACGAAGAAGGTGAGGGCCTTCCACATGCGAGCTGCAGGGAGGACGCAACCACTAAGGTTGGACTTGGGGCCTGCCCCGGCCGCCTCTCCTCAAGACCTTAAGCCAAGGTCACGGTCCCGCCCCGCCTCGCCCAAGTGGGGCTGAAGTGCGCCCTGGCGACCCCATCCCCAGTACCTGAGCCCTCCTCGCCGCGAGCGCTGCTCGCCATAGGCCGCCTTAGCTGTGGCCGGGACCGAAGCAGCAGCCCAGAGACCCGGGATCTAACCACAGACGCCATTTTCCGCTTGGACCGCCGCAACGCCGGAAGCGGAAACAGAAGGATGGGGGCGGGACCATAACCTCAAAAGGACGATACTATTGGGCGGTGCCTTCTCACCCGCAGTCACGGGAACCCTGGTGCTCGGGCACTGTCATCCCGGCTGACCGCGTCCCTATCAAATTCCTCGGGCCGCCGAGCTAGAGGGAGCATGCGCCGTCTTCAAGTTTCGCCTTTCCCTTCGTGCGCATGCGTTTGCTCTTCCGTCTACCTTCTGTTTCCACTTTGGCCAAGTGTGAAAACGCAAAAGGCTTGGGGAGGGCGTTGCAGCCCTTGGACTGCAAGTAGGAGTTCCGAGCACAAACTACTCAATCTAAAATGCCATCCCCCTTTCTCGCCATTCTCTGACCATGCGTTATTTTTTTCATGGCACCTGAGATCATCATCGCCGTTGTCATTATTAGTTTGTCTTATGATGCCAAGAGTTTGCCGCTGCAGCATTTTCAGAGCCTGGAATCGCGCCTAGCACGTAGCAGGTGCTCATACAGATTTGCTGAATAAATGATGAAGGAATGAATAGCAACGGAAACGAGAAAGAGTCCTGGAATTGGTGCCAGTAGATCTGGATTCTAATCCTGGATCAACATGCTCAATTTGTGGTTTCCTTAGCCTTCTCTCCCTTAAACTTATGGAAACAAAAATTGGCATCTATTATATTTTGTCTCTACAATTTTTTCTTTTTGCTTCGTCTTCCCTTTTTCTTCCTTCTGCTCACGCAAAAAGAATTCAAAAAAAAAAAGAAATGAAGGTCAACTTTTTTGATCACAGACCCCTTTAAGAATGTGATGAAAGCTATGAACCCTTTCCCCAGAAAAGTGCACTTGCTCCTACGTGAACACAGTTTAGCATACAATGTGTGTCATTGCGCACCAGGGTAAGAACCCCTGGGTTGGGAAACAAATAAGGACTCCAGTGTGGGAAGTCTTGCTTCCTTCCCTTACAGCCTGTGTGACCTTGGTCAAGTTAAATGAAACAAATGCTTTCAGGTCATGCAGTTTCGCTAAGACAAAAACTTAGGATCATATTACAAGAGCTTATAACCTAATCTAGCATTAAAGCTTTCTCCGAGTAGCCTGAGTCTTTACATTTCATGGTACAAGCAGGATCATCACATCCCTAGGCATTCTCAAACACAGCCAAAAGGGTATATGAGGCCCCACAGTATAGAAAGAGCCCAGGCTCAGGGATCAGGAAAACCTGGGTTCAAATCTCTGATCTGCCGCCAGCTGAGTTTCCACTTGTCTGTAATATGGATGTAATATGCACTTACTCATGCCTTCATCCAACAAACATTTATTAAAACCCAGCTCCAACCTTCATTTATAATAATGAGGTTTCATTTAATAAATATTAACTAAGCCACGTACTATGTACCAGGCTTGTAGTACCCAGAAACTATGTGGTCTTTCTCTTCTGCAGTTTACATTCTAGTGATAGACACAGAGGATTAAATTTAAAATGTCCCAAACCGAAAACCAAACCTGTTGGCACTGAGTCAGTTCCAGCTCATAGCAACCCTATGGGACAGAGCAGAACTGCCCCATTCGAACTGCCAACCTTTTGGTTAGCAGCCAAGCTCTTAACCACTGCAACAGCAGGGCTCCTTAAAATGTCTAGTACCTGGTATATGTTAAAAAAAAAACTTGACACATGTCCATTTTCTCATAGAGCTTTCATACACCTTGCAGGGTGGTTCCACTAAGTAAAGGTTCTATCATATGCTTGGCACGTAGTACATACTCAGGTATGATAGCTGTGATATATTGCTGCTAGGTATGCTCAGCATTTTCAAAACTTTAGATGACAGCCCAGGAAAACAAAATCATCAATACAAGAATAGCTAATGCTTGTTGTGTTCAGTCGAATCGATTTCGACTCATAGTGATCCTCTAGGACAGAGTAGAACTGGCCCATAGGGTTTCCTAGGCTATAATCTTTAGGGAAGCAGATTGCCAGGTCTTTTATTCTGTGGAGCCTTTGGTGGGTTCTAAGCTCTTAATCACTGAGTCACCAGGGCTCCTTGGCTAATGTTTACTGAGTGCTTATTTTGTGCCCAGAGCTATGCTAAGTGTTTTACATGAATTGTCTTCCTTATCTCAGTAAATGGCGACTCCATTCTTCAGGCCAAAAACATTGGAGTCCTCCATGACTCTCTTCCTCTCTCTCACTTTTCACATCCAATCCATCAGCAAATCCTGCTGGCTCTCTCTCCAGATACATCCAGAATCTGACTGCTTCTCTCCATTGACTGCTAGCACTTTAATCAAAGGTGCTCCCATCTCTAACCTGGACAATTGCTACAGCCTCCTAATTGGTTTCCCTGTTGACTGGCCTCATACAGTCAATTCTCTACATGGCAGCCTAAGGGATCCTTTAAAACTAAAGTCAGATAACCTCTATCTGTCAAAATCCTCTGATGGCTCCCACCTCATTCGGAGTAAAGACCAAAGTCATTACAATGGCCTATACAATTCTATACAATCTACTCCCACAGCTACCTCTATGATCTTATTTCCTGCCACTTTCCCCTTGCCCACTTCTCTTCCATTACATTGGCCGGCCTCCTTGCCTTTCTTTGAACACCCCAGGCATGGTCCTGCCTCAGGAGTTTTGCACATGTTCATTTGTCTGCCTAGAAGAATTTTCTCCCAGATAAAAAACCCGTTGTCCTCAAATCGATTCTGACTCATAGTGACCCTATGGGACAGAGTAGAACTGCCCCATAGGGTTTCCGAGGAGCAGCTGGTGGTGGATCGAACTGCCGACCTTTCAGTTAGCCTACAAACGCTTAACCACTTTGCCACCAGGGCTCCTTCCCCCAGATAGTCATTATTTATTATTTATTTTTATTGTGTTTTAGATGAAGGTTTGCAGAGCAAATTAGTCTCTCATTAAACAATTAACACACATATCGTTTTGTGACATTGGTTGCCAACCCCACAACATGTCAACACTCTCCCCTTCTTGACCTGGGGTTCCCCATTACCAGCTTTCCTGTCCCCTCCTACTTCCTTGTCCTTGCCCCTGGGCTGGCGTGCCCACTTAGTCTCATTTTGTTTTATGGGCCTATCTAATCTTTGCCTGAAGGGTGAACCTCAGGAGTGATTTCAGTATTGCGTTTAAAGGGTGTCTGAGGGCTGTACTCTTGACATTTCTCCATTCTCTCAGACCAGTAAGTCTGGTCTTTTTTTGTGAGTTAGAATTTTGTTCTACATGATTCTCCAGCTGTGTCTGGGACCCTCTATTGTGATCCCTGTCAGAGCAGTTGGTGGTATTAGCCGGGCACCATCTGGTTGTGCTAGACTCAGTCTGGTGGAGGCTGTGGTAGTTGTGGTCCATTAGTCCTTTGGACTAATCTTACCCTTGTGTCTTTGGTTTTCTCCATTCTCCCTTGCTCCAAATGGGTTGGGACCAGTGGAGTACATATTAGATGGCCCAGATAGTCCTTATTTTATTCAGGCCTCTGCTCAAAAGTCATCTTATCAGAGAGGCCTTCCTAGACCATCCTAAAGTGAAATAACCCCTCCCACTCTAACAGTCTATCCTCCTTACTGTGCCTTGTCTATCTTCCTGACACTTAACCACCATCTGCTGTATTAAATGCTTGTTGTACCCCAGCACTGCTCGTGGTAGATGCTCCCTGAGCAAGGTATTCCCCACTTTTCGAAAGTTCATTTTATGCCACTTTGCTTTTAAGAACCACCTACATTAGTTCCTGTTTTTGATAGCCAAAAGAAATCCGAAGAGGATTTTCGATTTTACGTGGAAAGCAGAAATAGCGTTCAGTGTTTGCTTTGCAGTAAACCATTAAAGAGGCAGCCTGTCCCTCACTCTGGTCTACTCTAGAGTGAGTGAAGGGATACGCCATCTCCCATAAATGGAGAGGAGATAAAGAAGAGCTATCTGATAAACGTGATCTTAACTGCTTTGGAATTTGTGATTTAAGATTGAGCAAAAGAGGGTCTTATACAGAGATGCAATATTTTCCATCCTTTGCATTCTCACCACTGTAACCCACCAGTGTACACATTTCATTGCAAGAAATTTGGAAAGTGTCAAAAAACTTCAGTCTGGTACTTAAATGACACGTACTTTGAGTAAGTAACGGAAGAATAATTTTGTTGTTTGTAACTCTTTTCAAGATGAATTATATGCTTTTAGAGAGCAGTAGGGTCTGTAGATGGAGCCCTGGTGGTGCAATGGTTAAGCTCTTGGCTGCTATTTGGGGTTCAAAGCCACCCAGGGCTCTGAGGGAGAAAGACCTTGCGATCTGCTCTGGTAAAGATTACAGCCTAGAAAATTCTGTGGGGGCAGTTCTACTCTGTCACATGAGGTCACTATGAGTCAGAATCAACTCACCAGAACCTAACAACAACAACATTCAAGATGCTGGATGTAGTGAGTTAAAAACGGCTGGAAATGCTTTGCCATTCCTCCCCTTAAATCCACTTTTCTTCATTTGTAGGTTGTTTACTGTTATATACATGATGCATTTTAGATCTGACAGGAAATCAAGAGGCAATATATTTTATGTTGCCAGAAAAAAAGCAATAGCCAGCTGGCTCTGTAGCTTTAACCAGTAGAAAGTGGTGGAAGTGTTTACTGTGGAACCAAGGATATACCTTAAGAGATCTGCAGCTTCTGCTTTCAAGTGCTTGGAATGCTCCCCTTGTGGAACCCAGTTGCCATGTTATGAAAAGCTCAAGCTAGCGGAGAGGCCACGTGGAGAACCTAGTTGCTTCAGTTGAGCTCCCAGCAGAAAGCCATCAACAATTGTCAGAAAAGTGAGTAAAACGATCTTGGACATTCCAGCCCACTTGAGCTTCCTGAGGACTGAAACCCAGCAGACAGCATGTGGTGCAGAAGAACCTCTTGGCTGAGCCCAGTCCATCCATAGAATTGTGAGAGAGATAATAAATGTTAGTTGTTATTTTAAACCAGTAAATTTTGGGACAATTTGTGATGCAGCAACAGATAACCAAATTAAGTAGGTCCTGATAAAATAACTGGAGGACCTTTTGCTTGCTGAACTGTGTGTCAAGTCTGCATATGTGAGTTTAGAATTCAGAGCTGGCTTAGAGTCAAAAGAACAAGTTAAAAATTTGATGGAATTGCTTGGATGAAAAATCTTGGAGGGAGAACAGGGAGGCTGAAGGCTAAGAGCTGTGTATAGTTGGAGTAAAGAAAGAGAGAGAGAGAGAAGAGAGAAAGAGGGAGAGAGCTCAAACCACTATCCCACTTATACCCCGTCTTTTCCTGTGGTAGTTTTGCGGAGAAGGGGAGTTGGGGGGGGGACACTAAGTCATCTACTATGCTGAGCGAGATACAAAGCTCTCCCTCGTTTCCCCTACATTACCTTCAGTAAAGTCTGTATTCCTTACAAAAAAAAAAAAAGGCAGCACACACCCACGTAGCAAGAGTGAGGCCTCCAAACTCCTTCACTGGGAACTACACTCAGCATCTCAGCATAAAGCCGCCATAGCTAGGCTGCTGGGGCTCCCATCATCACCACCACCACCTCTCAGCCTCCCAGTGTACTCGCAGTCTTTCTGATTCTGGTAAATGAAACTACACTATACGCACATTATTTGTACTTTATATAGGCGGTGTATTTATCATATCATTCCTGCTTTTATTCTCTGTTAGTATTACTTTAGGTTTTATGTGTTATTTGCTATGATTTCATAGGTTCTTTTTTGAATCTGGGAACCCTCAACGATTTTTCCCATGTAATTAATGGTAATTCCTTCTTCCCTTTATGCCATTGCAGCTTATGAAAGGTTTTGTAGGAATGCTCTACTTTTGGATAGCAGGGGAAACCTGTACATATATTAATTTGAACCACAATCCTATGAGGTAGTTACTATTCTCCCCATTATACAGATGAGGAAACTGAGATTCCAAGAGGTGTAGGAAATTGCCCAAGGTCACACAGCTGTAAGCAAGTGATGGATCTAGGCAGTCTGGGGCTCAAACCAATTTTTTTTTTTTTTTTAGCCACAAAGTTATACAGGTTCAGCTTCTGGGAGAATGATACCAACTCCAAGAGGTCACCCTGTCAAGCTCATGCTGACCTGATGCTCTGAGTAGGGATTACCAAGAGAAGGAACGAGTTAATTTCTGACTTCAGAAGGTTTGAAAAGCAAAAATATTTTAAATCATGACTGGAGGTCCTTGAGAGTGGGCGGAGCCGTCACATGAGCCCTCGGGGTGATAAGCTTGCAGTTCTGAGCTTCTGCTGACTCTCCTGGCCTCACTGTGGCCTCCAGGGCACCAGACCTTTGCTCAGGGAGCCTCCCCAAGGCCATGGCCAGCCAGGTCTGGATTTGACATCCTCCGCTCTGGCAGCCAAGATGTTTAGGCTGGTAATGAGGCACTAAGGCTCTTTGATGCCCCATTTCCTTGAAGCAAGGAGCTGGTAAGTAAGCACCTCAGTAGTGGAGGCAGCTGCTGGAGGAGGTGCATCAGGTTGAGACTGGGGGAGGCTGCCCAGCCAAGGACAGGGCTTTCTTAGGGAAAGCTTATCTGGGGTATCCTGCCTGCTATGTCTACTATGGTTTCTCCAAGCTAGCGCACATCCAGTTCCTGGTATATAGAGGGCACCAATCAAGATTTGTCCACCAAGGGACTAATCCTAGGAGAAGGCACTGAGGCGTTTTCCAGCAAGCTTCAGGGGAAATCAGGGTGTTGTGATTTCTAACTCCATCCTCTGAATAACTTGTCTGCACTGCTCACCATTTTTAATTTATTCAGTTAGGGTCTCAACTATGTCCTTGGACTAGAGACACAGAAGTGAATAGGAACATACAGTCCCTGCCCTCATGAAGCACCCAGTCTAGAGGGGAAGACTAATAAGTAAATGAATCACTATAACCAGTGTGATGGGTTCTACAACAGGGAGGCAGTATTACTGCATGGGCCTTGGCATCAAGTGAGCTTTGGTACCAAGTTAAAATTCCAGGTCTGCTTAGCAGCTATGTAATTGTGGGCAAGTCAAGTCACCTTTCAGAGCCTCATCTATGAAATGGGTTATTGTGAAAACCTAATAGGATAACAGACATTAGCTAACATTTATTAACAAACAGATGCAGAGCTGGAAGCACTCACTGGTATATGCCAAGAAATTTGGAAGAGATCCATATTTGTATCCATTCCAAAGAAACATGATCCAACAGGATGCAGAAATTATTGAACAATATCATTAATATCACACACAAGTAAAGTATTGCTGAAGATCACTCAAAACCAGTTGCAGCAGTATATCAACAGGGAGCTACCAGAATTCAAGCCGGTTTCAGAAGAAGATGTGAAACCAGGGATACCATTGCTGATGGCAGATGGACCCTGGCTGAAAGCAGAGAATATCAGAAAGATGTTTACCTGTGTTTTATTGACTACGCAAAGACATTCAACTGTGTGAATCATAACAAATTATGGATAACACTGTGAAGAATGGGAATTCCAGAACACTTAATTGTGCTCATGAGGAATCTATGCTTAGACCAAGAGGGAGTCGTTGGAATAGAACAAGAGGATACTGCGTGGTTTAAAGTCAAGAAAGGTGAGGGTCAAGGTTATATCCTTTCACTCTACTTATTCAGTCTGTATGCTGAGCAAATAATCAGAGAAGCTATATGAAGAAGAATGAGGCATCAGGATTGGAGGAAGATTTCATTTTGCTTGGATCCACAATCAACACCCACGGAAGCAGCAGTCAAGAAATCAAATAATGCATTGCATTGGGCAATCTGCGCAAAAGATCTCTTTAAAGCATTAAAAACCAAAGATGTCACTTTAAGGACTAAGGTGCGCCTGACCCAAGCCATGATATTTTTAGTTGACTCATATGCATGTGAAAACTGGACAATGAATAAGACCGAAGAATTGATGCCTTTGAATTATGGTATTGGTGAAGAATATTGAATATACCATGGACTGCTAAAAGAACAAACAAATCCGTTTAGAAAGAAGTGCAGCCAGAATACTCATTAGAAGCAAAGATGACCAGACTTCATCTCACATACTTTGGACAGGTTATCAGGAGGGACCGATCCCTGGAGAAGGACATTGTGCTTGGTAAAGTAAAAGGTCAGTGAAAGAGAGGAAGACCCTCAATGAGATAGATTGACACGGTGGCTGCAACAATGGGTTCAAGCATAACAATGATTGTGAGAATGGTGCAGGACTGGGCAGTGTTTCCTTCTGTTGTACATAGGGTCGCTGTGATTTGGAACCGACTTGACGGCATCTAACAACAACAACATTTATTAAGTACTCACTATATATTTTTTATATACTGAAGTGGAGCCCTGGTGGCACAGTGGTTAAGAGCTTGGCTGCTAACCAAAATGCCAGCAGTTCAAATACACCAGCCACTCCTTGGAAACACTATGGGGCTGTTCCAATGTGTCCTATAGGGTTGCTATGAGCCAGAATCCACTCGATGGCAAAGGGTTTGGTTTTTTTTTTTTTTTGTATATACTGAAGGAGCCCTGGTGGCACAGTGGTTAAGTGGTTAAGTTCTTGGCTGCTAACCAGAAGGCAGGTGGTTCAAACCCACCAGCTGCTCCTGGGGAGAAAGATGTGGCGGACTGCTTCCATAAATAAAGATTACAGCCTTGGCAACTCTATGGGGCAGTTCTACTCTGTCCTACAGGGACGCTATGAGTTGGAATAGACTCGATGGCAACGGTTTTCTACTACACTATGAAATAGGTGCTATTTCATAGTGTATTTTTGGGTTTTAATTTTCTTTTTAAGTTTTGTACAATAAATATGTATTACTTTTGTTAATCAGGTCTCTTACCAAAGAGCAGATTAGGAAGCTGCTACCAGCACTTCTGTCTCTGTTTTTGACTTCCACTAGACTGTAAGCCCCATGAGGGCAGGAACCGCTTGAGTCCTTCAGGGCAGCGCCCAGCGCCCATCCTGGCACAGAAAAGGCGCTGCGTAAACACTGACAGAAAGGTAGTGGCCTGGGGCCTCTTGAGCACCCGCGCCTGCAGTACCGCTCTCTCCCGGTGGGTGGCAGGCTTCGCATATGCGGGCACCGCCCACGGCTCGAGACGCCGCGAGGCTGCGACCTTCAACGTGTCTGTCTGGGCTCGGGGTCCTTGAAGGAGGGAGGAAGGTGGAACCTGTGAAAGAAATAGAGGGAGACTGGCTGGAGGCTCAGGGACTCCTTTTTAAGGCTCTCCCTTAAGAAGACTTCTCCTGCATCTCCCCTGGATTGGAACAATCAAATTTCACTTTCCAGAGGGTGTTCCCTGGGGTTGGGGGGAGACAGAGAGGAGAGGCTGAAAGCCCACCATGGTCCAGGGGAGACAGAAAGAGGCCATCCTGAAAATCGTCGTCATACCTCATAACTCACAGGGTGCCGCCATACCTGACAGTTTACTAACTATCCCCACCCAGCAGCGCCTTTGATCTTAGCAGCTACCCCAGGAGGGAGTGTTAGCATCCCCATTCTGTCAGAGAGGCTTAGAGAGGGAGTGCCGCCGCTCAAGGTCACAGGCAGAACTCAGCTGTTTCAAATCCCTTCCCCTAACCCATCCCTGTATGTTAAGCTGAAACATCCTTGGGAGAAGGGGAGGTGCCCACCTAACTTACTATTATTAATTATTAATACTAATAGCACCTGTGTATCCTTTACCGTGGTGCAGGCCCTTGACTTATATTATCTCATTTAATACTTCCCAACAACCCTATGAAATAAGAACTACTATATTTTTATAGATGAGGAAACTGAGAGCATCAGAGAAGCAAAAACTGACAAAGCTAGAGACAAACCTGACGGAGTCAAAATTCAAATGCATGTCTGACTGGCCCCATATCCCATGTTTTCAACCAGTACATGCTTTTTTCTTAAGAATTATTCAAGCATTGAATAGGTAATACATCCATATGGCTCAAAAAAGGAAAGGAATAAAAAATGGAAACCTCCTCCATCCCTGTCTTCCAGCCCCAGTTCTCCTCCCAGGAAGGTTACCACATTAAATTTCTGATGTATCCTTCTAAAAACCAGTTGCTATTGACTCAGTTCCAACTCATGGCAACCCCACGTGTGCGGAATAGAACTGCTCCACAGGGTTTTTAAGTCCGTGACCTTCAGAAGCAGAGTGCCGGTTCTTTCTTCTGAGGTGCCTCTGGGTGGGTTCGAACTGCTAACCTTTGGTCTAGTAGTAGAGGGCTTAGGTGTTTGTGCCACCCAGGGACTCCCCCTGACTCTCCTACTAGACTATTAATTTTAGGTTTTTCTTGTCGCTGGTTACACCTGTTGGCTGTGGAGTTTGTTCTGACTCATGGCGACCTTATGTGTGGCAGAGTAGAACTATTCTGTCCTTTGGGTTTTCAGTGGCTGGTTTTTTGGAAGTAGATCACTTGTCTCCCCTTGAATATCAGACCTCTTGGAGAGGCCGTCTCTGGTCACTCTCTTTAAAGAAGTCCATCTTTCTTTATAGCAAGTGTCATTTATTTTTTATATAGCACCAACCATAATCGGTGGTGTTTTTTCCCCTCAGTTTACTTTGTTGTTCATCTCTCTCATTAGAGAGTAAGGTCATGAAGGTATTAAACTTATCTTTTCTTGTTGTCATTGTTGTATCCCAACGCTTTGCACAGTTCCTGGTGCATAAATGCTAATACCTAACATCCTCTCAGGTCTTACTGTATGTCAGACAGTCTTCTAAGCATTTTATAAGAAAATTCGTTCTATTCTCAAAACAACTCTTTGGAGGTAGTAGGTACTACACTATTCGCCCCTTTTGCCAGCTGAGGAAACTGAGGCCTTGGAAGGTTAAGTAACATGTGTCCAACAACACATAATTAGAAAGTGGTGGTGCTGGGATTTGAACACACAATGGCTTGGACCAGAGCCCTACCACCCACCTAAGGATGTCATGGAAGGTGGCCATTAGGACCCATCTGAGGGAGAAGAAAGCCTGTGCTTCCTGTCTGTAATAGGGTGGATCTAAGAAGCAGGTGTTCTCTGGGTCCCATTACAAAGGGATTCTCCTGCACTTATTCAAATGTCGCCATTTACTGCTGGGCACTAAGGACTCCAGATTGAAGGATTTAGTTCAAACAAACAAAGGATTAGCATTGACAATGGAGGTGAAAACAGGATCCACATTAGAGGACCATTCCAGCTTCCCCACCCTTAGTTGGCTGATAAGAGGCCTCTAACATCCTTGGGAGACAACACCCCCTCTGCCAGCGCAGATTCTCACCCTCCACTCCCAATCCCTTCACAAAGGTATGGTGGAGCAGGTGCTTGTATCTGGAGGTTGGAAAACATGTTCACCTCTGCAAAATCATCCCTGATTCCTCGGGCTGAGCCAGGGGCCTTTTCCTCACTCCCACAGCCCCCCGGATGCATCTTCTGAGAGTGTTAGTACTACTCCTTAGCCTCAGCCCTGGAGGAGCAACGGGTAAGAGCTTGGCTGCTAACCAAAAAGGACAGCTGTTTGAATCCACCAGCCGCTCCTTGGAAACCCTATGGGGCAATTCTACTCTGTGTCGGGACCAACTCAAGGGCACATAACAACAACAACAGCTTCACCCCTAATAGGAGCCCTGGTAGTGCAGTGGTTAAACACTAGGCTGCTTAACCGAAAGGTTGGGAGTTCAAACCCACCCAGTGGCTCCATGACAGAAAAACCTGGTGATCTGCTTCTGTAGGGCAGTTCTACTCTGTCACATGGGGTCACTATGAGTCAAAATCTACTGGAAGACACCTAACAACCGCTCCACCCCTACAATCCCACCTTCCACTATGAGCTGCTTGAGGAACTGTGGCTTTTTCATTGTTGTGTCTCTTCCCCTTCCCTCTTGGCCTGTTCACTCTATTCATCCCTTAAGTCTCCTCTTAAAGGTCTCCTCCTCCAAGAAGCCCTCCCTACAAACCCCATAATCTCTAAAAAAACATTTCTGACTGTGTTTTAATTTCTTGTTTGCTTGTCTGGGTCTCCCCACCCCCCATCTAGGGGTTCCCACACCTCAGCCACTTGCTTGCCTCTGGGCTGGATGCTAACGGAGGACACAGAGGCAGGAAGGAAAAGGCCCCCAGCTCCTCCTTGTAGCCTACTGTTCTCTCCAGGCAAGTAAGATTCAGATTCCTGGCCTCCAACCTCAGAGAGTCTGATTCTGTGGGATTGGAGTAGGGCGTGGGAATCTGTATTGTAACAAGATCACAATGTGAATCTGGTACAGGGGGGTCCAAGGAATGATGCAATAAACAGGTCTGCTTGAGGGCAGGAACCATGATCGTCCTGAGCCCCCATTAGCTAGTCTATGCCTGGCACGTAGGAGGAACTCAAAATTGATTATTGAATGAATGCTTGGAAGAATTAATGAATGGTTGGCTGCCAGCATTGTAAAACGTTCCCCAAATACAGAAATCTGTGTCTGTCCTTAGAAGAGGCACGTGGGGGTCATATGTTTACACTCTTCTGGAATGGAGGTGGAATAGCATAGAAGCTCTAGTGCCCACAATACTTAATTGGAAACCAAGCTCCCTTACCTCTTGGCTATGCAATGTGGACAAGTTGTTCAGCCTCTCTAAGCCTCAATTTCTTCATCTGCAAAATGGGTATGCTGATAATAATGCCTGCCTCATAGGGCTGTGAAGAGATTAAATGAGGTAAAGCTCTTAGCACAGTGCCTGGCCCAGAGTCAGCATCCAAAAACACGTGGGTCTTAGTATTATTATTATTACAATTGTTAATATCCTAACAGGGAGGGACTTCAGAGCCTTGAATTCAAGGGCTCCTCACTCAGGGTTCCACAGATAACCCCCTCCCAAGGAATCCACAGTTGGAGTTCAAGGGGGTGGTCTATGAACCCCTGAAGGTCAAGTACAAAATTGTGTGTGTCTGTCCATTTTCCTAAGAAGGAGAACTTTAGCTTTCAACAACTTTAAAGAAGGGAAAACTGAATCCAGAGAGGGAAGGATTCTTGGTCCAAGTTTCTCACTTCATTGATTTATTGATTCATTGGCTCATTTGTTTACTCCCTCATTCCTTCAACTAAGCATCAAATATTTCCTGAGGAGCCACTGTGTGCCAGAACCCATACATGACCCAGGCACAGTCACGTCTTAGCCTCTCCACTCCTTGCCTCCCACCAAGCCCCCCAAGGCATCTGCTGGTCAGCTGTTTGTGTAAAAACTTAATGCTTTGATTCCACTCCCTGTGCTACACGGTGCCCTGGCAGCGGGGGTTGATAGGTGCTTCATCAAGGAGTCTTGAGCAGCCCAAGAGTAAGTCTAAGTTGCCCCAGTTGAATCCTTTACTGCCTGCTTTACTTGAGGCCTTACCTTCCCTCTCTGAGCCCTCAGTTTCTCCATCTGTAGAATGGGGGTAATAGTGCCTGCTGCCTAGACTTGTGAGAATTAAATGAAATAAACAGACTTGAAAATGATTTATATACCATCAAGTTCTGGGTGTCAATATTAGGTATTATTGATTGGAGAAAGATTAAATAGAATCAATAAAGAGGAACCATACAATCCTCTTCTGCTTTGTTGTTGTTTTTAATCTGCAGCCGAGCACTTAACCACTGTGCCACCAAGGCTCTTCTTAATCTCTAGCAGAAGCTCTCTTATCCAATCTGATCAAATGGGTAGCTGCTAAGTTTATTGAAACGAATCCATTGAAGTGGGAAATCATAAAAATTATACTTACATCTTTTAGAGATTCAATTTTAACTTGAAAACCTATTGCTGTGAAGACAGTCTACATGAACCAGAGTCTCATCTACTCTGAGACCAGAAGAACTAGATGGTGCCTGCTGTCACTACCAACTATTCTAATCAGGGCTGCAAAAGATGGACCCTGATAGAACGGGAGAAAAATATGGAACAGAACCTCAAATCCCTAAAAAACAAAACAAACAAAAGAACAGACCTACTATACTGGTTGAGACTGGAGAACTCCCCAAGATTACTGCCCTGAGATACTCTTCAAACCTTGAATCAAAACTAACCCCAGAGGTCACCTTGCAGCTAAATAACAAATTGGCTCAAAAAATAATGAATATCACCTATAAATACTGTGCTCCTTTATAAAAATCACCTATAGTAGACCAAACGGTCACCAATTACTTTAAAACAAAGATGAGAACCTAAGGGGGCAGGGAAACTAGATTAATGGAAACAGAACAACCAGAACAGAAATAAAGAGAATGTTCAGGCATTATAAAAGAATGTAACATTGGTCACTGAACAACTTGTGTAGAAATTGTTGAATGGGAAACTAAACTGCTGTGTAAACCTTCACTGAAAACACAATAAAAGATTTTTTAAAAGAAACAAAAACAAAAAAGCCTATTGTATATATTCATTCACCAATCTTTTGATGTAGAGCCAAAGCCTTTTCTTTGAGCCTGATCTAAGTCTGTTAGTTGACATTCCCACATCTTTCTTGCGTGAACCACTCCCATGTGTTTTAGTTTGGGTTTCTTAAAAGTTGATCTAGAACTGAAGGTGATAGTTGTCCAGATGTTTAGAATTCCACCTCCATCTCCACCCAATAGTTTTTAGTTGTTCAGGCCATGCCTACCCACTTTGTAAAGAGTCTTTCCAAAGCACTCAGCTACATTCATAGAAACATCAGTTTTCTTTTCCCACTTGTATTTCATCAGCTTGACATTCACAATTACACGATTTAATAACAAGAATAACTGATAGGACTTAATAATAAGAGTAGCCTAGCTCGTGGTAAGCACACAGTCACATCCTAAGTCAGCAGCAAGAGTCAGCAGCTGGTCATACCAGAGAGGAGTCCACCAGCTGCTGTGGACGGTGCATCTTTCTGGATTTTACAGTAGGCAAGTGCGTGTTGCTTAGTCCATTGAGTAATCCAGGGAGTTGGTTCACCAAGACAGATTCTACTCTACAACCACATATAACAAAAAGCCATCTGTCTTATTTTCTTCATGCTGCTAAAACAGAAATACCACAAGAGGGTGGCTTTAATGAATAGAAATTTATTTTCTCACTGTTAGGAGGTTAGAAGATCGAATTCAGGGCACTGGCTCCAGGGGATGGCTTTCTCTCTGTCAGCTCTAGGGGAAGATCCTAGTCTCTTCTTAACTTCCGTTCCTCCTTTCCTTAGCAGTCTCCTCGTACGGTCTGTCTTCCCTAGTTTATCCTTGCTTGGTTCTGTGCCTAAGCTGTTCTTTTTATATCTCAAATGTGGTTGGCTTAAGACACACCTCATTAACATAACAAAGACAACCCTATTGCTAAATGGGATTATATCCACATGTGTGTTGTTGTTGTTGTTGTGTGCTACCCAGTCAATTCTGACTCACAGTGACCCTACAGGACAAAGGAGAACTGCCCTATGGAGTTTCCTAGGCTGAAATCTTTACAGGAGCAGATCGCCAGGTCTTTCTTCTTGCGGAGTGGCTGGTGGGTTCGAACTGCCCACCTTTCAGTTAGCAGCTGAACACTTCACCATTGCCACCAGGAGTTAGGACTTACAACACATAATTTTGGGGGACACAATTCAATCCATAACGCTATCACTGGATAATTGGTGAGATTATAGCTGATTTGGTTCTTCTTTCTGCTCATTTATCTTTCAGTTATTTTCCGCACCTTTAAAATGGATGAAAGTTTTTTACAGAGTTAATTATGTACGAATATAGGGTCATATATGCCAAGTGCTAAATGAACTCTACCAGAGTTCAAATTCTTTGAATTGAGCCTATTGTAATAGTCTGGACATGACATAGCATGCCTAATTAGGGTAATGACAGTGGAGAAATCTTGGTATCAGGCAGTGGTTCTCAAAGTGTGGTCCTGGACCAGCTGCAGCATCATCACCTGGGAACTTGTTAGTAATGCAAATTCTCGGGACCCACCCCAGACCTGTGCAAAGGAAACTCAGGGGTTGGAGGCCTGCAATTTGTGTTTGAACAAGCCCTCCAGGGGATGTTGATGCGCACTCAAGTTTGGTGACTGCTGGTTTACCTCCCTGTTTTATTACTTAGAGGCTGTGTGATCTCAGACAAGTAACTGCACATCTCTGAACTTCAGTTTCCTTTCGGGAAAGTAAGAATAATCACAAACTGACCTTACAAGGTGTTACTTTTCATGTATTATCTTCAATGAGATAGCGCATAGCACAGTGCTTGGCACAGAGCAGGCACCCAGTAAATGTTAGGAATAGTTAATGCTATTGTTGTCGTTGTTGTTAGCTGCAGACGGCCCCTGACTCATGCTGATCCCATGCACAATGGAACAAAACGCTGCCTTTTCCTGTGCCATCTTCACAATCAATTGGGGATCAGAGTGTTGTGATCCTTAGGGTTTTTACTGATTGAGTGTTGGAAGTGCTTGCCAGGTCTTTCTTCCTAGTCCGTCTTAGTCTAGAAGCTCTGCTGAAACCTGTTCAGCATCATAGCAACACACAAGCCTCCACGGACAGACAGGTGGTGGCTACGCATCAGGTGTGTTGGCCGGGAGTTGAACCCGGGTCTTCTGTATGGAAGGCAAATATTCTACCGCTGAACCACCACTGTCCCCACCAATATTATTATTAGGAACTCATTAATAGCAGCTTTAATTATTAGTAAAGATAAAAAATGGAAGACAAGGGGAAAATATTCGGGAGTTTAAAATATGTCTGGGCAGTTACTCAATAGCAAGAACTTTGACCTCATTATGTCCCTTTCTGGTCTTCATCAATGTGTTGAAGTGAGCGTACTTATACTCCCTGCCCACTTTACAGATGTGGAGACTGAGGTTGGTGAGGTTGAGTGACGGGCTAAGAAGAAACAGAGCTGGGACCTGACCACATCCACGTGCTCCAACCCATCCCTAGCCTCAACCAGATGCAGGCAGATTGCCTCCTCCCTGGTAACCCCCCCAAACCATCTGCCCTCAGAGTCTGTCTGTTCCCCCTGCACAGAGAAGTCTTTCGTTTCCTGCAGAGGTCACAGCGGGATTGTTTTCTCCTGGCTCTAGAAGTCAGCCCTTTCAACTCATCTCTGCTGCACAGGGACTTCCTGGTTCTGTCCCCAGGCCCGGGACTGTTGCCCGGCCCCAGTCAATACCAGCATGATTCAATTTTGGACCAGAGACCAGAATTAATAAATGCATCAAGTCATTAATTCATCAGACATTTTATGTGCTATGTGCCATGCACTGGGGGTACAGAGATGAGCAAAACAGACATGGGCCCTCCCCACAGAGAACATGAATATTCACGTGGAGGGTGCACAGAACCAAACAAATACCCTACAGTGTGTGATCAGTGCTGGGATGGGAACACAATCTGGCTCTGGGAGAGTTCAGAGGAGGCACCAATCCAGTCAGGGGTGGGAGGGCATCCAGGAAGTCTTCCTGGAGGGGGTGACCTCTGAGCCAAATGAGAAGAGTTCCCTTCAGTGTTTCATCAAGTTCTTATTTTATAGATGGAGAAA
This sequence comes from Elephas maximus indicus, assembly GCF_024166365.1. Lineage (NCBI taxonomy): Eukaryota > Metazoa > Chordata > Mammalia > Proboscidea > Elephantidae > Elephas > Elephas maximus. Next base: position 17,818,002 of record NC_064840.1, on the reverse strand, counting down.
TGGGTCAAGAGAATTATTTAGCTCATTTATTCATTTAAACAAGCAAACATTTCCCTAGTACCTACTGAGTATCAGGCTCTGAGCCTAGAGATACCCAAGTAAATAAGAACACAGCATTGTTAAAGGGACAGGTACAGATAAGCCCCCCACACACAGAGGAGGGGACTTCACCCTTTCACAATTCATTGGTGTCTTTTTTTAAATTCATGGTGAAAAATATGTATCACAACATTTGCCAAGTTAATGTTTTTCACATGCACAATTTAGTGACGTCAGTTACATTAATCATGTTGAGCAACTATCACCAATATTCACTGCCAAATTTCTATTACCATTACCTTTGTTTTTTGGATTTAATTTAATTCTACTTTTAATCTGACTTTAAGTTAAGTCTATTATAGTATACTTTGCATAGAGTAAAATTCTCCCTTTTTAGTGTACAGTCTTGTGAGTTTTTTTTTTTTAATTTTGTTGTCGTTGTTGAGAATATATACAACAAAACATATACCAATTCAACAGTTTCTACCTGTACAATTCAGTGACATTCATTACAGTCTTGGGGCTGTGCAACCATTCTCATCCTCCTTTTCTTTACGGAAACTCACTGCCTCCCAAGTTATCTATCTAATCTTTTGAGCTGCTGTTGTCAGTTTGATCCCATGTAGTTCTTAAAAGAGCATAATGCTCAAGGCAGATATTTTTTATTACTTAAAACGAAATTATTGTTTGGTTTGAAGAAGACTTCAGGGTCTATTTTTGGTTTAAGGTTTAAAGATTACCTCAGGGTAATAGTTTCAAGGGTCTGTGAGTTTTGACAAACACACAGTCCTGTAACCACTATAATTATCAAGATGTAGAGCCGGGTTTCCATCTTACGCTCATCCCACTTTCTGAGTCCAGGCTTTCTCCCTAAATCATTGTGTTACCTTGGGCAGGTCTTTACCTCCTTGAGCCTCAGTTTCTTCTTCTGTAAAATGGGGCCCCTAAGGCCTCCCTACTAGAAACCCTGGTGGCTAGTGGTTAAGAGGTACAGCTGCTAACCAAAAGGTCGGCAGTTCCAATCCACCAGGCGCTCCTTGGAAACCCTATGGGGGCAGTTCTACTCTGTCCTATAGAGTCGCTAAGTGTCGGAATCAGCTAGAAGGTAGTGGGTAGGTGAGTAAGTCCTCCCTTACAGGGTGGTTGTAAGTTCTACTCTGTCCTATAGAGTCGCTAAGTGTCGGAATCAGCTAGAAGGTAGTGGGTAGGTGAGTAAGTCCTCCCTTACAGGGTGGTTGTAAGAATAGCACACAGTAAACCCTCAATAAACACCAGCTATGGGTTTATTATTAGATCAGGAGCCCTGGTGGTGCAGCGGTTAAGCTGCTACTAACCGAAATCGTCGGTGGTCTGAACCCACCAGCCCCTCCGCTGGGAGAAAGATGGGGAAGTGTGCGTCTGTTAAGATTACAGCCTTGGAAACCCTATGGGGCAGTTCTACTCTGTCCTGTAGGGTCGCTGCAAATTGGAATGGACTCACGGGCGAGGGTTTGGTTTTTTGGTATTATTAGGATCTCTCTTTCACACCCCTTCTTCTCCGTTCTAGCTCTTTCAAGCTCTGCCTCTCCCTCTGGTCTCTCTCTCTCTCTCTTTCTCACACACATACACAAAGACATTTTTGAAGCCTCTTGTTTCTCAGAGAGGTTTTATTTATAGGCCCCGCCTCATTGTGAATGTGAAAAGGAGAAAGCCCAGGCCCTCCGTAGACCTTTCATGTGTAAATCAGCCCGGGCCGGGAGCACTGGGGTCACCAGGAGGAGGATTTCACTCTTAATTACTCCTAGAGAAAGCCGGCGGGAGGGAGCCTGGGCGCGGACTCCATGTTGGAGGAGGCCTCGCTAGGAGCCCAGCGGCCGCCCTGGCCCTGGGCCCCTCTCTCCCCAGGCTGGGGAGGGGTGGCTCCCCTGGGCCTGGGCCCAGCCTGGGCTGGGCCTGGGGCTTCCTAGGCCTGCCCTTGATTTTTGCTGAACCTGGGCCAAGGCTTCTCCTCCCCTCCCCAGAGGCGCAGGTGCCTCCCGGGAGCAGGGCCCCAAATGGGTTTCTTTGAGGGCAAGTTGTTTGGACGTGGAAGGAGGGCAACCAGCTTGGCCGAGTGGGCGGTAGGGCGGGGTGGTCTGCTGAAGGGCCAGGAGGGGACTTAAAAATGTTTTCAACCAAAAAAAAGGGGGGGGGGTCTTTTTTTCATCCTTTCTTTTCCGGTGAAAAAATAATGCGCTCTGGAAAAAAGTGTGGAACGATGCATACCAGACTGTGAACATTGTGTAATTCAGGGGGTGAGTCTGGAGGTGGGAAGGATGACACTATTAACATATTTTTATACATTTCTTAATTTTTTATTTATTACAATGACTATTGCCTTTTGTAATTAAAAAAGCTGCTTTTCATGATAGCTGTGTTGTTTTGTGATTAGAAGAAAAAAATTCATAGTAGAAAACAACCCTTCATCCTATCCGAAGAAAATCTTTTTAATATGTCCTTTGATGATTTATTTCGATGCAAAGTTGTTTGTTTTTATTTTGTTTATTTATTTGTTTATACTTATACTGGACAAACACTCTTGGCACAATTTAACATATTGAGGTTTTCTTTCAATCATTTTTTCCCCTCATGTGTTTTGTATATATTTATTTCATTGAATGACAATATCTTAAAATTTAAAATGCACAAACCTTGGACTCCAGCCATTTCCACCTTTAAAATTTTATTCTACAGATACATTTACATGAGTGGGGAAACGGTAAATAATATAACAAATATGTTTACAGTGGAATATTTTGGTAAAAAAAAAGTCATACCCAAAATCTTTACTACAGTGAATAACAAAACAAGTTTCAGAATTACAGTGTGTGATTCCATATCTGTTTTTTAAAAAAATGGGCAACCATATCTCAGTGCATGTGCTCCAAAAATTTCTGGAAAAACATACATAAAACTGGTAACATTAGTTACTTTGGGGAAGGAGACTCAGGTTAAGAAGGATCAAGAATTTTTTTCACCTTGCATATTTTTGTACTGGTCGAAATTTTAATGTGAGCATATGTTATTTCTGCAATTTAAAAAAGTAGCTAATAAAAATGTGGTTTAGCTGTATATCATTTTATTGTATGTTCATTAAAGCAAATACAATGTTCATTAAAGAAATACAGCGTTGACTAAAAAAACATCCCTTACACCATCTAAAAGGAGCCCTGGTGACACAATGGTTAAGCACTTGGCTGCTAGCAGAAAGGCTCTTGGGTCGAACCCACCAGCTACTCCAAGGGAGAAAAGACCTGCTCCTGTAAAGGTTAAGGTCTAGGAAACCCTATGGGGCAGTTCTACTCTATCACATAGGGTCTCTATGAGTCAGAACCTACTAGATGCCACCTAACAGCAATATACCATCTAAAGAAACCACTGTTTACATTTTGGTTTATGTCTTTCTTGTTTTACATCTAAATATGTATTTTTAACTTAATATACAAATGAAAAAGTGAACACAAACGATACATTTGTAGAAAAATTAGAAAATAAACACCACTTAAATCCTACTATTCTAGAAAGAATCACTGTTGACATTTTGTGTATTCATTTGGAATCCTTTGTAGTTTGCGGAGTTGAGTTTGGTTTGTTTACACTGTTGCATCTATACATGTAAATTTGTGTTTTGCTTTTATTCATTCAATATTTTTATACGCTTTTCCTCATTGTTATAAACAATTTGCAAATATTATTTTAATAGTTACAAAATATCCCAGCAAATAAACAAACCACCCTTAACTTAAACATTCCCCTCTTACTGAATCGCTACATTGTTGCCAAGTTTTTGTGATTATAAATGGCTTACATGAACATCTTAGATTTTCTCTATGTTAAATAATGTTCTTATAGCTAAAAAAAAAAAAAAAAAAAAAACACCAAACCCATTCCCATTGAGTTGATTCTGACTATAGGTCAAAGTAGAACTGCCTCATAGGGTATCCAAGGAGCAGCTGGTGGATTCAAACTGCTGACCTTTTGGTTAGCAGCTGCGCTCTTAACCACTATGCCAGCAGGGCTCCCCTTATAGCTCAGTAGTGGAGTTATTGGGCTAAAGGGTAGACCCATTCTTCAGATTCTTAAAAAACATTATCAAATTATTTCTTAAAAGCGTTGTCCTCCCAGGAACCATTCCCAAAGCTAAGTCTTCAGACAGGGATTGGACTGGACAATGGGATAGAAAATGATACTGGGGAAGAACAAGCTTCTTGGATCAAGTGGACACATCAGACTATGTTGGCATCTCCTGTCTGGAGAGGGGATGAGAGGGCAGAGGGGGGCAGAAGCTACCTGAATGGACACGAGAAGAGAAAGTGGAGGGAGGAACTGTGCTGCCTCATTGGAGGGAGAGCAATTAGGAGTGTATGGCAAGGTGTATGTAAATTTTTGTATGAGAGACTGACCTGATTTGTAAACTTTCACTTAAAGCACAATAAAAATTAATTAAAGAAAAAAGCGTTGTCCTCCTTGAGCATTGTGCTCTTTTAAAAACTGCTTATAAGAGATCGAATTGACAACAACAACTTGAAAGGTTAGATAGGAAACTTAGGGGGCAGTGAGTTAATGTTAACGGGGGAGAAACAATTCAGAAAAGGAGCATGAGAATGGTTGTACAACTTGAAGAATGTAATAAACGCCACTGAATTATACACGTAGAAATTGCTGAATTGGTGTATGTTCTGCTGCAGATATTCTCAACAAAAAATAACCAAAATAAATTTAAAAAGCAAACCAACAACAACAGAAAAGTATTGCCCTTCTTAACATCCCATCCACAGTCTATGAGATACCTGTTTCACTAGTGTGAAGGGTATGGGCATTTGCACGGGGAGAGAAGGTGAGAAGAGGAGGGTTCTCTTGGCAAGATTGTGTTGAAGCACCTGCAATTTAAATATGCATCTCTGCCCTGTCTGCTGGAAGCTCTCCAGCTTCCTTCCTCTTTTCTAACATTGGATCTACCACCACCAATTATTGAGCCTTCACTCTGTGCCTGGCACTGTGTTTCACACTTTACCTGCACAATCTCATTTACTTCTCATAAGAACCCTATGAGGTAGGTGGTCTATTAGAACCAGGAAACCTGACTCCCTTTGCATGAATTTACAGACCAGTCAAGCCCCCATTTTGCAGACAGGAAAACTGAGGCCCAGGAAGGAGAAGTAATTTGCCCCAAATCAGAGAAAGAGCCCAGCCCAGATCTCTGGACTTTTCTCTCATTGTCAGGTCACTGGCTGGTGATCTAGGAAGCCAGAGACTGTAAGAGCTCCCAAATTCTTTGCCTTAGAAAATCTTTCTTTGGGACTTTTGGGTTCCAACAAGACTCAGAGCTTCAGAGCCACGGCCTCAGCTGTGCGTCTCCCCTCCAGGGCTGGCTACTGCCTGTCCGTCATAAAAAAAAGGAAACAGCAGTTAAGCACCCACATGCCCAGACAGGGAGGAAATCAGACAGCAGTCCTGGTGCATGTTCAGCCACGGCAATTCCATGGTGAAGAGTATGGAGTGTTTAAGACGAAGAGAGAAGAGGTAAGAGAAGAGAAGGAAAATGCCAGAAGAAGGAGAGTATTCTGGGAGAAGGCTGCAAAAATAGGCAGTAGGGAGAGAGACTGAGAAAGAGACAGAGAGACAGAGAGAGACAGCGCCTGGAAGAGGTGAGTTTGGAATTGACTGGTCCGCGCAGGGGAAAGAAGACTAAATGCCCTGGCCAGGGTTCCCACTTCGAAGATCTGTAAATTATCTGACCTAGAAGTTCTAGCTACAGCATTTTACAAATGAGCTTTCTGCAGCACAGAGGGAGGAAGGTTCTCCTCAAGCTGTGGAGCTGGCTGAGCAGGGATTCTGCCCCTGACTCTGAGGTCTTCTTCTGTTCCATATATTGTCTCACCAGCTCTTGTCTGAAGGTCAGAGGACCAGGAGGTCTTCCTTGCTAGAGGCTGGGCCATTCTTCCTGCTCCTGGGGTCCCAGGTGCTCTGATATCAGGGATGGAGAGGCAGCTATTAGGGTGGAAAATTCCATGAAGGCCAGGACACTAAGATCCTGGGTATCTATTTGTCCATCCACCCACCCATCTATTATCTATCCATCCATCTATCCATCCGTCCATCCATCCGTCCATCCAGTCATTCATCCATTCATATATCCATTGATTTGTCTGTCCTTCTATCCATCCATCTATCCATCCATCCATTTCCCTATCCATTCATTCATTCAAGGATATCAACCATGTTAACATGAACCCCTCATCACTGAGGTATGCTGGTAAAGACTGTGAGTCCTGGAACCAGACTCCCCAGGTTAGAATACTGACTCCGTTGCACACAAGCTGTGTGACCTTAGGCAAATTACCTAGCTATTTATGCCTTAGTTTTCCCGTCTGTAAAGTGCAGACAACAATATTATATCTACCTCCTTGGGTTGTGGTAAGCATTAAATGAGTTAATCCATTTAAAGTACTTAGAACAAATACTCATTAGGCATTAATTATTGAGCAAATGCTCATTAGGAACTTACTATATTTCAAAGACGTGCTAAAGGAATTTGAACAAAATGCTTCAGAATACAGAGGCAAGAGCAAACAGTGTGGTTTAAGGCAAAGTCGGGGAAAGTTGAGGTTCCTATCCTTTGATTCATTGTTTTCAAGAGTCCTTGTTTGGAGTCGAGAGAAGAGAGAAGTCACCCTGGCTGTAGTCTGGGGGGACTGTGCAGTGGATGCGGTGGTGTGCTGCCTTGATCCCCTTTAAGACCGAGGCACGCATTTCCCTAGCTGTTGGTTGCTGACAGCTCAGGGCTGAGTGCCTCTCCATGGCTTGGCCACAGTCGAAGGGAACCATTCACTGCGGGCATGCTCCCTTCTCAGGGCAGCCCACATCCTTGGACCTGTTGGTGCCGTTATAAGTGCCAGGCTGCCTCATCTCGACTCAGAACAACTCTGAGGGGCTATCCTCGCGTCAGAGCCCTCCATGGGTTGGCTGAGGCCTATACTAAGACTGCATTACAGCCCAAATTTTCCCTCTACTCAGTCCTGCTTCCTTCTCTGCCATTCCTCAGGTGTTGATCCCAAGAGCACCTCTTAACAAAGTTGCATGCTTCCCGTGGAAACTGACTTATTGGATAAAATACACATCACTTACAGACTGTTGTTAGTTGCCACTGAGTCAGCTTCAGCTCCTGGCGACCTTACGTACAACAGAAAGAAACACTTCCCCAGTTCTGCATTATCCTCATGATCTTTGCTATATTTGAGTCCATTGTTGAGGCCACTGTGTATTTTGAGTGCCTTCCAACCTAGGGGCTCATCTTCCAGGAATATATCAGACAGTAGTCTGTCGTGATTCAGAAGTTTTTCATTGGCTAATTTTTGGAAGTAGATCGCCGGGCCCTTTTTTCCTCATCTTTCTTAGTCTGGAAGCACCTCTGAAACCTGTCTATCATGGGTGACCCTGCTGATATTTGAAATACCGGTGGCACCGTTTCCAGGGTCACAGCAACATGCAAGCTATCACAGTACTTCAAACTGACACATGGGTGGTGAAAAGACTGTTTACCATACGCTAACCACCGCCCTGTAAATTGCTGCATAATGTATGCATAAATATTTTATATACATACATACATGCATATATATACACATACATACGTAGACATATATTTATATACCAAAACCAAAACCAAGCCCTTTGCCATCGAGTCGATTCCGACTCATCGCGACCCTATAGGACAGAGTAGAGCGACTCCATAGGGTTTCCAAAGAGCAGCTGGTGGATTCGAACTGCTGGCCTTTTGGTTAGCAGCCGTAGCTCTCAACCACTGCGTCACCAGGGCTTCAATATACACATGCATACACGTAATATATATATATGTATATATGTGGATGTGGATATATATTATCATGTGTATATGCGTGTATATTGTGCAGTAAAACCTGCAAAAACTGGAACATGTGTAAGGCGGAAACCTGTCATAGAAGGAAAATTCAAATATTTTTCATTAAAATAAGCAATATAAAAGTGGTAAGACTACACTATTATAAGATCTTGAGAAATAGTATAAACTGAGAAGAGCACATACTTTTGTGGTTACGAGGTGGAGAGGGAGGGAGGGTGGGAGAGGGTTTTTTACTGATTAGTTAGTAGATAAGAACTACTTTAGGTGAAGGGAAGGACAATACTCAATACATGGAAGGTCAGCTCAACTGGACTGGACCAAAAGCAAAGAAGTTTCCGGGATAAACTGAATGCTTCAAAGGTCAGCGGAGCAAGGGCGGGGGTTTGGGGACTATGGCTTAAGGGGACTTCTAAGTCAATTGGCAAAATAATTCTATTATGAAAACATTCTGCATCACACTGTGAAATGTGGCGTCTGGGGTCTTAAATGCTAACAGGCGGCCATCTAAGATGCATCAATTGGTCTCAACCCACCTGGAGCAAAGAATGAAGAACACCAAGGTCACACCATAACTATGAGCCCAAGAGACAGAAAGGGCCACATGAACCAGAGACTTACATCATCCTGAGACCAGAAGAACTAGTTGGTGCCCGGCCACAACCGATGACTGCCCTGACAGGGAGCACAACAGAGAATCCCTGAGGGAGCAGGAGAATAGTGGGATGCAGACCCCAAATTCTCACAAAAAGACCAGACTTAATGGTCTGACTGAGACTAGAGAAATCCCGGCGGTCATGGTCCCCAAACCTTCTGTTGGCCCAGGACAGGAACCATTCCCGAAGGCAACTCATCAGACATGGAAGGGACTGGACAGTGGGTAGGAGAGAGATGCTGATGAAGAGTGAGCTATTTGTATCAGGTGGATACTTGAAACTGTGTTGGCATCTCCTGTCTGGAGGGGGGATGGGAGGGTAGAGAGGGTTGGAAGCTGGCAAAATTGTCAAGAAAGGAGAGACTGAAAGGGCTGACTCAAGAGGGGGAGAGCAAGTGGGAGTATGGAGTAAGGTGTATATAAACTTATATGTGACAGACTGACTTGATTTGTAAACGTTCACTTGAAGCTCAATAAAAATTAAAAAAAAAAAAAGTGGTAAGACTGCATCCTGTCAAAGGTGGAAAACTTGCGAGACCTGGAACAATAAGGCAGTCCTGTTGAGTCCCGGCTCCCACAGGTTCCACTGTAAGGGTATCTAACCCAGAGTGATGGGTAAATGAGTATATGCATTATATAATACATACAGTCTACGGCGGTTCTGACTAAGTCCAGGAATTCGGCATGGGGTGGGTGGAGTGTGAGTGTGTGCAGGGGGGGAGGGGTTGGAGGCTTATGCACATGTGAGGTCATAAATGTGCTCACATGTGCTCTTATGTTCACTGTGCATGCGACTGCACAGGTACTTACCTGTGTTAACATATGCTCTGCTCGCATGAGGGTGACTTAAGCAAGGCCCATTGCGGGGTATGTGCACATGGATCCCTCCACAACACCCCCATTCAGGTTCCATAGGCCCCACCTCCCTGGTTTCCCCTCTTTCCCACTGGCATACAGGGGGCATGAATATCCAAGGAGGGATTTATATTCCAAAGCCAAACTGCCATTTTTTCTTTCCACCATGTCTCCCAAGAGCTGGGCCTGGACTCTCTGTAGCATAGTCCAATAGTTAAGGTTGTGTGTCAGTTTGGCTGGGCCATGATTCTCAGCCATTTGGCAGTAACGTAATGATGTAGTTATTCTCAGTTTTGTGATATAATGTAATCCCCTCCATGACGTAATCTGATGTGATCAGCCGATCAGTTGGAAGAGGAGTTTCCTCGGGGTGTGGCCTCCATCTAATATACATGAATGTTCTTGCAAAGCTCACTGGCTTTTGCTTGCTTTGGCTAGTCATCATCTGATCTCTGGTTCTTGAGTCTTGAGCCAGCGGCCTGCAGTATTGCCTGCCAAGCTTGGATTCGTCAGTCCTTGCAGCTACGTGAGTCAGGACAAGCCTCCAGCCTGACCGCTGACCCATGGACTTAGGACTTGCCAGCCTCTACAATGGCATGAGCCATTGCCTTGAGATAAACCTTTCTCTCTCTCTCTATACACTTCATTGGTTTTGCTTCTTTAGAGAACCCAGCCTAAAACAGGTAGTGTTCTGATGACTTGGCAGAAGGTGGTGTGCAGGACAGGGAAGTCAGAGTATGATGTGGTTTGTCCCAGGAGGCAGCAATCCCAGCCTTTGGCTCTGCCTGGCCTCCAGTGGGGGTGGCTGGTGTCCACTACCTCAGAGAAGACCATGTAGTTATGGGAAAGAAGACCATAGAATGAAACTGTGGGGTTAAAATCTCAGTTTTGCCTCTTAGCTGTGTGACTTCAGCAAGTTACTTATCCTCTGTGATCCACTACTTTCTTCCTTGTATGGTGGTGGTTGTTGTTAGGTGCTGTTGAGTCAGTTCTTCCTCACAGCGACCCTGCCCGGTCCTGTGCCATCCTCACAATCATTGCTATGTTTGAGCCCATTGCTGTAGCCACTGTGTCAATCCACCTCATTGAGGGTCTTTCTCTTTTTCGTTGACCCTCTACTTCACCAAGCATGATGTCCTTCTCTAGGGACTGGTCCCTCCTGATAACATGTCCAAAGTACTTGAGGCAGAGTTTCACCATCCTTGCTTCTAAGGGGCATTCTGGCTGTACTTCTCCCAAGACATATTTGTTTGTTCTTCTGGCAGTCCATGGTATATTCAATATTCTTCACCCTCCTCGTAAGGTGAGTGTATAATAATAGTTACCACTTCACAGCGTTTGTGGGAAGTGAGAATACCACTTGAAATAACGTTGACTACAGAATAACAGGTTGCCATCTTGATTTAGACTCATGGCGACTCCATGTGTGTCAGAGGAGAACTGTGCTCCACAGGGTTTTCAGTGGCAAATTTTTCAGAATTAGATCCTCAGGCCTTTCTTCCAAGGTACCTCTGGGTGGACTTGAACCTCCAACTTTTTGGTTAGTAGACAAGTGCGTTAATCATTTGCACCACCCAGGGACTCTAACTACATAGTAAGTACTCAATAAATGTTAGTTTTATTATTATTTTGGTGAACTTATATCAGACAAATAAAGGACACAGATTCTATTCCAGAGGAAAGTGCTTTTACCCAACCATGTGAAGCAGGTACTATCATGCCCATTTTATAGATGAGAAATCTGAGGCTCAGCAAGATTAAGTAACTTGCCTCAGGTCACACAGCAAGTGAGTGACAAAACCAGGTTTCAAACATGGGTCTGACTCCGATTCCAGTGCTCTTCCTTCTATCTCACAGCTGTCTCTATGTTTGGCCTAGAGGCTTCTGGATTTTGACAACTTGTCCCATAAACTCTGTCCAGGCTAAGTATTTTGCTGCTTACATGTTTTTCTCTCATGTGGCGTACTCACAAGAGAATACGTAAGGATTCGCAGGTGGTCAGACCATGAAAAAAAAATAGACAATTTTCTTTGTGCAGTAAGAAACGCAAGTGAGGCAGTTGAGACAGTGGAGTGGGGAGCTCTTAGGGGAAAATGGGAGGTTCAAAAGGCAATTAATGCTTCTGTCTGAAACTGTAAACAGATAGTTACTGGCTCTGACACCGCCAGCATGCAGACAAAAGGCAGACAGAAACAGCGCACCACAAGGAAGCTGGGAATAGACTACGCCCAGGGTGGAAATTAAATGTTTTCCTGAAAGCAGAAGGGAAAACCACGGTTAAAGCCAAGCCATGACTCTAAGTCTGTGACTCCATGACAGTATACGTTTAGTGAGTAAAGGCCCTTGATTTGTACCTATGTGTTGTGAATCTTAAAGTCTTACCTGACATTCTTGCTTGACCTAAGTTTGTAAAACAAAAGTAATAATTAGAAGTGAGTCTTCAGTGTACACTGTCATTTTTAATCAAAGTTATATGTATGCATATACATATAAATATTTATAACCAAAAACTAATGCCAGTACTGTCAAGTTAATTTCAACTCATAGTGACCCTATAGGACAGTGGAGAACTGCCCCATAGGGTCTCCAAGGAGCAGCTGGTGGATTCAAACTGCCAACCTCTTGATTAGCATCTGAGCTCTTAACCACTGTGCCACCAGGCCTCCATAAGTATACACACGCACACATATATAGAGAGAGAGTGTTGTTGGCCTGTTTAGTCAGAACTCTTGGTTGTAAGTGACAGAAAACCCAATTCAAACTGATGCAAACAAAAATAATTACTATTATTATTATTCTTTACTAGCTCACAACTGGATCCAGGAGTTGAAAGATTTCGAGACGTGTCCTTATACGTCTTGGCTCTGCTTCTGTGGCTTCGTTATCAGACAGACACATTCCTCCCCAGGTTGGCAAAATGGCTCTCAGAAGGTCCAAGCTTACTTTCTTCTCCCAGTGAAAAAGAGAGTGTCTCTCTCAAACAAAACTCTCAGGGTTCACTCTGATTGGCTCTCATTGAGTCACACACCTACCTTTCAACCAATGCTGCGGTCAGGTTGGATCACAGGCTCACCCCTGGAACCAGGGGCAGAATAAGCTCCACCCGAGCTACAGGGACTAATATTGGGGGAGGCAGAGTTTCTCAGAGAAAACTGGGGTGCTGTTTCTGGAAGAAGGAGACAAATGTTCACATATGCTAGTTCCTTCCTCTCTGTTAACTAAGCTTAAGGAGCAGTTGTGATCAGGAATAAAAATAATTATCATAGTGGCACTTAGTAAGCACTTACAATGTGCCAGGCATTATGCTAAATGCTCCCTAATAGCACAGTGGTTAAGAGCTCGGCTGCTAACCAACACGCTGGCAGTTTGAATCCACCAGCCGCTCCTAGGAAACCCCATGGGGTAGTTGTCCTCTGTCCTATAGGGTTGCTATGAGTCCGAATCAACTCAAGGGCTGCAGGTAAATTTTATATGCATTATCATATTTACTCCTCACAACAGCTCATATTTATTCCTTATCATCATCTCACTTCACAGATGGGCAAACTGATGTGTAGAGAGTTTAAGAAATTGTCCCAAGTTCATACAGATAGTAAGGAGTAGAGCCAGCAATCACACCCAGGCAGTCCTTTTTCAAAGCCTGCGCTCTTAGTCTCTCTGGGAACTATATTTAGAGCTGGAATATCTCTCAGGATTGCCGGCTTCATGCTGAAAAGGAAGCCCTGAGCATTCTAGAGGGTGACCTTGAGAGGGCTGAGAGGTGTGAGGTGACAGATATTGTCCCTTCATTTGTGATTCTCAGAGGTCTTGTCCTGGAACAGTGCCATGGACATGGAGAGGTTGCACAATAAGAAAAGTCCGATGCAAGGATCGTTGTGAGCTGGAGGTGGGGGTCAGGAATGCCTTGGTGCCCCTGCCTCCCCAGCCGTACAAAACCAGGGCTGTCGAGTCGATTCCGACTTGTAGCGACCCTATAGGACAGAGTAGAACTGTGCCGTAGAGTTTCTAAGGAGTGCCTGGCGGACTTGAACTGCCAACCTTTGGGTTAGCAGCTGTAGCACTTAACCACTACGCCACCAGGGTTTCTGCCCCAACCATAAGGGCTGTGAAAAAAGAGTGGACCATGAAGCTATATGCTAGGTTCAAGCCCCTGTTCTGCCACTAACTGGCTGTCTATGTCCTCAAATAAACTCTCTTAATCTCTCCGAGCCTCAGTTTCCACACCCATAAAATGGGCATAATAGCACCTTCCTCAGAGGGTTGTGAAGATTACATAATTAAACATTGCATGCAAACTAATGCCTGCTTGTCACCCAACTGGTGCTCCATGGAGTTATTCTCCCCTTCTCCCATTATCCTCCTTCTTCTTCCACTCCAGGGGCTTAGCAAGGGGTATGGTGAAGACAGAGAAGAAAACACCTTTTGCCTTTCCCAGCCAGCCTGCTGGGGTCTCCTCTCCTCCTCCTACCTCTGTCCAGCATCAGTAGCTGCAATCGCACAAAATGAGCATCACGCTTCACGATCCTGGGTTCGAATTCCAGCCCGGCTGTCCTCTTCCCAGGGTTGCAACCTTGGGGCCAATCCCCATCAGCCCTCTCCACTGAAGAATGATCCTCCCTCACGAGGTCTGATGAAAACCCAGTCTGTAAACATGCCTGGCATGGAGTTTGTTTATCCTCTGGGCTTGAAATGGTGAAAGTGACAGAGCTGGGTGGGTCAGGCTGCTTTGGGGCTGGGCCTGAGAGCTTCCGGTGGGCCAGGGGCTGTCTCAACTCCACTTCCCATCTCCTGAATAATTCATGACAAACAAAATGGCTGGCCCATGCCCGGGCCCTCCCTTCTCCAGCCAGAGAAGGGAGAAAAGTTTCTAATTACAGGTCAGCTGGCTGCTCCCCTGGGGCCCCTGGGCGCTGCACACAGGGGGTATTTATGGGAAGAGGAGGGAGGGGAGGGCTCTGCCCCGGTCCTTTTCCATCAGGAACTCAACTCCTTTTGCAATTGTAGGGTTGGCATGCCAAGGCCTGGGGAGGGACTCGGGGAAGAAACTTAGAATGGGCAGGAAGAGAAAACTCTGCTGAGGGGTCAGAAAGAAGTGCCAGAAAAATGCCAGGTCAAGGAGTGGACTCTGCCAGGTACCTCCATAGGTATGAGGTTTACAGTAAATACACAGGCCAGATAGGGGAAAGGAAAGAGCTCTGCAAAGCCAGGCTTCAAAAGGATGCCCTTACATGCATGCTCATAGCAGCACTAGTCACGGTAGCCTAAAGGTGGAAACAGCCCAGATGTTCATCGGTGGATGAATGGAGAAACAAGTTGTGGTATATCCGTACAATGGAATATTATTCAGCCATAAAAAGGAATTAAGTTCTGATACATGCTACTACGACCTCGAAAACATTAAGTTAAAGAAGCCACACACAAAAGGTCACATATTGCAGTGTGCAGTGCCTGGAGTCTTAAAAGCTTGCAAGCAGCCATTCAAAGCACAACAATTGGTCTCTATTTGCCTGGAACAACAGAGGAAGAAGGAGAGTCAGCAATAGAAGGAGGATATGGAATGTGTGGCTAATTGCCTCTATGAACAACTGCTCATTTGCCAAGAGACGAGAAGAAAAGGATGGTGGTGCCCAGCCACCATTACTGAACATTTTGATCAAAGATTCCATAGAAGAATCCTGAGCACAAGAGGTAAGATGCAGAACAGAATTTCAAATTCTCATGGACTCTGGACTTTCTGGGGCCATGGAGGGTGGATGAACCCCTGAAACTATTGCCCGGAGATAATCTTTAAACCTTAAACCAAAAGTATCCCCTGAAGTCATCTTAGAACTGGATAATAGTTTAGCTTAACTAGTAAAAGAGGTCTGCCTTGAGCATTATGCTCTTTTAAGAACTGTCTATATGGGATCAAATTGACAACAGCAACTCGAAAGATTAGATAGGAAACTTAGGGGTCAGGGAATTTATGTTAAGGGGGGGAGGAACAACTCAAAAAAGGAGGATGAGAATGGTTGCACAACTTGAAGAATATAATCAATATCGTTAAATGGTATGTGTAGAGACTGTTGAATCGGTACGTTTTGCTGCGTATATTGTCAACAACAACAAAATAAAAAAATATATATACACATACATATATATAAAAGAAAACCAAAAAAAAGGTCTCATATTATATGATCCCGTTTATAGGAAGGAGCCCTGGTGGCGGAGCGGTTAAGAGCTCAGCTGCTAGCCAAATCCATTGGCAGTTCAGACCCACCAGCCGCCCCTTGGAAACCCTATGGGGCAGTTCTGCTCTGTCCTGTAGGGTCACTATGAGTTGGAATTAACTCAACGGCAACAGGTTTGATTTTTTTGGTTTTTTATTTATAGGAAATATCCAGAATAGATATATTTATAGGACAGAATACAGATTGGTGGTTGCCAGGGACTGGGGTGGGAGGGAATGGGGAGTGACTTTAGTGAGTACAGGGTTTCCTTTTGGGGTGATGAAATTAACTGGAACTAGATACAGGTGGGGAAACTCTGGTGGCATAGTGGTTAAGTGCTACAGCTGCTGACCAAAAGGTCGGCAGTTCGAATCTACCAGGTGCTCCTTGGAAACTCTATGGGGCAGTTCTACTCTG
Source organism: Elephas maximus indicus (assembly GCF_024166365.1). Taxonomy (NCBI): domain Eukaryota; kingdom Metazoa; phylum Chordata; class Mammalia; order Proboscidea; family Elephantidae; genus Elephas; species Elephas maximus. Next base: position 17,801,930 of record NC_064840.1, on the reverse strand, counting down.
TCCTGTAGGGTCGCTGTGGGTCAGAATCAACTCGATGGCAATGGGTTTGGTTTTTGGTTTAGATAGAGGTAGTGGTGTTTGCATTTATAACGTTGTGAATGTGCTAAAATGTCACTGAATTGTTCAGTTTAAAATGATTCATTTTGTTATGTGAATTTCACCTAAAAAAAGGAACAAAAGATTAACCCTTAAAAAAAGATGTCCTAACTTTAATACCACAGGCTGTCCACTCATTACAGTTTCGTCATCTGTAAAATGGGGAGAATCACAGTACCTACTTCAGGGCATTATTGAAGGAATTACCTGATTTAATGTACGCAAAGTGCTCGGCATACTGCCAGGCATCTTGTAAATGCTCAAAAATATTAGTAGTGTAGTGGTTATTTTTTCTGAAGGATAATACATTATTCCTGTTGTTGTTATTTGTTGCTGCTGTCCAGTCGATTGTAACTCATTGAGGTCCCATGTGTGCAAAGTAGAATTGCTCCATAGGGTTCTCTGTTGTTGTCTTTAGAATATATTTGCATTTTTGTTGTTGTTGAAAATATGCTCCATAGAGTTTTCAAGGCTGTGACCTTTCAGAAGCAGATCACCAGGCTTGTCTTCCGAGGCACAGCTGATAGGTTCCAACCACCAATCTTTCATAGTAGTCAAGCACTTAACTGTTGTGCCTCTCAGGGAGTCACATAGTTATGATTTTTTATGTTAAACCACCTCTGTGGAGAGGTCAGTTAAGGGAGGGTGACTAGGAGAAAGCTCAAGAAAGGGAGGGGAAAGTTCAAAAGAAGAGAGAAAGAGGAAAAAAAAAAAATGACTGACTTGTGAGGCTGTTTAGTATAGTGATTAAGGGCAAGGACTCCGGGACCAGGCTGCCTGGGTTCAAATCCCATCTGTCTCTTACTAGCTGTGTGATCTGGGGCAAGTTGCTGTACCTCTCTGAGCCTCAGATTCACCATCTGTCATAAATGGTAGCCACTGCCATTTAGTGGAAAGTGGTGAGCAAAACAGACAAAGTCCTTGTCCTCATGGAACTTGCATTTCAGCATCAAAGTTACACAAATAAAGAGCATTTATTATATGCCTACTGTGTGCAAGTCCTATGCACTGTGTAGGGATTTTCTCACCTAAACCTCACAGCATTGCCCCATTTTATAGATTAAAAGACTCAGGCTCAAAGAGGTTAGGGGCAGAGAAGGGATTTGAAACTAAGGAGTCACTCAACAGCATGGATGAATCACCAAACTGGGATGTTGTGGGGGGAGGGGGAGAAAGCCAGATCCAAAAGAGTACACATTGTATGATTTCATTTACATGAAATTCCAGAAAATACAAACTAACTTATAGTGACAGAAAGCAGAGCAGTGGTTCCCTGAGAGAAGAGGTGGGGGGAGGTCTAGACTGCAGAGGGGCACAAGAAATTTTCTGAGATGTTTTAAAGCCCCATATCTGATGATACATGGGTAGTTACATGGGTATACGCGTTTGTTACAGGTCCTCAAAGTGGACACTTAACAATGGGTGCATTTTATTGGATCTAAATTATACCCCAATAAAGCTGATTTTTTAAAAAAGACCAAAAACAAAACAACCCCTAAGTGTATCAGAGTCCAGAGCCCTGGAATCCTTCGTATATTATTGGAGTGTCTGATTTCAGGCTCACTTGAGGGCAGAAACTGCGCTGGATTTATCTGTAGTTCCTTCCCCCACTTCCCACTCCCAGGGCCAAAGAAAATGCTCTCAGATCCAATAGTTCAAATCAACAAATATGGGCAGCTTCTTTGTGCTGGGTGCTGAGGCTAGGGGCAAGCAGTCTAGAGGGGAAAACAGAAGAAAATGGGCAAATAGACACATTAACCAATAATGAGTTGTGGTTGAGTCAACTCTGACTCATGACAACCTCATCTCTGTCAGAAGAGAATTACACTCCATAGGGTTTTCAATGGCCGATTTTTCGGAAGTAGGCCACCAAGCTTTTCTACCGCCAAGCTTTTCTAGCAAAACGCAAGCCTCCCCTGACAGGTAGTGGCTGCACAAGAGATGCACTGGCCTGGAGGTCTCCCCCTCCCTGTGGAAGGTGAGCATTCTACCACCGAACCACCAATCTCCCCCATAAAGCATACATACCCAAACCAAACCACGACTCATAGCGATCCTATAGGACAGAGTAGAGCTGCCCCATAGGGTTTCCAAGGAGCAGCTGGTGGATTCAAACCGCCAACCTTTCGCTTAGCATCTGAGCTCTCAACCACTGTGCCACCAGGGCTCCACAACATGCATACTGCTCAATAATTGTGAGCTGTTCCTATCACGATTGAAGAGCAGGGACTTGGCGGGGTGGGGGCTGGGGGGTGGGGGGTGGGGTACAACAAGAGAGAGGAGGGTTCCCTACCCAGCCTGGGCTGGGGTGGGAGAGGGGTCAGGGCTGCTTTCCCAGGGAGGTGACACTTGGGAGGAGGAGCTGGCCAGTTTAAGGAGCCGTGGTGGGAAGCGAGATGGGGAACAGCTTGGAGCACTCAATAAATATTTGCTCAATAAAAAAAAAAAAAAAAAAAAGACACTCAGCTGTATGCCTGGCCTGTCAGTAACCAGAGAGACAGAGAAGACCTCCCAGAGTGGGCTGGGGGGTCCTCAGGAGGCAGGTGTGAGTGGTCAGCCTTACTGGAGGCCCTAGACCTTTCTCGAACGCAGGGCCCTCCCTGGCCCGCCCAACCCCACCCTACGCCCTGCCCTGTGATCTTGGTGGGTTCTGATTGCGCAGGGTCCCTGCCCATCCCCAGGCCTGAGGCTTGGGACCCAGGAGAAGAGGAACGATGGGGAGGGCTGGCGGGGCGGGGGTCCTCCCAGGCCTTCTCCCCCTAATGAGAACGGGCCAAGTCCCTGCCAGGCGCCTCCCGCGCCCTCGTTGTCCAAGCCACAAAGAGCCGGGATCAATGGAAGGCAGGAGCGGCCGAGGGGCCTCCTCTTTGTGCGCCTGTCTCAGGCCTGTTTGCACTCCAGTCTCCGCGCCCCCATTGATCAGGCATGTGGAAAGATTCCGCCTCCCGGGCTCCCTTTGTGGCCGCGTTGCCAGGCTGCGCCCGGCGTGACTGCTCCGCACAGGGCGCTCCCGCCTGCGGTGGGCACCGGGCTGCGAGACGGGGCGGGGTCCCGAGAGGGCAGGCTGGCCACATTTAGTAAATAAAAATACAGGGCGTTGAATTACATTTGAATTTCAGATAAAGAACATATAATTTTTTTTTAGTGTAAGTATGTCCCACACATTATTTGGGACATACTTACTGTACTAAAAAGTATTTGTTTATCTGAAATTGAAACTTAACTAGGCACCCTGTATTTTATCTGGCACTCTGAAGACGCCCCTTATGCTGATTGCTGTTGTTAGGTGCTAATTCCTACTCACAGTGACCCCATGTGAAGGAGCAGAACTGCAGATTGCCAGGTCTTTCTCCCGCAGAGCTGCTGGGTGGGTTTGAACTGCCAACCTTTCAGTTAACAGCCAAGCTCTTAACTGTTGCCACCAGGGTTCCTTTTCCTTATGCTGATACTTTTCCCAGTTTCAGTCATTGGACTTTGTGTTTTCTTTTGACCATATCTGCATACCCCCGGACTACTATTTAGATACTGTTTTTCTTTAATTGAATTTATGTTCTAAAACTTAAATTATTCAGTGATTGATGCATACTTTCCAAACATTAATTTGAACAAATATTAAGTGTCTGCCTCAATGCATTTTTACTTCTGGATACCCAGATCAAGATATAGAATATACCCATTATTCCAGAAGGTCTTGCAGGTCCCTGTCCCAATTCATGCCCTTCCGAGTTGGCTACCACTATTCTGACTTCTGTTGTCATAGAGAAAACCCTGGTGGCATAGTGGTTAAGTGCTATGGCTGCTAACCCAAAGGTTGGCACTTTGAATCCACCAGGTACTCCTTGGAACTCTATGGGGCAGTTCCTAGAGGGTTGCTATGAGTTGGAATGGACTTAACAGCAATGAGTTTGATTTTTTTTTTTTTGGTCACCACAGATTCGTTTTGGTTGTTCTCAAACTTCATATACATGGAATTGTATAGTGCATACTCTGGAGTTTAGCATCTTCCACTCAACATTGTATCCGTGAGATTCGTGGTTATCAGTAGTTTGGCCCCTTTCTCTGTGGCGGAGGAGTCTCCCATTGTGTGGCTACCAAGGTTTGTTCATCCCTTCTCCTGTTGACGGATGTCTCAGCTGTTTCCACATTTCAGCGACTATGGATAAAGCTGCTATAGCCATTCTTGTACTAATTGTGTAGACTTAAATTTGACTAAAGCAATACTGTGTGTGAATTCACAGGTTTGAAATGCTAGTTATATATTTTTTCTCCTGCACATTACATATGACTATTACACACGTTTACGTGAGTATCTTTGTTCATCCAAGCTCACCTTCTGCACACATGGGTCACATGCCAAACTGCAGAGTAGAGGTTAAGAGGACATACCGGCTCAGGTAGATCTGGGGAGAGATAGACCCTTTGGGCCTCGATTTCTTCATCTGTGAAATGGGAGAGATAATACTAATTATCTCCCATAGTGGTAGAGAAGGTAAGATGAGACCAAAAAAAAAAAAAAAAAAAAAGTTGCCACTGAGTTGATTCTGATTCATAGTGGCCCCATGTGTTTTAAATGGTTGTGACCGTTCAGAAGTAGATGGCCAGGACTTTCCGCAGCACCAGTGGGTTCCATTCAAACCACCAACCTTTTGATTAGTAGCCAAGCACTTCACCATCTGTGCCACCCCAAAACAATCCAAACCCATTGTCATGGAGTCAATTCAATTCCAACTTGTGGCAATCTCATGTGTTATAGAGTAGAACTGAGCTCCATAGGGTTTTCTTGGCTGTCGCCTTTACAGAAGCAGATAGCCAAGCCTTTCTTCCGTGGTGCTGCTGAGTAAGTGTGAACCACCAACTTTTCGGTTAGTAGCAGAGCACAAACCATTTGCACCACCTGGGGACTCCTAAAATGAGATAATGTCTGTAAAAATATTCAGCATAATGCCTGGCTCATAGTGGGTGCTGCTATCAAGTGCTCAACTAATGGTAGCAGTTGGTGATCTGGTCTTAGTCCATCCTTATTCCTTGAGGTAGGGATGTTACTAACAACCTATTTTACAGATAAGGAAACTGAGGATCCGGGAGGCAGAGTCATTGGCACAGTATGTGGCAAAGCTATTACCCAGAAGGAAGGACCCGTGAGGCTCAGTGCCTGGAGAGGAGAGTAGGCTACAAAGAGGAGCTGAGTGACTTCTTACTGCCTCTGTGTCCTTCACTGGCACCCAACCCGTAGGCAAGCAGGTGGCTGAGAGACCCAATTTCTCGGTTTCTCTTTGGTGGGTGGAAGGAGCTGGACTGGACATTTCTGGGAGAGGCCAAGCCTCCCAGCCAGCGGACAGGTGGGAGAAGAGGCAGGGCGAGTCTAGCAGGGAGGTGTGGGGCAGAGGAAGCAGGAAGCAGGCTCTGGCCTGGCCCTCCCACAGCCTCAGCCGCTGGGCAGAGCCTGACTTGCTACCTGCCATCTGAAGGGCAAGGGAACTGCTGATCTCAGGTGATTAGCATAACAATTCCAGATCCAGCGGCCTGGGGCCCAAAACTGGGCCTGCACAATCCCATTTCCAACAAACTCTTTCTTTAGCCGGCTAATTATGGGGGGCGGGTGTGGGGAGAGGGGGGCATGACCTTCTTAAAGGGCCCCTGCCCCCAAGACCCAGGCTGGAGCTGGAAGCAGGTTGGGACCCTCAATAACACCAACCTGGTGGGTGGAGATGGACCCTCCCTGGGGCGAGGCAAGCCAGGATTCTGGGGCTCTGGTGTAGAGGGAGGTTTGGGGGCTCCATCAGCCCTGGCAAAGTGTGAGATCCACAGTTAAACACTTACCCTCACTAGGGATTTTATTAGGCTTCCTGTTTTAGTCCTCCCAGTCCCCATGATAGCACAACTGTACGATCTGTCTTACAGCTGTATCCCAGTGCTAAAATGCAATATTTAGTAAGTGACTGACTAAAGCACAGGGCCTGTGGCTCCAGAATTCAGGACTCTACCCACGGATATAACAAGGCTGGATGCTAATGGAGGGTCCCTTGGGGTCTTCCTGCTACCAATTCTCACCCTCAAGGTCCTGAACCCCTCCTTGTTCTTCAGCTTCCTGGCACCAGAAGTCAAAGAGGGCACATGGGGTAGAATAGGCAAAGCGTAGGCTTTGGGTCCAATGCTGGCTCTGCACCAGTTGTGTGACCTTGGGCAAGTCTCTTAACCTCTCTGAGGCTCAGTTTTCTCATCCGTAAAATGGGGACAAGCAAAATCTGCTTCAAAATAATTATAAGCATTCGCTAAAAGACATATGGGAGTGCCTGCCACAGAGTTGGGGCTCAGCGAATCAGAGCCCCCTTTCCCCTTTCCATAGAAACATCTATGCGTCACTAACAACATGACTATTGTTCATCTGGGGCCATTATACGCCAGCCCTGTGCTCAGCGAGGAGCCCTGGTAGCACAGCATTTAAGCATTGAGGTCTGAGGTTTGTACCACAAGCCGTTCCACAGAAGAAAGGTGTGGCAGCCAGCTTCCTTAAAGATTAACTGGTTGCGGTTGAGTTGATTCCAACTCCTAGCGACACCACAGGACAGAGTAGAACTGCCCCATGGGGTTTCCAAGGAGCAGCTGGTTGATTCGAACTGCTGACCTTTTGGTTAGCAGCCAAGTTCTTAACCACTGGGCCACCAAGACCTCACCTTCCTCAAAGATTACAGCCTTGGAGACCCTATGGGGCAGTTCTACTCTGTCCTATAGGGTGGCTAGGAGTTGGAATTCACTCAATGGCAATGGATTTTTGTGTTTTGGGTGCTCAGTGCTAAATTCTCTTTTCAACCTTCGTAACATCCCACATTCTGAAAAATTTTATTTATGTGTTGTTGAGAATACACACAGCAAAACATACACCAATTCGACAAGTTTCTACATGTACCATTTAGTGACACTGATTACATTCTTTGAGTGAGTTGTGCAACCATTCTCACCCTCCTTTTCTGAGTTGTTCCTCCCCCATTAACATAAACACACTGCACCCTAAGGTTCCTATCTAACTTTTTGAGTTGCTGTTGTCACTTTGATCCCACGTAGATCGTTCTCAAAACAGCGTAATGCTCAAGGCAGACATTTTTACTAGTTAAGCTGGACTATTGTTTAGAGCCCTGGCAGCACTGTGGTTAAGAGCTACAGCTGCTAACCAAAAGGTCAGGAGCTCAAACCCACCAGCTGCTCCTTGGAAACCCTGTGGGATGGTTCTAGTCTATCCAAGGTCCGACTATATGAGTCGGAATCAACTCGACGGCAACAGTTTAGTTATTTTTTATTATTATTGTTTGGTTTTAAGAAGACTTCAGGGTTATTTTTGGTTTAAGGTTTAAAGATTGTTTCAGGGCAATAGTTTAGGGAATGTTATGTACTTGTAAAAGAAGAGTAAAATGAAGTCAGGAGGTGAAGTGAATTATCCAAGGCCATACAACTAGAAAGTTTCAAAGGGTGGCATAAACCCTGCTCCAGCTGACCCTAAAAAAATGGCTTTGGGCAGGGAAGGCATGGGAGTTATTGCAGCCACTACCCCTTCCCTACTCAGCCAGCTAGGCAGTCTCAGGTTTGTTTTTTTTTTTTTGTATCATCTTCTGTGTGTTGAGCATTGTGCTGGGGAGAGTGGTGAACACAAGACAGAACAAAACCAACAGTAGCCAAGTCATTTCAGCAAGTGGTTAAGTGCCTTGAAGACAGTAAAACAGGGTAATGGCCTAGGGTCTGGGGGTCCAAGAAGATCTGGGGGAAAAGTATGCTATGCAGAGGGAACAGCAGGTGCAAAGGCCCTGAGGTAGGATGGTACTTGGGGCAGCCAGTGTGGCTGGAGCACTGGGAGAGAGCATGAGAGGGTGGTGGGACAAGGCTGGAGAGGGAGGAAGGGCCTAACCAGGCAAGACCTTGTGGGACATGGTAAGAAGTTTGGATTTCCTTCCTTCCTCCCTTCTTCTTCCCCTTCTTTCCCCCACTCAACCATTCTTCTCTCCCTCCTTTACCTTCTCCCTCCTTCCCTCCCATCTTTGTATCCTCCCCTTCTTCCTTTTTTCCTTCCCCCTCCATTCAGTCACTCTTTCTCTCTCTCCTTCCCTTCCTCCTTCTTTCCCTCCCTCTCTCCCTTCTCCTTCCTTTCTCCTCCTTCCTCCCTCCCTCCTTTCCTTCCTTCCTTTCTTCCTCTTCCTTCTTTCCTCCCTCTTTGCTTTCTTTCCTTCCTTTTCTTTCTCCCCTCCCTCCTTTCCTTTCTCCTCTTCCTTCTTCATCCCCTTCCTCCTCTCCCTATTATTTTCCAGGCTCTGGGCCAGGGACTGAGGGTAGCTGAGTTTCTCCAAGCTTCTTCCTCTTCTCCCATCTCCCCTCTCCTCCCCTCCCCCTCTTCTTCTGAGCAGCTGCCCCACCCCCACTGGGCCAGCTCTCCCCCCTTTCCCCCCACATCTTCCCCCTGATAGCGAGGAGGAACCCCGAGCCCAGCTCCCCACTGGATTGTCCCTTTAAATAAAAAAAAAAAGGAATCCCTAAATCCAGACACCCCTCTCCTCCCCCACCTGAGAACCAATTAGGGTTCCCGAATTCAAGTACAGGCTTTTGTGTGTCACGTGTTTGGGGAACAAAGCCCTCTCCGGCAGGAATAAAAGCTTCTATTCAGGAGCCAGTTTGTTCTCATTCTAATTGTTTCCACTCCAGCCGCGCCCCCTTCCCGGGTTCCCAGGGCCGCCCAGCTCGGCCTCACCTTCCCACCTTCCCTTGCTTCAGCACCCCCCATCAGTGAGCTTACCCAGAAGCAGGTGGCCACAGACCCAGGGCTCTGCCCAGAGAGATCATATGACACCAGCAGGCTCCAAGCTGGGCTCTGTGCTCAGCCCTTCCTGTGTACCCTTGTGCAGGGCTGTGAATATCCTCAGTGCAATTGAGGAAACTGAGGCTCAGAGAGGTTACATAACTTGCCTGAGGTCATGTGGCTAGTCAGAGGGGGAGTCTAGACCCTTGAACTTTATTCTACAATGGTACTCTCAGCTAGTTCTTGAGTAGGACAGGGTGAGGGAGAGGGGAGCTATCATTTTCACAAAGCCCATGGGGCCAGCCACCGGCTGAGCAGTAGAAATTCCTCACAATGCCATGTAAAGATGCAACAATTGAGGTCAAAGTCATGGCAAGCCTGTGGCAGGATTGGAGTTGGAACTCAGGACTCTGAGGGAGATGATAGAGTCCTCAGATCCAAAGATGGACAGACAGGGAGACGTGGCTCATATCACAGACTATGTGAATAGTACTCCTGGCCTTGTGAAATGCACAACTTGCCCAACCAAACACAGCAGCCACACCTTGACCATCCCATTTATTCCATGACAGTGCTGTCCAAGGTTCCAGCCACAAGCTTCACCTCTTCTCCCTTCATTCTCTCTTTCTTTGTGATCTTGTCCACACTAATGGATTCGATCACCACCTTTTTTTTTTTTTTAAGTTACCATTAAGTCAATCCTGACTCATGGTGACCCCATGTGTGCCAGAGTAGAACTGTACTCCAAAGGGTTTTCAATGCTGATTTTTTGGAAATTGCTGGGCCTTTCCTCTGAGGCACATTTGGGTGCCTCCAACATCCAGTCTTTTGGTTAACAGCTGAACATGTTAACCATTTGCACACCTAGGGACTTGCTAATATTTAAAAAAAAAAAAAAAATTGCTGTTGAGTCAATTCCAACTCATAGCGACCCTATAGGACACAGTAGAAATGCCCCAAAGGGTTTTCAGGGTTGTAATCTTTACAGAAACAGGTTGCCACATCTTTCTCTGTCAGAGAGGCTGGTGGGTTTGAACTGCCAACCTTTCAATTAGCAACCTAGTGCTTAACCACTGTGGCACCAGGGCTCCGTAATGAAGTACTACACAGCCATTAAGAAGAACATACTGGTGTGGAATAACAATTGACGTGTTGCCAAGAGAAAATGACAATACGCTGAGCACAGCATAACCTCATTCGTGTAAGAGAAAAGGAAATATCTACATACAAACCACGTGTACAGGTATTGCACATTTCTGTAAATGTTGAAAAAAATTTAGAAAATACACACAAAAAAAGGTAGTATTTCAGTCTTTGGGGACTGGGAATGGACAGTGAGAAGAGGCCATTTAATATCCTTCTGTGCTGTTAAAATCTTTTTTATCATCATCAAGTATTCCTTTTATAATAATTATTTTTTTAATTGAGGTAAAATTTACATAACATATAATTAACCATTTTGAAGTAAACAAATCAGTGGCATTTCGGACATTCACAGTGTTGTGTGACCACCACCTCCATCTAGTTCCAAAACATTTTCCTCACTCCAAAGACAAACCCCATACTCAGGAAGCAGTCACTCTCCACTCCTCCCTGCCCCCAGCCCCTGGCAACCACTAATTGTCTTTCTCTCTCTGTGGATTTACCTGTTTTGGATAGTTCATCTAAAGGGAGTCATGTAATATGTGACTTTTTGTATTCGTCTTCTTTCACTTAGCATAAGATTTTCGAGGTTCCTCCATGTCGTAGACTATACCAGAACTTCCTTTCTTTTTAGGACTGAATAATATTCCGTTGTATCTATGTACCACGTTTTGTTTATCCAGCCATCAGCTGATGAACACTTGGGTTGTTTCCATCTTTTGGTGACTGTGACCCTACTGCTCTGAGCATTCCAATAAAAGTCACCTGCTTTCATTTCTCTTGGGTGTATATTTAAAAGTAGAATTTGTGGGTCATATGGCAACTCTATGTTTCACCTTTTTTAGGAACTGTCAGATTGTATTCCAAAGTAGCTGAGTCATTTTACATTCCCACTGGCAGTGTATGAGGGTTCTAGCTTCTTCTTATCCTCACCAACATTTGTTATCTGCCTTTTTAGCACAGCTATGTGAAGTGCTGTGCTTTATGTGAAGTGCTAGCTCACTGTGGTTTTGATTTGCATTTCCCCAAGGCTAATGATGATGAACATCTTTTCATGTGTGCTTATTGGCCATTTATTTATATATCTTCTTCAGGGGAATGTCATTCAGATTCTTTGCCCATTCTGAAATTGAGTTGTCTTTGTTGTTAGTTAGTTGTAAGAGTTATTTATATATTTTCAATAGTAGACCCACATCAGATATACTATTTACAAATACTGTCTGCTATTCCGTAGGTTGTCTTTTCATTTTCTTGATAGTGTCCTTTGATGTCCAAAAGTTTTTAATTTTGATAAAATCCCATTTATCTATTTTTCTTTTGTGGCTTATGCGTTTGGCGTCATACTTAATATTCCATTGCCAAACCCCAGGTCATGAAGATTTGCCTCGATGTTTTCCTCTAAGAGTTCAAATAATTTGAATTCTTACACTTAGGTTGTTGATCCATTTTGAGTTAATTTTTCTATATGATGCGACCTGGGAAGCAACTTAATTATTTTGCATGCAAATATTCTATAATAACCATTTTTAACACTTGTCCTTCAGATTGGCCCATAAAATAAATAATATCACCTGTTAGTATACTGTGCTCCTTGGAGGTGGGACCAAGATGGGAGAGTACTCAGATACTTCCTGTGGTCCCTCTTACAACAAAGACCTGGAAAAACAAGTGAACGATTATATTTGACAATCTAGGAGCCCTGAATATGAAAGGTAAAGTTAAAGAGTCGGACTGAGCAGCAAGGTTGGAAGAGATGGTTCAGAAGCAGCGAAGAGTTGCCGGACCTGACCTGGAGGGAACTGGCACCCTGAAGACTGGATCAGCTGGCGAGTGTGGTGAGGCAAGCAGTGGCGCCTGGGACTAGTTTTCTACATCTGGAGAGACCGAGCAGCAGAGTCTACTCAAGCCTCCAGAACCAGTAACAAGCAGTGCTCAATCAGCAAAAGATAAGTACACCCGTCTAACCTATCATGATTAAAAAACTCCTCCTTTGGGAAGAACCTCTTTCCCATTTACCTGGCCCCTCCCTGCTCTGCACTGGGTCCTGGGGCAACTTGAGCGATTGCCTCGTCCCCTATCTCCTGGGCCAGAAGTAGGACCCATCATGTGCTCTAAGCCATTTTCCTGGCTTTGGAGAGGGAACAAATGAACATACAGGAAAAAATAATCTGCCAGCTCCCCTAAGCCAGGAACTCAGGGCAGGCACAGCCCCCTTGCCCCGCACAGGCATGAGGGTCCATGGACTTTGAATGCCTTTCACCCTGCATAGACCTGTGCGGGCCCATTTCAACAGCATGGGCCCTCTTTAGCACAGTACAACACGGTATATACCTGAAGCCTATTTTCGACTGTATCAGCTATAAGGTGGAGTGGCAGATTCGTGACATTTGACACTGCTCTGCCCATTAAGCAGGGTCCTCACCCACCTCAGGAGCCTGAGGACTGGTGGCTCCACCCATGCCACCTAGCCACCCACAACAGGGGTCAAAGAGTAAGTGGTGCCTCCCAGTCCTTACAGCCAACAGCGCTGGGCACCCATAGTCCAGCTGCAAAACCCACCCACCTACACACTCTAGGAAACTGGGACACATTTTCCTCCCAGACACTCAGGGGCAGCCATCAGCCCCCTGCCTTGCTCAACGCATGACCCCCTACTGCATCCAGATACCTGTGCCGACTCCAATCATTCTTGCCCATCTAGGACTGTAGTTGAGAGCCTGTACCACACACTTGGTGACTGACTACCTGGACACCTGAGCTGAATCCATACAAGAAAAGTAAATGGACTCCAGGGCTCACGTACCGAGTAACAGCTCTAACCACCTGTGACAGGACATGAGAGCTTCAAAGGCACCAATAATCAAACTCGATCAAGGGACCAGCCTATTTGGGCATATCAGACAAAACAAAACAAGAAGGTAGGACACAGTGAGCAAACATAAAATAAACAAATATAATAACTTATTGATGGTTCAGAGACAACGGTCAATATCAAATCACATAAAGAGGCAGACCATGATGGCCTCAGCAAGCACCCTAAGCAAAGAATCAAGAAACCTTCCAGAGGGAGATAATTTCTTGGAATTATCAGAGGTAGAATTCAAAAGATTAATATACAGAGCTCTTTAGAGTATCAGGCAAAACCAGAATAGGCTAAGGAACACACAGACAAAGCAATAGAGGAACTTAAGAAGGTTATACAAGAGCATAATGACAAATTTAACAGGCTGCAAGAATCCATAGAGAGACAGCAAACTGAAATCCAAAAGATTAACAATAAAATTTCAGAATTAGACAACTCAATAGAAAGTCATAGGAGCGGAATTGAGGCAATGGAAGTCATAATTAGTGAGATTGAAGATAAAGCACTTGACACTAACTTATTTGAGGAAAAAATCAGATAAAGGAATTTAAAAAAATGAAGAAACTCTAAGAATTTTGTGGGACTCTATCAAGAGGAATAACCTATGAGTGACTGGAGTACCAGAATGGGGGGAGGATAATAGAAAATACAGAGAATTGTTGAAGATTTGTTGACAGAAAACTTCCCTGATATCATGAAAGATGAGAAGATATCTATGCAAGAAGTTCATCAAAGCCCACACAAGGTAGATCGCAAAAGAAAGTCACCAAGACATATTACAATCAAACTTGCCAAAACCAAAGATAAAGAGAGAATTTTAAGAGTGGCTAGGGATAAACGGAAAGTCATGTACAAAGAAGAGTCAATAAGACAAACCTTGGACTACTCAACAGAAACCATGCAGGCAAGAAGGCAATGGGATGACATATATAAAGCCTTGAAGGAAAAAAATTGCCAGCCAAGAATTATATATCAAGCAAAACTGTCTCTCAAATATGATGGGGAAATTAGGGCATTTCCAGAAGTTTGGGGAATTTGTAAGAACCAAACCAAAATTACAAGGAATACTAAAAGGAGTCCTCCAGTTAGGAAATCAATAACATCAGGTAATAATCCAAGACTTAGAAGACAGGACAGAACAACCAGATATCAACCTAGATAGGGAAGTCACAAATAAATAAAGCTAAAACACTGAAAATAGGAAAACAGAGATGGCAATATGTAAAAGATGACAGCATGAAAACAAAAAAGGTGGACGAAATAATGTAGTCATAGATCTTTCATATGCTGAGGAAGTCAAGGTGATATAAAGAAATAAAAGACTGGTTTAAACTTAGAAAAATAGAGGTAAATATTAAGGTAACCACAAAGGAAACTAACAATCCTACACATCAAAATAAGAAACAAGAAAAGCGTAAAGACTCAGCAAATACAAAGTCAACAACAATGAAAAGGATGAAAATGCATAAAGCTTTTCAAAATAATTGTCTAGATGGAACTAAATGGTTAACATTTACCCTAGACCAAAGATGAGAAGACTTCGGGGGACAGGGAAGCTAGGTTAATGGAAAGAGAACAACCAAAATGGAAATAATGAGAATACTGATACATCGTGAAGAATACAACCAATGTCATGGGACATAATGTATAGAAATTGTTCAATGAGAACCTGATTTCCTGTGTAAATTTATACCAAAAACACAATAAAATATTAAAAAAACCTTGTCCTTGCTGTCTTAACCAATAATCTCCAAATTTTTGTGATTATACATTCCTAAGAGGAAAAAATATCTCAGAGCCCATATTCTAATATACGTCAATTTACTTATTTACAAAGTTTTTTTTTTTTATATACATGGAAAACTGTGCTGTTATGTTATCTGTGTTATGAAACATACACACAAAAAATTTTTAAAAGTCAAAATAAAAACAATACATATAGAAGGCCTGGTCATTTTTTGAGTGCTCCGAGGGGTTCTACTCCTTCTGCGGCACCTGCTGCTTCAGATGATAGAGTAAGATCAGTGCTCCCCCTAAGGGGTTAGCCAAGGTGACTGCAGTGGCGCACAGGGGTGAACTCTCCAGATTGGATCTGACTTCCGTCTTTTGGGTCACAAAGTCTAACGTCAGCAGGACAGGAGTTCCAATCTTGGCTCCATCTATTTTCTAGTCGTGTGACCCCAGGTGAGTGACTTTGCTTTTCTGAGCCTCAGATAATGATACTTATTCCATAGAGCAATTGTGAGTGCTCTGTGGGATGGTGACAGTGCAGCGCCTGGCACTTGGTAATCACCCAGTAAACAATAACAATGACCATCATTACTATATTAAGGAGCAAGGCTCTTCTGGACCGTCTAATCTTCTTCTTCTGGCTAAAGAGTTCAGGGAAGAACCTATCATTGGAGGAACTCAAGGAAGGGATAGGAGAGGGGATCAAGGGAGGGACAGTCCTGGAATCTGCCAACTCTGCCCTCTGAGATGCAGTGTGGGTGGATGGGGGAGAGGTGTCTGGAGGAGAGAGGGTTGAAGCCCCTTTCCTCCTCTTACCAGCCATGTGACCTTGGCCAAGTGGTGACACTTCTTTGAACCTCAGTGTCCTCATCTGTGAAATGAAATAATTATACCTGCATCATAGAGTTACTCTAATGAGTAAATGAAATAGCATGTGAACGTGCAATAAGCGCTCAATAAGTAACAATGGTTGTTATTACTACTTAAGGCTAAAGGATGACAATGCGTCCACCAGACTATTTACTATTTGTTCATTCAACAATATTTACAGGTACTAGGCAGACAATGGGAAACAAGAAAAAAACAGTCCTTACCTTCCAGAAGCTTATGACCTAGGGACACACAGACATTTACCAAGGAACACATGCAAAAAAAAAAAAAAAATAGAGTAGGAAGTGCTACAAGGGAAAAGAAATGGGGAACAGGCAAAGGAATAAAGGATCAGAGAAGCGATCAGGGCAGATCTCTGTAGGGAAGTGACATGTATGTCAAAATCTGAAAGATGAAAAGGAATTAACCAGGCGCAGAATGGAGAAAAGGGTGCTCCAGGCTGGGGGAAGAGTGCTCCAGGCTGGGGGAGGGGTCCTTCAGGCAGGGGAAGTATGCCCCAGAATGACTGCTCCAAGCTGGGGGAAGGGTGTTTCAGGCTGGGGGAAGAGTGCTCCAGGCTGGGGGAAGGGTGCTCCAGAATGAGTGTTCCAGACTGGGGGAAGGGTGCTCCAGACTGGGGGAAGGGTGCTCCAGAATGAGTGTTCCAGGCTGGGGGAAGGGTGCTCCAGGCTGAGGGAAGGATGCTTCAGGATCAGGGAAGGACACTCCAGCCTGAGTGAAGGCTGTTCAAAGGTCCTGTGTTAAGAAAGAGTTTGGTGATTCCCAGGCCAGAAGAAAGAGGAGGAGGTGGTTTGTGGAGGAGATAAGGCTAGAGAGGAAGGCAGGGGTCTGATCAGGCAGGGCTTTGTAGGCCACTGTAAGGTGTGTGGATTTTGTTCTATGAGTGCAGGAAAGGGTTTTCAGTCAGGGTAAAGGGCAAGCGTGGCCACAGGAAGATCAGGTGGACCATCGTAGACATCTTGCTGAGGGATAGTGGTGCCTGGACTTGCACAGTGAATGAGAAGATGCCTAGACGTGATTGGATATCAGGATGGTTTAGAGGGAGGCTCCCTGTGTTCAAATCCCAGCTTTCTACTTTTCTGTGTGGCCTTAGGATGCTACACATCCTCTCTGTGCCTCAGTTCTTCTTCTGTCAAAGGAAGACAATAAATGTACCTACTTTGTAGTTTTGGGGGGAGGACTAAATAGTGTAAATCACTTAGCAAAGCACCTGGGCCGTTGTAAGCATGTGAGAAACCATATGGTAGTTGTGGTTACGGTTACTACTACCATTATTGTAGATGCTATATCAGGTAGAGACAGGTAGAGACATGTCTGGTGACAGTTTGTGTACTTGATTCAAGTCCTGGGTAAAGCACTTAGTACAGTGATTGGTACATAAGAGGTAGTTAGGAAATATTTGCTGAATGAATAAATGAATTCACCTTTCTCCCCCCACTTCTGATGAATGACCTCCATCCTGTGTTCCTCAATCAACTTTGGTTGAGTCTTAACGTAGACGGAGTACCATGGCAGACACTGTTGTTGTTATTAGATGCTGTCTAGTCGGTTCCAACTCATAGTGCCCCTATGTACAACAGAATGAAACACTGCCGGGTCCTGTGCCATCCTCACAGTCTTTGTTATGCTTAAGCCCATTGTTGCAGCCACTGTACTTTATCAAGCATGATGTCCTTTGCCAGGGACTGATCCCTCCTGATAACATGTCCAAAGTATGTGAGACATAGTCTTGCCATCCTTGCTTCTAAGGAGCATTCTGGTTGTACTTCTTCCAAGACAGATTTGTTCGTTATTTTGGCAGTCCATGGTATATTCAATATTCTTTGCCAATACCACCATTTAAAAGTGTCAATTGTTCTTCGGTCTTCCTTATTCATTCTCCAGCTTTCGCATGCATACAAGGCAATTGACAATACCATGGCTTGGGTCAGGTGCACAAAGCCCCTGCCCTTGGCAGCTTCTAGTCTAGTTGGGCAGATGGAATATACAATACGTCCAACATGGTGTGTCCACTAGCTCTCCATCAGGGAGTACCCATTCCTCTATTCCGCCTTTACAAACCAGCTCAAATGGCAGCCTTCCCTTCTTCTCCAATCGGCTATGTTCCCTTGAGCCTCCAAAACTCTCTTAAGGCCTTCATACTTGGCTTTATATAATATGTCCTTTGTCCCTCTACTGGAGTGTAAATTCCTCAAGAATTGGCAGCAAGCCTTAGACTTAGTTTTGGATACCTCTATAGTGCCTGACATGGTGGAAAAGGTATATTTGAATTCCTTCAGTGGAAGAGAAGATGCAAAGACAGAACCACTGAGTAACAAGATGCTGTGTGACCTTGAGCAACACTCTTCTCTCTCTGGACCTCTAAGTTTATCTTTCTGTAAAGCGACAAGGGGGCATCAGAGGATCTCTGTGACAGCTGTTCTCTTTTTGAAATTGGGACACTCCTGACGAACGACATTCCCCTGTGATACACGCTTCCATGGACATTCAGATAAGATAGTTTGAAGGTTCTACCAAACCCCAGCCCTTTCTCCCCCACTCCAGAGAGCATATCTGAAGGCCATAGAGAAGAGTGCTGTTATTTATAGACATAACCTTGAATCCTCTCTTTCTCACTTGTTTCTTTTTCTTCCTTTATTTATTTATTTAAAGCAAGTAAAGCATTTTCAAACTTTAGCAGAAGTAGTGGTTAAAGACACCAGACCAAAAGTCAGAAATAACTGTGTTTAAATTCCCTCTTTGCTACATACAAAGTGGGTTGGCCCTAGGCAAGTTACTGAATCTCAGTTTCTCCATCCGCAAAATAGATTATGATAGAACCAACCTCAGAGGACTATTGGGAGAATTAAATGAGATCATGCAGGAAAGTTCTCAGCACCATCCTGAGCATATGGCAAGGGCTCAATAAAGTTGTCAATAACTATTTTTACTGTTATTAGTTCCATGTTACAAGTAACATGCTAGAAAATTGGGATACAACGCTGAAGACTGAAAACTAAGCTCTTGATTAAAAAAAAAATTAGCTTCTACCAAATTTGATCTTTTACAGTTTTCTGACCTAGTCTTGGGGATCCTGAGCACTGGTGGATTTTCCTGTTCTGTTAAATTGGGAAACAGATCAATGATTTGTCTTAGTTATCTAGTGCTGCTATAACAGAAATACCACAAGTGGATGGCTTTAACAAACAGAACCTTATTCTCTCACAGTCTAATGGGCTAGAAGTCCAAATTCAGGGCATCAGCTCCAGCGGAAGCCTTTCTTTCTCTGTCAGCTCTGGAGGAAGGTCCTTGTTATCAATCTTCCCTTGGTCTGGGAGCTTCTCTGTGAAGGAACCCTGGGCCCAAAGGACACTCTGCTCCTGGCGCTACTTTCTTGGTGGCATGAGTTTCCCTTGTCTCTATGCTCTACTCTCTTTTATATCTCAAAAAAGATTGATTTAAGACACAACCTAATCCTGTAGATTGAGTCCTGCCTCATTAACATAACTGCCTTTAATCCTGCCTCATTAACACAATAGAGATAGGATTTATAACACACAGGAAAATCACATCAGATGACAAAATGGTGGACAATCACAGAACACTGGGAATCATGGCCTAGGCAAGTTGACACATACTTTTGGGGGACACAGTTCAATCCATGACATGAGTGTATCTCATTCTTTCTCTGCCTTGGTTGCTTTACTCTCTCTCTCATCCTATTCTCTTTTAAAAATGTTTTTGTTTTACCTTTTTTTGCAAAGTATCTTTCTCTTTTTTATATTGATGTATAGTTTACATAAAGTAAAACACAAAAAGTGTACAGCTAACTGAATTTTTAGGCGTAACCACAACCCAGATTAAAGTACAGACTTGCACTGTCCACCTCAGGGGCCACATCATCACATGTGGCTACTGAGCACTTGAATGTCACTGGTCCAAACCAAGAAGTGCTGTAAGCTCAAAATATACATTGGAAATGTAAAGAACAAATGTAAAATATCCCACTGATAATTTTATACTGATTACATGCTTAAATTATAATATTTTGACTAAACCAAAAAACCAAACCCGTTGCCGTTGAGTCAATTCCGACTCATAGCGACCCTATAGGACAGAGTAGAACTGCCCCATAGAGTTTCCGAGGAATGGCTGGTGGATTTGAACTGCTGACTTTTGGTTAGCAGTCAAACTCTTAACCACTGTGCCACCAGGCTCCAATAGTTTGATTATATTGTTAAAATTACTTTCACCTGTTTTTTTTTTTTTAAATGTGGGTCGTAGAAAAATTAAAATTGCATATGTAACTTGCCCTTGTGGCTTCCATCTTATTACTATTGGACAGTATGATACAGAATATTTCCACCCTCCAGAACATACATTAAGAAGCCTGGTGGTGCCATGGTTAAAGCAACCCACTGCTAATCAAAAAGTCAGAGGTTTGAACCCACCAGCTGCCCTGGGGAAGTTCTACTCTGTCTTACAGGGTCACTATGAGTTGGAATCAACTTGAAGGCACACAAAAATAACAACAAAAACAGAACATAAGTTTTCTCCTGCTTGCCAGTTTAATACCTGCTCCTCTTCCCCCCACACAGATAAATACTATCCTAGCTTCTCTGTGTCTCTTCCCATAGATTAGTTTTGCTTGGTCTAGAACTTCATATGAATGGAATCATACAGTAATTATTTCTTCTTTTGCCCAGCATAAGGGTTTTGAAATTCATCCATGTCGTTGCATGTATCAGTAGTTTGTTCCTTTTAATTTCTGCGAGTATTCCATTGTATGAATGTATCATAGTTTATCCATTCTCTTGGTGGACGTTTGGATTGTTTCCTGTTTCAGATATTATCAATAAAGCTGCTATGAACGTTCTCAAACAAGTCTTTAAGTAGTCTCGTTCAAATTATTTTTACTATATTTTTATCATAAGATGAATCCGTACTCACAGAAAAAATCCATACTTATACTAACACACAGCCCCCACCCCGCCATGTTAATGTTTGATGTTTATGGTTTATAGTTTGAGGCAAACCCTTCCAGATCTTTTCCATATATAGAATCATGTATTATTATTATTAATAAAATTGTCACTTTGGTGGTTCTTTCCTTGGCAGCTTGACTTCTAGGGATAGCTGAGTACCTCTTGATCTTGTCTGTCTTGTCCTAGAATCTCTAGCAGACCCAAGCGGGAAAAGACTTAGAGATCAGTCCAGGGAAGGCAAATATATAACACACTTTCCACTATTCCTTGATTACCTGCCTCCACATCAGACATCACTAATCAATCACAGCATTCTATCCCTGCCCACTCCCAGCCACTACTAATCAGTAGAAAAACGGAAATTAAAAAAAAAATTTTTTTTTTTTAAAATCTGAAATCCATCTCTGAAATAACTGACCACCTTCCATTTTGCAGAGGAATTACTCTGGGGCTCAGAGAGAGAAAGAGCCAGCCAGCTTGAAGGTCAGAAAGATATGGAGCCCCAAGTTCCTGACTCCCTATCTAATGTTTTTTCCACAACATTCACTAACCTCGAAAACTATTTGCCTGGGTGTTCTGAAAATCTGGTCTCTAGGGAGAGGGCGATGTGCTCCCCAGACAAGGCTCAGTGATGGGACCCTCCCCTCTTACCAGGCACTCATGTCTATGCCCTGCGTGAGTGTAACAGGAAGCCCCTGCCAGCCACTGGGCATCCCCTGCCCCACAGCCACCACTGTGGTTTCTGTTCTTCAGGTCTGCAGTTGCAGTTTCCCAAAATAAACACTTAAAAAAATAATGGAGGCATGCTCTTAGCATCTTTGTCTTCAGCCCCAGAATTGTGAGATTATTAATTGACTGGACTAAATCAAATAGTTAATTACAGCAGAGAGGCGCCTTCAGTTGCTGAAACCATAAAACTCTGAAAGCATCCCGTTTACACCAGTATATCAAACCCGCTCCGGCCGTCATTGGAACCGACAGGGAGAAAGTAGGAGCGTCAGCAGGTCTGGAAGGACTGTGGGTATTCTCAGCTGGGCAAGCAGAATAGTTTATTTAATTCTCTTCCTGCTACGGCAGGGGGGAAAAGTCAGGAGACAGAAATGGAAACAGAGGGTAGCATAATATTTGAACCTGCAGAACTGGGTTCTCAGACTGGCCACATACACAGGCTAGCTGCTTGACCTTGGGCATGTCACTTCAGGTCTGCGAGTCTCAGTTTCTTCATCTGTAAAATAGGCATAGTAATAGAACCTACCAATTGCATTGAATTTTTTCAATGATTAAAATGACCTGGCTCAAAATACGTATATAAAACTCTGTATTTGTCTCTAGATTGCAGTGTGGCATATTCGCCCCTAGATTGTAAGCCAGGTGAGAGTGGGGATAGCCGTATGTCTCATTCACCATCAATTCCTCCAGGCATAGTGTAGTGATGGGTTTAGGCAGTTACTCAATACGCAACTGTTGAGGCATGGCCCTGAGGACAGCGATGGGGTAAAGCAGAATGTGAAGAGTTTAAGCAGAGAAGCTTGTCCTCAAGTAGCTCTCTTCCCAACATAACAGACCCCTCCAAAAAACAAACCCACTGCCACGGAGTCTATCCCAACTCATAGCGACCCTATAGGACCGAGTAGAACTGCCCCATAGAGTTTCCAAGGAGCACCTGGTGGATCTGAACTGCCACCCTTTTGGTTAGCAGCTGTAGCACTTAACCACTATGCCACTACGGTTTTCAACATAATGGGCAGTCCATGCTATCTACAATAGGTGGGTTAGAGTCCCCTGGTGGTGCAAACAGTTAACATGCTCAGCTGCTAACTGAAAGGCTGGAGGTTCAAGTCCACCTAGAGGTATCTCGAAAGAAAGGAGTGGTGATCTACTTTTGAAAAATCAGCCATTGAAAACCCTGCCGAACACAGTTCTATCTGACACACATGAGGTCACCATGAGTCGGAGTCAACTCAGAGGCAACTGGCAGTGCTGGTGATGTGTACGTATTAAACAGGTGGTACCACGTAGTCATTCCTGATGGACGTTCTACCAAATCTGTCATGGATTGGATTGGATCCCCCCAAAATATGTGTCAACTTGGCTAGGCCATGATTCTCAGTATTGTGTGGTTTTCCTCTGATATAATTACGCTCCATTTGGTGATATTTTGTAAATCCTAACCTCTGTCAGTGTGGGGGTGTATCTTGAGTGACAGCCTTACAAGAGGGTGTGACTGAAGTCATACTCTTACTCAAGTCACACCGTTGCTTGAATCATATCTTTTATCTTGTAGGAGATAAAAAGAGAGAGAAGCAAGCAGAGAGGAGGGGAACCTTACTACTACCAAGAAAGAAGAGCTGGGAGCGGAGAGTGCTCCCTTTGGACTCAGGGTCCCTGCGCTGAGAACCTCCTAGACCCAGGGGAAGATTTATGTCAAGACACACAGAAATCTTCAAGGAACACTGAGCCCACAGATGTTGAAAGGAGACAAACACCTTCCTCCAGAGACAAAAGAGAGAGAAAGCCGTCCCCTGAATTCAGACTTCTAGCCTCCTAAACTGTGAGGGAATAGTTTTCTGTTTGTTACGGTCATCAGCTTGTGGTATTTCTGTTATAGCTGTACAAGATAACTAAGACAAAAGCAGAACTCAAATTTAACTTCCCCTGCTTGCTACCAATCTAATTTTTATTCGCAAATTTACCTCTCACTGTGCTTTCAGTTTTCTGATTTGTATAATAGAGACCTATTTCACAGGGCTGTTATATAGGTTAAATGAGTTTCCCGATGCAAAGCGCTTTGGACAGTGCCTAAACCAAAAAACTCACTGCTGTCGAGTCGATTCCAACTCATAGCAAGCCCATACAGTTTCCAAGGTTGTAAATTTCTACAGAAGCAGACTGCCACGTCTTTCTCCCACAGAGCCACCGGTGGTTTCAAACCACTGACCTTTCAGTTAGTAGTCGATTGCTTTAACCACTGTGTCACCAGGGCCCCTTGGCACATACTAATTGCTCAATAAATCTTAGTTATTACTTTTACCATTTTCAGTTGCCTCCTATGCATGTGAAAGCTGGACAATGACTAAAGAAGAGTGAAGAAGAACTGACACCTTTGAACTGTGGTGTTGGAGAAGAATATTGAATATACCGTGGACTGCCAAAAGAACAAACAAATCTGTCTTGGAAAAAGTACAACCAGAATGCTCCTTAGAAGCAAGGATGGTGAGACTGTATCTCACATATTTTGGACATGGCATCAGGAGGGATCAGTCCCTGAAGAAGGACATCATGCTTGGTAAAGTAGAGGGTCAGCAAAAAAGAAGACACTCAATGAGATGGACTGACACAGTGGCTGCAACAATGGGCTTAAGCATAACAACGATTATGAGGATGGCACAGGGCCTGTTGTAATTAGAGTCAGTATGAGTTGCAACCAACTCAATGGCACCTAACAACAACAACATGTGACTTCGGACAAATATTTTAACTTCTCTAAGGCTCTTTTTCCTGGTCAGAAAAATAAAGATCTAATAGTTCTTACCTCATAAAATTGCTGGGAGAATTAAATGGGAAAATCCTTGAAAAGGGCTTAGCTCACTGTATGGTGAGTGCTTAATAATTTCTAGATTATAATAATAATTAAGGTAAAAAACAGGTGCTATGTGAGAAAAGGAAACTCTGTGGTGGCATAGTGGTCAAGTACTACAGCTGCTAACCGAAAGGTCAGCAGTTCAAATTTACCAGGCGCTCCATGGAAGCTCTATGGGGCAGTTCTACTCTGTCCTACAGGGTCACTATGAGTCGGACTTGACTCGATGCCAAGGGGTATGGGAGAAAAGCGTAAACTCATTTTGATGGATGGGCTCTGGCATCAGGGGAAGATTCCTAACAGGTAAGTGATTTTTTTTTATATAACAGCTTTATTGAGATAAAATTCACATACCTTACAACTCATCCATTGAACGTGTATAATTAAATGGTTTTCAGTATATCCACATAATTATGCAACCATTATCATAATCAATTTTAGAACACTTTCATCACCCCAAAAAGAAACCCGTACCCATTAGCTGTCACTCCCCATTTCCCCTCTCAGCCCTAATCTACTTTCTGTCTCTGTGGATTTGCCTATTCTGGATATTTCATGTAAATGGGACCATGTATTATGGGGTCTTACTGGCTTCTTTCACTTAACATAATTTTTTAAGGTTCATTCATGTGGTAGCATGTATCAGTACTCCATTCTTTTCGTGGACAAATAATATTCCATTGTATGAATGGGCCACATTTTTTTTATCCACTTCATCAACTGATGGACTTTGAGTTGTTTCCATTTGGGGGTTATTATGAATAATGCTGCTTTGAGCATTCGTGTACAAGTTTGTGTGGAGACATAAGTTTTCATTTCTCTAGGAGAAGAATTGCTGTGTTGTATGGAAACTGTGTGCTTAATCTTTTGAAGAACTACCAGACTGTCTTCCAAAAGCAGATGCACTATTTTACATTCCCACCAGAGGTGTAGCAATGTTTCAGTTTCCCCACATCCTCTCCAACACTTGTTATTACCTGTCTTTTTTCATCAGAGCCATCCTAGTGGTGAAATAAAGTGATTACCTCATTGTGGTTTTGATTTGCATTTCCCTGATGGCTAATGATGTTGATCACCTTTTCATGTGCTTATTGGCCATTTATATATCTTTTTGGAGAAATGTCTAATCAGACCCTTTGTCCATTTTTAACTGAGTTATTTGTCTTTCTTACCAGTGAGTTGTAGTTCTATACCAGTCCCTAAACAGATACGTGATGTGCAAAAATTTCCCTCCCATTTTGTGGGTTGTCTTTTCACTTCCTTAAATGTATCCTTTGAAGCACAAAAATGTTTCACTTTAATGCTGTCCAATTTATCTATTTTTTCATTTGTTGCTTGTGCTTTTGCTATCATACCTAAGAAACCATTTCCTAACCCAATGTCATGCAGATTGACACTTATATCTTCTAAGAGCATGAGAGTTTTAGCTCTTACATTTAAGTTTTTGATCGATTTTGAGTTAATTTTTCTACATGGTATGAGATAGGTGTACTATTTAATTCTTTTATATATGGATATTGGCACCGTTTGTTGAGAAGACTATTCTTTCCCCCCTTTGAATTGTCTTGCCACCCTTGTGGAAAGTCAATTGACCATAAATGTGAGACTTTACTTCTTAACTCTAAATTCTGGTGCATTGATCTCTATGTCTATCCTTATGCCAGTACCACACTGTCTTCAGGGTAACTGAATTTGAGCTGAAACAAATTAACTGGATTGGGGAACGACAATCACAGACCTTCCTAACCTTTCCATAATGCTTAAGAGTTTTTAAGGTCCTTTCATATACATGATCTCACTTAAGTCCTATAACAACTCTGAGAGTAAACAGAAGCTCAGAAGGCTGAGTGAGGTTCCCAGACTCACCCAGCCAGAAACATGGTGGTCCCAGAACTAACCTGTGGATCTTTTGACTCAGTCAAGTGATCTCATTATTCTGGTCAATTGCCTCCTGATTGAGTCCAGCAACTTGAGAGAAGGAACAAGTAAAGAGAAAAATTAAGGCCAAAAAAAAAAAAAAAAAAAAGGTGTGTGTGTAACACAGACTTTTATAAAGGTATAGCTGTTAATCAGCTTACAACAAATATTCCTATCTTCCAAATGGACAAGAAATGAGGTGACGTGGGTAATCCAGTGCTTTCCTTGGGCGTTGCATTTTCAAAGAATGAGAACACAATGAAATATTCTCAATTCTAAAACCACACAGGCTGTAATTTAATCTGTAATTTGTGTTGTTGTTGTTCTAGAAGACTCTTCAGGGTATTTTAGAGCACTGTTTCTTCAAGAGTGAGCGAAGGAACACCACAGCTAACAGAATCATCGGATAGAAGTGCTTGCTTAAGAATGCAGGTTTAGAAGCCCCCACCCAACCCAGATCTACTGAAAATCACTGGATGATTTTTACGCACACGAAGGTTTGGGAACCACTCTTTTAGAGGAGCGAAAGTTGCAATTATGAATATCAATTACCATTGCTCTTAAGAGGTGCAGACATTCTGCTTAAACGAGAGATCTGGATAATATGGTAGATTAATGTATCTCATGTCCTTTATATCTTTGCTAAAACATCATCTGCCCTATAAGAACTCTCCTGATATCAAATTACATATCACCCTCTCTCCCATGCCTCTCATGCTCCCTATTCTTCCTTGTCCACAGCACTCACTAACATCTGACTGGCATATTATGAGTGTGGGGAGGAGGGGACCCTGCTGGCGCAGTGGTTAAGAACTATGGCTGTTAACCAAAAGGTCAGCAGTTTGAATCCACCAGGGGCTCCTTGGAAACCCTGTGGGGGCAGTGCTACTCTGCCCTATAGGGTCACTATGAGTCAGAATCAACTCAACGGCAAAAGGTTTGGGTATTTTTTTGGTGTGTGTGTGTTGTTAGGAGTCCTGGTGGTACCACGGTTGCGCTCTCGACTGCTAACCAAAAGGTTGGCAGTTCTAATCTACGCTGCGGCTCCGAAGGAGAAAGAGTTGGCAATCTGCTCCCACAGCTTAGAAAATCCTATTGGACAGTTCTACACTGCCACATGTGGTCACTATGAGTCAGAATCAACTCATGGTGACCCCATGTGTACAGAGTGGAACTGTTCCATAGGATGTTCCAGGCTGTGACATTTTGGAAGCAAATCGCCACACCTGTTTTCCAAGGCACCTCTGGGTGGGTTTGAACTGCCAACCTTTCAGCTAATAGTAGAGCGCTTAACCATTTGCACCACCCAGGGATAGATATGTGTGTGCGTGTGTACCAAAACCAAACCAAACCTGTTGCCCTCAAGTAGATTCAGACTCATAGCAACCCTATAGGGAAGAGTAGAGCTGCCCCACAGGGTTTTCAATGAGCAGCTGGTGGATTCGAACTGCTGACCTTTTAACCATTGTGCCACCAGGACTCCGTGTATATATATATATATATATATATATATACAAATTACCTTGCTCCTGCCTCTGGAAAGCAAGCTTTACAGGTAGGTATGCTTGCCTATTGTTTCTCCATTGAATGGTCCTGGCACCCAAACTTAGGGTCAAATCAATTGACCATAAACGTGAGGGTTTATTTCTGGACTCTCAACTCCATTATTGCATTGATCTCCACGTCTATCCTTAAGCCAGTACATTTTTTAAAAAATAATATTTTATTGTGTTTTCAGTGAAAGTTTACACAGCAAACTAAGTTCCCATTTGACAATTTCTATACAAATTGTTCAGGGACATTAGTTATATGTTTTATAATTTGTCAACATCCTCTTTAATCGAGTTCTGTTTGTTCTGTTTCCAGTACTCTAGTTTCCCTGCCCCCTCATCTTCTCATCTTTGCTTTAGAGTAATTGTTGACCTTTTGGTAGAACCACACAGTCTTGAAGGTAACTCATGGCTGTACCCCCAGCACTAGGACAGTGTCTGGCACATGGCAAGTGTTCAATAAGTATTTGTGGGTTGAATGAATGTGCCAAGTGGCAGCTTAGTGCCTGGGCATAACATCATTCGCCCAGTGCTATTTTCTAAAGTATTTTTTTTAAACTATAAAGCAAATTATTCTCTATTCTCTGAGCAATGCTCTGTGTGTAGTACTAGAGAGAAATAGCTGGAATCACATTCTCTAAGCTCCTAATTCTGGAGTCTGGGCCAGTTGCTGTAAAGCTTATTTTCCCTTAATACCACTGAGATCCTCAATTTACTATGAGGATCCTGCATCCACAGATGCATTGTCCGGTGAGGGCGACCCCTAGAAGGACTTGTCACCCCTCCTGTGAGCAAAGTGGGCTGAAGCAGCCAGGCTGAGCTGATCCTGCAGTGGCAGGGGGCTTTTCTAAATCCACCCCACACTTGACTCCTGTGCTACACACCAGGTATTGACAATAGAGGCATCCTCCTCTGACGTTCTGAATGAGGACGCTAATAAATGGATCATGTCTCAAGATATTACTCACAGACTTGGCTGGCTCTGAACAAATGGTCCTTACCCATGTCCGATCCTCCAAGCCACCTGCCCAAGAGCACCATCACACAAGGCAATGCTCCTGGACACTTGGGGGCTCCCCACTCCCTGCACCTCCCCATTGGCCCCATTTTACATCCAAGCAACCGGAAACTCAGACCTAGGAATTCTCAGTTCCCTAAGGCTGGAGGTGCTGCTGGCTGATCCACACCTGTGTCTCTCCCAAGACACATCTGATGTTTGCGCTTGTGTTGAAACAGTGGGAAATGCCCTGGCCGGGGTGCCCTCCACTCTCATTTGAGGGGATGCTGGGAAACTGTAGGGTAGAGTAGGAGGATGAAAGGACAGGAAAAAACAAGTTTGTTTCTAGTGTTATGCTCACAGGTTGGCAGGATCTACCTGCTGAGCGTTCCCAGAAGGTCCCCAAGGAAACCATTAACTTGTGTCTCTCGGGTTCTTATACGCGTGGTGGTTGGGGTGGGGGAGGGGAGATGTGCTAAGAGGAGGGGGATGGGCACCATACCAGGGGTCAGGGTTCTGTTGCCCAGTGCTGCTGCTCACATTAATAAATGCTGGTGAATGGAGGACAGATGTCAAGGTGAGCAGCAAGGAGCTTGTCTTCAAGAGCTGTCATTGGGTTACTCTAGGTGGATTTAAGGTAGGGAGGGGGGAAGGAGGTGAGTTGGGAGGGAGAGGCTTGTGTGATACCAAGATCCCCAGCAGGGATGGGGATGGGGAGGCATTAGTTGCCTTAGCCTCCAGAACTGTCTGGCTTTGACCCTTTCTTGGCTGGTTTCGGCCAGAGATGTGAGGGGTCCTTAGGTGTGGAGACGTACGGAGAAGGAGACTGGTCTCTGGCTCTGGAGGTAACCCAGAATGGACTTTCTCCAGGTTCCCAGGCAGGAGAGAGGGAGTTGTCTGGGTGGGTGAGATGGCTCCCAGGGGCCTTGGGTGGAAGTACTGGGGCATCTGAGACCCAGAGGATAGGGGTTCGGATGGGGGGCGAGGGGAGAAGGCATTTGCCTTGGTGGGGAGTGGTCTCAAATTCAGACTGCGAGGGAGGGGAAGAAACTCCAAACGCAGCAGGGAGGCGGCGTAGGTTCTTCCATTGGACGGGGTGGGGCTTGGGACTCCGCAAACGGGGGTCGTTCAGAGGAGAAGGTCCTCCGCTGAGCCATCAGGCTCCTAAACTGAGAAACCGGAGACTCTAAGAGGCTTGGACTCTCCCCAGCCTCGGTGGGAAGGGGCGGTGAGCATCTGGAAGGGGGCTTCCCAAATTCAGACTGGAGTCTGAGTGGGACTGTCAAGACCCCTCAAGCTAACCAGGGGGTGAGAGGAACAGGGGAGTCTCCTTACACTGGGAGATGCGGTAGAGGCAAACTGGAACCCCAGGTTTGGGGTCAACAGACCATAGAGTGAGGGTGTATTTCCACAACTGTGGGCCGAAGGGATTTGAGGGGAGTTGAGGGGGAGTTTTCACTCTGGCCACCAAGGGTCGAGGAGGGATTAGGGAAACGGAGCCAGTTTCTACTAGGGTGCTGATGGAGGCTCCCCACTCGGGACGCGAGGCGCTGAGAGGGTTCCCCAAAATGGATATGGGAGATATGGGGCACTGGGAGCGGACTGAGGGCCGCAGAGGGGGAACCCTAAATTAGGTTCGGAGGAAATTAGGGACTCCGAAGGCGGCTCCTCTCTCAGGAACGGGGGAGTGGAAGGATTCTCACCAGCTGAGAACGTGAGGGGATTTGGGGGCACTGGGACTATCTCCCCCCCGACCCAGGGAGATTGGGGGGGTCTCTTAAATTCTGGATAGTGGGACTTACGAGGGAGCACTAGGGGGTCCCCGATCCGGAACCGAGCTACCTTGAAGGCACCGGGAAGCGCTTCATTCCGGGAGGGCGTTCCCGCGGCCCGGCCCCCGCGCTGGGGTTGGGGGTGCGGCCGCGCCCTGGCCCTGGCCCGCCCCGGGATTCGGGGTCTCTCTCGCCTCGGGGGAGCTGGGAGTCCGGCGGGAGCGGGGTCGGGCGCCGCCGTCTCCGCGGGCGCCGGGGCGCGCGGGCGAGAGCCGGGCTTTATGCGCGCAGGGCGCCGGGGGGAGGAGCCGGCAGGTCGGCCCCCGGCGGGCCCTCCCCTCGGCCGTCCCCGCCCGCCCGCCCGAGCGGGGTCGGGGGAGGGGGCAGCATGGCCTGTCCGTCCGGCCCCCTTCGCCGCGCTCCTCATCTGCCCCGCGCCGAGCGCCGCCGCCGCCGCAGCCGCCGCCGCTCCGCTGCCCGCGCCGCCCGCGGCTCCCGATGGAGACTGACGCGCCCCAGCCCGGCCTCGCCTCCCCGGACTCGCCGCACGACCCCTGGTACGGCCCGGACCGGCCCGGCCCGGCCTGCCCGGCCAGCGCCCGCCCCGGCCCCGCCAACATGGCCGATCCGGGTCGGGCCGGGCCTCCCCGGGGCCCGGGCCCGCGCCCCCTGCTCCCTGGCGCCCGGCGCTCACGCGGGCCCTTTGTGTCTCTCCTCCTCCCGCAGCAAGATGTTCATCGGGGGACTCAGTTGGCAGACTACGCAGGGTGAGCGAGCCCTGGAGCGCCCACCAGCCGGGCAGGGCACCCCGGACCCCCCAGAGCCCCGGAACCGGACCCCCCAGCCCGGCCCTGCACCCTGCTGACCCTGGGCGCCCCCGCGCCCTCTTTCGCGCCCCGCCCGGGGACCCAGAGAGCGCAGGGCGGTCGGCAAGAGCGCACGGCCCCGCGGGTGGAGGGGAGCAGATAAGGGTTTCAGGGGGCATCGGGGGGTGGGCTGGGCCCCCAGGACCCGCCGGCGGCAGCGCCAACTCCGCTCGCACCTGCGGCTCAAACTTTTGTGAGGCGGCTCCCGGAGCGGCGGGAACCCGGCCGTAGCCGTACCCCCTCCAGCCCAGCTCGGCCCTCTGCTTCCCGGGGCCCCGGTGGGTGCATGGAAGCTCCGCGGGAGCCGGGCGAGGGCAGGGGGAACAGCCGAGAGCGCGCGGGCAGCTTGGCGCGGGGGCGGCGGGGCCGCGCCGGGGTCACCGGGGGCAAAGGACGGGGGGGGGGGAAGGGCACTGGGCCCGAGCTGGTCCGAAGGCGAGTGTGTGGTTACAGAAGGGCTGCGCGAATACTTCGGCCAGTTCGGGGAGGTGAAGGAGTGTCTGGTGATGCGGGACCCCCTGACCAAGAGATCCAGGTGAGCCCCTCACCCTCTCCTCCTGCTCCCGGCTCGCCCCCTCTATCCGCCACTCACTGCCTTGTAACCATCTGCCTCTCCCTCACTACGGCTCACAGGGGTTTCGGCTTCGTCACTTTCATGGACCAGGCGGGGGTGGATAAAGTGCTGGCGCAATCGCGGCACGAGCTCGACTCCAAAACAGTGAGTGGCCCTCAGGGCTTGGGGGGTCCTCTGGGAGAGGGAGACTGCCGGAGGAGGAGAGGGTCAGGACTCTTCCCAGGGGACAGCTGGACGGGGTCCTTGAGGGAGGAGGGAGCTTTTTGAATAGGAGGGCTGCTATGCTCTGAAACTTTGTCACTAGAGTTGGGGGGAGAGGGAGGAGAAAAACCCCAGGACTGCTCGCGTTGCCACATCACCCCTCAGCCCCCCAGGACTAATGAGAGAAGAGGCAGCTACCACCCACCTCCCTCCCTGTAAGTACTAATCGGGATGCCTCAGAGCTGAGCCTGGGGTGGGGCTAGGTCCCTCCCCTAGCCCAAATTGGGTGAGTCAGGTCTGTAGCGACCCACCCGGTGGCTTCTCTTGAACTCTAACTAGTACTTGGCTCTGAACCTACCCCCCCCACCCCAATTCCAGACCGGTGGTAAAGCATGGCTGAGCCCTTCTCCTCTTCTCTTCCCTCCTCCCCCACTTTTGGTCTGTGAGCTCCTGCTTTGTGTGGAAGACTGGGCCCTCCTTTGCCCACAGGGGGACTTAGGGGAAGGGAGCTAGCTTGCCTGGAAACAACCCTCAGGGACCCCCTCTGAGGACTAGCTCTTAGCAAGACACTGCTTGTTTGGCCTTCAAACTCCTGGAACATTTTGCTGCTGTCCCATGGCTCCTCAGTGTCTTGGCCCCTGCAGGGGGCGCTGGCTGAGGCATGGCTCAAGGGGAGAGAGAAAAGGAAAATGTCAGAGGAGGGGTGATTCTGTGATGGGGGTGTCTGTCCGCCAGGGAGATAGTACAGCCTGCTCTCTCCACACTCCCCCACACTCCCTGGGCCCTGGGCCTCCCTGCTTGGGTCAGCCACTGGCTTCTGTTTACCTGCAACAATAGTTGGTTGTGCCCAAGAATTTGTCCCCAGCTCCTGTTATCTCTGCCCAGTGGCTCCTACTCCCGCTCGCAGTAATGAGCAAATGAGGCCTCAACTTTGCCGGCTCTGAAAGGATCTTCTTGGCACAGCCGGAGTGACCTGGGAGTGGAGAGACAGTGGCCTATTGTCTTTGGTGGTTATCTGCCATCAAGCTGCCTGTTCTCCTACCATCCCCTGCCCTCAGAATGCATTGGAGGCTTTGGCCGAGCTCAGGAAGCTGAGATTTAGGGGCTGGGGCTGAGGGCGGAGGAGTGGAAGCTGGATAAGAGGGAAGAGAGAGGGCAGAAAGGTGAGGTGGCTGTCCTGAGGAGACTCAAAAGGGCAAGGGCTTTGTGTGTGTTTGGCCTCCTCAGGCCTGGGGAAGGGGGTGGGAGGGAGGTTTACTGTGGGGAGTCTATTTTGGGTTCTGACTTTCACCTTTTATTTACTTGTTGAGTTTATTTGTGTTGCCAGCTGTGAGTCAGAGTGGAGGTGGGGTGTGTCAGGGATGGGGTATGTGTGGGTCTGTGGATGCGCGGCTTGGGTACCGTCTCTGGGAGATCCCTGTCAGGGTTTGTGCAGGGGGCCTGTGTGAGGCATGCTGGTGGCTGAGGAGGCTGTTTCCGGAAGAAATGGAAGGATAAAATGGTCCGTTGAGATACGTAATCACAACTTCAGTCAACTGGAATGAGCTGCTGTGATTTTTTTCTGGAGCCCAGTTGGACTTTGGGGCTGAGGAATTGCCCCAGCGTAGCTTTTGGAAACTCCATCTCTGTGGGCAGATTCCAAGGAGGAGCCTGTAGAAGGCTGGTTCCTGCCGTTCAGGCAGGAGAATAGCTGGAGCCAGTTCCTTAGAATGAGGCTGAGTTTAGAACAGAAGGAATTTTGGGAAAAGATGAATCTTCCCGGCAATTGGCTGGTGAACTTCAGAGTGATGTCCACTCATGCGGGTGGCAGGAAACTCTGGAATGACCAAGCTTTCTAGGGTCTGCTTTGATCATGGTGTCCTATGCCCTGGCTTTTGCTGCTCGTCAGTATGGGTGTAGTATCACGGGGGTACCCAGCTCCAACGACAACAAGGATTTTCTGATGTAAACTCTGCCCTTAGTCCCAGAAGCCAGGTGAGTGTCTTGATTTTTCCCTCTGGTTGTTCATAGCCAGGGCAAAGGTGGCCTGCTGGTAATAGCACCTTTGTTTGTGCAGTGCACGGCAGTTCACAAAGGGCTGCTTTCACCCATGTTATCTCACCTGCTTCCCCACAGCTGCCCCTGGGAAGAATGGGTGTGATTATTCCCACTTTGCAGATGAGGGAACTGAGGCCCAGAGGGGTCAAGAGAGTGACGAAGATCACAGGCTTGGCAAGGCGCCCAAGGTTTCTGAGTCCAAGTCCCATGCCCTTTTGCGTCACCAAGGACTGCCCTCCACTTCACCCCAACCCAAGCTGCATTATCAGGGACCTGTTGGTTTACAGCGTCAGGGCGAGCTGTTAGATGTGGATATTACTGGGGACACAGAACTGAGTCTCCTCCTGGCAGTTGTAAACTCTCATCTTGCAGTCTTTTTAATCCAAGAGCCTTTCCATTTGCAAGGCTTCCGAAGTCTGAATTGCATGCCTTACTTAGGCAGGTATGTGTGAAGTCAGTTAGGCAGGGAGGGCTCCCCGTATACCTGGCCTTGAAGGAGTAAGATTTGGGGTTCTTGCTGTGAGCCACGCACCATGCCAAGTGCTTTGTATGCATTATTTCAAGTCACTTGTAGGCAACCATTTGAGGTGGACTTTATTATTTGCCCATTTTGCAGGTGAGCTTGAATCCGATGCTCAGAGAGGTTAGGTCACTTGTCCAAGGTCTCACAGCTAGGAAGCAGTACGGGTGGAATTCAAACCCAGGCAGTCTGACTCTAGAGACACGACCCTTTCCTGCCAGAAGTTTCCGGTCAGAGGTCCTTGTGGTCTCAGGGCAGGTCCTGTCATCTCTGTGTACTGGGACGAGAGAGGTCCTCAGGGCTCACAGCTGAGTTGCATGGTCATTGGTGATCAGCCTTCTTAAGTGCGGTGACCAAAGCCCCTTCTACCTCTCCGTTCTATTTCAGATCGACCCCAAGGTGGCCTTTCCTCGACGAGCACAGCCTAAGGTAGGTGTGTCTGTGCCTAGGAGCAGCTCTGGTACCGTGGACAACTCTGGGCAGTGATTTTTCCAGCATTCCCTGCTATGAAAGTGGCTTCTGGAACCTGTTTAGAGTGTTTCTGCAATGGTCTGGGGAGGAAGGAGGGGATATTCTTGTCCTTGCTCTGTGGCTTGTGCTCTGGGATGGAGTGGGGAGGGGCTGCATGTGCTGGGAGAAAGGGGAACCGCCTCGGGAGGGGGGGATTAATTGTTTCGTATTTGAAGCCAGTACAGTTTGGACGCTGAGTCTAATTCTGACTTCACAGATCACAGCCTCTGAGCCCAGAGCCTCTGGGGGTCAAACACAGGACACATTTACTCCTTGAGGTTGAGCTAAGTAGGGGTGAACCTCTAGTCATCCTCCTACCTCTGGGATGAGCTGCGTTGAGCTCACAGCGGAGGGACCCCAGAGCTTGGCAATGAATCTCACCTTTTGCTGTGCCCTGGGTACCCTGTCACCTGTTGTCTTTCAACTTAGGTGGCTGTAGCTGCCTTCCCAACTGCTCTCCTTCCGCTGGCACTCTGGCGAATTTTTCTGAGCGGGGGGGGGGCAGAGGAGTACAGAAAACAAATTTCTGGGCAATAGAGGTATATAGCACTCAGAACTTTTGGTGGAGGACAGGAGCCTAAGATTCTATTCCAGGCTCCAGGGCAACTTGCCAGATCTGAGTTTTTATGCGACCCAATACAGGGAACTGGTGGGAAGGCTGGCTATAGTACAGGGAGCTAGGACCCCTGAGTTTGCAGACTTATGTGCCCTGGGATGAGGTCTCTCTCCAGGAGACCTCAGTTTCCCCCTTTACAAGAGGGTTGTTGGGCGCTAGAATGCTTTAAGATTCTGAGCCAGATGGATTCCTCCAAGGCCCCCAGCTCCTGCCATGGAGAAGGGAGAGGAGCAAGTTTTAGGAGACAGGAAAGGGACATCTCTGGGAAGGGTCCAACCAAGGACCTGAAAGCAATTATGGAGCAGGTATTCCAAGGAAGCCGCACCAGGGAGCACATGGTCAGAATTGGGTTAATTCCATTAAGCAGTTTGGTGACAGAAGGTGCTTTAGTGTTAGGATGGAGCTGGGAATTGCCACAGATTAGCCATGCGCTCCTGGGGTAATTAGGACCATGTGTTCTTCCTAAAACAGGGCTGGGGTGACAGGGCTGCCAGAGGTTGGATTGGGAGGAAGGTGGCGAGGAAAATGTCGGCCTTGAGTTCAGAGAGACCCTGTGATGGGCCTTGGCTTTTCCCAGGGGGGCTGCTGGGGTCTTGGAGTTAGACTGTGGGTCTGGGTCACTGACTGACCAACCCCCTTCCCAGCGTTAGTGCTTAGGGAAGGCATTTTCCAGACACAGACCCCAGGGAGGGAGGCAGGCGGGAGGCCAGCCCGGGTATGGGGCACACAGCTGCCTGTGACAGGCCTAAAGGCGGGGGTCCAAGGGGAAGCTTATGGGGGCCTTCCGAGAGGCTGGGGCCACAGAGAGCTTGTCAGCTGGCGTCCTGGCAGGGGGGCTCGAGCCCCTGCTGGTGGCGGTAGGCCACAGGACTCAGATGCCCACTTTCTTGTTCCCTCCCGTAACAGATGGTGACTCGAACGAAGAAGATCTTTGTGGGGGGGCTGTCGGTGAACACCACAGTGGAGGACGTGAAGCAGTATTTTGAACAGTTTGGGAAGGTTGGTCCAAGCTGGGGGTGCTTATGGGCAGGGGTGCTTCCCAGGGCTGGGAGAGCCCTGTAGAATTGGTAGGCAGCAAGTGGAGTCCCACCAGGTCACTCCAATTCCTACAAAGATGAAAGCAAGAGTGGGCCCTTCGTGAGCGAGGCCAAGGCAACCCCAGCCTCCTGGCCTGTGTATGGTCCCCAGGGGGAGGGAGCCACACAGTGGCTCTCCCTGTTGCTCTTCCCTGTATGTTTCTCTTGCTTATCTTCATTCTCCCCAGGGAGGCTGTGCTCCCATTACCAGTTCAATCCAGCCACCCCTTGGCCTCCTGGGATTTTGCACCTGTCCAGGCCACAGGCAAGCAGTTGCACCTTCCCCACCTCTTCCTGGTGAGGATGATAAGGAGGCAATAAATATATGACTCCTGATTGCACTCAGCACCCTGGTCGTCCAGGCGTGGGGCTCGGGGCAGAGTGTGAGGGGGCA
This sequence comes from Elephas maximus indicus, assembly GCF_024166365.1. Classification (NCBI taxonomy): domain Eukaryota; kingdom Metazoa; phylum Chordata; class Mammalia; order Proboscidea; family Elephantidae; genus Elephas; species Elephas maximus. The sequence continues at coordinate 17,764,853 of NC_064840.1, read as the reverse complement.
CTGATGGCCTTGCTGTTGGGAGGGGGCTGAAGACAGCACCCTAAATTACTGATCAGGGCCAGAGGGCTGGCTCTGAGCTTCATCAAGTTTTAAGGTCTAGACCATTTAGGCCAAAGACATAGAAGGTGTGACAAAACCTGGCTAGAGGGTGTCCCCAGAAAGGGGAGCAGTATGGACTACAAGGTCCCACCGTAAGATGGCAAAGAAGAGCGCAGGCTATAAGTCTGGGGGTGAAGGAGGGTCACTTTGCTTCAGACTAGGATTCCTGGTCTTAAGTGAGATGGGCTAGGTGGGGTCCGGACTCGCCCACCAAGGAAGAGGACGAAGGGGAAGATGGCTTGGGAAATGGGATGGGCGGCTTTCCAGCCTCCTGTCCTGGGTAGAAGGAGGGAGGATGGGGATCCTCTGGCCTGGGTGCTGGCGTGTGGGGCCAGAGGTCTGGCTCCGGCGCCCCCGTGGGGACCTAGGTGCAGGACGCAGGGCGGGCCGGGCCTGGGCCCCAGAGGGAAGGGCGCTCCTGGGAAGCAGCAGGCCCGCTCGGCTCCGGCGGGGTGTCTTTGTGTCTGAGCGCCGAGCATTAGAGCTCGCACTAATCTGATCCAGCAGCTGTGATTGGAGGCCGCTTGCCCCCGGGGCCGGCGTTGCCATGACAACCGGGCCCCAGGAGAAGCCGTCAGCGGCCGCGTCTTTTGTTCGGGCCTAAATCGGCGTTGGCATGTGAAACCGGCCCGGGGAGGCCAGGGGGAGCCGGAGAATAGGCTGCCAGGGAGCGAGGGGGACAGCCGGGAATGCCAAGGGCCCCGCGGCGGGGGGCCCCCCGCCCGGATTGAGGGGCCGCCACCGAGGGGGGAACAATGGTCAGCCGCCATGGCTGCCACTCAGGCTTAGCAGCCGCCGAACTTGGCGGCTCCCACTGGTCAGCAAGCCTTGGCCGCCTCCCCTCCCCCCCGCCTGAGTCCCCCTGCCCCTGGGTTCCCATGGAGACCAAAGCCTATTAAGGACACTGGGTTGGTAGCCTCCCTCCCCTCAGCTGGCCCCAGGGAGGGGACACGAGTTGGGGGACCCTGGACACCCAGCCACTTTCCTTGCCCCCTGCCCTGGCTTTAACCCCAGTGTCCCACTGGGGGTTCAAGACCCAGGTTGAGGGGCCTGGGGGGCCAGGGATGGTGGAATGGAAGGCTGGGTGGAGGAAGATGGGCAGCACCAGGAATTGGACTGAATCAGTTTGTGGGTCAGGCAGGAACTCAAAGAAGCAGATTAGGGGTGAAGGTATGGCTGGTGCCTCCATTCATTCATTTGTTCATTCAACAAATAATTGTTGAGCACCTCTTACAAATCAACGTGCTCAATAGGATGGTATCATAACTGACACAGCCATTGCCCTCACGGAGACTTCGGAGTCAGTGGTCTTAGATGGCTTTTCAGCTTTGCCAACGTCCCCCGTGTGACTATGGACAAGTCCCTCCATAATACAAATAATAATTGCCACGCATTATTAAGAACTTGCTGCATCCCAGGTATGAGTCCTTGTGGTGCAGCGGTTAAGCACTTGGCTGCTAACCGAAAGGTCAGCGGTTCAAACCCACCAGCCACTCTGCGGAAGAAAGATGTGGCAGTCTGCTTCCATAAAGATTACAGCCTTGGAAACCTCATGGGGCAGCTCTACCCTGTCCTCATAGGGTCACTATGAGTTGGGATGAATTTGAAGGCAGTGGATTTCATGTGTGTGTGCATCCCAGGTACTGTGAGTCAAGAGATTTATATGCACATCTCATTTAATTCCTTTTTATATGGTAGATGGAGCCCCTGGGTAGTACAAAGGGCTAATGAGGTCTGCTACTAACCAAAAGTTTGGAGTTTCCTTTTGGTTAGGCACCTCAAAGAAAGGCCTGGTGATTTATTTCTGGAAAAAAAAAAAAAATCAGCCACTGAAAACCCTGTGGAGCACAGCTCTACTCTGACACACATGGGGTTGCCATAAATTGAAGTAGACTTGGGGGTAACTGGTTGATAAGATAGACACCATTTGTTGAATTGAGATATATTGAATTAAATAAAATATATTATAAAATTAAAAAGAAAAAAAAAGATAGACACTGTCTGTGCTCATTTTACAGATAAGGAACTGAAACCATGAGATATAAAACCACTTGCTCGAGGTTACCCAACCACCAAATGCAGAAAGCAGGATTCCACCTCAGCAGGGCTGCCCTACTCTTCCCTTGTGCTCACAGCACAGCCTCCTTTCTGGGTTTCTCTTTTCCATTGGTGAAGCCAGGGGGTGGGGAAGAAGTGCTGAGCCTGAAGGGTCTATCCAGCTTGGACTATCTTGTCACCAACTGGTTCTGGGACTCAGGCTGGGTCCTTGGGAGGAAGTAAGGCAGGCACTCAGCTTCAGGTCCCCAGGACAAGAAACTCCTTGGGGAGATCGACATCATTTCCCTCTGAGATTCTCCAGGGACCCAGCTCTGTCCTGGCTCAGCCGGGTCCTGGTTCTCCTGGAGGCCAGGTGCAGCTTGGTGCTTGAACAACTACCCTGGCTCAAGGTCTGCCTCTTCTACTTGAATGAGGCAGGGGAGACCCCTTACAAGTCAGGTGACAGGCCTGGAAAGAGAAGAAAGAGTTGAGGAGAGGCTGTGCTCCATTGCCCAGGATCCTTTTCCTTGGGTGCCTGGCCATTTGCGGGAGGGTGAATCAGACTTTGGTTTAACCCCATGGGATACCTGACCTTGGCTGAAGGATTAAGAGGCAAGAAGGAGGCACCAGATGTAGGCAAAGGGAAAGAGGTGGGACTGGGAAGAGAAGCTAAGTCTTTGGCTGTCCACATATCCAAGGGGATGTGGGGTGGGAGTAGCAGGAAGAAAAGCCTGGGGTCTGAGAAAGCGTGGTAATGTAAATCCTCCCCCTTTCTTGGTCCCTTCCCCCTCCCCCAGTCAGTGGGAGGCAAGCAGCCCAGGCGCTGAACTCTCCTTGCTTTAATTACAGCCTCTAGCAAAAGGAAACCTCAATTAGAGGAAAAGATCTGAACCAGGAGAGGGGAGTTGAGTCTGGCTGGAGTAGCTGCTGTCCGCCTGTCTTTTTGGGAAAATGGAAAAGGCTTTTGCTTCCCCATCTCTCTCATCCTGCTCCCATACTTCCTCTTCTGGCTCCCCCTCTGTACCTCTTCTTCCTCCCCGCTTGGTCTAGGACTTGCTGTGTGACCTTGGGCAAGCGACTTCACCTCTCTGAGCCCATTTCCTTTATCTACAAAAGGGGCTTTTACCACGTGGGAATGTGGGGAGGATGATGCTTGTAAAGCATATGGGGCAAAGTGCCAGGCACATGGTAGGAGTTTCATGAATGGAGGCTGATCCATTGAGGAGCCCGTGCTTGAATGGGAAAGGGGGCACTGTGGCTCCAGTTGGGGAGCAGGCTTAGGATAAAGTCTGGACTGGACTTCAGGGGAATGAAGGTGGGATCCCCTGCTTCTGGGTTGTGGCGGGGTCCCTGGTACCTGGTGGGTCCTCCACGGCAGGTTCTGTTTCAGGTAGACGATGCTATGCTGATGTTTGACAAAACCACCAACCGGCACCGAGGTGAGTGTGGCCTCCTCCCCCTTCTCAGGCTGGCCCCGGAGCCTGTGGTCAGCCAGGGGGCTGCAGGTCACAGCTGCCCTTTCATCTTGCCTCCTGACATCCTATCCCCAAGGATCTGCATCCTCTCCCGGGCCTGGCCTTACAGAAGGCTTTTGTCCCGCCCGTTTCCTGTGCTAGAAACTTGCCGAGTTGCAGACACCGAGAGGAACAGAGGAGCAGCCCCCCCACAACTGAGCCCCCTGCCCCCACCCCAGCTTGGTGTCTGCCCGGCCTCCCTTGTCCCTGGTAACTGGAGCTCAGGCCAGGCTGCCCCAGGGTCTGGTCAGGCTGACTCCACAGCCCCCTGGCAGTCTGCTGCCACCATCAGCCACCCCCTACGCTCAGCCTAGCCTCCTCGCCTTGCTCCTGAACCTGGGAGCATCTGGGCCACAGTGGACACGCAGCCAGGTTGTTTTTCTCCCAAGGGCCTTGCCTTTTGCGAAATCCCATTCCAGCCCCTGGGGTACGCCCTGGAGGAGGCGGGGCTGTTTAGTTGTTTGGGGCTGTGGGTCTCACAGCCTATTTTGCGAGTGGGGTATGTTCTGTGTGTGTTTATATCTGTACACGTGAAGGTGTCTGTGTCTGAGTATTTGTACATGTCTGGTGTGTCGGGGTAACTGTCCACGTGTGAGGGCGGCCTCTGTGAGCCCTAGTGAGTGTGTATGGTAGGTGGGTACCTGGGTGTGAGTGTGTGTGTCTGCCGGTGTGTGTGCCTACACATTGTATATGTGCGTGTCTGTGTACAAATGTATGGTTGAGTGTGTACGCCTCTGTATACGTTTAGGTAAGTATTTGTGTGCGTTCTGTCTTCTCTCTTTGGAAAGCATCAGAGCAGGAGAAAAGGCATGTTGAGTGTATTCTCTTCACAGCTCTGCTGCTTTCTGACTTGCTGTATGACCTGGGGCAAGTCACTTGACTTTGCTGAGCCTCTGTATTCTCATCTGTAATTTGGAGCTAGAAACTGTCCCACTGGGTGGTTGGAGAGGCTGTGAGGCTGTGGCTAGAATCTTTCATAAGATACTTGCCCACCAGAGAGGTGGTGTTTGTGCTGCTTGTGGGTTGTGGCAAGGTCCCTGGTACCTGGAGGGCTGCAGTGGGACCATGAGTCCTGGTTTTGACCCTGCCTTGGCTGCTTGTCTTCCCTCTAGGGTTCGGCTTTGTCACGTTTGAGAGTGAGGACATCGTGGAGAAAGTGTGTGAAATTCACTTCCATGAAATCAACAACAAAATGGTGAGCAGGGATTGGGTGGGGGCAGAGGCCAAAAAGGGACTGGTGCTGCAGGCTGAGCCAGCCAGGGAAGCTTCTGGAGCCTCACAGCTTGAGAGGTGGAGCCAGATCTCCTACCTCATGAAAATCTATACAGGGAGGCTGTGTCCCATGGCAGTTAAAAAGCATGGCTTGTGGAGTCAGAGAGACCTGGGTGAAAACCCTCACTCTACCGCTTGTTAGTCTAGTCATGGGGCAGATCACTTTCTTTCTTGGAGCCTCAATTTCCTTCTCTGTGAAATGGGGGTGACAATATAGAATTGGTGTAAACATTTGATGAAATATTGCATGCAACAGCTGTTTACACAGTGCCTAGTACATAGTGAGAGCTCCATAAATGATAACTAGGCAATGAATGGAGTCCCTGGGTGATGCAAATGGTTAATGTGCTTGGCTGTTAACCAAAAAGTTGGAAGTTCAAGTTCACCCAGAGGTGCCTAGGAAGAAAGGCCTGGCAACCTGCTTCCAAAAAATCAGTCATTGAAAAACTCTAGGGAGCACAGTTCTACTGTGACACACGTGGGGCCGCCATGAGTCAGAATCGACTAGGGGCCGACTGGTGGTTACAAAATTAATAGGAAAGAGGCCCTAGAGGGAGTAAAAGGTACAGTGACCCTAGGTCGGTCAGGAGGACTGATTCCAGGTCTCATTGCAGGTGGAATGTAAGAAAGCTCAGCCAAAAGAGGTGATGTCGCCGACGGGCTCTGCCCGGGGGAGGTCTCGAGTTATGCCCTATGGGATGGACGCCTTCATGCTGGGCATCGGCATGCTGGGTATGTGCTAGGCCCCGCCGGCGTCTTCCTCCTGCCCGGAACCGGGGTGCGCGTGGGTGGTACATCTCTGTGGTCTGCCCTCCTGTCTGAGTCACTGGGCGGGAGTGGGGATGAGGGAGCACAGGTCTGGCAGGTCTACAGGAGGTGGGTGGTTTGGTTGGGCCGTGCTGCCATCTGGTGGTGGCCCTAAGAATGGTCCAGTTGCTCCATCTTAATGTGGTCCTTCCATCCATGGGTTTGTCCATTCTTCTGTCCTTTCAGCAAGTATCTATTGAGCAACTATTATACACCAGGTACTGTGCCAGAATCACTACAGTGACTTACTTTGGAGCTTTATGGTCTGGTGGGGTAAACGAATAAGAAGATTAATCGTTTTAGGATGGAGTAGTGTAGGGTGCTGAGGGAGCCTAGAAGAGGAACCTAAACAAGACATGGAAAAGTCAGAGAAAGAAGTTACACTTAAGCTCCGTCTGCAGGATGAGTAGGAGTCAGCCGTGGGAGGGCAAGGGAGAAGGGAAGGAGAAAAGTGTTCTGGGCACAGGGTACAGCATTTACAAAGGCCGAAAGCCTTTGGAAATGCAAGAAGGCTGCCCCTTCTTATTCATTCAACTAATTTTTTTTTTTAATTTTTATTGCACTTTAAGTGAAAGTTTACAAATTAAGTCAGTCTCTCACACAAAAATTTATATACACCTTGCTATATACTCCAGGAAACCCTGGTGGCGTAGTGGTTAAGTGCTACGGCTGCTAACCAAAGGGTCGGCAGTTTGAATCCGCCAGACGCTCCTTGGAAACTCTATGGGGCAGTTCTACTCTGTCCTATAGGGTTGCTATGAGTTGGAATTGACTCGATGGCACCGGATTTGGTTTTTGGTTTTTTATATACTCCTGGTTGCTCTCCCACTAATGAGACAGCACACTCCTTCTCTCCACCCTGTATTCCCCTTGTCCATTCAGCCAGCGTCTGTCCTCCTCTGCCCTCTCATCTCCCCTCCAGACAGGAGCTGCCCACATAATCTCATGTGTCTACTTGAGCCAAGAAACTCACTCCTCACCAGTATCATTTTCTATCTTATAGTCCAGTCCAATCCCTGTCTGAAGAGTTGGCTTTGGGAATGGTTCCTGTCTTGGGCTAACATAAGGTCTGAGGACCATGACCTCCAGGGTCCTTCTAGTCTCAGTGAGACCATTAAGTCTGGTCTTTTTATGAGAATTTGAGGTCTGCATCCCACTGCTCTCCTGCTCCCTCAGGGGTTCTCTGTTGTGTTCCCTGTCAGGGCAGTCATGGGTTGTAGCTGGACACCATCTAGTTCTTCTGGCCTCAGGCTGATGTAGTCTCTGGTTTATGCGGCCCTTTCTGTCTCTTGGGCTCATAATTACCTTGTGTCTTTGGTGTTCTTCATTCTCCTTTGCTCCAGGTGGGTTGAGACCAACTGATGCATCTTAGATGGACGCTTGCTAGCATTTAAGACCCAAGACGCCACTCTCCAAAGTGGGATACAGAATGTTTTCTTAATAGATTTTATTATGCCAGTTGACCTAGATGTCCCCTGAAACCATGGTCCCCAAACCCCCGCCCCTGCTATGCTGGCCTTTGAAGCGTTCAGTTTATTCAGGAAACTTCTTTGCTTTTGGTTCAGTCCAGTTGTGCTGACCTCTCCTGTATTGTGTGTTGTCTTTCCCTTCACCTAAAATAGTTCTTGTCTACTATCTAATTAGTGAAAACTCTTCTCCCTCTCTCCCTCCACACTGTCGTAACCATCAAAGAATATTTTCTTCTCTGTTTAAACTATTTCTTGAGTTCTTTTAATAGTGGTCTCATATTTTTGTCCTTTTGCAACTGACTAATTTCACTCAGCATAATGCCTTCCAGATTCCCCCATGTTATGAAATGATTCACGGATTCATTATTGTTCTTTATTGTTGTGTAGTATTCCACTGTGTAAATATACCATAATTTATTTATCCATTCATCCGTTGATGGGCACCTTGGTTGCTTTCATTCAACTAATTTTTATCAAGCAACTTCTGAGAGGCAGGCCCTGTCCTTGTGGGGCTCACCATCAAGTGGGCAAGACATGAGTAGGTGGGCAGTGTCAGTGCAGAGTAGATTGGAGACTGTGGGAGGTCCAAGGAGGCGCCTAAACCCACTAGGAGTCAGGGAAGGCTCCCTGGAGGAGGTGACTCCTGTGCTAAGTCTTGGTTGTTGACCAGGAGTCAGCCAGTGGTCAGGCATTGATTCCATGCAAAGTGCTTTTGGCCCAAGACTGGGCGTGACAAATCTGAGCTCGGCCCCCAGGAAGCACAAGTCTCCTTGGGGAGACAAGATGTGTACTCACAAAAAGATAACAGTACAAAGGGGGTTTCATGCCAGGGATGGGGGGCAGGGGGGTGCAGAGGAGTGCCCTGGGAGTTCAGAGGTGGGGCACATAGCATGGGCTGGGGGACAGGATTGGGATCCCAGAAAAGGGGGAGAAGAACACCCTCCAAACGGGGTACAGTCTTATCTTGAAATTTTATTTTGTTTCTTAAATTTTATTTGAAAGTAATTTCAAACTTTTGGAAGAGTTACAAAAAATATAATAGTTCAAAGAACATCCTCATACCCTTTACCCAGATTCATCTGTTGTGAACATTTATCCCATTTGCTTTATCATTTTCTGTGTGTGTGTGTGTGTGTGTGTAGAGATACAGAAATAAAAGAGATGGGGTACACACACACACTCTTGTGATTTTTCCTGAATCATTTAAGGGTAAGTTATATACATCGTGGCTCTTTACTCCTAAATACTTCCTTGTGTATTTCCTAAGATTAGAGATATTCTTTCAGGTAATCGCAATGTAGTTAGCAACTTCATAAATTTATATTGATGTAATATTTGTATGTAATCTACTGTCTATTTCCCCTTTTTATCAGTTGACCTAACAATGTTCTTTATAGCATCTTTTTGCCTGCCCGCACACGATCCGGGCTAGAATCAGGCGTTGCATTTAGTTGTCCTGTCTCTTTATCCTCCTTTGATCCAGAACATTGAAAAAATTGTCTTTTTTTTTTTTTTTTTTATAATTTGTTTTATTTTTGTTGTTGCTAGAAAGTTTTTTTTTCAGGTGATTCATGGGCAGGTTTCACCTCCATTTAAAATATAAAAAAGAAAATCCGTAATAAATAGCAATAATGGTGGCTAAGAGTCTTGGAGCCAGTCAGATCTGAATTTGAGCCCTAGTTGTACCATTGCTATGATTTTTCTTTCGACTCTGTATATATTTTTTATTTTTTAAATTGATGTGTTTTATTTTTGTTGTTGTTGAGAATATACACAGCAAAACATACACCGATTTGACAATTTCTCCATGTATAATTCGGTGACACTGATTACATTCCTTAAGTTGTACAACCATTCTCACTCTCCTTTTGTGAATTATTCCTCCACCGGTAACATAAACTCACTGTCCCCTAACCCTCCTATCTAACCTTTTGGCAACCCTGCAAATATTTCTGAGATGTTTACTAAGTAGCAGACACCATGCTGGTACTGGGGATAAAGACATAAAAGAGGCGAGGAAGACAGAAAATAAGCACTTAAAAAAAAAAATCATGAAGGAGGGGAGATGAGAAGGCAGAGGGGGACAGAAGCTGGCTGAATGGACAGGAAATAGAGGGTGGAGAGAAAGAGTGTGCTATCTCATTAGTGGGAGAGCAACTAGAAGTATATAGCAAGGTGTATATAAATTTTTGTATGAGTGACGTGATTTGTAAACTTTCACTTAAAGCACAATAAAAATTTAAAAAAGGAAAAAAAAATCATGAGATAAACTCAGATAATGCCGATGGATGCTATGAGGGGGCAAACCGGGTGACATGATAGAAATTGTCACTGACTGGAGGAGGGGCTCCTGTGGGGAGACCTCTCTGCAGAGGTGACATTTGAGCTGTGACCTGTGTAATGAGAAGAACCCAATTGTGCAAAAATCTGGGAGAAGAGTGTTCTAGGCTGAGGAAACAGCCCATGCAAAGGCTCTGAGGTTACAAGGAGAGTAGTGAGTTTGCGAAACAGCAGGGAGACCAGTGTGGCTGGAGGCTGGAGCAGAGCATAGGAGATAAGGACAGAGAAGGAAGCAGGCATCATGGCACATGGGTCTTTGTAAGGGGTTTGGATTTTATTTTCAGCCAATAAGTGTCACCTCTCTGAGCCTCAGTTTCTTTGTCTGTAATATTGGGCTCCTAATGCACCTGAGGTCCCTGGCTGGTGTACACAGTTTGCACTTGACTACTAACCGAAAGGTTGGCAGCTCAAAACCACCCAGTGGTACTGTGGAAGACAGGCCTGGTGATCTCCTTCCATAAAGATCACAGCCAAGAAAACACTATGGAGCAGTTCTGCTCTGTAACACATGGGGTCGCCAGGAGTTGGAATCAACTCGACAGCGATGGGTTTGGGTTTGGTTTAATAGCACCTGCCTCTTAGGATTCTTGTGAGGTTTAATGAGATAATAAAGTGTGCAACTTACTTAGGCTTCGTGCGAAGAAGGCATTTGATAAATGTGACTGATTGTTACTCATGACACGAGATGGTGGTGAGGGAGGAAATAAGGGGCTCAGACTCTTCCACACGAGCAGGGTCCCCTGTTCTGACAGTGTCTCCTTGCCCCATTAGGTTACCCAGGTTTCCAAGCCACGACCTACGCCAGCAGGAGTTACACAGGCCTTGCCCCTGGCTACACCTACCAGTTCCCTGGTAAGTCCTGCTTGGTAACCCTCTGCTGCCAGCATGACCCTGGCTCCCGGGCAGTCTGACTTCCTCAGGGCGGTGTCTGGGGGTGCATGGCTGGGGGTCTGCCTGCTGGAGGCTTGGAAGGAAGGGCATGTCTGAGGAAGGATTGCCTCCCCTCCTAGTCCCCTTCCCACCCCCTCCCCAGGAGCTGAAGCGGGGGCTCCCCGCCTGGCCCTGCATGGCACACTTCTTTCCCAGGCTGTCTCCACCTGCCTCTTACCTTTCTCTCCTCCCCACCCTACTCTGGAGTTGCCACTTCCAACAAAGAGAGCCTCAGGGTTTTGGTGAAGGGACGTCCCTGAGAACTGACTTGGGACATGTATAATGACCAGAGGCCCCTGGGTGCACAAGCGGTTTGTGATCAGCTACTAACCTAAAGGCTGGTAGTTCAAACTGACCCAGTGGCACCACAGAAGAAAGGCCTGTAAAGATTATAGCCAAGAAAACCCAATGGAGCTGCTCTACTCTGTCACATCGGGTCTCCATGAGTCCGAATTGACTCGACAGCAGTGGGTTTGGTTTGGTTTATAATGACCAGGTGCTATGCTGAGCCCTTTCTGGATAAGACCTTTTGATGCTCAAAATACTGAAGGAAAAGGAAAAAAAAAAAAAACTATGATTACAATCCTCATTTGTAATTCAGAATAAAAATTAACACTAAATAAGTGGCAGGAAGCCCAACAGAGTTTGGAACTTCCCCCATGATGACTCTCAATGTTGTTTTCCTTAAAATATCAAATACCAAATTCTTGAAACAACAAGAAAAATTGTTGTCTTCTTTTTCAGAGGGTCTCTAAGCACTTGCATCATCCACCTCTTGGGCTGTCCATTGGCTTAGAATCCTTTGTGTACTTTAAAAAATAATAATAATATTTTATTGTGTTTTCAGTGAAGGTTTATACAGCAGTTTAGGTTCCCATTCAACAATTTCTACACAGGTTGTTCAGTGACATTGGTTAAATTTTTCACAGTATGTGAACATTCTCATCATTTCCTTTCTGGTTGCTCCGTTTCCATTAATCTAGTTTTCCTACCCCCTTACATTCTCACCTTTGTTTTAAAGTTATCATTGACTGTTTGGTCTCACATAGGTGATTTCTTTTGTATATACTTTGTTGTCTAATCTTCACAATTATCTGAGGCGTGAGGTATGCTTATCCCTGTTTTATGAGGAAACAAGCTCAGAAAGGAGAAATGACCCTCCAAAATAACTCAGCTAGGAAGCGGTGGAGGTGGGAATCGAACCCAAGCCCACCTTACTTGAGGGCCATTGCTCTTCATCAGTGCTGCCACCCCAGTTTCCCACAAAAAAAGGAGAAGAGGGTGATTCTGGAAGATGTTTCTGGTATATTTCTAAGCCTGTTATTTATTTATTTATTTATTGGTTTAAATTTTTTTTCTTCTTAAAAATTTTATTGTGGTGAAAGTATACATCCCAAAACATATGCCTTCTCAACAGTTTCTACATGCAGAATACAGTGACATTGACTACATTTCCAGATCATTCCACCACCATTAACATAAACTCAATGCCCCCTCTGCAAAAACTCCCCCTTTCAATCCTAAACCTTTTAAGAAATAGCTGGAAGGTTAGATGGGAAGTTTAGGGGGCCGTGAGTTTATGTTAATAGGGGAGGAGGGAACGGTTTGGACCGGAGGGTGAGAATGGTGGCATAACTTGAAGAATGTAATCAATGTCAATGAATTGTACAGGTAGAAACTGTTGAATTGGTTTATGTTTGGCTGTGTGTATTTTCAACAACAACAAAATATTTAAAAGAAACAGTTGGAACTGTCGCTCCAGCATTGCCCCATGTCCAGGGTATAGGTGGCAACTCCGCCGCTCTCTCTTTCTTTGTGTCTGTGTCTCCTCTGCCTCTCCCTCCCCTGCCTGCTGGGGACCATGCTCACCCCCACCCCCAGCTCTTGGGTCCTGTGCATGGCCTGTCCCCCACCCAGTGTCCCTGTGGGTGCCTCTGTCCTCCCTGGGCTATGCCCCAGGGCCTCTCTGGCTTCCTCCTAAGCTGTTTTACGTTTTGTTTTAGAATTCCGTGTAGAGCGGACCCCTCTCCCGAGCGCCCCCGTCCTCCCCGAGCTTACAGGTCAGTCGCTCGGATTTCATACACCTCATAGGCCACAGGGGGAGAAAGAGAAGAGACCCAGGGACCTTCCTGGGGAAAGCTAGCCGGGACCCTTTTCTGCTGCCCGCTGGCCCTCTGGCTGTTGAGGCGCAGCAGCCTGTGCCGGGCATTGGCCAGTCCACGTAGCTACTTGGCCCTTGAGGATGGGGTATCAGGCCACACCCAGCAGATGAAAGCAAAGTCACTCATTCGTTTACTTGGCAAATATTTACCTAGCACCTCCAGAGTGCCAGGCACAATGGCCAGCCCTGGGATGCAGTGGCAAGCAAGCCGGGGTCTCAAACATAGAGCAAAGTGGGCCGGGTGGGGACTTGTGCAAACTGGAGTCGGCATGGCCCCTCAATTCCAGCCATCCCTGCCAAGCGGGATGCAGACCCAGTGCCCTCAGATCTCATTTTTTCTAGAGAAGCCAGAAACCTGGCTTTTGCTCTAGTTATGAAATTGCCAATTATCTTTCAATGTTGGTAACAAATTCCAAAAATTTTACAACACTGTGTGGGCCAAATGATACATATCCGAAGGCTGACTGCAGTCCTTTGGGCAAGTGGGAGGAGCTTGCTGGAACCAACTGGAACTTTCTCTTAGGCCAGCTCACTTGGTTCTGGAGCTGGGAGTGAGGCCAAGGGGGGTACATGTACAAATGAGGTGGGCTGCAAGGATTTTCTCTGTTTAACCTGCTTCTCCCCCTCCCTACCCCAGACTCTTGCCCCCCAACCTGGTAGCGTGTGGAGGATGTGAGCATGGATGTTGCTTTAGATGAGTCCTTTCTTCCAAAGGGTGGTCAGGGGTTCTTTTCCCAAAAATGGGGGAGGGGAGGAGAAACATGGGGTGAAGGAAAGGGAGGGAGGAGAGAGTCCTGGGGGTAGGGGTGATAAGAGGGTCTTCCTGAGCAGAGTGAGAGTTTGAAAAGCAATTTGGGGGTGAAGGATCCTGTCTATTCATTCCAGAAATACAAGCTTAAGACCTACTGTGCATGGGACACTCTGCCAGGCCCTGGGGACACAGCAGTGAGTCAAGAGGGAGCCAACCTCTGCTCTCGTTGAACTTGCAGTTTAGACAGGGAAGCCAATACTGATTATACAAATGAGAATTTCTTCGCAATTGTGATAAGCTCTTGCTTGGGGTGGCTCCTTTGATGTTGTTCTGTGGAAATGCCTAAATGGACCAAAACACAGACCTCAGAACCTTGCCCCTGCCCTGAAAGAACGGAGGGAAGATGCGTCCCCTCTACAGATATCTTAGGGTCCCTGGGTGGAGCAAACAATTAATGCACTTGGCTGCTAACTGAAAGATTGGAGGTTCAAACTCACCCAGTGGTGCCTTGGAAGAAAGACCTGATGATCTACTTCCAAAATACCAGCCACTGAAGACCCCATGGAGCACAGCTCTACTCTGACACACATGGGATTGCCATGAGTTGAAATCAACTCAATGGCAACTGGTTTCCAGTATCCCTTGCCCTAGGTCCAGTTCCAGGGCCAGGGTTGCCCAAACAGCACTGAGGGGCACATCTTGGCATGGAAGATGGTGTTCTTCCGGGCTTGTCAAACGGAAACTCTGAAGCCTTTCTGGGCAGGGGTTGTAGCCCTTGAAGAGCTGCAGTAGCACAGTCACACAGTAGGGGGCATTCACCCCTGAACTCAAAGGATTCCCCAGGCTCAAGTTAAGGGGCTATTTAAGCAGAAGCCACTGCTGTGTCTTCAGCAGACATTAAACACCAGCTGTGCACAAGACAAGGCGTTAGATACTGTGAGGGTGAAGGAGTAGACGACAAACAAGGAAATAGCAAGCTCCCTATGCCTTGAAAGACGGGATCACAGAAAAGGGGCTGAGGGAATTGTGTGTGTGGGGGGCGTGGTTTGGTCATTTCTGGCTGGGTGGTCAGGGATGCCCTGAGACAAGGACTCTGATGCACACAATTTACTGAGGGCATGCTCTCAGGAGAAGGGGGGTGAAGGAAGCAGGACAAGGCAGTGGAAGTTGCTAAGCAAAGATGGAGTCTAGCTTCCACCTGATCCCACAGGGAGCTCTGGAGGGTGAATCATACCACAGAATAAGTCTCTTCTTGAGAGAAGGGGGTGGGCCATTTGTGTCTGTGGTGGTCAGTCATGGGCTGCAATCCACTGGAGTTGGGATGAGGGACATATAGCCTCCCAGGTACCTCTGGGCAAGGTGGCTCCTGTTCTGTAAGGGAATTCTCTGGAGAAGAGGGCAGCTGCAAGCAACACAGCAGCTTCGGGATGAATGCACCTGCCTGATAAAGGGGGTCTGGGTGGGGAACAACAGTGTCCCCTACAGCCCCTGAGGAACCCAGCATCATGAATCAAGCCCTGCCTCCACCCTCTATGAGCTGTGGATTGTCCGAGTGTGTCCCATGAGTCCTGGGGAGAAACTGAGGCAGAGGGGCTTACTGGGAAGCTGCCCTCTCTCATACTTTTCTCCATCCATTCCACTGGTCAGGGCACAAATGGTGGCCCAAGGTAGATCTTTCTGCCTTGTCCTCTGAGGTGGGGTAAGCCTGAGGGGGGCTCTGCCCAGAAGGTAGGGGTCCCCTTCATCCACCTCTGTCCCCTCACCGGTCACGCTAAAGTGCCCATACCTTTCCTTTCAGCGATTCCTCTCACTGCTTACGGACCAATGGCGGCAGCAGCAGCAGCAGCAGCTGTGGTTCGAGGAACAGGTGAGGCCTTCTGAGCTGCAGGACATGAGGAAGGAAGCACAGGGGGCAGAGAGAGGAGGGGACTTGGCCAC
Source organism: Elephas maximus indicus (assembly GCF_024166365.1). NCBI lineage: Eukaryota > Metazoa > Chordata > Mammalia > Proboscidea > Elephantidae > Elephas > Elephas maximus. Next base: position 17,749,535 of record NC_064840.1, on the reverse strand, counting down.
TGCCACACCTTTTTCAGAGGGGCTCATTTATTAGTTCACTCAGAAGTATTAGCTGAGCACCCACTGTGTGCTAGGCATTGTGCAGGCACTTGGAATCCCACTAGAGTGGGACTGGCGTGACCTCTGCCCTCCAGAGCTTACAGGCTGGTGGTGGCATCAGGTGTTACAAAAACAATACTACTGAAGAATGATACTGCCTCCCTGGGGGAGGTTAGGTACTAGAGGAGCTCATAGCTAGGGCCTCAAAGGAAGGCCAGGGAAGGCTTCCAGGAGCAAGGATCTCTTAACCTCAGACTTGAAGGCAAAGAGGAGGAACAGTGTTCCTGGCAGAGGGAATGGCATGTGCAAAGGCTTAGAGACCAGTCAGTGTGGGTATAGAGTGTGGGGGTGGAGAGTGGCGAGAAGGAGACACTGAACATTTTAGGCAGCAGGATGAGGTAGGTCAGTCAGGTTTTAGGAAATGCATCCCAGGTACATAGGGAAGGGTTTGAAGGGGCTTGAAGTGAGGAGGCCGGGAGAGAGGAAGCTGCTGAGTGGAGAGACAGGAAATGGGAGGCCTGGACTAGCAGGGGTGGGTGAGTGGGCTTGGAAAGCTACCAGGAGGTGGACTGATAGGATTTGCTGGGACTTGGCGGAGAGAGAGCAGGAGGGGTCAAGGTCAGGGTGGGTGGGGCCGTGCGGTGGCAGTGGGCACCAGAGCTATCACTGTCTTTTTTCTGGGTTGCCAGGCTCTCACCCCTGGACGATGGCTCCCCCTCCAGGTTCGACTCCCAGCCGCACCGGGGGCTTCCTGGGGACCACCAGTCCCGGCCCCATGGCCGAGCTCTACGGGGCGGCCAATCAGGACTCGGGGGTCAGCAGTTACATCAGCGCCGCCAGCCCCGCCCCCAGCACTGGCTTCGGCCACAGTCTTGGGGTGAGTGGCCAGGCCCTGGAACGCCCTGAAGTTGATAGAGGGAGAGACCTTGTGTAGTGGAGGCAGAAGAAGGGCGAGGGATGATGGGTAGAAAAAGAGAGGGTCCCTAAGAGGGGAGAGTGGGGGTTGTCATTCATTAATTGGGCTTTTAATAATGGCCCTCTGTGTACCAGGCATTAGGTGGGCCTTAGGGATACCATGAGGTGTCCCTGAGTGGTGCAAATGGTTAAGCACTCAAATACTAGCCATGTGGTTGGCAGTTTGAACCCACCCAGAAGCACCTGAGAAGACAGGCCTGGTGATCTGCTTCCAAAAGGTCACAGCCTTGAAAACCCTATGGACCTGATCTACTGTGCACACATGGGGTCGCCATGAGTCGGAATCGACTCAGTGGCAACTAACAACAGGAACACCGTGTGAAAGCGGCATACGCCATTTCTGCCCTCATGGAGGTTAGATTCGAACTTAGGGGTCCCCTGACTTACCAGGATGCTGGTTACATACAGATTCCCAGGACCTACCCGAGAGCTTTTTAATAGGACTGCAGTGGGAACCCGGGTGGCATAGTGGTTAAAAGAGCTACACCTGCTAAAAGTCAGCAGTTCGAATCCACCAGGTACTCCTTGGAAACCACATGGGGCAGTTCTACTGTGTCCTATAGGGTCCGCTATGAGTTGGAGTTGACTCAGTGGCAACAGGTTTGGTTTTCTTTAGTGCAGTGGGGGCATTCGGGGCAAGGCTAAAGAAGGCTTTGTGCTCCACCTCAGGGTTCCTGCGGGAGAACAAGGGAGCCCCTAGGCTTGGTCTGTTTTCCCCAGGAATCTAGGAGTCAAATTCTTTTCTTCCCAGGGCCCCTTGATCGCCACAGCTTTCACCAATGGGTACCACTGAAGCAGGGGACAGGTGGCAGGAGGTAAGGAGGGCGGGGGGAGGGAACAATACAAGGTGGAGGGCGGTACCAGGGAACATGGGACACCCCTGGCCCTTACAGAACCCACAGTCCGGGGGGGAGACAGACATATAAAAAGATGCTCAACCTGCTACATTTAAAAATGCCAATTAAAACCAGACCAAGGCACCACATTTCCCCTATCAGGTTGGCAAAGTTTTCTGAAGCCCCACCGTGCCCAACATGGATGAGGGTGCAGGGGAGACAGTGTTGGAAATGGGCTCGGTTGTTCCGGAAGGGCAGTCTGGAGGGGCTTATCCAGATTTGAAATATGCAGGCCCTTTGGCCCAATAATTCCACTTGTAGGCATTTATTTTAAAAGTTGGAAATACCCAGAATGCCTCTCAAAAATAAATGAGGGTGTGTGTACACAATGGAATATTACACAGCTATTAAAACAGGCTACAGCGGATAATGGTGATGGTTGAATAACATACGGAGCGTAATTAATGTACATGTAAACAATGTTAAAATACGAAAAAAGCGAGAAGGGGGAAAAAAAAGAAAGATACAGTTGAGGTATGTATCAACACAGAACCCTGTGCACACACTCAGAAAACGCAGTATGATGAGGGCCGCAGTAGGGACACGATGGGGTACTGTGTGAACCAGTGACATTTCATTCATTCACTCAGACAAGTATGGAGGGATGAACAAGGCTCCTCTCTCAATCTACAGACAAAAATCAAGTAAACAAATGAGATGGTTTGAAATAGTGTGGGTGTGAGGAGCCCCTTTTGATAAGGGGTTCAGAGGAGGTGTCAGGGAGGAGGTGACATTTGAACAAATTTCAATAAATTCAATATCTGGAGAAAGAGCATTCAAAACAGGGAACAGCAAAAGCAAAAGCCGGGAACAAAGCTCACCTAGGAGGGGCTTAGGGGAAGCCCCAAAGAGAGGCCAGGCCCCCATAACCTCCCTACTGTGTCCTCAGCGCCCCAGCCTGCAGCTGACTGAGGACCACGAGTGAGCCAGCCGAGGGGGCGGGGACACCTCAGCCGCAGCCGCCGCCCCCTCCCCCGCAGCGACTCGGACCCCGCTACTGCCTGCCCCCATCTCCCTGGGCCCGGCCCCTGCCCTGCTGCCCCCCACATCATCTCGCCCCCCTACTAACCTCCCCCTCTTCTGCCCTCACCCCCACTGCCCTTGCCCGCTTTTATTTATTTTGGATTAGCCAGTTGCCCCCCTCGTTCTCCCCTCTTGGGCCTGCGCCCCTCCCTCCCCGCCGCGCCCCTATAGGACCCCCAAGAAAGCTTTTGTATTTGTGCATAGCTAGAGTGAGGGCGGAGGGAGCCTGCTACAGCGGCCGCAGCCCCAACGCGTTTTTTATTCTGATTTTCCTTCCTTTTCTCTGTTCTTTCCTTTTTTTTTCCCCTTCATTTTTTAAAAAGAGAAACCGTTTTTAAACTATTTCTAGGTTTGTGAATGTGAAGCCCCAGGCCGCAGGGGGCAAGGGGCCAGGTGCCCCCCACCAGCTGAGAACAAACTGTCTATGTGGGTGTGGGTCCCTGGCCGCAGCCCTGGGGCCTGGAGAGGAGGACAGGGCTGTGCAGGCCAGGCCGAGCCCCTGGACCCATCCCCGTCCTGTATCATATGTAAATACTGTGAGGTGAAGCCCCCACCCCCTCTGGACCCTTGCGGGTGAGGGCATCGTCTCCCCGCTCCCATGTTTCTGTCCCCTCCTCAGACACCGTTACTGTAAGCTTGTAGGCCTCCGCTGTGGCAGCAGCAGGCCAGCTCTCTCAGGCCCTCAGGGGGGGAAAGGCCTTGAGTCTCCTCACCCGGAAAACCCAGTGTAGGGGGCGAGGGAAGAGAAGGGCTCGCCTGGGGCCACCGCTGGAAAGGAATTAACTCTCCAAAGGTCTCCCCCTGCCCCCTGCCCAGGTTGGGCCCTCATGGCTTCTGCTCTGAGCCCCCTGCCCTCCTTACGTGGGCACAGGGGACATTTTGGGAAGGGGCGGACCCCAGGGGAAAGCAAAGCTTCTCAGGGAACCCCCACATTCTCTCATTGAAGTTTCCCACCAGGATGGTCCCATGGCCAGAGCCCCTGGGTAGCCCCCCCGCCACAGAACCTCCCTTCAAAGGAAGAAGAGGCTCAGGGTCTGAATCTCATGACCAGCGGCCTGGCTGGCGGCAAGGCTGAGGCCCACCCATGGTCTTCTCTGGCTCCCTCTCCCTCAGGCCTTAGACTGGGGGCCTAAACTCCCCCCTCACAGCCCCCACCCCTCAAACCTCCCCTTTGGAGAGTTAATTGTGTGAGGTGCTTAACCTATTAGCCCTGAGAACACAAAGCAATAATCTTTGTTACTGAGACTCGGCTGTTCCTGTTGTGTTTTTTTTTTTTTTTTTAATGTTTCCTAATAAAAGAGAAGCTGCATTTTATTGGTTTTTATTTTTAATTTTCTACGTTTGAGCTGAGTCCTGAGGGACTTGGCCTCCCTTTTCTCTCTTCCCTCTGGCCCTTCCACCCCCTTGGGCCCATCCATGGGCTCAGGGCTATGGAATTCCGTTTTCTGATTTGTTTGGGGAATTTTTTTTTAAAAAGATGTTACATGGTGTTTTAAAGCCAGCAAGTTACCACCCTCCGGTGTCTCTTCTCTCCACATCTGTAACTTCTTTTTCCAGGTTTTATTTTCAGTTTTAAATTCCTAATAAATTATTTGAAAACGGTGCTGGGCTTGTGACTGTCTTCGTGTCTGTGTGTATTTGGGTTGAAATACCTCCGGGATCCCTGTTTTCTTGCTCAGACCCTCCAGCTTTCCTTCTGGAATGATCCGCACTTTCCATTTGACCCAGCTTCCATCTCCAAATTCTGGAACAGCCTCAAAGTTTAGCGTTGGACCCCTTTCCTCTGGTTTGCCTGTAACCCAGAGAGAATCCTAAGAGGATAAGGTAGGAAAACCAGCTCAGATGAGGGTGGGGAGCTGTTACGGCCAAATGGTTGGAAACATGGGTTTCAACTCCCGACTCCTCCTCTTCCTAGCTGAAGGACGGTTCGCTGAGCCTCAGTTTTCTCATCTGTCAAAGGGGAACAAGAGAAGCCAGGCACAAAAGGTCACATATTGAATGATTCCATTTATATGAAATATCCAGAATAGAGAGACGGCAGATGGTTGGTTGCCAGGGGCTGAGGGCAACCAGGAACGTCTCAGTCATCTATTGCTGCTGTAACAGAAATACCACAAGTGGATGTCTTTAACAAAGAGAAATTTATTCTCTCACAGTTTAGGAGGCTCGAAGTCTGACTTCAGGGTGCCAGCTCTAAGTGAAGGCTTTCTCTCCCTGTCAGTTCTGGGGGAAGGTCCTTGGCACCAGTCTTCCCCTGGTCTAGGAGTTTTTCAGTGCAGGTACCTGGGTCCAAAGGAAGCAAGCTCCTGGCATTTCTTTTTTTTATTAACTTTTATTGAGCTTCAAGTGAACGTTTACAAATCAAGTCAGTCTGTCACATATAAGTTAATATACATCTTACTCCTTACTCCCACTTGCTCTCCCCCTAATGAGTCAACCCTTCCAGTCTCTCCTTTTGTGAAAACTTTGGCAGCCTCCAACTCTCTCTATCTTCCCATCCCCCCTCCAGACAGGAGATGCCAACACAGTCTCAAGTGTCCACCTAATATTATTAGCTCACTCTTCATCAGCATCTCTCTCCCACCCACTGTCCAGTCCCTTTCATGTCTGATGAATTGTCTTCGGGGATGGTTCCTGTCCTGTGCCAACAGAAGGTTTGGGGACCATGACCGCCGGGATTCCTCTAGTCACATCCAGACCATTAAGTCTGGTCTTTTTATGAGAATTTGGGGTCTGCATCCCACTTATCTCCTGCTCCCTCAGGGGTTCTCTATTGTGCTCCCTGTGAGGGCAGTCATCGATTGTGGCCGGGCACCAACTAGTTCTTCTGTTCTCAGGATAATGTAGGTCTCTGGTTCATGTGGCCCTTTCTGTCTCTTGGGCTCTTAGTTGTCGTGTGACCTTGGTGTTCTTCATTCTCCTTTGCTCCAGGTGGGTTGAGACCAGTTGATGCATCTTAGATGGCCGCTTGTTAGCTTTTAAGACCCCAGACGCCACATTTCAAAGTGGGATGCAGAATGTTTTCATAATAGAATTATTTTGCCAATTGACTTAGAAGTCCCCTTAAACCATGGTTCCCAAACCCCCACCCTTCCTCCGCTGACCTTTGAAGTATTCAGTTTATCCCGGAAACTTCTTTGCTTTTGGTCCAGTCCAGTCCGGTTGAGCTGACCTTCCATGTATTGAGTGTTGTCCTTCCCTTCCCCTAAAGCAGTTCTTATCAGCTAATTAATCAGTAAAAAACCCTCTCCCTCCCTCCCTCCCTCCCCGCCGTAACCACAAAAGTATGCGTTCTTCTCAGTTTATACTATTTCTTATAATAGTGGTCTTATGCAATATTTGTCCTTTTGCCACTGACTGATTTCGCTCAGCATAACGCCTTCCAGGTTCCTCCATGTTATGAAATGTTTGACAGATTCGTCACTGTTCTTTATCGATACGTAGTATTCCATTGTGTGAATATACCACAATTTATTTACCCTTTCATCCGTAGATGGACACCTTGGTTGCTTCCAGCTTTTTGCTATTGTAAACAGAGCTGCAATAAACATGGGTGTGCATATATCTGTTTGTGTGAAGGCTCTTGTTTCTCTAGGGTATATTCCGAGGAGTGGGATTTCTGGGTTGTATGGTAGTTCTATTTCTGTTTAAGATAACGCCAGATAGATTTCCAAAGTGGTTGTACCATTTTACATTCCCACCAGCAGTGTATAAGAGTTCCAATCTCTCCTCAGCCTCTCCAACATTTATTATTTTGTGTTTTTTGGATTAATGCCAGCCTTGTTGGAGTGAGATGGAATCTCATCGTAGTTTTAATCTGCATTTCTCTAATGGCTAATGATCGAGAGCATTTTCTCATGTATCTGTTAGCTGCCTGAATATCTTCTTTAGTGAAATGTGTGTTCATATCCTTTGCCCACTTCTTGATTGGGTTGTTTGTCTTTTTGTGGTTGAGTTTTGACAGAATCATGTAGATTTTAGAGATCAGGCGCTGGTCGGAGATGTCATAGCTGAAAATTCTTTCCCAGTCTGTAGGTGGTCTTTTTACTCTTTTGGTGAAGTCTTTAGATGAGCATAGGTGTTTGATTTTTAGGAGCTCCCAGTTATCGGGTTTCTCTTCATCATTTTTAGTAAGGTTTTGTATTCTGTTTATGCCTTGTATTAGGGCTTCTGGGGTTGTCCCTATTTTTTCTTCCATGATCTTTATCGTTTTAGTCTTTATGTTTAGGTCTTTGATCCACTTGGAGTTAGTTTTTGTGCATGGTGTGAGGTATGGGTCCTGTTTCATTTTTTTGCAAATGGATATCCAGTTATGCCAGCACCATTTGTTAAAAAGACTATCTTTTCCCCAATTAACTGACACTGGTCCTTTGTCAAATATCAGCTGCTCATACGTGGATGGATTTATATCTGGGCTCTCAATTCTGTTGCATTGGTCTATGTGCCTGTTGTTGTACCAGTACCAGGCTGTTTTGACTACTGTGGCTGTATAATAGCTTCTGAAATCAGGCAGAGTGAGGCCTCCCACTTTCTTCTTCTTTTTCAGTAATGCTTTGCTTATCCGAGGCTTCTTTCCCTTCCATATGAAATTGGTGATTTGTTTCTCTATCACCTTAAAAAATGAGATTGGAATTTGGATCAGAAGTGCATTGTATGTATAGATGGCTTTTGGTAGAATAGACATTTTTACTATGTTAAGTCTTCCTATCCATGAGCAAGGTATGTTTTTCCACTTAAGTAAGTCCTTTGGAATTTCTTGTAGTAGAGCTTTGTAGTTTTCTTTGTATAGGTCTTTTACATCCTTGGTAAGATTTATTCCTAAGTATTTTATCTTCTTGGGGGCTACTGTGAATGGTATTGATTTGGTTATTTCCTCTTCAATGTTCTTTTTGTTGATGTAGAGGAATCCAAGTGATTTTTGTATGTTTATTTTATAACCTGAGACTCTGCCAAACTCTTCTATTAGTTTCAGTAGTTTTCTGGAGGATTCCTTAGGGTTTTCTGTGTATAAGATCATGTCATCTGCAAATAGAGATAATTTTACTTCCTCCTTGCCAATCCGGATGCCTTTTATTTCTTTGTCTTGCCTAATTGCCCTGGCTAGGACTTCAAGTACGATGTTGAATAAGAGCGGTGATAAAGGGCATCCTTGTCTGGTTCCCGTTCTCAAGGGAAATGCTTTCAGGTTATCTCCATTTAGAGTGATGTTGGCTGTTGGCTTTGCATAGATGCCCTTTATTATGTTGAGGAATTTTCCTTCAATTCCTATTTTGGTGAGAGTTTTTATCATAAATGGGTGTTGGACTTTGTCAAATGCCTTTTCTGCATCAATTGATAAGATCATGTGGTTTTTGTCTTTTCTTTTATTTATGTGGTGGATTACATTAATGGTTTTTCCGACATTAAACCAGCCTTGCATACCTGGTATAAATCCCACTTGATCGTGGTGAATTATTTTTTTGATATGTTGTTGAATTCTATTGGCTAGAATTTTGTTGAGGATTTTTGCATCTATGTTCATGAGGGATATAGGTCTGTAATTTTCTTTTTTTGTAATGTCTTTACCTGGTTTTGGTATCAGGGAGATGGTGGCTTCATAGAATGAGTTGGGTAGTATTCCGTCCTTTTCTATGCTTTGAAATACCTTTAGTAGTAGTGGTGTTAACTCTTCTCTGAAAGTTTGGTAGAACTCTGCAGTGAAGCCGTCCGGGCCAGGGCTTTTTTTTGTTGGGAGTTTTTTGATTACCGTTTCAATCTCTTTTTTTGTTATGGGTCTATTTAGTTGTTCTACTTCTGAATATGTTAGTTTAGGTAGGTAGTGTTTTTCCAGGAATTCATCCATTTCTTCTAGGTTTGCAAATTTGTTAGCATACAATTTTTCCTAATAATCTGATATGATTCTTTTAATTTCATTTGGTTCTGTTGTGATGTGGTCCTTCTCGTTTCTTATTCGGGTTATTTGTTTCCTTTCCTGTATTTCTTTAGTCAGTCTAGCCAAATGGTTTATCAATTTTGTTAATTTTTTCAGAGAACCAGCTTTTGGCTTTGTTAATTCTTTCAATTGTTTTTCTGTTCTCTAATTCATTTAGTTCAGCTCTAATTTTTATTATTTGTTTTCTTCTGGTGTCTGATGGATTCTTTTGTTAGTCACTTTCTATTTGTTCAAGTTGTAGGGACAGTCCTCTGATTTTGGCTCTTTCTTCTTTTTGTATGTGTGCATTTATCGATATAAATTGGCCTCTGAGCACTGCTTTTGCTGTGTCCCAGAGGTTTTGATAGGAAGTATTTTCATTCTCGTTGCTTTCTATGAATTTCCTTATTCCCTCCTTGATGTCTTCTATAACCCAGTCTTTTTTCAGGAGGGTATTGTTCAGTTTCCAAGTATTTGATATCTTTTCCCTAGCTTTTCTGTTATTGATTTCTAGTTTTATTGCCTTGTGGTCTGAGAAGATGCTTTGTAATATTTCGATGTTTTGGATTCTGCAAAGGTTTGTTTTATGACCTAATAGGTGGTCTATTCTAGAGAATGTTCCATGTGCGCTAGAAAAAAAAGTATACTTTGCAGCAGTTGGGTGGAGGGTTCTGTATAAGTCAATGAGGTCAAGTTGGTTGATTGTTGTAATTAGGTCTTCCATGTCTCTATTGAGCTTCTTACTGGATGTCCTGTCCTTCTCCGAAAGTGGTGTGTTGAAGTCTCCTACTATAATTGTGGAGGTGTCTATCTCACTTTTCAGTTCTGTTAAAATTTGATTTATGTATCTTGCAGCCCTGTCATTGGGTGCATAAATATTTAATATGGTTATGTCTTCCTGATCAATTGTCCTTTTTATCATTATGTAGTGTCCTTCTTTATCCTTTGTGGTGGATTTAAGTCTGAAGTCTATTTTGCCAGAAATTAATATTGCTACTCCTCTTCTTTTTTGCTTATTGTTTGCTTGATATATTTTTTTCCATCCTTTGAGTTTTAGTTTGTTTCTGTCTCTAAGTCTAAGGTGTGTCTCTTGTAGGCAGCATATAGATGGATCGTGTTTCTTTATCCAGTCCGTGGCTCTCTGTCTCTTTATTGGTGCATTTAGTCCATTTACATTCAGCGTAATTATAGATGAATAAGTGTTTAGTGTTGTCATTTTGATGCCTTTTTATGTGTGTTGTTGACAATTTCATTTTTCCACATACTTTTTTGTGCTGAGACGTTTTTCTTAGTAAATTGTGAGATCATCATTTTCGTAGTGTTTGACTTTATGTTTGTTGAGTCGTTACGTTTTTCTTGGCTTTTATCTTGAGTTATGGAGTTGTTATACCTCTTTGTGGTTACCTTATTATTTACCCCTATTTTTCTAAGTAAAAACCTAACTTGTATTGTTCTATGTCGCCTTGTATCATTCTCCATATGGCAGTTCTATGCCTACTGTATTTAGTCCCTCTTTTTGATTATTGTGATCTTTTACATAATTGACTTCAGTGATTCCCTGTTATGAGCATTTTTTTTAATTAATCTTAATTTGTTTTTGTGATTTTCCTATTTGAGTTGATATCAGGATGTTCTGTTTTGTGACCTTGTGTTGTGCTGGTGTCTGATGTTATTGGTTTTCTCTTCGTTTTCCGTCTCTAAATCTGTGTTTGTTGTTCAGGGTTCGTAGATTGTTATGTATGTGATCGATTCACTTGTTTTTCCGAGTCTTTGTTGCAAGAGGGATCCGAGGTAGCGTCTACCTAGTCCGCCATCTTGGCCCCGCCTCTCTCCTGGCATTTCTTGCTTGGTGGTAATGAAGTCCGCTTGACTCTGCTTGCTTCTCTTATGTCTCAAAAGAGATTGATTTAAAACACAACTTAGTCTTGTAGATTGAGTCTTGCTTCATTAACATAACTGCCTCTAATCCTGCCTTGTTAACAACATAGTGGTAGGATTTATAACATGGTAAATAGTTGTTAGGTGTCATGGAGTCAATTTTTACTCATAGCAACCCTGTATGACAGAGTAGAACTGCCCCCATAGGGTTTTCTTGGCTGTGATCTTTAAAAAAATTTTTTTTACTGTTCTTTAGATAAAGGTTTACAGAACAAACTAGTTTCTCATTAAACAATTAATATACATATTGTTTTGTGACATTGGTGGCCAACCCTATGACATGTCAACACTCTCCCCTTCTCGGCCTTGGGTTCCCCATTACCAGCTTTCCTGTCCCTTCCTGCCTCCTCATCCTTGCCCCTGGGCTGGTGTGCCCATTTAGTCGCCTTTTGTTTTTATGGGCCTGTCTAATCTTTGGAGCCCTGGTGTCACAGTGGTTAAGAGTTCGCCTGCTAATCGAAAGGTTGGCAATTCAAATCCACCAGCCGCTCCTTGGAAACCCTATGGGGCAGTTCTACTCTGTCCTATAGGGTCGCTATGAGTTGGAATCGACTTGACGGAATGGGGTTTTGTTTGTTTGTTTGTTTGGTCTAATCTTTGGCTGAAGGGTGAGCCTCAGGAGTGACTTCATTACTAAGCTATAAGGGTGTCCAGAGACCATACTCTCAGGGTTTCTCCAGTTTCTGTCAGGCCAATAAGTCTGGTCTTTTTTTGTGAGTTAGAATTTTGTTCTACATTTCTCTCCAGCTCTGTCTGGGACCCTCTATTGTGATCTCCATCAGGGCAGTCAGTGGTGGTTACCAGGCACCACCTAGTTGTGCTGGACTCAGTCTGTTGGAGACTGTGGCAGTTGTGGCCCATTAGTCCTTTGGACAAATCTTTCCCTTTTGTCTTTGGTTGTCTTCATTCTCCCTTGCTCCAGATGGGGCGAGACCAGTGGAGTATCTTAGATGGCCACTCACAAGCTTTAAGACACAGGCACTACTCACCGAAGTAGAATGCGGAACGTTTTCTTTATAAACTATGTTATGCCACTTGAGCTAGATGTTCACCCTGTAGCTGTAATCTTTATGGGAACAGATCACCAAGTTTTTCTCCCACAGGGCCACTGGATAGGTTCAAACCACCAATTTTTTGGTTAGCAGCCAGATGCTTAAGCATTGCGCCACTAGGGCTCCTTTGGTAAATTGTTCTTGTTGTTAGGTGCCATTGAGTCAGTTCCAGCTCACAGCGACCCTGTGTACAACAGGACAAACACACTGCTCAGTCCTGCACCGTCCTCAGGATCACTGTTATGCTTGAGCCTGTTGTTGCAGACACTGTGTCAATACATTTTGTTGAGGGTCTTCCTCTTTTTTGCTGACCCTCTACCACTCATGATGTCCTTCTCCAGGGACTGATCCTCCCTGATAACATGTCCAAAGCATGTGAGACAAAGTCTTGCCAGCCTCACTTCTAAAGAGCATTCTGGCTGTACTTCTTCCAAGACAGATTTGTTCCTTCTTTCAGCAGTCCATGGTATATTCAACGTTCTTAGCCAACACCATAATTCAGAGGCATCAATTTGTCTTTGGTCTTCCTTATTCATTGCCTGGCTTTTGCATGCATCTGAGGCAATTGAAAATACCATGGCCTTTGGTAAATAGGTGCTGTTAGTATCGGGCTGCCCCAGATGCTGGGAAATGGGTGACTGGAGCTCAGCAATAGCTGCCTCCACTGAGTGGGATGAACAGCTCCTGGTTTGCACATTAATTTGACAACTATTTCCCAAGCATCTACTGTGTACTAGGCACTGTGTTAGGCATTAATAGGGTGACCAACTCAACTCATCCCGGTTTGCCCATTTTCCTGGTTTGGGAACCACTGGCTACATATTGGAGCCCTGGTGGCAAACTGGTTAAGAGCCTGGCTGCTAACCAAAAGCTCGGCAGTTGGAATCCACCAGCCACTCCTTGGAAACCCTATGGGGCAGTTCTACTCTGTCCTATCAGGTCACTATGAATTGGAATCAACTCAATGGCATCAGGTTTGGTTTTGGTTTTTTGGCTACAGGTCATTCCACTTCCTGGATGGGTGGGGCATTAGAGAGTGGATGCCACTGGCGCAGTTCGGAGGAGAGGCTGAGGATGGTAGCTTTGGGTGTGGAAAAAAGGTACAGGTACTTTAAGTACTGCCTCAATTTGGTGATCTGTAACAGCACTCAAGTATGGAGTAACCTGCGTAAAGCTCTAAGTATCTTTCTAGGCACGCACCCAGTGGATGTTAGCCATTGTTATTGTTGTTACTGTTATTGAAGGGAGCCCTGGACTAAGAGGTAGGCAGACAGAGGTTCAAATCTCATCTCTATCACTTTCTAGCTGTATGAATTTAGGCCAGTTACTTAAGCTCTCTGAGCCTCACTTTTCTTCATCTGAAAAATGGGGGTGATAATACGAACAACAACAACAACGATAATAACTAGGTCAGAAGATTCCTATGAGGCTGAAAGACAATGTCGGGAAAGCCCTCAGCACAGTTGCTGAGCATATAACCCCAAGCCATTGAGTCAATTTCAACTCATAGTGACCCTATAGGACAGGGTAGAACTGCCCCATAGAGTTTTCAAGGAGCACCTGGTGGGTTCGAACTGCCGACCTTTTGGTTAGCAGCCGTAGCACTTAACCACTACGCCACCAGGGTTTCCTGAGCATGTAGAGGTGCTCAGCAAATAGTTAACTGTTCTTAAGCATTCCTGGAAGCAGGAGGCTTTCTTCAGAGGCTGGGCAGGCATGACCTTGCAAGAGTGTGGGTACGCTGTCACCTGAAAGAGTAAAGAAGCTATCCTTAGTTGTTCTTTCCACTGGACAGTGTGTTCTTTCCAGGCTGGGAGAGGCTGGGCTGCTAGCACCTGTGCAGCAGAGGGTCATGGTGCAGAGGGTAGGAGCTTGGGGAGGGCTCCCCAGTGACCTGCTGGGTCCATTCTTCTGCTACCTTTGTGGCCCAGGTGCCAGGTTTGGGCTGTAACATGGGATATGCCTCTTTCCAGAGGGAGAGCATTTACACCAGCAGCCTGAGCTCCTCCCCTACCAGGTGCTTTGCCTAAGCCACTGCCTGTGGGAATTTGCCCAGCCTGCCTCTTGGAAAGCGTCCAGCTGGCTAGGGGATGGGGAGGTGGGCAGGACTATACCTCCTCTTGACCCCAAGGGGCTTTCGGCATCTCTACTGTCCATTCCCTCTCCTCAAGGGGTATTATGATATAGTAAGCACCAGATCTGACTCACATCTTGGTCCTGCTGTGTGACGCTGGGGCAGTCGCTTAACCTCTCTGAGCCTCATATGTCCCCTGTGTAAAATGGAGTTTGTAGTTGGACTTAACCTCAAAGGGTCCTGCCAGGTGTTTAGCACAGTGTCTCGTGTAGAATTACAAAAAAAAACCCAAAAACCTGTTGTCAATTCCAACTCATAGCAACCCTACAGGACAGAATAGAACTACCCCACAGGGTTTGCCAAGGAGTGGCTGGCGGATTCAAGCTGCCAACCTTTTTGTTAGCTGCCATAGCTCTTAACCACTATACCAGAGCTCCTGCGTAGAGTTAATGCTCAGTAAATGGTTGCTATTACCATTAGCCTTGGAGGACTTCGTATCTCTGACTACTCCTCCTTCCTCAGGCCATGTCCAACCACCCACTTAGCAGCACCCAGGCCGAAATTCAGCAGCAGTGCCTGTTCCTCTGGGTCTTTGTGACCCCAAAGAACCCAGATAAAAGGACTTAACTTTTTTTTTTAATTGTGTTTTAGGTGCAAGTTTACAGGCCAAATTTGTTTCTCGTTCAAAAACTTGTACACAAATTGTTTTGTGATATTGGTTGCAATCCCTACAACATGTCGGCACTCTCCCCCTTTCCCTTTACACTCCGATGGTTTCCCCTGGCCCCTTCTGCCTTCTCGTCTTTGCTTTCGGTCAGGTGTTACCCATTTGGTTTCACATACTTGACTGAACTAAGAAGGACATTCCTCATCTGTGTTGTTTGTTTTATAGGCCTCTCTAATCTTTGGCTGGAAAGATTAGAGAAGCCTATAGAAAAACCTTTGGGAGTGGTTTCAATTCTGAGTTAGCAGGGTGTCCTGGGGCCATAATCTCAGGGGTTCCTCTAGTTTCTCTCAGGACTTAACTTCTAGTTGCTGAACCTTTCCTTTCCCTGGGCAGCCTCTACTCATTGTGTGGCTGAAGAGGCAGAACCATTCAGTCAGGCTGATGTGGGCTCTTGAGTTAATCCTACTCTCCTCCAGCAGCTCTCACAGCCCTTCCAGCCTCTGGCCAGCACTAGAGCAATCGAACCTTCTATATCTATGCTGTCCAATAGGGTAGCCACTAGCAATATAGGGTTACTAAGCATTTAAAATGTGGCTAGTATGACTGAAAGGCTCTCTGGGTGGTATAAATGGTTAAGCACTGAGTGGCTAACTGAAAGTTTGGTGGTTCAAATCTATCCAGAGGCACCTGAGGAGCAAGGCCTGGTGATCTCCTTCCAGAAGATCACAGCCATTGAAAACCCTACGGAATGTAGTTCTGATCTGAAACGTATGAGGTTGCCATGAGTCAAAGTCGATTCTACCTCAACTGGTAATGGTAATATGACTGAGAAATGGCATTGTTGATTTTATTTCATTTTAATTATTAGCCTCAGGTGGCTAATAGGAGCCCTGGTGGCACAGTGGTTAAAGCGCTTGACTGCTAACCGAAAGGCCGGCAGTTAGAAACCACCTCAGGAGAGAGATGTGGCAGTCTGGTTTTGTAAAGATTTACAGCCTTGGAAACCGTTACGGGGTTGCTATGAGTCGAAATGGACTAGACGCAGTGGGTTTGGTTTTGGTTTGGATGTGGCTAATGGCTTGCCATGCTAGACAGCACAGGTCTAGAAATCTCAGGCAAGTATGAAGAGTGGGGTGGCATGAGACAAGCCTGGGTAAAATGAGGGCAGAGCCAGGCCCAACCAAATAAATCACTTCCCCTCGCTGGGCCTCAGTTTCCCGCATCTGCTCATTAAATGCTATTAAGTTGTGATCTCATTAGCTGGAAGACCTTTCCCAGGGATCCTGGACTTGGTTTGAAAGAGGCAAGCCCTTCCAGTGGATTTTTTCTTTCTTGGCCCTGGTGGATCCGTCGGAAAAGCGCAGACAGCTAGAATTCTGGAAAATTTGAGCAGGGCCACGAGGTTAAAACTAGGCCAAGAGTCCTTGATTCTACACTGACTCACAGGCAACACGACCTCACCCAGGGTGGAGGGTATTGGTTCAGTGGAAAGAAGCAGATGTGGCGTCAAGTCCCGGCTTGACCATTCCCAGCTGTCCCACATCCTGGGCCTCTGTTTCCTCATCTGGAAAGAGGCCCTGATGCTTCTCAGGAAAAGAGATGATCAGAAATAACCTAACCACGTGATGGAAATAGCATTTTACCTCTGTGGTCTTCCTAAAACACATAACCCACGTCTAATCATGTGAAAGGAGCCCTGGTGGTGCATTGGTTAAGTGCTCGGCTGCTAACTGAAAGGTTGACAGTGTGAACCCACCAGCAGGAGAAAAGACTTGGTGATCTGCTCCTGTAAAGATTACAGCCTTGGAAACCCTATGGGGCAGCTCTACTCTGTCCTATAGGGTTGTCATGAGTCAGGATCAGCTCTATGACACATAACAATAATCATGAGAAAAACATCGGACAAATTCCAGTAGAGGAACATCCTATAATATACCTGACCAGGACTCCTCAACATGGTCAAGGTTATCAAAACAAGGACGGTTGAGAAACTGTCATGGCCAAAAGGGGCTTAAGGAGATGTGACAATTATAATATGGTGTCCTGGGTGGGATCCTGGAAGAGAAAGAGAACATTAGGTAAAAACTAAGAGAATCTAAATAAACTATGGACTTTAATTAACAATAGCATATCAATATTGGTTCATTAATTGTAACAAATATACCACAGTAATGTAAGATGTTAAGGAGCCCTGGTGTGCAGTGGTTAAACTCTTGGCTGCTAACCAAAAGGTTGACAGTTTGAACCCACTCAGCCTCTCCACAAGAGAAAGATGTGGCAGTCTGCTTCCATAAAGATTACAACTTTGAAACCCTATGGGGCAGTTCTACTCTGTCCTATAGGGTCTCTAGGAGTCAGAATCTATTCAACGGCACTGGGTTAATATAAGATGTTAATAGGGGTAACAGCACGCAGGTATGTGTGGATGTTATGCGAGAACTCTCTCTACTATCTGCTCATATAAATAATTTAATTAAATAAACACAGCCCTCTCTACTTCACAGAGTTATTGTAGAGATCAGGTAAGAACTCAACCATGGAACAAACCAATTATAAAATGTTATACATTATACAAAATACCCAGAATAGGTAAATCCATAGAGACAGAAAGCAGATTGATAGTTGCCAAGGACTAGGAGAGGAGGGAATGGAGAGAGACTGCTAATGGTTACAGGGCTTTCTTTTGAGGTGATGAAAAAGTTCTGGAACTAGACAGTAGTGATGGTTGAGAAACATCGTGAATGTACTAAACACCATTGCATTGCATACTTCAAAACGATTGATTGTATGTTATGTGAATTTTACCTCAAAAAAAAAAAGTTCTACGCAGGCCCCTGGAACAAAGCAAGACTAAGGGGATGTGCCAGCCCTGGGGCAGAGACTGGATGGCAGGAGGGAACAGGAAAGCTGGTAATAGGAACCCAGGGTTGAGAAGGGAGAGTGTTGACATGTCGTGGGGTTGTTAACCAATGTTATAGAACAATGTGTGTATTAACTGTTTGGTGAGAAACTAGTTTTTTCTGTAAACCTTCATCTAAGTACAATAATAATAATAAAAAAAAAAAGTCCTATGGATATTGGATACGGTTGTTCTACTCCTGACAGTTCTAAAACTCTTTACCGTTGTACAAGTCAGACCCAAGCCCTTGGAGCTCCAAAGCCCAGGTTCTCCTCACAAAATCCCACCCACCTGAGTGGGGGAGGGCAGTGGTACAGGTTCAGTGGGAAAAAATAAAACGCGTTTTTTTAACATTAGACTGACCTAAGTTTGAGTCTCCACTTTGCCATTTGCTAGCTGTGTGAACTTGGGCAAGTTATTTCATCTCTCTGGACCTGTTTCCTCATCTGCAAAGTGCATGATTGATAAGACTCCTCCATGAGGCCCACAACACAGACCTCGGCACATAAGGAGACATGGAGGCGCCATGTCATTTCTTTCCTGTCCCACTGGTCCTGGTTGTCCAATGGAGTTGGCAGCCTTGCCATCCAACCATGAAGCTGGGCTGGGTGCAAAGATAAGGGTGTGAAGGTCAAGATCCAAGGCCTGCAAACTCCCTGTAGCTAAAAAGTGCTAAAGACAAATATGCATGTTGCTTCCCATGACCTCTTGCTGGCAAGCTGGTCAGTTATGACAGAAATAGACTCAAGGCCAACCCTGAGTCAGCTGGGAGCAAAGCAAACACTACAGCCTTATCTTTCGGGCAGGGGAAGCTATAAGGAGGGAGACCTCTGGCCCCTTCAAGTCATTCTCCCACTCCCCTTCCTTGACAGCAGGATGAAGCTCTTTGTGCTGGCTGTTCTGCTTACAGGTAGGCACCTTCCCATTTCCACCCCCTCCATCCACTAAGGTTCCACTTCTCTGGAATAGGGGCCACAGGTCACAGCAGATGGGGCTGGCCAGACCTGGAGTCTTCATTTGAGGCTCCCCATAGGGCTTAAGAGCCCCCTCTGGAGGTTCCTTTGTCTCCTCTCAAATCCCCAGCCCCCATCATACCTTCAGGTCTGCAACCAGATGACCCCTCTGCCCCGACCACCCAAGCTGAGAGAGCCCCCTCGCCTTTCTCTCCCAACACATTGCCCTGGGATAGTGTCTCCCCAGCACGGCCCCTGCCTGTAATTCTTATCTTGCTTGTCTGTTATTCACATTCTTCTACTCAAAAGGAAGAAAGGAACTGTGGGTGCCAGGAGAGGAGGAATGGAGCTATTTGCACCCTTTGTTGAATGAATTAGTGGTGTCAGACACATTGGAATTCAAGTCCAACCTCAGTCATTCATTGTTCATTCATTCATTCAACATTGAGGGAACTTCCAAGGGCATCCAGCTCCTGTGGGTGGAGACTGAGGACTCAGAGATACAGAGACCAGGCTCCCTGCCCAAGGAGTGAGTACAAACACCCACTCACACACATGCCAGAAAGGAGGCTACTTGGCTGTAGGAAGTGAGTGGGAGGAGGGTGGCATGAGATGAAACAGGAGAGATGGGCAAAGGCCAGATCTCAAGGGCCTTCTTGAATGGGATAAGGAATTTGGATTCTATTCCAAGTGCAGGGCCATCCATTGAAGGGTTTTAAAGGGGAAAATTAAGATTCAACTTAAAAAAAAAAAAGTCTGGCAACCTGTGGAGAGTAGATCAAAAGGGGGTGAGCATGAGTGCTGGGTGACCAGTTAAGAGTCTACTGCCACTGTGGAGGGAAGGTATGGTGGTGGTTTGGGCAGGGACAGAGGCAGTGGGAATGGAGAGATGAACTGAAAGAGAGACACACTAAAGACAGAAACCAGGGGAGGGGCTGAGGAATGGATATAGGGACTGCTGGGGCTGAGGGGCTCAGGGGTGATGACCAGGTTTCAGTTACAGCAAGGAGAATACAAAGCTGAACCACCCAGACCTAGCCTCAGAATGGAATACTGATTTCTCCTCCTTGATAATTGCCCCAGCTCCTGGGAAATCAGTTCCCCTGTTCAAGAGCTCCCTTTTTGCTTATCCCTTGCCTCTCCTGATACCTCACCCTTCTTCTTTTTTTTTTTTTATAATTGTATTTTAGATGAAGGTTTATAGAGCAGATTAGTTTCTCATTAAACAATTAATACACATATTGTTTTGTGACATTGGTTGCTAACCCCTGACATGTCAACACTCTCCGTTTCCCCATCTTAGGTTCCCCATCACCAGCTTTCCTGTCCCCTTCTGTCTTCTCATCCTTGCCCCTGGGCTGGTGTGCCCATTTAGTCTCGTTTTGTTTTATGGGCCTGTCTAATCTTTGGCTGAAGGGTGAACCTCAGGAGTGACTTCATCACTGAGTTAAAAGGGTCTCCAGGGGCCATACTCTTGGGATTTCTCCACTCTCTGTCAGATTAGTAAATCTGGTCTTTTTGTGTGTGTGTGTGTGAGTCAGAATTTTGTTCTACATTTGTCTCCAGCTTGTCCAGGACTCTCTATTGTGATCTCTGTCAGAGCAGTAAGTGGTGGCAGCCAGACACCATCTAGTTGTGCTGGACTCAGTCTGGTGGACACCGTGGTACTTGTGGTCCATTAGTCCTTTGGACTAATCTTTCCCTTGTGTCTTTGGTTTTCTTCATTCTCTCTTGCTCCAGATGGGGTGAGACCAATGGAATATCTTAGATAGCCACTCGCAAGCCTTTAAGACCCCAGACGCTACTCACCAAAGTAGGATGTAGAACATTTTCTTTATAAACTATGTTATGCCAATTGAGCTAGATGTTCCCCGAGACCATGGTTCCCAGCCCTCAGCCCAGTAATTCAGTCCCTCAGGGAATTTGGGTGCGTCTATGGTAGCTCATCCTTCTGGCTTCCCTCCTTCTGCTCCAGTTACTCCTTCTCTGGCTCCTTCACGATCTCCTCTCTCCTCTGCTCACCCTTCCCAGTCAACCGGATACTCTTCCCCAGAGGCAACCATGATTACCAGCTTTCATTTTTCTTTCCAGATGTATTTACTAATCCATATTTTACATACTTTTCCCACATACAAATGGCAGCACACCATTCTGCCCTTGCCTTTTCACTTTGTCTTGAAGATCATTCCATATCAGGACAGGGTTACCCACTTCATTCATTTTAATGGCTGTACAGTATTCCATTGTATGTCTGTACTCCAATTTATTTAACCATGAGATGTAAGCTCCATGAGGTTACAGATTTTTGTCTAATTTGTAAACTGCTTTATTTCTAGCTCCCAGGGAAGCTCCTGGCATACAGTAGGTGCTCAATAAATATTTCCTGGATAAATGAATAAATAAAAAACAAAACCTGCTGCTGTCAATTCCAACTCATAGTGACCCATCCCTGTTGAAAACATACGTTCACACAAAAATTAGTACATGGATGTTCACAGCAGCGCTATTTACAATAGCCCGGAAGCAGAAACAACTCAAATGTCCATCAACGGATGGATAAACAAAATGTGGCATATCCATATAATGGAACATTATTTTACCATAAAAATGAAGTACTGATGCGTGCTACAACCCAGAAAACATTATTCTAAGCGAAAGAAGCCAGACACAAAAGGCCACATACTACGTGATTCAATTTATATAAATTGTCCACAGGAGGCAATCCATAGAAACGAGAAGTAGATTAGTGGTTGCCTAGGGCTAGGGTGAAGGGGCTTGGTGGGGGGCAATAGCTACAGGGTATGAGATTTCTTTATGAAGTGATGAAAATGTTTTAAAATTGACTGTGGTGATAACGGAAACCCTGGTGGCATAGTGGTTAAGAGTTCAGCTGCTAACCAAAAGCTCGGCAGTTCGAATCCACCAGGTGCTTCTTGGAAACCCCACGGGGCAGTTCTACTCTGTCTTGCAGGGTCACTATGAGTCAGAATTGACTCCATGGCAATTGGTTTTGTGGTGACGATTGTACAACTCTGTGAACTAAAAACCACTGAGTTTTACAGTTTAAAATAGTCAAAGTGAGTTAGGTAAATTTTATCTCATTAGAAATACTTTAAAATGTTCTCATTAAAAAAAAAAAATCCTACTCACTTTACCAGGTTCCTTGTGACCAACTCTCTTCTGAGGAGACAGCTGGCAAGGGGACTGCGAGAGGCTTGAGAGGGCAGGCAGTGTGGGCCCACGGGGCACTAGCAGAGCCAGCTAGGCCGGACTTGAACTCTGGCTGTGTCTCTCCTTGCAGTGGGTGCTGCTGGGAGTGGCATCAGCCCGCGAGCAGTATGGCAGTTCCGCAGCATGATCAAGTGCGCGATCCCCAACAGTAATCCCTTGAAAGAATACAACGACTACGGCTGCTACTGTGGCCTGGGCGGATCAGGCACCCCTGTGGACGAATTGGACACGTGAGTGATTTGGAGGGAAATGGGAGGGTCTGTTGAGGTGAGGGGTGGGGTAGGGGGTGAGCACGAGCTAAGAATCTCACATTGCACCAAAGAGAGGCACAGGTGGGGGATTTGCATATTTGCTAAGGGTAACATATTTCCACTTCTTGCCATATAAAGAAATATGTTCCCAGAGGACCGTGTATCCAAAGCTTCCTATTAGATGGAAGGCATGAGGAACGTTGGCGATGGATCATGCTGCCTCCTAGCGGCAGAGAACGACAGCACACAACCACAGCTGCAATTCAAGCGTCATCCTCCACCTGTAATTAAAACTATCACTTCATCTTCAGAATACGTGGTTTTCTACTGTATTCCTGCAACCATTTTAAAATAACTTTCAACAAACATATGATAAAAGTACTTATATCTTTTCAAGCCATAGGACCATCTGTATCGGAGCATCTCAGTGGGTCACCTCTACCTGGCCCCGGCTCCTGTCTGAGTTCTGTTCCCCATCCCCTCCAGGTGCTGTCAGACACACGACCAATGCTACGACCGGGTTAAGAATCTGAGTAGCTGTGCATTCCTCCTGGACAACCCCTACACCAATAACTACTCATACAAATGCTCTGGATCTGATATCACCTGCAGCAGTAGGTTCACCCCTCATCAGCCTCTAGACCCTCAGTGTGGGGGGGGGGGAGGGAATGACAGTGACCTAACGAGAGCCACTATCTATTGATGCCTTTCTTAATGCCAGGCAGTGTCTTTCTTCTTTAATCCTTACAACAACCCTAGGAGATAGGGACTATTATTATCTCCATTGTACAGATGAGAAAACTGAGGCTCAGAAGGCTAGGTCATTTGTCTAAGGTAGCTCATAAGTGGTGGTGTTTGTTTTGTTATTTTGTGTGTGTGTGTGTCTGGTGAAAATATACATAACAAAACATACGTCCTCTGTCCTAGTAATCTAGTGCTGCTATAACAGAAATACCACAAATGGGTGGCTTTAACAAACAGAAATTTATTTCCTGACAGTTTAGGAGGCTAGGAGTCTGAATTCCAGGTGCTGACTCTAGGGGAAGGCTTTCTGTCTCTGTTGGCTCCAGAGGAAAGTCTTTGTCTCTTCTGAGTTTCTGCTCCTGAGCGGTCTTCATGTTCTTGGCATCTCTCTTCCACCATCTCTCCTTCTCTTGCTTGCTTGTTTAATCTCTTTTATATCTCAGAGGAGATTGACTCAAGATCCATCCTGTACTAGTCCTCATTCACATAACAAAGACAACCTATTCCCAAATGGGACTATAACCATAGGCGTAGAGGCTTTGATTTGTAACACATATTTTGGGGGGACAAAATTCAACCCTTAATACCATCTCAACAATTTCTACAGGTACAGTTCAGTGATATTGTTTACATTCTTCAAATTGTGCAACCATTGTTGCTCGCCTTCTCCAAATCATTCCAGTGGTGGTGTCTGGTTATTGAACATAGGTCTATATGACTCCAAATCTGTGCTCTTAACTGGTATGCTTCCTTATTTAATAAAAATTGCCAAGAGTTGGCATTTATTAGGCCCTTATTATATGCAACATACTGAGCTAATCATGTATACAAACAAAAAATACCCGGTGCTGTGGAGTCGATTCCGACCCACAGCGACCCTATAGGACAGAGTTGAACTGCCCCGTAGAGTTTCCAAGGAACGCCTGGTGGATTCAAACTGCCGACCTTTTAGTTAGCGGCCCTAGCACTTAACCACTACGCCACCAGGGTTTCCAATCATGCACACAAGATAGGTTTTATTATGCCCATTTTACAGGTGAAGCATCTGAGGCTCAAAGATAGTCATTTGCCCAAAACCACACAGCAGGGTGGGCATCTGAACCCAGTTGCACCTGATTTCAAAGGTTCTGATCTTAACCACTAAGTTATGTAGAGCTCACGGTGAGATATCAGAAATCTCATTTAGCCCTAAATTTTTGCCTCTCTGCCCCTGGGCTGTACAGTTGAGGGTCCGCCTTGGCTCATTCCTCTCCTCTGGCCCCTCTCCAGGCAGCAACGAAGAGTGTGAGGCCGTCCTCTGCAACTGTGACCGCAATGCTGCCATCTGCTTTTCAAAGGCCCCATACAACGAGGAGCACAAGAGCCTGGACAAAAAGAAGTACTGTCAGAGCTGAGTGTCACCTCTGAAAAGAGTCCTCCTGTGGCCTTCCCTTACACTTTGCCCTCCATTAAAGCATCTTGTTGAAAGTCTTCATGTTTGCAGGTTGTTTTTCCATCTACAGAACATAGGCAAACCAGCTCTGTGAGACTGATATTATTGATAATATCAATTAATCGATTATTGATATTAGTGCCCCCACTTTATAGGCAAGAAGCTAAAAACTCAGAGAAGTTAAATCACGTGCCTAAGATCACACAGATGGTAGAGTCTGGGTTTGACCAGATCTGTCTGAGAGCAACACCTGAACTCTTAACTGCTGAGTCCCTAAGTCAAGTTTTCCTCTTTGTATTTATGTCTGGAGACCCTGGTGATGTAGTGGTTAAGTGTTATGGCTACTAACCAAAACGCTGGCAGTTCAAATTCACCAGATGCTCCTTGGAAACTCCATGGGGGCAGTTCTACTCTTTCTACAGGGTCAATATAAGTCAGAATCGATTCGATGGCAAAGGGTTTGGTTTTCTTGTTTATGTCTATACCAGCATTGAAATTCAGCAGTGTAAGTGGGAAGGGGCAGAGGAGGAAACTGTATTAGAAAATCAAAGATAAGAAAGGAGTATGCAGACTTTGAGAAGCCTCAACTGAACCCTTGCAAACCATCAGAGGCTGACAGAACAGCAGTCACCGCTGGAAGGTGGTGGGCAGCAAAAGGCCCTCAGTTTGAAGAGGGAGTGTGTCTTTCTGCCCGATTTCTCCCTTGTTCCATTCATCCATTCAATGAATATTTATTTACTCTGGGCTAGGCACTGAACAAGATGCTGGGGATCCAATGTATTTGGGGCTGGCCTCAAGACAATAATAATTAATTATTAGTAACTGCCTGCAGTTACTAATAATTAATTATTAGTAACTGCCTGCAGTTGAGTCTTCTCTGTGATTTTTTTTTTTCACCTGATCTTCAAACCGGCATCCTTTCAAGATAATTGTTGTTAGTTGACTCAGATTCATGGAGACCCCCATGCACGCAGAGCAGAACTGTTCCAGAGGGTTTTTAAGACTGTGACCTTTTGAAAGCAGATCGCCAGGCCTGTCTTTGAGTCACTCAGGGTCACCCAGAGACTCCATAAACTAAGCTAAAAGTAATTTGAAGCCGGATTGTACCCAAGCAGCCACAATATCCTCACAAAAACAATTCACACACGTTCATTAAATAACTGTTCAACAGGTACAGTGGGGCCCAACAGCTTGCAGCAGCCCAGGAAAAACCACGTGGCCGTATTTATCTTTTCGGATCACATGATCCAGCCCGCCCAACCGGGTCCATCTGCCGGTCCCACTCCAAGACCCAAGGCATTTCGGTGTAAAAAAGTGATTGGTTAATTTGTGGACACGTGGCTCTCGGTCTCTGTTTTCTATTGGTGAATAATGGCCCAACCCCCGGCGTACCTCCGCACCTCCCATCCTGGCCAGGCCCTCCCCCTCTCGTCTCGGGCGCAGGGACGAGCGGGCGCAGACGGAGTGGCTGGTGTGACAGTCGCTCCAGGTGGCGTCCGCGTGGGGTGGAGGAGGCGGTAGCTCAGTGTGGGTTTTCCTGGGTCCAGGGCTACCTCTTGTCCTGAGCCAGAACCCCACAGGAACAACAGAGTGGGTGGCTCGAGTGTGAAAAGAGGGTGGACTCGTATGGGCTGTGCCTTTGGGGTCAACTTCCCTGCTGTGTGCGTCCTTCCCCGGGTCACTCCCCTCCACACACACACACACACGCACACCCCGCTCCGCGCCCAGCTCCCGCTGCCTCGTCCGGCTGGTAACTCCTGCCAATGTTTTTATTCCGGGGACAGACTACCCGTTGCTGTGGAGTTGATTCTGAGTCATAAAAACCCAATCTGAGTCATAGCGACCCTATAGGACAGTAGAACCGCCCCATAGGGTTTCCAAGGAAGCGGCTGGTGGATTCCAACTGCCGACCTTTTGGCTAGTAGCTGAGCTCCTAACCACTGCACCACCAGTGCTCCCTGGAGACAGACTAGGGCCTGGGAAAGTGGGGTGTAAGCAATGAAAGCGTGGCTGAAAAGGAGGGATGGCCAGGAAGAGAGGCGAGTAGATGCTGGGCGAGCCAAGGGTCTCTGAGGCACCCCAAGTCCACACTTAAATCCCCCTCTCCCACCTTGGTGGAAAAAAAAATGAAAGAATTTGCGGGTCTGAACTCCACGCTTTTGCGTTGCTTATTACCTCTGTCCGAAATGCCCTCCCCCCACCCCCCCGCGCGCCTGGTGAACGCTTATTCATCTTTCACGACCCACTTTGGGTCGCTTCTGGAAGTTTCTTGAACCCTGCCCTTCTTTCTCAAGGTAGATTGCTCAGTTACTCCACCTGGTTTCTACATGGTTAGAGAGAGAAACCAGAACTGAATACACTGGGTTTAATTACTCGCCTGATCACGCTATGTGACCTTGGGCAAGTTACATTAGGTTTCCAAGATTCAGGATCCTCATCTTTCAAAAGAAATAGTAGTAGTGCGCGTGTCACTGGGTTGTGGGAATTAAGTAAGCAAATATGTTGTAAAATGCTTCCGGGGGAAAAGAGAGGGAAGGATACTTCCTTTTTATTTTCTTTAGAAAGGCTTTATTGCAACAAGCAGGACTTGCTTTTTGTCATGGATTGAATTGTGTCCCCCCAAAATATGTATCAATTTGGTTAGGCCGTGATTCCCAGTACTGTGTGGTTGTCCTCCATTTTGTGATTTTCCTAGGTGTTATAAACTATAATCTCTGCCTGTGGTTAAAGAGGATTACGGTGGGATGCAACACCCTGGCTCAGGTCACATCCCAGATCCAAAGTAAAGGGAGTTTCCCTGGGGTGTGGCCTGCACCACCTTTTATCTTACAAGAGAGAAAAGGGAAGGGAAGCAAGCAGAGAGTTGAGGACCTCATACCACCAAGAAAGAAGCACCGGAGCAGAGCATGTCCTTTGGATCTGGGGTTCCTGCACCCAGAACCTCCTAGCCCAGGGGAAGACTGACAAGAAGGACCTTCCTCCAGAGCTGACAGAGAGAGAAAGCCTTCCCCTGGAGCTGATGCCCTGAATTTAGACTTCTAGCCTACTAGACCGTGAGAAAATATATTTATTTTTGTTAAAGCCGTTGACTTGTGGTATTTCTGTTACAGCAGCACTAGATAACTAAGATACTTTTGTAATTAGACAAACAGACACATGCACAAGTGAAAGTGTGACCCTAAGGAAGATCCTGTGGAGTCTGGTTAAAGGAGTACATACTAATGGTGGACCCACTGCCATGGAGTCAATTCTGACTCACAGGGCGACCCTATAAGACAGAAATCAAACAATGTATTGCATTGGGAAATATGCTGCAAAAGAACTCTTTAAAAAGCAAAGATGTCACTTTGAGGACTAAGGTGCGCCTGACCCAACCCATGGTATTTTCAATCACCTCACATGCATGCAAAAGCTAGACAATGAATGTTGTTGTTGTTAGGTGCCATTGAGTCGTTTCCTACTCATAGCGACCCTATCTACCACAGAATGAAACGCTGCCTGGTCCTGCATGATGCTCACAATTGTTATGCTTAAGCCCATTGTTGCAGCCACTGTGTCAATCCATCTCATTAAAGGTCTTTTTTTCCGATGACCCCGTACTTTACCAAGGATGATGTCCTTCTCCAGGGACTGATCTCTCCTGACAACATGTCCAAAGTACATGAGATGAAGTTTTACCATCCTTGTTTCTAATGAGCATTCTAACTGTACTTCTTCCAAGACAGATTTGTTCATTCTTGTGGCATCCCAGCAGCCACAATATCCTCACAGTGCCTAGTGCTGTGGATTCATCTTATTTTTTCCGTCATGAGGTGGAATTTCTTTTGTGATATAAAAACTAAGAAAAAAAAAAAAAACACTAGATCTCACAGCACCATCTGGAATCTCAACAAGAATAATATATCTGATAAAAAACCAGAAACCAAACCCAGTGCCGTTGAGTCGATTCCGACTCATAGCGACCCTATAGGACAGAGTAGAGCTGCCCCATAGAGTTTCCAAGGAGCACCTGGCAGATTCGAACTGCCGACCCTTTGGTTAGCAGCCGTAGCTCTTAACCTCTACGCCACCAGGGTTTCCATAATATATCTGATATCAACTATTATATTTGGTGGCAGCCTCTGGTGTTCCTGGGAGCCGGGCAACGAACTCATCCCAGTTTTAGCAGTAAAGATCCTACATCCTGGGAAACCCCCTCAGCCCTGGGCAATCTGCGACCCTATCTAGGAGTGTTGAATTTCCTACTGGTCCTTCCTTCAATCCTCTCAGAAAAAGTCAACACTCACTAAAGAGTGAACCACATGCATGTCCAAACATCTCTTGTGGAGTTAATCCTTAGGTGAGCTGGTACTTCATAAAATGCTTCGCATACTGTTTGGGAAGACCTTCAGCAAGATGGATTGACACAGTGGCTGCAACAATGGCCTCTAGCATAACAACAATTGTGAGGATGGCACAGGACCGGGCAGTGTTTCGCTCTGTTGTACAAAGAAAGGGTTGCTATGAGTCGAAACTGACTCGATGACATCTAACAACAAGTGCTTGGGATATAGTATGTGTTCAATAAATGCTTTTTTTTTTTAAGGGGGAGGTAAGAAGGATATTCAGTTTATAACAACATACAAGAAGGAGCAAGAGTTCATGAGAAGGAAGTTCCGAGTGTTATATACCTGTCTGCCTTTGTGACTTCTATTTACCTAATTATGATAGTCGAGAAGAACGGCAGAAGCAACTGAAAAATACAACTCAAAGTCATGCGTAAGTCTGGGCTTGTGCAGTTAGAACCATATAACCAGGGCAGGGGTGGGCTGACAGAGCCCACTAGTAGACGTTTGATACTTCAACTGAGGGCACTTACAATGGGTTAGGAACTCCCACACTGGCTGAAAGCAAAAGATGTCAAAACAAGAAGGCAATGAGAAGCATCAGCTTCAGGAAATATCAAGTTCATCTTGGAACACATTATTTTGGAAAGACTTCCATTTTAGGAGGAAATATGAACAAAGCGAAAATTCCTAAGGCCTTCAAGACTGGGTTTCATGATCTGTGCCAGCAATAAGGTGCTGAAGCAGCCTGCCCGGCAACCTAACCAGCTCTCCAAGGCCACTACGCTTCAGCCATTCCTGGTCTCCTTGGCCAGGTGTACTGCTGGCTTTAACTTCAGACTGACTGCTTTCTACCCACATTCTGCAGATCAATGAGACAGAGTGTTGCGTAAAGAAAAATAACTTGAAAGGGAGTCTGAATACTCGGATTCTAGTTCTGGCTCTGAAACTACCTGATGTGGCTTTACCAGTACCGGTTGCCATCGAGTCAATTCCAATTCAGTGTCCCTGGGTGGCGCAGTTAAGTGCTCAACTGCTAACTGAAAGGTTGTCGGTTCGAACACATCCAGAGGTGCCTCAAAAGAAAGGCCTGGCAATCTGCTCCTAAAAGGCCACATCCTTGAAAACCCTATGAAATGCAGTTCTACTCTGTACACAGGGAATCACCATGAATGTGGCCTTAGGTAAGTCTGGACCTTAGTTTCCTTAAACAAAAAAATGAGAGGATGGACTAAACTTTCTCTAATTGTTATTCCATGCATGACTCTATGACATTTTCTGGTAGGGAATGGGGCGGTGGGGGGGGGGGGGGTGGGAATAGCAATTCTCTTTGAGCCATTTGAGGACAAGAAGTTGTATCTTTGCATCCTCAGTACCTTAATACAATGTCCATCAATAAGTGTTGATGAGATATGTGGATGAGAATGGCTTGAGATTGAAAAGACCCAGATTTTATTGGTCCTGACTTTGGGTAACCTGGAAACCCTGGTGTCGTAGTGGTTAAGTGCTACAGCTGCTAACGAAAAGGTTAGCAGTTTGGATCCACCAGGCGTTCCTTGAAAACTCTATGGGGCAGTTCTACTCTGTCCTATAGAGTCACTGAGTCAGAATCAACTCAATAGCAACCAGTTTGGGCTTTTTTGGTTTTTTGGGTAACTGAACAAATCAACCAGTTCAGGGCGCCATAGGATCCTCGCCTACAAAAAAGGCCGGAATGAGATTTACAACAACTTTAGATGGCTTCAGAACGAATTAGTGTCTCTGGGCAAGCCTACAGTTGTGCAGGTGAAAAGGACTCACTGTGTTGTCAAGACCTTGGATTATCTCAGTTAACTGAAAGCTGCTTCCTCCGCAGGTACGGAATGAACATGTCCTGAGTGTCCTAATTTTAGACAAAAGACTCCCCGGAATAGTCTGCGATACTCTCATCCGCCTCACTTTCTGATGAGATCGTGCAGAAAGCTTTAGCTGGGTACAATGATTCTTTCTGCTGAACGCAGCAATCAAACAAGTCTTGCTGATTTCCTCTGCAGAAACAAATCAACTTAAGAACCCACTTGGGAATTCACTGTTTCCTCTCTACAGGCCGGTTCAAGGCAGGTGTTTCATTCTGGCAGCTGAAGACAAAGAAAAATCCTTGGAGAACTGTGTCAGAAACCCCATTTTCTTTCAACAGATGAAAAAACCTAAACGTGCAGGCCAAACACCCCACATGCTTTTAAAAAAAAAAAATCTTTATTCCTTACTTAATAAAAAAAAATTAATTCATGTCATTGCTGTTTAAAAAAAAAAAACATCAAAGTGGATTAGTTAAAGACACTTAACCATTTGGTATTATAAACTGTTTCCTTCTACCTTATTTAGTGAGATCCCTCAGTTGGCACCCCAGCAACCATTTCGGCCTACATATTTCCCTGGCCATTTCTTCTGCCCGGTGAGACAAAAAGGAAGTGAATGCAGTTTTGCTATCGAGAGATGCTGCTTTCTTGAAAAAGTCTTTGGGGGCAAATCTCATCAGACCTGAACTGGTTGGCTCTGAAACTCAGCCAGTTCAGAGATGGAATGGCAGAGATGTTGGTTTGCTGCCCTCTACAGGCCACACTCAGCAAGCTTGGAGGAAGGGCTGGATCTTGGGGATTTGAAAAGAAATTAAACAAATTAATGCTAAAATAACCAGTAACCAGCTGCCATCAGTCAATTCCGACTCACGGCAACCCCATGTGTGTTACGGTAGAACTGCACTCCATACGGTTTTCTCCTTTTTGGTAATTTATTTTATTTGTTGTTGTTATTGAGAACATGCAGAGCAAAACATACACCAGTCCAACAGATTCTACAGGTACAATTCAGTGACCCTGATTACATTCAAGTTGTGCAACCATTCTCACCCTCCTTTTCTCAGCTGTTCCCCCCTCATTAACATAAACTCACCGCCCCCTAAGGTTCCTAGCTAATCTTTTGAGTTGCTGTTGTCACTTTGATCCCATATACATAGTTCTTAGTCTGTAAAAGAGCGTAATGCTCAAGGCAAACATTCTTTACTAGTTAAACTATTGTTTGATTTTAAGGAGACTTCAGGGGCTATTTTTGGTCTAAGGTTTAAAGATTATCTCAGGCAATAATTTTGGGGGCTCACGCAGCCTCCATGGCTCCAGAAAGTCTGGATTTCATGATAATTTGAAATTCTGCACTGCATTTTGCCCCCTTTTGATCAAGATTCTTCTATAAAATCTTTGATCAAAATGTTCAGTAATGATAGTGAAACACCATCCAGTTCTGGTATCCTGGCAAAGGAGGCAGTTTTTCATGGAGGCCCCATAGGGTTTTGAATGCCTAATTTTCTTAGAAGTAGATTGCGAAGCCTTTCTTTCACCTCTGGGTATACTTGAACCTCCAATTTTGGGTAGCATTAAGAAGCCTAAACAAACAAACAAACAAACCTGTTGCCCTCAAGTCGATTCTAACTCATAGTGACCCTACAGGATAGAGTAGAACTGCCCCATAGTTTCCAAGGAGCAGCTGCTGGATTTAAAGTGCCGACCTTTTGGTTAGCAGCCGAGCTCTTACCCAGTGCACCACCAGGGCCCCTTAAGAAGCTAGAACCTTCTATATTTTGTCAGTGCAGCCTACTCTCAGATGGAATCTGATAGTTGAGAAGGCGTTTACTTTTAGCAGCAGGATTCAAGTGTAAGTCCCTGTTTCTGGCTCAGGAACATCAGGCTATGGTCACCGTGGGTCTATCAAAGGCAGCAACTCTCCACAGCGAGAGTCCAGTTTCAGACATGCCAAGTGGTCTGACCGTGTGGGCCCAATGTTCAGTATTGCAATCGGCAGCTTCTTCTCTTGGGCAGTAAGGATAAACCTGTAACTAGAGTACACCTGCATGAAGAGAAAACACAGGTAAGCTCTCTAGATCCAGGAAAAGGCAAACCAAATAGGGAGCCTCTCCAGGGCTCCCTATTCCTCAAAAGGGACAGTTTCCACTCTGACCAAGTCAGATACCTGCACGGACGATCCCACGACCAAGAGGGAGTCGGCTTCTCTGACCCGCTTGTGCACAAAGTCAACCTTGTCATGGTTCACTGTGTCCCCGAAAAAGGTGACATCTGGTTTCAGGGGACCTCCACATCGAGCACAGGAAGGGACCTGGAAGCTTTGCACCTCCTCCTCTGTGAGAAAGACATCACCATCGGGAGCCAGGCCGTGGGCCTCAGCGCTCCAAGTGGGGTTCAGCATTTCAAAACGCCCCTGCAGCACCCCGCGGGCAGTCTGCTCACCACAATTCAAGCAAAGGACCCTGAAACCAAAGGAGAGGTCACTCAACACTGTCCTTGGGAGGCATGAGGCTGCCAAAGACAGTTCATCCCCAACCATCTTCAGCCCCTCCGCCGTTTTGTATTCCTTTCCTAACACCCACAGTTTTTCTCCCCATTTTAGAAATACCTTCTATCTTAGTTTCTTAGTGCTGCTGTAATAGAAATATTGCAAGCAGGTGATTTTACTGAACAGAAATTTATTTTCTCACAGTTTGGGAGGCCAGAAGTCCAAACTTAGGGTACCAGCTCTAGGGAAAGGCTTTCTTTCTGTTTTTGGCATCTTCACGTAGTGTGTATTTTCCCCTCCATCTGTGCTTGCTTCTCTCTGCCTAATCTGCTGTTTATATCTCAGAGATGATTGGCTTAAAATATATCTGATATTGGTCTCATTAACATAACAAAGAAAGTCCTATTCCCAAATGGGATTACGTTCACAGGTACAAGCGTTCAGGATTTATATCACATATTTTTTGGGGACACAATTCAATCCATGACACCGAATAAGGTGGGTTCTAAACCTATTCACTTCCTGAGTTATAAAAAGAGCAGGACACACACATACACACACACACACACACACACACACACAGACACCAGAAACCTACAAGAAAGGCCCACAGAAGGAATCAACATGGCCAAGATCCTGATTTGAACTTTTAGCCTCCAGAACTGTGAGAAAATAAATTTCTGTTCTTTAAAGCCACCCACTTATGGTATTTGTGTTACAGCAGCACTACTAACTAAGGCTTTCATAACACAGTGTCTTCTGGTTCTCTTTACACTTCTCTAATCACCAGAATAAGACCTCCATGAAGGCAAGAACTTTGTGTCTTTTGTTCACTGCTCTATGCCCAGCACCTAGAACAGTGCCACACATAATGGGCACTCACTAAATAGCTACCGAAAGAAAAAATGAAAGGTTCTTTAGTTCTTCCTCTGCATGCTCAACCCTCTACCCTGTTTTCCTTCTATGCTCCCGCCTCTCAGTGCTCTCCATCTTTATTGCCTCATGGCTTCTGTGCTAATGGTTTCCTCATCTATAACTCCAATCCTGCCCTCTTTCCCAAACTCAAGTCCAATCTCCAAGGTCTTATTAAAACCCAGTTGCCAAAAAAAAAGGAAAAACCAGTTCTGTGGAGTTGACTCTGACTCATGGCGACCCTATGTGTGCCAGGGTAGAACTGTGCTCCACAGGGTTTTCAATGGCAGATTTTTCAGATGTAGCTCACCATGCCTTTCTTCCGAGACATCTCTGGATGGATTTGAACCTCTAACCTTTCAGTTAGCAACCAAATGTTAAACATCTGCACCACGCAGGGACTCCATGTACACACTGCACATTTCTTTTGACTGTCTAGTCATGACCTCATGCTCAAAGCTTGACCTCTCTCTTCAACCACCCCTTCCCAGCTTCTCTATCACCATCATTCCTCTGGTTACTTGGGCTCAACCCCTTGGAAAACATGCATTACTCATCATTTCTCCTTTTGCCCTCTATCTAGTTAGCCACCAGGTTATGCTGATTTTTTTTTCCCCTTTAAGGCCCCCTATGAAATGATAAGAAGTCTTGGATTTGTTTTAAAATGTTTAAGAAGAGACAGCCAGACAGATAAGGGATAAAGCAGACATGAAAAAAATCCTGATAAAATCTTTCAATCTCGGTGACAGTATATGGGTGTTCATTATAATCTTCTCCCTGCATTTATAGAGGTTTGAAATTTTCATGATGAATTTTTTTAAATGGACCCCTAGTCATTACTAGTTAATTCCCCTGAAACCACCTTAGTTTGGGCCCTCCAGGCTGACCTTCCCAATCTGTTCTTTCTAATCCTCATAGCCTTCCTCAAATGCTGTTTTTATCATGTTGCTTTCTTGCTCAGAAACCATTAACAGTCTCCTTTGGTCTCTGTCATGGATTGAATTGTGTCCCCCGAAAATACCTGTCAACTTGGCAAGGTCATGATTCCTAGTATTGTATGACTGTCTACCGTTTTGTCATCTGATGTGATTTGCCTATGTGTTGTAAACCCTATCACTATGATGTAATAAGATAGATTAGTGGCAGTTATATTGATGAGATCTATAAGATTAGATAGTGTCTTATGCCAACCTCTTTTGAGATATAAAAGAGAGAAGCAAGCAGAGGAACAGGGGGACTTCATACCACCAAGAAAGCAGCGCTGGGAGCAGAGCATGTCCTTTGGACCTGAGGTTTCTGCGCTGAGATGTTCCCAGACCAAGGGATGACTGATACATCATAAGGACCTTCCTCCAAAGCTGACGGAGAGAGCTCCCCTGGAGCTGATGTCCTGAATTTGGACTTGTAGCCTACTAGACTGTGAGAGAATAAATTTCTCTTTGTTCAAGCCATTCACTTGTGGTATTTCTGTTATAGCAGCACTAGATGACTAAGAGAGTCTCTTTTAACAGACTCAAAATGCACTCCATGATTTTCAAATACACCCATGATTCAGGTCTAGCCTTCCCAGGCAATCTCATTACATACTAGTCCCAAGTCCAAGCCCTCCAGAGAGACCAGGCCAGATTCCTCTGGGCTCTACAAGTTCCCTTCCTTTAAACCGGTTGCTGTCAAGTTGATTCCAACTCCTGGCAACCCTGTGTGGATCAGAGTAGAACTGCACTCCATGGGGTTTTCAACAGCTGATGCTTCAAAAGCAGGTCACCAGGCCTTTCTTCCGAGAAACATCCGGGTGGACGTTAACCTCCAATCTTTCAGTTAGTAGCTGAGCATGTTAACTGTTTATACCTCCCAGGGACTCCACCCTTCATTTAGAAAGCCCTATTTTCCCCCTTTGCCTAGCTAAACTTGAGCCAGGCTCAATCTACCTCATCCATAAAAGCTTTTCTGATCACTCCAGTCTTCACTAAATTTGTGTTTCTCTGAACTTTTATAGCATTTATATCAAAACCAAACCAAACCCATTGCCATCGAGTTGATTCTGACTCAGAGTGACTCTACAGGACAAAGAGCTGCCCCACAGGGTTTCCAAGGCTGTAAACCTTTACAGAAGCAGGCTGCCACATCTTCCTCCCATGGAGCAGCTGGTAAGTTTGCACTCTAACCACTGCACCCACTAGTGCTCCTGGCATTTATATCAAGGACTACATAATTTAACAATCATGTGTTGTCTTGAGTTGTTCATTGTTAAACATGAGTTATTGTTGTGTCCCCCAAACAGATTACTACAAAGTTTCCCCATATAAACCAGCTCATTTTATGGTATGATTTTGGCCCGCTCCACACGACCAAGTAGCACACCAATACGCATATAAGTAGCAGGCACACGATGCATATGTTACCATTGGCAGACCAATTCAGTCCTTCGAGGAGGATCTCTGGGGCTTAAGGGTCAGGGAAATGGTCTTCTATTAGCTACAAATTCCTCCGAGGATTACAGACATGATACCCTTCCCATGTGTTCATTCAGTCATTATTTACCAGCTCTGACCAGGTGCCAGGCTCTATTGTGTTTCGTGTGTCTAGGTACTGGGGACACAGCAGCTTGTAGCATATGCTGGCAGTGCCCTGCTCATTTCCCCTCAGTCCACCCCAAGTCCACTTGCACGCAGTTCTCTTACATGCAGCTTCCCGTGTCTCTCTTAGGGTGCTCTCTGGCCGTGAGAGCTTCTCAGGAGGAACAAAGTGACAGTGCTTGGGAGTTAATACCCAAGAGTGACCCTCAACCAAAGACACAGGGGAAAGACTAGTCCAAAGGACTAATGGACCACAACTACCACAACCTCCACCAGGCTGAGCCTGGCACTAGCTGGTGCCCGGTTACCACCGCTGACTGCTCTGGCAGGGATCACAATAGATGGTCCTGGACAGAGTGGGAGAAAAGTGTAGAACAAAATTCAAATTCACAAAAAGAAAAAGAAAAAAAACAAGCTTGTTGGTCTGGCAGAGACTGGAGAAACCCTAAGAGTATGGCCTCTGGACAACCTTTTAATTCAGTACTGAAGTTACTCTCAAGATTCACCCTTCAGCCAAAGATAGACAGGTCTACAGGGCCAACAGTAAGACGTGAGGGATGTGCTTACTAGTTCAATTGTGTATATGAGACTAATGGGCATATCAGCCCAAAAGCAGAGATAAGAAGGCAGAAAGGGACAGGAAAACTGGACAAACGGAAACAGGGAATCTGCGGTGTAGAAGGGGAGAGCGTTAAGACATCACAGGGTTGGCAAACAATGTCACAAAACAATTTGTGAATTAACTGTTTAATCAGAAAGTAATTTGCCCTGTAAACTTTCACCCAAATCACGATTATAAAAAAAAAAAAAGATATCATGAAAAAAATAAGAGTGACCCTCAGCCAGTGAGGGATGGTACATGGTGGATAAATACCCCAGCTTCCTCAGCCTTCCGTGAGACAGCTCTGAAGCACGTTCTAGACAGTCTCTCAGAGGGTCCCTAATAGGATTGAGCCCACTTGCCCAAAGCAGTAACCCAGTCATGAACATACCTTTTCTTGGCTTTCCTTCCTTCCCTTTCCCTGCCTCACTTCTCTACTCCCCCCGACTTGCTGAGATCAACTCCAAAATAAACGACTTCCTCCCAAGCCTTTTTCTCGGGTTCTATCTAAAACAACAGAGTCCCTAGGGTGTTGCAAACAGTTAATGGC
This sequence comes from Elephas maximus indicus, assembly GCF_024166365.1. NCBI lineage: Eukaryota > Metazoa > Chordata > Mammalia > Proboscidea > Elephantidae > Elephas > Elephas maximus. Next base: position 17,712,163 of record NC_064840.1, on the reverse strand, counting down.
TGAGCTGCTAACCCAAAGGTTGGAGGTTCAAGTCCACCCAGAGGTTCCTCAGAAAGGCCTGGCGATCTACTTCCAAAAAATCAGCCGTTCATAATATAGTTCGAAGTTACGTTCTACATCCTAGTTTGGTGAGTAGTGTCTGGGGTCTTAAAAGCTTGAGAGCACTAGGGGCCCTAATATATGGCATAAATGGAATACAAGCCATAACTAACAACGCACAAATACCAGAAGAGAAACCAGATAACTGCGAGTTCCTAAAAATTAAACACTTATGCTCATCAAAAGACTTCACCAAAAGAACAAAAAGAGAACCTATAGTCTGGGAAAAAATTGTGGCTACTACATATCCAACAAGGATCTAATCTCTAAAATCTACAAAATACTTCAACACCTCAACGACAAAGAAACAAATAATCAAATTAAAAAATGGGAAAAGGATACGTGCAAACATTTCACCAAAGAAGACACTCAGGCGGGGCTAACAGACACATGAGGAAACATTCACAATCTTTAGCCATTAGAGAAATGCAAATCAAAACTGCAATAAGATACCATCTCACCCAAACAATACTGGCACTAAGAAGAAAAAAAAAAAAAACAGAAAATAATAAATGTTCGGGAGGTTGCGGGGAGATTGGAATTCCTATCCACTGCTGCTGGGAATATAAAAAGCTACTGCCACGATGGAATACAATACGGCACCTCCTTAAAAAGCTAGAAATAGAAATACCACACTATCCAGCAATCCCACTCTTGGGAATACATCCTAGAGATCAAAGAGCCCTTACACGAATAGACATATGCATACCCAGGTTCACTGCAGCATTATTCACCATAGCAAAAAGATGGAAACAACCTAGGTACCCATCAGCAGATGAATGGTTAAACAAACTACGGTACATACACACAATGGAAACGATAAGGAACTGATGAATTTGTGAAACATCTCACAACATGGATGAATCCGAAGGGCATTATGCTGAGTGAAATAAGTCAATTAGAAAAGAACAAATATTGTATGAGACCACTATTATAAAAACTCAAAAAAAGGTTTACGCACAGGAAAAAAAAGTTCTTTGATGGTTTTGAGAGTGGGGAGTGATGGGGAGGGGAAACCACTAACTAGATAGTAGACAAGTGTCAACTTTGGTGAAAGGAAAGACAACACACAATATTAGGGAAATCAGTACAACTTGGCCAAGGCAAAGCCATAAAAGTTTCCTAGATGCATCCAAATGCCTTGAGGGATCGAGTTGCTGGGGCTGAGGGCTAGGGACCATAGTCTCAGGGGACATCTAGGTCATATTGGCATAACATAGTTCATAAAGAAAATGTTCTACATCCTACTTTGGTAAGTAGCATCTGGGGTCTTAAAAGGTGGCAAGCAGCCATCTAAGATACATTTATTGGTCCCTCCCATGTGGAGCAAAGGAGAATGAAGAAAAACAAAGACACAAGGAAAATATTACCCCAAAGGACTAAAGGACCACATGAACCTGAGCCTCCATCAGCCTGAGCCCAGGAGAACTAGATGGTGCCTGGGCTACCACCACTGACTACTCTTGACAGGGATCATAATAGATAGACCCAAAAGGAGCCAGAGAAAAAGTAGAACAGAATTCAAATTCACAAAAAAATACCAGTCTTACTGGTCTGACAGAGACTGGAGGAACCCCCAAGACTATGGCCCCCAACGCTCTGCTAACTCAGAACTGAAATCACTTCCGAAGCCCACTTTTCAGACAAAGATTAGACAGGCCTAGAAAACAAACAATAACACACAAAAGGAATGTGCTTCTTAGTTCAATCAAATGTATAAGACCAAATGGGCAACTCCTGCCTAAAAGCAGGACGAGAAGGCAGGACGGGATGGGAACTGGACAACTGGACCCAGGGAGCCTGGATTATAAAGAAGAAGCATGCTGTCCCATTGTGGGGATTGCAATCAATGTCACAAACAATATGTGCATGAATTTTTGAATGAGAAACTAGCCTGAGCTGTAAACTTTCACCTAAAGCACAATAAAAAAAAAAGAATTCATGGCAGAGGTACTTCGATGCCAGTGGCTGCTGGGAAAGCAGAAGAAAGGAAACCCTCCTGCAAATTTTACTAGAAAGTTCCATTTAACCCCAAGATACTTCAATGTCAGCCTCAAACTGCTGAGTGGTTTTCTCATTTGGAGTTTAATCTTCTATATGACAGGTAAAATGCCAGATCCTGCTAAAGAGATCACTTACATAGTTGCATCATCGGTTTTCCAGTATTGAACATTCCACCAAAAATTTAGAAAAGAAGATATACACATGGACAATAAACTCATGAAAATGTGCTAAGCATCATTAGACATCACGGAAATACAAATTACAACCACAATGAGATGCCATTTTTATACCTTTTTAATAGGCTAAAATCAAAGACTGACAATATCAAAAGATGGTGAGACCATGAAGCAAGTGGAACCCTTGTACATTGCTGGTTAGAGTATGAAATGCTACAACTGCTCTGGAAAACCGCTGAGCAGTTTCTAATAAAGCTGAACATACATCTACTCTATGATCCAGCAATTCCATTCCTATGCATTTACCCAAGAGAAATGAAAACAAATGTTTCCCAAAAGACTTGTACAACAAAGTTGACAGCAGCTTTATTCACAATAGCCCAAAACTAGAAACACTCCAAAAATTCATCAGCCAGAGGATGAATTTACAATTATAGTATACGTATCCCCCCGATACCCTTCTAACTCCGAACTGAAGCTACTCCCAAAGTTCTCCTTTCAGCCAAAGATCAGAGAGTCCTATAAAACAAACAATAACACCCATGAGGAACGTGCTTCTTAGGTCAATCACCAATGACCAAATGGGCAACACCTGCCCAAAAGCAAAAAGGAAAAAGCAGGAAGGGGCAGGAAAACTGGAGGAATGAAAAAGGGGAACTCCGGGAGGAAAGGGGGAGAGTGCTGACACATTGAGGAGATTGTACCCAATGTCATGAAACATTCGTGTATAAGTTTCTAAATGAGAAACTAATTTACTCCGTAAACTTTCACCTAAAACCCAATAAAATGTTAAAAAAAAAAAAAAAAAAAAAAAGCTTGCGAGAGGCCATCTAAGATACAACCTTTGGTCTCTACTAGTCAGGACCAAAAGAGAAAGAAGGAAACTAAAGACTCAAAGGAGAAACTAGTCTGCAGGACAAATCGTCTACATCAACTACAGCCTCACCTACCCTGAGACCAGAAAAACTAGATGATACCTGGCTACCATGACTGTTCTGATCAGGGCCACAATAGATGGACCCTGCTAGAACGATAGAAAAATGTAGACCGGAACCTCAAATTCCTAAAAAAAAACAAAACCCAGAACTACTGGGCTGGTTGAGACTGGAGGACTCCCTAAGACTACTACTAGCCTGAGATACTCTTCAAACCTTGAACCAAAACTAACCCCTGAGGTCACCCTGTAGCTAAATAACAAATTGGCTAAAAAATGATGAATATCACCCATCAGTACTGTGTTCCTTTAAAAAAATCACCTATACAAGACCAAACAATCACCAATTACTTTAAAACGAAGATGAGTATGGGAAACTAGATTAATAGAAACAAAACAACCAGAATGGAAATAATGAGAAATTTCACACATTGTGAAGATGGTAACCAATGGCACTGAACAACTTGTCTAGAAATTGCTGAATGGGAACCTAAACTGAAGTGTAAACCTTCACCAAAAACATAATAACATGTTATTACAAAAGTTAAAAAATAAAGCAATAAAGGAGCCTGTCCTCAGAGTCCCAAGAGCTGTTAACTTTGTACAGTCAGCTTGTGCAAATATCATACATCGCCACGGACCACATTTCATCAGATTAAGTGGCACCTGTCCTAAAATAAGAAAAATTAAAAAATCAGCCATTACTTAATGGTCTGACTGAGACTAGAGGAATCCCAGCAGTCATGGTCCCCAAACCTGTTGGCCCAGGACAGCAATTATTCCCGAAGACAACTCATTAGACATGGAATGGAATGGACAATGGGTTGGAGAGAGATGCTGATGAAGAGTGAGCTACTTGTATCAGGTGGACACTTGAGACTGTGTTGGTATCTCCTATCTGGAGGGGAGATTGGAGGGCAGAGAGGGTTGGAAACTGGCAAAATTGTCACAAAAGGAGAGACTGGAAGGAGGGAGCAGGCTGACTCATTGTGGGAGTATGGAGTATATAAGCTTATATGTGACAGACTGACTTGATTTGTAAACTTTCACTTAAAGCACAATAAAAATTATTAAAAAAAAAAAAACCTTAGCAAGGGGCCATCTAAGATGCATCAATTGGTCTCAACCCACCTGAAGCAAAGGAGAATGGAGAACACCAAGGACACAAGGTAATTACGAGCCCAAGAGACAGAAATGGCCACATAAATCAGAGGCTGGGACCAGAAGAACTAGATGGTGTCCAGCTACAACCCATGACTGCCCTAACGAGGAACACGACAGAGAATCCCTGATGGAGCAGGAGAGCAGTGGGATGCAGACTTCAAATTCTTGTAAAAAGACCAGGCTTAATGGTCTGACTGAGACTAGAGGGACCCCGGAGGTCATTGTCTCCAGACCTTTTGTTGGCCCAAGATTGGAACCATTCCAAAGCCAACTCTTCAGATACGGATTGGAATGGGCTATAAGATAGAAGATGACGCTGGTGAGGAGTGAGCTTCTTGAAGCAAGTGGACACACGAGACTATGTGGGCAGCTCCTGTCTGGAGGGGAGATGGGAAGGCAGCGGGGGACAGAAGCTGGCTGAATAGACACGGGAAATACAGGGTGGAGAGAAAGAGTGTGCTGTCTCATTAGGAGGTGAGCAACTAAGAATACGTAGCAAGGTGTATATAAATTTTTGTACGAGAGCCTGACTTGATTTGTAAACTTTCACTTAAAGGACGATTAAAAAAAAAAATCAGCCATTGAAAACCCTGTGGGAGCACAGTTCTACTCTGACACACATGCGGTGTCATGAGTCCGAGCTGACTCGAAGGCAACTGGTTTTTTGAATAAGACAACAGTGATTAAGATAACCAAGGTCCCCTGTCCCCCCTTTTTGAGCGCAGGTGTCTGTGGTCAAAGCGTTTCGCCTCCGCGCACCTGTGCATACACCCGTGGAGCTCTGTCAGGCGCCGACTCCCTGCCTTGGTGTGCAAGGCGTCCACGTTTTGGGTCACCAACCAGTACAGCTTTCCGAGTCTCTCCCAGTTGCTCAGAGCCCAGTGTGCCGGGTTAGGCTGGTGGGAGGCGAACCGCGGCCAGCCCACGAAGTTTCTTGCCCAGTACCGCTGGCGAACGGGTGCGCTCTGTACAAAGTCCCTGTGCTGGATGGGCCGCCGGTCAGTGCGGGCATAAAGTCCCACCCCTTCTGACCGGTAGTCTGGGATCCCCGACTCCGTGGAGACCCCTGCCCCGGTCATCACTAGGAGTCTCTTGGAGAGGGTGATGAAGCGCTGCAACTCCTTCACCTTCTCGGGGTCCAAAGGAGGACTTGCAGGCACAAATAACCCAAGAGATCCATGTGAGCAGCCACGGCTGGCGTTTGAAGTCCAGCGGCCTTGTGCTGACCTGAGAGTCAACCCAAGGGTCATCCTCATTCTAGAAAAAAAGAAACCTCAAGTGAGAAACTGGATCTTCAAAGCAAAGGCAAACTCTGCTGTCTTTATTCTCAACAACAAAAATAAATATATTATAAAAACCGAAGGCAACCATTAACTGAAGAATGGATAAACAAAATGGGGCCTATCCATACAATGGACTCTCCTTAGGCCATAAAAAGGAATGAAGTCCTGATACATGCACCAGGTGGATGAACACTGAAAACATTAGAATACAAGAAACAAGCTGATGGAAAGGCCATATGACGTATGATTCCATTCATATAAAATGTCCAGAAATAGGCAAATCCATAGAGACGGAAAGATTACTGGTTATCTAGGGCTTCAGGAGTTGGGGGCATTGAGCGCTAAAAGGTATAAGGTTTCTCTTTGATGGAAACAAAGGCACAATCAGTCCCCTTCCCTCCTCCACAGGCACAGACCTACAGTGTATTTATAAGTTTACTTTGTAATCGCAATCAATCTTTTGTGAAATTTGGAAGGGTGTGAGCTAGTTCAGGATCTGATAACTCAAGGATGCAGTGAACATTGGGACTCCAGGCTTACAGATCTGAGAAAACAGACACTTGCCAGGGGTGTACTGGTAAACTTGGTTCCTTCCACCACTATCACCTTCAGCCCCACAAGAAAGAAAATACTCCCATCACAGCCAGTGTCAAGGCACCAAGGGTTTAACAACCAGCTAGCAAAAATTCTAAACATTTAACATTCAGCTCTCATAGGTACCAACTGGTTCTAGTACAGCTTCACGGGTCCTATGAAGTCCAACCTGAAACAATCTTTTTTTTTTTTTTGGTGGTGGTAAAAATATATAGAACACATTTGCCAATTCAATATTTTTTACATGTACAATGTAAAATTCAGTGACATTTATTAATCACGTTGGGCAACCATCAGCGATGTCCATTGACAAATTTTCCATCACCATTAACAGATACTCAATGTTTCTTAGATAATCTTTTCTTTTTAATGTTTTCATTTTGTCTAGAACCTCTAATACCCACCCCATCTGGAGCAAGGGAGAATGAAGAAAACCAAAGACACAAGGGAAAGATTAGTCCAAAGGACTAATGGTCCACAATTACCACAGCCTCCATCAGACTGAGTCCAGAACAACGAGATGGTGCCTGGCTACCACCACTGACTGCTCTGATGGTGATCACAATAGAGGGTCCCAGACAGAGCTGAAGAAAAGTGTAGAACAAAATTCCAACTCACAAAAAAAGACCAGACTTACTGGCCTGCCAGTGACTGGAGAATCCCGGAGCGTATGGGCCCCAGACACCCTTTTAACTCAGTACTGAAGTCGCTCTGGAGGCTCACCCTTCAGCCAAAGATTAGACAGGCCCATAACACAAAACGAGACTAAACGGGCACACCAGCCCAGGGGCAAGGATGAGAAGGCAGGTGGGGACAGAAAGCTGGTATTGGGGAACCCAAAGTCAAGAAAGGGGAGAGTATTGACATGTCATGGGGTTGGCAACCAATATCACAAAACATTATGTGTATTAATTGTTAATGAGAAACTAATTTGCTCTGTAAACCTTCATCTAAAGCACAATAAAAAAAAAGAACCTCTAATAGCTTCCACAAATGAAATCTTGAATACACACCAGACTATTTCATAACAGTCTAAAACCATCTTGTCTTCTGACCTCTTAAGAACCCACAGCCAGAGCTCTACTGTGTTACCCCCATCAGATGAAAATTAATTTAAAATGGCTGCTGAAGCTGCCATGGCTTTCTGCATCTGAGGAAAACTATATTTTGGCTTAAAAAAAAAAAAGGGGTGGGGTGCTAAAGAAAAAAATTGATAAAGTTGGATTCTATCATAACATAAGGCCTATTCTGTCTCTCCCACTAATGCCTAGCTGGTCAGAACTGAATTCCTTAAAAACTTCCAAATGTTAATGGCTTATGCCAATAAGCTTTAAAAAGCTCAATGCTGTTGTTCTCCGACTCATGGTGACCCCACGTGTGCAGAGTAGAACTGCTCCATAGGGTTTTCAGGGCTCTGCCCTTTCGGAAGCAGATACTCAGGCCTGTCTTCTGAGGTGCCTCTGGATGAGTTCAAACTGCCAAACTTTCAGCTAGTGGTCTAGTGTGTAGTAGTAGTCTGCACCACTCAGGGACTCCAAATCCCTTAAGAGCACATTATTATTCTATCTACGACTATACCTAAAGATGTCTCTATATGAGGAATGCACTTAAGTATATTTTAGCAAATACCATCCCTTGGGGGACGATGCATTCCATAAACCTACTCCCACTTTATAAATTAGAATTATCTCATTTCTCCATAAGCTCAGGGAAGTACATTTGAGGGTTAGTATGCTAGGATTTGATGAAGAAGTTGCTGCTCAGAACTTCCTGGCTTTTATTAACGTAATTAAGCACACGCACACCTTTTTTTCTTTCATTTTGCCCCTACTGTTTTAGTTTACCCTCAACTGCAAACCCTGCTACGTGGACACAGCAAAAGAGTAGTGTGAACTGTCAAGACGCTCTATCCTCACAGGTCAGCTTTGCCAGCTGCAGGAACAAGACTTTGACATATTATTTGATACAATGCAGGAATTTTCTAGTGACACGCACCCCGTGGGTAAACATTATTTTATGCTTGGCTTTCCAGATCTAAGTTCAGGACTCTGCTTTCTCCTTGACATTTCACAGTGACACGTGAACAGCTAAACAAATGCCTTGTCGGGTTCCCTAAGAGCAAAGGGCTAGGGAAACCGTGCCGAAAACACGCTCTACTGGAGCAGCTGCTCGCTTTCGGGCCCCACCAAAGGGCAAAGAAGAGAACTAGAACCCTCACAAGAGTTCCACAACTCCTAGAAACCTGCAGCCTACACAACAGACTTACCTTAAAAGACACTTCTCACCGGACAGCGGGACTGTGTTGCTACAGTTGCATCTTGGGAAATGTAGTGCATGGAGAGGAAATGCTTTAAGAAAAACTACAAATCCCACAATCCTCTGGGTTTACAATTGCGGGACCCAGATTGCCCAGTCTCGCTCCCTGTTTGCCCTCCTGGTCAGAGGTTCTGAACTTTGGTCCGGTGATACGCTACTCACGCTAAGCCAGTACATCCTCGTCTCTTTGAAAGAGAAGTGGATCAGAGCCTCGCTACCGATGTCCTGAGTCCAAAATAGTAAATCCAAACAGCTCTAATTTAGAAATTCATTCTCTTAAAATAGAATATAATGGATCTAGATTTGACTCGTCTTCAGCTTCAGTGTTTGTGACTCTTTCCACTCACCGTGGCAGTCAAGTTCCCCGCTATTAGTAAAAGATCTTGCTACGAGGCAAATTTTTTTTGTTACACAATCTTAAAAAAAAAAAAAAAGGCTTGTGAAGAAATGCATTCACAAATATCAAAAAATTAAAGCCAAACGTGAAGAGTGTGGCAAATGTTTTGTTGTGTATACTTGCACTGCAATAAAAAAAAAAAATCCATTCAAAAATGCCAAATATACATGGACTAATGTGTTTGATCACTTGGCTTCTCCAATTTTATTTCTCATCTTGTGCTTTTATATTGAAGAAGTTAAACCAGAGATCCTTATTTAATTGGTCTGGGGAGATGCCTGGACATTAAGTCATTTTACAAATTTCCCGGGTATTTCCAACGTGCAGCCAATGAGAAACTCTGCTCTGTGTTGTTGTTATGGGCTGTCCAGTTGGTCCAGACTCATAGGGACCCTACAGGACAGAGTAGAACTGCCCCCTAGGGTTTCCAAGGAGGGGCTGATGGATTCCAGCTGCTGACCTTTTGGTTAGCAGCCATGCTCTTAACCACTGCACCACCAGGGTTCCTTCTGTATACAAGGTTATTTGATAAAAACCTATGAAAATGCCGTGATGGTGACTTTCCCCCACCCTAACATTTTATTATGAAAAATGTCAAGTTCGTGTTACTTTTTCTCAGATCTCCAAGTGGAATGAGCATCATTAATATAGAGACTGGCCGGTGTTGCAGGACTCTTGTGCTGTTAGGCCCCAGGAATGTTCTGGGGGAAAAGTTAGCTGAGTTTAAAATTTTTCCCATAGCATTGCAAAGTCATCTATGGAGAATGAAGTCACCCAAGACAGCTAGGGAAATGCACAATTACCCTTGATAGCTACTAAAACGTCTTGGTGTTCAGTCAACTCCGACTCATGGCGATCCTATAGGACAGAGTAGAACTGCTCCAATAGGGTTTGCAAGGAGCAGCTGGTGGTTCAAAGTGCTGACCTTTATAGATGACAGCCATAGCTCTTAATCACTGACAGGGTGTCATACCCCACCCAATCCAGACATTCTCACCAGCTGGGCAGTTCTAGCGATAATCCTGTAGGACTGGGGCTGTAGCTTTTTTATTTTTTACGAAAGCCAGTTCTATTCTCCACTCACCTGGAATTAATGGCTCAGTCTTTGATTGGGTCAAAGTAAAATAGTAAAAATTAACCAGATTGCTAAGCTTTGTTTGTTTGTTAGGTTTTTCTACCCTGGCAGTTAATGCTGTAGCCTGAAAAATAAAATAAAATAATTAACTCTCCATTAACATCAAACAGGCCTTTAAAAATGTCAGTTTATATCAAAAAAGGGAAAATGTGAACAGAATTTCAAATTTTCTTGAACTCCAGACTTCCTGGAGCCATAAAGTTTGGATGAACCCCTGAAACTATTGCCCTGAGATAATCTTTAAACCTTAAACCAAAAATATCCCCTGAAGTCTTCTTAAAACCCAACAATAGTTTAGCTCAAGTAGTAAAAAATGTCTGCCTTGAGCAATGTGCTATTTTAAGAACTATCTATATGGGATCAAAGTGACAACAGCAACTCAAAAGATTAGATAGGAACCATAGTGGGTAGTGAGTTTATGGTAATGGGGGAGGAACAACTCAGAAAAGGAGGGTGAGAATGGTTGCAGTACTCAAAAAATGTAATAAATGTCACTAAATGGTACATGTAGAAAGTGTTGAGTTGATATATTTTTGCTGTGTATATTCTCAATGACAACAAAATAAATAAAAGTATATAAAATAATAAATATATGAAAAGATGAGCAAGAAAAAAAACAAAATAAAGCTATCTTTTATTGAGTGGAAACGCTGGGGGCATAGTGGCTGCTAATCAAAAGGTTGGCAGTTCAAATCCACCAGGCTCTCCCTGGAAACCATACGGGGCAATTCTCTGTCCTATAGGGTCGCTATGAATCGGAATCGACTCGACCGGGAGTGGGTTTTTTATATTGAGTTCTTACTCTGAGGAAAAAAAAAAAAAGTTACTTTCTTACCTAGGTGATGACTACATGAATGTTCACTGAGCAATTCTTTGAACTTTTTGTGTTTGCAAGAATCTTCCATAAAAAATGTTAGCGGAAAATGTCACTTTCTCATAAACCACTATTTGCATCTTTACAAGTGGCAAAAATCAAAATAAAAGCTTTTGGAGAATATGGGTCAGGGAAAGAGACAGATACCGGTTTCTAACAGCTTTCCACCTGCCAAAGAAAACAGACACAGACGGTAAGGGTGAAAATTACAACTTCGCGTACTGTGGACGTTTCTGTGGAAATAAATTCTCTTTTGGCCTTCTCTCTGAATTAAGAGGTCCACAGAAAACTCTTTTGGAGACGATAGTTACACTGTGAATCAGGAACCAAGTGAACAGCAGTGACAGCGCGAAACCCTGACAACCCATTTCTCAAACGCCCCTCGCAGTCTCTGAATTAAGGCTATTAACATGTTCCCTCCCATAGTGCTTTGCTTCATTTTCCACCAAAACCTGGTGAAGTGAAACTAAGAACGGAATCTTCAGAACCTTCTTTCCATTTCCAAAAGACGTTTATAGGATTGTATAATTTTCAACAAAACAATAATTCCATGAGATTGAAACTCGCCTTTCTGTAATAGGAACGTTGCTTATTGGGGATGATGAGCAGGGGGCGGTACTCTTCAGCTTTGCGCAGTGGCAATATCGTAGCCAATGAGGTTTATCCGAGGCGCGATTATTGCTAATTGAAAACTTTTCCCAATACCCCGCCGTGACGACTTGAAATACAGTCGGCATTGGCAATTTTTGACGGTCTCTACGGAGACTGAATAATTTGGTTTAAAAAAGAAAATTTCGTATTGTTTGTCTGTGTTTTTGCTTGTGGTTTCTGATGAACTTTATTTTCTTACTGTAAAAATCACTTTTCTTCTGCTATACCCCTTTATCATGTTTTTTTGTCTACCATAGGAAAACCCAAACCCGTTGCCGTCCAGTAGGCACCGAATCATAGCGACCTATAGGACAGAGTAGAACTGCCCCCCATAGGGTTTCAAAAGTTGTGAATTTTCAGGGAAGCAGACTTGCCTCATCTTTCTCCCACATTTTTCTCGAGCAAATCGCTAGGCTAAAACCACCTGCCTTTCGGTTAGCAGCGTAGGTGCTTAACCACTGCGTCACCAGGGCTCTTTCCTCCACGCTACATTGTATTTCTGCGTCTGCCTTCTGCCATGCTGGCATTTGCAATTAGTTTTCCTTTTCTGAAAATACTCCCTCGGGGCTCTGCCCGCTGTTTACGCACCTCCTCATCCACCTGCTGTTCGTACCGCTTCACCCCTACGGGTCACCCTCGCTTTCCCGCCGCTGTTTTCTCAAAAAATTGAGGTCTCCACCCGGCAGCTCAATGACGTCAGCCTTATTTGCATAAGAACCCCCAGCATCCTACGCGGCTGCTCTGCTCGTTCCAAAATCGGAATGTTCCACGCAAGAAGATCCAATAATAGGAAACTTCCCACGCAGATGGGCCATAAATATGACTGACCGAGTGGGGACGCTTCCTATCCACGAACACAGTGGCAGTCACCGACCCTCAGCAAAATGGCTGTTGTCATCCGTGGGAGAATGGGGCGCGCGTCAACGACGGTTAGCTTTGCGCAGTGGCAATATCGTAGCCAATGAGGTTTATCCGAGGCGCGATTATTGCTAATTGAAAACTTTTCCCAATACCCCGCCGTGACGACTTGAAATATAGTCGGCATTGGCAATTTTTGACGGTCTCTACGGAGACTGATCTATTATTTGTTTAAAGAAAGTTACTTGGCTTTTTTAGTAATCATGGTGTGTTCCTTTTTAATTTCAGAGATTTATTTTTGTGTGTCTATGGAGTGCATTTTTTGTTATAAGTAGATTGTTTAGTTCTACGTTAAATAGAGGTGTTTCAGGTTTTTGTTATGGGATCTTGTCTTTTCTAGTATATCTTGGTTTCTTAAAGAGCACCCAGCCGTGTGGAGTTTCTGGTAATACCGTTTCAAGCTCTCCCACCATATAAACTACACATTTAGTGCAGTAACGGTTGTCGTCTAAGTATTTTTCATTGAGCGTGCTGGATGCAACGACTACATGCTACATACGGTTCTACTACTTTTTTTCTACCTGCAAAATAATATATCGCGGCTCTATTTTCTGTGTCAGCAAATAGCTCCACTTCTTTTTATCAGCATTACTGTATTCCATCGTCATCGTTTAAGTACATATCCGACAGGTTTCACCAATCCTCTTTGGATGGACACTTGTGTCCAGATTTTCCCTATTATAAGCAATGAGGCAGTTTTACTGTCCTATAGGGTCACTGTGAGTCAGAATCGACTCTATGGCAATGGGGTTTTTGCAATGCTAAAGTGTACATCCTTAGACGTGTGTCTTTGCCTAGCTGTAGGGTGTTTCTAGGGGAAATTTTTACACGTGGGATTGCAGGCTCAAAGACCATGCATATTTTGCATTTTAAGAAAAGCAAAACCCGTTGCCGTAGAGTCAATTCCAACTCACAACGACCCTATAGGACAGAGTAGAACTGCCTCAAAGTTTCCAAGGCTGTGATCTTTACAGAAACAGACTGCCCCATCTTTCTTCCCCAGAGCAGCTGGTGGGTTTGAACTGCCGACCTTTTGGTTTGCAACTGAGCGCCTTAACCACTGCGCCACCATGGCTCTTTGCATTTTAGGAGGGGCTCCCAAATTGCAACTCTAAGACTGCACCCATGTGTTCACCCACAGAGCCGTGTTTAAGAACATCTGAAGAATGCTTAACGTGTACATTTATTTGGATGTGCTCTGTGGCTTTCACCAGGGAGGAAAAGGGGGAGAAAGAAGAATTCCCACCCATTCTCCGGGGGCCTGGCTGTGCAATCCAGCTTCCAACGCTGCTTGTCCTCCAACCCTTTGCCAGGCAGAGAGGAGGGAGAAGGGGCTGGTTTCGGGAGGATAATCCTAGTCTCTGAGTGAGGAGGGTTCTGCATCCATCCAAACTGGCCCCCCTCCCCTTCCACCATGTGTGCAAGCATCAGCCCCCAGTGGAGGCAACCCCCACCCCACCGCCTGAGCCAGGTGGGACCCATTGGCTCCTGGGGAAGAACTAGCTGGACTCTGGGGGCTCTCTCGCCAGGGGAAGGGCCACTGGGTTCCCAAACAAGTCACTGCAGGATGTCTCAAAGAATCCTCAGCCTCGCTGGGTTAAAAATATGCCTTGCCTGAGGGGCCCTGTCTGTCTGTCTGTCTCAGAAAGCAGCTGGCTTCCAACTCCCGAATCCCCGTCGCTGGGGAAATGAACTGATGCTAATGGATTTTTTTTTTTTTTTTGGTAGAGCTTTGAAGCCAAACATTCTGGGCTCAAATTCTTGCTCCACTATTCACTAAGCTGGGTTACCTTGGGCCACTTACTTAACCTCTCTGTGCCTCGGTTTCCCTGGCTGTACAAGGAGAATCAGGATCAGATCTATTTTAAAGGCCAGTGGTTCTCCATCCCCACTGCCCATTAGAATCACCAGAGAGCTTTAAAAAATCCTGATGCCCGGGCCACATTCCAGAGGGTATTAGTCTCCCCCCACAAAAAAAAAAAAAAAACCTCTTGTCTTTGAGTTGATTCATTAGGGCTGCCTTTTACTTTTTTTAACAAAGCACCACAAAGTGGGAGGCTTTAGAAAACAGAAATTTTTGTCCCACACTTCTGGAGGCAAGTAGTCTGAGTTCCAAGCGTCAACAGGGGAAGATTCTTTCTTGTCTTGCCCAGCATCTGGCAACCCCAGGCTTTCCTTCGCTTGTAGGTACATCTTGACGTGGCCTCTTTCCTCAGTCTCTTTGTGTCTCTTCTCTCTCTCTTTTTTTTTTTTTTTTTTTATTGTACTTTACTTTAGATGAAGGTTTACAAAACAGACTAGTTTCTCATTAAACAGTACACATACTGTCTTATGACATTAACAACCCCACGACATGTCAACACTCTCCCTTCTCAACGTTGTCTTCCCTATTACCCGCTTTCCTGTCCCTTCCTGCCTTCTAGTCCTTGCCACTGGGCTGCTGTGCCCCTTTAGTCTCGTTTTGTTTTATGGGCTGTCTAATCTTTGGATGAAGGGTGAATCTCAGGACTGACTTCATTACTGAGCTAAAAGGGTCTCCGGGGGCCATACTCTCAGGGTTTCTCCAGTCTCTATCAGGCCAGCAAGTCTGGTCTTTCTTTTTGAGTTATAATTTTGTTCTATATTTTTCTCCAGCTCCGTCCGGGACCCTCTACTATGATCCCTCTCAGAGCAGTCAGTGGTGGTAGCCGGACACCATCTACTTGTGCTGGACTCAGCCTGGTGGAGGCCATGGTAGATGTGGTCAATAAGTCCTTCGGATTAATCTTTCCCTTGTATCTTTAGTTTTCTTCACTCTTCCTTGCTCCCTAAAGGGTGAGACCAGTGGAGTATCCTAGATGGCTGCTCACAGGCTTTTAAGACCCCAGGGTGTCTATTCTCTTTTATAAGGAAGCCACTCAGATGGGATTAGAAACCACTCAGACAGGCTTAGAATCCACTCTATTCCAGTAACGAGCCCTGGTGGCACAATGGTTAAGTGCTCGGCTGCTAACCAAAAGGTTGGCAGTTCGAACTCACCCAGCAGCTCTGCAAGAGAGAGACCTAGTGATCTTCTCCCTTAAAGATTACAGCCTAGAAAGCCCTATAGGGCAGTTCTACTCTCTCACATGGGGTCGCCATGAGTTGAAAATTGACTCAACAGCTCCCGACCACAACTACTGCAGTGTGATCTCATGTTAACTGATAACTTCTTCAAAGAACCTATTTCCAAACAAGACCAAGCAAGATCAAGTTCACAGGTACCAGGAGTTAGGACTTCCGCATATCTTTTTGGAGGACACAATTCAATCTATAACACAGGCCGATTAAGCCAGAATTTCTGAGGGTTGAACCTGGGCGAAAGTATTTTTTAAAGTCCTCCAAGTGGTTCTGAATTGACTCTAATGATAAGACCCATGGCTACAGAGACTTTGTGAGTTATTAAGTAAGATAGCTGTGTTCAAGCCAGCGGGGGGGGGGGGGCGGGGGGGCGGGGCTTGGACTTGCTTATGGGTGGTGACACAGCTCCTAAGCTTCCTTTTTGTATAAATTATACCTCAATAAAGTTGATTTAAAAAAAGTTACATTGGCTTTTGGGTGTAAAATAGACTGGAGGAGCCCAGTTTGGAGGTTATTGCACTAATTCCAGAAATCAGACAGTTCTGGGTTCGAGTCCTAACTCTGCCACTTTGTGAGCCTCAGTTTCCTGTCCTGTAAAATCGGGATAAAACCCCCACTGGACTTTTTTGAGGTTAAATGAGATACAATGTAAAAGACTTAACATGGTGCTTCCCACATGATAAACAATAAACGTTGCCAATAATAGTAACAATTCACAACCATGATTCTGCAACCCTTTAATGGCTGAATAATTCCCCAAACCTGTCCTTTTCTCTCCTAGCCCTAAAGTCCCCCCTGGGTTATTTGATGATAATTATAGCTACAATATCTTGGTTGTTTACTATGTTCAGCCCTTTTCATGCATTTCTGTTATTTTTGTTGAATCCACATAATCACCATGGAAGGTGTAAGTTTTATTATCCAGATTTTACAATTAAGGCAACTGAGGCTCACAGCCATTAAGCCACTTGCCCCAAGCCACACAGCTGCTAAGCATCAGGCTCTGCAGAGAGCATCACACCCATTTTACTGATGAAAAACTGAGGCTCAGAAAGGCAAAGTATCATGCCCAAGGCCACACAGTTGGTGGGTGGCAAGCCAGGACTTGAACCCACACCTACCTGTCCTGGGATTCCTGGATACTGGGGGTTTCCCCAGAGGTCAGAAGTGCCTGCTGGGACCCACCCTCTGAGCCACGTCGCTCCTCCTTGAAATAAACCAGGGGAGGCCGGAACCTCTTTGTCTCCTTGCCCCGTTCTAGGACCCAGGGTGTGCTGGTTCCTATCTGCATACCTTTCTGGATACCAGCCCCTCCTTTCTGAATGTTCTACTTTTCTTGGCCAACCCACAACTTCCTAACTCATTGTGCTCAAGTCAATTCGGACTTATAGCAACCCTGCAGGTCAGAGTAGAAGTGCCCCATAGGGTTTCCAAGGCTGTAATTCGTAGGGAAGCACACTGACACATCTTTCCCTCACTTGGCAGTTGGTGGGTTCTGTTGTAGGGTAAAAACATCAAAAAGTTTAGTAAAGCAAAAGGCAAAGTTTTATTCAGCATATATTCAAAGAGGCAAAAGTTGGAAACAGACAAGCATGCTGCCAGAGCTATGTCCGCCCAAGTTTAAGGAACATTACAGAATGACCAATATATATGAACATTACAAAACGGGCAAAATCATTGAAACCTCACCTTTTCACAGATTGGCTAAAACATTAAGTCATTGTGATTCTACATTTTGAGTTGTCTTTCTGAACAATCATTGGTACAGGTTTCAGTAATGACAGTCAGGAGGGTCTTCGTTGGTCCTGCAAATCTTGCTCTTCATTAAATGCTAACAGAGAAAGGTAAGAGTGGAAAGTATGTGACTCTTTTGTGCTCTGTTTATGATTTATGTGAAAGGTTCCCTAAAAGATGTTTTCCAAGATTGTCCTAGCTATTGTCTTTATACCTAAGGGCTCAGTTTATGTGTCCTTGAGAGTCCAGCTCCAGCTAGGTCACATTCTAGGGCAGGGAATAATGGCTCCAATATTATCTCCTACATCAGTTGAAACCACCGACCTTTCAGTTAGGAGCAGAACACTTTATCCACTGTGCCACCAGGGTACCTCACAGCCTCCTAGTCTCCAAAAATCAGGTCCAAGTTAGTTTCCTTTTCTAAGAAACATTTTCCAAGTCTCATCTGAATCATCCTTAAATGGTTGATTCCCTTTATACTAATGTCAAAACCAAACCAAACCTGTTGCCATCCAGTTGATTCCAACTCATAGCGACCCTATAGGACACAGTAGAACTGCCCCATAGGGTTTCCAAGGAGCATCTAGTAGATTCGAACTGCCGGCCTTTTGGCTAGCAGTCGTTCCTCTTCACTACTATACCACCAGGGTTTCCATATTAACATCTATAGTGTAAATTTTTTCATTTTTTAAAAACTGTTGTAAAAATAAACGTAACTCAACGTTTGCCAGTTTGACATTTTTCAGGTGTGCAGTTTAGTGATATCCATTAATCATGTTATGCAATCATAACCCATAACCATTGCCAAATTTCCCATCACCATAAACAGGACTGCTTCCTAAATAATGGCTCCCCTGTTCCCCCACCCCCTAGTCCCCATCAACCGCCCCTTGTTCCTAGGTGCCTTCGAGTTGATTTCATCTCCTAGAGAGCCCATGTGACAGAGTAGAACTGCCCCATAGGGTTTTATCTATGTATTTATTTATGGTGGTTGTTGAGAATATACACAGCAGAACACTCACCAGCTCAACCATTTCTACACGCACAATTCAGTGACACTGGTTACATTGTTCAAGTTGGACAACCATTCTCACCCACCTTTTCCATATTCTTCCTCCCCCATTAACTCATTGCCCCCTAAGTTTCTTATCTTTTCAAAAATCAAATTTTATCCTATGTTCAGTGAAAGTGTAGACAGTAAAACAGGCTTTCACTGAAAAAGTTCTACACATTTTGTTCAGTGACATTGGCTACATTCTTCACATTGTATCAACATTCTCATTATTTCGCTTCTACTTGTTCAGTACCCATTAACCTAGCTTCATATCCCCTCCAAACTTCTCATCTATGCTTTAGAATATTCGGTTCTATAGGGTTTTCTAGGCTTTGATCTTTACCATAGCAGATTGCCAGGTCTTTCTCCCACAGAGCTTCTGGGTGGGATCCAACCATCAACCTTTTAGTTAGCAGCTGAGCGCTTAACTGTTGCACCACGAGGGCTCCTTACCACTTGTAATTTTTAAAATGGGATGGAGTTTTATTTTTGAAATATTCATCCACTTTGGGAATAGATAAAATTGCATCTGTTATTCAAAACTCAAAAGATCCTAAAAGATCTTTCCTATGCATAACCAAATATATTTTTTCTGCAGTCCAATGGGTCACTTTTGTGTGGACTTTCTAGCCATGGTCTTGTAACTCCCACCAAAGTGATTGGGTGGGGCTGTGTGATAGGGTAATTATGGCCCACCAAGGGGACTGGTCAGTTTTGTCATCCCGCTAGGCTTGAAATGAGCCTTCCAAGAGGCGGTAATGAGAGGGTCCCACCGCCACCAAGGAAGAACATCCAGGAACAGGAGAGCACATCCTTTGGACCTGGGATCTCTGCACTGAGAAGCTCCTGGAACCAGGAGACTGAGAGAGAGAGCTGTAACACTGAAGGCAGCAGAGACCCAGCAGTAGGAGATGGCATGGTGGGCTTCCCGGCCCATGGAGAGAGAAAGCTGAGTGCCTTTGGGCAGAGGCCTAGGGCTAGGAAGAGGACTGCCTGCTAGCATGGCTGAGAAGAGGCTGTCCTGGTGGAAGAACTGTATCTTGAGCGTTCCTGAACCTGAATTGTAACCCGTTAAAAAAAAAAAAAAAAACCCGTTACTTCCCTAATAAACCCCATAATTACGAGTATGGTCTGTGAGTTCTGTGTGGCCATTGCCATGAACTGTCAAACCCAGCAGAGAAGTAGAGAGTAACGTGGGAGGGATGGTTGGTGTCAGAATTGGTAAAGATGGTAGAGAGAAGAGGCATGTCCGACCTCCTCCTCGTAGGAATCAACCTTGGGCTGTTGATCTTGATTCTCCTTCCCCGTTGTGAAGTTAGAGGAGGTCAGACACTTCGCCCATGCCATTTTTTATGTTACCCACTCTGTTCACTTTATTTTTTTTGGTCCTTAAGAATAGACCTTGGAGATTGTTTCATATAACTGTATAATGAGCTTCCTCCATGGTTTCTGAGGCTATGTAGTTTTCCATTGCAGGACTGTATGTAATTTATTTTACCAACCCCCAACTGATGGACATTTGGCTAGTTTCCAGTCCTTTGCCCTTAAAAGCAGCCCTGCAGTTAATAACCTTGCACTTGAGTCTTTGTTGTCAGAGTTCTGGGAGGCTCTGGGAATGGCCTACTATAGAGGAGAGAGGCTTGGGCTGGGGCCAGGACACTGGGGTCCTCTTTCTGATCCTGTAACTAACTCTGTGGCCTAGTCAATTCACCTCTTTGTACCTTGGTCTCCCCAGTCTTTCATTTCTTCAAATAATATTTATGGAAAACCCACCATTCGAGACACTGGTGAATAAGAGAGACACAGTCTCTGGTCTCCTAGGGGGGAGAGACAAATAAAAAAGAGATAAAGAAATATGGACCATAATGTCAGAAGAGGGTAGTAGTGGTTCAGTGGTGGAATTCTCACCTTCCATGTGAGAGACCCAGTTTCGATTCCTGGCCAACACACTGCATGAGCACCACCCGTCTGTCAGTGGAGGCTTGCATGTTGCTATGATGCTGAACAGGTTTCAGTGGAACTTCCAGACTAAGATGAACTAGGAAGAAGGTCCTGGTGATTTATGCCCAAAAAGTCAGCCAATGAAAACAGTATTGGATCACAAGAGTCCAATCCCATTGTGCACGGGGTCGCCATGAGTCGGGGGCCATGAAACCATTTTTAATAACTCTTTTCACCACCTGAGGGACTCCTGGAGCGGGCATGTTGTTGTTAGGTGCCATTGAGTCCGTTCTGTCTCATAGCGACCCTGTAGGACAGAACAGAACTGTCTCGTAGGGTTTTCAAGGAGCAGCTGGTGGATTTGAACTGCTGACCTTTGGGTTAGCAGCCAACCTCTTCACCACTACACTATCAGGGCTCTGGAGTGGGCATACATCTTGGTAAATGCCTCAAACTGGGTTATGTGTGTACCCTTCATGATTTTGGTTGTAACTGAGAACCAACTATACTATTACTAAATATTTGTCTTTAAATGGAGCCATACACCTTATTTGCATGGTTCCACCCACATAAGGGTGCCACGCACCTTATTTACACTATTAACAAGCTATCTGATCCACCTGGTGGGCCACAACCACCTCATCTGCATAGTCCCACCCAGTCATTTGGTGGGAGTTACAAAAACTACGGCTGTAAGGGCCATGTTAAATAATTCACTGCACCACAACATAGCAAAAGGACCAACAATGCATTTAATCTCTGATACAGCATTTCCACTTCTAGGAATTGCTCTTGAGGAAGTAATTAAGGATTTAGCTACAAGGATGTTCTCAGAATCACTAATTATAGTGACAACTTGGAAATAACTAAATTTAACTAGGGAACTGGTTAAGGAAATACTGGTACAGTCATGTCATGGAATACCACTTCACCCAAAGAAATGCTGTTTTAGAAGCAGATTGAATGCCATGAAAAGATGTTCATGAAACAGTACTTGGTAAAAACATAGGTTTCAAAGCAGTGTGTAGAAATATAAAAATATGTATTTAAATATTATATATATGTGTGTTTACCGACTGAACAGCATCTAATACCATACATATTTAGCTAGAGAACATACAGCTAGAAGATTCTATGATGAGCAACTATTGCTTTTAGATATATATTATAAAGTATATATATTTTTTATATATATAAAACATAAAGAAAATTTCTATGTCGATATTTTAAATTACAGAGCTCATTCTAGTTATGTATTCTCTAGCTAAATATGTATTTTTTTGTTAGGTGCTGTTGAGTCGATATATACACACATATTTAATGCTTAAATATATATTTTTATTCTTCTAAAACTTTTTTTTCTCCCTCCTTTTTCTTAACCTCTTCTTTCTTCCTTTTATGGATTGAACTGTGTCACCCAAAGCTGTGGTGAAATCCCCTGGTACCTATGAATGTGACCTTGTTTGGAAATAGGGTCTTGGAAGATGTTATCAGCTATGTTAGAATGAGCTCATACTGGGTCCTAATCCAATCTGCATGGTGTCCTATAAAAGAGGAGGAGAGATATAGGGAAACAGGTAGAGAAAAGTCAGCCACGTGAAGGTGCCTGCTGGGAGAGACAAGAAAGGACCTTCCCAGAGAGACCTCAGAGGGAGCGTGGCTCTGCCGACACCTTGAATTCAGACCACCAGCCTCCAGAGCTGTGAGACAATAATTGTTCTTATAAGCTACCCAGTCTCTAGTATGTTGTTACAGCAGTCCTCAGAAACTAATGCACTCCTCAACATCAACTAGTGCAGTGCCAAGCTTAATTTGTTAAATGGGTCCTTAATAAATGTCCACGCAACATCTATTTATTGAGCACCTATTATGTACAGTGCCCTGTGCCACATACTGGAAGAGCAGTGAGCAAGACAGACATGGCCCCTGCCTTTCTGAAGACTAGAGTCTAGTGGGCATAAGAGTTATTTAATTACATCGAGCACTTCAGGATGCTAAGAATAGATCTTAATAACAGAGGCCCTGGCATAGTCCAGCAGTAGGTAAAGGAATGGTTTTCTGAGGCAATGGCTTTTAGGTTGAAACCCCCAAAATAAGGATGACAGCATTTAAAGCTGTGCCATCCAGTGTGGTAGCCACAAGCCACATGTGGCTAATGGGTACATGAAATGCAGCTAGTTGAACTGAGATGTGCCATAAATGTAAAATCAACGATGACAAAAGTCAACCTATAGGACAGAGTAGAACTGCCCCATAGGGTTTCCAGGGAGTGGCTGGTGGATTCAAACTGCCGACCTTTTAGTTAGCAGCTGAGCTCTCTCACACCACTGTGCTGCCAGGGCTCCACAAAATACACACTGGATTTTATATGAGACCAAAAAAAAAAAAGAGTGTCTCTCGTTGATACTTTTATATTAATTACACATGGAAATTATAACACTGGATTAAATATGTTATTAAAATTAATTTCACCTGTTGCTTTTTACTTTTTCTTTTAAATGTGGCCACTAACCAGTTGCCGTTGATTCCGACTCGTGGAGACCCCACGGGTATCAGAGTAAAACTGTGCTCCACAGGGTTTTCAGCGGCTGATTTTTTCTTGGGAAGTAAGTCACCAAGCCTTTCTTTTGAGGCACCTCTGGGTAGACTTGAACCACCAACTTCTAGGTTAGCAGCTGAGTACAGTAACTGCACCATTCAGGGACTCCAGTGTAACTATTAAAGCCATTGCCATCGAGTTGGATTCCGACTCATAGCGGCCCTATAGGACAGAGCAGAACTGCCCCATGGGGTTTCCAAGGAGTGGCTGGAGGACTTGAACTGCCGACCTTTTGGTTAGCAGCTGAGCTCTTAACCACTATGCCACCAGGGCTCCGCCCACGTGACAGTCCAGGAAACCAAAATCATCAGTACAAGAATAGCGAATGCTTGTTGTTGTGTGCAGTCGAGTTGATTTCAACTCACAGGGACTCTACAGGACAGAGTAGAACTGCCCCATAGGGTTTCCTAGGCTGTAATCTTTACAGAAGCAGATCAGGAGGTCACTGTAACTACTAGAAGATTCTAAATTACATATGTGGTTTGGATTCTATTCCTATTGGACAGTGCTGAGTTAGAGAGTGCTTTCTGGGTGACAAGGACCATTCTAAGTACTTAATGGGTAACATCTTGTTTAATCCTTTTAGAGATGATTCTAAAAGCTATTACTAATCCTCACTCTATAGAGGAGGAAACAGGCAGACAAAGTAAACCGCTAAGATTAACCACCAGCAAAGAGTACAGCTGGGATTTGAGCCTGGGTGGAGTCAGCCCCAGGGTCTGTGCTCTGAACCGCTACGCTACACCACTGAGCAGAGAGGCCTGTGTGCTGGGACTGGAAGAGGCATCCACTGTAGCCCAGGCGGAAGGAACAGCACGTGTGAAAGGAGGACATTCAGAAGACTAGGTGGACCGGGGTCCATCTGGATTCCAGGGAGGGTCTGCTTTCTTGGGAGCTACTATTACCTCACCGTGGGGACTCTGAAGTCAGTTTTTGCAGGGCTGTCTGTCTGCCTTGTCAATGCCAGTTAATCTTGAGGAAGCATGAAAAAACCTGGATTGAGTCAAGGGAGTCTGATTACTGAGAAGACAAGGTCTGAGGGAAGGAGGTGGAAGAGGGGGAGGAAATGGATCCCAGGGGCTGTTAAACTAGTTGCTGTGAAGTCAATTCCGACTCATGGCAACGCCATTTGTGTCAGGGTGGAACTGTTCCCTAGGGTTTTCAATGGTTGCTTTTTCAAAAGTATATCTCCAGGCCTTTCCTCTGAGGTGCCTCTGGGTGCATTCCACCACCAACCTTTCGGTTAGTAGCCAAGCGCTTAATGGTTTTTTGACACATAAGGACTCCAATTTAGATAATAGGTATATAGTATCTGTCTTTTGGAGTCCCTAGCTAGCACTCGACTACTAGCCAAAAGGTTGGTGGTTTGAACCCACCCAGGGGCACCTCAGAAAACGGGCCTGGCGATCTGCTTCTGAAAGATCACAGCCTTGAAATCCCTGTGGAGCACAGCTGTACTCTGCACACACGAGTAGGAATCAACTAGGCCACAACTAACAACGATAACAACAATCTGTCTATTCAGGCACTCAGTTGCTGAGTGTGTGGGGGCAGAGCCCCTCTGGGGTCTGGGATGGCAATGAGATGATTCAGAAAGCTGTGCCTGACATGAGTGTGACATTCTGTAGTTTTCCCTTTAATATCTGAGGTGGGGTCCCCTCTGCCCCATGCAGAGTTTTGGAAATGGCTCCCTCTCGGGAAGGTAGATGTGACGAAGATTAAGAAGTACCTCCAAGTTTTGGATCTGGGCCTCAAAGCCCGGGCTGTGAGCTGGGGACAGTTCCTCCAAAGGCAGGCTCCCAACTTTGTCTGGTCCTGATTTCGGGCCTTCCGGGGAGGTGACTTACCAGGAGATGGACACAGAGGCAGGCCGACAAATCTGACCTTGTAGTGAACTCCTGATGACTGAGTGACTGATGGGTGTCAGGCAGGCACATGTCGGGTGGTGAGCTATGAAGACAGGTGGACAGACCTGTCAGCCAGACGGTCGGTCAGCCACGTGGCTTTGAGATGGACAGAAAGACCCCAAGGTTTGAAGGCCCCAGCACCTCCCACCTGCCCGCTCGGCCGCTAGGGGGCGCCGCCGCCCCGCACCGCCCAGCTGGGAGCGCGCTCGCGGGCCAGCGCCGGGGGGGCGGTGCCAGCGTGCGCACGGGGTGGGGCCAACATGCTGGCGGGGCGGCGGGGGCGCGGCGCGCGTGCACGCGGGGCGTTCGGAGGCGGGGCGGCGGCGCACGCGGGCGCGCGCGGCGGTGGCGCGTTCCGTTTCGGGCCGAGGCTCGCGGCGGAAAAGTTGCGGGGCGCAGAGGAGCGGCCCCGGGACGGGTAGCGAGCTCGACGCCGAGCCGGGTCCCGGCGCCCGCGGCCTCGCCATGGACGACCTCGGTGAGTGAGCGGGAGGCCGAGGGAGGAAGCAGCGAGGGGCGCGCGGCCCCGCGCCGGGCGGGCGCGAGCGGGCGGCGGGGGCCGCGGGATCCCACCCCTGGCAGCTTCGTCCCCGGCGCATGTCCTCTCGCCCCGGGCTCTGCGGGGCCGGGATCCCGGCTGGGCCTGAGTCCTGGGCCAGGCCGGCCCGGCTGTCGTCCCCACAGCCGCCACCCCCCGCCTCAGGGGCGGCCCCTACGTCCGGAACCCCCTATCTCGAAGACCCACCCCCATTGACCAGACCAGCCCCAGGGACCGGCCCACACCTCAGGGACCCACCCCGTCCGCCGCAGGGGCGGGACCCCCACTTCCTGGAGCGGTCCACTTCCTCAGCAGTGGGACCCTCACTTCACTGACCCCCACCCCACCCCACAAATCTGCCACCTAACTCGGGGAGCAGCTACCTAATCTCTTGCGTGGCCCCTAACTTCCGGTCCCCTCCAGGGCCACCCTCACTTCACAGACTAGCACCACTATTTCAGGGATAGCCCCTCCACCTAGGAACCCACCCCTATAATTTCACAAGTCAGATTCACAAGTTACGGTTGAGCTTCCCACGACCACACCCCTGTTTTAAGGACAAGTCCCCCAATCCGCCCGACTAACCCCCTACTTCAGGTCTGGCTGCCCCGTTTCTTGGGCCGGTCACTCCAGTGCAGTATCAGAGCCCTCTACCTTCCTGACCGCCCTCCCACTCTGAATCAGCCCCTCAGTTTACAGACCAGCCTCTCCCCCTTCGTATCACAGACTAGCCTAAACCTGGAAGGGTAAACTGGGGAGACAGGACTCTCCCCCCCAACCTAGACCCTGGTGAAATGTCAGGGGAATGAAGTGGGAAGTGGGAAGTGGGCCCCAAGGTATGGCCATGAACTTGTCCAGACTGGCAGGACCCTCCCCCCTCCCCCCTCCCAGCATCAGACCCTGCTGGAACCCACACAGGTAAGGAGGGCAGGATGCCCAGAACAGAGTTTTACTGTTTTCATGTTACTGGAGCCTTAAGACTACTACTCTTTTCAGTGCACCCCCTCCCCAGGCTCGATCTGGTGTTAGGGCAGGAGAAAGTTTCTCCTGGAGCCAGGCATTGAACCCAAGGGGGTTGGTGCCAGGGTTCTAGGAATGCCTTGAGTGGCCGGTACCCCGGGGAGGGGGGGAAGCTTCCCTTTCTCTCCCTCCCCTTCACGCCTGAAGCTGCAGAGCACTGAGCTATGGCCATGAGGAGGGAAAAAAAGAAGTTTCTTTTCTATAGGACCCTTGTCTTCGCTCTCTGGACTGTGGGTGGCTTGTGTGACCACTGATGCCTCCTCTGTCCCAGCACTGAGGAGTAGATTCAACAGACAGGACTGGTGGCACTAAGACTGGCTATTTGTAGGCATTGGAGTGCCAAGTTGGAGCCCTGGTGGCTCAGCGGTTAAGCGCTCAGCTGCTAACTGAAGGTCAGCGGTTGAAACCCACCAGTTGCTCTGCAGGAGAAAAATGTTCTTCTCTGTCCTGTAGTGTTGCTATGAGTCCCAAGTGACTTGAAGGCAACGGGTTTGGTTTGGTTTTGGAGTTCCAAGGGGGCAGGGGAGAGGACTCGGGCTTGACCGCTCCTTGCCAGCTTCCTTTTGGGATCAGGGTGCCCCTGAGAGATCCTGGAGCTGGGGGTAGTGGAGGATCCCGCCTGTTTTGCAGAGCGTGGTGGCTGCCAAGCATAGTTCTGCCTTTGGGTCAGACTTGGCACCTATTTTTCCAACGCATTCAAGGTTGGCATGGCTTCCAGGCAGGTATTTTTTCTTTTCACATCAAAACAACTAAGCTGAAAGGAGGCTGGGGGCTAGTCTTTGAGTCCGGATCCGAAAGCCTCAGTGCTTTCTCAGCAGGGACTGGGGAGCAGAATTACAGTTTCTGAAATACTGATGTGGTCGTGTTGCCTTTAGACAGCCCCGGTGCTGTTTGAAGGACTGAGAAAGGTCTTTGTAGAGTTCGCAGCTTCTGAACTCCGGAGTTCGTGTCTTCTGACGGTCTCCCATTTAGGGCCAGGAAATGGAATACAGTCTCTGAAAGGAAAGAGTACAGTGGCAGAGGGAATTGTAGGAATTTAAATTCGCTGCTTATGGATACTTTCTCATACCTCAACTTGTTTCGTTCTCACAACAGCCCTTTATAAGAGCCCCGTAAGGCTGCTGCTGGAGTCCCTGGGTGACACAAATGATTACGTGCTTACCTACTAGCTGAAAGATTGGTGGTTTGAACCCACCCAGAGGTGTCTCAGAAGATAGGCCTGGCAGCCTGCTTCCAAAACATCATGGCCTTGAAAAGTCTATGGAGCAGTTCTACTCTGCACACGTGGAGTCGCCATGAGTTGGAATTGACTCCACAGCAACCAACGACAAGGCAGTTGCTATCCTTACTCCCTGCCTTTTACAAATGGAGAAAACTAAGACTAAGAGAGGTTGCCCGAGGCCGTACGGCCACTAAATGACAAAACCACGACCGGAAGCCCAGTCCCTAGCTCCTAGATTTGCAGCTGTTATGTACCAAGAGGACTTTCTTCCTGAGGAGGGGTCGCAGGGGAGTGATGGGTGCCACCTGGAACTTCTGTGCCTTCCAACGTATGCTCTCAAGTTGCTTGGGTCCCGGCTGCCCAACTTCCTTGGCCTGAGGTCCCAGGAGGCCAGCGCTGCCTGGCTGACCAGAGCCTGGGGTGGGAGGAATGGGGTGTGAATAGGGGAGAGGAATTTGCCTCAGTGCTCAGACTCCATCAGCTGTCTGCATGGCTGCCCACACACTGCCTGTCAGCTGTTTTTCTTAGCTAGGGTGGACACAAAGGCCAGGCCTCTTGTTTTTATTTTTCTCCGAAGAGTGCTTTCAGCTGTGAGCCTCCTAGTCCCTAACACAAGGGAGAGTTTACGGTCTGTCCTGTGGCAAGGCCAGAGGGGGCAGAGCCTCTCCTGTGACTTTGTTTTTTGGTCTTTAAAAAAAACAAAAAATAAAAAACAGGAGCGGGGGAGAATGTTCCTCTCCCCAGAGCAGCCAATGAGAGACTTACCATGTGCTGTTTAATAAGTTACAAATTTATAGGTCTTTGGGCAGAAAAACATAAACACAGAGCACCCTGCCCTGCCCTGTGTGTTCTTTCCACTTTTTGCTGTGGGGTAGCTGCTGGTGGCTTTTCTCATTACTGTTTAGATGCTGGTTTGGCCAGGAGTTCGCTCTGTTTGAGTTCTGGCCGGAGTTTCCTGGACAGTTTCCACAACACTGAGGTGCACTCTGGTTATGTTTGCTGACCCTCCTCGTTGCCCTCCCCTGCTTCACGATCTTCATGTGGTTGGGGCTGAGGAGCTCTGACCACAGCAGTGCTCCAGTAATGGCCCCACAGGCAGGCTGGGAGACAGGCATGGTCCTCAGCATTCTACAAAGCGTGTTATCCCTGGAGTCCTCACAACCTTTCCTAGAGAATGTTTTGTCTCTGTTTTATGGGTGAGAAAACCCGAGCTCAGGGAAGTTCAGTAACTTCACCCAAGCCCAGCTGTTGTTGTGTCAGTTCTGACTCATGGAGACCTCATGTGTTGCAGAGTAGAACTGTTCTCCACAGGGTTTTTGGTGATCGAGTTTTTAGAAGTAGATCTCCAGCCCTTTTTCCTGAGGTGCGTTTGGGTAGACTTGAGCCATCAATCTTTTGGTTAGCAGCCAAGCATGTTAATCATTTGTACTTTCCAGGGACAACTCAGTCAAAGTTAGTTTTACATATACAGTGTGTACACACACACACACACACACACACACACACACGAGTCGAAATTGACTCGACAGTAATGGGTTTGGTTTTTTTGGTTTTATATACGTATATGGAGTCCTTGGGTGCCACAAACAGTTAAGCACTCAACTACTAGCTGAAAGGTTGGCAGTTCAAACCTACCCAGAGGCACCTCGGAAGACAGGCTTGGCTATCCTCTTCTGAAAGGCCACAGCCTTGAAAGCCCTATGGAGCAGTTCTACTCTGTACACATAGGGTCGCTATGAGTTGGGACTGACTCAGTGACAACCAACAACAACATATATGCAGTGAAGTAGGGATTTGAACCAGGTTCCAGATCTGGTCATCATTATCATAATAAGGTAGTGAGTGCCTGGTGACTAACGCAGGGGATGAGCCATTGGGCCTGCTGAGTAATTGGCAGGTTCCTTTGTGTTGCTACAGGAAGGGATAGTTACCTTTAAAGTTTCTGCCCTGGGGCCGTCCTCAGGAAATGCCCTGTATGGCAAAGGGAGGGTCCAGTTCAAGTCTTTATGGCTCTGCCTTCCTCATGCCCATCAGGGGAACAGCCAGCTGTTGGCAATGCCCAGTCTCTGCTGAAGTCTGGACATGTCTTCTTTCAACTTCTCAGCAGTCCTGACCCTTTGGAAAACAGTGCCTCATTGTCCTTGGGGGTAGTGTTGGGGTGGGGGGCAGGGGACTCGCCTGGGGCATTCCAGGCTATGAAGCCACCCTGTTTCCATGGAAAGTCTGGATTTATGCTTGCCGGACTGTGGTGTCTCTGTGTGTCAGTCCAGGGTCAGGGCACCCAGCTGCTGGGTCTGAGGAAGATGCAGCTTTTGCCTGTGAGCGAGGGTACCCTCCTAGTAGCTCTGTGACAGCGCCAAGTCTCTTGGGCTGTGACCTAGTTACAGCCAGGGCCGGGACTCCAACCCTGTCATGTTTGCTTCTTAAGCAGGTGCTGTTACCACTGGCTGAGCTGTCTGCTGCCTGGGCAGCCACAGCTTGGTGTGGACAGGCTGGGGCCATAGCCCACTCATTCTGAGTTCATCTCAGCTTCCTGAGGTACACCTGAGGGTCTGTCTCAGTGTTCCTTTTTCCCATCGTCCCCAGTGGTGACCATACATTGGTGAGGCTGGGTGTGCCCTTGGCCAGAGGGGCTGATTGAAGGTCATTACCGCTGGGGTGCTGAGCAGCCTGCCTCCCCTCTGTGGTCATGGTGCATGGAGTGTGCATGGAGCTTCCCTTGGGTCTTAACTTGTTTCAAGGCCGGAGATGCTGAAAAATCTTCTTCGCAGCTTTGCTCTTATTCACGTTCCAGCCCTCCTTGGGTTGCTCTGCTCTCAGCACCTTCATTAATAATAACAAACAACTGTAGAACACTTTCTTTTTTTGGAACAGTGTTTACGGAATTCTTCCCTATGATATTTTTTGAGCACTATGTGCAGGACCATGCTGGCTTTTTTTATTTGTTGTTTCATTGAATTCTCCTGTCAGCCATATGAGGCAGGTTCTATTACTGTTATTACTACCCATTTTACAGATGAGGAAACTGAGGCACAGAGAGGATGAGCCCACCTACCCAAGTTGTACAACTAGTGTGTGGCAGGGCTGGGATTTGAATCCGGGTAGCCTCGCTCTGGGAGTCCCTGGGTGGCGCAAATGGTTAACATGCTTCGCTGCCAACCAGAAAGTTGGAAGTTCGAGTCTACCCAGAGGCTCCTTGGAAGAAAGGTCTAGTGATCTGCTTCTGAAAAATCAGCCATTGAAAACCGTATGGAACATGGTTCTAATCTGACACACATGGGGTCACCATGAGTCAGAATCGACTCTATAATAGTGGACTGGCTGCCTCACTCCAGAGCCTGGGCTCATAACCTCTTTTTTACACTTCTATTCATGGTACTCAATCTGACCTTGGTTGCCCTTGTTTGGTTGTTTCATTTCTGGCATGCTAAAGATCTTTTCTGTCCCGTCCCCACACCTCTCGTTCTCTGTTCAGCCTCCCACTTCCTTTTCCTGTTCTCTCTGCTTCTTCTCTCTCCTTTGTTCTTTCTTGGGACACCAGGGTCAAGATGGGATGCAGGGTACTGTGGCTGCTGCTTCTCCCTCACCGGTCACCTCTGTAGTTACCACTGTCCCTGGAGATGTAGCTACCTGCTTTTATGTCATCCGAGGAGAACCTGGGACAAGTCCTCCAAGGTCTCTCTCTCACCATTTCTGCCTGGGGATAAGAAGCCTCCCCGCGGCCCTACCACCTGTCCATCGCACGGGAACGCATGCTGGCACAGTCCTTGTCCTTGTCCAGGTGTGTGTACATTGCTGTTTGAAGTGATTCCGTTTCCAGAGAAGGAAGTTTTTGAAAACTTTTAAGTTGGAGAATGGTGAATGAGGAACGTCTTATGGGAGAGGGAGAAAAAAATAAATAAAAAGAATCAGGAATCTGAGTTCTCTCGGAAGCTTTGACTCAGCAACTGACTAAAATGGCATCCAGGGGTGTCTCCTCACCTGGAATAGCCCAGGGCCTCTACAGCCTCACAGGGGCCACTTTGCTTTTTTCAGTTTGGGTCTTGCTGAGTCTCACATCTGGCTTGAGTGTACTTTCCCATCCCGATAAGTCATCTAGCTAACTAACTGGTGGCCTAACCGGTGGGACTCAGGGCTGGCTTTTCCAGGGAAGCCTTGGATGTTGGGCCCGTGGCAGCCGGAACGTGCGCTTGGCAAGGGCGGCCACAGTCTGGCCAAGCTCTGCAGAGCTGTGGTGACCACGTCTTCTCTTAGAAAGTGCCTTTTCGTGCTTGCCTCTTGTGTGATTGTGGTACTGTGGTTTCATGGGAGAATGCCCTTATTCTTGGGTGCGTGCTAAATTATTTAGGAGTGAAGTGTTTTGATGCCTGTGACTTAGTCTTAAATGATATAGTAAAAAAAGGGAGGTAAATGCACGTAAAAAACCAAAACTCATTGCCGTCAAGTTGATTCCGATTCATAGCAACCCAATAGGACAGAGTAGAAGTGCCCCATACGGTTTCCAAGGAGTGGCTGGTGGATTTGAACTGATGACTTTTTGGTGTATATGTTTATATACCCATATATATGTGTGTGTGTGTGTATATATGTAAAACCAAGAAGCCCTGGTGGTGCAGCAGTTAAGCGCTTGGCTGCTAACCAAAAGGTCAGTGCTTTGAACCCATCATTTGCTCCACGGAAGACAGATGTAGCAGTCAGCTTTTGTAAGGATTACAGCCATGGAAACCCTAGGGGGCAGTTCTGTTCTGTCCTGTAGGGTTACTGTGAGTTTGAATTAACTCGATGGTAACGGGTTTATATGTATAACCAAATCCATTGCCATGGAGTTGATTTCGACTCATGATGACCACTCGTGTTACAGTGTAGAACTGCTCCCCAGGGTTTTCTTGGCTGTAGTCTTTATGACAGTTTGCCAGGCCTTTCTTCCGTGGTGCCTCTGGATGAGTTTGAACTGCCAACCTTTAGGTTAGTAGTCAAGTGTGAACCCTTTTGCTCCACCAGGGACACACAGTGCACAAACACATGAGCACGCCTACATGCAAAATGGCAAAATGTTAATAACTGTTGAAGCTAAGTAGAGGGTATGAGGGCATTTATTATATTAGTCTTGGTTTTTCTGTATGTTAGTTTTTAGGATAAGAAGTTGGAAACAATAAGAAAAGCCCTTTTTCATAGTAGTGTCAAGAATCATTCTCACAGGGGTGCTAGGAAGCATCTGTCTATCATCGATCTGAGTGATCACCGGGCCTCCCATGGCTGTCTGCGAAGGTGGTAGAAAGACTGGATGAGCAGGTGGGAGCCGCAGGCCCTGAATAACTTGACTGGCCAACTGTCGGCTGGGATGGGGGCGCACAGCCACCGTGACCCATGCAAAAAAAGACAGGGCCAGAGATAGTGAGCTTACACATGTGTGGAGGCAGCCTGGGCATTATTTTGGATGTGGTGATGTTAACTGGACCAAGGTCAGGGCCAGTGAGATTCTGAGCCCTGGTTGGAGCGAGGTAGGGAGCTTGGAAGGGATGGTCAGGGCTGGTGGGAGCAGAGGGCAAGGTCTCTGGGGTAGCTCAACCCTGGGGGAGGGAGGAGATGCCATTTCCTTCACATCATGAACCTCTTATCTGTGGCCAAAGGAACACCATTAGCCTGTGGGCAGCATGGGCTGGAGTGGCCCAGGCTCTTGCATGCAGCTTGAGCTGGCCATCTAGTTCTCCAGACTTCAAGCTCCCTCTCCTGGAATCCCCACTCCCCGGTTCCCACTGGCCTCATTTATGCTGACTCAAAGCTGGGCCACTGGGCCCTCCCATCTGTTTTTGGGAATTAGCTGGATTCTGCACTGTGGCCCCTTGGCTTGGAGGCAGAGGCGAGGGCCCTGGTGCCTCCTAGAAACGTCCTGGGTGGCCAGCAGGCCCTGGTAAGGGGAGTGCTTTACTCTAGGGTCCTCTTTGCGCCTTCTGACAGGTCTGTAGACAGGGACGCAGAGCTGGCCCACCTGGTAAAACCATGCGTTCTTCCTGGTGAGGTCCCCCAAGTGGTGTGTCAGGGCTTCACCCTGCCTGTTTGAAAAACAGCATGCTGTGTTTTGAGGGAGGGGGAAAGGGGGTGGTGCTGGAAGGAAGCTTTATGTAATTCTTGGCTGGGACTCAGGTAATTGTTTTAATGAAATGGAATGCAGCTTATTCAGAGCTCAGCTTGGCAGAAACAGCCATGTTCTGTTCTGTTTTCTTGTTGGGAAAGGGGGGAGGCCACACATTTCCAGCTGTTTGGAATCGAAGAGCCTCAAGTAAGCTTGAGCAAGGTGGGTGGAAGCCTCTGGGGAGCTCTTTTCTGGTTTAAGTGAACGAGCCGAAGGCCGCTTGAGTCCCATCTGGACATAAGTCTGTGTATCTTTACGAACGAGCCATGGAGCCTCTGGCCTCTTCCAACAACAAAAAAATGTTACTGAAAACAGGCTGTAAAATGGGGCTAACGCCTGCCTCCTGGGTCTTTGGGGAGCTGAGTACACTTCAGGGAGACCCAGAGTGGCTGTCTCTTTGTCAATTTGCGTTTTACTCCACCCACCACATCACCTTCTTTCCACCTCCACATCTTTTGTAACTCCCAGCCCCCACCCTTAGTCCCTGGGTAGTGCAGATGGCTAACATGCGTGGCTGTTAACCAAAAGTTGGGAGTTAGAGTCTACTCAGAGGTGCCTCGGAAGAAAGGCCTGGCTATCTACTTCTGAAAAATCAGCCACCAAAAACCCTATGTGAAGCTGTCAACTAATAGGTTCTTGTGAAGCAGACTAGCTAATTGAAGTCAGCCAGACACAGGGTGGGGAGAACAGAAGGGTCTTTTTCACAGTTTGCAGATGGGGAGACAGGCAGGGTCTCCTCACCTAAGGCTGCCGGCTCCCTGAACCAGGCCAGGTTCGCTCCTTTTAGAGGGAGTGACATACACATGCGTGAACAGTGAGACGAGGATCTGCAGTCTTGTGATGCGTGTACAGTCTGCATAATTTTAGTGAATGAGTTTTTGCACACGGCTCTAAAAATACTGCACACAGCCCTGAAAAAATGGTGATGGCGCGCCCCTGCCACCCCAGGAAGGTCATCTGGTGGGTAGGTCTGGAGTCAGCGCACCTTGGCCTCCTGCCAGGAGAAGACGAGAAACCTGGGGATTTGACCAATCATGGCGAAGTGCTGTAAAAGTTGTAACAAAAATGTAGCAAGAGTAGACTTTTCTGGAAAAACAGCTATTATGGGATGGTTAATAACCCTTAATAACCCTTTCATGACTGCCTGCTTCATATGGAGCACAGTTCTACCCTGGCACACATGAGGTTGTCATGAGTTGGGGTTGACTCAACAGGAGCTGTTTTGTTTTGTTTTTTCCCCAAGCAGAAAGGGATTTATTAAAGGATATTAGGTGTCTTGTAGAATCACTGGGAGGACTTAAGAGACATACTCAAGACTAAACTTCTAGGAATTATACTCAGAATGTCTTGTGCCCCTGGCAAGCCTGAAATGCCAAAATCTTGACGTTATTGCACCTGTAACTGTAGAAACTCGATCTTTCAGCCACTAAATACTGGGGCAGCTGGTTTTTTATTTCACCTGGTATCTCCCATCCATGTAGACATCTGTGACCTAATGTTCTCCATCTACAGACCCCCTCCCCCTGCTACTTCCTTTCTCCTGTCTCTGTGGCTTCTTTTTATCTTTGTGCCCTCCCTAACTTCTTTACTTTGCTCCTTTTTCTGCTTTTAACAGAGCCTAGGCCCTTCTTGACGTTTTCTCTCTTGCTGGGCGCTACAGTCCATCCACTCTAAAGAGGAATTAGCCATTATGTACTCCTTGGCCGCCATGTTTTCCCCTCCCTTCCTTAAGCTCTGCTCTGCAGAGCCTCCTCGACTGACTGCCTTTCGTGTTTCCTTCTCTGAGCCCTTCGTGTGCATTTGTGTTTTTCCAAAGGCTTGGCTCAGGCCTCCCTGTTTTTCCTCTTTCTGAGCACTGAGGTCAATTTATCTACTTGTGTGACCTCTTTTATCACTCGTGTGCTGGCGACTCCTAAATTTGTATTTCCACCTCGGACGCTGACGTGGATCCTATTGTCCAGGTTCTTCCGGTCCGCTCGCCAGCAAAGACCCAACTCATTTCCTTCTCACTCTCTCTCGGTGACCGTATTGTCTGATTTCTCTGTTATGGTCTCTTCTGTTCTCTTGGCCTGTATTAAATAATGGGCATTCGTGTACCACTTTCAGGTTTAGGAAATGTTTTCATTTGCTTCATTATTTCTGGTATGATTCTGACAACAACCTTTCAAAGTAGATGGTGGTTGTCCCCTTGTTACAGATGAGGAAGCTAAACTAAAATTCAGAGGGTTTAGGGGACACACCCGGTGTCACCATAGACAATGCTACGATTACTTGAGCCTAGGTCTTCCAACATCACACCCATTTGCTTTTTGGTTCTTCATGCCAAAAACCTTAAGGCAGAAGTGGCAAATCACTGGTCGAATTTGGCCTTCATGCTATTTAAAAATATTTCAAAATTTCTTGTCAACATTTAAAGCATCAGGAGATTACACATAAAGTCCACATGTCTGGTTTCTTTTGAAAAATCAGATTTGGCTACGCTGACCCATGTTCCTACGTGGCACCACTTGGCTGAGCTGAACAGCTACATCGCTGTTATTTGGTCCTCCCTGTTGTTTACATTATGGAGTCCCTGGGTGGTGCAAAAGGAGCCCTGGTGGCACAGTGGATAAGCGCCTGGCTGCTAACCAAAAGGTCAGCGGTTCAAACCCACCACCCACTCTAGAGGAGAAAGGTCTGCTCCCGTAAAAATTACAGCCTTGGGAACCCTATGGGTTAGTTCTCCTGTATTCTACAGAGTTAGTATGAGTAGAGGAATCGACTTGATGGCAGTGGGTTTTTTTTTTTTTTTTTGGGTGATGCAGACAGTTAATGTGCATGGCTGTAACTGAAAGGTTGGGATTTGAGTTCACCCAGGGGCACCTTGGAAGAAAGGCCTGGCCATCTGCTTCTGAAAAATCAGCCATTGAAAACCCATGGAGCACAGTTCTACTCTGACACACATGGGGTTGCCGTGCGTTAGAATCGACCCGATTGCAACTGTTTTTTTTTTTTTTTCTTGGTTGCTTACATTGGGTGTAGCTTCCTGCAGATGTATTCCTACTTGGTTTTGCTCTGGAGGGTTCTAAGATTGTTCTCTTTCTGCCCTTTTTGTGTGACAGACGCACCATTGTCAAGTCTAAGGGTTTCTTGAACTGCGCTGAGTTAGACTTGACTTCGGAACACCCCAAGCACTTAGCTCCACCTTGAGTCTGGATCTTTGTCAAAGGAGCAGAAAATAGGCGCCTTCCCCTTATCTGTCTGCGCACACTCTCTGCCTTTAAGATCTCAGCTGAAGCCATCTATTTGAGAAGGCTTTATTTTCTGGTGGAAACCCTAATGGCATAGTGGTTAAGTGCTATGGCTGCTAACCAAAGAGTTGGCATTTCAAATCCGCCAGATGCTCCTTGGAAACTCTATGGAGCAGTTCTACTTTGTCCTATAGGGTCGTTATGAGTCGGAATCGACTCGACCGCACTGGGTTTGGTTTGGTTTTTTTTCGTATTTTCTGGTTAAAACTAGCCAACCTCTGACTTCGTTCTGGGCCTTGACCCTTCCACTTAGATGGAACTTTACAGATGTGTGTAAATTGCATTCTGTCTGCCCTGTGCCCTGTAAGCCCCTTGAAGGCAGGGATCTTATCCGACTGGCTGGCGTTTGTAACCACTAAGTACTGCTCTGTTCTTTCTGTGGTTGCTTAATCAACATTAGATAGTGGTTGGTGATTAAATGGGAATGAGCTGTGGATACCCACTAGGATGCCGGACCTCCAGCAAACCACTTCCTCTGCCAGAGAATCAGAGAGTGAAATCCCCAGGGTTTGGGCTGAGCAGACAGCATAGTGCCACGGTGAGAACACAGGCCACACCTGCGTCTGTATAGACTCTGCCACTTGCTGACTATGCGACCTCGGCCAGTCACCCCATGCTCTAAGCCTCAGTCCAGTCATTCGTGAAACAGGTGCATTTCCTGAAATACTTTAAAGTGCTCAAAATAAAGCGTTGAGTGGATGGTAACTATTGTCATGAGTTCTTGGAATAACCAAACACAGCACTGGGGCTTGATGTTCTGTGTCACCTTCTCGGTACTGTTCCGGCTTTCACTTCACTGTATCTGCCGGCTGTGTTTCCTGTGGCCTTGGAGACGGCCAGTGGCCAGTTAGTGCACAGGTGTCGGTTGGCTGTTCAGCTGGGCTTGGGAGGAATCTGACTTTGGTTATGTCTCAGGAGAATGTGATCTAGAACTATCGTGGAGAGTATGGGGGTAAAATGGCCACACCCGAGTGCTGGTGGGTTTAAGTCGGGTTTTGGTTTTGTGACATTTTATTTCCCCTGGGCCTCTTTGGTAGCTTCAAGGAGGAAGCAGGGGGGGAGGAGGCCTTTTGGTGGGTTGATTTATACTAGTGGCTTATCTAACACTATGCTTTGAGAGCTGCCACAGAGAGCTGCTCTGGGGTGTGACTTCCAGAGCATTCTCCCTCCTGGTCAAGGCAGGCCATGAAGAATGTTCTGTGACATCTTCAAAGCCTCTCTGGACAGGTTTGGCCATTGAGGCTCCTAGTTGTTGTCATTGTTGCTAGGTGCCATTGAGTCAGCTCCAACTCATAGCAACCTTATGTATAATGGAACGAAACAGTGAATGCCCTGGGCTGGTAACCAAAACATCTGAGGTTTGAACCCACACAGAGGCACCTCGGAAGAAAGGCCTGGCAGTCTGCTTCCAAAAAAGCCATTGAAAACCCTCTGGAGCACAATTCTACTCTGACACACGTGGGGTCACCATGACTCAGAGTTGACTTGATGGCAGCTGGTGTGCTCTGGGTCTGGCAGTGTCTCTCCTCTGTTTAAAACCTCGGTGTCCCTCTATCACCTGAGCAAAGTTTATAGCGAAGCGTCTCCATCTCGGCACTATTCACACTGAG
This sequence comes from Elephas maximus indicus, assembly GCF_024166365.1. Classification (NCBI taxonomy): domain Eukaryota; kingdom Metazoa; phylum Chordata; class Mammalia; order Proboscidea; family Elephantidae; genus Elephas; species Elephas maximus. The sequence goes on along the minus strand of NC_064840.1, from coordinate 17,673,471 downwards.
GCTCATAGCAGCAGTAGAAAAGAGCAGTTTGGTTTTTGAACAGTGAGCTGTGGTTTTGTCCAAAGAGTAGGCATAGCTGTTAGAAGCTGGGCCAGTGACTGGGTGGCCCTGCCACCTCTGTGCTCTTTTAGGGGCAGTTGATCAGTTGGGCCAGTCCTGGGCTTGGTTAGGGATTGAAGTGGCTCTGAGAGTCCTGGCCAGGCTTTCCTGCTGTTTCTGCTTCTAGGAACATTCCCCTGCCTTAGGGGGAAATGGGAGTGTCCTCTGGCCTACACTTGGCTTCCTCTGGATTTGCCATTTCCCCTTTTGTCTCTGAGCTGGGCTGGCCAGCAGGGGTGGCTTCTCATCACTGGTGAGCTTGAGCATGCCTGGCGGGGCTGGATTCTCTGGGGCGGGCAGATAGGGCAGCTGTGATGCTACGAACACTGCACTGCCCCGCTGAGCTCACTCGGTCACGTGCTGGTCATGTTGGAAAGCCTGTCGTCCCCAGGAGTGAGTGGGTTTGCAGTTTTTCCACCCCTCTGTATTAGCATCAGCTTAGCTGTGTCTTTGGGGTGAGGTAGCCGTTGGGATAGCTGGGTGGCCTCTCTGCCTCCTGGTCTCACCATCTCAGATGGCCTCACCTTCTCCCGTGTCCTGAATTTTCTAAGAATCCCTGACCCCCTCCTTCTTGGGAAATCAGCACTTGAAGGCTTTTTGTCTGGTCTGCTGGTCAGAGGCAGCCCAGCTAGAAACAAGCTGGGGAAGAGACGCATCACCTGGAGGCGGTTGTCATAGCTTCCTGTGGTCAGTTGTGGTCATCTGCTTCCAAACATCCTGTTTGCGCCCTGAGAGCCTGAGGGACACTGACCTGAAGACAGCTGTTACATGCCTGACTAAGGGTCAGGAGCATGGGGCCAGGGATGTCACAGCCCATCTGCCCCAGAGAAGCCCCTCTTGGCTCACTGGTCACTGGCTATCGATGGCATTGCTGGTAGCATCTCCTCTCAGCCTTGCTGGCTTGGGCCTTATGTGCAGACTCGCATCCTGACCCTGCCTCACCTCCTCCTGCTTCTCCAGCCTGCGAGACTGTCCCTCCGGATGGTCTGTTTGGGTATAATCAGTGAACACTCCCCTCTTTGTGGTTCTGGGCTGATTGAATTTCTTAGACTCCTATGCTTCCAGAAAGGGCGCCATGGGCGTCACCTCACCCTGTGATTGGGGGTCTCCAGCTATCACCTTCTTTAGTCAGAGCTGTTCGCTTTTTTTATCTGTTTCATATGTCTGGCTTCTGTCTCAGGTTGCAATCGCAGAGGAGGTCTTGCAGCTTTTTAAAAAACTGCTAATGAAAATGCAAAAACATTGGAAGATCACCTACCAAGTCCAGCTCTCTTGTTTATAGAGGGATATACTGGGGAGAAGACTTGTCCAGGTCATTGGGTACCCAAGCAGACTGTGCTTTGTCTTCACACTAGCCTTTTTTTGGAAGGTCTGGGGTCCTAGTTTTCCTCGTTTGCAGAAATACACACGAGCCACAGTGTAGCCTCAAGGCCTCTTTTTTTCTGGGGACTTTTCTCATGTCTGGTGCAAACGGTTTGTGCTTGACTACTAACTTCAAGGTTGGCAGTTCAAACTAGCTCCGTAGTGCCATGTAAGAAAGGCCTGCTGATCTGCTTCCATAAAGATTACAGTCAAGAAAACCCTATGGAGCAGTTCTATTCTGAAACACATGCGCTCGCCATGAGTTGGAATAGACTTGAAGGCAACTGGTCTGTTTTTTTGTTTTCCTTGGGACATTTTGCATCCAGTATTGGAACCCTGGTGGTGTAGAGGTTAAGGGCTACGGCTGCTAACCAAGAGGTCGGCAGTTCGAATCCGCCAGGTGCTCCTTGGAAACTCTATGGGGCAATTCTACCCTGTCCTATAGGGTCACTATGAGTCAGAATCTACTTGAGGGCAGTGGGTTTGGTTTTGGTTTTGGTTTTATTGTTACTTAGTTTTGTAAAAGTTTTTATGTCACAAAGATACATGGTTATTATAAAAAGAAAAAAAAAAAGGTATAAAAGTGAAAGTCCCTTCTTCCTTTCCCCCACCAGGGGTAACTGTTGTTAATTGTTTGGTATATATCTTTCCAAAGCCCTGGTGGCACAGAGGTTAAGAGCTCAGCTGCTAACCAAAAGGCTGGCAGTTCGAATTCACCAGCTGCTTCTTGGAAACCCTACGGGGCAGTTCTACTCTGTCCTGGAGGGTTGCGATGAATCAGAATCAACTCAATGGCAACGGGTTTGTTTTTTTCTTTTTTTTTGATATATTTTCCAAACCATTTTCCATAATTTATAAATTTAAAGCATACATATGCTGTATATGCCCTTCTTTAAAAAAAACAAAAAGACTTCTGTATTTTCTTAAATGTTTATTAAAAGGGCTGGTTATATTATTTCTTTTAATATATAACTTTTTTAAATTGATTATCAATGTTACACATGTTCATTGTAGGTAATCAGAATACAATTGAGATGCGCAAAGAACTTAATGAGACCTCAGAGAGAGAATCGTCCGGAGATTATAAAACCAAAAAACCAAACCTGTTGCTGTCGAGTCGATTCCAATTCATAACAACCCTATAGGGACAGAGTAGAACTACCCAGTAGGGTTTCCAAGGCTGTGATCGTTATGGAAGCAGATTCCTACATCTTCCTCCCATGAAGTGGCTGGTGGGTTCGAACTGCTGACCTTTCAGTTAGCAGCCAAGCACTTAATCACTGCGCTGCCAGGGCTCCTTTTTATCCAGAGATAACCATAATTAATATTCTAACATTTCTGTAAAATCTTTTGAATGTGTGCATATTTTCATAATTGGACTAATAACTGCTAACATCGATGTAAAATTTACTGTGTGCTAGACACTGTTCTTTTGCTGAGCACATTATTTTGCTGAGCAAATAATGCGAGAAGCTGGGCTATATGAAGAAGAACGGGGCATCGGGATTGGACGAAGACTCATTAACAACCTGCGTTATGTGGATGATGCACCTTGCTTGCTGAAAGTGAAGGCGACTTGAAGCACTTACTAATGAAGGTCAAAGACCACAGCCTTCAGTATGGATTGCACCTCAACATAAAGAAAACAAAAATCCTCACAAGTGGACCAAGCAGCAACATCATGATAAACGGGGAAAACTGAAGTCGTTAAGGATTTCATTTTACTTGGATCCGCAATCAACAGCCATAGAAGCAGCAGCCAGGAAATCAAAAGACCCATTGCATTGAGTAAATCTGCTGCAAAGGACCTCTTTAAAGTGTTGAAGAGCAAAAAGGTGTCACCTTGAAGACTAGGGTGCGCCTGACCCAAGCCATGGTATTTTCAATCTTGTCATACGCATGTGAAAGCTGGATGATGAATAAGGAAGACTGAAAAAGGATTGACGCCTTTGAATTGTGGTGTTGGCAAAGAATATTGAATATACCATGGACTGCCAAAAGAATGAACAAATCTGTCTTGGAAGAAGTACAGCCAGAGTGCTCCTTAGAAGCAAGGATGGCGAGACTGCGTCTTAGATACTTTAGGCATGTTAGCAGGAGGGATCAGTCCCTGGAGAAGGACATCATGCTTGGCAAAGTAGAGGGTCAGCGGAAAAGAGGAAGGCCCTCAACGAGGTGGATTGACACAGTGGCTGCAACAATGAGCTCAAGCATATAACAACGATTGTAAGGATGGCGCAGGACTGGGCAGTGTTTCGTTTTGTTGCGCATGGGGTCCTTATGAGTCAGAACCGACTCGACGGCACCTAACAACAACAGACACTGTTCTAAGTGCTTTGTTTGTACTACCTTATTTTTTTTTCTCCCAGCAAGCCCCTGAAGTAGGTGTTCTTGTAGGTGAGGTCACTAATGCACAGAGAGGTTAAGTGACCTGTCTAGGGTGAAGAGCTGGTAAGTGCCAGAGCTGGGATTGGAACCTGGGCAGTTCGTCTGCAGAGGCTGTGCTTTAGACCATTGTCCCATACAGTTTCTTTGGTTACGCTGTATACTCTACAGTGATTCCCTCCTGTCAGTGAGGGCAGTGCCCCTGAGGAGGAAGGAGGGGAGACGGGAGGGGGGGAAAGGTGGTGTGTGTGTATGTGTATGCGAAGTCATCTATGCTTCATGTGTAGTGTGCTTGGGTGGTACAGATGGATCGATGATCAACTAGGTATATGGCTGGGGGAGTGTGTTGAACACAGACCCCTCCCCAGATCTCTTACAGACAGAAAACGATTGGAAAGTATGTGCTTCCCTCCTGGGGAGGCCTGTGGGCCTTCCAAAAGGAAGGGAGCATTTCCTGACCCATAGCCATCCCTCTACCCACTCTGTTTCAGTGGCCAAAGGTCTGGGGTCCCTTTTGTTTCTAGTCTAAGTACTCTATTGGCCAATGGCCAGCTGCCTTTCATCTTTCAGGTTGTTTGCTTGTAGCTTCTGCCTCCCTTAGAAAGGCTTTTGCTCTGTAATTGAGAGAGAGGTGTTGAAATCTCCAGCTAAAACTGGATTTGTCTCTCTTGCCTTTTAGTTCTGTCAGTTTTTGCTTCATCTGTTTTGAAGCTATGTTATTGAATGTATACACATTTAGGATTATTATGTCTTCATGATGAATTGACCATTTTATCATTATGAGATACCCTTCTTTACCCTTGGTAATATTCTTTTCTGGAATAGAGCCACACACCAACTTTCTTGATATTAGTGTTTACATGATATATATTTCCCCATTGTTTTACTTTTAACTATCTGGGTCTTTAAAGAGTGTTTCTTGTGATCACATATATTGAATCTTGTGTTTTTACTCAGTTTGACAATCTCTGCCTTTTAATTGGAGTGTTTAGACCTTTTGTATTTAAAGTAATTATTGGTATGATTGGGTTTAAGTCTACCATCTTGCCATTTGTTTTCTATTTGTGCCATCTGTTCTTTATTCCTTCCTCTCCTGCCTTCTTTTGGATTCACTGAGCCTTTTTTAGAATTTCATTTTATCTCCATTCCTGGCTTATGTACCTTTACTTCTTTGGTTTAATATTGTCAGTGGTTGTATAGTTTATAAGTTTAACTTATCTCCATCTATCTTCCAATCTATATATCTTTATACCTTTTCATATGTAGCGTAAGAACCTTCTAACAGTATGTTTCCATTTTCCCCTTCCCCCTTGTGCTATTGTTGTCATAAATTGTACCTCTACAAATATTATAAAACCCACAGTTTGTTGTTAGTCTTTTATATTTACCCATAAATTTACTGTTTCTGGCACTCGCTGTTCCTTCATAAAAAGGACCTCTCAGTCTAAGGAAATTAACAAAAATGTTTGTAATACCTGAATTTTTCTTCCTCGCCCTTTCAGTTTCACTTCCAAAGCTTGTTGCCTTTCTTTTTCTTTACCCAGCTTGTTTCCTTGCCCTTGGAGCTCCTGTCAGCATTGTTAACCTGAGCGTGCTTTGTGCTTCGTCTCATCTGTGGCAGCTCACAGTCGTGATAATCGATGATGCTATCAGCAGCTCTGACTACAGAACCCAGGGCTGGTGTTGCTAACACATTCCAGTGGTGCTCGGCTCAGAAAATCCTCACATTCCACCTCTCTTCTCCTGCCTCCTCTGCTCCGTGGGTAGAGGTGCGACAAGATCGCAGACTCTGCAGCTGCCAGTCTCCCTGGTCCTTCCTTGCCCTGTCCCTTGGTCATACCCCTCCTTGTCTTTCCCTAAAAAAAAAAAAAATTTTTTTTTTTTTTTTTTTCCCCCTAGCATACAGCAAAAGTGCTGTCCAGTGGCCAGGCCCTGACTCTGCCTGGCTCCTTAGACTCCCTCCCAGCTGCCTCACCCCTATGAACTCACCTCACCATCGTCCCCTCCCCCAACCACAAAGGAAACCAGAGAGGCCACACAGTGAGTTTAAACTAAGTACTCACAAAGGCCTGTCTCTGGCCAGTCTTGTGGAGCTTTCCTTTGATTTTTTATTTTTTAAGAGTCGGGGGTGGTACCGGTTGGGAAGGCTGGTAGTGGTGGTGGTAACTAGATCAGTAGGTCACCAAAAAAAAAAACACCCAAACCCAGTGTCATAGAGTTGATTCTGATTCATGGTGACTCTGTGTGTTTCAGAGTAGAACTGCTCCACAGGGTTTTCTAGGCTGTGACTTTTCAGGAGCAGATTGCCAGCCTTTCTTCCAAGGGTTCTCTGGGTGTGGGTTCGAACTGCCAACCTTTTGGTTAGTATTTGAGTGCTTAACCATTTGCAACACCCAGAGAACCTAAGTAGATCACAGTGGATGGGAAATTCACTGGGAGGGCTTGGACCACGTGGTCATGTGTTGTTCTCTGCCACTGTGCCTTGCATATAGTGAGCCGTCGATACCTAGGCACCAAGTGAAGGCTCAGCAGAGGAAGTGAAAGATGGCAGAGCAGGAGGTGGCACTGAACTAAGGGTAGGATGGAACTTTGGAGAAATGAACTTGGTGGGGGTCATTTATTCATCTGTTCACTGGTCGTCCCCCAAGTACCTATTATGTGGTTGGCTCTGTTCTATGCTAAGGAGATAAAGATGGACAAACACACACTCCCTGCCCTCACTGGGCATTCATAGGCTGGTGGGATCATGGCACTGAAGCAGACAGCTCCTGATAGTTTGATATATGCTCTGATAGGGAAAGTACGTGGTCCTGAGGGGCCTCGAACCCATTGTGGGGAGTGTGGTCAGGGAGGGCTTCGTGGAGGAAGTGGTACGTTAAGCTGAATCTTTGTTGTGTGTTTATTGTAACCGGATCTTGACATTTAGAAAAGCCCCAAACTTTGGTCTTTTGTGTAGATCGCATTTTATAATAAGATATGAGACTCTGTTACAGAAAGAGGTTCCCAGCATAAAAACAACACATTACTTTTGCTTTAGCATTCTTTAGTTTTCAAAACACTTTTCCACCTCTCTTATGTAGTCTTCACATTGATCCTGTTAGGTAGGTCAAAAAAGAAAAACAAAAAACACTGCCATCAAGTTGATTCTAACTCCTAGAGACCCTATAGGACAGAGTAGGACTGCCCCATGGGGTTTCCAATGCTGTAATCTTTGCAGATGCAGATTGCCACGTCTTGCTCCTGCAGAGCGGCTGGTGGGTTCAAACTGTGGACATTTTGGTTAGCAGCAGACCACTTAACCACACTGTGCCACCAGGGCCTGTTAGGTAGCTAAGGTCCATCTTTTTATCCCCATGCTGCAGAAAGGAAACTGAGCCCTGCAGAGTCTCAAGGGATAAGAGAGGATTTATCCAGGTAAAGAAGACAGGAGGGTGGTCTAGGCAGAGGGAACAGCATGTGCAAAGGCCTGGAGGGAAGAGACGTGTGTGTGTGTGCATGTATACACTAAGTTCATGGACTATGATTTGGCACCCTGTGTCTTCTCAGTAGGGTCCCTGTGTAGTGCACACAGTTTGCAGTTGACTACTAACCTAAAGGTTGCCAGTTCTAACCCACCCAGGGGCACTGCGGAAGAAGGGCCTGACAAGCTCCTTCTGTAAAGATTACGGCCAAGAAAACCCTATGGAGCAGTTAGTTCTACTCTGTGACACGTGGCAGCAGTGGGTTTGGTTTTTGGTTTTGGTCCTCCCAGTTGGGTCTTACAAGCCAATCAAGCTCAGCCTGAGCCACAAGGCTGAGGGTGGTCGCTGGCCAGGCCGAGCCTTGGCTTCCTCGATGGAATGACCTTTTGGGTAGGGGCTTGGTGCCAGGGCTGAGGCAGGGCTGGCCGTGGGCTTCTCTTATTCTGCAGTCAGAGTTTGTGAAAACTCTTTCTGGGCTTAGCTGGGAAAAAGGTGGGGCCCCTGGGCCAGTCCCAAGGGGCTTTTCCATGAGAGTTTGAGGCCCGAGATTGTGTCCTGGGCCTGCTGGGCCCCAGTGGTTTGCCTGAGAGCACATGTGGCCGGAAGGACCTGGTTCCTCTGATAACAGGCTTGGCCTGGCCCATCTTCCTCCCTGGGAGGGGCTGTCAGGGATGGAGCTGGCTTCGTTTCTGGATTTCAGAGGCAGACTTCAGCACAGATGGGAGCGGGTGGAGGGAGAGAACTGTGACATTCCTGAACCCTCTGAGAATCCCTGGAGCAGCTACTTACAGCCTACTGAGCTCCTCCAGGGCTGGCCAGGAGGAAGAGCTGACTGCAGTGGCAATACCGTATCATTTCCCAAACTGCCACCTTCTGGGCCCTGAGTGACTCCTAGATGATTCGGCCAGGCCTGGGTAGCCCTGTGGCCCTGCCTGTTCTGGGTTTGACGCCTGCCCTTGCTGCCCTCATCATCTGACTCTTCCCCTGCACCCTCTTCCCCTTGGCCCTGCTCCCTCCTGTCCTCTATCTTATCTGTTCCATCCTTTATGCAAAAAACAACCATGGGAGGCATCCTGTCCTCCTCCATCTGTCTCCACATCCCTCAGTTACTGGGGCTTGTTGACATTACCTCCTTGTAGTTGGAGAACTAGCTTTTGGTCTCCCTCCAGTTCCTCCTGCACACCCTGCCTAAAGGATTCAGAATGCAAGCCTGGTCCTGCCTTTCTCCTTTTGACAGCCCTTTGAGGCTCGACAGTGGGAAGTACAGGCTCCTGAGCGGGCACTGGGTCCTTGGTGACTCTTCCACCAGCCCCTCTTCGACCAGCTGGGACTTGTGCCCTGAGCCCCCACCTCCTCTGCCCGGGCAGTTTCTCAGGCTATTTCTCACGTCCACCTCTGCTGCTTCCTCTGCCCGGAAAGCCCTCCCCTGGGTGGATGTGGCAGTCTCTCTCTAGTTGGCTGTCTCTGGGGCAGACGCCTGTGCCCGAAACATTGCCTGCCCCATGGCAGATGCTCAGGACATGTTTGTGGACAAGGTCAAGACCATCACCGACAAAGACGAGGCTGTGCCCAGGGAGAGGGACAGAGGACTTGGAGGAGGCAGGTGAGACACGCGCATGTAGCACTGACCCTTGCCTGGGGTACCTGATTGAGGCCAAGGTCGTTTCGTTCCTCCTGAACTGTGGTGATTTGGCTGGAGAGGAGTGTGTGCTGTCTGGGTAAGTGCCTGGACAGGTCCTGTTCTGGAAATTCCGGTCATCTAGTGATCAGACTTGCCTTCAAAGGGCCACACGGTGACATGGAGCTATAGGGTGGCTTGCCACCAGCTCCGGTCCAGGACGGTCCTTTTACTTCAGTGAATGCCCAGGGCCTTTGAAGACGTGAACCTTGTGCCCCCTCTCCGCAGAATAGTGCCACAGCACCTGCACGTGAAGTTCTGTGTGTACTTCTGGGTGGTTCGCAGACTCTTTGAGGGTCACCCATAGATGCCAGGACAAGAACTCTGGTATATGGTGGTGGTGGTGTTAGTTGCTCTTGAGTCGAATCCAACTCACAACAACCCCATATGTGCAGAGTAGAACTGCCCCACAGGGTAACTAGATCATATACACGCACAAACAACCAAATCCAGTGCTGTCGAGTTGATTCCGACTCGTGGCAACCCCATGTGTTTCAGAGTAGAACTGTGCTCCATAGGGTTTTCAAGGCTGTGACCTTCTGGAAGCAGATCACTAGGCTTGTCTTCTGAGGTGCCTCTGGGTGGGTTCGAACCACCAGCTTTTCAGCTTGTAGTGGAGTGCTTAACTGTATGCACCACTCAGGGACTCATTGGTGTATGGTGAGGGCTCTTCTGTTCTCTTGCAGCAAAAGGGAGGATTGTGGGGGCGGGGACAGACCATAGTGTGCATTGTCATGACCGACACCCAGGGCCTCTGGTGTAAGTCCAGGCTCAGGGCAGACCAGTGTCCATGATGTTCCAGTGGCCTAAACCCTCTGGCCAGAGTGAGGAGCCAGAGGCCTCAGCTGGGTGTGTGCAGCAGGGAGCACCCCAGCCCGTCCCTGTCCTCCTTCCTTGGAACTCGGCCCACTGGGAGCAGACGGCACTGTGGGGCTGGCCTGCTGGCCTATGGATCAGCAGAGCCCTTCTTCTCATTGGCCTTGTGCACTGAGTTCCCTACACCCCATGTGCAGGGGCCTCTGGTGCTCCTGCTTGGTGAACCTTTGAACTTGGGCATGGCTTTGAAGCCAAGCAGAGAGAAATCAAGAGTTTTGGTTGGGTCCTGCACAGCCTGTCAGCTTTTCAGCCAAGACCTCCTTGTTGACAGAGACTAAGGATACAGCCTTGGTATATTATGAAGTATACCTGGGGACAGTGTGGTAGAATTGGCTGCCTGAAGGACACAGCTCCTTTAGGAGCGCTGCCTCTGGAGTTGCCTGTGGCTTGTAGTGTTGCGTACTGTTTCCCACCTGTTCAGGTGGGGCCGTCAGGGATATCAACTTTGTGGGTGGGACAGGTACTCAAAACCCTGCCTGTCACCTGGCATCACCTGGCAGGCAGGAGTTAATAATATGTAAGAACCGTGTGCTTATGGCATACGCTGCTTTACATTCATGATCTTACTTGTTCTTCCAGATGGCTTGAGGGAGGACTAGGAATACAGACTCACCAAACCCCATAACATGGTGGTGGTGTTGGGTGCTGTCAAGTCGATTTCAACTTATGACTCCATGTGACAGAGTAGAACTGTCCCATAGGGTTTTCTCAGCTGTAATCTTTACGGAGAAGGAGCCCTGGTGGTGCAGTGGTTAAGTGCTCAACTGCTAACCAAAAGGTCAATGGTTTGAACCTACCAGCCGCTCTGCAGGAGGAAGATACAGCAGTCTGCTTCCTTAAAGATTATAGCCTGAGAAGCCTATGGGGCAGTTCTACTCTGTCCTGTAGGGTCGCCACGAATCGGGATTTGATTCAACGACAGTGGGCTGTTTTTTGTTTTTTGAAGTTTTGCAAAAGCAGATTGCCGGGTCTTTCTCCCATGGAGCCACGGGGTGGGTTCGAACCGCCACCCTTTCAGTCCGTTAGCCTTTCAGTTAGCAGCAGAGCATGCAACCGGTTGTGCCACCAGGCTCCTTCCCCACAATGTAAGGGACTATTACATATTACACCCGTTTTATAGATGAGGGAACTGAGCTCAAAGAGGGAAAATGCTGGCAAGTAGTAAAGTGGGGACTTAAGTTCAACTACAGAACCCAACTACATTATGTTGTAAACTCCCATACCTGCTGAGGCCCCATGGGTGATAGGAATGAATGATGTAGTTTAGCAGTTGTGTAATGATGTAATTTGGAAGTTATATAATGATGTAGTCATCCTTCGTGATGTGATCTGATGTGATCAGCCAATCGATTATAAGGGGAGTTTCCTCGGGATGTGGCCTGCATCCAATATATACACCGAGGTTCTGGCAAAGCTTGTTTGCTTGCTCTGGATTCTGCATCCAGATCGTCATCATCTGACCTCCAGTTCTTGGGACCTGAGCCAGAGGCCTACCATGTTGCCTGCCGGTCTTGGATTTGTCAGCTCCCCCAGCCTGTAAGCTAGCAACCTGCCACCTTACCTGCGGATCCCTGCAGGTCCATGAGTCAAGAGAAGCCTCAAGCGTGATCACTGACCCATGGACTTGGGACTTGCCAGCCTCTACAGCTGCATGAGCCATTTCCTTGAGATAAACCGCTCTCTATAGATGTACAGATAGATATATATGCTTTACCTGTTTTGCCTCTCTAGAGAACCCAGCCTAAGATACCAAGAGACTCTGACTTTGAGTATAAATGTTAAGGGTCAGAGCCCCAGATTGCTTGTCTTGTCCTTGTGAAGTGCAGAAGGCAGGAACCGTGTCTGTCAGCTGTAACCCCAGTGCACAGCATACTCGTGGTCACGTAGCAAGTGCAGCGTGAGCGTGGAGCGATGGGGTTCAGGTGTCCCTGACTTATGCTGGCCTCCCCCTACCCTAGGGTGGCTCTCCTCCTTGACTCTTCAGAGTGATAAAGTATTCCTTGCGTACAGTGAACACACAGACACACAAAAATATGAAACTAATGGTATAAATGGTCTACCTGAATTGTTGTTGTTGTTAGTTGCCATTGAATTGAATGGATTGCAACTTAAGGCAAGCCCATGTGTGCAGAGTAGAGCTGCTTTGTAGGGTTTTCAAGGCCGTGACCTTTTGAAAGCAGATTGCCAGGCCTGTCTTCCAGGGTGCCTCTGGGTGTGTTCAAACCACGAACCTTGCAGCTAATCGTTGAGTGCTTACCAGTTTGCACCACCCAGGGACTTTTGAAGGCATTTTGCATGGCTGTAAATCCACTTCCCAAACAAACTCCTGGAACACTCCCCATGTGTACATGGGGGACTTCCTGCACGATGTCTTTGGGGATTATGGCTAGTGGTGCTGCTGCCATCGGCCCTGGCTCTGCTGGGCTGGGTTTCCAGAGCCCCAGAATGTCTCCCCCAGTCAAATTCAAATCAGGGATGACGTGGCTGGGCCCCCCCAGCCCCCACCCAGAGTCTTTCGGTGTAACCAGCCAGGTCTGGAGAGGGAAATGCCCCTTGGCCCCATGTGCCTGGGCACGGCTACCCCATCAGTTCCCCCGTGAGGCTTGGCCTCTGCTTGGCGCACTGCTTCAGCTCTGGGGTTGTTGGGATACTTACAGGCCCACTACAGGGGCTTGTCTTGGTTCAGTCCCCATGCTCCCCTGCACCTTAATGTCCCTCCGTGTGAGCCCTGACAGCTAGTCTGAGAGCCCAAGGCCTCCCTGGATGCTGCCTGTGTCAGGGAAGGCTGGTTTTCCTTCCTTTTTTTCTCTTGTGGTTTTCCAGTGTGACTCTGGTTAGCCAAAGCCGTGAGAGCTGCGGCCTCAATCTGCTCCCTCCCTGGCCAGGAAAAGGCAGAGTTCCCAAGGCAGAGCAGCAGCAAGGATCTGGACTTCGGGGGAATTGGTCTTGCCCGCCCTAGGCCAGGGGCGAAGGCTGCCAGACCTAGCTGGAGGCATCCTTACGGCCAGCCTCGTTTCGGCTTGGCTCAGCTCAGCGGGCTGGCTGAAGAGTATGTGGGGAGCGAGCCTCTCTGGAGGAACTGAGATGAGACCCAGAGGGCCTGTGCTGTGAGTAGCCTCCTGAGACCACCCCTGATTCAGAAGTTGCTGATGGTCTGTGGTGACACCAGCTGTCATGTAGCACCAGGATCTCCAGGAGCCCTGAACTCTGCAGGTGGCTTCCAAAGTGGGTGCAGACCAAGAAGACCCAGGCCTGAGTGGCACAGAGACTTCTTGGGAAGCAGGAGTATCATGGAGGGTCCATGGTGGAGCGCTGTGGCTGCGGCTGGCTCTGGCTTTGCTCCTTTCTCGTCTGCTCGTTCTTAGAGCTCCTAACCATCTAAGACAGTGGTTCCAACTTGTGTTCCACCATGATGCTCCCTACAGATGACACAGGTGACCGCATGGACCATGGGCCGCCCATCCCCTCCCTCAGAGTGTCCCTAGGGTTGTACAGTTCCTCCGCTGGCCCTGACGCCCCTTCTCTCCCTCAGGAAAGCAGATGGGAGCATGCGTGAGTGGGGCTGACGGTTACTGAGTCATCTTGAGCCCACTTCGGTTTATTTTTTACAAGTAAAAGCAAATCCATTACAAATGTCAATATGTTACTCTCATTATCCAGGGACTGGTGGTGCCCCTCGCTGCTGATGACACACCAGGGTTGAGAGCCACTGGCCAGGGTTGGCTCCGGGCTTAGGATTGTGTTTCGCCTGCACACTCGTGCGCTCCACAGCCTCTTGTCCCCACTGACTCGGGGTGGTGGAACAGAATTTACAGAGGCAGAAACCCAGGACCTCCCTCTTTTTCACCCTGTAGCCTTAGTACCTGGGTGAGACATGCGGCTGCCCAGCAAAGGACGATGCAGCGTAACCCTGGGGCTGGCGAGTCCAGGCTGTCTGTCTCTGTGCTCTCCCTGTTGGTTGGTTTGGTACATCCAGTGGACACCTGTCTATTTGTCTGTCTCCGGATGATTCTCTGCTTGTTTCCAGTAGGGCTGGAGGCCTCTGATCTGTCTGTGTACTGGGACAAACAGCCCAGGCCCCTCCCTGTGGTCCAGATAAGAAGGCTGCATGGCCTAAGTGAGGTTGGAGATTGTGTTTGGGGCTGGACTGTACTGTATCATGCCTCACATGGGGCCCTGGCCAGCAGACAGGAGTAACATACTCGTCAAGTCGACCTCCTGGAGCCACAGTTGGGCTAGCACACGGGGCAGTCCAGCCTTCTCTGAATGCTGGAGCTCTCATGCCACCAACCCCCAGGGGCTCCTCAGTGCCCCAGGACCCTTTATGAGATGGACAATGAGGATGAGAGGGAGGGAGAGAGGGGAGAAAGGGGGACTGAGAGCAAAGGACCTGGAGGAGGCCGTGCTGGAGCAACCATGCCAGTGGCAGCTTTTTGGATCCCTCCGAGAAGCTCAGAGGACTGGTGGCCATGGAACCAGGAGAGTGGCCCCCAGGCAGAATGAGGGAAGCCATCCTTCCTCACCCTGTGGAGTGTCATGGGGAGAACACACATGAGCTTTGTGGTCAGGCAGAGCTGTCTGGGTGGGTGACTGTCTGCCTGCTGAGCGCCATCATTGACGTCTCTGAGCCGTGGTTTCTTTCTCTGTAAAATGGGGTGTTGGGAGGCCCAGGTCTCAGTAGATACTCAGTTAGGGTCATTTCATGCCTATATTCCTCCCCCTTTTCCTGAGGTTCTATCTGTGTAGCCCTGCCTTTGGGTCCTTTTTGGGGCCCTGCTGTCCCCTGGGCTTATTCCTTGGCAAGGTGTGAGCTTGGGCAGCCCCTTCTCTAGTCGCAATTCCATGTTCAAAGCCACAGAGCTTTCAGACACTGACTTCCCGGTGGCAGAGGTGGGGTGGGGCGGGGGGTGCTGAAGCCTCACAGCTTCTTTTTTGTGCCTCTGCCCTTGCTAGGGAATGAGCTGGAGGCTTCTGGGCTCAGCCAATGTTCTCCGAGGAGGACTTGGAACAGACCCGAGGCCCAGGGGGTGAGGTCAGTGGTTTACTCAGCAAGAAGGCTCGAGTTAGTGACGGACCTGTCACAGCTCCCAGGATTCCTGGCCACAGTCCCTGGCTCCATTGCCTCCCTCTCCCGGTCTTAAGGGAGATGAAAGTCATGATGTGGGTTTGTTTACTGGGTGTCCCCTGTGTCAGGGTGGGAGGCAGGAGGAGGCGCAGGTTGATTTTGTCCCCCGCCACTGTGATGGGTTTTACATCTTTTCTCATTGATTACTGCCCTTGTGCTCTGTGGTTGTTTCAGTAACCCAAAGCCCAGAGTGGTCAAGTCAGTGTTACTGTCACCCAGGCTGGTGACTGGTCGATTTGAACGCAGAATGCCTCACTGTTGGGAGCCCTGTTCTGTCCAGTGTACCTCACTGCCACTCGGGGTGGGGCGCCAAAGGGTATATAAAGAGGTACGTGACCGTCCCAGCTCCCAGCGACCCCAGAGCAGCCAAATCTGTGCTATGGACAGGGTGACTATGTGTGGACAGTGATAGCTTTGTGGTGCTGCTTCAGATTGGTCACCAGAGTACCCAGGGTGTGTGCAATGTCTTGGTGAAGCCTTGCTTTTTACCTTACAATCCGCTTACATTTTGCATTTGACCCCATAATGCAGCTTTGCATGTTTTAATTTAAAACAGTGATTAAATTTCTTACGACTGAGTGAACTTGATCCTCAGAAGGTATTCTGGGTTTGTTCTGAGGTGGCTGCCTGTGCCCCTGGCCTCCGTCCATCCTCTGGGGGTATGGATATTCTAGTGAGGAAGGGAGAGCCAGGTAAAAGATGGTGGTCGTGGGGTGGGGGTCGGGGGACGACTTTCAGTTTGCGAATAAAGGCACCAGTTGCCATCAAGTTGACTGACTTATGGCAAACCCATGTGTGTCAGAGCAGAGAACTGTGCTTCATAGGGTTTTCAGTGGCTGATTTTTCCTAAGTAGATCACCAGGTCTTTCTTCCGAGGCACTTCCGGGTGGACCTGAACCTCTGATCTTTCAGTTAGCAGCCAAGCATGTTAACCATTTGCACCAGCTGGGAAAATGGAAGGGGGAGCCCAGTCTGGCTGGTGAAGCTGGTTGGAGTGAGGGGCCAGAAGAGGAGGTGAAGGCTAGATTGGGGCCATATTCTGAGGGGTTCACAACCAGGAGTCCCACCCTCATCCTGTAGGCAAAGAGGTGGTTGGTGGGGTAAGTCCTGTGACCCATCTGCACGTCGCTTAGCACACATTCGTTCAAGCCCCGTAGAAGAGGTCTGGAAGGATATCTGTTCTGCAGGGACCCAGCAAAGTGGTCCTGCCCACAAAGAACTTGTAGCCCAGTGGGAGAAACAAGAGTGAAGTGTCAAAGCACAAAAAAGGTGGGGTTCCTAGAAGTTCCAAGTGGTGGTATCTGTGGGAAGGGTTAGAGTGGGGGGAACCCAGAGCAGCGGACTGCTAGGGAGTTCAAGAAGGGACTGAGCATGGATTTGGGTGCCAGTCCAAGTTATTGGCTACCAGGAATGAAACGAGAGGGAGGCAAGTTGTGGGGAGAGGGAGGCAAGTCGTGGGGAGAGGCCACGTGAAGAAGAACTGATGAGACTGGAGACCAGCAGTGCGGGAAGCAAGAGGGGGGCTGGAGCTGTTAGTGGTTCTATTATGAGAACTGGGGACGTCAGCGGTGCAAGCCTGAGAAAGGGAAAGCACTGACCTGTTCAGTGGTCATCGTGGGCTCTGCTCAAGTTAGTGGGTAACTAGTGCTGTGAAAGCCACAAACAGCTTGAAAGAACTACAGCTCCTCCCTGGAACAGGCAAACTTTTGAACTTTCTGTTCAGGTCTCTGCGGGGGGATGACTCATTTCTGAGCCCCTCCTAACCTCTATTGGTGATGAGCGAGGGAAAGGGAGGCCTGGGTGCCGCCCTGTTCTGCAGCAGACTGACTGGCCTCTCAGAGCCGGGCTTTTAGGAGTGAACTGGAATAGTTTTGGAATAGCTCAGAAAATTCCCAGCATGTGGGCGTCCCGTATTTGAGGCTTTGGGTCTTCTTGTATGTAAATTCGATTTTTCCCGTCAAAGGGACTGTGGTGGTGGAGTGTAGACTTGACTTTGAAAGGCCCAGAGTCGAGGGGTGATGGCAGACCTGGAGGAAAAGTGTCCAGAGTGCCTTGGGCCCTCTCGGGAAGGAAGATGAGTTATTTTCAATAAAAGAGACCCGCTGTCTTGCCACCCTGGCCTGTCCTATGCCTGTGGCTGAGGGTAGACCTGTGAAGGTGTCCCACCTGCTGGTGCTTAAGCTCACAGAGACCTGATCAGGCGGGACCTGCCTGGCTGCCGGTGTGGACATGTCGGTGTGAATGTGGACGAGGTCTGGCACCGCGGGGCCTTTCCTTGGCACTCAGGGTGACCTCTAGTGTTGCATTTCAGCCTTTATTCTCTCAGGTCTCTGGTTTCCTGTGCCCTGTGCCCTTGGGCACAAGCCAGACACCCAGTTAAGAAAGCGGACCCCGCCGGCACACCCAGGTTGTGTAAGACTTTGCAAGGAAAGGACCTGTCAGCGGACAGGAAACCACCCTCCCTGACACTGGAGGAAGCCCCAGGAAGAAACGCCTTCCCCAAACGACTACCCTCCCCTCCGCAGGCTGATTGGAAAGCTCTCTGTTCTTCTCTCCTGGCTTCCTGTGTGTTACCCCCAGCCCACACTTCCTTTGGGTGTGAGAGTAAGATGGCAGTTCCTGTTGAGTGAGGCATGAGTCAGCGAAGGAGCCCATAGCTGAGTCTTCATAACCTCCAGGCACGGCTATTAAATATTTAAATGACACTGTAGCATTGATCTGTGCTCATCCTGCCCCTGGGGGGAGCAGTTCCTGTCTGAGATCCAGATAATAGCCATATGTTAGATTTAGACAAACTCCGAAAAGCTCCAAAGGTGCTCTGTAAATCTCACCCATAATTACCTTCTTTCCTGCCCAGAGCCTGCCACCAGCAATGGGGACAAACTGGGTTCTGCCCATTTTACCAGTCAAGAAGAGGACCCAGAGAGGTCATAGTTGTGTGAATGGGCACACAGCAGACCTCGAATCGTGGCATCCCGGCTCCCACCTGGCACTGGCTGTTTTCTCTGCTCACTGCTCCTTCCCCATCCTCTCCCTCCTCACAGTCCCTCTGTCATTCACCAGATCAGTCTAGCTGCTGGGGGCATGGCATGCAACAAGATGCACAAGGCCCCTGCTCTCTGGAGCAGAATTCTTGGAGAGGAGCTGGTCAATTGACAAGAGCCCAAATTGGCAGGGCCGGCCCCTGCAAGAGACCGAGTTCCTGGTCAGTGTCCAGGCCCCGTCCCTGGGCTGGGTGAGGGCAGAGTGGACGGGGCCTCCTCGTGGATTGGCCCTTACTGTCCACAGATCTGCCTCTCCTCTGAGGGCGGTTATCAGGATAAATATACCCAGCTCCCCATTCCTGGGGAGTTACTCACCCAGGAAAAGCACCCTGCTGTCACGGATTAGGTTACCTCTGCTCTCACTGGGCTGGGGCTGGGGGAAGGGATGGAGACTGCAGGCTGGCCAGGAAGGGGGGACCCGCCTTCCTGACCATCAGCCTCCGCTCTCCTTCCTAATCTGGAAGAGTCTCACCAAAAGCGCTGGGATGAGACCATCCCCAGGCCAGTCCCTGTGTTTACATAGCTCCTTCCTTAGGAAGGGCCCAGTCCCGTTCCCTGTTTATCCCTGAGCTTGGGCAGCTGTAAGGAGGCTGCCACTTCTCTGTCACCTGAGGCCACCAAGGCCGCCAGGTGGTCAGCAGAGGGGCCACAACCCCCCGTTGCTGGAGGTCTGAGCCCACCAGGACAGGCAGAGCTGGGCTTCTGCAGACTCTGGGGAGGGGACTTGCAGAGCTGGTCCTGTCTCTGAGGGAATCCGGGCCTGGGATTAAATGGCAGGGATGGACAGCTGGCCCTGGGCTGCCGGGCTGGCTCTTGAGCGACGGCGGCCCCTCCGCTGCCTGTGGAGGAGCCTTTCTGGTGGTGGTTGCCACTCCTTACTCTTGCCTGTCAGCTTCTAGGGAAGCTGTGCCAGCCCCTGCCTAGGGAGAGGAAAGCTGAGTTAGACCGGCGTGCAGGAAGAAGGTGGGTGAGCTGACTCTTGAAAAGATTTTGTTCTTACTTTGGGCCAGGAGTCCCTGGGTGGCGCAAACAGTTAAGCGGTTAAGTGCTCAACTACTAGCCAAAAGGTTCAATCCACCCAGAAGGGCCTCAGAAGAAAGGCCTGGCGATTTACTTCTGAAAGGTCACAGCCTTGAAAATTCTGTGGAGCAGTTCTGCTCTGCACACATGGGTTGCTATGGGTCAGAATCGACTCTGGCCCGGGCTTCCGGATTGTGTGACCTGTGGAGATGGCTGCTGGTTCTGAGCAAGTCCAGGGATCACACCTTGTTTAGTTATGCCCGGAGCTGTGGGATGAGTCCTGACTGGCAAGCATGGATCCTGGGGCTGGTACAGGGGGAAGCTTGTAAGCCTCAGGGAAGAAATGAGGAAGCTTGCTCCCGCTCGGTGCTACCTGCCGCATGTGTGGGCTTGGAGGTGGTGACCTGGTAGAGGCTTCTCTGAGATGTCTTCCTTTTGGTCAGAGTAGCACTGCATCCTCCTGGTTCCAGATTAGACCGTGGTCTCCTTTGCTCTGAGGGGTGGAATGAGGTGGAGAGGGGCTGAACATCTCTCAGGAGGGTGGAACACCCATCTGCTTAACTCCCATCATTTCCAAATTCCAGGCAGGTGTGCTAAGTCAGCAGTTTATGTCCATTTTTGCATTTAACCTTTACTCCTGTGAGTAAGAAGCTGGATTCCCATTTGACAGACAGGCAAACTGGGGCACAAGAGCAGTTAAGTAGCCTGTCCAGGCAGCTTGCAGAGTCTGTCAGAGTCCCGCTGTGTGAGCTCTGACGTCCAGTGTCCTCAGAGCGTGGATGGAGAGAATCGGGTAGCTCTGGTTGCTGCCTTCACGTCCCCCCCAGGCTTCCCCCAGCGCACACACTCTTGAGCCACTCTGGATAGACTTTTATCCCATCTCTTGGCACCTGCCCAGCTCTGCCCTTACGGACCTGACAGTCCTTATCAAACACTAAGAAGTGGTGGGGGCTTGAAGCAGGAGGAAAAAGCCAGGCTTGTGAAAAAGCCCTGATTTTGTTTCTGTGTAGTGGTTGGGGGTGGGGGAAGAAGGGATCCATTGATTTACTTTAACCTGTATTGGGTGCCCACTGTATCAGCCCTCAGGGCCGCGGTGGGGGTGCGGGTGGGGGGTGGGGGTGCCCCCCACGTTGGGGGCCTCAGGGGACCCCGAACTCCATCCAGCATTCCTGGACTGGTCTGGGCATCGGCACCGCTAGACTAAGGTGCTGTCCCAAGTGACAACCAGTGTTCGCTAGGGGCACAGCTGCAGCATTCGCTCAGGAATGCGGGCCGACCGGCCCCTCAGCCCCTTCTTTACCTGGCAGCAGGCCCAGGGTGTCTGCGTCTTAACCCGCTCGGGGACTCAGTCTAGGCTGCCTTCATCTGGCCCCTAGGACTGCCCTGCCGGTGGCTTGAGTCAGAGAGGGGGATGTTCATCTGGGGCTGGCCCCAGGGCGCCGTGCTCGCTGCGGAGGGGGCGCCAGAGGCGAGGGCGTGTGTCCCCGGGGTTCCTGGAGCAGCCCCCCCGCATCCCAAGGGCTGCGTCACTGTTGGGTCGCGCGTTCCAATGATAGGGTATTCCAGGCACCCGGGCCAACCCGCGCTCCTCCTCGTAGTCTGCGCCATTCCTCCAGCTCAATCGAGCTTCCTCGGCATTGAAACTTATCCAGTGCGCCCATAGTTGGGGGCTCCCCGGTCTTCCCCGCTTGAAAATTCCGTGATTGTGGAGGTTACCTTCCGTTGCTCCCCGAGGCAGGAAGCCGGCGTGCCGATAGTGCCCCCTGGTGGTCAGCAGTGGCTGCTCCACCCCCTTCCTCACCAGGCCTTGGTGGTCTTTGCCCCTGAGAGACTAGAGACTTTGCAGCAAACCTCCCCCTTCCCCACCAGAGGAGTGTGCCTGTTCCCACCCTCACCCACGCACACGTGCACTGGTCCTGTCTGGTGATATTGGTTTTCCCTCAGCTGTGAATGGGAGAGCCAGGGCCTGGGCCAGCCAGTCCAGAGAGACTTCCTCCAGAAAAGGCATGGGAAGCCCCAGAAGAGCTTACCCAAAGGGGAACTTGGGTGACTGTGGCGACTCTGGTATGTCCTGAGGTGGGGCTCAGGCCTGGACCCAGAACCTCAGTGAACTTTGGGGCCTTCCCAGGCCTAAATGATCAGCCCCAACTGCTTTTTTTACCTGGGCCGTGTCCCCGGACATGCTAGAAGGGAGGGTGTGTTTGTGGTCTTGCGATGTTCCAATGGGTACCATTTTCTCTGAAGGTGGGGCTGCCTGATGCCTTCTTTGGGATATGAGAAGGAATTTCTGGGCCTGTCTCAAGGGTATTTTGAGCTGGGTGCAAGAGGGTAGCTGTAGCTGAAAACTGAGGGACCTTCCACTACTGGGCTGGGACTTTACCTATAAGTGTGTACCTTCATGCACTCCTAGGTCTGCTGGCTCTGTTTACTCAGCAAGGGGAGGAGTCTGCTCAGTTCCAAGGAGACTTTGGCCTGTAATCATTTTGCAACCTGCGGTGAGTTAGCAGGCATTTGCACCCACAGGAATCCAAAGTGGAGCTCAGAGTCTACTCCTTGGCTGCCTCCTACATTTCTGACTGTCTTCCCAAAGGCATTTGTAGGGGGGTCTTGTGGGACACTGACAGCACGTCCTGTCCAGGCCACTAGACAAGGGCTCAGGGCAGAGAGAGAGGTGAAAGCTATGCGAAAAAGCAGAGACCCTGTGATTTGTGACTGTACTTCCTGGGGTCCCCCTCTCTCACTCAGACAAAAGTTTGGGAAAAAATGAAAAATAAAGGGTCTTCTTCCTGACACCTACACATATTTCGCTTTGAATGTTACTTTATACATTTTTCTTCTCAAAGTTGCCCTTTTCATGTCTTATCCCAATTCTACAAGACTTAGGCTAAGTCAATACTTTGTATTGTACCCTGAGCTCCTTAGAGGAAGATCTTTTTTTCTGAGTTTTGCAAAGCAAGTGCAATCGATGTTTGCAGTCACCGGTGTATTTGAGCATCTGCTGTCCTGTATAAATGGTCCCTGAAAGGCGGAAATGGTTTGCACCTGTCTTTTAACCAAAAAGTTGACAATTCCGATTCACCCAGTGGCTCTGTGGAAGAAAGGCTTGGCAATTGCTTCCATAAAGATTATAATCAAGAAAATCCTATGGAGCAGTTCAATCCGTAACACGTGGGATCACTGTGAGTCAGAAGTGAATCAACAGTAGTAAGCTTGGGGTTTAAAAAAAAATTTATGTTGTATTAACCTCACACCAGTGTTGTAAGGTAGGAGCTTACCAAAGAAACTGAGGCTTAGAGAGTTAAGCGGTTTGCTTTGTGACCATGGGATAGTCCAAGCTAGAGGAGCTTGGACTTGAACTCAGGTCTGGCTCAGCTCTAGAACCAGTGACCTTTTGTCTCTGTCTCCCAGGACCACACCCTCTGACCAGCAGTTTGACCAACATACCTGTCAGTGTTGAAAAGAGCCCATTAAAATAATAAACCAACTAGACTTTACTTAGAATCATGTTGGGGCGATGGGGTGATGGTGCTTGGTGTAGGAGGTAATGGAGCCCCTGGTTCAGAAGGTCTGATAGGGGAGGTTAACCATTCATCTCCCATTGAGTGCTTTGGAGCTCAAGGGACCTGGGTTCAGATCTCTGTTTTGTCCCTAAAATCAGCTCTGAAAGTGTGGGGATGTGACTCGGCCTTTCAGAGCCTCTTTTATAAACATCATGCTAGCGTCGTTATGAGGATACAGGGAAGTAACAGGTGAGGCTCCCAGCACCTGGTGATCATTCAGGAACAGGAATGGTGCCTATTATCATGACCAGGTACACTTGCTGTTTGATCTGGGGAGCCTCCTGCCTATGATGGAGAAGGAGGGACCCTGCCCTTGCTGGGCTGGGCTCAGAGGATATGGGGACAGTGTGGAGCCAAAGCAGCAGGTGTGGCTCTGCAAGGGCCACTGGGATTGGCCCTGGACGCAGGATCCTTTTCTGCAGTTACCTAGAGGCACGCTGACTCCCTCTAGTTCCGGTCCGGGAGAGAGGAAGTTGGTCCTCCTCCAGGGGACCTGGAGGGGGAGGAGGCTGCAGGAACTGGTCATTCCAGGAAGTCAGGAGACCTGTGCTGGGCTGCCGGGCCTTGGGACAAGCTTCCCGCCTGACCATCTGAGTAGGAGCCTAAGGTAGGTGTGGACCTTGTGGGTCAGAAAGATCAGGGCAAGCCTCTGAGAGAAGGGGTGGGAGCAGAGACTGAGGCCCTGGGTGAGGGCCTTGCTTCCCCCTGGCTTCCTGCAAGTGGGGGTGTGGCAGGGTCAGGACCACAAGCCCTGGCGCCGAAATTCAGGAAGTTGTGCCATCTAAATACGGCATCATCACGGGGTACAGCCACTGCTGCAGGATGGTTTTTTGGGGTCTGAGGCTTCTGGAGGAGTCTAGCAGTCCTGCCACTCACTAGCTGTGTTAATCTGGAGAGACCTCTTACCTCTCCGTTTCTTCCTCTGTGAGGGGAGATCAGAGGGTGTTAGGAGGATTCACTGAAGCCATGTATGCAAAGTGCCAGCAAGGTACCTGTCTCTAGTAAATGAGATAAATGTAGTCTTTCTCTTCTGATGATGATTACCCCTGGGCGGGGGGGTTTCCCCAACCCCAGCAGCCCACAGAGAGCCATGAGTGAGCAAGGCTGCAAGCACTCAGGAATGAGGTGTGGTGTTGGGCCGAGCCGAGCCGTCTGGGCTGTGGGCTGTAGAGGGTCCTAGGAGGGGAGAGTGAGGTGGGGGGCTGCAGGTGTATCCCTGCCTGTCCAGCTGCCCCCCGTCTGGAGACTGGGGAGATCCAGGGCACCGCCCCCCGCATCAGGGTAATGGAATCTCACACTCGAGGGCTGGTTCGGCTCCCTTGCTGCTTTTAAAAGCCAGATCGTGGGGCCCTGGAGCCTCTGGGGCCGGGCTGCTTGCCAGGCTTCCGCAGAAACAGCAGACAGAGCAGTCCTGCCCCCCAGCCCCGGCTCGGCCAAGGGGGTGGGGACCACTGCAGCGGCCTCATTCCAGCCCCCCCCACCTCACCTCACTGAGGGGCCTCAGGAGGAGCTTGGAGGCTGGGGGTCAGATTCCAAGTGGTCAGTAGGGCAGGCAGTGCTTCAGGTGCCCCCTCAGTCTGGGTGCTGGGAAAGTCTGAGCTCTTGGAGCTTCAGTGAGGGCCTGGCACTGCCTGGGTGCCTCCCTGTGACATGGGGCCCCTCCTGCCCCTTCTCCACACTGCCCTGCGGAGTTGGAGTGCTGAGTTCCAGGCAGGCAGCACCCCAGGTGCCCCCTCAGTCTGGGTGCTGGGAGAGCCTGAGCTCTTGGAGCTTCAGTGAGGGCCTGGCATTGCCCGGGTGCCTCGCCGTGATGTGGGGCCCCTCCCGCCCCTTCTCCATGCTGCCCTGCAGAGTTGGAGCACTGAGTTCCAGGCAGGCATCTCTCCCTCGCAGCCAGCCGGCAGCCCAGCCCTGTCAGGAGGGGACGCCCAGCTAGGCAGCCAGCTCCCCGAGGTAGAATGCTCCAAGGGGCAGCGCAGGTGCCTCCAGAGCACTTCGGTCTCGAGTCGGGGCAGAAGAGGCTTGCCTTGGGAGCTGGTTTTTACTAGGCTGCTCTGGACTGCCTGGCCTGAACTGGTCATTTCTTTTCCTGGGTGGGGCAGGTGCTCAGAAGTCATTAATTCTGGGGTACACGTGGGGAGAGCACTGCCATTGGCAAGATCTCAAGGTCCCAGGTTCTGACCCTGCCTTCTCTTTGCAGACGCCCTTCTTGCGGACTTGGAGTCCACCACCTCCCACATCTCCAAACGGCCCGTGTTCTTGTCTGAGGAGACACCCTACTCATACCCAACTGGAAACCACACCTACCAGGAGATCGCCGTGCCGCCTCCAGTCCCTCCACCCCCATCTAGTGAGGCCCTCAATGGCAGCATCATTGACCCCTTAGAGCAGTGGCAGCCCAGTGGCCCCCGATTCATCCACCAGCAGGTAAGGCGGGGACGAGCTGAGAAGCTTTAGGGCAAAAAGAGCTTGTCTGGCAGGGGTTTGGGGAGCCACGGGAGGAATGGAATGGGGGAATGAGGAGAGGGGCCTGGACACATTCAGCCCCCACCAGACGCTGTTCTCCCACCTACCACGTGAGTGGGGAGGCAGTGAACCAAGTCTTAATCACCCGTCTCCCAGCCACAATGTGGAAATTCCCTGGTGAGACGGTCTGTGAGCAGGAGCCTGCTGGGGGTGACTCGTGCACTGCTCCTTGGGGCGAGGTTCTCTCCCACCCAGCCTCAGTGCTGTACTTCCTGCAGCCTCCATCGCCGTCACCGGTGCAGGGCCCCAGTGCCCCCACCCCCCAGGACGGCCTCAGTGCTCCAGGCTCCCGTGCTGGTGAGGACGAACACGTCTACAGGTACAGCCCAGCCCCCTAGACGCCTGCCCTCCTCCTGGGTGTCCCGGGACCTGGCTGGTGCTGGGCAGGGTGGGTGGTCAGGGAGCAGGCAGGCCCACTTTCTTAGGGGTTACTGGGAAGAGGTTTCACCACCCTCCGATGGGCCAGTCCTCCTACCATTGCTGGCCAGGCTGGGCTGTGGCAGCTCTTCTGTGTGGTGGAGGAATTGAGGCAAGACTTCCTTCCTCTCCTGGTCTTGACACATCCCCTCCCCACTCTCTGTCCTCTTGCTGAACCACACTTCTCATCCCCTCCACCTTATTCTCCTGGGAACTTGGGGGACACTAGTCCAAGGCTGGGAAGCATTTCTCACAGTCTCCTTTCTCTTTGCCTCTCAAAGCTTCCCCAACAAGCAGAAGTCGGCTGAGCCCTCACCCACTGTCATGAGCTCCTCCCTGGGCAGCAACCTCTCAGAACTTGACCGCTTGCTGCTGGAGCTTAACGCCGTGCAGCATAACCCCCCTGGCTTCCCTGCAGGTGGGACTGGGTCCCTAGGGCAGGGGCCCACAAGACCCCCAGGCCCACTGCTGCCCTTTGGGTCCCAGAGGGCTGCAGGGCTGAGCAGCCTTTCTCTCCCTCTTCCACCCCGCTAGATGAGGTCAACTCTAGCCCCCCTCTGCCTGCGGCCCTGAGCCCACACTATGGCATCCCAGAGAACAACAGCCCCCTAGGAGGCAAAGCCGGGCCCCTGACGAAAGAGAAGCCTAAACGGAATGGGAATCGGGGCCTGGAAGACGTGAGGCCCAGCGTGGAGAGCCTCTTGGATGAATTGGAGAGCTCCGTGCCTAGCCCTGTGTGAGTATCCACAGGCTCTCCCCAGGCTAGGGGAGGTCCTGCCCAGCCAGCCCCTGGGCACAGTGTCCACTCACTTACCCTGGTGCAGTCCATTCTCTTCACAAGTGCCTGCTATTTGCCAGGCCCTGCACCAGGTACTGGGGGGATGGTGGTGAGTCACAGGGCATCATCCTTGCCTTCACGGAGCTGCCACCAATCAGAAAAGACAAACACTGTGCATGCTGAGGGTACCTGGGGCTGTGTGGTTAATAGCACTGGCTTTTCAAGTCTTGGCTTTGCTGCTTACTAAGAGTCATCTCTCAAGCCTACTTTTCCCATCTGTAAAATGGGGATGAGACTGCTTACCTATGAGGGTTAAACCAATAATACACATAAAGCAAGCCCTTGGAATATTTTCTGTAGTTACCGTTAGCTATTCTTGCAGTTACCGTGTTACTGTAAAACAGAGTCCTCACATCTGTGTTCAGTGGAGGACACACGCAGGGTGCCTTGAGCTTTTACCTGGCTGGGAAGGCCCCAGGGGTTCTTCCTGGGAAAGGTGCCCTGAAGCTGCCACTTTTCTCACAAGTCAGTCCATTGCAGACCTCTGTC
Source organism: Elephas maximus indicus (assembly GCF_024166365.1). NCBI lineage: Eukaryota > Metazoa > Chordata > Mammalia > Proboscidea > Elephantidae > Elephas > Elephas maximus. The sequence continues at coordinate 17,646,591 of NC_064840.1, read as the reverse complement.
CCTCTTGCTGACAACCCCTCCAATGATGAGTCCCCAGGAGACAGTGGGAGCTGGTGGGCTTTCGTGAGGTTGGGGAAGGTGGGACCTCAGTGTCATTGGGAAGGGTCACTCTGGCAGAGCATGGGGCTGGGCTCTGGGGCCCCTGCTGACACCATGCCTGCCCCACAGCCCCGCCATCACTGTGAACCAGGGTGACATGGGCAACCTGCAGCGGGTCACCTCCAGCCAGCAGCAGACGCGCATCTCGGCCTCCTCGGCCACCCGGGAGCTGGACGAGCTGATGGCCTCACTGTCGGATTTTAAGGTGCCCTGTGGCCCCTGATCCTCCCTGCTCTGCCCCCTCCTGCACCCCCATCCTTCTCCCTCGCCTCAGTGTGAGTAGCTGAAACTCAGCTCCTCAGTGTTCGGGTCCCTCAGCCCTGAGTCGGGGCCCTGTGTGCCGTGGTCTCGCCAGGATACGGGGGAGGGAGACCAGGCTCTGTGGGGACTGCACACTGCCCCAGCTGCCCGTGAAGGCAGAAGGGCACTCAGCAAGGACATTCCTGCCTCCCCAGGCGCTCCCAGCCACCCAGAGTCTCAGACAAAGGGCCTTGTGTTGAGGCTGCTCTTGGTTGGGGGGGGGGCATTCCTGCTGGGCCTTGTGGGGCCTGGGATCCCGTGCCTGAGAGGTCATTTGCTCTGGAGCTCTGTCTCCCACTCTAGCTGTCCTCAACACTTCCTTTTTCTTTCTGCCTCTGGCCTCTTCTGTGGCCTAAGTTCCCACAAGTTCTTTCTGTGGGAACCCTAACCGGCAGGTTCCCAGGCCAGTCCTGCATGAGCTGTCTCTGCCCCTCTGCTTCCGGCCTCCCCAGCCCTGCCAGGCCGAGGTGTTTTATTTAGAGAGTGCAGTGTCTGTTGGCAGCACCTCCATGGGGATTGATATTGACAGACTCTCCGGCAGCTGCTGACTTCAGCCTTCCATGTGGGCCCACTAGAGACCATTGGGGCCTGACTTAGGGAAGATGAGAAGGGAAGCAGGTGGTCCGTGTGCTCTTGGCCCTGAGGGTTCCTTCTAGCTTTCTTTCAAGAGGCTTCGTGGTAGGGGGTGGGCGCATGGCTGGGGGAGGCATTGAAGCTGGGGTTGTGACCCTTGGGTGCCGTGACTCTAGCCCCTGTCACGGATTCTGAGTAGCCACAGGCAGGAGCCAGTAGGTTGGGCTTAGGTGTTCGCCTCCCGGAGCCCTGCCCTGGTGTCTTAAGGCTGTGGTTGCCTCCTGAGGCAGCCAGCATCTGATGCCCAGGGAGGAGAAGCCACACTGTTTGTAGTTGTACCCCAGAGCAGGGGCCTCTGTGAAGTAGGAAAGCTGGGAGTGTCTGGAAGGGACACATCGCAAGCTCAAGGAGGGCAGGGCAGCTGCCTGCGGCTGCCTCAGCTTGTGCCCTGAGGTGGCCTACTTGGTCATCTGTCTTTCAGCCTTATCCCTTTACCTACCTACCTCACCCGTAGCCTTCTGTCCCTTGTGCCCACTCTGACTGGAGTTAGGCTGGCCCCACAGGCACACCACAGTGGTGGCTTTCTGCTGCTCTGTTTGATGGGGCCAGGGTTGTGGGACCCAGGACAGCCAGCTTTGTGGCCTGGGTCTTCTTCAAGGGGCAGTCCCCACAATTCAGCTTCGCTGTCCCCTTGGCTAATGCAAATGCTGGCTCTCTGAGCCCCTTGGGCAAGCCCACCCTGCAGTGAGCATCCTATCTCACCTCTCCCTTCATCTCCCCCTTGCCTTTGTCTCTCTCCTCCTGCAGACCAGCTCCTCAGCTGTGGCCCTGAGCTCCCAGGGGCCGCAGCCCCGCTCAGCTCCATCCCAACCCAACACAATTCCTTCTTCTTCTCCTCCTCCTCCTCCTCCCTCACCCTCTGTGCTCCTGCCTTCCACTGCTAAACCTTCCCCTCGAGGCTGCGGCCACACCCTGGAGGTCCTGTGCGTTGAGAAAAGTGGTAATGCATGGGGGCTTCCGTCTCTTGTGGCCCCCAGCAATCTTGGGGGGACACTGGACACCTCCAACTCAAGGGTTCCCTCTGCAGAGGGTTCTCTGGGGCACCTTGATTCAGAGAGCCCAGCTCGAGTTTGGAGGGAAGGCTTCATGAGAGACACACAGAACTTCAAGGGTGAGCTCTCTGTGGCTCCTCCCTGTCACACTCCTCCCCAAGCTGGGTGGTGCACAGGCCTCCAGGAGCCTGGAGACCCCCAGGGGCTGCCAGCCAACCCTTTGTGCCCAGAGGAGGCTGTGGCTGTGTGGGCTTTGGGGGCACTCAGGCCTGAGGCTCCCCGTGGAGCTGCGTCCGCCTTCCAGGAAGTAACTGAGCCAGCCGTTGTGGCCGTGGATCGCCAGGCCGTCTTCCCGGATACGTGGAGTCTCACAAAGGAGCATGGGCAGTGGAAGGAGAAGGCAAGGCCAGAGCCAGGGGACCCAGAAGGGGGCTGCCCTGCCCCAGTCGAGAAGGAGCAGCTAGGTGAAGAGACACCCAAGAGGGGCAGCCCAATCAGGCCAAGCCAGGGACCTGAGAACCCAAGGAACCCAGAGTGCACTTCTGAAGCTGTTCCTGAGGCCAGGCAGGAGCAGTTGGAGCTTCCACATGTCACGGTCATGGACACGCCCAGCACCACGGAGAGGATTTCCACCTCTGGCCAGGCAGGCGCCAGCTTGCACGGCTGCTGTGCTTTGTCCTCAGCAGGCATGCGTGTGGCCCTGCCCCTGCCACTCATCCTAACTGCATGTTGCCTCCCCTTTGTGCATGTCTGCTGGGCAGAACATCCAGAGACCCCATGGCCGTGCCCCTGACCACCAGGGCTCCACAGCGGGTTCTAGACACCAGGGTTTCTCTTAGTGACAACCCACCTCCTTTTTGTTCGTGCCTTTCTTTAGAAGAGCTACCTGTGCATCCTGATGTGTGTATAGTGGTTAAAAGCATGGGCTTTGGACTCAGAAAGACCTGGATACAGACCATGCCTCCAATGCTTGGGCAGCACCGCCCACCCAGCCTCAGTTTTCTCATCTTTAAAATGGGGGTAATAATAGAACATTTCCCTTCAAGGTTGTCCAGAGCATGAAATGGGATCATGCCTGGAATGTGCTTAGAACACAGCTCAGAGTCCCTCAGGAAGTGACAGCTGATGTTATAATGTTATTATTTGTTTCTTGCTTGATTAAAATTTATGCCCTTTCAGAAATTAAGAAACAAAACACTGTCAACAACCAGGTCATACACTAGAAGCAAAAGCGTTCATATGTATTCATATGTAGAAACAAAAACTTGTTAAAAGCTTTACTGGAAGAAAAGATTGCATTTTCTATCACAAATTGAAAAAGGAAAGGAAGGGGGAAAAAAAAGCTTTATCCCTTTTAAGAGCTTTCATTTCCATCCTCTCAAATAATTCTTGTGGTAACCTTGTGAGGTAGGCCAAGAAGACTTTTGCCCCATTTTCAGGATGGAGAAGCTGAGGCCCCTGGAAGTCAAGTGTCTTGCCTGGGGTCAGGGGTCTCTCAAGGCCTGCACTCCCGAGGGAGTCTGCTCTGCCCTGGTCTCCCCAGGCCCTCCCACCTCTGCCTCCATCAGCACCTCAGCTTGGCTCTTCTCTGGCGTGTTTGCCCTGCCTTCTTCTAACCCCTGCCAGGGCACCTGAGTGTGGACTGAGCAGCCTGGTGCCTGTGCCCAGAGTGGGGCTGTGACAGCACCCCCCCACCCCCACCCCTCAGATTCGCTCTGTGATCAGGAGGAGCCGGGAGACAGGCCACGCACACCCCATGTCCCGGGAGCCCTCCCCCCGCCGCCGGCGAGACCCCTCCTCCCTGAGCAGGACCCCCTCCCAGGAGCGGCTCATCGCAGAGCTGCAGGGGCGGCTGGGCATCCAGCTGGAGGCCGAGGAATCCACGGCGGTGGCAGGGCCGGCGGCGGAGGACTGGCTGACGGAGGGCGTCGTCATCACCGTGCAGCCACGTGGGAGGCGGGCTGGGGGGCAGCTTGTGGAGAAGGTAGCAGGGAGGAGGGCCAGGGTCGCCGGGCAGGGTAGCAGGGTCCAGGTTCTTCCTGGCCCCACCGCTGGCTGGAGGGGAGATGGGTCTTGTGAGAATGGCATCAGTCTTGGTGCTGGGGAGCCTGGGGACATCACCTCTCTGCCCCGCTGTCACTGAGCTGCTTCTTCTGTCTTCCTCACCTCTCTCCCTCCTTTCTTCCCAGGTTGTCTTCCCTCCTGGCTCTCCCATCCCCCTGAGAAGAACCATCTCTGTCCTGGCCTCTCCTCCTCCTCCTGTCCCTTTGCTCCAGCATCGCAAAGACGTCTTGGCCAGCAGCTCTTCTCCCTTGCTCAGCCTACCCGGTCCCCCTCCACCGGGACCCTCAGCTCGTACCTGGGGCTCTCCTGGGGTCCAGAGTGCAGGGGACAGTCCCTCTCTCCATGAGGCTGTGCAGGGCCCCGCCTCTCCCGCCCCTGTGCCCCACACCATGAGGCCCTCTGTGAGGTCCGTGGGCTGCCAGACCGACGAGGACCCGCTCTTCCCCCCGGTGCAGGCAGGCCTCCCTGGGCCCTGGCACCACCCTCCCTGCCCTCTTCTCATACCTGAGCCCCACCCTGCATACCTGAACACACTGGCACCCTATTACCTCCATCTGTAAGCCCCAGCCACAGTAACCACAGTCCTTCCTTAGGCCTGGACCCTCATTTCACCTGGTGGGCATGCCCCCTCCTTGGGATCGGCTGCCCTCTTGCTCCTCTGTGTGGGCGCCCCTCTGCCTGCCCCCTCTCGACAGCCCCTGGGCACTCCCCCAGGCTTCCATATGAGGAGGCCATTCCCAGAACAGAAACCAGGCACCAGCTCTTCCCTTTCTTGCCAGCCCCAGGCCCAGGGCCTGGAGAGGCCTCTGCCTTGTGTCCCCAGCTCACCTCTCCTGACTGTTGGCCTTGGCTGGCTCCCCTTGCACTCGCTCTCCATCTCTTCCTGGTTCTCTGTTTCTGGGTTGTTCTGTAGATTTGTTCTCTTGATTTTGGTATTGCCTGTGGGGAAAAATCCTCTTTTCTCATCCTAAGTTCCCTTTTGTGAATCGATCCAACGATGAGGTCTCTATTTCTTCCTTGATTTTTAAAAAGTTCTCATCGTCTTTTTTACCCCCATCTAAGATCCAGGGCCTGGAGCAAAGAGCAGATGGAGAGCTGTGCTGGGCAGCTAGCTGGGCTCCGGACGGCAGACAGAGCGGTCAAGGGCCAGACGAGGGAGGGGTCAGTGCCCAGGCTGGGAGCCCAGCTGCCCGCTGGTCCTGTTGTCCCCGGGCTTGTTCACCCAGCTGGGTACCATGAGTTTTTCCTCTTGCAAAGGGCAGAGAGCAAGCCCCTTGGCTGTCTGTCCCTCTGATGCCCCTCCGATCTAGCTCTTCAGGCCCCTATAGGAGGCAGCTCTTCCTGCCTCAGTCACGTCACCTGTCTAGGAAGAGAAAAGCCCCTGGTGCTGTGAGATACCCCAGTCCCGAAGTCCTAACCGGCCCCCTCTCTCCCTGTCTCCACAGTTCATGGCCCAGGGGAAGGCAGGGAGCAGTTCTCCCCCTGGGGGGACCCCAAAGCCTGGGAGCCAGCTTGACAGCATGCTGGGGAGCCTGCAGTCTGACCTGAACAAACTGGGGGTCGCCACAGTTGCCAAAGGGGTCTGCGGGGCCTGCAAGAAGCCCATCGCTGGGCAGGTGACTAGGGGTGCGGGTGGTGGAAAGGGAGGGAGTTACAGGTGGGCTCGGGGACCTCTGCTCCTCGGCCCGAAACCACGTTACGTCTCCTGCCCCAGGTCGTGACCGCCATGGGAAAGACGTGGCACCCGGAGCACTTTGTCTGCACCCACTGCCAGGAGGAGATCGGGTCCCGGAACTTCTTTGAGCGGGACGGCCAGCCCTACTGTGAAAAAGACTATCACAACCTCTTCTCTCCACGCTGCTACTACTGCAATGGCCCCATCCTGGACGTGAGTCCCTAGGGCTCCGAGAGGCCGAGGCACACACCCGAGCTCGTACAGCTGGGACCAAAACGCATGCCTGTTGCTGTTGATTCCTACTCATAGTGACCCTGTAGGACAGATTAGAACTGGAGCAGCTGGTGGGTTCGAACTGCTGACTTTCCGATTAGCAGCCTAGTGCTTAATCACTGCGCCACCAGGGCTCCTTACACCTAGGATGGTGGGGCTCAAACCCAAGCCTGAGCCCAGAGCCTGTCTTCTTAACCTTAGGCAGTCCCACCACCCTGCCACCTCCCATCCTGAATTCCAGTTCTTGAGACCCCCTCGGGGCTAGGGGTCCTCACCAGAGTTGAATGCTGGCTCCCTCACCATCCGCTGTGTAACACTGGCGAAGTACCTAGCCTCTCTGAGCCTATGTTTCTCCCCTTATAAATGGAGATCACAACAGAACCTATGATCTGGACCCCGTGTGAGGATTAAAGGAGAGAGTGTCTCTGGCATGTCATCCCTCGAGAAGTTTTACTTCTTAGTGGTATTAACAGCACAGTCAGGAGAGACCGTCATCTTGGGAGAGGTTTGCTCTTTCCTCGGTGATCTAGGCGGGGGCTGGGGGGCTGCCTTTCTTAGGAGTCCCTGTGGTGGGATCCACACTGTCGGGCGGGTGGCCCGGCTTTGATCCCACACTGTCCTTTCACAGAAAGTGGTGACAGCCCTTGACCGGACGTGGCATCCTGAACACTTCTTCTGTGCCCAGTGTGGGGCTTTCTTTGGTCCTGAAGGTACTGCCAGCCTGCCTCACCCTCTGGCTCCCGGGAGGGTGGGGAGGTGGGGGCAGGGATGGGGGAGCTGACACAGTGGACATTGGAGTCAGGGTGGCTCCACTCCTGGAGGCCCTAATGCTGCTCCCCCGCCCCCCTCCCCCCCCAGGGTTCCATGAGAAGGACGGCAAGGCCTACTGCCGGAAGGATTACTTTGACATGTTCGCACCCAAGTGTGGCGGCTGTGCCCGGGCCATCCTCGAGAACTACATCTCGGCCCTCAACACCCTGTGGCATCCCGAGTGCTTTGTGTGCCGGGTAAGGAGTCCTCCTGCCTGGAGGGGCCAGAGCTGGCAGTGGGGAGGGAAGGGCCCCGCACCAGCGTGCTCTCTGAATCCAGTACGGAGGTGAGCAGACAGGAGTAGGGTTCCTCAAGTCCAGGGGGTCCTGGGCCAAGGCTTTTATGAGGCTGGGATAAGATAGACATGTCCCCAGCCCAGTGCTGTGAGGCGGCCCTGGGGTGGTCATATCTAGGGGAAGTGAACGTGAACGTTAAATAAGATAACACAAGTGTTTTGCAGCCTCAGTGGAACAGGGCAGTGGTATTTACACTGCATCCTGCGGTATACCAGGGGCCCACAAGATGATATTTGGGATTCAGCAAGGGCCTCCTGATGAAATATGTTTGGGAAACACCGTTCACTGCAGGACTTCTCAGAGCCTTTATACCCAAATGTGCCTGTGAATCGCCAAATCTAGGATCTAGGATGCAGTTTGATTACAGAACCCTTTTCCAGCACTAGGGTTTCTTGGAATACTGCTACAGCCTCCTGGTGAAGTTCACAGGAGTCAGAGCTGTGTTTGACTCCAGGTTGTGTGACCTTGAGCTAATCATTTAACTTTCATGCTTCTGGTGCCTCCTCTGTTGGGAGAATGAAATAAGCATTTAGCATAGCACTTGGCACACAGGAATTGCTTAGCTAAAGCTAGTGGGCGTCATTATGAGTGTGACAATGAAGATTGTTACCTGCCCCTCACGCCCTGGCCACCTGTCCCAGCCTGAAGGGACAGCCAACTGAGTCTCCTTCCTCGCACCCCGACTCCTCTTCTGTCTGGCAGGAGTGCTTCACGCCCTTCGTCAATGGCAGCTTCTTCGAGCATGACGGGCAGCCCTACTGCGAGGTGCACTACCACGAACGGCGTGGCTCACTCTGCTCCGGCTGCCAGAAGCCCATCACGGGCCGCTGCATCACCGCCATGGCCAAGAAGTTCCACCCGGAGCACTTTGTCTGTGCCTTCTGCCTCAAGCAGCTCAACAAGGGCACCTTTAAGGAGCAGAACGACAAGCCTTACTGTCAAAACTGCTTCCTCAAGCTCTTCTGCTAGGCTCCCTCCTCCCTCAGCTGCCCCCTCGCTGGCCCAGCCCCCAATTGCTACTGTGACCCAGAGACCTCGCCCGGGGGTGAAGGGGCAAACCCGCCTGAAACTGGAACCCGCATCGTCAGCCGGTGTAAGAGGGGACGGGGCCCTGAGGGTCCCGCCTGCTTTCCTTCGCCCCTGCCAGAGCCTCTCTGGCCCCCTCCCTCCGCCTGCAGCTCTGCCCAAGCTGGTGTTGGCCCAGTGGCCACCCTCCTCACTCAGCACCCTGTGTGTCCCCAAGAACCAGCCTGGCCAAGCCAGCACCCCACACTGGAGCCATCTCTTACTCATATTTGGCAGTGGAGCCAGGGTCGGGCAGGCAGGGTCAGATGGGGTCTCTCTTTATCCTTATTTCCCCCTGACCTAATTATAATTATCCTTGTTCTGCAAGTATTGGGGGACACCCAGCTCCCTCCAGATGATGCCAGCATAAATCCATCCATTCACGGGCAGAGCAGCCAAGGGACCACGGAAAGTTCCTGGTCCTCTTCCTGCCCTTTTGGTCTCCCTGGGCCTGGATGACTGCCGCCCACCACCTTGTACCCCGACCTCCCCTTTTTTAACTGCTCTGGTTCTACTGAGAAAGGCCTCTCCAGCAATAATGTTTTCTAGTCACTTCCTCTGTCTCCGGGGACGGCGTGAGGTGGGGAGCATCACCCCATGCCTGGACACTGGACCGACTTTGATAGATTTCTACACTGAGGTTTGAATTCATATCGGCCGAGTTGCTTTTACTTCTCTATACAAAATGATTTTGCAGAGATTTTAAAGACGTTCCTTTTGTACTCACCTCCTCGTCTGACGCCACCGGTCATGTTGGTCGTGGTGGCTTTTGGCATGGAGCCTGCTTTGTACTGAGAGCTTGGGGCAGGGAAGCAATTTGTATTTGATTTTTTTTTTTTTTTAGCACAAGCAGGCGAACTGGGAGCAGCTCCACGACTCCCCTTCTTTCACTTCACAGCTCACCAGGACTGTTTTATAAACTGCTGTATCTTGAAACCCCTTCCTACTGCCTAGGCCAACAAGCTCTTAACTCAAATCGGCCTGAGGGTGTCTTGTGCTTTGGGCCCTAGAATTCAGAAGCCCTTCTCTGCTATTCCTGGTGGGAGAAGGAGGAAGTGCACTTTGTGGTGCTGTTTCCCATCCTAGTAAGCCATTAGGAACTCCCACTTCCCCCATGAACTTTCTGGCAACACTGAGAACCCATGGAACGTTCTCAGCCTCCTCACCACTCCTCTGGGGCTCTTTGTTCTGCTTTCTTAGGAAAGCTGGGATCTGGTTTTGACCATAAAGGCCTCTTTGGCTCTTGATGGTTCCACTGGGCACATCACTTCCCAAATGTCCTGCCCTTCCTGGGGCCTGGTGCAGGTTTTTCTCCTTCTCAGGTGGGATTGACACCAGGAGGTCCAGGGTGAAGGGTGCCTGGTTGTTGCAAGGGGGTCTGCTAGGACTTGGGACAGAGGGACAGGGTACTGGGCTGACAACAGCTCTCTTCCCCAAGGATGAAATGGAAACAGGCCAGCCCTGGGGTCTCTGGTCAGCAGGAAGGGGCCCCAGAGGGGTCTAAAAAGAGGAAACTGCACTCCACTAGCCTCATAGCAGAGGCTGAGTGCCCTGGGGTTTCGGAAGAGGGCCCCCCTTCCTGAGGCAGGACTGGAAGCACCAGCTCTGGGAAGGTCAGCCGGCCCAAAGGTCTGGTGGTCTCCACCTCCACCTGTAGGCCTTATTGCTCTGTTTACAGTGACCTGCCCAGCCCTCCCCAGAGGGACTGGGGCTTCTGGGATCCACCTCTGGGTCAATGGTTATTTGGTGATTTGATTTTTTTTTTTTTCCTATAAACTTCTAACCTGGCTTTCCCCCATTTCAATTCCTGTGATTTCTGCCAATAAATTTGCCATTATTTTCACCTGTCCTAGTGCCTTTTCTCTGTGGTCTAAAATAACTTCTTGATCCCAATAGACACAAAACCCTCCCCAGACTCACGAAGATCACCAGTTTGGGGGTAAACCACTGATATTCCTTCACTTGAGGCAAAAATGCAGGGAAAGGGACCCCTGAGGCCTAATCTGTGCCCATGGGTCTGACCTGGCTTCTCGCTTGAGCTTCGCTCTTTCCTCAGCACTTGGTGAGGGGGGCTGGGGAGCAGCGTTAGCGGGCTCCACGTGGGTCAGTGGTCTTACACGCATTTACAGGTGGGGAAGGAGGTTCAGGGTGCGCACCCCCCACATGCACAAGGCAATCCCCATTATAACCACCGCCATGTTTTTCCTGGGTTGAGCCAGACACCACTACCCTGCCAACACAGTAGGTGTATCTGAACTTTCCCAGTTGAAGGAGTTAGGTTTACACTGAAGATAGGACTCTACCTCCCCCACGTGGTCATGTCTATATTTTCATGCTTCTTTGCACTTACCAAGAGCCAGAACTCTAGGGTCCAGGAGCTGCTATCGTCCATCTCAGCTTTGTTCCACGTGGGCTGTAGCTTCACAGCTTCCCTGTTGTTTGGAATGGGCCTGCAGAAGCAGCATGTTGAGTTCCAGTGTAAATCCTGCCCCATCTACAGTGAGCCCAGAAGTGAAAATTGCCTTCAGCTCTCGGTGAAAGATAATTACTTGGTTTATTCTTCCAGCCCATGTTGGAGTCATTTCATTTCCAGAAATGGGTATGGTACACTGCATTGTAATTTGCTTTTTCACTCTTCTGTACTTTGTGGATAATTTTCCGTGTCAATAAATATAGATCTGCATCATTTTTTAATGGCTTCATGGTATTCCATTATATTGATATGCTATAATTAGGGTATTTATGTGATCGGAGCCAGGATGTCCTTGGGAAGGTACCCTGTGAATGTTTGTATACTTGGGAAAGTGAGTTTAGAGGGAGACAGCCACAGTGTTGGAAGGGATGGTATAGCGTAGTGAGGCCCATCGGCTTTGAACTTGCTCCTGGAATTTAATTCTGAAACTATGATTTACTGGCTGAGGGACTTGGGCAAATTATTGAACTTCTCTGTGTGGATTTTTCTGTCTGTAAAATGGGAATATTGATACCTACCTTAGAGGATTATTGCAAAGATTAACAGGTAACATGCAAAAGTACTTTGCAGTAATACACTCATTAAAAAGGGATCCTAGCAGTAATCGACTCTGGCAGTTCTCAGACTGGGCTAACATCAAGTCGTTGTTACCTGCTGCTGAGTGGGAATGAAACGCTGCCTAGTCCTGCGCTACACGTTTGGTTGGGGAATGGACTGTTGTGATCCGTAGGGTTTTTATTGAAGTAGATTACCACGCCTTTCTTCCTGGTCTTAGTCTGGAAGCTTCCTGAGACCTGTTCCACATCATAGCAACACATAAGCCTCTTCTGACAGATGGGTGGTGGCTGTGCATGAGGTCCATTTGCCAGGAAATGAACCTGGGTCTCCCACCTGGGAGGTGAGGATTCTACCACTGAAACACCACTGACCCCTCAGAGTCACTCTTGTTAGTTGCTGTCAAGTTGAGTTCATCCAGACTCATGGTGACCCCATGTGTGCAGATTAAGACTGCCTTGTAGGGTTTTCAAGGCCGTGACCTTTCAGAAGCAGATTGCCAGGTCTTTCTTCCAAGGTGCCCCTGGATGGGTTGGAACAGCCATCCTTTCAGCTAGTAGTTGAGTGCTCATAGGATACTCCTGTACATTCTGATCCAGTAGACCTGGAAACTTGTGTTTCCACAAAGCTCTTAGAGTGATTTTGGTATTTACCAGGTGTCATGGATTGAAATGTGTCCCCCCAAAATATGTGTTAACTTGGTTAGGCCATGATTCCAGTATTGTGTAGTTGTCCTACATTTTGTGATTTTCCTATGTGTTATAAATCATAATCTCTGCCTGTGGTTAAAGAGGATTAGGGTGGGATGTAACGCCCTTGCTCAGGCCACATCCCTGGTCCAGTGTAAAGGGACTTGCCCTAGTGTGTGGCCCGCACCACCTTTTGTCTTAGAAGAGAGAAAAGGGAAGGGAAGCAAGCAGAGAGTTGAAGACCTCATACCGCCAAGAAAGAAGCACCGGAGCAGAGTGTGTCCTTTGGTTCTGGGGTTCCTGCACCGAGAAGCTCCTAGCCCGGGGAAGGATTGACAAGAAGGACCTTCCTCCAGAGCCGACAGAGAGAGAAAGCCTTCCCCTGGAGCTGATGCCCTGAATTTGGACTTCTAGCCAATTCTACTGTGAGAAAATAAATTTCTTTTTGTTAAAGCCATCGGCTTGTGGTATTTCTGTTAAAACAGCACTAGATGACTAAGACACCAGGTTTGGGAACAGTTCCTCCTTACAGTGGCCTGAAAAGAAGGCTTCATACCTGACTGCACAAAGACGCACTCTAAAGCAAAATTAGACACTGGTAACCAGTTGCCATCGAGCCGGGTCGATTCCTACTCGTGGCGACCCCATGTGTGTCAGAGTAGAACTGAGCTCCATAGGGGTTTCAATGACTGATTTTTCAAATGTAGACCGCGAGGCATTTCCTACAAGGCACCTCTGGATGACCTTGAATGTAGCCAAGCACCTTAACCGTTTGTACCAACTACCACCAGCACCTCCACCAAAGTAAACACGGGACGGGAATACTAGAGCTTCAACCATACGTAGATCGGCCTAGAGGGGAAATTCAGACCTCGAAGCCACATATAGACAACCATTTTACAGTTCAATTACTTGATCCAGATGAACTCGTTGGAAATTTCTAATATGGCCACAGGAAAAGAGTTGAGAGAGTGGGGAACACCCCTCTGCTCTAGGATCTAAGCTCATTCATTAAAAAAAAATTTACATAGCGCTAGTGTTAGAATAAGAAGAATGAATGAATAATAAGCTAACATTTCCTACTACATTTGAGTCTTAATTTAAATTATATCTCATTTAATCCTCATAATAACTCTGGAATCTGTGTACTATTGTTTTCCCCATTTTACAGATAAGGAAAGGGAAACAGGGTCAGCAAGGTCAAACAGGGTCACTTCCTAAGATGACACAGTTCACAAATGGCAGAAAAAAAGGATATGGATCCATGTTTCCTAACTGCAAACCCTGCATTCATTCATTCAACAAATGAAAACTAAATACCAACCATGTGCCACGTCTCCAGGTGGTGCAAACAGCTTGGCTCAGCTACTAACCTAACGGTTGGTGGTTTGAACCCCTCCAGCAGCACTGTGGAAGAAAGGCCTGGCGATCTACTTCTGTAAAGATTACTGTTAAAACCCTATGGAGCAGTTCTCCTCTGTAACACATGGGGTCTCCATGAGTTGGAATTGGCTAGATGGCAATGGGTTTGGGCTTTTTTTTTTTTTCTTTTCTATGTGCCAGGCAAGGACAAAAATCTCTGCCCTCGTGTAGACTGCATTATTGCAGAGAGAGACGGACAATAAATACTAATATAATAAGTACTTGATACAGTGTGTTATGAGATCTAAGTGCTAACCGAAAAAAATAGAACAGGGTACGTGGGGAGCGGGAGTGAGAGTTTTTGTAATTTTAAATAGGCCCAGGGTAGGTTTCATTGAGCAGCTGGTGATAGATGATGGAGGTGAGTCAAGTTATCAGCAAAGAGTTACAGGGAGAGGGAATAACCCAAGCCGTTGGGGTCAAGTCACTTCCTGCCGCCAAGTCAATTCGTGACCGTATGAGGCAAAGCAGAACTGCCGTATAGGGTTTCCAAGAAACAGCTGGTGGATTCGAACTGCTGACCTTTTGATTAGCAGCGAAGCTTATAACCATTGTGCCACCAGGGCTCTGGGAGAGGAGATAGCTCCTGCAAAGCCCTTAAGTGGGAGCATGCTTCTAGAAAACAGCAAAGAGCATCGTCTGGTTGGAAAATAGGAGATGAGAGTAGAACTAGGGTGGTAAAGGCAGATCATGTAGAGCGTTGTAGGTTGTTTAAGCTTTGGGTTTTTACTGAGTGAAATGGAGAAGAGCTGTGAGCAGATGAGGACAGGCTCTGACTTAGGTTTTTTAAGGATCCCTCTTATTTGTTGGCCAAAAGAACAAACCGCAGGGGAGATAAAGTAGAAGGTAGGAGCCCGTTCTGTTTCTAAACTATGCGCAGTTATTTCTAGTAGGCCCTTCTTCGCAACTACTCTTTAGTTTGTGACTTTGTCCACAAACTCTCAATCACTTCTTCTCCCCACCAGAAGGCAGCTCCAGCCCAGCAGAGGGAAGCAGCGCTGAGAAAATTCCCTCAAACCGAGGCAAGCGCCTACCTTAACTACTGTTTTTAAAGGCGGCTTCCCATTGGCTAGAGTGGCAGCGACATCATCCAATGGTTATCTACATCAGTTCTGCCCGTACAAACAGGAGACTGAGCCAACCAATAGGCGGGAACGCTGTCCTCGGCTTTTGATTGGCTGCTTCGTTTGGGTATAAAAGGTACCGCGCCGGCGCGTGGCCTTCCTCTCTCCAGGCGTCCTCGTGAGAGGTTCGTGCCGTCTTTAGCTGGCGTTGGCGCCTGGTCGCGGGAATTATGGGGGTTTCTGTGGTGGCGCAGTGGTCAGAGCGCTCGGCTTTGAACTCACCAGCCGCTCCACAGGAAAACGATGTCTCCTTCCGTAAAGATTTGCAGCCTTGGAAACTCTATGGGGCAGTTCTACTCTGTTCTGTAGGGGCCCTGTGAGTCGGAGTCCACGGCCGTGGGTTTTTTGGTTTTGCTCGCGGGGCGGGGCGTACGCGAGGGGGGGAATGGAAGTCTTGGGGTTCGGGCCTATCTGGCCTGGGGTCTCGCGCTCCCCGAATGGTGGTGGCGGTGGTGCGGTGGGCGCTCGCGCTTGGCCCGCGCAGTATAGGCCTTGGGCCTGATCCCGGCCGGGCCTAGGTGGTGAGTGCGGGGGTCACCAGGACTTAGCAGGTCTGAGCTCCCTCTCTTCCTCCAGTGACATCGTCTTTAAACCCTGCGTGGCAATCCCTGACGCACCGCCGTGATGCCCAGGGAAGACAGGGCGACCTGGAAGTCCAACTACTTCCTTAAGATCATTGTAAGTGCGGGCTGGGTTGCGGTCGCCCAACATGCTGTCTCAGCCTTAGGCCCTAATAGGGACAATCACCTGCCACTTGGTTACCGTCTTTTCGGTGCTAGCTACTGAATTAGGCCCTTTTGGGCAGATTGTCGTTTAATCTTAATATTTTCCAGAGGTAGGACCCCACTATTACAGGAAAACAGGTTCAGGCAGGTGAAATCTGGCTTCAAGTAGAGCTTTTCTGTCTCCAGTTTTTGGGAAGCTCTGAGGCCACTGGTGACTTATTTTCTTTGATCTATAGTTTACTGTTTTTATAGGAGGCAAGTTGTTGCATATTTAAGTCCCACCAATCCAAAGACTATTTGTTGAATGAGTGGTTTCCTTTGGATGGCCTTGTGGGTATTTCTTGTCTAGAAACACTGACTTGCTGTTCTGCAGGTATTAGGCTGCCATTTTAGAGCCTAATCTATTGTATTTTCCACATGGGAAACCCTGGTGGTGTAGTGGTTAAGTGGTACGGCTGCTAACCAAAAGGTGGGCAGTTCAAATCCACCAGGCACTCCTTGGAAACTCTATGGGGCAGCTCTACTCTGTCCTACAGGGTCGCTATGAGTTGGAATCGACTCGACAGCAACGGGTTTTTGGTTTAATTTCCACAGGCATTTACTAGGAGACTTCTCAGATACGCAGTAAATTTTTAGAAGAAGTAAACGATAAACATCCATATACCCACCACTTAGATTTGACAGTCATGTTTTGTGATATTTGCTTTATGTTGTGTTTTCAAATGTTGCAAATCTAATCCTCCCCTTGACCTGGCGTATTTGGAATATTTTTTTCCCTGTTAAGATTAGCTATTTTACTTAATCGGAGACATGCCTCATAATTGGAAAAAAGTAGGATATCAGTTTGGGGCTTTATAGTTTGCAAATCATGAAAGGTACATCTTTTGTTCTCCTTTTTGCCTTTTCGATGAAGCGTAGAAAGCTAGTTTTCATAATTTATACCCAGCAAGTAAATCGGGCACCATTCATAACCCAGGTGACTTCTGGTGGGAAGAATTGTCTCAAATCTCCAAGTCACCTCAGAAGCAAAAGAAAGGGATTGAAATGGAAAGTCAGTGATAATGGGTTTGGTTTCTCCTGGCGTCATCCCTCTCTTTTCCTCCTGTGAAACTTTTGTTTCCGGCTTGTTCTTGTAGCAACTTTTGGATGATTATCCAAAATGCTTCATCGTGGGAGCGGACAACGTGGGCTCCAAGCAGATGCAGCAAATCCGCATGTCCCTCCGGGGGAAGGCCGTGGTGCTGATGGGCAAGAACACCATGATGCGCAAGGCCATCCGAGGGCACCTGGAAAACAACCCGGCTCTGGAGAAGTCAGTCAGTCCCCCGAGCTGTGCCGTCCTCTTCCCAGTGCCCTGTTCCATTTTCCTAGGGAAGAATGTGCCGAAAGGTGACCCGTAAACTTCTCTTTGCAGACTGTTGCCTCACATCCGGGGGAACGTAGGCTTCGTGTTCACCAAGGAGGACCTTACTGAAATCAGGGACATGCTGCTGGCCAACAAGGTGAGGGCAGGATCAGATTGTCTAAAGAGACCTTATTGTTTTTGGGTCTTTAAACAAAAGTGACTATTCTCAGCATGGATTTGTGGGGAGAAGACTGTTCTCACTGTTTCTTGTTTCTTGCTTTTGTTCAGGTGCCAGCTGCTGCCCGTGCTGGTGCCATTGCCCCATGTGAGGTTACCGTGCCAGCCCAGAACACTGGTCTGGGTCCCGAGAAGACCTCCTTCTTCCAGGCTTTGGGCATCACCACTAAGATCTCCAGAGGCACCATTGAAATCCTGGTGAGTGGTGGTGGTGGGGGCTTTCTTGGTGGCTATGGACCTGCTCGGTGCCTGGGTGCTAACTGCCAATTTTTCTGCAGAGTGACGTGCAGCTGATTAAGACTGGAGACAAAGTGGGAGCCAGCGAAGCCACACTTCTGAACATGCTGAACATCTCTCCCTTCTCCTTTGGGCTGATCATCCAGCAGGTGTTTGACAATGGCAGCATCTACAACCCTGAAGTGCTTGACATCACAGAGGAGACTCTGCATTCTCGCTTCCTGGAGGTAGCATACTACCCAGCCTTGCCCCTTCTCATATTAGTGGTTGAGAGCGTGACTGTGTCAGACTGAAGCCCTGGCTGTGCTGCTTACACTAGGTGTGTAACCAAGCACAGTTGTTTAATCTGTCTGCCTCAGTTCCCTCATCTGTAAAATGGCAATAATAATATCATTTTGCTGGATGATCTAATGAATTAACGTAAAGCCTAAGAAGAGTGCTGGGCACGTAGAAAGGGCTATTCGGCTAGGGGCTGCAGTAATGCATAAGATTTTGAGTAGTGTCAGGATCAAAAGAGAAGTGAGAAAAATGGAGATGAATTAATGTTCTTTTTTTTTTTTTTTACATAAATGTTAGTATAGTGTTGTCAAATAACCTTTCTTGGAGGACTTACTGTCCTTATTTCTGAGACTTCTGCTTAATTTTTGCTATTAAAGTCCTCTAATGAATGATGGTGATAGAAGATAACATTGTTGGGCCAAATAAAAAAGTTGCAATTAAGTATACTCTAAATAACTCCAGTTAATTTGGGGAACTCTTAACTAGTATATAAAATTTATGTTTGGAATTAGTTTAGCATCTTTCCTTCACGGAACTCAAGGTTTTGTCAATAGTTGATTTTTTTATAAAAGAGTGGTGGCTTTGGAAGCATACCCAGCCCATCAGCATATGGTAAAGGGAACACTCAGGTTGGGAGTGAGGGCAAAAAGCATTTCTAACCTGGTAGGTCTGAATCACTTTGCCAGGAGCAACTGGTAGGAGATTGAAATATCTCCTGTGTTAGACTGAAAAGTTAACCTAGCAAGTATCGTCGGTTCTCATTGAGTTTGTTGGGACTTCACTGCCTTTATTTTAGAATGTCTCACCTAAAGCATCCTTTCTCTTCCCCATTCAGGGTGTCCGCAATGTTGCCAGCGTGTGTCTGCAGATTGGTTACCCAACTGTTGCCTCAATACCGCATTCTATCATCAATGGGTACAAGCGGGTCCTGGCTCTGTCTGTGGAGACTAATTACACCTTCCCACTGGCTGAAAAGGTACAAAGGTCCCACCAGGACCACAGTGGGCCCAAGAGCAGGAGGGGTGGTAGAACACATGGCAACCTACTGCGTCGTGCTTTTATAATCATATTTTACTTGGCAGGTAAAATTTTAAGAGTATAGCTGGGAGGCTGGTGTTGGGGGATGGAGGAAGAGGTATCCTCACTTGGGAAATGGCAAGAGATCTAAAGGGCTAATGGGTGAGAGCTGGGCTCTCACTAGGCCATGCCCAAGGTGTCCTACCTGGGTCACTTCAACTCTAGAACTCTGTAAAGGCTTGGGAGATTGTGGGTAGTGGAGGGGGGTTGTGTATGGCCAACCTTTCTGACCACTAATTTCTCCCCCGGCTTCAGGTCAAGGCTTTCTTGGCTGATCCATCTGCCTTTGTGGCTGCTGCCCCTGTGGCCGCTCCTGCCACCACTGCTGCTCCTGCTGCTGCTTCGGCCCCGGCCAAAGTTGAAGCAAAGGAAGAGTCAGAGGAGTCTGACGAGGATATGGGATTTGGTCTCTTTGACTAGTCACCAAAAAGCAACCAGCTTAGCCAGATTTGTGAAACAAGGAAATAAAGGCTTACTTCTCTTAAAAGCCTTTGCACTCATTATTTTGTACATATTGAGGTTTATAGTATTGTATGCTAGAAACTGGAAACCCTGGTGGTGTAGTGGTTAAGAGCTGCAGCTGCTAACCAAAAGGTCGGCAGTTTGGATCCACCAGGCGCTCCTTGAAAACACCATGGGGGCAGTTCTACTCTGTCCTGTAGGGTCGCTGTGAGCCTGAATTGACTTGACGGCAGTGGTCTAGTGGTCCATTCCATGCTAGAAACTAAAGTCTCTCCTAGTGTCATCTGCTTTTTCTAGGCCAGCTTTTACTGTCCTTTTATCACACTAGGATTTTTGTACCCATGGCCATCTGAGTGCTAGTTTGGGTTCCTCTAAGCTACATTAAAGGATTCCTGGTGACTCAATGGTTAATTGCTTGGGTGCTAACCAAAAGGTCGGAGGTTTCCACCCACCACTTGCTCGGCAGAAAAAAATGATCTGCTCCTGTAAAGATTAAAGCCTGGGAAACCCTATGGGGCTGTTATATTCTGTCATATAGGTTTGCTATGAGTTGGAATTGTTCTATGGCACACGAGGATCTAACAAGAGGTTCTCAGTGTCAGTTGAAAGGCACTCAGTGAATGGCAGTTGTCCTATATACAGCAGTGTTTTTCAAACTGTGTGGGGGTCCTATGAGGAGGTGATGACCAGTATTAAAAATCTGATTGCTCAAATAGTAGGTAGTTTGTTTTGAAGCTACTATTCCACACACGGAAACTCTGGTGGTGTGGTTAAGAGCTACAGCTGCTAACCAAAAGGCTGGCAGTTCGAATCTACTAGGTGCTCCTTCGAAAACCTGTGGGGGCAGTTGTAATCTGTCCTATAGGGTTGCAATGAATCGGAATCGACTCGATGGCAACGGGTTTTATTCCATGTACAGATTTATGGGCTGGGTCATGATGTGAAATGTGTTCTGTTGCAACTCTCAAAAGTTCAAAAATATTAAAGGGTGTGTGGAGGCTAAACTGGAGATACAGTGCTCCAAACTATACATGTATACACTTGACATAAAATTCCAACAGCCTGCCATGAAGACCTTCCCTACCTCCCACCTCCAGGCCTTGGCTTAAGTGCCCAGCCTGGAGCAAGCAACATTTCCAAGGGCAGGCTCCTCTCCCAGTTTTCCTGAATCCTTCCCTTACTTACGTATCTACTATTTTGTACTCCACAAGTCCTTGATGACAAGAGCCTACAATTAGTTTGCTGTCTCCTTTTTAACTGGGTAGCACAAATGGATAAGCACTCAATTACCAGTTGACAGTTTGGTGGTTCAAACCCACCTAGAGGTGCTTCAGAAGACTGGGGTGGCAATCCGCTTCCAAAGGTGGTGGTTGGGTGCCCTCGAGGCAGTTCCAACTATACAACTGAAGGAAACTGCCTGGTCCTGTGCCATTCTCACAATCATGCCTCAGCCCATTGTTGGAGCCAGTGCGTCAGTCCATCTTGAGGTATTCTTTCACTGACCCTCTACCAAGCATGATGTTCTCCACGGACTGGTCCCTCCTGATAACATGTCCAAAGTACGTGAGACAAAGTCTCACCATTCTCACTTCTAAGGAGCATTCTGGTTGTACTTCCAAGACGTTTGTTCCGGCAATCCATGGTATACTCAATATTCCTTGCCAATACCATAATTCCAAAGGTTTCAGCCTTGAAAACTCTACGGAGCAGGTATACTCTGTACACTTGGGGTAGCCATGAGTAAAAATCCACTCGATGGCAACTAACAAGTCATTTCCCACAACCTCCTTAAGGACAAGAGCCTCAGTATAGTTTGCAGTCTCCTTTTTACCTAGTTCAGTTCCTAGCATCGAGGATGCTCTCCAGACTCATACTTTTTCTGAAAGGTGCCTTCACTCAAGGAAGGCCCACATGACGGTGTTCAGGCTCGAAGTGGATTGGAGGCTACAGGGCGTCTTACTGCGTCACAAATCCTCAAAGACCCTCGTCTCAGCCACGAACCAGAGGAAGGGCACCCAGCCCGGGCGTGAGGGGCGGCCCCTGGGGAAGAGGTTTTGATACTCTCCGGCGAAGGCCCAGGCACCACCGATCCGGCCGCCCTACTGGAAGATCGGTCTCACCTGCGGCCCAGGAGTAGCCGCCGTCCCGCCCGGTGGCGCCAGGCCGGGGCTGCAACCCTAGCGAGCAGCTGGCCTCGCCCTGCCGCGTGGGCTCTCACGGTGACCCGGAAGGACTCCGGAAGCGGTTCCGGGGTCAGCACCAGCAGGATGGCGGCGGACACGCAGGTGAGGCGGGCAGCTGCGGGGCCAACGCAGCCAGGGACTGGGCACGGGCGGCGGCCGCTGGGCCAGTCCTTCTCCGACACTCGGCTTCGGGGTGAGGGGCTATGGCGGGCATAGGCTAGGCGGGCGCGGCCCGGGGCTGCCGAGGACCTGCTGCGTACGGCTCCCGGTCCCTCCCGGCCCGGCCCCCGGCCCGGGAGGCGCCGACCGACTCTGGGCTTGAGAAGTCAGGGGCTCCGGCCTCGACTTCTGCTGCTGGGGGCCGGCGGGACCATTTCCCGACCCCGGAGTTGCAGAAGTTTGCCTGCCGAAGTCTCCGCTCCATTTTCCCGAAATTCTCCGGCAGTTAGCTACGGGCCAACGCTCAGTCTTCTTTGAACTTTAAATTCAGCAAATGTTTTTCGGCCACCTACTATGTTTAGGGACTTACAGTACAGTCTTTGGATTCATACAAATCTGGGTTTGAGTACCGCTCGCCCCTCTGTGAAACGCTGGGCTGGTGACTTAACCCCGCCAAGTCTAAGTCTTGTCATCTGTACAATGAGATTAAACTAATACCAACCTTGTTAGGTTTGTTGTGCACAGTCACTGCGATAGAGTAGAACTTGGTATATGTTGACTGTTATTAGGTCCTGAGTCAGATAAAAGAACTCCTGCTACCCAGGAAGACCTATTGTCACCCAAGAGTGGTATCTGTCTGTACCTTGTGAGATCAGGGAAGGGTGGGAAAACCTTTTTTCTCCACCCCAACCTTGTTTGTACCTGTGAGTGTTTTAAGGTGAGAAGACAATGTTAACGGCAAAAAGAAACAGGTTTAAAGGACCACTTGGCTTACTTGGGACCCGAGGGTGATGAGATTAATTGATTTTTATATGTAGGTTGAGGGCAGCAGTGGTTCAGTGGTAGAATTCTTGCTTCCATGCAGGAGACCTGGGTTCAATTCCCAGCCAGTGCACCACGTGTGAAGCCACCACCTGTTTATCAGTGGAGGCTCACCTGATGGTGAACAGCCTTCAGTAGAGTTTCTAGACTGACTCAGACAGACTAGGAAGAAAGGCCCGATGATCTACTTCTGAAAATCAGCCAGTGAAAACTCTTGGATCACAACAGTGCAATCCCTGGGGGCTGACTACGTGGCAAATAACAAGAACATATGTAGGCCCTGTCTGCCAGAGTGACCACTTACCTGAACATTCAAGACATTTGTTGAAGGTCTCCTGAGCAGGGGGCTGGTAATTTGTTTTGAGCAGGTTATATGCAATCCTAGAAAGAAAACTTAGTCTGTTGGGTGTTTCTAGAAGATGCTCTACATGCTGAATGTTGATCATTTATACTCAAGTGCAAAGGAAGGCATCTTCCCTCTAGAGGTAGGCAGTGTATGTTGTCCAATATGGTAGCCACTAGCCACTTGGTTAAGTAATAGCCACATGGCTACTTCAGTTAATTAAAATTAAGTGACATTAAAAATTGAGTTCTTCAGTTGAACTAGCCAGATTTCAGTGCACAGTGGCCACATGTGGCTAGTGGCTGCCGGATTGGATGGTGCAGGGAATAGTTACATCCTCACAAAGTGAAATTGAACAGTGCTACTCTAGAGAGAAACCTGTGGACTTTAAAGTTGTTTGCATTGGATCTCACCGACAAATTACTTCTTTGAAGGGTCTTGGTGGACCTTTTCTCAGTTCTGTTCTGACATAGTCTCAAGTGGGTAACATTCATTTTCTTATAAATGAAAAGAAGAGTCTCAAACCTGTGAGAGAAAAGATGGCCAGGAATTTAATATTACCATATGGGAAGACAGCTATGTGGGAATTCTGGGTAGAGGGTGGATTGTATATCTGTATCTATTTTGTCTGTCTCTCTCTCAAACCTAAATAAAACTAGTAAAACCCATTGCTGTTGAATTGATTCTGACTATAGCGACCCTTTAGGACAGGGTAGTGCTGCCCCATAGGGTTTCCAAGGCTGTAATCTTTATGGAAGTTGATTGCCACATCTTTCTCCCATGGAGCGACTGGTGGGTTGGAACCACTGAGCTTTTGGTTAGCAGCCAAGCGCTTGATAACTGCCACGAGGGCTCCTTTTAAAACTAGTGAAGGGTTAAAAAAAAAAAGCCACAAGGATTGGGAGAATGAGGGAGTAGACAAGAGCATGAATTTTTCAAAGCTAGAAACTGACAATGAGTGGTACAGGGTTATGTAGACCAGAGAAAAATGAATCCTAACCCAGCGGATGGGAAAGCTGAGAGCTAGCCTGATAACAATGCAGAATCTCTGAAGGATGGGAGTTGGTGGTATCAGTGAACCTCTCGGAGTGAGGGTGAGTGGGGAGGGGCTAACTTAAGGAGATTGCTTGAAAGTCTGTTTCAGGTGTAGTCACTTCCCCAACTCTCTTCCTCCACCCTGGCAAAAGACTGGAGGTTTTCTCTCCGGAGAGTGTAAACCAGAGGACCACTGTATTGTGAGGGCAAGAGTAAAAAAAAAAAAACCCAAACCCATTGCCGTCGAGTCGGTTCCGACTCATAGCAGCTCCATAGGACAGGTTAGAACTGCCCCATAGAGCTTCCAAGGAGCACCTGGTGGATTTCAACTGCCGGCCTTTTGGTTAGCAATCATAGCTCTTAACTACTACGCCGACCAGGGTTTGTGTAGGAGCTCAAATATCCAAATAGAAAGGAATAGAACACGCAAAGCATCCCTTGCTGCACAGTGGTTAAGCACTCGGCTGCTAACTGAAAGGTTGGTGGTTCGAATCCACTAACGACGCCATGGGAGAAAGATGTGGCAATCTGCTTTTCTAAAGATTACAGCTTTGGAGACCCTATGGGGGCAGTTCTATTCTGTCCTATAGGCTTCTATGAGTTGGAATCGACTCAACAGCAACAGGTTTACAACATCCCAGAGAGAAGGAAGTCAGCAACAAAATAAGAAACTTTCACTGAACTACAGGACGTGTCTCTAGACCAAAAGTGCTCAGCATAATGGGTAAAATTAAACGAACAGCAAAGCACATTATCGTGACATTTAGAACCCTGGGCACAAACACAGTCCTAGAAGCTTCCAGGGAGAAAGGAAAACTCAGGTCTTATACAGAAGATCAGGAATCAGAATTCTTGATCACAGCAGCAACACCGAAAGCTAGAACACAATGGAGAAGTGTCTTCAGAATCCTACAGGAAAATGACTTCAACTTAGAATTCTCTGTCTAGTCAAAGTGTATCAGGTATGAGGCTAGAACATTGCCAGACTTGCAAGGACTCCACAAAATGTAGGATGTGCTTCATCCAGACACAAAAAAGAGAGTATTTTTTGTAGAGAATCACCAGCCCAAATGTGGTAGGTCAGAAAACTCTTGGAAAGACTTCTTCAGGAAGTTGATGGAATACGCGATATGCCTAAATGTCTTGAGATTTAGACAAATGACAAAGAGTTTGGGGTTGAATTATTGATAAGGACAGATAAAACGAGGCATACTGAGGTGAAGTAGGAAAGTGTAGTTATTAACTCCAGGGGAATGAAAAAGCTGTGCAGGATGGAAGCATAATCATAGTTTACTAAGTGGAAGCGGAATACCATTTACATATAATATAGACACCGGGAAGGTAGCTCATGTAAAATTGAGTTATGTTGAGGAAGTGGAGAGGATGGGTGGTAGGGTAGAGAGTTAAGGTAAAAACAAACAAACAAACAAAAAAAACCCAAACCTGTTGCCATCTGGTTGATTCTGACTCATAGCGATCCAGTAGGACAGAGTAGAACTGCCCCAGAGGGTTTCCAAGGTTATAGTCCTTACAAAACAGACTGCCACATCTTTCTCCCACGGAGTAGCTGGTGGGTTCGAACTGCCAACCTTTCTGTTAGCAGCCGAGTGCTTAGCCGCTGTGCCGTTAGGGCTCTTTCCAAAAGAAGGAGAACCAAGAACTGGTAGCACAAACAAGTTATGTAGACATAAGGAGGTAACTACCATAGTGATCACCTGGAATTGGTAAAGAAGTTGCCCCTGGGACTGGTTTTTATAGCAGACCTCACGGAATGCTTTGACTTTGACTTGTGTGACTGTATGCACATATAACTATGTATGTATGTCTATAAAAACAAAAAACATTTGAAACTTAGAACAAATTTTATGTAGAAGGCAAAGTTTTGGATGTTAGTTGATTCATTGCCCGTAGTGTTACAGCAGGAATTTAAGCATAAGAACTTGGCATTCTTTTCTTTCTCTACGCACCCTTGAATCTTATGGTGCTAGTTAAGCCTGCCTGTGAAATACCCTCAAAAGAAAAAGGTGCAGACACCGCTGTGTTAGTTATGAACCCTCCTCACCATCGTGCCCTGCTCTGTTACTCAGGACCTGTGCCCTTTGTAGTCGATAGAATATTGCTCAGGAGCAGATTCTCAGGAATATTTAGGCTTCTGCTCGCACCTTTCTTTATACAGGGGACTACAGTCACGGTAACTTGGATGGGGGTTGAAGCTAAGGATTGTTAGCATCGGTTTATAAACCTAGTTAGTTTCAGGTTTAGTTTCAAATGTGCAGGTGCTGTGGCACTCAACTCCATTCTGAGAAATGACTTCACTTGGTGGAGGCTGTTCCTACATCATCTTAAAATGGCGATTTGATGCCTCCCTCAAGGCTTGTCATGATAGTAGCCCAGACTGTGCTTGGAATGAGAGTTTATGCTCTGCACACATTGTCTCATTTAATCTCTACAACAGTTGTGTCACTTAGGTGCTGTTGTCTGTATTGCATAGATGAAGGAACTGAAGCTCAAGGAGGTGAAATGATTTCACAGAGTTTCCACAGCTACCAAGAGGCAGAGCTGAGATTCAGTCTCTTCACCCTTTGCCTTATAACCACTGTGCTTATGCCCCCCTAGGGATCTGCTAGAATGTGGCTATTCCCCTTGCAGGTGGTTAAAGTGAGACAGTATAAAGGGAACATGCCTGGCACATTGTAACGATGGCGTGGTGGGGGGGGCGTCTGACCTTCTCTAACTTTGCAAGGGAGAAGGGGAATCAAGATCAACAGCCCAAAGCTGATTCCTATGAGGCTGAGGTCAGATATGCCTCCAACCTTTTTACCAATTCTGATACCGCGTGTCCCTCCCATGGCAGTCTCCTTCTTTGCTGTGTTGATAATTTGTTGCAGTGGCCACACAGAACTCACAGCCCAGAGACTCACAGCCCATAGGGAAGTAACATGTTACAATTCAGGGTCAGGAATCCTTAGGATACAGTGTTTCAATCGGAACAGCCTCTTCTCAGCTGTGCCTGCAGGATCTCTCTGGCCCCTGGAACTCTGCCCTGCTCAGGCAAATGTTACAAAGCTTTTTAGCTCAACCAGTAAGTGCCAGGGGCCACCCTACTCTGCCAGGCTTTGGCCCTAAGGCACTGAGCTTTCTCACTCCATGGGCCAGGAAGCCCACTGTACTGTCGCCTGCCAGTCTCCTGGTTCTCCTGCTTCTGTTTCTCACCATCTCTGGTGTTACAGCTCTCTCTTTCCTGGTTCTGCTGCCTCGGCTGCCTCTCTCTGTCTTCCATGTTACAGCTTCCTTCTCTCTCTCTCCATGTTTCCCTTTAAGCCTAGCAGATGGCAAAACTGACCAGTCCCCTTGCTGATGTTCCATATACCTTATTCGCGTGGTCCCACACCTTATTTGCATTATTAGCAAGCTACCCAATCCCTTTGGTGGGCCACAAGCACCTCATTTGCACAGCCCCACCCAATCATTTGGTGAGAGTTCCAAGACAAGGGTGAGAAAGGCCATATAAAAGTGATCCCATGGCACCTCAGGCCACCCCCGGCTTTTCTAGCCATGGTCCTTTCATACTTGGAGGATAACTTTTCCCTCCCAATCGTTTTACCAGTCCAAAACAATCGTTAACAATTAGTCCTTCAGTAGGGCAAAGAGTCCTTGGGATGTCCTTACTCAGATACCAGCCATTCAAGTCTGCAACAAGTATTCATCTAATCGGGTCAGGTACTCCAAAAGCCGCTTCTGCTTCAGCCTGTCTGGCCTGTGATAACATTTAACTGAGAGATTATTGCCTTGCTCTGAGTCTTGAGGTTTCAGCATAGCAAAAGCTTTAAGGGACTTTAGGTTTGGCCACTGTACTCCAGTGCAGCAATGTCGTCCTCTTAGTCTACTCTTTCACAGTTACTGCTTTTACAATCACAGTTTTTATAATCACAGTTAACCCTGTTAATAACACAACTGAATCATATAATCCTATCAGCATCTTTCCCACCCTCTCTTTCCTAGACACATCAGGAAAAGAGGAAACTCTTCAGTGGATCTTCCCTTGTCTCCCTCATTTTGAGTTTAAGTACACTTAGTAAGCCAGCCACTTTATGCCTTTATCTCTCCCTGTTTTAGATAGTCAATGTTTAAGTTGCCCATCCCTAGTAGTTAAGAGCTCAGCGGCTAACCAAAGGGTCAGCAGTTCGAATCCACTAGCCACTCCTTGGAAACCCTATGGGGCAGTTCTGCTCTGTCCTACAGGGTTGCTATGAGTCAGAATCACCTCCATGGCAACAGGTTTATCAAACCAGTACTCTGAGGAGGCAAGCATGTTCCTTGGTCTAAGAATCTTCTGTTCCGGTTGGAACTTTGAGCATCTGCGTCCATAAACAAAGTCCAGTCCAGAGCAAGCCACTGAATTGCATCAATCTATACCAGCTCACAGTGTCAAACATCTTTCTTATCATTCTCTTGGGTTCTGGGCAGCTCATCCATAGCCCCTGTGGCCTAGTTCAGTGGGTGCCAGTGGGACATGTCCAAACCCAGCACATCTCTTCATTGCTGTGCCTCACCCACTTCATTCATGGCCCCATGTGGTCACCTCAAATGAAAATACCAGGCTGTCTATTCACCGGCTACCTTTAACTTCCAGTCCTGGAAGGGTGTTCTTCATCTTTTTAATTTTTTTATTGTGCTTTAGGTGAAAGTTTACAGCTCAAATTAGTTTCTCATACAAAAATTTATACACATATTGTTATGTGACCCTAGTTGCAATCCCTGTAATGTGACAGCACACTCCCCCTTTCCACCCTAGGTCTCCTGCATCCATTCAGCCAGCACCTGTCCCTTTCTGCCTTCTCATCCCACCTCCAGACAGAAGCTGCCCGTTTAGTGCCATGTATCTACTTGAACTAAGACGCACACTCTTCACGAGCATTATTTTATGTTTTATAGTCCAGTCTAATCTTTGTCTGAAGAGTATGGCATCTGGAATGGTTTTAGTTCTGGGTTAACAAAGAGTCTGGGGGCTGTGTCTTCTGGGGTTCCTCCAGTCTCAGTCTGACCATTAAGTCTGGTCAATTTGAGTTCGGCACCCAACTTTTCTCCGGCTCTGTCAGGGACTCTCTATTGTGTTCCCTGACAGGGCTGTTATGGGTGGTAGCCGGGCACCATCTAGTTCTTCTGGTCTCAGGCTGATGGACTCTCTGGCTTGTGTAGCGCTTTTGTCTCTTGGGCTAATATTTTCCTTGTATCTTTGGTGTTCTTCATTCTCCTTTGCTCCAGGTGGGTTGGGACCAATTGATGCATCTTAGATGGCCACTCGCAAGCTTTTAAGACTCCAGACGCCACTCACCAAAGTGGGATGCAGAACATTTTCAAAATAAACTTTGTTATGCCAGTTGACCTAGATGTCCCAGAAGGGGATTCTTCTGATGGGCACTGACTTTTCCTGTCTTGATGTATCCAGTGGCAAACTGCGTTCTAGATTTCAAAAAGCAAAACAGTTATTTTTTTTCTGCAGGTCCTTCCTTCAAATGCAAATTTCCCAAGGCAAGATTCTAGGTGGGGTTTGGGTTTTTGACCTAAGTCCCCAGTACTCTATACACAGGTACTGTGTTCATTCAAGGAAACGCTGGTGGCATAGTGGTTAAGAGTTACGGCTCCTGACCAAAAGATTAGCAGTTCAAATGCACCAGCCAGTCCTTAGAAACCCTATGGGAGACCCTATGGGGCAGTTCTTCTCTGTCCTATAGGGTCACTATGAGTCAGAATGGACTTGATGGCAACCTTTTTTTTGCGGGGGGGGCTTCCTGCATTCCAATCAACAGCCTGTGT
This sequence comes from Elephas maximus indicus, assembly GCF_024166365.1. Lineage (NCBI taxonomy): Eukaryota > Metazoa > Chordata > Mammalia > Proboscidea > Elephantidae > Elephas > Elephas maximus. The sequence goes on along the minus strand of NC_064840.1, from coordinate 17,617,400 downwards.
TTCTTTCGGGCAAATCCTAGTTCCCCTTTTAGCATATCCAATCGAGTGTTGACTGAAGGTGGAGTTGCACATTCTTTGTTATCTGTAATACCCAATATTAATTTCTATAATATATTTAGATCTACATTACAACAGTAGATAGGAGAAACATTCAGTATCGATAGTACATTCAGATAAACACATAAACCTTTAGAAAAACATTCTGGTTTTATTTCCACCCTTTGACCATCTTCCTATTCATATTATGGCCTCAGGCCTCTGGCTGGGTAGAAACAGGTGACCCTGGCCCCCTCTCAATTATCTCTAACCACCCTGGCACTTGCCCCAATGCTATGCGGCTTTTCTCTCCTCTGCCATAGCATAACATCTCTCACTTTCCTTTCAGCTGTTACAGATAATAACGAAAGTAGCTGTCTAGAATCAAAAGTTTCACTTCCCATGCCCCTTTGTTCTTTCTTTTACAAAGTCCTGGGTTTTCATGAGTCTGGAGTCATTGCAACGAATCCGGCTTCTGACGCCAACTGTAAGAATGGTGTGGCAGGGGCAAGAATGGCATGGGGGGGGTATCTGACCTTCTCTAACTTCATAAGGGGGATGGAGAGTCAAGATCAACAGCCCAAGACTGATTCCTATGAGGTGGATGTCAGACATACCTCATCTCGTCAACCTTTTAGCAGTTCTGACACCAACTGTCCCTGCCGTGGCATGCTCTGCTTTTCTGCTAGGTTCAATAATTTGTTGCAGTGGCCACATAGAACTCACAGACCGTACTATCAGTTATGGGATTTATTAGGAAAGTAACTGTTACAGTTCAGGTTCCGGAACGCTCAGGATACAGTCCTTTGACCAGGATAGCCTCTTCTCAGCTGTGTTGTAGTCAGGTGTCTCTCTGGTCCTTGGCTGCTGAGCCCCTTGGGCCCCTTGGACCGTCTCTGGTCTCTGTCCTGCCAGGCAAGTGTTATAAAGCTCTTTTAGCTCTACTGATAAGTGTCTGGAGGCACCCCACTTCTCCAGGAAGCCTTGGCCTGAGGATGCTCAGCCTTTGGACAGGAATGCCACTGCACTGTCTCCTGCTGGTGTCCTGGCTCTGCTGCTTCTCTCTGTCTTCCATGTTACAGCTCCTCATTCTCTCTCCCTGGGTCTCCATTTAAGCCTAGTGGCATGGCAAAACTGACCAGTCCACTTGTTATGGTTCCATACACCTTATTTGCATAGCCCCACCCCCACAACAGTGCCATGCACCTTGTTTACCTTATTAGCAAGCTGTCCAGTCCCCTTGGTGGGCCACAGCATGTCATTTACATAGTTCCACCCAATCATTTGATAGGAGTTAAAAGACCATGATGAGAAAGGCCACATAAAATTGATGCCATCACACTGCACACGTAGTAGGCCCTCACTAGGTTTTGGTTAATTCCAAAGGATATTTTCTGTCCTGAGGTTGTTGCCTTTTACCTTGCCCAAGCTTACTAAGTTATATTAACCGGTTGACTGGTTGGGTTAAAGTAGTGCTTCTTAACCAGGAGTGTTTTTGTTCCCAAGAGGCATTGGGCAATGTTTGGAGACATTTTTATTGTTCTAACTCGATGGTTGGGGAGGGAGGATGGAGCAGCTGGCATCTAGTGAGTAGAAGTCAGGGATGCTGCTAAACAAATTACAATTCATAACCCAGCCCCTGTAACAAACATCTGGCCCCAAAGGTCAGTAGTGCTGAGACTGAGAAACCCTGAGTCAAAGGGATCCTCCCTGAATTCTGCTGCCTCACCCCTCATTGCTTTGTTGTCTGATTGGTGAAATTTTCTCTGTGGGCTTGGCTTTCATAGGTTTCTGAGACACTAAAGCGCTTTGCAGGGAAGGTGACAACAGCCAGTGTGAAGGAACGGAGAGAAATCCTCAGTGACCTGGGAAAATGTGTTGCTGGAAAAGGTATGCCTTTTTCATCCATGAAGCCTGGAGACCATTCATAGTAAATCGTGTTCTCTGTTTAGAATGGTGCCTTCAGTTTCTGTATTTGCTTGTTTTAATGTGTTAAAAACTTCTCTCTTCAGGTTACTTGGAATATTGGAGAGTTTATCCATTAGGTACCAAAGCTTTTTATAGTTTTAACTATTTTGATTGGAAATATTGCTAAAAATTTCAACAATCTTTCTTGAATAATTTACTGGATGTGCAAACATGTTACCTGTAGCGTGGGGCACCATTTTTCCCAATTCGTGTTCCACGGGCACCGTAAGCTGTTAATAGGTGATTGGCCAGTAAGGGATCCTAACGTCAGATAAGTGTGGGAGATGGCTCACTTTCTAATCCCCTCATGGAGATTCACAACGTACTCCAGGAAGATGTTTCGACTTCGTTAAGCTTTCTTTAATTCAGTGTTTTCCTGGGACCTCTTTTTTGCTGAATACCTGCTGAGGGCCTGGGGACCATATTTTGGGAAATGCCAAGCACGTGTGGTTATATACCGTCACTGAGGGATATCCCTGTCAGGATCTGTAAGACTATTTTGCCTTCACACGGTAAATCTTAATGAGTTTTCCGAGTATCTTTTTCATGTGCTGGTTTTTACCGGACAGCATTGGTTCTTACAGAGTGGTCCCCACACCAGCAGCTCTGCATCCCCTTAGCACTTGTTAGAGATGCAGAGTCTCAGCTCTGCCCCAGAAACCCCGGGGTAGAGCCCAACATCTTTGTTTTTAACAAGCCGCCTCAGTGAGTTGGATGCTACAGTTTGAGAACTACGGCCATAGAGTCAGACCTTCCTATCTGTCTGCTTTCACTTCTAATTGGTAAAGTCTTGCCCTGCTACCCTTCTTTCTCACCCAAGTTGTAGTTTCCTGCTTCTGACCTGCTGTCCTGAGCAACATACCCAAGCTTGTTAAAGTTGTGTGTAAATTAAGTACATTGCTGTTTGTAAGCTTCTAAGAGGTTCTCCTGTGTATTAGTGCTTTAGTGTATGAGTTTTATGGCGTCTTCAAAGGTCTTTCTGGTCACTTTCATAACAGGGTACTAGTCAAACAAGGCTGCCAGGTGGCCGAATTCCAGATAGACAGTAGACTGGCTGTCTGCACCTTCTGACCCATAATGTGAGACTCGCCCTGCTAAATGACTGCTGAACACTGTACTTCTCTTTTCCCATTTTTTGGAGGAAGGAGTTTGACTCATGAATGGGTGAAGTTTATGAAGTACTCAGGGCCTTTTCTGGTGATTTTACTCTTCACTCACCCTGCAAACGCCAGCTCAGGGTGAATTGTGTTTGTAATGTGCTCAGGAGCCTTTGATGGGCTTGGTGATTGTGGAAAGCTGACTAACTCTCTGTGCGTGGAATCCCTCATCCACTGCAGACTGATGGTTTCCTGGCCTTTCCTTTTGTCAGGGTAGCAGGCAGCCAAGTTAATCACCGAAGGTGGGGGGAGATTTTTTTCAGCCCTGCTGAGTGATCTGAGGACTTTCTCAGCGCTATCTGACCCTGGGTGCAGGTGGTCAGCATGGCCCATCTCAGCCTGGTGCTGAGAACTTCTCCGATGTTGTCCTCAGTCTTGCCTCCAGTTACCTGACCTCTGAGACTCGCTACTGCAGCATCTCCTGTGTCTGACCTTCCCATTTATAGGCCTCTAGGTTGTCAGTCAGTGATGAAGGGCTTTGGTCTGTGGTCAGGTGGACTGCACTGCCACTTATAGGCTGTGTGACCTGGTTCAAGTTACTTACCCTCCCTGAGCCTGTCTCCTTGCTTAGAATGTGGGGAAAGCAGTAGTAGCTCCCCACAGGATTGGTGTGAGGAGTAAAAGAGAACATGCATGGGTGTTTGTTTACCACAGTGCCCAGATGTGGTAAGCTCTGAGAGCACGTTAACTGTTGTTATTATTCTTAGCCAGAGCCTGTTTCTGGCCCCAGTCACTCTTTTTCTCAGTTACTGAAATAGCCCCAAATCAGATGGACCGATACAGTGTTCAGGGACCTGGGGCGCTGGGTCCCTGCACTGGTTGCCAGATTTATTTCTTCTCCGTCATCTGGATACCCGATGTGTGAGGTACTGCACAAACCCTTCATGGGCCTCCTGCTCTTGGGTGCCCCACATTAGTTTGTCTTCTACGGCAGATGACATTTCCCCTGCTTAGAGACACCTAGCTCATCTGCGTGCTTCAGTCTGGCGTGCATACCCTGTCACAGATTGGCTTTCCAACCTTACTCAGCACTACTGTCCCACCCGTTTCTCATTCACTTTGGCCATCCTGCTTGGTTTCTTGTGCCTTGGTTTCCTAATCTTAAAGTGGGGACAATAACAGCACCCACCTCCTAAGGATCATGTGAATTAATGTATGTAAAGCACTGAGAGCTGGGCCTGGCACTGTACAGGCGCTAATTAAGTGTTGGGTGTTGTCTTCGTTATCTAGTGCTGCTGTAACAGAAATACCACAGGTGGGTGGCTGTAACAAACAGAAATTTATTTTCTCACAATGTAGGAGGCTGGAAGTCTGAATTCAGAGCACTGGCTCTGGGATAGGGAAGGTCCTTATTCCTGGTGATCTTTGTGTGGCCTAGGATCTATCTTCTCCCATCTCTGCCTGCTCCTGTGTCCTAATCTGCTCTTTTTATATATCAAAGATGATTGGCTTAAAACACACCCTACACTGATCTGGCCCCTTTACCGTAACAGAGAAAACCCAGTCCCAAATGGGATTATAACCACAGGTATAGGCATTAGGATTTACAACACAAATTTTGGGGGGGCACAATTCAATCCTTCACAAATGTTATTTCTCCTCCTTGTCTGTCCTAAGTAGGCCTGATGCATTCTTACCCCGCACCTTGGCTCACGCCGTTAAGCATGTCCTTCCTCTCTTTCTTCCATAGCCCACTAATCGTTAGGCCAAACTCATGTCTCCTTAAAACCTTCAGAGGCCACTCCAATTGCAGACATTCTTCCCTTCTCTGATCCCTCATAGTACTTTAATTTTAAAATTTTGTACACTTTTAAAAACTTTTTACAAGGAAATACATAAAGAAAAGTGCACATCTCATAAGTGAACAGTTTGCTGAATTGTTGCAAACTAAACACACCCAAAACTGGTACCTGGATCAAGAAGTGGAGCCCTGGTGGCGCAGTGGTTAGGAGGTTGGCTGCCAACCAAAAGGTCAGCAGTTCGAATCCACCAGCTGCTCCTAGGAAACCCTCTGGGATAGTTCTACTCTGTCCTGTAGGATCGCTGTGAGTTGGAACCGACTCGATGGCAGATGACAACAACAGATCAAGAAGCAGAACGGTTCAGACACTCCAGAACCTTTCCTCCACTTTAAATTTTGAGGCCACGTGTATTGCCCCAGTTTCATTCATTTAATGTTTGCCTCCTATACCAGGTGTTTTCTTAGAATCTTGTCTTTTTGGTGGGTTTTCCTCCTCTGAATTCTGTTTCAAATACACAGGAGTGTCCAGTGGGCAGCAGTCACGGCTGGCAGAGTGCCTGGCCTAAGCAGTTTTCATTGACCGGCTCTGTGTAATCCTTGGTTTCAGATCTGCCGGAGGGAGCCGTGAAAGGGCTGTGCAAGTTGTTCTGCCTGACTCTGCATCGATACAGGTGAATCTCAGCCAGAGGCCCGGAGTCCAGAGCACTTTACACAGAGAGGCAGTGTAGGGTAATGGTAGGTGCCCAGACTTGGAGCCAGGCTGACAGGGTCCCGATCTGGGCTGTGTTACATTCTAGCTGTTGGAAACTGAGCACATTACTTAACCTCTCTGTGCCTCAGTTCTTTGTTCTGCAGAATGGGGATGATGCTATTCCCTACCTCATAGGGTGGTGATTAATAGGTGTGAAGTGCCTGGTACGGTGCTTATCTGATCATGAGTGTTCGGTATGTGTACTGTGTCATTCATCATGTATGCAAAAGCACTGAGGCCATAGTAAGTGCCGTAAATGTGGTTACTGCCCTTAGTGCCTTAATGGCTCACTTGCCCTGATTTATCAGTGACTTCCAGGAGGAGATGGGTTTATCTAGTTATTTCCTAATCCTGTAGTCAGTGACCCCCTCCCCCCCAGAACTGTGTGAGAAGTTTTTCCTAAGATAGACGAGGCTTGGCCTAAGCAGCCTTGCCCTCCCCCGAGCCCACATGTTCACTTGCCCCTTCACTCCTTTCCTTAGAGATGCAGCCTCCCGCAGGGCCCTGCAGGCAGCCATCCAGCAGTTGGCTGAGGCCCAGCCAGAAGCCACTGCCAAGAACCTTCTGCAGTCTCTGCAGGCTTCAGGCATTGGCTCCAAAGCAGGCGTTCCCAGGTAGGAGAGAAAGGTGGGGGCCTGTCTGGGGTTGGTGGAGCTCTATCGGAGAGACACTGGTGCCAGATGACCTGCGTCAAGCAGATGTGGTCATGCGTGTCTCTTTCCCCTTTGCAACTCTGAATGTACCTGTGGATGACTTCTGAACGGAGGGAGGACTCAGGATGGCAAGTTCAGGGGAGAGAACCGTTGTCCTGAGGAGCAAGGATGGGAAACCAGCGGAAGCACTGAATGAGGGAAACTATCTTTTTGTTTTTACAGTCATTAATAGTGCTAAGAAGGAGTTTTGGTAGTGCAGTGGTTAAGTGCTCAGCTGCTAAGTGAAAGGTCAGCAGTTTAAACCCAGCAGCCACTCTTAGCCACTCTGTGGGAGAAAGATGTGGCAGTCTGCTTCTGAAAAGATTACATCCTTGGAAACCCTATGGGGCAATTCTGCTCTGTCCTGTAGGGTTGCTAGGAGTTGGAATTGGCTCGATGGCAAGGGGTTTGGTTTGCAATAGTGCTAAGAGATGGGAGTTTGGCTGGTGAGGCCTGAATTCCTTGTCCTGAATGGTGGCAGATGATTTGTGGGGAACTGATTTCAAGTTCTCCCCAGTCGTAGGTCCAAGGCAGGTTGTCTACACACAGAGCTTGCGGCGAGCATTTGTCCTCCAGGTGGAGGCTGCTTTGCCACACTCACCCTTCCTCTCCTTCCCTCCATAGTAAGAGCAGTGGCTCAGCTGCCTTGCTGGCACTGTCCTGGACCTGCCTGCTGGTGCACATTGTCTTTCCCTCGAGATCCAAGAGGCAAGGAGACATCTGGAACAAGCTGGTAGGTTCCCTGGGTCTTTGAATGAGGGATGGTCAGCTTGCTGCCCAGTCAGCACGTTTGTGCGCCTTCTCTGTGCCTAGTGCTTTGCTAGGTGCCAGGTCACAAAGCACTTTGAGTTGTCCCGGAGCTTTGAGTTTGGTGAATGGGCACGAGTGCAACATGATAATGTTTATCTATTTACTAAACGTCTTGGTGAGCCTTCTAAGTATCACAGATGGGATTGTCCATCCAGTGATGTTGATCCAGTGATAAACAAGAGACACATGGTCGCTGTCCTTATGGCAAATGCATAAGACTTGATGTGCCAGAATGGAAAGACAGCCAGAAATCAAGTAAACCAGAAATGCAATCATGTAACTCAGTTGGTTTTTTTCTGGCTAATTGTTCCTTTCCCTGTGTTTGAATTTCAGTGTTGAGTTGGCTAGTGGAATGGAATTCCAGCCATGTGTTTTGGTCCTTAAGTTCTCTCTTCTCTTTCTATGCCTGCTTCTTCCACATTCCCTGCTTTTTCTTCCCACATGTCTGCTAACCAGAGATGGCGTAAGAGGCCAGGCTTGGAGGTTCTGTTGTTTTTTTTAAATTTATTTTGTTGTTGTTGTTGAGAATATACACAGCAGAACATATACCAATTCAACAGCTTCTACATGTACCATTTAGTGACATTGATTACATTCTTTAAGTCGTATAACCATTCTTACCCTCCTTTTCTGAGTTGTTCCTCCTCCATTAACATAAATTTACTGCCCCCAAAGGTTCCTGTCTAATCTTTCGAGTTGCTGTTGTCTATTTGATCCCTTATAGATAAGTTCTTAAAAGAGCTTAATGCTCAAGGCAGACATTTTTTACTAGTTAAGCTAAACAGTTGTTTGGCTTTAAGAAGACTTCAGGGGCTATTTTTGGTTTAAGGTTTAAAGATTTTCTCAGGGCCATAGTTTCGGGGGCTCACCAAGCCTTCATGGCTTCAGGAAGCCTGGAGTCCCATGAGAATTTGAAATTGTGTTCTGCATTTTCCCCCTTTTGATCAGGATTATTTGATGAAAATGTTCAGTAGTAGTAGCTGGGCACCATCCAGTTCTTCTGGTCTCCTGGCAATGGAGGCAATTATGCACACATTCCATGTCCTTCTCTGATTCCTGACTCTTTCATGCTCTGTTGCTCCAGGCAATTAGAGACCAATTGTTACGCCTTGAATGGCTGCTTGCAAGCTTTTAAGACCCAGGCACTACCCAAGGAACTAGGAGGTAGAACAGAAGCACTAGACATGTTGGAGGTTCTTTTTAATATCTAGATAGCTTAGTGGAGTTATGAAGGATGGTCTTAATGGTTTGGTGGAAAGGCCTTGTAGCCCAGGAGTCTGAGGGTCTTGGTACAGATCTGATTCTTGGCCATGAGATTTGGCCAAGTCCTTTAAGTTTGAGCCCCTTTCCTCATCTACAAAATGTGAAAAAGTACCACCTACTGCCTCCACCTTTGAGAGCTGTCATGAAGATGGGCTCAGAGGAGGTTTGAAAGGGTTTTAGAAATACAAAGTGCTGTGCAAGGCCATGTAAATGATAAGAGCGGCATTAGAAAACCTTAGACACCCCTCAGTGGAGCAGCTGGCTGGGAAGACAGACAGATAGCCTCGTCCCTGGGAAGGTAGCCAGCACAGCTCTCGGGGTGACCAGGAAATAGCCCTCAGCAATTGATGATGGATAAGAATACTGAAACCTCGCTGGTGGTGGACATACTGAAATTGATGTGAACAGGGTCTCTCTTGGACCCACTAAGGGCATGGGTTTCATTGTTACCAAAAGGACTTCCTTTTTTAAAAAAAGTAATATCTTACTGTGTTTTTGGTGAGAGTTTACACTGAAAATTAGGGTCCCATTTAACAATCTCTACAGAAATTATTTGGTGGCACTGGTTATGTTTTTTACAATGTGTCAATATTCTCATTCATTCCGTTCTGGTTCTTCTGTTTCCAGCAACCTAGTTTACCTGCCTCCTTACCTTCTCACCTTGACTTTAGAGTGGTTGTTGACCATTTGGTATCTTATAGGTGGTTTTTTAAAGGAGTGCAATACTCATAGGTTATATTCTTTGTTTTATGATCCACTCCTGTTATTTAACTAAAAGGTGACTTTGGGAAAGTTTTGGTTCATGGTGTAAAGGATATCTCAGGGCTGTAGTCTTGGGGAGTCCCCCAGTCTCAAGCGGTCCAGAATTTTTTTTAAGAATTTGAGTTTTGTTCCACATTTTTCTCTTGTTGTTTCAGGATCCATCTGTTGTGGCCCTTATCAGAATGGTCAGTAGTGATACCATCTAGTTCTTCTGGTCTCAGGGTGGATAAGACCATGGTTCACGTAGAATATTAATCTTATAGACTATTTCTTATCTGAGTCTTTGGTTTCTTTCTTTCTCTTTTGCTCCGGATGAATAGAGACCAATAGTTGTATCTTAGATGCAAGCTTTTAAGACCCCAAATAGTACTCATCAAACTAGAATGTAGAACATAAACTTTTTGAACTATATTATGCTAGTTGACTGAGTTGTCCCATGAGAATGAGGTCCTAAGCCAAAAGGCCTTCTTATAATGTGTTTTACCTGGAGTAAATTTTATAACCATTATGTGAGTTGCTCACTGTGTTTACTGGTAAATAGTATTTACTTCGACAGCACTGGGTGTTTTGGGCTTTTAGTATTTACTTACTTGTGGGTTACTGAATGGGAGGGGTCAAACTTGGAGTGTTATGTTTATGGAACAGGGTGCATCAGGAGCCTCAGACTGTGTTTATTTTTTTCTGTGTTCTGAATCTGGTTTTTTCCTTGCTCTTTGCTGTGTTGATCATACACCCAGTTTATAGTTCATTCAGTTGTTCAACAAGTACGTTGAGGGCCTCCTGTGTGCTGGACGCTGTTCTGACAGGTGGGGAGAAAGCAGCGAATAAGACAGAGGAGGCCCTTGCACTGATGGAGCTTACACTACCATGGAGTGGACAATAAATAAGGCAACCAATCACCAGTAACAATGGAAAGTAGTGCTGGAGAAAAGCAGGATAAGAAGGGAGAGTGTGGAGGGTTTTAGTGGACGTGGAAGTGAAGATTTACACGGGGGAAGGCCTTTTTGAGGAGGTGTCATCTGAGCAGAGTCCTGAAGGTCATGAGTCAGCAAGTCATGCCCAGATCCGGGGTTGGCACATTCCAGGAAAAGGGCACAGCAGTACCATTTGGATTGTGGTATCAGCAAGCTTTAAAAAAAAAAAACAAACTATTTAAAATATTATGATTTTTAAAACAAATGCTTCAGAATTCGCCAGGTATAGAAGGATATACTAATTGTCCCCCCACTCCTGTCTCCCAGCCACGCACTTCCACTCTGTTACTAGTTTCTTATGTATCCCTCCAGATAAATTCTCTGTATATACAACCAAAATCTTTTTTAGTAATATCTTATTGTGTTTAAGGTGAAAGCTTACATAGCAAATTAGGTTCTCATTTAATAATTTCTGTGCAGGTAGTTCAGTGATATTGGTTACGTTATTCACAATGTCACATTTTTTTTAAATACACTAGCATACTGTACATTTTCACCTTTTTTTTTTAAGTTAACCAATCTTAGAATTTGTTCCAGAGCAGTGTATTAAGAGTTTCCTGTCCTTTGTGATTGTTTGCTAGTCCTTTGAGTGGACGTCGCACACGATACACACCCAGCCCCTGTTGATGGCCAGTTATGTTGTTTACAGGCTTTATTGGTGCCAGAAATGCTGCAAATGAAGAACTGTACATATGCCATTTTGTTCACTTGCAAATGAAGTTCATCAGACCTCTTAAGCAGGTCCTTTTTCCCCAAAGTGGCAGTTCACGCCTCTCACCGGTGTCCTTGGGTGTTTGTGGAACGTAGTCTCTGAGGTTCTGTAGTTGAGCACCTACTATGTACCTCACCCTACTCCACACAGCCCAGGATCCCCATGTAAATCTTCACTTCCATGTCCGCTAAAACCAAACCAAACCCGTTGCTGTTGAGTTGATTCCATCCACAGTGTCTGCCATTTAGTCAGTGTTCAGTAAATATTTGTGCAGTTAATGAAGGCAAAGGTCACGGAAGATAAAGAGGTATATAGAGCAGAACCTTTGTTCTCTTCCTGCACAGTACCTCTCTGAAGTTATATATCCACTCGTGTGTTTATTTGTTTAATACCTTATATTCCCTGTGGACTGACTATAACCTGTCTTGCTGCTGTTGAGTTGATTCTGACTCATAGCAACCCTATAGGACAGAGTAGAACTGCCCCATAGGGTGTCCAAGGCTGTAATCTTTACCTAAGCAGACGGCCACATCCTTCTTCTGCGGAGCGACTGGTGGATTCAAACCGCTGACCTTTTGGTCAACAGCTGAGTGCTTTAACTGCTGTGCCACCAGAGCTCCTTGGGACTGATTTTAAGGTGCTCGAAATCAGGGACCATGTCTGTCTTATTCCCATGTAGCTTCGTTGTCTGACTCATAGTAGGTGCTCAACAAATATTTATTAAATAATAATAAGCATTTCAAGTGAATGAATGTAATTAAAGGACAGAGCCAAGCGTGAGGGGTGGGGGAAGGAGATCTGCCTGGGGTTGAGTAGGAGAGGCCTAGCAGAGCTGAACCAGGTTCTAGAGGGCCTGAGGAAGGCCTTGGGCAGGCTGCGAGAGGCCACAGGCCCCCCAACTCCCATTTCATGCCCTGACCTGAGTGTTTCCTGGTCCTGGCAGGTGGAGGTGCAGTGTCTGCTCCTGCTGGAGGTGCTGGGCGGCTCCCATAGGCATGCCGTGGACGGTGCTGTGAAGAAACTCACCAAGCTGTGGAAGGAGGTGACAGGAGCCGGCAGGGGTTGGTGGGCATTGCTGCTTCTGTGCCCCGTCCCCCGCTGCCATCTGCTATCTCTGCTTTCACACTTTCCTCTTCAGAACCCCGGGCTAGTGGAACAGTACTTGTCGGCCATCCTCAGCCTAGAGCCCAGCCAGAACTATGCAGGCATGCTGGGGCTGCTGGTGCAGTTCTGCACGAACCAGAAGGAGATGGACGTGGTCAGCCAACACAAGGCAAGTACGGAGGATGGGGTGGCTGTGGTTTGCCACTTCATGGCCTTAGTGGGGGGCAGGGGTGAGAATGTTTCGTGTTCTGGAACGTGTTGTGTGCTGGCAACCCCAGCTGCTTGTCTCATCTGAAACTTGTTGGTTTTCTCACATGAGTGTTGACGGAGACCTCCACCCATCACCATATTATATGAAGGCTGAGGAGTTGAAAAGTTTTCCCTCCAGCTGTGGCTTGGGGTGAAACCTGTCATAGTTATTAGGGTGAGGGTTTGCTCATCATCCAGTCCTTCATTCACCCACGGTTGAACGGCTACCATGTGCCAAGCACTGTGCTCAGTGCAGGGAGTCCAGTAGTGAGCGAGGGCGATGCGATCCTTGCTCCTAGGAAACTTGAGTCTGAGAAAGGAGGCTGATATTGGACAGCCACCTAATTATAACTCTGATGGTGCTATAAAGGAAAAGTGCAGGAAGCTGTGATACTGCGTAATGGGGGGACCTGACTTAGGCCGTGGATCAGAAGTCACATCTCTAATGAAGGGACCTTATGGATGAAGAGGAATCCCTGGGTGGTATAAACTGTTAAGTGCTTGACCACTAACTGAAAGGTTGGCAGTTCAAACCTAGCCAGAGGCAGCTCGAAAGACAGGCCCGGCAATCTGCTTCTGAAAGGTCACAGCTTTGAAAACCCTGTGGAGCAGTTCCACTCTGCACACGTGGTGTCACCATGAGTCAGATTTAACTTGACAGCAAGGGGTACGGTATGGTAAGGGTGAAGAGGAGTTAGCAAGGTCAAAAGGAAGGAAGGGCATTTCAGGCAGAGAAAGCAATGTGTGGGAAGGAATGTAGAAGACATGAGTGGGGTTGGAGTGGCATGAGTGGGTAAGAGAGGTGTTAGATGCAGCTGGCCAGGTAGCAGACAGGGCCTTATAAACCATGTCAAGGAGTTTAGACTTTATCTTAGGAGCAGTGGAAAGCCTCAGAAGTTTTTAAATGGGGAGTGACATGATTGGTGGAAGCTCTGTACTTGACACTGTGATATTTGGGGCATCGACTTGTAGTTTTTGGAGGCAGTCATGCAAGAGGAATCTCTTAGGCTGGTGATCTGATTACTTGGGCATGTTAGGATCTAACCAGGGCGTTGTGCTCCCCAGAGCGCCCTGCTGGATTTTTATATGAAGAATGTCCTGATGAGCAAAGTGAAGCCTCCGAAGTATCTGTTGGTGAGTGAGAGGGGGACCGTACTTGCCTGGACAACCTAAGTCCCATTTAAAATTCTATGCTTCTGGGCTGTCCTTTAGTCTTGGTCTGCTCCGTGAGGGCTGGACACCTGACTCCTTTCTTTCTGTAGGATAGCTGTGCCCCTCTGCTTCGATACATGTCCCACTCGGAATTTAAGGATCTGATACTGCCCACCATACAGAAGTCCTTACTGAGGAGTCCGGAGAATGTTATTGAAAGTAGGTTACTACCCAGCAGGACTGGGGAAGGGAGGCAAGTTGGTGGGTGAGCTATATCGCTGACACTTGGCAGCAGGAAGTGGTGTTGGGGGAGTGTTTTCACTAGATCTTTTTACCTCATGGGAACCTTGGGGGAGAGAAGAGGGGACCCTTTTGAGAATATGTTAAAAGTCATGGGGTCCTCATGCGAGAAGAACCCACAACAGTATATCCACTTAGAGTTTTGTATACAATCTTTGGGGTCTAAGAACCTCTTGGAGACCATTAAGAGCCTCAAACTTCTCTAGACAGTTTGAACTTGGTGTGAAAGTGGCACTTGAACCTACAGGGCATAAAGGTTGGGGTCTCTGTCTCCGTTTCTCTTGGTGAAAGGCATAAGTAAAATGTTGGGGCTGGGGAAAGGGGCAGTATGGCTTCTCAGCAGAGCTTTGGAACGAAGGTCTGACCGCTCATATGGCCCTCTAGAGATGAAGAGCGGTCACGGTTCCATGTGGCTAGACATTAGGCCTGATGGCATTTGTTGAGCACTAAGGGAAAATGAGCATTTATGCTTGAAACTGACGTGGTCAATGGTTTCTGCCCCTGTAGCTATCTCCACTCTCCTGGCATCAGTGACTCTCGATCTCAGCCAGTATGCCCTGGACATCGTAAAAGGACTGGCCGGTGAGCATCCTGACCCCTCTCCAGCCCCTAGAGCCGCACCTTGGGTTTTGGTTATTCTTGCCCCGATTCTTATGGAAACAGGTGTAGGGGACAGCTCAGGTTAGATAAGGGTTTAAGCTAAACAACATTTGCATACTTTCTTTCTTGAGACCATTTGTAATAAGAACCTATAGCTAGGATTAAAGAGTCAAGGCCACAGAAAAGACGAGCATGAACATTTGGACACTCAGCTGTCGAGCTGCCCTGAGCAGTTGCTCACTATGCATCCAGGTCAGCTGAAATCCAACAGTCCCCGCCTAATGGATGAAGCCGTGCTGGCGCTGCGGAACCTGGCCCGCCAATGCAGCGACTCTTCAGTGATGGAAGCGCTGAGCAAGCACCTGTTTGCAGTCCTTGGAGGTGAGCCAGCCTTGTTGGCCATGGGCATTGGCTGAGGGGTGGCCCTGCGTTCCCCTGGACACCGGGATCCAGACTGGTGCTTGGCACTCCAAGTCTGCTCATGGAAAGGCTGGGTGGCCAGAAGGACGCTCACCGTGTCGCTGGGAATAGTGCATACAATGTGAATGTGAGAAGTGAATAAATGCATGTGCAGGGTGGGCCAGGCAGCATGATCGCAGATTTTTTTTGTCAAGTATGTACATGTTTTATGCATAGCAGAAAAACTAGAGGGAAATGCCTTCAAATAATATTTAATAATAGTTGATAACATTTTAAATAGTAACAATAACATTAATAATAGTGAATAGCAGTTAATGACATCTTTGAGTAGGAGGAGCCTGGGTGAGTTTTAAAATCTGTCTCTACATTTTGTCAGTTTCTCACATTTTCTTTAATTGCTTATTTTAGTCAGAAAACCAAAGGCTGGTCGATGTTATTGTAAACCCAGCTTTATCACAGAAGGCTACTTCTGAGTAATCAGAACCTGTATCTCAGTGTCATGCACCTGAGTACATTATTCACTCTCTTAGGAAATGTGACAGATGTGAATTTTTTTTTTAATAAGAATGTTCATAGCAGGTTTTTTCGCAGTAGCCAGAAACTGAACACAACCAAAATGTCCAACGATAGGAAAATGGTTACATTGTGGTATAATTATACAAAGAAATACTACACAACAGGAGACAGTAATGAACTGCTGGTTCCCATAACGATATCAACAAGTCTCAAAATCTCGGCAACATTTTGTTGAGTGAAAAAAGTCAGACACAAGAAAGTATTCCGTTTATAGGAAGTTTAAGAATAAGCTACATTGAACTATGGTACCAGAAAGCAGAACAGTTTAGGGATAATGGGAGAATTGACTACAAAAATGCATATAAATAAACATTACTGGTTAATGGAAATGTTCTATAACAGATGTGAAGTTTTAATCTTTTCCGTCTCTCCTCTCAGGCTCAGAGGGAAAACTGACTATTGTAGCCCAGAAGATCAGCGTCCTCTCAGGTACACAGTTTGCTCTTGGGTAGTAGACGAAAGTGTGGTCTGGTAAGAGATGACGTTTAGTGTAACGGTTCGGCAAGGTGAGTTCTCCTTGGGACCTGGAATCCTCTGATAATCTCGGACTTCCCATTCTGGTTCCCAGGACTTGCTCCTGCCTGCTTGGCAAGTGGGACTGCTCAATTGTAGTGGGAGGCCTCACTTCCATAAAAGGCAGGACGCTTGGGGGATTGAGGGACAGTCTCTAATGGCCAGAGGAGAGGCACAGTGGTCTGGTGGCCCAGAAGGGGGCCGTGACCCTGGACTGAGAACTGTGGGAGAGGTGGGCAGCGGCAGGAAAGGATCACATGTCTCGGGCATTGTGCTGACGAGAGCCTGAGCGGAGGGGGACATCTCCTGCCTTTCAGGGATCGGGAGTATCAGTCATCACGTGGTGTCTGGGCCTTCCAGTCAAGTCCTGAACGGGACTGTGGCCGAGCTGTTCATCCCGTTTCTCCAGCAAGAAGGTAATTTGTGCATAATGCTGACCATCCAGGTTGGATCTTCTTCTTGACCACAGTCTTTCCTTTGACTGAAGAAGGGTCTCACAGCCGGAGTTTTCCATAAACCCCCTTGAAGACCTATCTCCCCAGAGAGTGGATGCCGGGAATAGTTTACAGTGTTGCTGATCTCACTCTGTTGTGCTCCTGCTTGGTTGCATGAGCTGCTTGCAGCGATTGACTTGCTTACAAGGCCTTGGGCTGACTGGGCTTCTGCTTTTTGCCTTAGTTCACGAAGGCACCTTGGTACACGCTGTCTCGGTCCTGGCTCTCTGGTGTAACCGGTTCACCACAGAAGTGCCCAAGAAGCTCACGGAATGGTTCAAGAAAGCTTTCAGCCTTAAAACCTCCACCTCTGCCGTGAGGCACGCCTACCTGCAGTGCATGTTGGCCTCCTTCCGAGGTAAGAGGCCTCCTTGAGCCTGTGTCCACGACTCACCCACAGAGATGATCAGGCCTCCAGGCCGTTCTCGTCATGTTAAGCTTTCCCCTTCTGGCTCAGGCTGTTTGCATCATTTCCTCCTGAATCTCTGGGACCATTGGGGTTAACCTAATTTCTCGTCATGAGCACGCGTAGCAGCAACAGACCAAACCTGTTGCCGTTGACTCGATTCTGACTCTTAGCAACCTTACAGGACAGAGTAGAGCTGCCCCATAGGGTTTCCAAGGCTGTAATCTTTACAAAAGCAGACTGCCACATCTTTCTCCTGCGGAGCGGCTGGTGGGTTTGAACTGTTGACCTTTGGGCTACCAGCTGCACTTAACCACTGTGCCACCAGGACTCCCTAGCATCGAGGTTAGTTGCCCATAAAGCCCAGAATCGAGCCTGATCTTCACAACCAATTCTGGCTTCTCCCCCTTATCAGACCTTCAAGGTATGAACCTTTATTCAGAGAGGATCCAGACCAGAACCTCTCACTACATTACCTAAAAGCATGGGGAAATAATAATAAGACAGATTTTAAAGGTCCGACTTTATTAAACTTTGCTCTGGACCTATTAAAAACGACCACTGTCCTCATTGCAGTGCCGACAAACCTGTGGTCTTCTGGCCTTGGGCCTCACATCCTCCCAAAGCAGAGCTAGGGGACACTCTCAAGTATGTAGGAGCTTGATCTCCAAAGCAGAAATCTCTAATATTTGTTTCCGCCTCTGGGGTAAGCTTGTATTTCTTTGAAAAAGGTTTAGACTTAGGATGATCTTTGTTTAAGAAAAAACATCTGGGGTTAATGATGAGTTCTCAAAACATAACCTGGGTGAATCTGGAGGACATTATCCTGGGTGAAATAAGTCAATTACAAATGGACAACTGTATGATCTCACTTTTATAAAAAGGGAAGAATAAGGCATACATGCGGAAACCAGCGTTCATTGATGGTTACCAGGGACAGGAAGGGGGGAGGGAAGGGGAATCACTCTCTGGATAGTACTGAGTGTTATTTTTGGTGATGAGAAAGGTAACACTGAATGTGGGTGAATCGTGCACAGCTTGTCCAAGGTAAATGATGTCGCTAAGAAGTACGTAAGAATAACGGACATTTCGGTAAATGGGGGAAAAAAAAAATCTAGAGGATTCTAGAACCTTCTCTAGAGAGGGGTCACCCTTCCATATGAAACATGTCTTAGCTGATGAACTTTGCACCTAATGATTAGGATTGAAGAATATGAACAGAAGAGCTTTTTGCTCTGAGCTGAGAGCAATAAATCTTTTTCTGAAACACATCTCTGAGCTCAGAGCCCTAGACCACCTTGGTGCAGTGGTTCGTGAGGTTTATGCAAAGCCATAGATACTGCCGATTGAAATCATAGATTCCCCGTGGGTGGAAATGTACAATCAAGTACAGTGTTAGCTGCCGTAGGGATAGAGTGAGCTCACATCCCTGATTTCATAACAGGCTACGTACTCATACGTCAAATTGTATTTTCCTGTGTTGACCAACCTCAGGTTTTAGGTTGAGTTCCTACGCATCAGAGACTTGGTTTAACCTTGTCTCTTCAGCTTGAGCTAGTTCTCCTCACTACTGGATACAGACTCATGACATCACCCGAACAAAGTGTTGGTTTTGTTGTGAACATGTTGTGATGTTCCTGTTCAGTACTTAAGAAAACATATGTGTTTAGCTATACTTTTAACTAGTTCTGGTTTTCTTAATGGGTTTAGTTCATAGATTAACAGATTGGCCTGGCTTTGGAATTTGGGGAAGAGCACCAGATTGGAATTGAAAGGCTTAAGGTCAGGCTGGGTTCTGTCTCAACCAGCTGTGTGATGTTGGGTGACTCACTTAACCTCTGCAGTCTGTTTTTTCACCCATCAATAGCTGGTCTCTTTGTAAAGATCCTTCTAGCTCTGATTTCATAGCCGTAGTTTGGCTAAAGCCTCTGATTCCAGTTCCAGGTCTTTGCATGAGATATTTGACAAATTAATGCAAGGGTTTGGGTCAGCCAGTTCAGAGCCAGGCAGATAACACCTTTCTCAAGTAATGTTGTCATCCCCAGGATCTGGCCTGTTCTATGAGGTTTTTGTCCTTTCTCCTCAGGTGACACACTGTTGCAGGCCCTGGACTTACTGCCCTTGCTCATACAGACCGTGGAGAAGGCAGCCTCCCAAAGCACTCAGGTTCCCACCATCACTGAGGGGGTTGCCGCAGCCCTGCTGCTGTCGAAGCTGTCGGTGGTCGACGCCCAGGCCGGTAAGACCCAGAGATGTGCAAGATGGTAGGGAGGAGTGTCTTGATGTTTAGGATGTTACAGGATCAGCTTGGCCACATACCACACGGGATTCCACAGGGTTGCTTCCATGTCTGCAGGGATGAGCCTCAGGGTCGCCCTAGGTGGTGGGAATGAACCAGGGCATTCTGTCACTATTCTTCTTTGCCCTGTTGCTCCAGTGCTCTGGGGACTTGGCCTTGTAGATAACACCCAGACTGGCCTGGGTATAGTAGCGGGACTGTTTTTATTTGGCTGTATGTTCTTAGAGCCCAAAATTGAAAAGGCATGAGAGAGTATAACCTGAAAAGCTTCTCCTTAGCCCTGTCTTCCACCCACTCAGACCCCCTCTCTGGAGAGTATTACCAGTTTGCTGTCCAGAGGTGGTTGATGTGTAGTCAATCAGACATGTCACATAGCATAGTATACAGAAAATATCTTAGAGATGATCCCAAGTCTGGACAACAGAGCTTTCTTGTTCTTTTTTGTGACTACATGACATTCCATGATTTCTTAGTCCCTCTCCTCACAGCACACGAACGTACCCGAGCTTTTTCTGGTTGGAAATGGAGTTAAACTCTCTTCGTATTCTGTATCCACTGCCTATGGGCCATGGCCCCGGGCTGCCTTGCGGGAATGCAAAGATGAACAAGCCCGTGTTTCAGCACATTTGAGGGTGCTTACTCTAGGAGGAGAGAGGATATGAAAAGACATCCCTGATTTAAGGCAAAACGTGCCATTAAAGCAGTTTCGAAGGATAGATTGCTTTTAGTTTTTAGGGGGTGGGGATGGAGTCCAGAAAGACTTCCTGAGGGTGGAGGCATTTGGGGTTGGGGGCCTGAAGGCTAGGAAGGATTTCACTGGCCAGTGTGAATCCTAACCAGACTGGAGTCGGGGAAGAGTACAGGAAGCCACAGTGTAAGCCTCAAATGTTCCGTCTAGG
Organism: Elephas maximus indicus; assembly: GCF_024166365.1. NCBI lineage: Eukaryota > Metazoa > Chordata > Mammalia > Proboscidea > Elephantidae > Elephas > Elephas maximus. Next base: position 17,597,522 of record NC_064840.1, on the reverse strand, counting down.
CTAGAGCCCAGGGTACGTGGGAATGCCCGGTGGGAAGCAGCTGGCCTAGGCTCCTGTAGGCACCAAAGGACCTCTGAAGGTTCTCATATAGGAAATGACACTAGACGGACTATTGTTGGTTCTCAAAATGGGGGAGGGCCATGACGCTGTGAATGAACCATCCCTGCTGGAAGTGCACCCCCACCCACGTGAGAGAAGGGTCTGTCAGCAAAGCCAGGCTGAGCGGCTTCAGGAAGGAGGGGACCAGCCCTGGTGGAAATGATGAACTGTGTTGGGATGACCGGTTGTTTCTTGCAGAAGCCAAACTGAGCAGTTTCTGGCAGCTGGTTGTGGATGAGAAGAAGCAGATTTTCACTTCTGAGAAATTCCTGCTGATGGCTTCTGAGGATGGTGAGTTATTACCCACTTAGCGGAACTCCGGATTTGGGCCCAGCCACCCAGGCAGGGAGGACCTGGCCCAGGAACAGTCTAGCCAACAGCTTGGCTTTCAGGGGAACACATTCATTCCTATAGGGGAGTTGAAGGCTAGGGAAATGGGGGATCGGGAGATTTGTGGAGACAGAGCTGTGATAGTTGGGAGCTGAGTTATTAGCTATAATTACAGCAGATTGGCTAATTGGTGCTGTCTGGGAGGTTTTCTTATGTTTAAGAGGGAGCTGAGAAGCTCTGGGGGAGTTGTGGCAGACTCCACTCGCCCAGCAGGAGACACAAAAACTACTGGTTTCTACCCTGGCAGAAAAGGAACAGTTGATCTTTAAATGTATGTTAGAAAGTCTAGGTTGCCTTAGGGATGTCTGCCACTAATTGGTGATTTGAAAAGGCTTTTGACTTGTAAATCACAACATCCTATTAATGAGCTACAACTGTTAGCCATTTCCTGATTTTTTTTTAATTTAGCTAGTTTATGAATAGGACATAAAAACCCACTGCCGTTGAGTGGATTCTGACTCAAAGCAACCCTATAGGACAGAATAGAATTGCCCTATAGGGTTTCTAAGGCTGTAAATCTTTACGGAAGCAGACTGCCACATCTTTCTCCCTTAAATAGGGAATAGATTCACATAATTAAACATTAAAATATACAAGAAGGTCTAGACTGAAAATTCCACCCCTACTATAACCCTTCGCCACCCAAGTTTTCTGCTCTTACCCATGAAAACCAAACCCAATGCCACTGAGTTGATTCCAACTCCTAGCGACCCTATAGAACAGAGTAGAACTGCCCCATAGGGCTTCCAAGGCTGTAATCTTTACAGAAGCAGGCATCTTTCTCCCATGGAGCTGCTGGTGGGTTTGAACTGCTGACCTTTCGGTTAGCAGCTGGGCGCTTAACCAGTGTGCCATCAGGGCCCCTTTTCCGGCTCGTAGACAACCAATTCTATCAGCTTCTTAATCCTGAATATATTTATACAAATAAATACATTTATGTGTTAGCTTGCTACCTTTTTTACACAAATGGTAGTGTGGCTACCATATTCTCTGTACATTCTTTACTTGGGACTCGTTCTGTAAAGTGTTTTCTCCTTTTGTAGAGCTGTGTAGTAGTTTCGAGTTATTAAAAAATGTGTATACTTTTCCTTATTCCAAAATACATGTATGCAGAACAAGCACAAAGAAGGAAATAAAAAATGACCCATAATTTCACATTCAGTGATAATGACATTTACATTTTGGTGTTAATTTTCCATTTTTTTCATGTGCGTGTGTGCATGTGAATACACATATCTGTTCTGTTTCTCTCCCTCCTAGCCCTGTGCACAGTGGTGTATCTGACAGAGAGACTGTTCCTTGACCACCCGCATAGACTCACAGGCGGCAAAGTTCAGTACGTAAGGCTGAATTTTCTCTTGGGCCAGATGAGGCCACCTTGGTAGGAGCCTGAGAAATGGGGTTGTAAGGGAGGTGGAGGGCTGGCCATGGAATAGGGAGGTGGGGGGTTGGCCATGGAAAAGGGAGGTTGAGGGCTGGTCATGGAAAAGCCTGGTGCCCCAGCCTCCCCTGGACGGTCTGTCCCTCTGCCTGCAGGCAGTACCACCGGGCTCTGGTAGCGGTGCTCCTGAGTCGGACCTGGCACGTCCGCAGGCAGGCCCAGCAGACGGTCCGCAAGCTGCTGTCCTCTCTCGGGGGCTTCAAGCTGGCGTGCGGACTCCTGGAGGAGCTGAAGACTGTCCTCAGTTCTCACAAGGTGAGGACGTCTGGGCTCCGGGACCCGCTTCATGACCCTGCCTATGGTTCTGAAATTCTGGCTGGGCCTCTCCTGGCTCCTTTTGCTCACTCAGACTCTGGGTGATGCCAGAAACCTTCTCCCCTGCCCTTGCACATGCTCCAGTAGCATCGTGTTTCATATAATGCCTTCTCCTTGTCAGAGACGTTTTTTTCTTCCCATGCGTTGTAGCATGTAGCTCGACCATCTGATCCTGGAGTAACTGAATAACACTTTGTGTCTTTACAGTGCTTCATAATGCTTAAAGTACTTCCTACCCATTTGTCCTTTTAATTTTCCACAATACATTTAACAGACAGACGGGGCTATTTAACTGTAATTTTTATGAGTTGTCTAAGGCTGAAGTGTTGAAACGACCTGTACAGGGCCTCCAGCCTGTGGGCAGCAGAACTGGGAGTAGACCCAAAGACCTGACTCCTATTCAGCGCCCTTTGTACTGTGGTTGCCTGCTCCCTGCCCGCTGTATGCCGCATGGGGAATGTTGGCCAGTTCTGGGCCAGGTCTCCTGGACCAGTTTTTGTTACCTTCTTCCCCCACTATGGGCTTTTTAGGGGGAAAGTCACAGGTACTTTCTCCTTCTAGACACATCTCAGCCCGAGGGTCCCAATGCAGGAAGCTGGACGTCAGCCCCCCACTCCAACAGGCACCCCAGAGAACCCCATGAGCGAAAGGCAGCCATGTCCCCAGCATCTTTGTCTCCTGTGTGCCCAGTCTGCGCAGGGCTCTGAGCAGAGGGGGCTCAGTTGTCATCTCCATGCAGGTGCTGCCCTCAGAGGCTCTGGTGACTGATGCTGGGGAGGTGACCGAGGCGGGCAAGGCCTATGTGCCTCCACGGGTCCTTCAGGAGGCTCTGTGCATCATTTCTGGGGTGCCGGGGCTGGAGGGGGACACCTCCAACCTTGAGCAGTTGGCAGAGGAAATGCTGATCATCTCCCACCACCCCTCCTTAGGTTCGTGGCTGGGACGGGTATGGAGGGATAGGGGCTTGCCGGGCAGGAGAGAGCAGGCCCAACAGAGGCCTCAAAGACCTCCCTCCCCTCAGTGGCTGTGCAGTCTGGACTCTGGCCAGCACTTCTCACCAGGATGAAGATCGACCCCGAAGCCTTCATCAGCAGGCACCTGGACCAGATCATTCCCAGGGTCACCACACAGAGCCCCTTGAGCCAGGTGATTGGCGTGTAGGAGGGTTCTGGCCTCTGATGGGGGCTCGCCCCTAGCAGGGTTCAGGAAGGGGGAATTCAAAGAAGCAGATAGAAGGTGTGAATGAAATGTGGGCTAGGCCCCTTGGGTTGTAAGCAACAGAAAACACAAACTGGTTTAAGCACAAAAGGGAACTTGCTGCCTCATGTAACTGCCAGGTCCAAGGATATGACTGGCTTTGGGTAATGCTGGCTGCAGGGCCTCAGATGTTGCCCTCAGGACAGCTGATAGTGCCCCTCTTACTCTCTCTCCGTCTCTCTGGCTCATCCATCTGTGTCTCTCACCTTGGCTGCCCACCACGTGGGCTCTATTCTCACGCAGTCTTTCTCTTTCTGGTGGCAGGGTAGCTGCCGGAGCTTCAGGCTTCCATCTTGTTCCTCCTCAGCCTCAGTGTTTTCCAATAATTTCACCAGGTGTGGGGTCTCGTTGCTCCTGGTTGACCTGACGTGGGTCCTTTGTGCCTCCTTGAGCCCATCCAGCTGGCCTGAGTCATGTGCCCATTTCTGGAAAGGATGGGGCGTCTGCACTCAACCATAGAGATTGAGAGTGGGTCCTTCTTCAATCAGGGCGCTTTTACCAGACAAAGGGGTAAAAGCTTGGTGAGCAGGGCAGGCAGAAGCTGTCTGCTCTGGAGGACAGTGCTCAGCAAGAAAAAGGCAGAGAAGAAGGGCATCTGATTGCTGGAGGGCCTTTCGGCGTGGTAAACCCCCCCCCCCAGTGCCAGCCTTAGCACACACTAACATGTCCGTTTGTCTGGCAGTCGTCCATGAATGCCATGGGCTCCCTTTCCCTCCTGTCCCCGGACCGGGTCCTCCCACAAATCATCAGCACCATCACCGCCTCTGTGCAGAACCCGGCACTGTGCCAGGTGACGCGGGAAGAGTTCGCCATTATGCAGACCCCTGCTGGAGAGCTGTATGACAAGTCCATCATCCAGAGGTAAGGCCCATTCCTGGGTGTCGTGCCTTCCTCCCCCAAGCCTCAGTCTTCCTGTCTGCAAGATGGAGACACTGCCCCCTTTGCAGGTTGTTGGGAGACATGAGCCGCACAGTTGATCTGTTCTGGGCGTGGCGCTTCGGCCTGGGAAACACGAGTATGTCAGGTGTCCAGCACTTTCCTGGTGCACCGGTTACCAGTTACCACTGAGTCAGCTCTGACTCGTGGCAACCTCATGCTTGTCGAAGTGGGACCACGTTCCATAGGGTTTTCAGTGGCTGGATTTTTGGAAGTCGATTGTGAGGCCTTTCTTCCAATGTGCCATTGGGTGGGCTTGAACCGCCAACCTTTCAGTTAGTAGCTAAGTGTGTTTACTGTTTCCACAACCCAGGACTCCTTAAAAGCTGGTTGGGGTGTCATGGTTGGTATGAAGCTGGAAGTAAGAAGGGCCCGGCAGCCCTTTTCCAGCTGGGCTGATGAGCTGCTCTGGTGTTTCAGCGCCCAGCAGGACAGCATCAAAAAGGCCAACATGAAGCGGGAGAACAAAGCTTATTCCTTTAAGGAGCAGATCATTGAGCTGGAGCTGAAGGAGGTGAGTACACAGAGGCATTGCACCTGGGTGCCGCAGAGCTTGGTGACCACAACCAGCGGCTCTTCCCGCTGCGCATATACTTGGGTCATCCTGATGCTACTCCTCTGCTGTCCCCACATGTCCCCCCGTCCTCCTGCCACACTCTTTACCCTTTATCCGTAGCTCCTCCCACCCCCCACTCCAGGAAAGCGAATTTCTCTCTCTGCTGGGTGCCTGCAGCAGTTTAGTGTTTAGCATTGAGTATTTACCACATAGGGGACCCTGGTGGTGCAGTGGTTGATGTTCGGCTGCTAACCCAAAGGTTGGCAGCTCTGCAGGAGAAAAGACCTGGCAATCTATTTCTGTGAGGATTACAGCCAAAAAACCCCATGGGGCAGTTCTACTCTGTCACAGGTCACTCTGAGTCGAAAACTGACTCGGCACATAACAGCAACATTTACCATGTGGTGGTACTTGACTCCATGCTGGTCCCCTGGTTCCTTGAAGGCTGGGTCCTGTCTTACTGCTGCCAGCAGGCACAGGGCCTGGCCCTGTGTAGCCCCCGTGAATCAAGCTCGAATGCCATGTTCAACTTTTAAGAGGTCTGCAGGGCTCTTTACTGTCTTTGCGCCTTGCCTGCTCTTTGCAATGGTAGGTTTTTCTTGACTTCAGCATTGGCTTAATTGTCTGGTTCTCAGAGGGGTGACCCCGCCCAGCTATCCAAAGTAGACCCAGCCCCTCTTGCCAGTTAACTATGCTATTTCTTCCATATCTAGTTATTTTTTCCATATTGTTTATCATGATCTGAAATCACCTTGTTTCTGCATTTACTTGTTCCATTGTTTTTGCCCATTAGATTGTGAGCTTCCTAAGAAAAAGGACCTTGTCTTATTCCCTGTGGTGTCCCCACCACCTAGAACAGTGCCTGCCACAATACAGGCACTCAGTAAATATTTGTTGAATGAATGCATTATGTCTTTGCTATGTCATCTCAGGCCACAGGCCTTTTCTTTTTTTTTTTAATTTATTTATGGTGTTTTAGGTGAAAGTTTACAAAATCAAGTCAGTCTCTCATACAAAAAGCCATACGCACCCCACTGTGCACTCCTAGCTGCCCTCCCCTTGGTGAGACAGCATGTTCCTCCCCTCCACCCTGTATTCCCCGTGTCCATTCAACCAGCTCCTGTCCCCCTCTTCGATCTCGCCTTGCCACCAGACGGGTCACCCACATAGTCTCACATGTCTGCTTAAGCCATGAAGTTCACTCCTCACCAGCATCATTGTCTATCTTATAGTGCAGGCCAATCCCCGTCTGTAGAGTTGGTTTTGAGAATGGTTCCAATCTTGGACTGTCAGAGGATTCGGGGACCATGACCATCAGTGTCCCCCCGGTCTCAGACCAGTAAGCCTGGTCTTTTTGTGAGACTATAGGATCTGCGTCCCACTGCTCTCCTGCTCCCTCAGGGGTTCTCTGTTGTGTTCCCTGTCAGGGCAGTCATCAGTTGTAGCCGGGCACCATCTAGTTCTTCTGGTCTCAGGCTGGTGGAGTCTCTGCTTTATGTTATGTGGCCCTTTCTGTCTCCTGGGCTCATATTTACTTTGTGTCTTTGGTGTTCTTCATTCTCCTTTGCTCCAGGTGGGTTGATGCATCTTAGATGGCCGGTTGGTAGCGTTTAAGACCCCAGACACCACAGGCCTGTTCTAGGTTTCAGCTTATACTATGGGGAGACTTTCTGGGGGAAGGGACCCGTGCAGGAGAGGAAGCAAAAGTTTTGATTCTGAAGCCATGTGGCTACCAAAATACCTTTTTGAGTGCCTTGAGGGTCTTTTTACTTTTGTAATATGCAAAAGGCCCTCCTTGCCTTTGTCAGTAGGGAATTGCTTTTCTCCTGCTGTGACCATGTAGTTTTGCCTCAGTTCTGTGGAAACCAGGCAGTTGTGGACTCAGTGGGAGGTAGGGGACACCCCACGATGGGTCTGGGGGCCCAGATTGTAGACCGAGAGCTGGCACGGCACTGTTTGGGGAAACAAGCTCGCCTTCTGTGGTTGAGAGGGAGGCCAGTTCCCTGGAAGTGGAATTGGCTTGCCTGTTCCCTCCAGGAGATAAAGAAGAAGAAAGGCATAAAAGAGGAGGTGCAACTGACCAGCAAGCAGAAGGAGATGCTGCAGGCCCAGCTGGACAAAGAGGCACAGATCCGAAGGCGGCTGCAGGAGGTAAGTGGCTGCTGCCACCATGTTCTCGAGCCTGTGAATGCTGGGCAGCTGGGGCCCGAGCCTTGCTGCCCTGGAGCAGGGCCATGTTGACCTCCTTCTGGGGCGACTCTGCTTGCAGCTGGACGGTGAGCTGGAGGCGGTGCTAGGACTCCTGGACAGCGTCCTGGCCAAGAACCCTTCTGGCCTGACCCAGTACATCCCAGTTTTGGTCGACTCTTTTCTGCCCCTGCTGAAGTCTCCACTGGCTGCTCCCAGGATCAAGAACCCTTTCCTATCCTTGGCTGCCTGTGTCCTGCCCCCTCGACTCAAGGCTGTGGGTTAGTGCTTGTCTGCTGGCTGCAGGGAGGTTGGGATGGAGGAAGGTGAGAGAGTGTGGGAAGGCCTGTGGTGATCCAGGCTACTGAGTTTTCCTTCTCCATGTGGAGGCAGTCTTGGGAACTGCAAGCTACATATCCACGGGAGCAACATTGTGCCTCTTTCTTGTCTGCTTTGTGTCCGCTGTGCCTGCGCTCAGAGGACCAGGTTTTAGACTCTAGTCAGCGTCTGCTCTTTCTGTAGTAGTTTTAAACGAAGGAGTCGGACATTCAGTGCCAGTCAGGATGGTTTGGTGTAACAAGACCCATCAGAGCAGCCCAGGGCTCCTGAGCAGCCATCTGCCAGTGGTGGTCAAGGTGTCAGTGACTGTTGGCTTTCTGTTAAAAAAAAAAAAACAAACCCAGTGCTGTCAAGTCGATTTCGACTCATAGCCACCTTATAGGACAGAGTAGAACTGCCCCATAGAATTTCCAAGGAGTGCCTGGTAGATTGAAACTGCTGACCCTTTGGTTAGCAGCCGTAGCACTTAACCACTACACCACCAGGCTTTTTGTTAGTTGTGGAGAAATCAAAAGCCAGGTAGAGCGGCTGGCAGTTAAGGTGGTCTTACTTCTGTGGGTGGTTTCATGACCTTAAGCAGATACCGTTTTAGCTTAAAGGGTGAGGCTGGAATCTGGGAATGGTTCTGAGTGGAAACTTCAGTCTGTGCCCTGTGGAGCCTGTCAGAAGTGTTGTCTGGCTGGCTGAGCTTATTGCGTGGAAGGTGGAGGAACTCTATGGGTAGAGCTTTACTCTTGGCTGAGTAACCTTTGGGTGGGCCATGCCTCCTCTCAGGGTTATAGTTTCTTGAGTATCCAAAGGGCAATTCCTGCCTACCCACCCTCCAGCGTTGTCTTGATCCAATGGGAAATGAGGTCAAGGATGTCTTAGCATGGCAGAAGAGGGTTTTAAATCAGGGACCAGGCACCGCTACACTGGGCCCCTGGTTCTGTGGGGCTGGATCCTGCATATCTGCCTGGGTCATCCCCCATGGGGCTTTTTCTCTTGGACATAGGCACTCTGGTGAGCCATGTGACTCTGCGCCTCCTGAAGCCAGAGTGTACTCTGGATAAGTCATGGTGCCAGGAGGAGCTGGCGGTGGCCGTGAAGAGGGCTGTGAGCCTGCTGCACTCCCACACCATCACCAGCAGGGTGGGCAAGAGTGAGCCAGGTAAGGGACAGATGGAACGCAGGACATGGGTGGGCTGAGCTGGGTGGGAAGGCTGTGTGGGCTGGGGCGTCCCTGGCCTTGGTTTACTCATCTAGAAAGTGGGGAGTTGGGCCAGAGGAGGGTTTCTGAGTCCAGTCCTGGTGTTCTGAGTTGCCATGACTGCCATTGAGGTTTACGTCTTGTCACTGAAATCTCCTTCTCTGTTTTAACTCTCACCTTCTGGAGCTGGGCAGTGTTTGGGGTAAGGGCAACGTGAGCTTTAGAACTGGGCTACCTGCTGTCACCTCTGTGTCATAGTATGCCTTTCTGTGTCAGAAAGAGCATCCCGCCTCCCTCACTGCCCTGAGGATGGGGACTGCAGCAAGGTGGCCCAGTGCCCCACCGGACCTGCAGGTTTGTGCCTGCTTCTTGCCCGCACAGATGCTGCGCCGTTGTCCGCACCAGCCTTCTCCTTAGTCTTCCCGTTTCTGAAGATAGTGCTGACCGAGATGCCCCACCACAGCGAGGAGGAGGAGGAGCTCATGGCCCAGGTCCTTCAGATCCTCACTGTCCATGCCCAGCTGAGGGCCTCGCCCAGCACCCCGCCCAGGCGGGTGGATGAGGTTGGTGGGGAGCTCTGCTCTCCCTTTCGCTTAGGGGGACCAGGGTGGGGGCAGGAGCTTCTGACACCTTCTGACCCATCAGCAATCCTGGCGGGAAAGCAGAGAGTATGTTTCTACCTAGAATAGCAACTGTTGGCAAGGAGGACCAGAATGTCCTCTGTGCAGTTCTCAGGGCCTCAAAGAAGCTTCCAGGTCCCCTGTATCTTCAAAAAGTGGAAGGACTCTGCATTTATTTTATTGTGTTTGCTTGAGTTTTAACTCAAGATATCAGCGTCAGTCTCACTGTGACTTGCTCATGATTACGAGATTGCGCCTTGGTTCGGTAAGAGGCTTTCTCTTTTAATACATTATGTCATAAAAATTTGCCAAAGTAAGGCATGCATATTTAAAAAATTCTAACCATACAGAGGCTAAAAAGGAAATACCATACCCCAGAGGTAACTACTGCTAACACTTTGATGTGTATACCCTTGTGAATTTTTTTTTTAGGCACGTGCAAAACTTACATCCACATGCATGGGTGGGTTTTTTCATATAACCATACGTCCTGGGTCTCATCTACCTTATTGATTTTCCTGGCTGCGTGGTATTCCATACTGTGGGCTCCATGTTTTATTGACCTGTTTACTTATTGGTGGACATTTAAACTTTTCTAGCTCTTCCCTGTTTTGAACAGTGCTGTGATACAGACCTTTGTATGTATGTGCACCTCATATAGCCCGTGGGAGCATTTCTGTAGGAAGGAGAATTGGGGTGAGGTACTAGGTCATGTGGCATGTTCTGAGATACGCCCTCACTAAGAGTTTCCTTTCTCCAAGCCTACTTCAACCTCAGATGGTGTTAGTCTTGCCAGCGATGTGCAAAAGAACGGTACCTCATTTTATTTTGCATTTTTTATAACTTGTAAAGCTGAGTCTCTCTGTATGTTTATGGGCCTCCTGCATTTCCTGTTCTGTGAATCTCAAGCCAGCCTCATTGTTCTTGTTTTAATCACCGAGGACCATAGTTGACTGGGTTCGCCTGTTTGGACTTAGTTGTAAACCTCAGGGGTTCCTACAGTAACATCTGATATATGACCCAGGATGTGTCCCTGAGGGTGAGAGGATGCCTTCATTTGCTGCTAGGCTTGGTTACAAACCTTCCCTGTGCCTCGCCCCAACTTGTTTGCTGTTTTCTCCTAGAACGGGCCAGAGCTGCTGCCGCGTGTGGCCATGTTGCGTCTGCTGACGTGGGTGATCGGGACAGGCTCCCCCCGCCTGCAGGTGATCTGGTTTTCATTTGTAGTTACTGTCATTCAGTCTGTGACCACAGATCCCAGGATAAGGGATTGAGTGCTAGTTCTCTGTTCCCTCGGCCCTGATTCTTGGACTTGGGCAGAAGAGCTGCTATTGAGAGCTGGCCTGCACTGTTCTCAGCTAGTGAGAGACTGCTTGGGCCCTGCCACTGAGCCCTGGCCTGGAGATAGGGTCTTAGCTGTAGTGGGGCTGCGGGGGTGGACATTCTCAGTTCAGATCCCTCTCTGAGTCTTTCAGCCCGTCATTGCCTCGCATTCTGCCTGGGCCCAGAGTAGGCACTTGGTAGACATTGCTGAACTCAACCTGGCAGATCGATGCTCTTCTTAGGTTCTGGCATCAGATACCATGACCACCCTGTGTGCCAGCAGCAGTGGCGAGGACGGCTGTGCCTTTGCAGAGCAGGAGGAGGTGGACGTGCTGCTCTGTGCCTTGCAGTCCCCATGTGCCAGCGTGCGGGACACTGCGCTCCGGGTACGTGGCCACTCCCCCTCGGGACCACTGCCAGCATCCCTTGTCACTCTACGTGAGTTTGAGCTGTGTGATGGGCATTTGAGAGACTGTCCCTCACCCTGATGGGAGCTGCTTCGTGCCTGCACCACTGTGTCCTGGAGAGGCAGTGAAAAGAGGCCACGGGGGTGGGTCGGGGATCTACCTGAGAATTGGAACAACCAAATAGTTGTCGCGATGTATTGCTGTCTACTTCTTCACCTGCAAAGACTTCACCTGTGTTCTAAAACGGAATGCGGATCTTGATACCTTTATAGACAGATATAACTCACAAAATTAGTTTGTTTTTTCAACCCACCACCTTGTACTTGGCTTTCATTGTTGGCTTTTGTGCACAAAACTAAACAATCCCCTTGGAGCGATGAGTAAGTGGTTCCCAAATGCTAGTCTGAAGCCTCCTACCGTTGGCCTGTGACCGAGTTTTCACTGGCACTTGGTTAAAAATATGGAAGATACGGGCAAGGTGGTAATTTCTGTTAAAGCTAAATTCATTCAATCAGACTTCCCTTTTTCTGAGATCATGTATGTCTTACTTAGAGTTAGACTTTTTAATTTTTACGTTACAGAGTTCTGCCATTGTTGTTGTTAGCTGTTGTTGAGTTGGTTCCTACTCCTAGTGACTTGATGTACAATAGAACGAAAAGTTGTCCGGTCCTGTGCCATCCTCACAATCATTGCTATGTTTGAGCCCATTGTTGCAGCCACTTTGTCAGTCCATCTTGCTGAGGGTCTGCCTCTTTTTCACTAACCCCCTGTTTTACCAAACATGATGTCCCTTCTCCAGGGATTGGTCCCTCCTGATAACATGTCCAAAGTACGTGAGACAAAGCCTCACCATGCTTGCTTCTGAGGAGCATTCTGGCTGTACTTCTTCCAAGACAGATTTGTTTGTTATTCTGGCAAAAGAACACCAGTTTTACCGCACCTTCATTTCACTAAAGAAAAGCTGTCTTACGACACACTGAGTAGGTCGTGAGCTGAGCTGACTCACAGCACTCCCTAGACCAGTGCTGTCCAGTAGAACTTTCTGCAGTGATGGAAATGCTGTCCAGTATGGTAGGCAGTAGCCATGTGGCTATGGACCATTTAAAATGTGGCTGGTAGAACTGAGGAATGGCATTTGTAATTATTTCCAATTGATTTCACATCAAGCAGCCACATGTGGCTAACGGCACCTTGGGTAGCACAGCCAAGAGGAAGGTGAGGAGGCAGGTTAGAAGCGCTTCCTAAAAGGTTGTGCCTCACACAGTCTAACCCCTCCCCCTTGCAGGGGCTGATGGAGCTCCACATGGTATTGCCTGTGCCTGATACTGATGAGAAGAATGGCCTGAACCTTCTGCGGCGGCTCTGGGTGGTCAAGTTTGACAAGGAGGAGGAGATCCGGAAGCTGGCTGAGAGGTGAGCGCTGCTGGAAGGTCTCGTTTTCCTCTTCTGTCTTCTTCCCCTATAAAAGAACGCTCAGCCTGCAGTGTGCTCAGCCTACAGTGGAGAGAGGGGCTGGGTGGTCAGGTTTGGCAGGCAGGAGCTGCAGAGCCTTGTCTGACAAGCCCCCACCTGGGGTCTGCACAGGCTGTGGTCGTCGATGGACCTAGATCTGCAGCCTGACCTCTGCTCCTTGCTGATTGATGATGTGATTTATCACGAGGCGGCCGTGAGGCAGGCTGGGGCTGAAGCCCTTTCCCAGGCAGTGGCACGGTACCAGCGGCAGGCGGCGGAAGTCATGGGCAGGCTCGTGGAGATTTACCAGGAGAAGCTCTATGTGAGTAATGACGTGGTCTGGGCAGTACGAGATTGGCTTGGATTCTGCCCAGCTCCTGGCCTAGTCCAGACCAGAGTCTGAGAGCTCACTGTGACTCCGGTGGCTCTGACTAACTTCCTGCCTCACGGTCCTGGTGGCCAGGTGGTTGGTGTACCTGGTGGGCCAGGGAGAGCACCACAGTGCATTTATTGAGCTATCTGTTGCAGCGGCCGCCCCCGGTTCTGGATGCTCTGGGACGAGTTATTTCTGAATCTCCTCCAGATCAGTGGGAAGCCAGGTATTCCAACTGTTCCAGTCTTGTTCTTGTCTCACCCAGGGCTTTTGTGGATGTAAAATGCAGGCAGGCTGGGTGGGTGCAGTGAGGAGGCGGCATGAATAATGGCACAGTAGAAGGAGAGAGCATGACCTCAGAGTCAGAGGCCTAGGCTCTACTGCTGGCTCCTCTCTGTGCTGGCTGTGTGGCCTTGGGCACATTTCTCTTTCTTCCGGCCTGTTTCATCATCACTGTGAAGGGCACAGTGACAGAGCCTCCTTTGCGGAGTTGTTAAAGTTAGCTGCCGGACAATATGTAAAGTGCCTGTGAGTGTTAGCTCGCTCCCCCTCAGAGCCCAGCCATAGCAGTTGGAAGATTTGGGAGATGTCTGGGAGCAAGTGACCTTAGAAGATACTTACCTACCAGAGTAGGTGAGTGACAGACGCGCAGTCGATGTTAGCTTTCTGAGTGGCTGGCCCTGGCATTCCCCATCCCAGGGCGGCTTCGTGTGTCAGTTTATGGGCCCGTCTAATGCATGGAGATTATTTCTTTTTTGTCCCAGAGCATCAGCCAGGGATGGGACATAGATTCTTTGCCCCAAGAGCCTTCCTTCTGCTCTGTAGCTGAAAAGAATAATATCCCTTGCCTCTTACAACCTACCTCAGAGGTAGAGCGGCAGGCATTGCTCTCACACATAGGGAGATGAGGCAAAGCTGGTCCCCGCCCAGGGTCGCCCTGCCCTGGAGCTAGAGGGGCAGGCATTGCACTCACACATGGGGAGATGAGGCAGAGCTGGTCCCCGACCAGAGTCACCCTGCCTCAGAGGTAGAGAGGCAGGCATTGCACTCACACGTGGGGAGATGAGGCAGCGCTGGTCCCCGACCAGAGTCACCCTGCCTCAGAGGTAGAGGGGCAGGCATTGCACTCACACGTGGGGAGATGAGGCAGAGCTGGTCCCCGCCCAGGGTCACCCTGCCTTGGAGCTAGAGGGGCGGGCATTGCACTCACACATGGTGAACTGAGGCAGAGCTGGTCCCCTGCACAGGGACACCAGGGCAGATGTCAGAACTCTATTTGACAAGTCAGTTGTGCAAGACCATTGGATAAGCCCTGGCCATGGGCTCTATGCTGTGCTCTCTTCCCCTGGAGCCGTGTGTGCTGCAGGCATGCTCCGTCTCCTGGTGACGAGCTGGAGTAGCTCTCATCAGCAGAGGAAACCCTGGCTGGCTCTTGCCCCACTGACACACTGCCACTTCTTTCCCAGGTGTGGCTTGGCTTTGGCCCTGAACAAGCTCTCCCAGTATTTGGACAGCTCTCAGGTGAAGCCCCTCTTTCAGTTTTTTGTCCCTGATGCCCTCAACGACCGAAACCCAGATGTCCGGAAGTGCATGTTAGATGCAGCCCTTGCAACGCTCAACACCCATGGGAAGGTAAAAGGATTTCAGCCAGCTGAGGGGGCAGGGAGGGTGGCTGGGCCCAGGAAGGAGGCAGGGCTGAGCAATGGCGACACAGGTACTGAATGCCAGAAATCGTGGAGGGGTGGTAGCCCTGCCAGCGGAAGACTGCCATTGCATCCCTTTTGATCCAAAAAGATCCTGAAAGAATGTTAAAGTCTTACAGGCCTGCACCAATCCTGCCAGAATACTGGGAGAGCTGCTGGTATTGCTGGTTGGCTTGTCAGGAGGCCCACCCCAGAGCCAGATTTGGGTTTGGTCATTGGGGCAGAGATCATTCTCCCTGCACGCAGCTCCATAAGGTTGGCCTCAGGTCCTGAGTGGGCTTGGCTTTCCAGGAGAACGTCAACTCACTGCTGCCAGTGTTTGAGGAGTTCCTGAAGGATGCGCCCAATGACGCCAGCTACGATGCTGTGCGGCAGAGTGTGGTGGTCCTGATGGGCTCCCTGGCCAAGCATCTGGAGAAGAGCGACCCCAAGGTGAAGCCCATTGTTGCCAAGCTCATCGCTGCCCTCTCCACCCCCTCCCAGCAGGTATGTGCCACCTGGCCTTAGGCCCATGGGGCCAGTTGAGGAACTGGGGACCCGGCTCTGGATAGGCAGCAGGATGGCGGGGGCAGGGTTAGGTGACCAGGCTCCAGATGGCCCTGTTTTCTGCGAGGAGTAGCCCCCTTTCCCACGGGACAGCCTGGTTCATGGTCAAGAGCACCCCCGGAGAGCATTGTAGTGAATTTATGGCAGGCCTCCTCTGTGGGTCTTGCATAGTGTGTCCACGCCACAGTAAACTGTAGCCTCAACTACTGGCCAGCCTCGTTCCCCATGGGCTGTGGGCACGGAAAGGGATGACACAGTGAGCAGACTCTGGCAGGACAACCCAAAAATTGCAAACATGCAACAGGACACAGTATAGTATTTATCTATATTGCATTTCATTGTCATGTTTGTCGTTACAGTGCTCATTCGTGTTTGTATTTAAAAATAAAAAGTTATAATACAGAGAACACCC
Source organism: Elephas maximus indicus (assembly GCF_024166365.1). Classification (NCBI taxonomy): domain Eukaryota; kingdom Metazoa; phylum Chordata; class Mammalia; order Proboscidea; family Elephantidae; genus Elephas; species Elephas maximus. The sequence continues at coordinate 17,581,977 of NC_064840.1, read as the reverse complement.
ATGGAAAAGGGGTTCCTTTAGTCTTTGTATAATTTGTTTTTGTATATTTTCCTTTTTTCCATTCATTTACTAACAATCATTTTTTGCACTTTGTGTAAACCTTGCACTGGGATCCAAACCAAACCCAGTGCCGTCAAGTCGATTCCGACTCCTAGCGACCCTATAGGACAGAGTAGAACTGCCCCATAGAGTTTCCGAGGAGCGCCTGGAGGATTTGAACTGCCGAACCTTTGATTAGCAGCTGTAGCACTTAACCACTATGCCACCAGGGTTTCCCACTGGGGTCCAGAGACTAAAAAAGATGGGCCCCTCTCTTGTCATGCTTTTTCCCGACCCTCTCCATATGTTGGTTCCATGTATCAGGTGCCTTTTACTACAGCCTCAAGCCACAGTGCAAAGGGTTTTTTTTTTTTTTTTTTTCGTTTTTCTCTACTTGGAGAAACATTTGTGTACATTTTCTGTGACTTGCATTTTGGGTCACCCAGAGTACCCTCCTCAAATGCACAGTTGAGAAGAGTAAGTTTACAAAATTGTGGTCAAGTAAGATGTCAGAAAACCCGACCTGCAAAGGGCCCCACATGGGTACCGGAAAGTGCTGCGCTTTGTTGCTCTTCAGTTGGGCTTATGGGCTGTGGCTGGAAGGGAAAGTTTACAGTGTCTCTTGGTTCTGCTCAACTTGGCCCTGGTCCTGTAAGACGCAGCCTGGTCTTGAGACATTTGAAAGCCCAGAGACCTGGACTGCTTATATGGGGGAGCTGTAACACACTTCATCGTAGAGATCTTTCGCTGAGTGGGTTTGGTCTCTCTGGAGTTTTTCCCACCTGTCCAGGCCTCGGTTCTTCGTTCAGACCAGAAATAGCGCCGTGCTTGCTGCTGCTGCTGTGTCTGACAAACTGATACGCACACCAGCAGGGCATGTGTGTCACGTGCGAGAGGGCGTGTGAGGCCCCATCTGCTTCTCTGACATCCTGTGACAGTGGGCAGGCAGCAGTCAGCTGGTATGAGTTTAGGGATATCTGGTGGTGAGCGGCTGCACAGGATGGTATCAGTCACCCAGACCCAGCTGTGGTGTGGCAGAGCTGCCGCTCTGACAAAGACGTGCCCTCCCCAGGTCCAGGAGTCTGTGGCGAGCTGCTTGCCGCCTCTTGTGCCGGCCATCAAGGAGGACGCGGGAGGGATGATCCAGAGGCTGATGCAGCAGCTGCTGGAGTCGGACAAGTATGCTGAGCGCAAAGGGGCTGCGTACGGGCTGGCAGGCCTGGTGAAGGGCCTGGGCATCCTCTCCCTGAAGCAGCAGGAAATGATGGCAGCGCTGACCGACGCCATCCAGGACAAGAAGAACTTCCGCCGGAGAGAGGGTGCGTGTCTCTGAGCTTCGGGCCATCCAGTGTGTAAAGCCAGTCCCGATGGTTGCCAGGGAGGGACGCAGGGCTGGTGTTTGTGTGTGTGCTGCGGCGGTTCTGTAGGGGCATGTGTGTGTCCTCGTTCCTCCTGGGTCCTAGATGATGTGGCCTGGGCGTTCTTATTCCTAACTCAACAACACCCTTAGGTGGGAGAGTTGTTGCCCTTCTAGCTGCTAGTGCCAAGGAGTGACAGCCGGCTCCCCTGCCCTCTTCTTTCCTCTCAGCCACACCGCTGCTCTGGGATGCTTCAAGCTGGGACAGAGGGTGCTGCTCCCTCGTGGGACAGCCACATTAGTCCATAGCTGCCCGGGGTGTTTCTAGAGGGTGAGGAGGTGGTAGGGAGGCTGCTGGCCTCTTCCTGTTCCCGGTGGCAGCCTCAGAGAACACTCTGTTCCCAGCTGTCCCCCTGCTCCTCCCCAGGAGCCCTGTTCGCCTTTGAGATGCTCTGCACCATGCTGGGAAAGCTCTTTGAGCCGTATGTGGTCCACGTGCTACCCCACCTGCTGCTGTGCTTCGGGGACGGGAACCAGTATGTGCGTGAGGTAAGTCCTGACGCTGCACGGGGGAGCCGGGGGCTGGCCCAGGTGTGAGATGCAGGGCAGCCTCTCAGGTGGTCTAAGGCCCCCGTGGCTCCTTCTTCCGGTGTGGAATGCCTTCTGCCCACACCTCGGGCACTGGTTACTGGTGTAGACTATTCTCTGGTTCCCCATAAAGCACTGAGTAGGATGGGAAACTGCCTCGTGTTCACAGTATCCCAGACCTCAGCACAGGGCCTGACACAGACCCATGAGTGCTAGTCACTGGAAGCACACAGGGCATGGCATCAGGCCTTAACCCTTGCTTGGGCGAGGACGCCCCTGAATGCCTTTTCTCCTCCCTTGAGGCTGCAGATGATTGTGCCAAGGCTGTGATGAGCAACCTGAGTGCTCACGGGGTGAAGCTGGTGCTCCCCTCCTTATTGGCTGCCCTGGAGGAGGAATCCTGGAGGACCAAAGCTGGTAAACCACTCCCTTCCTGCCCCTCTTCCTCAACTTCCTGTTTTGGAAAGTACCCTTGTAGGGATCCAAGTCATGGGCAGCCCTTGTCCTGTATGTGGCCCTCAGTCCCTAGCCCAGGGAAAAGGCCAAGACTCGGTGCCCTTGGGCAGCTCCATCTTTGTGTGATTTGTGCATTCCCATGCACAGGACAGGAGCCACAACCCCAGGTCATGAAATCACAGGGCTTTAAAGCTGGACTCTGAAATCACCTGGTTCTGTGACTCTAAAGCTGTTTTCCCCATTAAAATTCTTCTAAAAGAGAGAGTCTTTTCTGGAACCTTGTACGCAAAAGACACAGCAGGTGCTTTAGTTTGGGCGGCGTCTAGTCTGGGGCTCTCCAATTGGCTTCTTCCTTGGTCCTTCAGACTTGGTTCTATATTGTTTGAAAAATCACACCTGTAAATCTGTTTCCTCAATTGTGGGTGGGGAAACCGAGGCCCGAGATATGAAGTGAGTTAGCCTTTGATCCCCGCCAGGAGTGAACCTGGCCTCCCTCAGCCCGGTCTCACCTCTTTCCCCCACACTGCACTGCTTCTCAGCCAGGATCCCATGGCTTAGCAGGCCCCAGGAGCCTTTTGTACTCTCTGCTGGAGGCAGCCCCTCTGGCCCCTCCCAGGGAGGGTGTGAGCATGGCCTGCAGAGGAGCAGGCTGGTCACCCCTTGCCCATGCAGCCCACCCATGTGACTTGCAGGTCTGTGCTCAGTGGGTCCAGTGCTGGGTGTGTGTCTGTCTGCAGGGTCAGTGGAGCTGCTCGGGGCGATGGCGTACTGTGCTCCAAAGCAGCTGTCATCCTGCCTGCCCAACATCGTGCCCAAGCTCACGGAGGTGCTGACTGACTCTCACGTCAAAGTGCAGAAGGCTGGACAGCAGGCGCTAAGGCAGATCGGCTCCGTCATCAGGAACCCGGAGATCCTGGGTATGTCTTTTCCACAGGGGCCCTTGTATTGGCTCTCCCTGCCCTTGGACATTGCAGGGAAGATGCACCTACCCAGGCTGTTGCCCTGAGAGGGCACATATGTCCGCAGTGAATTAACTTCTAAGTCCTAGGTGGGCCACCCTTTTCCTGGAATAATTAGTTGAGGTTGTATGGAAGCGGTCTGTTTTCCGACTGGTCCAGAGCAGTCGTCATCGTTTGTACTTGTTGTTGTCTTCTTGAATTTAGTCATCATAGTAGTGGGTATAAAATGAGCCCTGGTGGTGCAGTGGTTAAATGCCCAGCTACTAACTGAAAGGTTGATGTTTTGAACCCACCCAGCGGTGCTGTGAAAGAAAGGCCTGGCTATCTGCTTCCGTAAAGATGGTTGTTGTCGTGTGCTGTCAAGTTGATTCTGACGCATAGCAACCCTGTAGAATAGAGTAGAACTGGCCCATAGAGTTTCCAAGGCGGTAATCTTTATGGAAGCAGACCGTCACATCTTTCTCCTGCAGAGCGGCTGGTGGGTTCAAACCGCCGACCTGTCGGTTAGCAACTGAGCACTTAATCGTTGTGCCACCAGTGGTCCTTAATTTCAGGGTTAAACCTGTTGCCGTCAAATCAGTTTTGACCCGTAACAACCCCACAGGACAGAGTAAAATTCCCCCACAGGGCTTCCAAGGCTGTAATCTTTATGGAAGCAGACTGTCACATCCTTCTCTGGTGTGTTCGAACTGCCGACCTTTAGGTTAGCAGCTGAGTGCTTAATTACTGTGCCGCCAGGACTTCTTTTCTGTAAAGATTCCAAACCATAAAAAACCTAAACCCATTACCGTCGAGTCAATTCGGACTCATAGTGACCCTCTAGGACAGAGTAGAACTGCCCCATAGGGTTTCCAGGGAGTGGCTGGTGGATTCGAACTGTTGATCTTTTGGTTAGCAGCTGAGTTCTCAGCCACTGTATCACCAGGGCTCCTCCATAAAGGTCATAGCCTAGAAAACCCTATTGAGCAGTTCTGCTCTGACACACATGGGGCCGCCATGAGTCTCAATTGATTCACGGCCGCAGGTTTGGTTTGGTTTAGTGGGTGTGAAGTGGCACCTCCTGGTTTTGATTTACATTTCCCTAATGACTAATGATGTTGAACGTCTCTTCATGTGCTTGTTGGCTATTTGCATATCCTCTTTGGAAAAATTTCTATTCAAATCTTACATTTTTTAAAATTGGGTTGTTTTTTATTGTTGATCAGCATGGGTCTTTATTGTAGTTAGATTCCCTCGGCTTGTGGATAAGACAATCCAGGTATTCGTCTCATGGAATTCCCTGGGCTGGGCTTGTTTATGCAGAACTTTGAGAGCTCGTTTTATCTGCGTGTAGCTGCTCTGACCACCTTGGACTTCACTCCCACCACTGGTTCAGGGGCCTTTGGTGTCTCAAAACAGTTTTCTTCACAAAACCACGGTTGAGTTGCTGCTTCCAGCATAAAGTCCCTGGTGCCTGGGTTGCTCGCACTGTGGCTGCAGCTCATTGCCCACTGAAACCAGCCCACAGGTGCCCCGCCAGTCTCAGCTCCACAGTGTAAAGGGATGGCAGCTGCCTCCACACAGCGTCTTCAGCTTCCTGCTGGTGGGGTGAGGGTGGCTCTTAGCAGACAGGCTAGCTTCCTCAGCTGGCAGCTTGTGGGGCCTCGGGGAGGAGGGGTCCCAGGGCTCCCTCCTCTCTGATCCACGCTGGTTCTGGGGCCACTGGCTTGGCCTCTCGATAGACTTGTACAAACCCACCCCTCCCCTGTTGGCACCTACAGCCATTGCCCCCGTCCTGTTGGATGCCTTGACGGACCCGTCCAGGAAGACACAGAAGTGCTTGCAGACCCTGCTGGACACCAAGTTTGTCCACTTCATTGATGCCCCGTCCCTGGCCCTCATCATGCCTATCGTTCAGAGAGCCTTCCAGGATCGTTCTACAGACACGCGGAAGATGGCAGCTCAGATTATCGGCAACATGTACTCCCTGACAGACCAGAAGGTAACAGCCCAGCTGGGGCTGGGGCACAGAGTCTCTACCCACAGCAGACGGGAAGGGATGTTGATATTTGGTCCCTGGCTATGTTGGGGAGGAGAAGTGGGCCATTTTTGGAGAATAGGGAGTAGAAGAAATCTACACTCTCTGGGCATCTTGCAGGTAACAGTGGTTCAGGTGTTTCTTGGCTTCGTACTCAGTTGAGGCCTGTCCCACTGGGCCTCTTGTGCGGACTGGGGTGGAGGATAGGTCCAGCTCCTCACTGAGCTTTCAGGAGTGTTGGTAAAGTGGCTGCTCCTTTGACAACCTGCGATGCTTGCTTGTCACAAGTGTGGGCTTCTGGAGGTCACCCAGAGGAAATGAGGCTTGTTTGGGAAATGTGTTTTATTTGTTTATTTGCTCCCCAAAGATTGCATGTCTGATCTCACTGTCTACCACAGCTCTGCATCTCCCAGGAAAAGAAGATAAAAATGGAAATGTCACCATGTCAATCATAGAAAATTTGGGAAGTTAAGCAGAAAAACAAAAAATTTTATCCTTAAGTCCCCCAACACCAAAACAATTACTGTTAATTTTTTTATTACATTCCTGAATATTAACTTATTTCCAGTTACAGCAAGTAGTTCATAAAATGGATTTTTAAGAGCTACATAATATACCAACAAGTTTATGTACCATACCTTATATAGCTCTATCGCCAGTCATATAGTTGCCAAGGTTTTTAGCTATTTTAAATGATGCCGCAGAGAGCATAAGGCTTTTTCTATATTTGAAATTATTCCCCAAAGCTGAATGGTACATCAAGAGACACAAACATTTTAAGGTGAAGAAAATGGTAACGAAATTTGGAAAGTACCAGAAATTTCATTTCCTAAAGATTCTGGAGGCTGAGCAGGTCTTGGTCCCAGGAGAAGGGCAGGAAGTGTAAGAGCACTGAACTGTATAGGTGCCTGTTTGATCTGTTGAGGGTAGTCCTGGGTTCACTTCTTGGGTCCTTGATAGGTTTCCTCTAGCAATTGCATGGGACCTTCAAGGAAACTGGCGAGGAGTGCTTCATCAGTTACCTTTCCTCATCTATTCTGTGAGCTGCTAGGCTTTCTTGCCGGGGCTCTTCTTGAGTGCTCCTTCTCAGCAGAATGGTGAGGTCAGGGTCCACCACAGAACAGGCCCAGAGAAAGCAGCAGTCCTTCTCATGTCATTGCAGGACTTGGCTCCTTACTTGCCAAGCGTGACGCCTGGCCTGAAAGCATCCCTTTTGGACCCTGTGCCTGAGGTGAGTCTAGTGAGGGGAGTGGGGGACTCATTATTTCAGCCTAGGCCTCAGAAAATGGATTCCTGAGAATTCCCATAAGCGGTTTTTGTGTCTGTCTGGTAGAGGGAAGGAGACCGTAGGGGCCCCTCCTTGCTCCTACATGGTTGCCTTTTTGCGCTGTGTCTCATCCCCGTCCTTGATCTTGCTTGCCTTACAGGTGCGGACGGTGTCTGCAAAGGCTCTTGGGGCCATGGTGAAGGGCATGGGGGAGTCATGCTTTGAGGATTTGCTGCCGTGGCTCATGGAGACGCTGACCTATGAGCAGAGCTCCGTGGACCGCTCTGGTGCTGCGCAAGGTGAGGCCGGAGCAGCCGAGGCCAGACCAGGAATTCCCTCTCGGGGCCTTCATGTCCAAGTGGTTCATTTCCTTCTGTCTTCTTATAGGATTGGCTGAGGTCATGGCTGGTCTGGGGGTGGAAAAGTTGGAGAAACTGATGCCGGAAATAGTGGCTACAGCCAGCAAAGTGGACATTGCCCCCCACGTCCGAGATGGCTACATCATGATGTTCAACTACCTGCCCATCACCTTTGGGGACAAATTTACGCCCTACGTGGGGCCCATCATCCCCTGTATCCTCAAAGTAGGTACCAGTGAACATGCTGAGGATGGTGCTAACGAGGGAGGCAGGGTGCATGTCTTCTCCTGAAGGGCTGGTGGCTCCCTGCTGTTGGGGGCCGGGTGGCAGGCATCCTCCTCCTGCTAATTTGGGAGTCCCACTTCCTTTGAGTCTAGGCTGCCCTGGTTGACCAACCCTCTTTGTGCACAGGCTCTTGCTGATGAGAACGAGTTTGTGCGTGACACAGCACTGCGAGCAGGCCAGCGGGTCATCTCCATGTACGCCGAGACGGCCATTGCCCTGCTGCTGCCCCAGCTGGAGCAGGGCCTGTTTGATGACCTCTGGAGAATAAGGTGCGAATAGGGAACCCACTCTTTGCTATCTGGAACTCCACTTGAGAAATGGAGAGCAGAGTGTTGCCAGGAACTCTTTTCAGCTTTTTCTAGACCCTTGCTTTTAACCATTTTGTAACTCTACCATTTTGTGTAGCAAAGCCTTCATCCTGATTCTCTTTTTGAAAGATTTCTCTATCCAGTCTTCTAGCTGTATTAAAATTGCAAACATGGGTACCCGTTTAACCTGGAAATTCCAATTTTAGAAATTTATTCCAAGGACGTATTTGGTCAGGTGCTTGAAGATTCATCTAAAAGGATATTTGCTGCAGTATTGTTTATCATTTGAAAAACTGGAGATTGGCACATCCGTGCAGTGGTCTTTTTTTTTTTTTTTTTTGAGTCAAATAATGGTAATAATCTTATAGGACTGTATGAGCTGACACAGAGAGCCCATGACCTCCTGTTGCCGGCACAGTGTAGGCTATGGTCCCACACGTGTAGTGCGGGCCTGTTTCTCATTTCGTGTGTGGTTGGGCGCCTGTCTTGGTGAAGAGGGATATGTGTGACAAGGGTGTCACAGAGTGCTTGGTTGCCTGGATGGTGGGAGTTTTGGTGATTGTTTTAACTCTGTTTATGTTTTTCCGTATTTCACGAATTTTTAGTCTGAGTATGACTATTATTTTTATAACTTTAAAAATGAAGCCTTATTTAATTCGACAAGAAAGAAAGTTTATCGCCTAGGCCTCTCCTGGCTCGTCCATTTCTGTTGGTCAGGATTCCTGGTTTCCTGTTAATGCTTCCCTTTTGTGTGCACTCTCTTTCTTTGTGACTTTTATTATAGAAATTAAACATACTGAAAAGTAGAGTCTCCATGATTCCATCACTTGGATGCTTTTTAAAAATGTTTATTCTTTCCCATTATAAAAGTTACACACGTGTTCAGTAGTCGAAAGCTTGGAAAACATGCGGGAAAGTGTAAAGAAATGACAGTCGTTTGTAGCTCTTCTCCCATTTCCAGGTTACCGCCTTTAATTTGAGGGCATTTCCTTCTAGTCTTTTTTCTGTGCAGTGCTTGGTTGTGAGACTGTCCCTTGCAGCTGTGTGACTCTGTGCTTGGCATCCTTCTCAGGTTCAGCTCTGTTCAGCTGCTTGGGGACCTCCTGTTCCACATCTCAGGTGTCACTGGGAAAATGACCACGGAAACTGCCTCTGAAGATGATAACTTTGGAACTGCCCAGTCCAACAAGGTGCCTGCCCTGGGTTGGTTTTCCTCCCTCTGTGGGTGGTCGGGTCACTTGGGGGCTGGCAGCCCTGGCACGCCTGCCGTGGAGGCTTTGTGCTCTGTTCACACCCTATGTGCTCTGTTCCGTTGTGCCACCACTGGCCGCAGGCAATCATCACCGCCCTGGGGGTAGATCGGCGGAACCGGGTGTTGGCAGGGCTGTACATGGGCCGCTCGGATACCCAGCTGGTGGTGAGGCAGGCGTCTCTGCACGTCTGGAAGATTGTGGTCTCCAATACCCCCCGTACCTTGCGTGAAATCCTGCCCACCCTCTTCGGGCTCCTGCTTGGTTTCCTGGCCAGCACCTGTGCGGATAAGAGAACAGTAAGTCTCTCAGACCTTGCTTCTGACCCAGCAGCACCTGACGACTCCCTTCAGACCCTTGAAAGCTGGGCCTGCAGAAACTAGGGAGAGAGAGGGGCTAGGCCAGAAGTTAACCCAGGCCCTTTATTTATTTACTAATTCATTCGTTATGTGTCAAGCATGTAGTAGGTACTAACTAAGCAGGGGTCTAGAACCTGGGGATATAATGGAGGATAAAGGCAGCCTCACTCCTAAGCCTTGGGGAGCTACAGTCTGGTAGTGGAGATGGACATTAACCAAGTAGTCATACAGTTGTAAAATGCAGTTGTGGCAAGTGCTACATGGCAGTACAAATGCTTATAAATAGAGGCATTTGACTTAGCCCAGGGGGCCAGGAAAGGCTTCTCAGAAGACAGGATGTTTAAAGATGAAAGATGAGTAAGCATTAACTAGGAAAATGGCAAAAGACTGTTCTAGGCAGAGGAGATATAGTGCTTCAGATGTAAGAACAGGATGTGCAAAGGCCCTGTGGTGGGTGGGAACATGGCAAATGTGGGGCTGAGCATAGGTCAGTGTGGCTGAAGTGAGAAAGCAGGGAGGAGCCAGGATGGTGTGAGATGAGGCTGGTGAGCGGGGGCTGGGGCCGTCCATGGTCAGTGGTTGGGAGGAGGTGCCCAACCTGGACTGCTTATCACTTCTTCCAGTCTGCATTACCCCTCTTCTAACCCCATCCCTGGCAAGCACATTGTGTATTTGGCCCTAAAGAGCCCTGAGGCTCATGAGGCCTTGGAGAGAACTGTTTTTTTTTACTTAAAGCGTTTGTTCCAAATTCAGCTTCCCTGGAGCAAGGGCGTAAGCTTCAGTAACTTCTAGGCTGCAGTTTTAAATCCAGGGATACTGGCCCTTGACTGTGGAGCACATGGAACGTCATGTTCACGTATCAGGTGCCGGCTCTTGCCCTTGCTTGTGTATTTTATTTTGTAGTGTTTTGCAAGCACACTCGGACCTCTTTAGGGGTAGGAGCACTTGGGGAAGTTAAGCCAGTGGCTCACATAAAGTCCAGGAGGTTCTAGAGGTCTCATTCTGGAGGTGCCGTCCTGACTTGATCCCTGCTGACAGATCGCAGCGAGGACGCTGGGAGACCTGGTCCGGAAGCTAGGGGAGAAGATCCTCCCCGAGATCATCCCCATCCTTGAGGAAGGCCTGAGGTCTCCGAAGAGTGACGAGAGGCAGGGGGTGTGCATCGGGCTGAGCGAGATCATGAAGTCCACCAGCCGCGACGCCGTGAGTATCTCCTGAGGGCCCTGGGCCCTGGTGACCCGACTCAGGGCAGGGGAGGGTGGCTACCAGGAGAAGCTTCAGCCCGAGAGGTTTTGCCCTGCCCTCAGAGACCTGAGAACCTCTCTCCGGGGGCACTGCTGAGAGTGGGTGCTGGCTAGGCCCTACAGGACTTCAGTGTCCCTCCTCTGAGCTTCCCTACCAGATTCACAGGCTAAGAAATAAGTGATTTGAGGCCTCAGATGGCCTTTGGTGAGTGAAGGTGAGCCTTCTCTTACCTCTCCTGAGGTTATGCCAGATCACTCCACTCCGTGTCTCCTCTTGGGTGTAATTAAGATGTGTGGTACCTCCTCGGCAGAGAAAGGAAGGCGTGCATGAGTGCCAGGTGGAGAGCGGTGGGGAGCGGGAGAGGTCTGCGCTCATTCTTAGAAGGAGTGGAGTAGGTGAGAGCTTAAGTACCCCGTGGGTGGAAATGTATTGTCTGTAGTAATGATACTGTTTCCATAGTAGCAATATTCGAGAGCTTTGGAGTACTTTACACTGACATTGCTTTCTAAGGTAATTGATCCTCGAAACATCCCTGGGAAGTAGGTTGAGCATGTAGTCTCTCAGTGTAGATGAAAGCACCAAAGCCACTGATTAGGTGGCCAGGGAGAAACGTAAGCAAGTAGCTGGTTGCTCAGTCCAAGCATCCTAGTCTGATTTACGGGGTCTCTCTTCTCTGTGTGTATTAATGTACGAATTAGATCTGTTTTTTATATTTGCCTTTAGCAAGAACAGAGTTGTGACTCATTGAATAGTTACCAAGTGCCCCAGAGGCCGAGTCCTTGCCAGCAAGGTGCCCACGGTCCAGTGGTGAAGCCGACGTGTCAACTAGTATCTAGAATTCAGAGTGAGCTTTACTAGAATGGAATTCATTCCAAAGGGAGCAGAGAGCCATCACTGATCCCACTGTAGAGCTGAAGACTTCATAGAGGAGGAAGTATCTGAGCTGAGACTTGAAGAAGGACTTGGAGTTTTCCAAGAGGATAAGCAAAAGAAAGAGTCCAGGGAGAGAGGAGGCCAGGTCATGAAGGGCCTTGCCAGGTGAAGGTGATTGGACTTGTTGTAGGACGTGGGGCGCATCAGAGAATTCACCTAAAAAAATGAAGCTATTGATTCTTAATACGTGGGGGTACATTACATATCTTCTTTGCTTTTTTATATTTGAACATTTTCCCAATAAAGAATTGAATAAAAAGAAAAGTCAGGCAAAGGAAGTTGTGCTGGCCGGGCCCGGGTTTCCCTCACCAGGAGCCCTGGCTTCTTCTGCCCTTGTCTTCCCCTTGTCTCAGTACAGTGGTGTTTGTGTTCTTGCAGGTGCTGTATTTCTCTGAGTCCCTCGTGCCTACGGCCAGGAAGGCTCTGTGTGACCCGTTGGAGGAGGTCAGGGAGGCAGCGGCCAAGACCTTCGAGCAGCTGCACTCCACCATTGGTCACCAGGCCCTGGAGGACATTCTCCCGTTTCTGCTGAAGCAGCTGGTGAGTGGGTCTGCCACACACCTGCCAGTTTGGTTTTCACTGTCTTTGCAGAAGCAGAATGTGGCGGGGGCTTATCCTGCTAGGCAGTCAGAAGGTGGGCCCTCCAGAGGGGGTGGGTGCAGCAGGATCAGATTTGGCTTTGTGCTTGTCCTTTGACCATACATTAATCTGGCCGCAGTGGGAGGGAGGAGAGTGGGGAAGGATGTTGGCAGCGCCAGTGGAGATAGCAGAGATGTGCACAGAGCTGCTCCTCAGGGCTCTCCCCATCCCCCTGTGCAGGAAGACGAGAAGGTGTCAGAGTTTGCCTTGGACGGTCTGAAGCAAGTTATGGCCATCAAGAGTCGTGTGGTGCTACCCTACCTCGTGCCCAAGGTAAATCCCAGCGAACACCCTCCTCCCACAAGTCATAGCCATAGCATTAGCATGGAGAGGCTCATGATAGGCTGTATTGTAGGCAGGAAGTTCCCCTGTTCTCTGAGATCCATGGAGCAGACATGCCGCCCTGGGCAGTGGGGATGGGTCCCTCCTCACCCTTCTATTCCCAGAGCCTAGTAACGAGTGCTTAGCATGCAATGAGCTGATGATATTCATTGTTCTCCCAGCTGACAACACCACCTGTCAATACCCGGGTCCTGGCATTCCTCTCGTCTGTGGCAGGCGATGCCCTGACCCGTCATCTCAGCGTGATCCTCCCAGCGGTCATGTTGGCCCTGAAGGAGAAGCTTGGGACTTCGGGGGAGCAGCTGGTAAGAGCCATCATGGCCACACTGGGAGCTTTCCGACTGCCCTGCCCTCCAGCGGAGGATCCGTGCTCAGCGCTCGTGTACCCTGTGGTGTTTAGGAGATGGCCAACTGTCAGGCTGTGATCCTGTCTGTGGAAGACGAGGCCGGGCAACGCATCATTATTGAGGACCTGCTGGAAGCCACCCGTAGCCCTGAGGTGGGCATGAGGCAGGCTGCCGCCATCATCCTCAACATCTACTGTTCCCGCACGAGGGCGGACTACACCAACCACCTGCGGAGCCTGGTCTCAGGCCTGATCCGCCTCTTCAACGACTCCAACCCTGTAGTTCTGGAGGAGAGCTGGGACGCCCTGAATGCCATCACCAAGGTGAGGGGCTGCTGAGCCCCCAGGCGCTTGTCCCCACTTTGAGCACTCACCGCTGATCAGAATCTGGGAGAGAGTCAGCCTTTCTGTCAATCACTGGACATTAGGTGTGCTTAGAAAGTTACTCCCTGGCCCCGAGTTAATAAGGCCTAGTAATAAATCCCACCACCCGTCTGTCAGCCTGTTGTACTGTGGTGGCTTGTGTGCTGCTGTGATGGCGGAAGCTGTACGAAAAACCAAACCCATTGTTGTCGAGTCAATTCCTGCTCATAGTGACCCTATAGGACAGAGAAGAATTGCCCCATGGGCTTTCCGAGGAGTGGCTGGTGGATTCAAACTGCTGACCTTTTGGTTAGCAGCCAAGCTCTTAACCACTACACCACCAGGGCTCCTGGAAGCTATGTAACCCTGTTTCAAACACTAGCAGGGTCATCTATGGTGGACAGGTTTCAGTGGCACTTTAGGCTAAGACTAGGGAGAAAGTCCTGGCAATCTACTCCTGAAAATTCGCCACTGAAAACCCTGTGAATCACAGTACTGTCTGGTATAGTGCTAGCAGGTGAGCCCACTCGGTCGGGGGGTACTCAGAATACGTGGTGGCTGCAACAGTGGACTTGAGCGTAGGAAGAATGGTGAAGATGGTGCAGGATCAGACGACATTTTTTTCTGTTGTAATGGAGTTGCCATGAGTCAGAGCCTACTTGATAGTAGGAACAGAAACAGTAATAAACCATATGCAGCCTTAAAAAAATAAAGCCACTTGATTATAGAAATTTCAGACATTTGTAAGAGTAGACTCCTGCCTTCAACATTTGTTAATTCATGGCCCATTTCGTTTATTACCCCCACCCTCCAATATTATTTTGAAGCAGCTTTGTGAGGGCTGTTAGAACTCTCTGACATTCTCTGCTTTTCCCTGGATTCCCACAGAAGCTGGATGCTGCCAACCAGCTGACGCTAATCGAAGAACTGCACAAAGAAATCCGGCTTGCAGGCAATGAGAGCAGAGGCGAGCATGTGCCAGGGTTCTGCCTCCCCAGGAGGGTAAGCCTGGGTCTCGTGGTGCAGGATGCTGTGGGCAGGCGGCCTTGCTTTGCCTCTGCTCCGTCACAGCCTGTGGTAGGGCAGCTGGCTTAGTACTTTGAGGTGCTATCAGCACCTTCGCAGACAGTGTGGGAACAGGGTTCATGCTGCCTTAGGTATAGGCTGTGGAGGCCACCATAGCGAGAGCAAGTGGGGCATGTGGCCTGGTTCATGCTACCTCTGTGTGAGAAGCCTGCTCTGACAGGAAGGGGCACTTGTCTTCAGTTACATGCAGTTCTTGTCACCATCAAGTTAAGATAGGTCTCTTTTCTGGACACTGTTCCCCCACTAGCACCCAGTCAGGCGGACCCGTCAGCCTGAATGTACCTCCATGAAGTTGAGGGGAGGGTGGCTAAGCGCCTTGCTTTTAGTGGGAGACACCTGGGTCTGAGCCTTTGACTTGACTCACAGGTGTGATTTTCTTGTCAGGGAGTAACCTCCATCCTTCCAGTGTTGCGGGAAGGAGTCCTGACTGGCAACCCGGAACAGAAAGAGGAAGCAGCCAAAGCCTTAGGCCTGGTGATTAGACTGACCTCAGCGGATGCCCTGAAGCCCTCTGTGGTCAGCATCACTGGCCCTCTGATTCGCATCCTGGGAGACCGCTTCAGCTGGAATGTGAAGGCGGCTCTGCTCGAGACACTCAGCCTCTTGTTGGCCAAGGTGAGCGACTAAAAGAAAAAGCTGTTCAGCATTCGGGTCTCAGAGAACAGATCTGCCTGCAAGAGACTGACAGAGGTGTCCCATGGCAGCAGAGGGCCAGCTGCATTGGGGGAAATGGTATAGCAGAGGGGGTTAAGAGCTTGGACTCTAGACCCACTACACCAGGGTTCCATACCAAGTTCTTCCACTTCATATGACCTGAATGGCCTTGGAAAGTCATACAGCCTCTGAGCCTATTTCCTCCTCACCTATAACATGAGAGTAATAATACCGCCTACCTCACGAACGGCTGTTAAATGTGGGCATTACGTGAAATAATGTTGGGTACGATGCCTGGCATACACTAAGCCCTCGACGCACACTAATTGCTTTTATTTTGAAGAACTGCTGGTTCAAAGGAAAAAACTCAGCGCTACGTAAATACAATTAAAACATGGTTTAAATATGCTTCAGTTTTTATTACGGCCACATGAGAGATGTGAAGAATATGATGAAAGAATGAGAAAGAAGTCTGTGAGCCACTGAAATGGCTTCAGTTTTTGCCAAAAGCGAAAGAGACAAAGGCCCAACACATTAGCCACTTCTGATGCTTCACGGGGTGATAATTAAACCGTTCAGATTTAAAAAAGCATAAACAGCAGCACCAAGATTGGCAGTTGAGGGAAAATAATCAAATTCTTACGTGAGGTTTGGAAGCAAAAACTACCTTAAAGTTTGTAGCATTTTCCTTTTGGGATTCTGAATTTCAGCCTCATTTTGTGGAAAATTGAGTCTTTTTTTGATATGTATCATCTTTACCTTGCGTTACACACTGTTCTTTTTCCATGGTGTTTAGACGCAAATGGAGTCCTTACCTCGTGCCCCTTGTCCCTTAGGCCGTGAGTCACATGTCACCCCAGATTTACCAGCTTCACTCTGTGGCATGGCTCCAGCAAATCTTGCACCCCCCCAACTCCAGTCCCTTCCAGACCTATGTGGCATTGAACCTCCAAACAACTACTTTGCTTTGGCGTTTAACAATAAGTAAATTCCTAGTCTTAGACATCTGTATTTTATCAAGAGTGCGCCTGTTTTTCCTGTACATAATGACAGATTAAACTGGATTTTTAATTAGATGGGTGCACATGTACGCAGGGAGGAGTTTCTGAGGTCACTTGTTTCATGGGATTGTTCTGAGGGCCACATGTAAAGTGCCTAACCTGTGAAGTAACTGCTCAGCAGCTGCTAGCTGCTGTTAAGTCCATTTCCTTGTCTTGCCAGTAGAACTGTCAGTTGTGTCAACAATGCTGACAGTGCGTGCCTGCTCTGCTCTGTAATGCATTCAGACATGGACAGGTATCCACTGAGCCAAGACCAGTGTAGCCAAGGCTGTAAGACAGCTCCTTTGGATGATGGCTCCTGCTGCCACTGCCTCCTCCTTCTAGCGTGATGAAGGGTGCTGAAAATGGATGAGGAGACTGAGCAAAGCCTGGCTCGTCTGGCTCTCCTCTCGCATGGGATGTCCATTCCTAGCCTCTGCGTGAGGGCTGGGTTGGCGCATGGCGGTTTGTGATTGCTGTTTGGGCACCACCACAGCTGTGTCTTTTGGGCCTGGGTTTCTCAAACAGGTTGGGATTGCCCTGAAGCCCTTCCTACCCCAGTTGCAGACCACTTTTACCAAAGCTCTTCAGGACTCCAACCGGGGCGTGCGCCTGAAGGCTGCAGAGGCCCTGGGGAAGCTCATCTCCATCCACGTCAAGGTGGACCCACTCTTCACCGAGCTGGTGAATGGAATCCGTGTTGTGGAGGACTCAGGCATCAGGTGCATGCTGGGGAGAGAGCTGTGCCGTGAGGAGGCCAAGCAGCTGCCAAGAGCCTGACTCAGGCTGTACCTGTCCACGTGGGAGGGAACAGAGGTGAAGGGGAGCCCAATCTAAGTCAGCTATTTTGGCTCTGCAGGGACACCATGCTGCAGGCCCTGCGATTTGTGATTCAGGGAGCAGGGGCCAAAGTGGATGCAGTCATCCGGAAAAACACCATCTCACTCCTACTGAGCATGCTGGGACATGATGAGGTAAGGCCATGGATAGATCACAGGACTGGTGGGCTCAAGTGGTTTTTTGGTTTGACATCTGCTTCGTGTTAGAAGAACTTGGTACAGCTGCCAAATGGTCAGTGATAATAGTGATTTCTGACATCTGTATCACCCTTTATGGTTGACCAAACATTTCCTCAGGTTGTGAGGGAGACAGGGTGGGTATTTTTGATATTGATTAGTCTATGTAATAGATAAGGAAAGTAAGGTTTGTAGAGAATCCAGGTTGCTTATAATTTGCTCTCTGAACTTAAGTCACGTTCCCTCTCTGCCCTTCATTTTTCCCATTTGTAAAATGAAGGAGTTCACTTATTTATTCAAGAACAGTCACTCTCCTGGGCCTGGCCCAGAGGTGAGGCAGGCATGGTCACAGAGATCGGGAAACATGATGGAATTAATAATCTCTAGTGCTGTAGTGCCGTGGGTGGGACGTCTTCAGTTAGAAGGTGAGACTTGCCTGGGGCCATACACTAGTGAGTGGTAGAGCGAAACCCAGTATCTGGGCCCTGTGACCCCTGTTTCTGTCCTGCATCCGTTCTCATGACCCTGCCTTACCCAGACGGGGAGCATTGAAGTACCATTGGCTGCCCAGCACTGTGGCGGGCTCAGGAGGGGGTTGAGCCTGTGGATAAGAATTTTCTCTCCCTTCTCACAGACAGCCCTCTGTGTGGTGACCTAATTTACATTTGTAGGGCTAATCTCTGGAGAGAGGGCTATGGGACTCACTTGCACTCCATCATGTGCTCACACATGGGGCCACCATCATCCTGCTGCACGGATCAGGGCTCCTCTATTCGGCTTCTAATCCCCAGCCACCTGCTCCCTGATTAAGGCCTCGGGCCTTCTCTGTGGGTACAGACGGAGTCATCTAGCTTCTCTTGATCACAGTCTGTCTGGGCTTTTACAGGGCCATGCCAAGCGTGAGCAAGAGTTAGTATTAAACAAATTTGCATCTCACCACACTGGAGTTTAAAATAGATCCAGTTGGAGAGAGTGGGTGTCAGAGAGCCAGCTTTGGCCTTGTTTGGTATCTGGGGTTCTGCTTAGAGCCCAGAGGCCTAAGCGGCCAGCAGGCCACACCCTCCTCTACCTCCGAACTTCCACTTGGGTTGGAAGTGGCAATCCAGGGTGGTGGCCTGACATCAGCTTCCCCAGAGGTCCCTGTTTTTTTTGGAGGTGGATGGGAGATGGATACCTAATAAACTAGCACATAGGCTAAAATCCACTCTCCGGATTCCCTAGTCAGCTGGCTAGGGAGGAACAGCACGGGCCAGCTGTGTACCTGGCTTTGAATCTGAGGGACAATGCTTGGCCTTTCGCCATCTTCCTCGGGTTGAAGGGTGGCTTCAGTTTGATGTCCTTGGACCAACCAGAGTAACTGAGGTGGCGTGTGACATGGACACAGTAGGAAAATACGGGGCTGTTCTGGACACGTAAGGCCAGCGGGGGAGGAGTCGAGGCGGTTGTCTGCACTCACTTCGCTGGGACTGTGGGCGGGTGCTCCCCTTTTGGTGCTGGCGCCATGGTCTCTCCCAGCTGCCCCGCCCCCGCTGCCCAGGGCTGTTGATGGTAGTTGTGATAATAAATGTAAAACGTTCAGACTTCCTCCGAAGCAAGGTGCTGTGCAGAGACAGTTGTCATTACTGTTGCGATGATGTCCGCCATATGCACACACGCTGGGGTGAGCTATAATTAAGCGCTGGCTGTGTAATTCTTAACTCCACGCCAAGCGGCAGTTTCAGCGGATGGCGGTCTGGCGCCGGGAGCCTGGAGTGAGGATGGTTTAGATGAGAGCTCCTGAGCAGATTGTACTATCTTTCTCCTCTGCCCCTCGGTTCTGGGCCTTGTAGCTGCTTGGCCCGGGTGCCTGGAGCTGTGCCGTTGCTTGCACGGCCTTTCACTCCCTTCTCTGCTCCATCAGGACAACTCTCGGATCTCCTCGGCTGGATGCTTGGGGGAGCTGTGTGCCTTTTTGACCGAGGAGGAGCTTAACACTGTCCTCCAGCAGTGCCTGCTGGGTAGGTCTCTCTGTACACCGGGGAGTTGCCCTTCAGGGACCTGGGCCCTTAACGCGGGGGGGAGCCCATGTCTCCCTTTCTTCTCAGAGGGCCTTTGTGTATCTAGACTGCCTGTTCCCTGAGAGTCCAGCTGTTCAAAGTCAAATGGATGGTGGTAATTTGGAAACGTTAAAATAATGGTTGCGCGGCATGAGGATTGCAATCAGTGTCACAGAATTACACATGTAGAAATTGTTGAATTGGGAAAAACAAATGGGCTTTTCACTGGTCCCGTAACTCTGAGTGTCTCTGTTAAAAGAGCACAGCCCAAATCTGAAGCGGTTTGTGAGAGACCTCTCCTTAACTGACCACGTTAGAAGGGAGGTTTGTGTACAGTGTGGGCTGGGGTTTCCTCTCGTTCCCAGGCGGCACACGGGTCTCAGAGGGTGCTCGCCAGGGATGGATTACCCAGTAAACAAGGTGCACACGGGCTTACTTGTGCTTACTTGCTAATCTGTACTACTGCACAATCAGTTACTAATGTTTCACCACATCTATGATGTGAAATTGTGCACTACAGATTAGTAAGTAAACACAATTAAGCCCGTGCGTACCTTGCTTACTGGTTAATCCGCCCCTGGGGCTGGCCCACGACTTCATGGGGGTGGAGGCCTGCTGTAAAGTGCAAGTTGACCCCAGTTTTGTCCTCCCTCCCCAGCGGATGTGTCTGGCATCGACTGGATGGTTCGGCACGGGCGGAGCCTAGCACTGTCAGTGGCTGTGAGTGTGGCTCCCTGCAGACTCTGTGCGGGCAGGTACAGCGATGACGTCCAGGAAATGATCCTCAGCAATGCTGTGGCTGACAGGGTGAGGCTTTTGGGCAGTCAGACACTCCCACTCTCTCTCCCCCTCTCCACAAGGCCATGGCCATAGCCTCGCTGACACAGCACAGGAAGGAAGAAAACCCTAGACAGGGTGTTAAGAGGCCTGGGGTCAAATTTTACCTCTTCTGGTCACTTATTATAAGCTTAGATGAGTACGTGATCTCTCTGGACCCCAGTGTCATCATCTAAACAATGAGTTTAGGTTAGAGGGTGTCCCTTCTAGATTGAAAAGTCCCGGAAGCCAGCGACTCAGACTTTGTTCATCTGCCCAGTTGCCAGGGCAGCCTATCTGAAGGAGAGCTGTCACGGAGTCTTCAGTGTAAAGCAATAAGGATTGAGATGGGTGGTGAAGAGCCAGGGGCCAGGGACCCCGGGAATGGACTTTGCCCAGCCCTGCCGCTCCGCAGAAGGAGTGGGAAATTATCCTGTCCAGCTCTTCCACGATTTACTCTTTACTTTTCCACAGATCCCCATTGCGGTGAGTGGGGTCCGGGGCATGGGCTTTCTGATGAAATATCACATTGAGACAGGAGACGGACAGTTGCCAGCCAGACTCTCCAGCCTGTTCATTAAGGTGAGTGGGGCAGGGACTAGGTTTGACCCACAAACCTGGGCTGTGTGAGAAGGACCTGGGATCACAGAACACCAGAGATGTACGCTGAGACTCGAAGTTCTCCAGGGAGAGCCTTTAGTAGATCTCGGAACCTTGGAAGTGGGATGCAAAATGTTTCTATGTGTATTTTTCTCTGGTAGAGTGTTTAACTTGTTGTCATATTCTCGGAGACCTTGGTTCAAACCAAGTTAAGAGCCACTATTTTAGGCTTTTTTTGTAGGCACCCTACTGGCCCTGGTGTTGTAAAATTAGGGACTGGTCTGGGTTCAAATCTTAGTAAATCTTCTTTTCCCTTCCTCCCTTCTTTAGCTGGCACAGCACCGTTGTTAGTGTGGGCATTGTGTTGGGTGCAAGGCCCTAAATAGGGGAGCTGGGGACTCTTGACAGTGGGGCTCCCGCTGCCGGTGTAATACAGTACACTTCTCAAACTGTTGTGTACACACAAGTCAGAATGAGAATCTGCATTTAGTAAGCTGGGGTCAGGCCTAGGACTCTGCCTTTTCAGCTAGCTCTGGGCAATGTGAGTGCTGCTGGGGGACAGACCTTACTGTGTGTAGTGAGCCTCCAACAAGTGATTGCCTCCACCCTGCAGGCCCCAGGCCCCTACTGAGAACTTCATGGGGGCTCCGATTAGACTGGCCCGTGTGAGCCTCACCCTGCATTCAGTTGTTCATCCAGCATTTATTTACTGAGCACCCACTGTGTGTGCCCGGCTGGGCTAGACCCTGAAGGCATAGAGATGAACAGGATCTCTGGGGTCAGAGACACGCAGGAAACCCCATGGGAGGGCCCTCATTTAGATAGGCTTGTTTGGGAAGGCCCCTGAGGAGATGGCATTTGAGCTGAGACCTGCAGGATGAGAAAGAACCAACCGAGCAAAGC
Organism: Elephas maximus indicus; assembly: GCF_024166365.1. Lineage (NCBI taxonomy): Eukaryota > Metazoa > Chordata > Mammalia > Proboscidea > Elephantidae > Elephas > Elephas maximus. Next base: position 17,560,714 of record NC_064840.1, on the reverse strand, counting down.
ACCAGGGGCAAGTATGTCCCAGGCAGTGGGAGCGGCCAGTGCAGAGGCCCTGAGGCAGGAAGGCACATGGCATGTTTGAGGAAGTGAAAGCCCCCTGTGGGCCTGGAGTAGTGAGCCCGGGGGAGAGGTGGATGAGGCAAGATGGGAAAGCAGATGGCTGAGTGTGCAGCACGCCTCCCCATAGGAGGGGACCGTGTTGGAAGGGGATAGTCGGGGCCGTTTCCAGGATGGAGAGTGTCCGACCAGGAACTGGGGCTTCTCTGTGATTAGAGAAACAGAGTGGGTGTGCCTCACCGGAAGTCTGTCTCTTCCTGTCCGTAGTGTCTGCAGAACCCATCCAGTGACATCAGGCTGGTGGCCGAGAAGATGATCTGGTGGGCAAACAAGGACCCGCTGCCTCCCCTGGACCCCCAGGCCATCAAGCCCATTCTGAAGGCACTCCTTGACAACACCAAGGATAAAAACACCAGCGTCAGGGCCTACAGTGACCAGGCGATTGTCAATCTCCTCAAGATGAGGCAGGGTGAAGAGGTGTTCCAGGTGGGAGCCTGGGACTGGTGTGCCCAGGGTGTGCTGCAGGCAGTTGCTTTGCATTTCTTCCTCTGCATGACGGTATTCAGGCCTCCTGCTCTTCTCTGCCACCTCATAGGTGTGCTAGTTCTGAGCACCAGCTTGTGATTCGGGTGCCTGGCCTGGTGCCTGGAAACACACCTTCCTCCATTTCTGTGGCTTCTAAACATCTTTCAGTGGCAGAGCTCTTTCTTCAAATACATCCTCACGTGGCACCCAAAGCTATAAAACGGATCCAAGTAAAGGTGCCCAGTTGAAGCCTAGAGCTCTGTCCACTCAGCCTCCTACCCCCAGGCAGCCCTAAGGCTCTAAAAACCGCAACCACCTGCACCTCACCACCTGAAAAACATCATGAGTGTTTTTCTCAGCTTTCCCCTGGCCCATCTCATTTCTCATTTCGCCAAATTCCACCTCAGTGGCACTAGTTCTAAGGTTACATTCATTTTTGTTTTTACTTGATTTAAGGAGAAGTCTGGAGCCATATGTTCTGACTACGTCTCCTCTCTCCCACCCTTGCCTGCAGTCTCTCTCCAAGATTCTGGATGTGGCCAGTTTGGAGGTGCTGAGTGAGTGCCACCGAAGGTCACTGAGGAAGCTGGCCAGCCAGGCCGACTCCACGGAGCAGGTGGACGACACCATCCTGACCTGATGGCTGGGCCCTGCCCCATCCACTGAGCTCCATGTCAGCATTTCGGCTCCACATCCCTGGTCACTGTTTTCATTTTTGAAAATACGTTTGTTCCGATGGGGAGCTTAGGAGATGGCATTCCCAGAAAGTATTTTAATATATCAGCAGACCACAGCCAAAGCCTTAAATCAAACCCACACACAACTCAAGATTGCCTCCTCCATCTCACACCCTTTTCTCTGGAGAAGAGAAGAAAAAGCACATGCGGACACCTCACCACATGGTGGCTAAGGAGCTGCTCACCCCGTGTGGTGTGGCAGGGTCAGGAACAAGGAGGGTCAAACTTCCAGTTCCTCTTCTCCTGTGCTTGAGCTCAGGGTCGAGAGTGGGCGCCAGCAGCTTTTTGCCTAGATCCTGAGTGGGGCCCAGAACCGTGGCGGGCTGCCCAGTGTGGGGTGTCTCGTCTTGGCTTTTTGCTGGTGTACACCCTGATGGGATCTGACCCATCATATGAAAATGGTACCCACACAGGGTCGAGAGTGGGCGCCAGCAGCTTTTTGCCTAGATCCTGAGTGGGGCCCAGAACCGTGGCGGGCTGCCCAGTGTGGGGTGTCTCGTCTTGGCTTTTTGCTGGTGTACACCCTGATGGGATCTGACCCATCATATGAAAATGGTACCCACACAGCCCTGGCTGGTGACATATCTGGGGAGGGGCATAGGTTTAGATGCAGGCTGTTAGAAGGAGGAGTGTTTAATAAAGGCTTTGATTTAATCTTGATAGAAGCCGGTTTTTTTTTTTTTTTTTTTAATCTTCTAATATCCATTAAACATGAAGCTACATGCATCAGGAATAAGGAAAGGTTTGCAGCTATTTTTGTAAGTATTAGCAGACCAGTAGGCTTTCTAGTAGCCCTGGTGGCACAGCAGTTAAAGTGCTCAGCTGCTAAGTGAAAGGTCGGTGGTTCAAACCCACCAGCCATTCCGTGGGAGAGAGACTTGGCAAACTGCTTTTGTAAAGATTTATGGCCTTGGAAACCCTATGGGGCAATTCCACTCTGTCCTACAGGGTTGCTGTGTGTTGGAGTCGACAGCAATGGGTATAGGGTTTCTGGGCATCCTTCCCCTGCTCTGTGCTGCCATGTGGATACCTACAAACTTGTCTGTCTTGAGGTCAGGTCTCAGGAGTCAGGCCTGTGATCTCTGGTGTGGAGGATGCCATAGTCTAACTAGCCACTGCCCTGCTCTCTCCTGACTGGGAGCTGCTGGGAGTCAGGCTTTGAAGAGAATCCATCTCCTCTGTGGAGTAAGAACAAACCACATTAGTCAAAGGACTTGCAAGAGGAAGCCAAAGTTGCTATTCAGCATCTGCCTCCTTTATGAATGACTTCCTTCCCCCTGATTCTTAGAAGGCTCGTGATGCACACATCCCCACCTGGTCCAGTGACCCAAGATTTTCTGGGTTATTTCCCTGGTCATGATATGGAACAAGCCTCTATCACGAAATGACTGGCTGGAGCTGTAAGAGGAAGAGAAATAAACAATGGTGGTAGCGAGTATACTCCGTAAAAGGTGTAAAATGCTATACCAAAAAAAAAAAAAAAAAAGGTTCTGTTTCTTAATAAATGCAGTAGGCTGGTGACTCAATACTTGGTGATGCAGAACACAAGGTGACCTCTAAGGTACTTCTGATGAAATCCTTGCTTTCTCTGCCAGAGCCTTATGTCACAGGACTTCCTAGTTCCTTGCAGTAGACATGGGCTCAGCTGGCTCACTGTAATTGCAGAGTCCCAGGGTGGAAGGGACCTAAAGAAATCAGCTGAGTCGGTCCCCACAGCCACACCAGCCAATGGTTGCAGCTTTTGGTAGCCATGGTAACTGCCCTGCATTAAGGACTCAGATGGTCATCAGCCTTCCAGCTGCCTGGGGCATATGTCCAGCAAGCTGTCTGCATGCGTGTTCTCCTATGCAGATGAGCCATGGCAAGGGCTATGAAAGTTCTGCTGTGTGGGGGCCCCGGTACTATGTTGTGTTTCCTGCAGAATCTTAGACTAGGTACTTAGACTAGGTATCCATCTCTGGCTTTCAGACCCAGTCTGAAACTGGGAAGGGAACCGCACATACTGAGAGGTGGAAGACACTCATCAAGCAAAATCCAAGGGAAAAACACGAGGTTCCAGTTCCAGAAACTGGAAAAGGGTGAGTTCTCTCTGTTCAGAATAGATGGATGAAGGTTGATTGACAGATGGAGATGACTCAAAGGCTTCCAGAGTGTGTTGAATTGCATTCTCTGAGTCCGGAAAGAGGGTGCACACTCTCTGGAAGTGAGCTGCGAAAGGCTGTCTCAGAAATGACTGTGGAGCTGGCAATAGAGACCTTATCAGGCCAGAGACAGCAATCTAGAAAGCAGCAGCCCAGACCAAGCACCCTGAAGGAAACGGAGCCTGACAGCAGAGAAGCAAAAACCATGCCCTGGTGGTGGTTGGGGCTGTGGCCTTGGGCAAGTCACTTAACCTCTCTGGGCCAGTTTAATTTTCACATCCGTAAAACGAGGACTTTTGGAATTGAAGCTCTGAAATATCCATCTTTAAAGTCGTCCTTTTGGGGTTAATGGTAATGATAACATTTATTGAGCTTACTATGTGCTAGGCATTATTTCATTATCCTCTCAGCAGTCCTGGTGGCGTAGTGGTTAAGCGTTAAGGCTGCTAACCAAAAGGTTGGCAGTTCGAATCCACCAGCTGCTCCTTGGAAACCCCATGGGCAGTTACACTGTCCTACAGGGTCACTATGAGTTGGAATTGACTCGATGGCAGTGGGTTTTTTCTTCTTTTACAGCAGCGCGTCTCCACAGTCCTATGAAGTAGGTTCTCATTATTACCATTTTGCAGAGGAGGAAATTGAGGCATAGAGGTTGTGCACCCAGGGTCATATGGCTAATAAAGGGCAGTCTGTCCCCAGAACTCATACTCTTAGCCTCCATGACCTCTACTGTGCTGGCTGCTTAGGCATCAGCATTCTCCTTCAGAGGGGTGCCTCTAGAACATTCTCGTCTTGGCACACCTGGGAGATGTGAGGTGACTAGATGAGACAGCTCTGGCTGCCTGGCCCAGGGGCTTCTTCACCCAGACAGCTGCTCTGCAGGTTGGGGGGATTAATCTTGCCCCATTTATAGGACACTGGTTGGGGAAGATCTATAGAGAAAGACTTAAAATTATTAAGACTTTCAGTCATCCTCCAGAGAGGAGACTGTCTTATCTTTCTCTCCCAAGTAACTAAAAGCCAATGACAGAACGTCCCCTTAGCTAATCCAGAGAAAACTCTCATTAAACCGAGACCATCCCCAACCCTTCAGCTAACCCTGGGAGCCTCTGGAATCAGGGTTATTTTAAAACATGGGCTAGTGCAATGTGGTTCACATCCCTCCTAGGAAGCAAGGCGACAGGTAAGTTCTGTTCCTTCCCGGATTGTGATGCTGGAGGGCTTGGGAGAAGGGCGAGGAACCTGCAGGGCTGAACCGCCCTGTATGCTGGAATCCGGATACAGATGGTTTTATTGAGGGTAGATTTTGAAACAAGATTGGCAGTTAGAAATGTTTTTCTTCTAAGTATGGTTCTGTGTGGATGTGTCTTAAATTGCTTCAAGACGTTCTAAATTAGAAAAATAGGGGAAAAGGGGAACCAGTCTAACTTAAAGGCCTAGGTCCTAAAATATTTTTAAGGAAACGTAGAGACTGCTTTCAGGTTGTAGTGTAGTGGGGTACGGTGGAGCCACATGGACTTAGAAGTCAGGTTTAAACCTTTACTGCTTAATATTAAGCTTTGTGACCTAGAACTTGTTCTTAACCTCTCTGAGCCCAAGTTTCCTCATCCATGCAGGTTGCATAGGGTTGTTATACGGGTTGAATGAGGTAATGCACTCCACACAGGGCCAGGGACACAGGAGGCTGTCGGTACCTGGATAACGTGAGTAGAATGAGGCATGTCAATGAAAAGAGGCTGAACAGTAGGCACCTCTGACTACATAATGGGTGTCAATTATAGTGCTCTACTATTCTGGAATTAGCTGCTGGACCCAGAATTTGCACATGTATTGTTAACCTCTTGAAAAGCTGCTAACTGAAAATCAGATTTCTTTTGTCTCCTAAAAAACACATTCAGAGAAAGGCTCATTGAGAATTGCTCACTGAGAAGATGACTGTGCTTGAGTATGGAGCCCTGATGGTGCAGTGGCTTAAAAGCTTGGCTGCTAACCAAAAGGTCGGCAGTTCAAATCCACTGGATGCTCCTTGGAAACCCTATGGGGCAGTTATACTCTGTCTTACAGAGTCGCTATGCGTCAGAATGGACCTGACGGCTACAGGTTTGCTTGAGTATCTAAAATACTGAATGAGAGGCGTGCAGGTGGATGGGTCTGCCTGGGCAATAACGCACTTACTGAGGTCAGGGCTCCCAACACACACAGGGAGGGGTCAGAAGGACCTTGTCCTTGTTTAATGAATCTGAAAGGTACAGATAGAAAGGATTGTCTCTAAGGTCATGTAGCCAATTGGCAGCAGAACTGGAAAAAAAACGCATTTCTTGATTCCCTGGTCACCAAGCCCCAGGGGCCATTCTATAAAAAACATGGAAGGTGAATTCAACAATAGAAACTAGTCAAGTTTTCAGCGGGTGGCTCAGCAGAGTGGCCAGGTTTCACTTTTCAGAAGAGGTGGAGGCCAATTAATTTTTGGAGAGGTCCTGAGCTGCCCCTCGGTTTTGTTAGGAGAGTCCCGACTGCCTGCAGTAGAATGGTAGATGTTGGGTAGACGTTGACATTAACAAAGATCATGAAACTGGAAAAACTGGTCCAAGGATTATCACCTCAGTGGGATTTCTGGGTGAGATTGTTTCCTGAGTGTGCCCGCATGGAACATACCAAGTCACTTTCTGGTGTTCGAGAGATTTCTTTGCTGAGATGGCACGCTGGTCACGTCAAATGTGTAAAAATCCCTCAGAGCCATGCCTCCTAGTCATGTGATAAGGCTGGGATGCAAACTAAATCAAGTCCTTCTTAGAATTTAGGGAGCCCTGGTAGTGCAGTGGAAACCCTGGTGGCATAGTGGTTAAATGCTATGGCTGCTAACCAAAGGGACGGCAGTTCGAATCCACCAGGGGCTCCTTGGAAACTATGGGGACAGTTCTACCCTGTCCTGTAGGGTTGCTATGAGTCGGAATCAACTCGACGGCACTGGGTTTGGTTTTTTGGTTTTGGTAGTGCAGTGGTTAAGAGCTCGGCTGCTAACCAAAAGGTCAGCAGTTCAAATCCACCAGGTGCTCCTTAGAAACTCTATGGGGCAGTTCTATTCTGTCCTATAGGGTCACTATGTGTTGGAATTGATGCAATGGCAACGGGTTTGGTTTTACAGTTTAGAGTCGCATACAAAAGGGAGGTGGGAGGCTGGAGTGCAGCAGTAACTAATCCAGCGTTTCTCAAACACTGGCTGCAGGACCCCTTTACCCTCTGAAAAATTGAGCCCAAAGAGCTCTTCTTTGTGTATTTAACCTACTGATATTTATCATCTTAGAAATCAAAACAGAAAAACTTTAAAAGTATCTATTAATTCATTTCAAAATAAACCCTTACATGTTAGTGTAAATCCGTAACAAATATACTTGCTTCCCCGAAACAAACATTTTAGAAGAATGGGAGTTTTACATTTTTTAGCAGGCCTCTTTAATGTCTGGATTGCCATCTGCTTCTGCCTTCAGTCTGTTGTGATATCATAGTCATGCAGGCTCTAGAAAACTCCACTGTACACTCAGAAGCAAATGGTTTGACCCTGTAGACCCTTTCTTTGAAAGGGCCCTTTTAAGGGTCCCCAGACCACACTTTGGAAACCACTGATCTAATCCAAAACATGAGGGGAGAAAAATTCTACCAAAAGGTCTGGAGATTAGTGACTGTGTGTCAGGGGAGCAACTGACCTGAGTTAAAGCAAAAGGCCCCACATTTGGCTCATGCCCCACAGGAAGCAAACTCAAGAAAGGGTTCACCTAGATTGTTTCTGATGTTCCTTCCAGTTCTAAATTTTAATTCAGCAGACCCCAAGTTCCTACCACATGCTCGCTCCCCAGAGAACCCAAAGATGAGTAAGACACGGTCCCTGCAACCAAGGGACTTATGTTCCCTTGATTTTGGGGGACTACTTAAGGGTAGGGCAATGCCCATTGCCAAGCCTCCTGTATGATAGCAGGCATGCAGGCATGGGATAAAGGGCCAGTTTTCAGTCCCATCAAAGGGAGAGACCCAGTGCAATTTCATTCACTCCTTCCCTCTTGGACCAGCATGTTGAATGGTGCCCCATCTGGACTCCCCATTTAAAGTTCCTGTCATTCAGTTACATGTCCACTCTAAATTCATAATTACCACCCACTTGCACCTTCTGGCAGGATGGAAGCCCGTGTTTCCTCCCTTGCTGTCCACTACCTGGCAACTGTAGCATTCACCTTACTGACCAGTCTTGAGATCTGGATCTCACAGGTCCCTCCAGGCCTCCAGTGCACTAACCTTCATCTCTGCCACCCACCAGGGCAGGCACCGCTGGTCTCTTCTCCCTTACCCTCCCCTTCTGGTGACACCTCACTTCCGGACTCTCCTCCTTGTGAAAGTTAAGCTCTTTAAAATGCCTCAGCCCATCTCTAAATATTCAATCCTTACTCCTCTCTGGCTGCTTATCCTCCACCTCTGCTATTCCGGGAAATACTTCATTCAGCCCCGCTGCTTTCACAACCAACCACTGTATTTCTCTTTTTACTCACTGCCAAACTTCTTGAATGAATAGTAGATACCGGCCACCCCCATGCCTTCACTGTCTGTTAAACGTCTGCATACTCCCTGCCCTACCTTGGTGCTGTTAGGTGCTGTCAAGTTGGTTCTGACTTTACAGCAACCCTATGCACAGAAGAACAAAACACTGTCCGGTCCTGTGCTGTCCTCACAATCGTTGTTATGCTTGAGCTCACTGTTGCTGCCAATATGTAAGTCCATCTCGTTGAGGGTCTTCCTCTTTTTCACTGACCCTCTACCAAGTGTGATGTCCATCTCCAGGGACTAGTCCCTCCTGATAACATATCCAAAGTAAGCAGGACAAAGTCTCACTAGCCTCACTTCTAGGAAGCATTCTGGCTGTACTTCTTCCAAGACAGATTTGTTCATTTTTCTGGTAGTAGAGTATAACTGCCCCATAGGGTTTCCAAGGCTGTAAATCTTTATGGAAGCAGATTGCCACATCTTTCTCCCGTGGGTCCTTCTGGCAGTCCATGGTATATTTAATATTCTTTGCCAACAGCATAATTCAAATGCATCAATTCTTTGGTCTTCCTTATTCATTGTCCAGCTTTTCACATGCATATGAGGTGATTGAAGATACCACAGCTTGGGTCAGAAGCACCTTAGTCTTCAAGGTGACATCTCTCTTTAGACCCGTATTTAGCTGTTGTCTGTATTCCCCACCAGGAGGAAAATCCTATGAAAGCAGGAATTTTTGAATTTTATTTACTACTAAACCCTCAGCTCCTAGATCAGTGCCTAGCACAGAGTAGGCCCTCAATTATTTGTTGAATGAATGAATGACCTGTCTTCCCTGACTATTACTATAAGCTCCATAAGAACAGGGGCTTTTTGCTCATATCCCCAGCATCCAGCACAGTGCCTGGCACATAATAGCCACTCAAATATTTATTGAATTAGTGAATGAATCCCATTGCCATCTTTAAAAATGCAGCTTCAATATCTGGTTGATCCTGTCTTTTGCCATCTGCCCCTTCCTGCTTGTTTACCTCATGCCTCTTCAAAGCTCAGCTGCTGAAATCCATCCTGCAGAAACATTTTGATATTGCTCCTCTGCTCAAAAACTTTCAATGCCTCCCCATTGTAGTTGCTCATGTACAAACAGGTGGTGTTGCAAAAGCTCATCTGTAAGTGGGCTGCTTGAGACAGTGAAACGAAGTTTCCCGTCACTGGTTCATACTGATACTTACCCCTCAGGTCAGGAATATATACATATGCGTGTGTGTGTATATATATAAACACACACACACATATATATATATATCCCATAGCACAGTTCAAGTCACTGAGCTCTGAACAGCGTTTCTTTTCGAAAGTGTGCTCAGAGTTTCATCCAGGCCCAAAAGGATGATTCTTACAGGCTGTCTAAAGACACCTGTCATTCAAGGCGGTCACAAGTTCCAACGAGGCTCCAGGAGGTCACAGGGCTAGGTGTGATTTCAACCCCGAGCTGACCTCAAAGGCCACACTCCTAACACGCTACAGCCCCAGCAGGCGACTCCTATCCTTGTCACCCTCGGCGTCCGGTCCACAGGCCAGGACTCGAAGTGGGCCCGAGCCAGCACCCCGGAGGCGGCGTAGATGCAGAAAGAAGGCTTAGTGCCCGAGCCTTTAACTGCCGTACGACTCAGCCCTGTACATGCGAGTACCCAGGCTCAAGAAACAGGGAGCTCGGCGTGAGCGCCTCCTGCGCGGCCACCTCGTGGCCGGCGGTTCCCCTCCGCAGCGCTTAGGTCTGGAAGATGCCGGAGCGAAGTCAGTCCTGGGTCACAGCCGGTGTCCTGGCGCTCTCGGGTTCTTTCAATTCAGCAGCAGCTCAGGTCCCCGAATCGTCAGGGATCGACGGCGGCGACACTCGCCGAAGAAACGCTGGCAAGACCGACCGGCTCCCGCTCCCGCTCCCGCTCCCGCTCCCGCTCCCGCTCCCGCTCCCGCTCCCGCTCCCGCTCCCGCTCCCGCTCCCGCTCCCGCTCCCGCTCCCGCTCCCGCTCCCTCCCGGTCTTGCCAGCGCGCGTGCGCGGTGCGCGAGCGCGGAGAGGGCGCGGCCGGCCGGGGCTGCGGCTGCGTAGAGTCGGCGCCGGGCGCTGCGCGTGCGCAGTGACGGGGCGGGGCGGAAAGGAGGCCGGCGGCGGCAGCGGCGGCGGCGGCTGAGGAGGAGGAGGGGGAGCGGAGGGAGGTGTTTCTGTCAGTTCCGGCTGTTTGTTCGGGAAGTGGATCCGCCGCTGCCGGAGCAGCCCGGAGGGAGCTGCGGATCGCGAGGCCAGCACCGACCCCGCCCGCCCGCCCGCGCGCGCCGCCCCCGCCCGCCATGGCCCGGGACTACGACCACCTTTTCAAGCTGCTCATCATCGGCGACAGCGGTGAGGGCCGCGGCGGCCGGAGGCGGAGCGGCCCTGCCGGGCGCGGCCCGCGGGGGCCTCGGGCGGGCGGGCGGGGCGCCGGGGCCGCGGGCCGAGGGGCGCGCCGGGGGGCGGGCGGGGCTCGGGGCCGGGGCGTCGGGACCGCGCGCCGCGCCTCTCCGGCCTCACGTGTGACCTTGGTCAAGTCGCCCGATCGCTGGAGGGGGACGGACGCGGGTTCGAGGCCCGGGACTCCCAGCTTCCTCACTCTGTGACCTTGGGCAAGTTGCTTCACCTTTCTGAGCCTCAGTTCCCTCCTCTGAGAAGTGGGGACTTGCCTCGCTGGGTGGTGTGAGTATTGGAGGAGCTGCAGCAGGAGACGTGCTTAGCACCTGCTCTGGCGTAAAGTACAGCTCTAAGTAGATGCTAACTACTGTTCTTATGATCATAGTATTCTTTGTACGCCTCGGTTTTGTTTCCTGTAAAATCAGGATTTCCCCAGAACCTGCCCGGTCTGGTGGTTGTGAGGTTTAAATAAGGTAAAGCAGGGCGCTTAACACAGGGCCTGGCACATTCGTGCTGGATTGTTGTTCTCCCTTTGTGTGGCTCAGTTTCCTCATCTGTAAAATGGGATAATAGTGCACCTCCCTCACGGGTTGGTGACTGTTCAGCGAGGTGTTGCTTTGCAGTAGTGCCTGGCAGGTGCTCAGTAAGTGTCTGCTATTGAATACTAGGCAACAGAGGGGCATTGGGCGTGGGCCAGCCAATACTGTAAAAGTGTTTTGGCCATATACACACTCCTTGAGGGTGCCTAGCTTAGTTTGCTGCTCTATTCCCAGGGCCTAGAACACTGCCTTGCACCCCATGGGTGCTTAGTAAATACGTGGAATGAATGACTATTAAGTGTCTTTAGAAAGGATAGGCTGGTTGCTGGAAGAGGGGGGAAGGTTTTAAAGGTGTTTGGAATGTGGCAGGTGAACGGGTTTATGGGGTGACGAGGAGGTCAGGAAGGCAGGCCCCAGGAGGTTTATGGGAGCATAGCTGAGGTGCTGGGATTATGTGGTGTCAGGGGGCGGAGGCTTGGGAGCACACTGTTTATAGACAGACCTGAGTGGAGTGTGTGGAAAGGGGTCATGTGACTGGACCCAGAGGCCATGTCTTGTTAAGGAAAGTGGGGGCCAAATCGAGTGAGTTGTAAGACTCAGGATGTAGGAGTGTTGGGAGTGACAGTAACATAGTTGGTCCAAGGAAGTGGGTGTTTTTGGTCTCACATATGAAGCCGGTTTGGGATGTGGTTGGTAGTTTGGATAAGGAAGGATGGCTGAGGCTTCTGTGGGTGCTGGTGGAGGGGAGAGGTAAGGGAAAAAGTTAGGGGCTGACTAGGAAGATGGAGGGCAGCTGTGGATGGGGAAGGAGTTAGAAAGGTAGAGGTTGATTGCTTGTGGTTTGACGGAAAGAGAACCAGACAAGCTGTGTACTGTTGCTCTTGGAGATGACCTCTGGCCTTCCTCAGGGTCCTGAGGCTTATGCCTTTATAGAATTTGGTTTCAGCCCTAGTCTGTTCTAAGGGATGATGTCCTCCTTTTGGAGTTAAAGCCAGTTAGCTGTGGTCAGGGGTCTTTATCCCTCTGCAAGATGCCTAGGCCCCATGTGTTGATATCCAAAACTGAAAAACCTGAAGTCAGCACGAAGATACAGCTTGTTGGCATTTCTCCCCAGCAAAACCCCAGGGGATGGTTTTGGCCCCCATTCTCACAGTACATTTTGTGTGCTGTATTGATTTTTCACTCAGCAGTCAGGTGTGGGAGAAGACTCATTGGGTCAAGATTTATGTGGTCTGGCTCCCAGCTCTGAGCATGTAGGCTTAGTTTGTGTAAGAGGAGATAGATGCTTTGCTTTTTGATTTCTCCTGACAGTGAGCTGATGCTCAAAGTTGAACACTTACGAGACTGGGAAATGGTAGCCATGAAGTTCCAGCTAAGCTTTGGAAATCGAGCCAAAGGACACTGACATCACATACTCCCCTGAATTGAGCTCCTGTGTGAGTGCTTCCTTAAGGCTGATCAAATGGTTTCACAGACATTCTCTCCTCTGATTGTCACTTGTTGCCAGTGTGGTTTGTCAACTAAGGAAACTAAGGCTCAGAGGGGTTGACTGACCTGCCCAAAGTCACACAGCTCGTCAGAGGCAAAGCTGGGAGTTAGTGCACATCTCTGCTAATCTGTGTGCAAGCAGCTGGTGTCAGGCCTGGCAAACAGTAGGCCCTCCGTGAATGGTAGTTTCTTTCTTCATAAATCTAGACCTCTTCTTCCCACTCTGCCACATTGTACATGCTTCTGGGATGCATTTCCTCGGCTTTTGCTTCTCTTTTTTCCTGAGGCTTTGCATTTCATCTGCATCTACTGGGCCAGCCATCCTCATTCTTAGAAGCTGGAGGCTGGAGTGGCCATCAGAGACCCAGTTAAAGCATTTCATTTGACAGATGAATAAACTGAGGCTGTGAGTGGGAAAGGGATTTGTCTGAGGTTATACAGTGAAGTAGTTGTTGAGCCGAGATTACCATTGAGAACACTTCAACTTGAAAGTCTAAGGCTCTCCAGCAGGCTGGAACTGAAGCAGAGTGAAGGTGCTAGCCCAAGGGAGGAGCAGGGCTGAGGGTGAGCACTGTCTTGTGGTTAGCATGACGAAGACCAGAGCATCTATGTAGGGCGAGAGGCAGAAACCAGGGGAGAGAGGGAGTTTGCTGCAGGGACCGTGGTGGTGAATGAGTGTGCAAGGTCTTTGCAGTGGAGATCTATGTCTCCTGGCTACCAAGAGGCTTTGAGTGCCGAGGGCTCTGCTCCTTGCAGGGTAAACGATGATTGGTTGAGTTTTATGGTGGAAGCGGCCTTGGGGTGCTGTCGACTTTGACCATGTTGTTGTTAGATGCCATTGAGCCAATTCCGACTCATAGAGACCCCATGTGACAGAGTAGAACTGCCCCATACAGTTTTCTTGGCTGCAATCTTTATGGGAGCAGATTGCCGGGTCTTTCTCCTACAGAGCTGCTGGGTGGGTTCAAACTGCCAACCTTTCAGTTAGCAGCTGCTTAACCATTGAGCCATCAGGGCTTCCAGCTTTGACATAGTGAAGGTAGATGGATACCTCAGCTTCCTGCTTAGGGCTGGGTGCTGTGGGTCAAATGGCAGCAGCACGTTTTCTCAAGGAGGCCTCTTTCAGGGCTGTCTAGGAGATGGCATCTCTCAGGGTGGATTTTGCTTCCTCTCAGAGGGAAAAGCAACGTCTGGAGGTCGGCGTCAGGCCCAAAGCAGCAGCTCATGCAGTGACTGTCGTGGTCTTTCTGCAGAGGTGCCTGGGGGTGAGTGGAATCGAGGGGTGAGACCCAGGTGGAGGAGATGTGGTGGCTTCAGGCAGAGAGCGCACCTCCCTCTGATCTGATTTAGAGGTATGGGATTTGAATAAAACAATTTCTGAAAAGGATCCTGCTGTCCCTGTAAGTTTGAAGACCACCGCTTTGGCCCCTGTTAATGCTGCAGAGACAGCATTAGATGGCATAGCCAACAGGGAGATTGTTGTTTGTTTAGTCATAAATTCACGAGGCAGTGTTGTGCTGGCACCTACTAAGCGCAGGGCCCAGCGTACAGGCCTGGGAACTGAGTCAGCCACAGCACAGGGTGAGTGAGATGAGCTTGCCGTCTACAGGAACTCAGCTTTTAGCTGAGTAAGCTGGACCCAGAAGGCTCCAGGAGGCTCTGGGAGGAAGCAGAGGAGCCAGCAGGGCCAATGGGGTGTTGGCTTTGGGCAGAGCCCGTAGAGGACCCAGCCCAGGACTCGGCTCTCCTTGTGCTCAGCAGGAAGCCTCACAGAGGCAGCAATGAGGAAGTGGCTCTGAGCAAGAACCTTGCAGTCCCAGGGGCTGAGCAACAGGTACTGTGGGTGCAGCACCTGTCTGCTCAGGAGCGCCTCACCCCCAGTCTATCTTTGGAAGGTAAGGCCCAGGTTTACTCAGTGAAACAAGTTCTTCTGGGCATCCCCTGACAACGTACTCACTTGGAGAAGTGCCCAGAAGAGCTCTTTTGAGAGGATTGCTCAGAAAGGATGTCTGGGGTTAGGTTGAGAGAAACACCACTGGTACTTAGACCTCAACAGTAGGTTTTGACTTTGGTTGGTTGGGGGCAGCGTAGGGTGGAATCATTGCCTCCTTTGAGACTCTGATAAAAGCTATGGGCTTCTCCCCTCAAATGTGTCCATATCCTCAAAATTTTGTATTTAGTTTTAAGGGTTCATGAGGCCCTAGGTTAAGATCTTCTCATGTTAAAAAACTTATCAGTTGTGAGATGTAGAAGACTTTATGTGTCATTTTATTCTACTCCTGGAAGTAGACGCAAGAAGACCCCAAGCAGTATGTGCCGGGAAGAGCTTTCGAACTTTGGACTCCGACAGACCTGTCTCGTTTCCTGTCTCAGCTTCATGTCCTGCTGGGGCTCCTCGGGCCAGCTGCGTAGCTTCTCGGAGCCTCAGCTTCCTCATCTTGAGACATAGTTGGAATTATAGGAGTGCTTCATTCAGAGTGCCCACCACATCAAAGGTGTTCTCTGCACATATAGTTTATTCTTTCTATGCTTCATTGGACTTTGGAGTGGCGGTGTAGGGAGACGGGGCAAGAGGACTTGGGACAGGCCATCTGGTAGGCTGAAGCCGCTGTGCGTTGAAGTAAAGGGGAAGCCAGGCGTCCGAGGTTACCTCTCCTTGGAATAAGTATGCCAGGACGTACTGTGATAAGCGTAGTAGTCCAAATATAAGTGAGTGGTTGGCCTGATAGATGGTATAAGGAAGACACCCCCACCCCACCCTACCCCATGAATCCTGCTGGCAGTGACGTCAGCAGAGGTGAAAGTGTATTGCAGATGCAAGATGGCTGATAGCCAGCTCTGGCTCTCTGAACCTCAGTTTCCTCACTTGCAGAATAGCCCTGATGGCCTCAAGCTCCAGCTCTGTAGTTTCGTGGTTGATGTGGCGCACACGCTGAAGCTACATGGGTGATGTGCGTTTTTCTAGGGACCATGTTTAGGCTCCCTTTGGGGCCCAATATCATTTGGTTGACCTTCCTCTGCTTTATTTCTGTAATCTGGAATCCTCCTTTGGGTTGCCAGTCCTCAGGGTGGGGTCTGGCAGGAATCCCTTCCCATCTCTCTCCAGGGGAGGTGGGAGCAGCTTGTCTTACACTAGGATGGAGGAAAAGGCTAGGGAGTAAGTGGAAGAGATGTCATCGGTGTGGGGGCTTTTTGGGGAGGTAAAAACAGGCTTTGAGGAGAGAGATGGGTCCCATTGCGCTTTGTAAGAGTTAGGACTGTCTCCCATCATGTCCCTGAAGAAGGTTTGGTTGGAGGGAGGTGGCCCCCGTCACCTCTGATCTCAGTGGTTTCTCTCTTGCAGGTGTGGGCAAGAGCAGTTTACTGTTACGTTTTGCAGACAACACTTTCTCAGGTGAGTGTTCCCCTGGGCTGCTGCCTGGGGATTTCAGTTTTTAAATTCCCTTCCCTGCCACCAGAGCACGCCGGCACTGCCTAACACAGAAACGTTCTTGGAAACTTTCTCATTTAGATGGCCAGAGGCAGGGAGGAGGAGGAGGCGTAGGTGAGAAAACCACCCCTTGGTCTCTCTTAAACTCTCCTGAGAAGCATGTAGCAGACCTGTTGTTTTCTCACCTAGGGTCGATTTGTTCCCTAACATTAAAAAAAAAAAAAAAATCAAAAAAGTATTACACAATAGTACACGCTTGTATAAAATTCGAAACAGCAAGTTGTCTAGGTGAAAAAAGTTGTCCCTTCACCTGACCCCTCTGCTGCCTGAGGAGCCTCTGTTCAGCGTGGTGTGTATCTTTCCAACTTTTTTCTGAGCTCTGCATGCTGTTTAGCAACGTGTCTTCCCCTCAGGATTCAAGGAACGTCCTTCCCCCTTGTCACCTATAGACCTCTCTGATTCTTTTGAATGCTGTGAAGTTTCCCTGAGGTGTGGATGGATTAAACCATAATTCACCAACAGTGCTCTTGATGGGTGTACCTTTGGGGTAGAGTCTCTTGTAAGTGATGTTACATTACTGGCGATACATTGTATATACAGTCTTGTAGCTGCGATACGTTGTAAGGATATTCTGGTATACTTGTACAGTCCGTTGCTATAGAAGTGGAGGTGCTGGGTCAGAGGCTATGTGTATTTAAAATTTTCTTAACCAAAAAAACCGAACCTGCTACCGTTGAGTCGATTCTGACTCAAAACGACCCTATAGGACAGAGGAGAACCACCCCTAGGGTTTCCTAGGCTGTAATCTTTACCAAAGCAGACTGCCACATCTTTCTCCCGCAGAGCAACTATTGGGTTCAAACCGCTGACCTTTGTGTTAGCAGCCGAGTGCTTAACTACTGCACCACAAGGGCTTCCTTCAAGTTTTCTT
Organism: Elephas maximus indicus; assembly: GCF_024166365.1. Classification (NCBI taxonomy): domain Eukaryota; kingdom Metazoa; phylum Chordata; class Mammalia; order Proboscidea; family Elephantidae; genus Elephas; species Elephas maximus. The sequence goes on along the minus strand of NC_064840.1, from coordinate 17,543,895 downwards.
GAGTACTGCCAAATTGTCTTTCCAAAAAACTGAAGGGGTTTGAAAGTGCCCCTGGCCAGTTTGAAATCAGTGCTGGATCTTAGTAGTTGCCTTCATTTTCGCTAAGCCGATAGGCAAAAAGTGGTGTCTCATTTAAATTTATATTTCCCTCATCACTGGTGAGGTTGAACATGCTTTCATGTGTCTCATACATCAGGGTCATTATAGAGGCTTTGGGTTGGGTTGGTGGCTCTAATTGAGGACCGAAATGTGATTATCTTGTGGAGCGCTCCCTGCGATGTGGTTGAGGGCAAGCTAAAAGTCACCTAGGGCCTTCTGATTATGGGGAGAAGTGAGTTTGGCTCTGCAGCACATGGGTGTGCTGTTAGGAAGAGTTGGATTCTCCATGCGACCTTGAGCCAGTGACCAAGTCTCATCTGTAAAGTGGGAGTAATAGGTTGGTGAGGATTACCTGATATCGCATGCCATAGTGCTTCTCAGTAAATAGTATTAGGCATTTGTTATTGTTATCTTCCGTTCCAGGATGATAACTAATGATCAGCTCCTGATTATACTGCTAAACATTTCTCTTTCTCTTTAACACCCTCTAGCTCCCCATCCAACCAGCTTCTGAATCTTGGAGGACTCTCTTGCAATCTTTCTCCTCATTTCTATTTCTATTTCTCCTACCACTAACTTAGTTCAGACGCTTGTGGGTTCTAGCTTGAAGCATTACAGCTCCTTTATAAGACTCTAAGTTCATCTTGATAATCTATGGTTCTGGATTAAGGTGCTTGGCTGCTAACCGAAGGGTTGGAGGTTTGAGTCCACCCACAGGCGCCTGGTGATCTACTTCTGAAAAATCAACCACTGAAAGCTCTATGGAGTGCAGTTCTACCCTGACACACATGGGGTCACCATGAGTCATGCTGTGTGGCTCTGGCAGTGTCCTCTGTTTAAAGACCTCAGTGTCCCTCTATCACCAGAGCAAAGTGTAGAGCAAAGCTTCCCCACCTTGGTACTGTTGACATTTTGGGCCAGGTAATTCCTTGTTGTGGGGCTGTCCTATGCATTGTAGGATGTTTAGCAGCGTCCCTGGCTTCTATCCACGAGAAGCCAGTACCACCCAATTAGTTGTAACAACCATAAATGTCTGATGCCCGCTGGGGGGCAGAATCATCCTCAGTTGCAAACCACTGGTTCATAGTGTTAGCATGACATTCAGAGGTCTTCATAACCTGTTCCGGTTTACCTTTCCAACTTCCTCATACTGTTTGTTCATTGTCTTGTTCTTTCACTCACTTTGCTCACTTATTCGTTCAGCTATTAGCTGTTTGCTGAGTGCCTAATGGAGCTCTGGTGGCACGGAGGTTAAGAGCTTGACTGCTAACCAAAAGGCTGGCAGTTCGAATCCACCAGCCACTCCTTGGAAACCCTGTGGGGAAGTTCTGCTCTGTCTTGCAGAGTTGCCGTGAGTTGGAATTGACTTGATGGCAATGGGCTTTGTGTTTTTTATTTTTGGAGTGCCTGGAGTCCTGGTGGCACAGTGGTTAAGAGCTCATTTGCTAACCAGAAGCTGGGCAGTTCAAATCCACCAGCCACTTCTTGGAAACCCGGTGGGGCAGTTCTACTCTGTCCTGTAGGATCGCTATGAGTTGGAATTGGCTGGATGGCAATGGGTTTTGGTCAGTAGTGCTGGGCCACACCCCTTGACATTATCCAGGACTGGAAGACTCAGACATGCTGGCTTGTTCTCTGAATGAACTCTGTTTGGGCTTTTGTATGAACTGTTTTCCTCTGTGTAGCATGTCTTTTCCCCACCTCATCTCAACCTTTGACATCTTAGCTCTTCTTTAAAACTAGGCCCAAATGTGACTTCTTCCTGGACACTTCCTTGATCTCTACCCACCATGACCTTTGGCCTTCCTGATATATTCACGACACTTTATTTTGCATACTTATTTTTGGGTATCTTGTCGCCTACATACTGAGTTCCAAAAAGAGTCTGCCTTTGAACTGCAAAAATGTCTGCTACATTCTAAGCAAAGTGTCTGCTACACTCTAAGTTCCCAAAGGAGCCCGAACATGTACTCTTAGTGTTGAGACCTTTGTAAGCCAGAAATTCTCCTCAAATCTGTCTTTTACAAGAGGCCCCAAGAGAGCCATCGAAAATGCAGGCCAGGCCCTGATTAAAACAGTTCAACGACCCCCACCACATGCAAGGTGAAGCCTGAGCGCTAAGATGGCACTCAGGCCTGAGATATGCCCTCAGCCGCCTCCTGCCTGCCTCACACTTCGTGCGTGACACCCCCCACCAGCCCTCCACACACGCACACATAGACACACACCGTTGCTATTTTTGTTACCCTTTTCTCTGCCTGGAACAGGTTTTCATACAGCAGGTCATAACCTGTTTGTGCCTTAGAAGTTAATTTTGTGGGTCATTAAAATTTTTCGAATAGAATAGAAAAGTTCAGGCTGCGTCATAGGTCTCTCCCCATTCTCATGGCCCAGCTGACAGTCCCCACCCTAACCACTGTGATTAAAGGAAGCCCCTCTGTCACATCAGCCTGTGTTACTGCCTTTGTGGCACTTTCATTTTTGGAAGCGGTCTTCTTTATCACTTTGTGGTAGGTTACCTTTTGCCCTCACCTGACTGTAGGCTCCATGGGGCAGGGACCTTGTCTTCTTTGTTCAGGGCTGTCTCCCTGCAACCCAGAACTGTGCTGGGTGCTCAGCGAGGGCCCTGCTAACATCATGGACTTGCTGTCACCCTTTTGGGCTCTGACAACTTGCCTTGTGTGTGCAGGCAGCTACATCACCACGATCGGAGTGGATTTCAAGATCCGCACCGTGGAGATCAGTGGGGAGAAAGTGAAGCTGCAGATCTGGGACACGGCCGGGCAGGAGCGCTTCCGCACCATCACCTCCACGTGAGTCTGCCCGGCGCTCCCGTTCATAACCCCTCCCGCCGACGCTTGGACACTGTTGTTGGATAGTGCCGTGGCATGGTAGAAATGTCCCTGGGATGGCTCACTGGGGCTCTTGGGAAGGGAGCTTGTTGCTGGCCACAGTTGGCTGCATCCTGAAGATGTGAGGGGTGGCGGGGTGCGGTGTGGCCACCACCCGTGGGTAGACAGTGACTGAGCACCTGGCTTTGGAGTCTCAAGGACAGTAACCGGGAACCTCAGGCCAGGCATCTCCCTTCTGGCCTTCAGGTCCTTTGAAATGGGGATAACCGTGGGATTTGCTCCACCAGGGGGTTGTGAAGTGCCCTGCCCGAGTGAACACTTAGTGACAGTCATTGCTGCTAGGTGTCAGTTGTGACAGCTGGGGTCTTGGAGGTGGCATCTCTGCTGGCAGGCCTGGGAGGACATTGGTGTGCGTGAGCCGTCAGGCCTTTCTCTGCTCTTACTGCCAAGCCCTGGGAAGCCCGCTCCCTGCAGCGGTCACCTGCCTTTGCTGCTGAGCGCCCCTTTGTGGTTCGTTGCTGCCACAGGAGGCAGAATCCAGCTCCAAACAGGAGCCCTGTGGAGGGACCTTGGATCTTGCTTGGACTGTTCATGAAACAGGTTCCGGGAAAGAGCAGGGGTTCTGAGGGCAGACAGTTGATGATTTCAGTCTCTGCTCTGTTATGTGACCTTGGGTTGTGTTCAGGACCTGGTTTACCGCTGAGTCCTGTGTGCAGGTATTTGGAGCTTTGGGCTTGACAAGGATTCTCTCCTCGAACTCCCTGACAGCCCTGTGCTCACCGCATCACCGTCCCCACTTCACAGACAAGCCAGCTTCTGAGAAGTGGCCCTGTGCCTAGCAAGTGGCAGAGCCGTGCTCTATATGGCAGTGGTCAGAGTAGCCGCCCATGTCTGGTGCATGGTAGTTGCTTCTTCTCTGGGAATCGCCTTTTCCTCTCAGCAGAGGAGTTCCTCAGCCCTGGGGCTCCCGGGAAGGTGCAGGGGAAGTCCCCAGCCAGAGAGCCCTTTCCTCCCTTTAACATGGAAACATGGGCAGACGTCTGACTGGCTGCCCATCCTGGGGCTTGGGATTGTCTGAGGAGTGGCACGTGTGAGGGGGAAGAGCCCTCGCCAGGAAGGAATTTGTGCTCGCGCCTTAAGCGGAGTACGTCACTGGGCAAGCCTGTAGTGAGCACGTGTCTCTTCATCTGTAGCTCCCCGTACACATATACACCAGGTGCAGCTCTCGGCAACTGCTGGCTGGTGAACTACCTGAGGAGAGTTTTCCTGGCCTGCTTGCATCTCAGCAGCTGCCAGCGGGGCTGAAGGAGAACAGCTGGGGTCAGGGGCTCTTGGGGCAGATGTCCATACTCTAGGCTGAGGACTGTGGCTCAGGCCTTTACCTACTTTATTTCATTTAATCCTGATACAGTGTCCTGTGATTGTGTCCATTTCACAGACGAGAAAACTGAGACCCAGAGAGGGTGTAGTGACTTAGCTTGGTTGGTAAGTGGAGGAGTCAGGATTTGAATTTAGGTCTGTGCTGCCCCAGGGAGAGCAGGGCTGGGAAAAGTGGCTATGTCAGAGCCTTCTGGCTAAAACCAACCAGAGAAGTCAGGACAGCAGAGAGTATTCGGCCTGTGGCAACAGAAATGCTGAGACCAGGCTAGGCGGCTGGGGGTCTGAGGCCCTTCTGGCTGAAGGAGCCATAGCCCCATCCCCCAGCTCCGTTCCTGACTGCAGGCTGGGTCGCTAGCAGCAGGCCTAACTGCCTCCTTCATTCTGTTTAGGATACTTGGAGGAGTTTCTCAGCCACCTGAGGGCAACACGTGATTTTTCCAGGGTGCTTTAGAAGGAGGGTGTAAAAATGGTGTGGCAGGGGCATCTGACCTCCTCTAACCTCACAAGGGGGAAGGAAAATCAAGATCAGCAGCCCAAAGCTGATTCCTATGAGGCAGAGGTCAGACATGCCTCCTCTCTACGCCATCTTTACCAATTCTGGACATCACCCGTCCCTCCCATGGCACTCTCAACTCCCCTGCAGGGTTTGATAATTTGTTGCAATGGCCACACACAACTCACAGAGCATTCTCACAGTTACGGGGTTTACTAGGGAAGGAACAGGTTACAATTCAGGTTCAGGAACACAGGATATAGTTCTATGATCAGGACAGTTTCTTCTCTTTGCCCTCAGCTGCTTGGGTAAGTGTTACTAAGCTCTTTTACCTCTGCCAGTAAGTGCCTGGAGCCACCCCAGACCTGAAGTCACTCAGGTCTCTTGCTCTGTGGGCTGGGAAGCTTACCACGTCGTCTCCTGCTGGTCTCTGGTTCTGCTGCCTCTGTTGCTGCATTTCCGTGCTGCTGCTTCTCGGCGTCTTACCGTTCTCAGTGTTATAGCTCTCTCTTTCTCTATCTCCTGGGTTTAGGAGGGTCTCAGTGCAGGAATCCCGGGTCCAATCTCCAGGAGATCTCCAGTCTCTTCTTATTGATGGTAGTTAGTCTCTCCCATCCCCTGCTCTGGGACTGGCTCTCTTTTAAGCCTAGCAGGATGGCAAAACTGACCAATCCCCTCATTAGGGTTCTATATACTCATTTGCATGGTCCCACCCCGACAGGGTTCCATAGACCTTATTTGCATTTTTAGCAAGCTGTCCAATCCCCTTGGTGGGCCACAAGCACCTTATTTGCATAGTCCTACCCAGTCATTGTGTGGGAGCCCCAAAGACCATGGCAAGAAGGGTCATATTAAATAATTCACTGCACAGCAGGCTACCCCCTGGCTCTTCTAGCTGTTGGCCCTTTCGTGTTTGAAGGATTGACTTCTCCTCCCAATCATTTTACCAGTCCAAAACAGTCATTAACGATCAGTCCTTCATTCAGGCGAAGAGTCTACAGGGTGAGAGTATTTGAGGACCAGCCATTTAGGTCTGCTGCAGGTGTCCACCTGATCTGGACAGGTTCTCCAAAAGTCATCTTGTCTTCACCCCTTCAGGCCTCTAATTTAACTGAGAGGAGATTTTTCCCTTGCTCTGAGCCTCACTAGGTATCAGCACAGCAAAACCTTTATAGGACTTTAGGTTCAGCTGCTGTACTCTAGTCCATCAGTGCCTCCCCGAGTCCACTCTTTCACAGTTACTGCTTCCACAGGTACAGTTTTTACAATCACAATGAACTGTGTGAACAGTCAGCACTCACAACTGAATCATATAACCTATCAGCATTTTCCCCCCACCCTCTGTTCCCCAGACCCGTAAGGAAAAGAGGAATCTATTCAGGGAAGCCCTCCATTGACCCCCTCATTTTGATTGTAAGCACACCCATGAAAGTGTGTAAGCCAGCCTCTTCATGCCTTTATCTCCCCCCATTTTAGACAGCCAGTGTTAAATTTCCCATCCCTATCAAACCCTGAGGAGACAGTCATGTTCCTTGGTTTAAGAATCTTTTGTTCCCGTTGGAACTCTTGAGTGTCTGCATCCATGAGCAAAGTCCAGAGCAAGCCATCAAATTGCAGCATTCCACACCAGCTCACGGTGTCAGACATCTTACTCTTTATTCGGTCAGGTTCTGGTCCGCTCAACCCTAGTCCCTGTGGACTAGGTCAGTGGGTACCAGCCATAGGCTCAGGAGCCCATACAACTCCCTGTACTTCAGACCAGCTAGTCCCTTCTGTCTCCCTCTCTGTCATCTCTCACCTCTGTGGGCTGCTAGGCCAACAGGGTACCAGTGGAACATGTCCAGACTCAGCCCATCTCCTCGTTGCTGTACCTCCTCCACTTCCACTCCTTGAGTGGACCCAGGTGGTCGCAAGTGAGCATGCCAGGCTGTCTACTTGCTGGCTCCCTTTAACTGCTAGTAGGAGTCTCTTCTGATGGGCACAGACTTTTCCTGCCTCAATGCACCTGAAGGCAAACTATTGCTCAAAATTCAGAAAGCAAAGCAGTCATTTTTTTTTTCCTGCAGGTCCTTCCTTCAAATGCAAATCTCCTGTTCTCAGCAGCTCTGGGTAGGTCTGCATGTCTTTTCAAATGCAAATGTCCTGACTGGAAAGATTCTGGGTGGGGTTCAGGTTTTCCACCTAAGCCCCTAGTACTCTACAGAGGGCTACTGCATTCAAACCAACAGCCTGTGTTTCCTTCCTGCAAATCCTAGTTCCCTTTTAGCATATCCAATCAAGTATTGGCTGAAGGCGGAGTTGCACGCTCTCTGTTATTTGTAATGCCCAGTATTCATTTCTATCACACACTTAGGTCTGCTTTACAATAGTACATTCAAATAAACACATAAACCCTTTTTAAAAACATTCCAGTTTCATCTCCATGCCTTGACTATCTTCCCATTCATATGCATATGGCCTCAGGCTTCTGGCTGGGTGGAACCAGATGACCTGGCCCCCTATCAATCCTCCCTTCCAACCAGCCTGGCACTTGCCCCAGCCACTCCAGGCGCGGCTTTTCTCCCCTCGGTGGTAGCATAACATCTCTCACTTTCCTTTCAGCCATTACAGATACCAACCAAGCAACCATCAGAAGTTTCACTTCCCACGCCCCTTTGTTCTTTCTCTAACAAAGTCTCATGCTTCTGTGAGTTTGGAGCCATTGCAGTGAACCCGGCTTGTGATGCCAACTGTAAGAATGGTGTAGCAGGGGCAAGAAAGGCGTGGTGGGGTCATCTGACCTCCTTTAACTTCACAAGGGGGAAGGAGAATCAAGATCAACAGCTCAAGGCTGATTCCTGTGAGGCGGAGATCAGACTTACCTCCTCTGTACGCCATCTTTGCCGATTCTGACACCAGCTACCTCTCCCAGTGGCAGTCTTTACTTCCCTTCTGGGTTCAATAATTCTTTGCAATGGCCACACAGAACTCACAGGCCATACTCACAGTGATGGGATTTATTAGGAAGAAATTTAAAAAAAAAAAAAAAAGTTTTTTTTTTTGATAGGTTACATTTCAGGCTCAGGAATGCTCAGGATATAGTTCTTCGATCAGGACAGCTTTTTCTCAGCTGTGCCCGCAGGCAGGCGTCTCTCTGGCCCTCCACTCCTTTGGCCTCTTGGGCCGGCCTGGCCTCAGCCCTGCCCTGGCAAGTGTTACAAAGCTCTTTTAGCTCTGCCGATAAGTGTGTGGAAGTGCCCTACTCCACCGGTAAGCCTCAGCCCAAAGGCGCTGAGCTCTCTAGCTCTGCGGTTCAGGGAGTCTAGCTCCGCTGAGTGCACAGACATCCTACTCCACCAGGGAGCCTCCTGTTCGAAGGTGCTCAGCTTTTTTGCTCTGTGGGCCAAGAAGCTCACTGTGCGGTCTCCTGGCTCTGCTGCCTCTGCTGTTGGTGTATCTCTGCTGCTGCTGCTTCTCGCTGCCTTGCTGTCTTTGGTGTTACAGCTCTTTCTCTCTGTCTTCTTGGTCTGGGGGATCTCATGCAGGGATCCCAGATCCAATGGATATGCTCTGCTCCTGTCTCTTCTTGGTGGTAGTCAAGTCCCCCTCCCCCGTCTGCTCTGGGATTGGCTCTCTTTGAAGCCTAGTGGGATGGCAAAACTGACCAATCCCCTTTGTTAGGATTCCATATACCTTATTTGCATGGTCCCACCCCCCACAGGGTTCCATACATCTTATTCACATATTTTAGCAAGCTGTCTAATCTCCTTGGTGGACCACAACACTGTATTGGCACTGTCCCACCCAGTCATTGTGTGGGAGTTACAAAGACTAGGGCTAGCAGGGCCATATTAAATAATTTATCGCACCACAGGAATTGACCCTACACCCCGGTAGCCTTGGCCAGGTCCCTAACGGCTGCCCTACCTGTCTCGGGGGCTGAGGGCACAGCTCCATCTTAGGTCCCTGACTCTGGCCCTTGGGGCAGGGACCACAGTGAGGGGTGGGCTCCCACAGGGCTCATGCAGCCGCCACGCATGATGCTGCCCAAAGACTTGGTGTCTCGGTGGCTGCTGGCGTCAGGGGTAGTGAAGCCTGGGAATGTTTCAGGAGTTTCGTGTCTTTACAGGGAGACAGGCAGTCAGAGTGTGGTAGCGTGACCTTGTCTGACTGGAGGCTTTAAAAAAAACTAAAGCTGCACCCTTTTAGCCCTGACGATCCTTGTCTCTCGTTGCTGCAGTTGGCTGACCCTGAGAGGTGCTGCTGGGGGAGGACCGAGGGGGAGGCGATGGTGGAGGTCAGAGGTGCTGAGGAAGAGGACCCCTTCGAGACCTGGGTCGGGCATCAGACCTGGGTGTCACCTCCCCTCTCAGCCTCATGTCCTCCCTGGTAAAGTGGCCATTGTAACACCTGCTGGACCAGGTTGTCGCAAGACGTAGACGGTAGCGGGTAGAATGTGCTTGGCAGCACCTGCTCCGAATCAACCTTTAGTGATTATTGACGGTGACGGCAGCGGTGAGCCAGCCTCGGCCTTGGCGCCTGGAAGCCCTGGTGCCTTTCCTGCCACAGCCCTGAGCACTTGGACACAGCCCCTTCCCTGGGCCTGGGAAGGCAGAGGTCCCGGGAGAAACCAGGGCTGTGTGCTGGCTCTGGGCCGTGGGCATTGTTGGCATCCTCGGTAGTCCTCAGCAGAGGAGAGGTTTGGGAACGCCTCCATGCTGGCACTTCCTTTGCTGGCTCGGGTTTGGTTGTTTGTTCCCATGGTTCCAGCATGTCCTCTGTACTGTCTCAGGAGCACATGGGCCACACCCAGGCCTGTGATGCCCAGGGGGGCGGGGGGGTGGGGGACACACGACCTAGTGCCTAGTCCCACAGGCTGTGTCATTGTGACGGCTCCCACAGAGCCAGGGAGGGCTGCATCCCTGAAAAGGCAAAGCCACGGGCAGAAGGAAGAGCCCGGGGAGAGAAATCTCATCGCCGTCTGAGGGTGGAGAGGCAGACCTAGGGGACAGGCTGGACTTGACCCAGAGCGGCAGGTGACGGCTACGGCTTCACCGCGTGTGAGCTGCTCAGGAGTCACCACCTTGTGATGACAGATGTCATCTCTTGTATTCCTCACAACCACTGAGAGGTAAGTATTAGTGTGCCATTTTATAGTTGAGGAAACTGAGGCTCAGAATGGTGAAGTAACCCTCCCAAGGCCTCACAGTCTTTCAGAGGTGGTGCCGGGGCTGGTTTTCTTCTCTGATCGGGCCAAGTGTATGAAGGGCTTGCCAGCAGCTGATGGGCAGGCAGTGAGGACAGGCTTGTACCCACCATTTTCTCTTGCCTCAGAACCGGGTTTGGAAGAGCAATGGTTCTCCTGGCGGGCTCAGGGGCTGAGCTCCTAGGCTCAGATGAGCCTTCAGAGGTGCTGAGGGCTGGCACGGGGGCAGCTGGAGGTCAGAAGAGAAGGCAGCCCTGCACCCCAGGCTCGTCTCCCTTTGTGGCAGCAGTTCTTAACCTCTGGGCCCTGAGAGGCCCCAGGATCATGAATCCCTGTGGTGGTTTTCCAGCAGCTCTGGGAAGGGCATAGTGCTGGGAGGGCACTATGAGGGGCAGCTCAGGGTGGGTCCATAGTGCTGGGAGGGGCTGCTGCCTGCCTTTGGGTCTGTGAAGACTCCCAGGGGAGGCAGAGGCCCCCTGCCTCCTCAATGTTGATGTCCTTTGTCCTTCTGGGCCATCTGTGTGGATGGGGACACAGTGCTGGCGGTTTGGCAGAGGGATGTTTTGTATCCTCCTCCCATCCAGACCTCGCTGAGCTCTCAGGCTGTGAGGTCTGCACGTTTGGGATAATGAGCGCACCTGGGATCCTCTCTCCCAAACCGTCCCTGCCTGCCAGCCCCCAGGGGAGCAAAGGCAGACTTTGCCGGGGTGTTCACAAATGGTGCATCTTCTTGGAGTGGCATTTTACTAAAAAAAAATTTGAAGAGAGAAAACTTTTTTTTGAATATTAAAACAAGCACAGTGGTAATATGATGTCAAATACTAAAGTTGCCTGCATTTTAGAAATAAAACAAGAACTTCAGAGTGTTTTCATGCCAGGGGTAGTCTCTCAAGCTCTTGGGTTAGTGCTTCTGTTCAGCCCCTTGGGCTCACTGTTCCCCGCTGGGGCCTCGGTGGTGAACTGTGAGGGTGCAGGGCTGGGCCATGCGTCCTTTCCTGTCGCCCAGGGTGTGATTTAAGTGAGGCCACGAGGCTGGGTGGAGAGCCTGGACTTGGGGTGGCTTGTGCGAAAGCTCTTGCCCAGGCGGAAGCTCTGATACAGACCCTGGCCCTCCAGGTATTATCGGGGGACCCACGGGGTCATCGTGGTTTACGACGTCACCAGTGCCGAGTCCTTTGTCAACGTCAAGCGGTGGCTTCACGAAATCAACCAGAACTGTGACGACGTGTGCCGAATATTAGGTGAGACCACAGCCAGAGGAGGGACGGTGGGGTGGGAGGTGGTGGGGTGCCCTGCAGGGCCGGGTTCACTTTGCTTTGTCTTGAAGTGGGGAACAAGAATGACGACCCCGAGCGGAAGGTGGTGGAGACAGAAGATGCTTACAAATTCGCCGGGCAGATGGGGATCCAGTTGTTTGAAACCAGCGCCAAGGAGAATGTCAATGTGGAGGAGGTGAGGCTGGGCTGAGGCCCTGGCTAGAGCCGGGCTTGGGGAGGTAGTGGTGCCTGGCCCTTCTCTACCACCCTCCCCTCCTCTGCCCACTCCAGACTAGCCTGTCAGGACATCGAGGGGCCAAGAGAATGTGTCACAGTAACTGCCATTTACTGAGTGTCTACTGTGTGCCAGGCTTTGTGCTGAGCACGCTGAAGGTGTTAGGTCATTTCTTGTTTATTTAAATAATATTTTCTGTGTGTTTTTGGTGAAAGTTTACAAAGCAAATTAGGTTCCCATTTGACAGTTTCTGTACAGATTGTTCAGTGACATTAGTTATATTTTTCACGAGTCAACATTCTCCTTGTGTTCTGGTTCCGTATCTGTACTCTAGTTTCCTTGCCCCCTGGGTTCTCGTCTTTGCCTTAGAGTAGTTGTTGACCTTTAGTGTTAACGCTTTTCTCACCAGCCTTCTGATGTAGGTGTAATTATGCCCACGTTTCACATAGGGAAGGTGAGGTTCCAGGTGGTGAAGTAACTTAGGGAATATCACCCAGCTGTCAGTAGTTCAGTTGAAGCTTAGACGTGTCCCTCACCAAAGCCACGCATAGCTTCCACCCTGTCCCCTGTCTCGCTGCCCGTCCCCTAGCCACACAACTGTCACCTTTTCTGCTCTCTGCTTTTCCTGGGCCTTGGCCTCCCTGCAGAGACCAGGCTGGTTCCCGTGGCTTCCAGAACTCATGTGGGTCCCCGCTGCCAGCTCCAAGGCTCCTGAGGGTACACAGAGTGCAGACTGGGCGGCCGAACCACCAGCTCAGGCAGCTCCCTTTTTTGCGTCTGCTGGGCCTGCTGAAAGCAGTTGTGATTCTGTGGGAGAAAAACCAGACCTGTTGCCACAGCCCAGCCTGGGCCCACTCGCCGGCCTTAGGAAGGTCCCGCCTCACTGATGTCTGGGTCCAAGGCCCCGGAGAAGTTGTCCTTCCCACTGCATCCTGGGACACGGCCCGCACAGTGGTGGGAGCCCAGGCTCCTGAGAGTGTCAGACTAGTCAAAATACTGGCCTTTCCACATGGGGCCCAGGCGGCGGGGACTCACCTCCACACTCCATCTATTCTTCCTGTGAATTGGGGCAAATGAGAGTTCCTGCCTCCCAAGTTGTGAGGATTAAATGAAGTAAGTTCTATCACCAGTAAAACCACTTGCCACCAAGTCGATTCTGACTCCTGACAGCCCGGGTATGTCAGAGTAGAACTGGGCTCCATAGGGTTTCTGGTGGTGATTTTTTGGGAAGTAAATTGCCATGTGTTTCCTCTGAGGTGCCTTTGGCTGGACCAACCTTTTTGTTAGCAGCCCAGCTTGTTAACCGTTTGCACTACTCCTAAATTATGTCCTGTGAGTGCTTTGTAGATGTTGGCCCAGCTTTTTTGTGCCTCCTGCTACCACCACCACCACTACTGTTGTTCTCCTTGACTGAGGTGTGAAGGAGAGGACTGAGAATTAGTACATCAAGTTTCCTGGATCCTGACATTGGAAGGACCACTGGGTGTCCTGGGAAAGGCTCTAGGCAGAGGACCTCAGGCCCTGTGTGCAGTGAGGTGATAGGAGCAGGCAGGGAGTGGGTCCCCCCATCCCATCCACAGAGCAGGCAGGCAGTGGGTCCCCTCTATCCCATCCACAGAGCAGGCAGGCAGTGAGTCCCCCCATCCCATCCACTGAGCAGGCAGGTGGTGGGTGTGCCCGTATGCCATCCACAGAGCAGGCAAGGTGGTAGGTGCCCCCCAGTCCCATCTACATTGCAGGTAGGCAGTGGGTCCCCCCATCCCATCCACAGAGCAGGCAGGCAGTGGGTCCCCCCCATCCCATCCACTGAGCAGGCAGGTGGTGGGTCCCCCCGTATGCCATTCACAGAGCAGGCAGGCGGTAGGTGCCCCCCAATCCCACCCACATTGCAGGCAGGCAGTGGGTCCCCCCATCCCATCCACAGAGCAGACAGGTGGTGGGTCCCTTTGTCCCATCTGCAAAGCAGTTGCACCTTTATTTGTCTTGTCAGGAAGATTCCAGCTACGAGAGAGAGGTTCTTTCTCTCCTTGAACAAAAGAGACTGGAAAATCCCTGAGAGATGAAGTGACTTCCCCAAACCCACCCAGCTTGTGTGGCTTTGGTGTTGCTCCTTTCTGACCTTTAAATGAACCACTTCACCACCACCTTCTAGAAAGGGTGTAGACGGCTGCAGCCAAGGACACACAGACACAAGATTAGCCAGTAGGACTCGGAGGCCGCGGCCAGACAGGCCGTCTGGGCTGAGGCCACCCCATCTCCTTTCCTTTCCACAGATGTTCAACTGCATCACAGAGCTGGTCCTCCGAGCAAAGAAAGACAACCTAGCGAAACAGCAGCAGCAGCAACAGAACGATGTGGTGAAGCTCACCAAGAACAGTAAACGAAAGAAACGCTGCTGTTAATGGCCCAGCCAGGCCACTTGCAGGGACTGCACTGTGGTCACTCCCAGCCCGAGGCCTGCGGGGGGCTCCTCGGGGGACAGTCTCAGTTTCGTGCCGTTATTTAAAGATTTCTCTCCACGTTTTTGTATCTGGAGGCGCCATCGGCACTTCCTTCCTTCTTCCCCCCCTTCGAGTGCCAAGAAGGTGTTGGACAAACCTGCCTTTCCCTGCTGGTGCCCCCTGCCCCGGCCCAGGTGTCCGGACCTGGCTCGGATGCTGCCAGCGAGTGGACGAGTCACCAGTCTGTACATAATGTATATTGCGTTAACCAGCTGCACCCCCTCGTCCTGCTCTGGCTTTTGCGTCCTTAATGCCAGCCTGCTGCAACAGACCCTCACCCCACCCCACCTTCCTGCCAGCAGCTTCCTGAGGAGGCAGGACCACGTCTGGCTACGTCTTCTGCAACCTGGGCAGGGGGAGTAGCCGCCCTGTTACTTCTCCCCTGTAGGCTGTCGGCTGCTGTCCCCGGCATTGACTCTTCTCCAGGGCCTGTGTCATCTCCGAGCCTGCCCGCTTCCCCTGACCTGTAACCATCTGGCAACTGGGAAGCCAGGCCTTGCGTGAGGCCTGGGGGGCCCATCAGAGGCCTCCCTCTGCCGGCCCCAGCCCTTCATTCCACAGAGGATGGCAGTCCTGCCCTTTGACCTCCCTGTCTCCTCTGAGCCACAAGCCCGGGGGAACACAGGCTTCTAATTTATACCAAAACGTTTCAGTTCCAACAGAAAGGTAGGGGTATGTTTGTGCAGGGATACGGCCTGCCGGAGGGCTAGAGGAGCATTATTTTAACAGATAAAGACAATTCAGCCAAATCAAATGGACGAAGTTCCTCACGCTGCTTTTGTCTCCCTGGAGTTTGATTGGCACAGCATCAAAAGTTGGGGCCTCCCCACTTTGGGTCCATTGTTTTAGAAAAAGTGAATGGTTTCCTGTTCTTGTGGGGCTGGGCTCTTGGCAGAGTAGGTCCGCCCTCCTGGCAGTTGCCTGGTGAGGAAGGAAACGGGGCCTCCCACCTGGTCTGTGGTCAGTCCAGGGCCCCCACTGGAGTTCCTGGGGCTACAGTGTAGCACCGGGCACCTTTGAATGTGGGTCGCGGTGGAGGCTGCTGGACTGTGGGGACGACACCTCTGAGCTGGGCTGACAGGCAGCCTTGGATCACTGACAGACTTTTAGTACCAAGATGGCATGAGGATTTCATAGTGGGTGGGGAGGAATGGTAGCCGGCAGCTGCCAGTACTGACTGGCCCGGTTCCCTGGAGGAAAAACCAGGGTCATCTGCACTTGATACTGCTCCTCCTCCCTCCCCTCAGGACACGTCCTTCACCTTTCCCTGCAGAGGATCACGGAACCTGGGAATTTCACCACCGGGATTTGATCTACTCGATTTCCTTCCCTAGGTGATTTCCAGGCAGAGTCCTGATTGGACAATCACATCATGGCTCACACTGCAGATTCTCCATGTAAACACTGTTGGATGGGTTTTTAATCAATAAAAACTGGGAGTTTCTTCTGACCTGTCTCTCCACTTTCCCGGCTCCCAAAAGCCTGTGGCTCTGTGTGACAGGCCCCACTGTGGAGCCACAGGATGGGCTGGGGAGCTCTGGGGGCTGGGGAAGGTGGCTGCCCGGCCACCACCAGCTGGCAGCCCAATCTGGTCTGGGGGAGCCGAGAGCAGAAGCCTGGCCGCTGTCCTCAGGACCGTCCAGGCAGAACACGGGTGCTGTTGGGACACAGAGCTGGGGGCTCTGTGGGGAGGGTGGGCATACTTCTGAGCATTCAGGTGAAGCCAGCATGGGAGTGCTTGCGAATTCACACAGTGAGGGGGACCTGGGAACCTCCAGCCCAGGCAGGGAGCCCCCAGGGCTTCCGGTCACTGTATGTCCAGCCCCGGGTGGTATGATTTGGGGACGACAGTGTGCTGTCCCCTGAGCGTCATACACAAAGGGAGGGGTGACGGGTGGGGTGGGGGACTTATAGGGCTGGGCCGACGTCCTGGTGGACCTGATGTGAAATTTCCTGTCAAACAAAACTTTTAAATGGTTTGCTAGGATTATTTCTGTATTGAAAATTTCTAATTATGCTTTTTAAAAAAATACTAAAAATAAAGGTTCAAGCTGCCACATTTTCTTCTAGGGTCTGTTTTCTCTCCTCCAGCTGTGCTCTGGGTGGGTCCGGCTTGTTTGTTCTTGGGGAAGGCCTGCACAGGTGCCTGCGAGGCCCTGGGCCACCTTACAAAGCCAAGTCCCATCTTCTCTGGGCAGGGCTGGTTCAGGGCTGAATTTCCCCTCCCCTGATGCAGTGGCCAGGGCACATGTACTAAGATGCTCGGGCCAGCTCTGTGTCCCGTCTGCATGCCGGCAGGGTATAGTGGAAGCCTTTGCCCTGAGCAGTTTCTGGCTCCAAGCTTCTGACGAGCCTGCTCTGGGTGGGATGCAGAGCTGACAGTTCCTGACTGCTGGGGACCCTGCAGCCACTGGCGGTGAGCCCAGTGCCTGTGACCCCGGCTACCAAAGCAGCTGTCACCGACCGGAGGCCTGGAGGGCAGGATGCTGCCACCTCAGGAGGGAGGCCTCTTCTCAGCTGAACCCTGGTGGGCACCAAGGTGTGAGGTGCTTCCAGTGTGGGTCCTCTACTGCCACCTCTTCTCAGCCAGGGCCCTCCTGAAATGCAAGCTGCAGCCTGACCAGCCAGCACCTCCAAATACTCAAAAACCGAGGCAGGGAGCTCTGTAGAAATTCATTTTATTCTTATTCAGACTATTTTCAAAAGAAGCAGTGATGCGCTGTGTTTCTAAAAATATGCCTTTATAGATTTATATATAATATGTATATTATAAAATCCATATATGTATTTACATGATTGCTACATACAAAAGTTACAGCACTGTGGTATGTACATATCTATAGTTACATTCTCACCACGCCCTGCTGCGCTTTCCTGGCTCTGAAGCAGCTGCAGGCAGGCACCCAGCCCGTGACCTGACTTGGGGCCTCAGCAGAGACAGTGGGTGGTGGCTGCTGAGGAAGGAGCGGAAGCCCCAGGTGCAGGGTCATTCCTTCTGCAGCCCCGGGCAGTGTCTAGAGCCACGGAGCTCCCAGCAGCCGGGGCTGCCACGGTGCCCCTGCCCACCCCACGGTGCTGATGCTGCCTATGTGGCTGGGGTAGCTAACCACAGACCCCTCTGGGGCTAGTCTGTGGCCTTGACTTACTTGGCCGGGTTAAGTACACATGGGGGCAGGGGGCTTCTGGGGGGAGGGGCAGGGCCTGTCCCAGCTCCAGCCCCATGAAAGGGAAGGGCTGGGTGGCTGAAGCCTGCAGAGAGCCAGAGAGAACACTGCCCACCCAGTCCCCAACTAGGGGGCAAGGATGCCACTGGAGGAGGCTGGGGAGAGAGAGCCATGGCTCCCCGAAGAGGCCCTTCTTCCTCCCTGGGGCTCAGTGCGGCCTCAGCCAAGCTGGGGCTGAAACCCGTGGCTGAGCCAGAGAACAGCCCTTGGCCCTGCTGCCTTAGGCTCAGTCTCCCGCGGTGAGCTGCCCCGGCAGACTGGCACCTGCCCAAAGGTGCTGGGCCCGGAGCTGTGCCTGGCAGAGCCGCATGCATGTGGGTGAGGGGCCCCTTCCTCACCCCTTTGCCAGGGTGGAGTGGCTCAGGCAGCAGGGGGTGGGCGGCCTCCTGGGGCATGCAGAGAAGGGCCTCCGTCTCTTTTTGCTCCCCCGTATTCAGAAACAGAAGGGCAGCAGTACCTGGGGCCTGGGTGCTGGAGCACTGGGATGGGGGTGGGGGTGGGGGTGGTGTGTGACCTGCAGGTCAAAATGGCAAAGCTGAGCAGGGGCAGCTCTGGGGCAGCCTGAGCTCTGCTCATACCAGATGCTGGGGGCACCCAGGCTTGGGCTTGGCCCTGCGGTGGGGACAGGGTTTCTGCCTGTCTCCCTGTGGAGGGCACCCTTCAGAGGGCAAACCAGGCCAGCACTCCCACCCTGGGTCTCTTGCAAATGCGGAGCCCAGGCCTCCAGAAGCCCTCGTGGGACAGTGTGCTGGGTCCTGCTGCACCCCTTTTCAGTGCCTCCATCCACCCACCCTTGGTGGCCTGGCTCCTCCCAACTTAAATTTTCCTGAAGAACGAGAAGAACCGTTTGCCTTCAGTGGCGCCAGGCTCATCCCCCCGCCCTGCGCCATGGCCCCTGGAGAAGGAAGATGCCGGCAGACTCCGCTCCTTCAGATGCTTGTCCATCAGCTGCCGGTCAATGACCCTGTGCATGTCATCCTGCGAGGGGAGAGTGGCAGGCTCAGCAGGGACTTGGGCTTGGGGCCGGGGACGGGGGTCAGGGAGGTGTCAGGTGATGGAAGGATGTGAGATGAGGATGAGATGAGATGAGTGAGGGTCACAGCCAGGGCTGCCCACCAGGAAAGAAAGCAGTGAGGTGTGGGAGGCACGGGACAGACAGGTGCCCACGGCACCAGAGTCTCCTCAACGGGGCTGGTTCTCCTTGCTGGTGTGATCCTCTCCTGCCACCTCCCCCTCAGTGGACACTCAGACTGTCTGTCCCTAGAGGCCCAGAGAACAGCTGCAGTGTCCCCGCCTCTCTCCCTCTGCCTCCCCAGGGGCCCTTGGGGCTGGCTGGGTGCCTGCAGCTCTGGTCGCTGCCCCGACCCCTCACCCATTCTCCCTCCGCTGCCCCTCTCCCCAACCCTAGGGAGACCTTAGCCAGCTAGCTCTCCTGACGGATGACCTGGCCCCAGGGACTTCTGCTCTTTTCCTTCCTTTGAGTTATTTCTGGTCTGAGCTACTAACACCCATATCCCACAGGCAAGGAACAGGAGGCTTCCTGGGTGCTGCACTCCTTCAGTCCTCCCCAGTGCCTGATCTGTGGCAGGTGCCATGGGGCGCGCCATCTTCTGGGGGTTGTCCTGCTATTTCCTTTGGCTTCATCCTCTCCAATTTGTTGAAACTGTAGAAAATGTCCTCCCCAGCTCAGAGAACAGCCGTGTTACCCACAGCGGGGCTTCGGCACTGAGCAGCTCCATTCTCTGTGTCCTGGTTGCTCAATTCTGAATCTGTGTAAGACTCCATTTGACAGAGGGTTCTGCCACTAACAGAAGCCTCTGCTTTAGCAACATAAACAGCCCTGTCTGATTAGCGTCAGCAGCGAACAGCCAGCGAGCATCTGCATGAGTCCTCCAGCCTTGAGCCAGGTGGTCTCTCTGGGACGTCCTGGTGAAAAGACACTGAGATCTTTGGCTAACACCTGTCCTATCAGCAGTTCCACCCATGCACAGGTGAGGCCTGCATGGGGGTGGTGGGTACTTCCTGAGTCCAGGCAGAGGGCTCCGTGCCTTTGAGCAGCCCCTCACTTGAGGGCAGGAAGCTGGGCACCTATGTCACCTCCAGGTTCTCACCCCAAATCCCACCACTGGTGTTACTCAAACGTCTTTGCACATTTCAGTGTGTAACAGAGACTTCCCTGAGCAAGTCACCAGGTGGCCGTGAGTGTGGCCCTGCTCCATCACCTCCTCACTTCCTCCCGTCCTGCTATCTCCCTGTCCTCTCCACCCTTCCTCTTCACACTCAGGTCCCTCCCATTCCCTCTCCCTTTCCCCCTGTCAGATCTGACACGCAGCTGCTGGCCGATCCACACAACTAGAAGACACAGCCCCTGCTGCTCAGGAGCCCCGCGGGCATCCTAGGCCCAGTGCCTGCACCTGGGCCCTGCTCAATACAATTGACGTTGTCAAGTGCAGCACAAGAATACCGAAGGGCCCTTTGGAAAGAAAGCCTTTCCAAGCTGACAGTGTTTTCGCTGGCACATTGCAAACTGCAGTTTTATACTTTAAGCAAGTTCATCAAAGTAATTCCATGAAATACATAATTTTAAAGATTCACACACACACACATGCGTGTGCTGCTCCTAATTTCACATCTGCTATTACTTCTGTGGGCAAAACACGGTATTTCTGGGAAAGGGTTACTCAGCGCTAGGCCTGAGCACCGGCCACGTGCTGACGAGGCCCCCACTGGGTAGGATGATGACAGAGGGAGGGAGGCTGGGGCTTGATGGCATGTCACACTGCACAGATGACGCCAGGCTCGGTACAGACACAGTGGTGACAAGGGGAGGCGGCAGGGGTACACGGTGATGGCTGGAGATGGGATGCAGGCTCAGTCTCACCTCAAAGGCAGGAGGGGTGTACAACTAAAGCTGTTGATACGGGAACTGAGAAAGGCCACTAGATCAGAAACCAAAGGAGCCAGATAGTAAAAAGCCCTGAGGAAGCAAACTGCAGCCAGGAGAGAAGAAAGAAGAACAGGACGGTGAGCCAGGGCAGCCGGGGACCAGCAGTCCGTGGCGGCACCTCTGCCAGCTTCACGGGCTGGGCGGTGGGACCCAGGGCAGTGGGACCTCAGCGGGACAGGCACTGCTAACCTGCCTGTGGTAAAGCTGCCAAGTGGCTTTTCACCTGTCTGGTTCCGTTTTCTTGGGGAGAAACATTACTGGTCACACTCATATCCTGCAACTGTATACCTCATCCACATCCACACAAGGCCAGTCCCAGTCCCAGCCCTGAGAAGCGCTGCAGGACCCTGAGCACAGCAGTCCTACAGTGCCTTGCAGTGCTCTTGGGAAAGAGAAGTTGGCCTTTGAGAAGGGCAGGGCAGCAGCTGCCAGCGCCTGAGAGCTGCCGAACTGCATCCAGCTGCGAACTCTCATCCATCACACGGGCCTTCCTGGGCCCTCCACGTTAACAGCTGTTTCTTTCTAATTTAAACAGAGCAGAGAATGCCAGCGGCAGGGGGAGGCCCCAGTGCCACATCTGGAGGCCACGCCAGCCCCAGCTCAGTAGTCTGGGGCTTGCTGCTCTTGAAAGCATCAACATTCTTCTCCAGACACAGGAATGTGAGCTGTAGATTTCGGCAGGTGAAGACTGGGGTCACTGCTCACCAGTCCCATGGGACCCTCCAGTAACAACCTCTCCACACTGCCTGAGGCTCAGAGACCCCACTGGAGCCTTGCCTTCTCTCCCCGGGGCTGTGGGCTCTCGTTTACCTGCCAAGCCTCAAGCTGCTGCGAGAGGTTCAGTTTCTGCTGAATGGCATCCAGCAGCTGGCTGTTCAGAGCCATCATATCCATCCTGCACTTGGTGAGTTCCAGCTCCACAGCATTCTTCCTGAAAACAGACAAGCCAGGGTAAGCATGGAGACCCTGTCCCAGAGGATCTGCAGTCCACAGTAGGGGGGGACAGGCCCTGACCCCCAACTCCTAACAAGCCCCTGGTAACTGTAACAGTAACTGATGTTACTTGTAGAAAGTTTGCAACCTGCTTTCACTACACATCCTCCCAATTTTTATAACTAAACTGTAGGTGAAGGGATTATATGTTAGCTCCACCTCACAGATGCAGAAAGAGAGGTTCAGTGTGGTTAAAAGAGAAAGATACCTAAGTCAGGACTGGAATCCAGAGGAGACCAAAGGCCTCACACAGCACAAAGGAGCTACTAATCCTTCCCCCAAACAAATATGTCAGTCCCCACTGGAAGGGAGGGTTTGTCCTCCTGCTATAGGGAGGGATTCCTTTTGACCAGCAATTCCCCTATTAAGGGGTTTGCCTTAAAGATACAGAAGTGTGCAAAGGCAGTCACACATGGTGATCCCCATAGCTTAGCCAATCATCATATGCAACACTTAGGGAACTAAAAAAAAAAAAAACAGTAAATTATGGGATGGTACGCCATCACCAGTGAGAACCAGGACACTGACTATTTACTGACAATGGAGAAATGTTCACGACGTATTGTTGAGCGGAGAAAAGCACCCAACACAAGAACTAGTACGATATCAGTTTTGCACGGTATTTGAAAGACATACACAAAAATGTCGCACTGGTATCTCTGGGTAAGGATCCCCGACGGGGAGCCCCTCCCACACACACGGTTGCATTTTCACGTTTTGTACGTGTTACACGTATCACTCTGTTCATATTCCCCAACATTCCTGACTCTTAGTTTTCAATGCAAAAAATGAGGTTTTTTTGGGGGGGGGAGCGTGGGATAAAGTGGGAGGGACTTGGATGGCCCCTATAGAGGCTGCATTGGTTGCCCGGTTGCCAAAGCGTCTGGTAGCCCTTGCCCTCATCTACCGCTACCGCGCTTGTTAGAAAAAAGCTCACAAAAATGTCCTCGTTGCACAGGCCCAGCGACCAACGCGCCCTCTCGCCCCTGCACGGGCGAGGACAGCTAGAGGACCCGTCTGCGGAGGCCTCGGGCACGCCAACTGCACTAACAAAAGCGCAGCCGGAAGCAGGAGCAGGCGGGCCCCATTAGTAAAGCGCTCAGGCCACCACCGTGACCAGCACTGTGACTAGCACATACTCTCTGGCCTCATGACCACCGAGTCATCAGTCACCCACCTGCACCCCGCCCCCCTCTTTCCGGAGCAGGCGCTCAGCCAGCGCCCAGCGCCCGCGTCCGCCCCGCCCGCACTGCGCTGCGGTCTGCGGCGATAGGACCCGGCCCCTCCAATGAGCGTCGGGGTCTCAGGCGCCGCAGGCCGCCTCCGTCACGCCCGCTGCTATTGGCTGGCGGCAAACAGCAGCCCTCGCCGCGCGGTACCGGTTGCCATGGACGCCCATCCCGGCCGCCCCCGCGGCCAATGGACGTCAGAACAGTCTCCCTGGCGCCTCACGGCGGCTGCAGCCTCAAACACTTCCGGGCGTCTCCCGGCAGGTGGCGCCACGAGCAGCCTGGAGCCCCGGAAATGTGCTGACTAACGCCCGGGAGAGAGGGGCCAGCGGGACCAGAGGGGCGAGGTCCAGCAGCGGCCCGGCCTCGGCGCTGGGGGCCCTCCTTCCTTCTCGGGAGCCCCCGGAGACGGGGCCCGCCTTGCCCACCTCCGTACCCTGGCTTCGGATTGCACCCTCGGGATCGTTCGCTCACTAAGCATCTTGGTCCTTGTCATTCATGAGAAATCCCAGACAGGGAGAGCTAAGCTACGGAAGCTGCTGATCCCTGCGTTAATCACGTTTTAAGACAGGAATATTTCTAAGTGCTAGCAGAATCCCTTACTTAACTGGAACCACGAGTAATCGTCTCCTTTTTGTTTTTGTGAGGCAGATTACTAGTCCCACGTTTTTGCTTTTAGTGAAGGTCTTTCACCTGCAAGAGAGAATTATGCGACTTTTTAAGGTACACCTTAAGGTTCCTGCAGCCCAGTGTAGGCTAGGAAGCTATGTTTCTTGGGGGATTCTCAGCCCTGACTGCCCATTAGAATCTGGGATGTGGGTAGATGGGGAGGCTTTTAAGGAGCAGCCCCAACCCCAGAGATTCAGATTGAGTTGTTCTGGGCAAGTCCAGAATGATTTTAATGTGCAGCCAGGATTAAGAACCTGAGATGATGGAGAGGAAAGTGTATTGTAAAATCTGAAGTCCTGTGCAAATGTGGGTGTGGCTCCCCCTTAAATGACTGCTCAAGTCTGTTGTCTCAATTACCGTACACCAAGTTTCATTTGTAAGGAGCAGAAAAAGAACCATTCTGGAGTGATCTGACACCCCAGCCCTCTTCCCACAGGGCCTGCCCTATGCTACTGGGGTCCAGGAAGAGCAGGGGCCTCATTCCAGAGTTCCGCCTACCGGGAGCATCCTTCCGGGGATGAGAATTTGCAGATCGGATCAGCTAGTGTCAAGGGCAAGCATTACGAGGCTTCATGTAGGTTTGGTGGCTTCGTCCCTCACCCTGGCGGCAGAGATAGGTTCCATTTTCTTGAGGGGGACTGGACAACTTATTCCTTCTCTCCTGCACCCCACCACTCTCTCTGGTTGTATCTCCCACCTCGTGTGCTGATGCCAGAGTATGGTCAGATCTTGACCCTCAGCCCTAGGCTTGCGTGTTGAGGAGAATCCTGACTTGCTGGGCCCAGCTCAGCCCACCAGACATGTTTGCATGGGGGCTGGGGCTTGGGGCACGAACCCTCCACACCCCACCCCAGCAGGCAATGGTGCCTGGTTCGTTTCCTCAGCTGTCATCCCTTTTCCTCTGAGGGTTCAGGGTAAGGTCTAGGACATGATTTGGGATTCCTGCTGGTCCCTGCCAGTATGGCAGCCTCAAATCTTAATCTCTGTTCTGCTTTCCTAGCTGATCGTAGGTGACCAGCCAGCCTGTACTTCTAACTTTATTCTGCTTTTTATTCCCAATGGGCTTCCATAATAATAATAATAATAAAAATAAATAAATAAATAAATAAAAATAATAGTGCCTTAATTTTACCATTTTATTACATAACTGTAGCAAACCATACCACTCGTTGTTATTTGTGAAGGTATGTGCCCCCTTTCCTCCCGCCCCTCAGATTGCACTGCTATTCAAGTATTCGCTAATTATATATAACATATTTTATATATTATAAACATATTTATATAAAAATAAAATTGGGAAGCTCTCTAAAATATATGAAGTGAAAAAAAGCAAGGCATAGAGAGTATCATCCCAGTGATGTTAAAAAAGAACAAGAACTATGTTGCATATAAGGGGCTCTGGTGGTGTGAATGGTTTTTGCACTTGGCCGCTACCTGAAAGGTGGTTGGTTTGAACCCCACCCAGCAGCTCCGCAGGAGAAAGATCTGGAGATCCACTCCTGTAAAAATTACAGCCAAGAAAACCCTATAGGCAGTTCCACTCAGGCACATGGGCTCATTGTGAGTCGAAATGGACTCTAGGGCACCCAACCACAACAATATTGCATAGCCTCCTACGTATGCACAGGAAAAAAATCTGTAAAACGCACACACCCAACTTTCAAGAGTGGTGTCCGTCTGCGGAGAAGAATGCGACTGGGGGCGAGGCGGGTAGTAGGCAGCCTCTAGCTTTTTACACTTGTAATTGTGCAGGATTTAAAATGTTTTTCAACTGAGGTATACTCACATGTTACTTGTGTAATTAAAAATAGAACCAAACGAGGGATCTCACTTACTTAGCGATGGCCTCATCCCGGTCCCTGATGGCCTTCTGAAGCTGCTCCTCTGGATCCTTGTCCTCTGATGTCACTCTGAGTCGGTCTCTCTCCTCTTTCAGTGCAGTCATCTCCACACTCAGCAGCGTCACCTAACGGGAGCCCAAGGAGAATGAGTGGGATGCTATCACTGCTGCTGGGAAAAAGGAACCAGAGAACCCCAGCAGGCACCGGGTAGCTTCCTATGCCTGAAGCCTCTGAGTTTCAGGAAGTCTCTCCTGAACAAAGGATGCCCCACGCTAGGCCTGAACGCAGTGGCAAGGGGACAACGGGGGAACACAGCCCTGGACCTGCAGATGCGAGGCCAGAGCCCCTTTGTCTCCAGCACACTACACCACCTCCTTCATTTCAAGGCACTCCCTGGTAACTAAGGACAGATGGCCATAAATGCCTCAGTGCTCTGGCTATGGGCTCAAGTTTTGTTTCCAGCCACCATCCACTCAACATGGAGAGCTGCTATCAACATGGTCCCAAGTGGCCCTGGCTTCCGTCACTCAGCTCTCTGACAGCTCTTGGCGCAGCCTGGCTCCCTTTCCTTCTTCATTCACCTCCCCAGGTCAAAGCCACGTGGGATTTAGATACCTAATGATGTTATCATCTTTCACTTCAACTCTGTTGCCTTTTCTGTGATCTGTGCTTTAGTGACTGGCACCACAGCCGACTCAGGTTCTCGTGCCAAACCTGGAGTCATCCTTTGGTGATCAGGTGCCCTTCCTAGTGGCTCTCTCCGTGACCAGGCTTATCCCTTCCCACTGCACAGTAACCTTTATACCAGGAGCTCAGTGATGACAGGGACTGTGTCGGATCCATCTGTGTAATCTGACCGTCTGCAGTGCTTAATCCCAACACTTGTGCAGAGGACATCTGTCATTTATTGGCTACTCGTCATCCAAACTCCCTTCCTATTCTGGGCCATTCCTGGTTGTATGAGCAGGGCATGGCCCTCCTAATGGAAGCCAAAGGAGGGAAGACATTTCCTTTCCCAGGCAGCCTGGGCATAGGCAAGTGACCCAGACTTGCCAGTCACATCTCAAGGGAGTAAACCAAAGCCACAGGCCAGGAGAAAATTACCTACAGGGGTCACAGATTGTTTCTGGCTTCTTCCTATTTTTGGAGCCCAGTTCTCCAGCCTTCCTGTTAATTCTGGGAGCTACCTGAACGAACTCCACTACGTTCTCTTCCTGCTTAAGTTAAGCAGAGCAAGTTCCTGTTGCCTGCCATGAGAAACCCTGCCCAGAGAAGACCAAAAGGGCAACACTTGCCCAAAAGCAAAGGTGAGAAGGCAGAAAGGGACAGGAAACCTGGACAAATGGACACGGGGAACCCATGGTGTAAAGGGAAAGGGGGAGAGTACTGACATATTGTGGGGACTGCAACCAATGTCGCAAAAACAATTTGTAAATAAATTTATGAACGAGAAACTAAAATTGCACTGTAAATTTTCACCTCAAACGCAATAAAAAATAAAAAACCCTGCCCGGCAGAGCTTTCGGTAAGGATCCATTGAATGACTGGAAGGGTTGGAGCCCCTTCTTCTCAGCTGGTAAGTTCAGACATGAGTCAGGCTGCCCGGCCCTGACGTCTTGTTAAATATCACGTATAGTGTGACATTTTTCCAGCAGGGAGGATCCATCTACACAGGTCTGCCTCCCTCCCACAGGGCACAGACGCCATCTTTCAGTCCACTCCTCTGCTCTTCAAGTCCCAGCTCTAATCCAGGACTTCCAACCAGTTCATCCCAATTCAGACCCCTGCAGAGAATTTGCATTTCCACGTCAGATATACCGAATCAGAATCTATAGTTTAACAAGATCCCCAGGTGATTCTTATATATAATAAATTTTGAGACCCACTGCTCTACTAGTGGTTCTCAAAACTGGTTCCTGACAAGCAGTATTAGCATCAAATGGGAGCTTGTTAGACTTGCAAATTCTCAGCAGGGGTTTGAACCTGAATGAACTGGTTTGAAGCCCTGGTCTAATCATCTTTAGATAGAATGGTATGGAGCACAGGCTCAGGACTAAGGCTGAAAATCAAGCTTCCTGGAAACACTTCAGATTCTCCCCAAACTGAAACAGCAGAGTTGCCAGGCCCTGAGGAGCAGCCATCTCCAGGAGTTCAGAGGATACCCCAAAACTGGGGTAAGAACTAAGCGTCAGCAGGGGTGGTGTCTGCATATCCATCCAGCCCCGAAGCAGACAAGGCCCAGGTGAAAAGGCTGCCTCAGCCTGTTTACTGTAGGTTCTGCTGCCTGGGAAGACCCAGAAAGCACCTGGTGGAGACAGACAGCCCGCCTCAGACCAAATGCCCCTGACACGGCCTCAGGGCAGCCGAGGGCCAGCCAGGTGTTCTGCCAGCTGAGAAAGGAACAGGTGAGACTACATGCTAGGCAGGAAATGCCAACATTTAATATGCTCCAGATAAAACTGCAGAAGAACTTTTTACTTTGGCCTCGTAAAGGTACAGCTTACCAGCCATCTGCCTCAGCAGAAGTGACGAGGGACTTAATCTTTCTTAAACCTTTCATAAAAAGTAGGAATAAAAATAACTATTCTCCTTCCTCAGATTGTTGTAATCAAATGAGATAAATAGTGGCAAGGGCCTAGGCCAGTGCCTGCCCGATGGTTGTCTGCTCCACTCCTCCTCCCTCTGTCTGTGCGGGACTTACTCTTGAGGATCGGTCTGGCTTGTCTATACATCGATTTAGGGTTACTTCCACCCCAAATCCACTTTTCGCAAATAAAGTGGGTGTCCCCACAGTTAAACAGCATTGAAGAAAACATCCTGAATATAACCTAACATCCTGAGTATATCCTCTCTCCTTCAACAATTATTTGAGTGCCCACTCTAGGCAACGTCCTGTGCTCATTGCTTTAGTAGACAAAGACAAATGAGACCTGAGCTTGTCCTCAGGGATCTAGGGTTTAATTGGGAAGATGAAATGTGAATGAGGGTAACTATGGCAAAGCAGAGCCGGGGCTACTCCATGAGGGATGAAACCAAGAGGGCTTCAAGGAGGAAGTGACACCTGATGGGGCACTTGAAGGATGATGGGGTTGAGCTGGATACAAGGCCCAGGTGTGGAAAAGCACGGGTAAGTGTGCCATCCCCTTTTACAGCCTTTGTTCACTGCTAACACAAAGGAGGTGAGGTGGGAAATGAGAGGACAGAAGGCTGGCTGGCGAGAATGCAACCAGACTGTTGTGGTGGCCACGAAGGCCAGAGGCTTCTTTTTATTGATTAATGGGAAGCCAGCCCAGAACCAGAGCTTCTAATGTGCATTCCTAAAGTTCCCAGGAAGTTATACAAAAGAATCACCTGAGGATAGTGTTAAAATTTAGATTTCGATTCAGCATACATGGACCGGAAATGCAAATTCTCAGCAGGGGTTCAGACTGGAACGATTCGGTTTGAAGCCGTGCCCAGAACTTACTGGAAGTGCATTCTGTTTTCAAGTTATGCTTCAGGAGGATCAATCCAAACCATTTGGAGGGCTGGTGGACTGGGGGAAGACAGGTGAGTTAGGAAGTGATTACCACATCCCCATGTGAAAGAATGCAGGCAAGAACTGGGGCAGTGGCTAGGAGAACAATGGAGGAAAGAGAACATGCTGAGATTTTATAGAGAAGGAGCCATCAGGGTTGTACTAGTGCAGGCCTTGACCACTCCCAGTATCAGTTCTCCTGTGCTTTCGATTCCCTTTCTGGAGTATCTGGCGTGCATGCTAGTCAAGCATAAAGGATTCAAACACCACAGCCAGGACTTTCTCACTGAGCTTCTTAAACCAGGTTCACTGGCCTTAAAAATGGCTGAGGAAATTCTCAGGTAAATGGCTTTTTCATTTTGCTACAGACGAATCACTCAGAGATCTGCCCTGCCTCAGTGGCAGCTGCTCTATACCCAGCCCTCGCCAGACAAGGTGAGCAGGGGTCTGGAGAGCTGTGGGGAATGGAGGGAGGGGAGCCCCTTGCCACTGACGTGGAGGGGGGGGGGCCCTACAGAGGGCAGGAGCTGGAGACTTGCGCGCTAATTCAGCAAGAGAACGATGCTGGGCCGGCCTTCAGGTGTGGCTATGGCTTTTGCCTCAGACATCTAATTATCAGTTTAATTGAACCTAGGCTCTCTTTTAACAAATCTGAGTAGGCTTCTGAGGGGGCTAGTTTTGTCGCCTCCCAGGCCCTACACCTTTTACCTCTGGCCTAGTTTCCTAGTTTCCAGGAGAGAAAAGGACCCACTCAGGTAGGAAGGCGCTGGGCTCCGAGGCTGGATCCTTGGATGAGGCTTGTCTCAATTCCATCTCCCCCAGGTCTAGGAGCTGTTTGCTGGAACCTGGCTCCACCTAACCTTGTCTAGGCTCTGCCCCTCTAAAAGGGTACAAAGATGGTTCTGACTTCTTCCCGATACTGAGAGTTTCTGGGGTGTAGGGGCCCTGTCATGTCCACCTTGTGCCTCTCAGGTCTAGCACAGTGTCAGGCACACAGTGGGTGCTCAATCAATGCTGCAGGAAGAACTTGATGCCTGCTGTGATGGCTGCCATTTCCACCATCATTCTGGACCTCAATCTGCACCCTGCCCACTGCCTCGGGGTGTCAGTGTTGCTCTGTCGGGCTGCATTGGCTAAGATGTTTTCAGCTTGGACTGAGTATTTGGGGAGAGATGACCCGAGAGAGAAGCCCAGCTCTATGGCCCCTGTGGGTCCTGAGTGCATCCATCTCCTTGATGAGCTACCTGGAAGGGAATCCACGGCTGGCATAAACCAGTTATTGGCTGAATTTTTAAGGATACTTTCCTGGTGGGGATGGCTTCCTAGATAGTTCCACACCAGACTCTCAGCAACCTACGCTTTGCTTCTGTTTCTGAATGAAATAGTGTCCTCTGGTGAGCTTTCAGTTTTATAGGCCTGAGAAACAAAAAACAAACGGAAAACACCAGCCAATATCAAAGAGCTGATGAGCAGAGTACCCCTCAGGAATGTAAATGGGCTTTAAAATTAGCAACATTTTTATTAATCCAAGGACGTGTAGATTCAATCTTCACTTGCGTTTTATTCTTCCCATTTGGGAGATTTGTCCTTGAGTCAGAACCACACCATGGCCAATACCACCTGAGGTATCAGATTGTAGGACTAAGACTGTCTCTGGCTGCCTTACTCCACTCCCAGGGCTTTGCCAAGATCAAACCCTAGCTTTAAACACATTTCTGTGTCCTCGTTATCTGCTCCCTCACAGAGAGAGGAGGACAGTCATGTTTGTGGGTGAGTCTTTTCCTGTTTTCCAAGAGGATAATACTAGGGAGACTAATGGGTATGATCCAAAGAAATAAAAAGACAGCAGTTTATTTCTAGAAAAGTCTCTTAAATTTAAGTAATGGTGACTGAAGTAATAGCCTGGCTTAAGTCCCATCTCAGAAATCTTGTGTAGCAGGAAGGGATGAACAGCCTTGGACAGGAAAACAAAGGGGCAGGCTGGGTGGGGGCAGGGTTTAGAGGGTATGTGTGTGGTGTCCCTCACAGTAGTAAGGGACTAAACATGACCCTAGTCAAAAGGAAGAACCTTCATATAACCCTAGAATAGATTCCAGGACCTCCTTTCTGGGTGGGGCTGCTCCTTAGCTCTTTACATCTTCTCAGATCAGAATATAGACATCCTTCTCCAGTGTTCTCAAGAGATGCAATCCTGACCAACAGGGAGGGAACACAGGAGCAGCAGGGAGTTCTAAAGGTGAAAAGCAGGCCAACAGAGATGGTGGCATTTATAAAAAGGGAGCAGTCCTGCAGAGATCGATTGTTCCTTGGTTTGCAAACTTCCCTGCTCAGCAGCTGCTGGAAGAAACATCCCTAAGTGTTTTGGGAGCTGTGGCTCCTTCAGCGTCAGCATCCACTGACTGACTTGGCTCTGGGGAAGGTAATGTGTCACTGGAGGAGACAAGGACTGGCTTTTCGTATCTCTGCCAATTGTACTTTGGGCTAAGCCAGAGGACTGGTTTCCTCTTTTGAAGACACCCAGCTCACCTCAACTTCAGGTCACAGTCCCCTGAGGGTTGTCAGAGGAAAGCCACTTCTCAAATTCAATTCACCAGGGCCCCAGGAGAGCCCACAGACGCGTGCGCATTCCCTGCCCTGGGCTGAAGATGCGGGTGCTCACCTGACTGTGGAGTTGCTGCAGCTCTTCTAGGCTTTGCCTCAGTTTACCCCTCTCTCCCTCCATGAGTTCCCTTAGGGCTCTTGAGTCCTCACTGGTCTGCCTTATCTGTTCTTCTAAGGAGTCATCATCAATTCTCCGGGAGCTCTGACAGCAAGAGATTGTGACCCAGCCAGCCAGAGAGATGATGAGGGTACGGGGGACCAGTGGGGAGAGGAGGAGAGGTGGAGGGGAGAGAAATGGCAAAATGAGCAGGAGAAAGATAATGGGGGAAATGGTACACAGGGAGGGGAGAGAGACAAAGGGGGGAAGAAAGAAGGTTAGGGGAGAAAGAGTCTCTTGCTCAATATCAATTTGCAAACAACAGCTAGATATTTTCCATTTTCTTGCTTTTTTAGACATTTATTCTTGTTTCAGGGTTCATGGAAGGGGAATGGTCTGTATGCAGTGAGCCACACGCCCAGTCTGACCACTCCCTTTCCCCACAAAGACTGGCCTCCATGGACTCCGGCAATACGTTCCACAGATACAGCATGCTCAGGTAGGAACAACATCCTATCATCTTACCTCACCTCATAAGGGTAGAAAGACACAACTATTCTGTAGGAAGACGAAACCTGAAGAGACGTAATAGCCTGACAGCTGGGAGTGGATGGAGTAAATGGCGCACAAGCCTGTTGTGAAGCTGCAGGGCATGTCACTCTGCCCAGATGCCCACTTGAACTGCCCGTTCCTTCTCAGGAGGGGCCTCATCAGGAATTCTACGAGGCCCTTGCAGTTGAGCTCAGCTTTCTGTAACTCACTTACATTCTTTGGCCAAAGCTTCCCATCTTTACATTGACCTGTTCATAGCCGCACCCTATCACCAGGACCAGTGGCCTACGAAGAGTAACCTGTAGTTTTTAACCTGGATACAAGTTCCTATAGTCAAAGCTTCTAAGGAAATCTCTTGGCCTTGAAGCCCCCATTGCTTGGACAAACTCTAAGAAGAAAGGACTCCAATATGCATCCCAGTAGCTGCAGGAAGAGGGTCTTGGAGTCTTCCATTCCTCAGCACCTATACCCCTGTCTGATCACCAGTATTCAGTGATTCCTGTACTTATTTTATAAGGCTCCAATTCCAGGGTTAGCCTTACCTCCTGTTCTTGGTTTCAGTCTACCCCTAGCCAGATCCTGGGGCGTAAGAACTTCAGGCTGGCTTCTTACCGTGGGCTCCATGCCGTCCACAATGCTCTGTATCAGTCTTTTGAGCTCGTTGAGGGCAGTGCGCAAGCTGCCGGCTGGCACGTCCTTAGCGGACGAGGTTTCCGAAGACTCGTCCATTGAGGAGTCTGTGGAGACGGCTGAGTCAGCACTGTCGTTTCCTCGAAGGTGTGAGCAGAGATAGCGAACCTGGCAGTAGGCTTCCCAGAGCTGCAGTCTCAGCTGTTACGGAAAGAAATAACTCTTGACTGTGGGTTCCAGTGAAGACCGCCAACTGGTCACCTTTTTCAAGTATCTAAACCCAAGACACCAGTTCTGGGAAAAAGGTTTTTTGTTTTAAATCACCTGTCCCAAGAAACACCGATACTTGTTTTGGGCCCAGTATGTCTATATATGTCTATAAAGACTTCCAATTCTTATTTTCCCTGCTCTGGCCCCTCCCACCCACCATATAAGCATTTCTTAATATAAGCACAGTCACTTTTGTGGGAATCAGAAAATGATTAGGGGAATAAATAGTTGTGGGTAGCATGAAAAGAAACCAAGTGGATAGAAAGGATGGATCATAAATGTTCTAGAACTTTGTCAGTACAAGAAGCATGAGGCCAATCATAAGTCAACAAGTATTTCCTAAAGGGCACTGGGTGGCATGTGGCTGTGCCTTTGACATTCTATCCTCTGGCAATTCTGTTCTTAAAGCCTTAACGGACAGCGTGATGAAAATGGAGGGCCAGGAGCATGCTTCCTCAGGGCCTGCTTTAAGACAGCTCTGGCCAGCAGCCTAGGGCTTGCCCAGGTGTAGGCCACAGGTCCTTGCCAGGCTGGCAGCTGAAATAATAGGCACTAACAATATGGAGGGCTGCTGGGCTCTTGAGTCCAGGTCCCTGCCCGGGAATCCCCACGTGATCGCCCACGCTGAGGAGTGATGGGTGTCGGCACCTGCTCCCTCTCCTGCTCCAGTTCCTCGGCCTCCATGCTCTGCTCTATCTCTGACAGGAGGGAGGTGCTGGTGGCCGCAGAGCTCTGCAAACTCCGCTCCTCAGTGAGTTCTTCCACCTTCACCTGCAGCTGCCGGCAGGAGAGCCGCACCTCCTGGAGCTCCAGCTGGCTTTGATGCAGCTTTCAACGAGATGGAAACAGTAGTCAGGTATGCCAAACACAAACACATAAAACTGCCCTGAACCGATCGTAAGTCTAGATCCAACCACCAACTTACAGAAGAATACAGAGGAACTTTAGACTCCATCAGGGGGTGTAGTCAGCAAAATCCAGGTTGTGGGAAGCTCTACAGGACAAACAACTCAGTTTCTTCACAAATTGCGAGGGAAAAAAAGAAAAAAGGGGGAACTGGTGGTGAAGTGGTTAAGCACTCGGCTGTAACTAAAAGGTCAGCAGTTTGAACCTACCAGTTGCTATGGGAGAAAGACGTGGCTGTCTGCTTCCATAGAGATTTACAGCCTTGGAAACCCTGTGGGGCAGTTTTACTGTGTTCTATAGGGTTGCCATGAGTCAGAATTGACTCAATGGCAGCAGATTTTTATTGATTAAAAGAGAACTAAAAGAAGTATCAATAAGCTTGACGTGTGGGCCTACTTTAATTTGTATCTGGATTCAAACAAAAATGAAAAATTCATGACATATTACAACTAAACCCTTTGGACCCTGGGTATTTGATAGTATTAATGAAATAATGTTCATTTTGTAGGTATAATAGTATTATAGTGATTATTTTTTAAGTCCTTACCTTTTTTAGCTATTTTTTATGTACAGACGGACCAATAATAATTCTGGGATAACTCCAAAATGATGAGAGAGGAGGAGGAAGTGGTTGTGATGTAGATGGGGCAGGGCCAGCCATGGATTGATGGATGCCAGTACTATGCAATGGAGCACATGGGTTTCACTACACTATTTGATTTTTGAGTTTGTCTGAACTCTTAATAATAAAAATTAAGCACACGCATGCAAATACACAGTGAGATACCATTAGACTCTCATCAGAATGGCTGAAGTAAATGAATGCTGATAATACTGAGTGTTAGTAAGGATGTGGAAATACCAAGACTCTCAATGCTCATGGGAGTATAAAATGTACAACTGCTTTGGAAAACTTAGTAGTATCTAATAAAGTTAAATATACATCCATCCTAAAACTCGTTGCCTTCAAGTTGATTCCGACTCACAGCGACCCTATAGGACAGAGTAGAACTGCCCTATAGGGTTTCCAAGTTCTGTTATCTTTATGGAAGCAGACTGCCGCATCTTTTTCCTGAGGAGTGGCTGGTGGGTTCGATCCACTGACCTTTTGGTTAGCAGTCGAGTGCTTAACCACTGTGCCACCAGGGCTCCTTTTCTTAGGTGTAGACCCAACAAAAATGACTGCATGTGTGCACAAAAGCATAAAGTGAATGTCCATAGCAGCATTATTCATAGTAGTCGCACGGGAAACAATCCAAATGCCAATAGACACCGAATGGAGAAGTGAACTGTGGCATGTTCGCACGTGGCAATACTACACACAATGAAAATGAACGTACTGCCACTACATGCCACAACCTGGGATGATTTTCACAGGCATAATGCTGACCAAAAACCAGACCGAAAAAGATTTGTATATGCCTGCATGTATAGGAAGTCCCCCTTTTCCCTGAGACAGAAAAGAAGAAAGTCGGAACAGAGGCTTGCCTTTGAGGAAGTGGCCAGGTACTGCCCGGGAGGCCAAGTGTCTGCGTGCTGCTAATGTTCTGTATCTTGCTCTGAGTGGTGGTTGCCCTGGAGCATGTATCTGTGAAAATTCATTGGGCTGTCCACTTCAGATTTGTGTGGTTTACATATATTTTATGAAAAAAATTAAGAGGCAAAAAGGTAGTTTAGAAAGGAGCTGGGGCTGGGGTTTGATCAACACCTGGGTGGTAACACCAAGAGTTTCCAAACCCAAGGGGAGAGCAGTGTCTTCCCACTTTCTGGGTAAAGACAAGGCCCAGGTGGGGAGCTGTGTCATGCCTCAGTGTAAAGATAAGGCCCAGGATGAGAGCAGCCTTAGGCATCACCTGGTCACTCTCCCTCCCTTCCCAGATCAGGTAGTTGAGCTGCAGGTGAAAAGCAGCTTTGCCCCAACCATGGTGAAGCAGAGCTGGACTCATGACTCCCAACTCAGTGCTCTTTTCACTTCTCCACCCACTTTGTCACAGAGAAGGGGATGTTAACCTATTCTAAAGATCTCAGGAGGGGAAGTTCCACAGTTTCAGTTCCAACTCTCGTGTCTTTACCTTGTTTAGTCTAAGTCCTTCATTCTGCACATTAGGCTATTTGTTCTATCTCAGTCCTATCTGAAGACTGGCAAGAGCTAATTACGTAGAGATACTCCTTTTCAAAAGCTTGCATCCTGCAAGCTGAATATTACATACATTACACACCCTTTAGACTTTTCCCATCGACCGTCTTTCTTGATTTTTAAATGATCTCAAAAGTTTTCTCATAATCCAACATTCTAGAGCTGGCAGGGCTGTAGGGATAAGCTCGTCCAATCATCTCGGGTTCCTGATGATAAAACTGAGGTCCAGACAAGGGGGTGACACCAGTGGTGGAGAGGAGACAGCAGCCCAGGGATCACGACCTACAGCCAGGTCAGCTCCCCCCATCACAGCCTCTGCTTCACCCTCTCTGCACTGTCTATGGCCCCTTCAGTGTGGCATTGACAACAGGGCACCCCTACCAGGTGAGGCTATCGGTACTGAATGCAGGGGGCCTTGGCGCGGCTGCTGGATACCAGGCTATTTGTGCACCCATTACTCCACCTGCTTTTAACGCACAGTCCCTAATTGTGAAAATCTCAATCAGTTTGCCAACCACTGTGCTACAATCACGCAATACACCTGCACATGAGCCCTACTTCCCAACCTCGTATTTGTGGGCTGCCCAATCCCTTTTAAACAATATTAGAAAATTGGATTGTGGGGAGACTTCCTGAGATTTAAATTTAGCCATTTTATTTTTTATAAAATGGTATTTCTGGGGCCATCCCTGTTCCATTAATAAGAGTGGATACTGCATTGGTCTTTTCTAGATGCTTGGCCAAGTGGACTTTGGGGCGCCTGCAGAGATGCAGAGACTGCGGGGTGGCTGGCAGTTCCTCAGAGCTTTGCAGTTCTCATAAATGGAGCAAGCTGCCTGGCAGGGCTTTTAGCCAATCCTTTAGGCGCCCTGGAAGCCTCACCTTTGTCAGTCGGTAACAGGACACGGTTGACAAATGGCCCCAGTGAGCTGGATGAGCCCTAACTAGTAAGGGCTTGAAGCCTGGCTGCTCAGAGTGAAAAAGGTATTGGCAAGCCTGCTCTGCATGGTTCTCATGGATCAGCAGTACCTGCTGGTCCAGTGGGAACTCCTCCAGCCCCAGTTCTGAGGAAATCCAGAAAGAAGAAATCAGAGGTTTAAAAAAAAAGACATTCCTCGGAAGCATTTGGCACAATTACAAACAGCGTATTAAATTGGCAAAATGCTTTACGATTATTTTCCAGACAACTCCACATACATCTCAGCAGGAGAAGTTCAGCTCAGACAAGCACAAGTTCTTATGCACTGGGCAAAATTAGTTCAATTACTCATGCACATACAAAGGTGCTTAATTAATCGTAACAGCAAGAGAAGAAAAGAGCAGGCCAGGTCTATACTCGCTGGTCATTAACTGATTTACCAAGTGGACAGGCATATGCAGAAAACCAAACCAGAGGAGACTCTAGTGAGTATAAGAAGCCCCTAAAATAAGAAATATTATCCTTTATAGAACAAAGATGACACTAAATACGTTTATACATACAGACAAGGATGACACCAAATGCCTTGTGTCTGAGTAAGTATGTTCAGCTTAAGAATTCAAATACTCAGGCCTGTAAAGTCGACAGAAGCAGGGCACTCTCCTCATTTTACATTTGAGGGATCTGAGTCTGAGCTAGGTGAGAACTCCAGGTAACCTGCTTCCTGCGTCACCCCACAGTGAGTTGGGCCTGTGCTCTTGGCTGATGAGATCCACCCACTCGCCAGGGCTGGCTCCTGTATACATACTAAGATGTCCAGCTGGACTAGACCACTGTTAAGTGGCTCTTAGAGGGACAAAGTCTATTTTCTTCACTAGGTATTAAGTGTTTAGCAAAATGCTTGAGACATACTGGGTGCTCAATAAATAATAATTTTTATCCCTATTCTTGGAGTGAAAACAGAGTTGGATTTGATTAGTGCTTTGCGAAATCTATTTTTTTTTTTACAGAACTCTTTTTTCAAACTAAGTCTTATCCAGAACTCCAAATTGTACAGTGAAATAGACACACGGGGAGTGTCACTGGCTGCGGCAGGGGAGGCAGGCCTGTTGCCTTGCCTGCTTAGCCTTCCTCTCACCCTTTGTCTGAGGAAAAGGGTTTAAAACCAGGGGAGTCTACACATTCTAAGGCCACCAGCTCTACATTTTACAAGTCTGATTTGGGGCCATTCAGATACCACTCCAGGAGTCTCTGGGTAGCGCAAACACTTAAGTGTCAACTACTAACTGAAAAGTTGGCAGTGCAGACCCACTCGGAAGTACCTTGGAAGAAAGTCCTGGTGATCTGCTTCCCAAAGATCAGATCCCTGAAAACTCTGTGGAGTGCAGTTCTAATCTACCCACATAAGGTCACCACGAGTCAGAATTGACAGCAATAGGTTTGGTTTAATTATTACTTGAGTGAGCTGAAATTTTTATTTCTGCTATCAGTACAGGCCATTTTAACAACAGAAAGAGCTTTCTGGAGGACACGGGTAATTAGTAGCAGCCTAAGAAAGGTTCCACATGAACAGAAGGACAAGAATTACAAATGGTTGGGAAACTATCTCGAATGGGTAAATACATAGAGACCAAGGTTTATTTGTGGTTACTAGAGGCAGGGAAACCCTGGTGTAGTGGTTAAGTGCTACAGCTGCTAACCAAAGGGTCAGCAGTTCGAATCCACCAGATGCTCCTCGGAAACTCTATGGGGCAGTTCTGTTCTGTCCTATAGGGTGGCTATGAGTTGGAGTCGACTTGATGGTACTGGGTTTGGTTTTGGTTTTACCAGAGGCAGGTGGGCGGGGGAGGGGAGAACTGTTGCTCAGAGGAAACTGAGTTTCTGTTAAGGGAGATGAAAAACATTGGAATTGGAGAGTGGTGATGGCTGCACACATGACAAATGAAATCAATGTCACTGAACTGTGCACGTAACAATGGTTGGAATGGCAAATGTTTTGTTATACAATTTACCACAATAAAAAATACTGAAAAAGAAAAAACGAAAGAACTTCTTCCCACTGGGAAAGCTGCTGTGAAGCGTTAGTCAGCACCATTTGCTAGTCAACCTTTTCCAAGGCCCTACTCTATGGTAAGTTCCAGGCTGAAGGTACAAGAAGCATGGGGGGAGAAGAGCTGATAATTGGCCTTCAAAGAGGTTAATCACTCAGATGGCATCCATGAAAAGTGATCTTAGCCTGAGATGCTGTTTCCTTATCCCACTCTCAGCTTTTCTGAACAGCCTACATCTGAGCTCAGTGGGAGACTTCTGTGGCCTGGTCTTTGGGCAGGGACCCGCCTGGTACACACTGCTGCCACCTCCGCATTAATGACGCCCTTCCAATCCAGTCCCCTCCCTGGCATTCTCAGCGCATGCCCACAGGGAAGCGATGCACTGCTGGCTGCTGGCCTAAGATGCTCCTAGGCTGGCCCAGGAGAGCTTTCTTGGTTGCAGATGTGTGGGGAGGCTGAGAGTGTTTTTATCTTTTTGTTTGGGGGTGTTATTTTTTAAGTGTGAGCTTGGGGATTCAGTGGAGGCCTGGTGGCAGTTCTCAGATAAGTACAAATAATGGTCATAAAGCAATTTCCTTTAGGAAGAGAAAAGAGAGGCTAATTAGACTCACAAAGGGGTCAGCCTGTGCCTTTCCTGGCAACTACCAGAGGCAGGCTACGTGGCTTGCTGTGATCAGTGGGCAGTTTCTTGGTTCTGTTCTGTGCCAGTCAACTAAATCCACCCGCCCAGGAGACCAGCAGCAAAGAGCATTGTGAGCCAAGCACAGAAAGTCGAAGGCTCCCTCTGAGACCCTCTGGCAGATTTCACAAACGCTTTGAGGCCGGCATGACACTCCTGGTGTTCCAGCCATGTTAATAGCCCAGAAAGAACGCGGTGAAACTGCTCCAGAGGCCAGTGGTTCAGAACAAATTGGTGGGATGACCTGTGGGTAGAGATGCACCTGTCCCCAGGAGAGCCAGGAGTGAGTGCCTGCGGGGAATTACAACAGGGGCCATGGAGACCTCAGCATAACTCACTCCCGACCGCGGGGGTGGTCCTTTCAACTCTGGCTACACAGCTGAGCTTCTTTGATGCAGCCCACTTCTCTGCCCCATACCTGTAGGTCTTTGTCATGGCTTTGCCTCTCCAGGATCAGCACCCGGTCCTGCAGCTCCTCCACGGTCCCCTGGAGCAGGTCATTTTCCTCCAAGGTGGCACTGAGGCGATGCTCCAGCTCCCGTTTCCTATCTGACAGCATCTTGATCTGAAAGGGCGGAGAGCCACAGGGGCGGTGTGGGGTTACACCTGGGCTGACCAGTGGAAGGGAGGGACTAGCCCCAAAACACAAAGGCGTGAGCGCTGTCCAGAGGCTCTGTGCCCCATCTCAGAGAAAACAGCTGTGCAATCCTATGCTGAAGAGAAAACTCCTCCCCTCTAGAAACCTGTCTGGGAAGAGGTGGGAGTTAGCTTTAGGGAAGCTGGAATGTCAGATGCCAGGCAGAGGAAGGGAAGGTTAGTGTTCTGGAAATTCCAGAGATAAGATAGAAGGGCCCCACCTTGCCTGCCCTCAGCTTTACCCCAAGCCCTCCATTTGTGTGTGTGTGGTAGGGAGTGAAACCTAGCCTGCTTACTACTACTCTTTCTCCAGCCATGAGCACAAGAAAACACCCAAGAAACCCTCTGCAGCCACTGTACTGTATAGGGCTCCCTTCTCTCCCTTCCCACTGCTGGCCTGTCTGGCTCTGGAGGTCACAGCTCAGCCCTGGTGCCCCGGGTCAATGGAGGGTACAGACAACAAAGCAGTGCCTGTATGAGCCTGTGTCCTGGGAAGGACTAGGACAGTGACACAGGGAATAACTGATTTTACCAAGTGTCTTTTGCTGAGCAAGTAATTTGTGAATAGAAGCAAGTTCTCTCCTTTTACTAAACAGGATGGTACACTGAGTATCTAGCCAGCCTCAAGATAGGTAACTCTTCTTTTAGGAAAGTCTGTCCAGACTCTTCAGGGTCAGCAAGAAAACAGAGGGAAAGAAGAAAGATGCCAAGCCTTCTCTGGCCTTCGGAGTTTTGCAGAGTGAGGCACTTAGCCAGTCTTAGCCAAGGATTCACCCAAAGAACACTGCTCACTGCTCAGGCTACAGAGAGCCTTTACAAGTCTGCTACTGCTTTCTGGAAAGGTGCCTGACTTTCTGATTCCTACTGGCATCAGGGGGAACATTTGGAGTCCTGCAGGTCCCCTGGCTCCTCCCATTTATCACTTGCCTGCTGGAATGATTTCTCAACCAGCTTCTGATTGTAAATGTTTTCCTAACACGGTTGAGATGCTTTCCAGGCTCTCTGATCTAGCCTGGATTACAATTTCTTAAGGGCTTGACTTGGTTAAGTTCTGGAGACCAGCTCAGAACTTTTCCAGGGGAGACTTTGAAATGAATGTCTAGCTGGTCCCAGCTCCTCTGAGCTCCGTCTACCTTCCCCTCTGCATTTTGGCTGTTCTCACATGCATTAGAATTGTGTTCAGAGGGCACAGATCTTCCCTGGCCACCAATCAATCAGATAGGATGCTGTCCCAGGGAAACAAAGTATGTGGCCTTTGTCCAGAGAGATCAGGTATCTGGAAAGACAAAGAAATACTGTCTCTCAAGTGTGCACCTGGGTAAGGGACCAAAAGGAGCAAGTGCCTTTTGTGAATGGGCCCACTATTCCCTCACTGAAGCAAAGTTACTCACATGAAGGGAATTCTTACTCTAGCTGATTTTCATTTAAATACCCTCTGACCTCTACATTTTTCTTCCCTTGGATAATCTTTGTTTCCCAAGTTCCACTCAGTGAAGAAAAGAGGTAATTGCGACCCCTTAAAATAGCTAAGAAGTTCAGAGCTACATGAAGTAACTTATCTGAAATGAATAGTCTCATAGGTGGCTTTTAAATGCAGCAGTGATACTGGGATGAAGCAAAGAATTGGCATTAGGCCGTC
Source organism: Elephas maximus indicus (assembly GCF_024166365.1). Classification (NCBI taxonomy): domain Eukaryota; kingdom Metazoa; phylum Chordata; class Mammalia; order Proboscidea; family Elephantidae; genus Elephas; species Elephas maximus. Next base: position 17,502,357 of record NC_064840.1, on the reverse strand, counting down.
AACTCCTTCAACCCACCTTACACACCCTGAAACTTGTGACCGAATCTGGCAGTAGGCATTCCCAGGAATGCCTCCGTGCCATGAGGGTCTAGAAGTGAGGAGAAGGGGTAAAGAGGAAGACAGGCAACTCGAAGGAGTCAGAGCTTGGCAGAGGCAGTTGAATGGCAAGTCATGCACACAAATGGTCACAGACACACATGCCAAACTCCACTGGAGCAAACTCTACTTACTTCAAGAACCTGCTGCTCAATACCAGTAGGAATTCCAAGGGAGGGAGGAAGGAAGGGGATGGGAGGCAGGAAAAAGAGAAGATATTGACAGATTTTAGGAAAAACATCTTCAAGTGATTTACAAAGCAGTGGAGCAGCCCATCTGGGCTTCTCTGGGGCCTGACCATAGCACAGTGGAGGGTGCTCACTCATTCTGGACTAGACTATCCTTCAAAGTTCTACTTGGCCAAAGGGCTGCTGTTAAACACTTAGCTGAGGGTTTCTGAGGAGCAGATTAGGTCGAATCATCCCCAGGGGAAAGCCTGTGTGGGCTGGTGGTATGACCCTCCCCTTCTCACCTCCCACAACTGGATTCTCACTGTATTGTTCCCTGGGTGCTACTTTCTCTTTCCTTCCCTCTGGTCCACTCAGGGCCTCAGACCCTGGCTGCCATGTTCTGGCTTCTCGGAAGCACCAAACAACTCACTTTCCACGTATTAACTCATCAAGTCCTCACAACAACCCCTGAGGCAGGTACTTCTATTACGCTTACTTTTCAGATAAGAATAATAAAAACCCAAATCAGTTGCTGTCAAGTCGATTCTGACCCATGGCAATTCCACGTTAAGGTGGGCTAAACTGGGCCTGAATGGAATGGAAAAAGGAAGGATTCTCTCTCCCATCATCTCTTTGGGATTGGCAAGGATTGGGAGATGTCAACATAGTCAGTGAAATGTAGGTCATTCATGATTTCAGCACTCTCAGCAGTAACTGTAAGCAATCCCTCAGCAACTTTATTTTTCCAGACAACAGGCCACCCAGAGGGACATGGATCACATGTTCCCCATTTAGCTTCTCACAGATCTCTCTTTAGAGAGGTTTTTCTATAGAGCAGGCTTTTGTTCCCAGATCCGAGGGCCCCTTATCTAAATGATCCAGTACAGCGCCTCCAGCGAGGAAACCACGTTCACCCCCCAAGCACTGCCACGTGGGAGATTTACCTCAGCCTGCAGGCTCTCAAGCCGGATGATGTGCTGGTTGGTTGAAGAGTTCTTCTCTCGGAAGTCTTCTCTGAGGGCGTGGACTTGCATGGAGAGTTGTCTCTCCACTTCTGATGCCTGCGAGCAGAGGAGACCTTGAGTTAATTCAGAGGTTGTGCACAGGAAGTCTGTTAAGATTTTTGCCTTTCATTACTCAAACATCTCTTTGCAACTTTCCATTCTAGAAGGAGTACTGAATGAGATGCTGGTTTCCCACCCCTGGTTCACTTGTTCTCTTTGCCAAGACAAGTCCCCACCCCCACCCCTACATACTATGGCTGTGTCTAGGTTCAAGACCACTTTACCGATCAGAAGAAATAGGCCCAGGAAATAGTAAGCTCTCAAATGTTAACTACCTTCATTATCACTCTGCACATAGGAGAGGCAGACCAAATCCACTGCCACTGGGTCGATTCTGACTCACAGTGACCCTATAGGGCATAGAGAGTAGCACTGCCCTAGAGGGTTTCCCAAGCTATAATCTTTACAGAAGGAGACTGCCACGTCTTTCTCCCACAGAGCAGCTGGTGGGCTCGAACAGCTGACCTTTTGGTCTGCAGCCGAGTGCTTAACCACTGTGCCACCAGGGCACGTAGCAAATATCTACCAAACTGAGAGACAGTCTCAGTATTTTATATGAAGGAATAAGACAGTTATGCCTACTGCCTTAGAAATTCCTTTCTTTTCCCCATCCATTTCCTAGCTGGGCCCAGCCAAAGCACCTACCTCTGGTCTGCATTTCTCATTTCCACTTTAAATGGTCACTATTTGAAATTCCCTGTTCACGTCTGTTAATATTTTTGCCATTCATTTCTCAAGGACATTTTTGCAACTTTTAACTCTCTGGGGAATTTGGGCTGAGGTACTTATTTTCCACCCCAGTCCATTTACTCTCTAGTGTTGAAACATGATGTTATTAGGTGCCACTGAGTCAATTTCAACTCATAGTGACCCTAAGTGACAGAGGAGAATTGCCCCATCATGTTTTCTAGGCTGTAATCTTTACGGGGGCAGATTGCCAGGTCTTTTCTCCCGTGCAGTTGCTGGGTTGGCTCGAACCAGCCTTTTGGTTAGCAGCCAAGTGCTTAACCGTTATGCCACCAGGGCGTCTTGCTGAAACACAGCAAACACTAAAACATCATTCAGTGTGCCAGCACCTTCCTTTCCATATGTAGGAGGGTCGTCTGAAAGAATGTTCACTTGGTAACACGCGAACTCCAGCCGACCTCCTGAGGCCTGCCTAGACCCCTCTGAGGAAAGCACTCAGGGCCACAGGACAAATTAAGTAACTGTCTCAGTGCTTTTTTTAAGGCCACATGGGGTCAGTAAGCTTTATAGGTTCTCGAGAGGGATCACTGTGTGCTGGAATGGTTAGGAAAGGCGTTTGGAGGAGGTGAAATGGTGATAATGTTGAAATTGTAGGCTAGCTGTTCAATGAGGCTCTCACTGTAATGTTTACATGCTCAATAGTTCTTTTTACCCTCAAGTGCTATAGAATCAATTGTCCATCTTTTTTTTTTTTGGTTCCAAAGTTTCAACAAATTTTGCCTCACTAGACTAGAGAGCCACCTAGGATCTTAACCTATAGTTTTAGTATTTAAACGACGGTTAACAAAGCATACGACGAAATAATATCAAACCATCTCTTTTCCATCCAAATTCCAAATTTAATTTTAGGCACTACCACCTTTTTTCAGACTTTTCAATCACGTATTAACACAATGTTATTCAGTCACCCTTGTCTAATAACGACATCAGTAATACTTCTGAGTGCTTACTACGTGCAAGAACTGAGCTAAATATTTTAAATGCATCATCTTGTCATCACAACCAAGGCAAGGCCTTTCACTTCCAATTTACCAGTGAGGGAGCAGACTCGCAGTAGTGAAGTAACTTGTCCAAGATCTCAGTAACTGGTACCATCAGGGTGGGAAACTTTGGTTTGTCTAATCCCCCAATTAGGAGTATAACACTGCCTTCTTATACCTGAAATAGTTTTTCCTATATCAGAATTCTATTACTATTGAAAGCAAATTTTACATGAGCCCTTTTTTTTTTTTTTTCCTCTTTTAATGTGAAGAAATTTCATTTAAGAGTCTTTGGAACTGTCTTCTAGTGGAATTTCGGGCCCATAACGAAAACTCCCTCTCCTATGCTGCAGTTTGCCTGCCTGCATTGAGTTCAGTTGACTACTGGGGTTTCAAATATGTTTAGACTTTCCCTGATGGAGCAGAATGGTGGGATGCAGATCTCAAATTCTCGTAAAGAGACCAGGCTTAATGGTCAGACTGAGACTAGAGGGACCCTGGAGGTGATGGTCCCCGGATGCTTTGTTAGCCCAAGACTGGAGTCATTCCCGAAGCCAACTCTTCAGACAGGGATTGGACTGGACTATAAAATAGATAATGATACTAAGGAGTGAGCTTCTTGGTTCAGGTAGACATATGAGACTGTGTGAGCAACTTCTGTGTGGAGGTGAGATGAGAAGACAGAGGGGGATAGGAGCTGGTTGAAATGGACACAGGGAATACAGGGTGGAGAGGAGGAATGGGCTCTCTCATTAGGGGGAGAGCACCTAGGAGTACATATTAAGTATAACTTTTTGCATAAGAGACTGACGATTTTTTAACTTTCACTTAAAGCACAAATAGATAAATAAATAATGTTTAGACTTACAAAGCACTGGATAACTCAGGCAGCCAACCTTACACCTAGCATGACCACCTTGAAATCAATCATGAGGCAATGAAGCCACAGAGTTTCACTGTGGGCTACAAATCTAGCCCAGCTGGAATCAGAAAGGCTCCTGTAGACCAGCCCCCTCTCAAAGCAATCTTTCTGGAAACAGTAATTTGTCTCTTCCTACCAGGAAGTCCAACTCCAGAGCCTGAATTCTTAATCACCAAGCTATAATGTCTCCTTTAAATGTTTTACTCCTTTGGATGTGTCTAAGGATGTACTGTTTACAACATACATTTCCTCATTTGAATCTCCAGCAGCCCTAAGAAGCAGGAATCACTGGTCTCATTTTGCAGACAAGGAGGTAGAGACTAGAGGGAGTGCCATGTACTGCCAAGATTGCTCAGCTACAGTGGCACTTCCCTGATCTTCAGCCACATCATGGCCACATTCCAGCCTGCGCGTCAGTCATTTTCCTGAAATGGTGATGGAGAGCACTTATAAGCCAGGGTTATAAACCTACTATTCTCAAGGAGCTAAAGCACCTTTCAAAGTCAATTATTTTGTTTTTTTCAGAGATGGAATCTGGCTCAGATCTTTAGATTTGACTAACAGAACGAGTATTAGTTATCAATTTCTGCACATAAAATAAATAATAATCTTGTAAGTTTATACGGAACTGTAATGTTCTAAATGCTTTCCTGTCAAAGTATCAGGAGGCCTGCAGGGCTAGTCTTAGCTCCATAAAGAATTCCAGAGCTTCTGTGAAGCTCTCCAAGTAGCCGAGTTATTCAGAACAACAGGAGTCTCTTTGAAGGGACCCACTCTGCTCCTGAGATGGAATGATGGTGTGACGGAAAGAAAAAGGAAATTAAGACTCAAATGATCAGGGTTAAAGTTCCTGTTCTACCGTATGTATGTGTCCAAGTTATACGAGCAATCTGATGCCTGGAACTTTTTTTCTGGGAGGGGAGTGACATTAGGACAATTCATTCTTATAGTAGAAAATGGCAGGCATGGGTCTTATATTTACTTCTCAAAAGTAACGATGAGTTCTGGCTAGTTACACAGCCACTAACAGCTGTGGCAAAGAATGACATCTGTAATCATACCCATTGAAAACCCATTGCCATAGAGTCGATTCTGACTCATAGCGACCCTATAGGACAGAGTAGAACTGCCCCATAGGGTTTACAAGGAGCGCCTGGTAGATTCAAACTGCAGACTTTTTGGTTAGCAGCTGTAGCTCTTAACCACCACACCACCAGGGTTTCCTCCATAATAGTAAGTTAATATAAAAATTAAACAAATTCAAAATATAAATATAAAAATTTAAATTAAAAGAAAGGAACAAATACCTAAACTGAAATCATACCATCTATTTTTTTTTTCTGTAATCATAAGTAAATATAAAATAGATGGTATGATTTTAGTTCAGGTATTTGTTCTTTTTTAAAATTAAAAAATTTTTTTCTATAATTAAAGTAACAATGTTCAGAGTAAAGAGAAAAAAATACAGAGAACTGAAGGATTAAAATGAAAGGTAAAAGTTACCACTTATCCCTAATCCTCAGGGCTACTCTCCAGAGGTAATCACTATTAGAGATGTTTTTTATGAGTCCTTCTAGAAATTTTCTATTCCTATCTACCTAAGACATTACCATAAAAAAAACCTTGCTTTTAGAAAATATATATATATAGTTAACATCCTTCCATGTCAATATGTAGATCTATCTCATTCTTTTTAACAATTGTCTGGTATTTAATTGTGTGAATGGACCATAATTTGTTTTAACTAGTCCCTGCTGGGTAAGGATTTAGAGTATTCCAATTATTTATTTTTTGGTCATTACAAACATTGCTCCAAAACCACCCTTCTGCACCCATCTTTGTGTTTATGGGACTATATCCTATAAGTGGATAATTCCTAGAAATGGAATTGCTAGATAAAAGAATATGCATATACTTTTTGATAGGTATTTCCAAAATGTCCTCCACCCATTTATATCCCTACCCACAATATACTAATATGCCTGCTTCTCAATGCCTTGCTACTATTGGGTATTATCAAACATTTTAATCTTTGGATGCTTCTTTCTGATATTTTCAAAAATTTAAGTTTTAGTTTCATTGCATACAGATTGGGTGATAATGAAAACAAAAGACATGAAAGAAATAAACAGTTGTGGTGTGAAACGCTCAAGTGTTTTAACACTTACACAGTCCCTGAACTATCTGAAATGCACTCCTTTTATAATCTGAGTGCTTGAGTTATTATTATTTAATTAATCCTCAAGTTGGCAAAACATACTGACAGTGGGTTCCTTCTCCCTGATGTGCCTGATTTGGTCTGAGTCCTACCCAGGACAGATTCCTCCCTCCCCGCTGAGCAGAGCGGCTCCATGATTACTTTTCTTATTGCCGTGATTAATAACAGATGAACATTTCTCTAAACTGGGACATTTAGATTAAGTTTGTTTAAACTGGCCAAGCAGAACTGTTAACTATAGACTTTCTTGTTAAATGGAGAAAAGGAAATTACACTAGTTATACAGGAGCATCCATTTAACATGTCAAAAGAAAGAAAATAAACCAATTGACTTAGAAATCTTTGTAGGGAATTTTTAACATTCTGCCCAATTTACTGAGTTTTACTTTAAGAAATTCTCCATCTTTTTTGTGCCAGGGCATGACAGATAATGGGCATCTGTCTGAAACACGCTGGGGGTGGCCCCGAGAGACAATGACGAAGACGGTGAGGAGACAACAAAGGTTCACATATTGAATATTCTGTGCTTCACCCTGTTCTAAGCATTACACATTTATCATCTTGTCTAGTCTTCACAATAAGAAGTAGGTAATCTAACTTTCTCTACTTAAGGATGAGGATACTGAGGTTAGGTAATTTCCCAAGGTCATACTGGTGCTGTGAAGTGATGGAACCAGAATTTCACCCAAATCTCCTGCTTCTGTATAGTTGGCACTCTTAGCTTCAACACCATACTGCCTCCGCACTACCCCCTTGTCTTACTTTCAAGAATACTTACTGACATGAAAGGAACCTTAGAGCAACAACCTTGAATTTACTCTAATTTAAGAGAAAGGGCAAATTATTTTAAAACATTGGTACTTCACTTTGGTCTAAAACTGCTACATTAGGGCACTACTTAAAAAACAAACAAAAAATTATTTTTTGGTTTAACTCTGCTGCAGAATATGAGCACATTTAAAAAACACTGATAACATTTTGTTGCTTTTCTCAATCTTTCTACTTATATGTATGTGTGTTTATAATTAGTTATGATCATACTGTTCATATAGGTTTTTTTCTTTTTTTTATTTAGAATTACATCGAAAGCATTTTTGGAGTTATTTATTACTACCCTTCTCAATCATCACTTTAAATGACGGCATAATGTTCCTCAGTAGATGTGTTATAATTTCCCTTACCACTCCCTTACTGTGAGGCACCCGGGATTTCCCATATTTTGCAATTATAATGCATTGATGAATATATGTTACTAGGGTGGTGGCAGTAGAACTTACCAGACCAGAAGTCTGTATTTTCTGATTTCCAAGGTTTTCCTGTTAAAAGCTTTTAAATTGAGTAATGGGTGCTGTGTGCCTATCAATAGCAAATTACAGAATCAGTCCCCTTTTAACTTTTGATTATTTATGGTAATTATAATGATAGCCATCTACTAGGGAATAAACAAAAGAAAAAACAGGCTTTTTGTTCTCACTAGAGTAGTCCCCCAACTCCCCCAAAGTCTTTCAAAAATAAAGCTCAAAAGTGAATTTTGCAAATTATTTATTTTTTCCTTAATGTCTGAAGACAGTAAGACTTTTACCAATTTTTTCCCCCCTAAGAAAAGGCTTTGTTTCTGGTAATACATTAGGCAAGGATTATTTTTTTTCTACTGAAAATAGCTAAAAATGCTGGATAAAACAGAAATGACTTCCTAAAAGCATCAAAGAGCTGACAGGTAGTGACAGAACCATGGTAATGTTTCCCATACCTAAATAATGACAACCAACCAACGGAACACATGCATACATAAAAAACTAGTTGCCATCGAGTCGATTCTAACTCATGGTAGCCAAATAGAATAGAACTGTACTCCCTAGGGTTTCAATGGCTGATCTTTTGGAAGCAGACTGCCAGGCATTTCTTCCAAGTCATTTCTGGGTAGACTCACACCTTCAACCTTTCAGTTAGCAGCCTCATCTGTTAATCATTTGCACCACCCAGGGACTCCAACAGTAACAAACCTAACTGCATTACAAATGAATAATATAACCACACTGAAGGGGGTGTAGAAGAAAATAATTAGATAGGGGCCATGCCTAATTTTATGTTTTATTTGAACTAGCTTTAAAATTAGAACACAGTAACAAAGCGAGGCCCGTCAGGATACTTTGGAAAATAGTCTTGACTATATGCCGTAAGATTCAAAACAAACTATACACAGATGCTGCATTCTAGTTAATAAATTTGTTTTTCACAGGGTTAGTGATTCTGAAGCTACTGTATGTGTTTAACAGGATTGAACAAAGAAGTAAATACACTGTGGATCATGAGAACCAGGTATCTTACATTCAGAAAAAGAAGTTACAAATAAGGAAAGTGGGGAGGTTAGAATGAACCTGGTGATGTTACGTTAGAATTGGTGGTAACAGTGTGAACTTATATATATTTAGTGTACATATACAGTGACTAGAGAAATTAATATAGATGCATGTTTATGTGTATATTAGTATACAAACACATATTTCCTAGCTCTGTCCTCAGAGAGGACTTAGAAGCAAAGACACCAGAGTTACAACAAACACACCTACTGCCCAGATCTTGGTTTCTAAATACCATTCTCTAAAACAGGAATCAAGGCTCCTTAGAGAAATTTCTGAGAGATCCCAGTTTCAGTTTCCCCATATGTAAAATGAGGATAAGATCTACCTTTAAAGTTATGCCAGCATTAAAATGCAATAATGTATATAAAATGTTTAACACAGATTAAAATATGTAAAATATTATAGATATTTTTATTATTTATGATAAAAAGAAAACTAATAAGAGTACTGCCATTATTCATTTAAAGTAAGCAATTTGAGAGTTGAAACCTCGGAGACTGTTGGGTTCAAACCCCTAATTTTGCAGGCAGTGAACTGAGGCATGGGTCAACAAAGTGAGGCCCATTAGGATACCAACCAGTTCAGTGACTGAAAAAGTCCTCCTGCCCAAGGTCATAGCATTAGCTGGCTCTGGTATCCTATTTTCAGTTTCTTTCCATTTCATTACCTTTTTTTTTAGGCAAAAACAAATAGCCACATGCTGGACAATTTTTAGGGATATCAAAAACCCATCCCCTGGAATGAGAAAAGTCTGGTGCCACTAATGACATTTAATATGAGGGAACGCCTGATGAAGCCAATGCATTACTGGGGGTCCTGTTTATACCAGGCACGTGTAAAAGCTGCTCTTTGACGTTTAGAAGGTGTATGACCGTTAGATAGAGGCCATGTCTAATTTTATGTTTTATTGAACTAGTGTTAGAATTAGAACACAATAACCATTTTGTTATTACTACCCTTTTAATCATTACCACAAATGTAATCCCTCAGCATCAAAGACCAGTAACTCAAGCAGCACTGGTTTTAACTGAAAAAGGACAAACCTTAATCCACTTTTATTTCTGAAAAAAGGGCCATTCTTCAATGTCAGATTCCTACTGCTAGTTAATAAAAAGGATTTCAGAAGAAGTCAGAAAGAATAAAAAAAAAATTTTAAGTGTTCTATTAGAACTCATAATAAAAAAGGACCTAGATTTCCCCAATGCGCTGTAATCACAATGCAAGCTTTTGATTCATTCTTTTTTTTTTTTTTTAAACCAAGATGAAACAATACTCTGAGTTAACTTCGTGGCTTGGCAATTTTTGCACTAATTCCAACATGGACAGAACACTTACTCTGCCTTGAATTGAGGGTACACAGGTGAGTAAGACAGAACTTGTGAGAAAGCGGTCTTCTAAACTCACAGTCTGAAAAGAACATGATCTTCCTTCTCTACCATTTACTGTGCTGTGTGACCTCAGACAAACTGCTTAACCCTCTGTGCCTTAGTTTCTTTATTGTAAGATGGGGACAAATGTAATACCTACCTTCTAAAGTTATGAGAATGAAATAAACACATGGAAAGTGCTCAGAACAACATCTCGTACAAAGTAAGGACTGTATGTGTTAGCAGCTGCTATTGCTGATGTCATTGTCATCTTCATCATTATTGTAAGACAGCTCTAATGATCTCGAATATCAATCCTGATTGAAAATCTAATGCTTAAGTCATTGTCACAGAAAAGTCTAAAAGATTAGATGGAAATGAGGGCAGACCTTAGAGAGCCTAACACTCTAAGGAAATTTGGTGTAGGGATTAATGGAGGACAGAGAGGCAGCGTTGCAGGGACTCTGGGCATTGAATGGTGGTGTGGTAATAAAAGAGAAACCCTGAACGGTCTTGGGGCTAAAGGAGAATGGATATGGAAACACAGCCAAGCCAAAAGGATTAATATCAAGCTAAATCCAGGTACTACACGGTGCCTAAGAACATGTCCATCTTGGATTGAGCTTCTCTGGTCCTCCAGGATCGAAAATACTGTGAATACATGGACCTCCTGGACTATGAAATATTTATGCTTTCCAAAGAAGACTTCATGAGGATGCTTTGAAAGGATATTGGGAGGCTTTTCATATCAGGCAGGAAGGCTGGGGGAAGGTAGACACTTTGAATGATATTCTACTTAACTAATTTTAATTTAGGACAGTGATGAGGTAAACACTTAGGAGTCCTTCATTGTAAGACAAATGGCATCACAGGGACACATTCAGGATTCCCTCGGAAAATAACTGTCACATCTAAACCTAATAAGGATTTTTTAAATTAATTTTTTAATTGCATGTTAGGTGAAAGTTTACAGAGCAAATTAGTTTCTCATTAAACAATTCATACATATACTGTTTCCTGACATTGGTTGCCAACCCCGTGACATGTCAACACTCTCCCTCTCTGGAGCTCCAGTCCCCCGTTTCCATTCATCCAGCTTTCCTGTCCCCTCCTGCCTTCTCATCCTTGCCCTCAGGCTGCTGTGCCCATTTAGTCTCGTATGCGTGGTTGAACTGTGTGTATTACTGCTTGTTTTACAGGCCTGTCTAATCTTTGGGTGAAGGGTGAACCTCAGGAGTGACTTCAGTACTTAGTTAAAAGTGTGTCTGGGGGCTAGTTAATTTTTGTAGTATTTCAAATTTCTTTTAGTCATTATGGCTCACCAAACCAAAAAGCCCATTGCTGTTAGGTTGATTCCAATTCATAGCGACCCTATACGACAGAGGAGAACTGCCCCATAGGGTTTCCAAGGCTGTAATCTTTATGGAAGCAGACCGCCAATCTTTCTCTCATGGAGTGGCTGGTGGGTTTAAGCCACCGACCTTTTGGTTAGCAACCAAATGCTTAATCACTGTGCCAACAGGGCTCCTTTCTTTATGGCTCACCAATGGGACTTATCTAGACCTAGAAAAGAAGGTTAGAATGTTAAAGTGTTCTTGTTTGGAGGTGGAAAAAGGTTAGGGAGAAATTGCTTTCCAAACCAGTGGTCACTTTTTTCTTCCCACCAACATAAAAAAAATCTATTTAATCAGATTATAACATTTTCTCCAAAGTGCCATATTCCTGAACATGCCTCTATGACTGGGATCATGGTGTTCTCCCTTTCTGGGATGTCTTTCCCTGAAATTTTTCACCTGATACATTCTTAACTCAATCTTAACATCCCAGCTAGAGGTGACCTCTATATTGACTGTATTAATCTCTCAGGGTAGAATTACTACATTATTTGCAGTCCTTTTATAGGACTTACCACTTTCTATTTTGTTTACTTGTTTACATGTCTGTCTTTTAGACTGCGAAAGACTTAAAGGCAGGAATTGTATCTCCTATTCAACTTTGTTTTTCTAATAAAGTACATGGCACATAATAGGTGTTAAATACAGTACATTTACTATATGAGATAAAATCTGAACACCTTAAGAGTACTTTTTGAGAGAGTCAAGCTATGACTGTAGAAAACAGAAGTGGGATTAAGCTAAACCCCAGGAGTGCCCCTTTAGCAAAGTTCCACCAGGATCATCAGGGAATTAATGAGATAATTTCCTTTGATTTAAACAGCTCATAGCCAGCAAAGGGTCCTATTCCTCCTGTAGGTCATCACCATGGCTCAGTTAGATTTACTTAGTAAGGCTTTGATGTAAATGACCCATGACTGATCCCTGGATTTGCTGCTCGGTGCGTGCTTCTACCTAAACCTTCACACTGCTTTTGCATGAAGCATCTTTTAATACTCAGAGCCCACAACATCTTTGGCTGTGCCCTGTATAAACCTCACTAAAGTCTTTCCTTTTATGAGGTGATTTTCTTTTTTTTTAATTTTATTTATTTTGCTGTTCTTGAAAATCTACACAGCAAAACAGGTACCAGTTGACAGTGATTGCATTTTTCGAGTTGTGCAACCATTCTCACCCTCCTTTTTTGAGTTGTTCCTCCCCCATTAACACAAACTCACTGCCCTTAAAGTTTCTATCTAATCTTTCAAGTTGCTGTGTCAATTTGATCCCATATAGTTATTAAAAAAAAAAAAAAGCATAATGCACAAGGCAGACATTTTTTTACCAATTAAGCTAAACTACTGTTTGGTTTTAAGAAGATGTCAGGGGGTATTTTTGGTTTAAGGTTTAAAGATTGATTATCTTAGGGCAATAGTTTCAGGGGTTCACCCACCTCCATGGCTACAGAAAGTTTGGAGTCCATGAGAATTTGGAATTCTGTTCAGCATTTTCCACTTTTTGATCAGGATTTTTCTATAGAACCTTTGATCAAAATGTTCAGTAGCGGTAGCTGGGCACCATCCAGTTCTTTTGATCTCATGGTAGGGTAGGCAGTTGTTCATGGAAGCCGTTAGCCACACATTCCATTTCCTCCTCCTATTCCTGACTCTTCTTCTTCCTCTGTTGCTCCAGGCAAATAAAGACCAATTGTTACGCCTTGGGTGGCTGCTTGCAAGCTTTTAAGACCCCAGGCACTACGCAACAAACTAGGAGGTAAAATAGAAGCACTAAACATGTTATTAGGCCAATTAACTGGGATGTTCCATGAAACCATGGCCCTAAACCTCCAAATGAAGGAACCAAATCCTATGAGATGTTTGGTTGTACATAAGTAGCCTCAGCAGCTACTCTTTTTTTTTGGTCATTGTAAATATATCACACAACTTCAGCTAATTCAACTTTTTACAGGTGTACAACTTATTGACAGTACTTAACAGTAATTGGCATGCAATCCTACCCTTAATCAATGCAATTTTTCCATCACGGTAAACCAAAACTCAGTTCTCCATAAGCAATAACCATTCCCCTTTCCCCTTCTCTCCCACCCCTGGTAACCACTAACAAACTTTAGTCTCCATATCATACAATATTTGTCCTTTTTTTTTAAACTATACTTTAAATGGTTTACAGAGCGAACTAGCTTCTCATTAAACAATTAATACCCATATCATTTTGTGACATTGGTTGGCAACTTCATGACATGTCAACACTCTCCCCTTCTCGACCTTAGGTTCCCCATTACCAACTTTGCTGTCCCCTCCTGCTTTTTCGCCCTTATCCCGGGCTGGTGTGCCCATTTAGTTTTGTTTTACTGGCCTAAGAGTGAATCACAGGAATAACTTCATTACCGAGCTAAAAGGGTGTCGGGGGAGGGGGCATACTCTCCGGGTTTCTCCAGTCTCTTTTAGACCAGTAAGTCTGGTTTTTTTTTTTTTTGAGTTAGAATTTGGTTCTACATTTTCTCCAGCTCTGTCCAGGACCCTCTATCGTAATCCCTGTCAGAGCAGCTGGTGGTGGTAGCCAGGCACCATCTAGTTGTACTAGACTCACTCTGGTTGAGGCTGTGGTAGTTGTCGTCTATTACAATATTTGTCTTTTTGTGACTGACATTTCAGTCAGCTCAATGTCTTCAAGCTCCACCCTTACTGTAGCCTGTATCAGGTCTTCATTTCTTCTGCTGGCTGACTAGTATTCCATTGTATGTTATTTATCCATTCACCTGTCAATGGGCTTTTAGGTTGTTGCTACCTTCTGGCAATTGTGAATACTGCTGCAGTGAACTATTAGTATACAAATCTCTGAGTACCTGCTTTCCAAATCTTTTGGGAATATTCCTAGGTGTGGAATTGCTGGGTCATATGGTATTTCTGGAAACTCTGGTGGCGTAGTGGTTAAGTGCTACGGCTGCTAACCAAAGGGTCGGCAGTTCGAATTCGCCAGGCGCTCCTTGGAAACTCTATGGGGCAGTTCTACTCTGTCCTATAGGGTTGCTATGAGTCGGAATCGACTCGATGGCACTGGGTTTGGTTTGGTTTTGGTTATGTTATTTCTATTTTTAGTTTTTTGAGGCACTGCCACACTATTTTCCACATGGGCTGTACCATTTTGCATTTCCACCAGCAGTAGATAAAGGTCCTAGTTTTTTTACATCCTCACCAACATTTATTTCATTTTTTAAAAAAAAATCTTAGCCATTCTAGTGTGAGTGAAATGATATCTCATTGTGGCTTTGATTTTCATCTCTCTGATGGCTGATGATGTTGAGCATCTTTTCATATGTTTGGTGGCCATTTGAAGGTCCTCTTTGTGAAATGTCTATTCAAGTCCTTTGCCCGTTTTATGATTGAATTATCTTTTTGTTGTTTCAAAGTTTCATATATATTTCAGTTATTACATTCTTATTGGATACATGGTTTATGAACATATTCTCCCAGTGTGTAGCTTGTCTTTTCACTTTTTTTGGTAAAGTCTTTTGATGAACAAAAACTTTTAATTTTTATGAGGTTCCATTAATTTATTTTGCCTTTTGCTTTTGTTATTATATTAAATAATCCATTGTTAAAAGCTAGGCCTTACAGTTTTGCTTCTGCATTTTCTTCTAAGAATTTTATTGTTTTAGTTTGCACCTAAATGTTCTTAATCCATCTTGAATTTGTTTTTGTATATGCCGTGAGGTATCAATCCTGTTTCACTTTTCTACATTTGGAAATCCAATTTTCCCAACATCATTTATTGAAAAGACTCTTCTTTCCCCAAAGAATGGACTTAGCACCTGTGTCAAAAATCAGTCGACCCTAGGTGTGTGAGTTTGTTTCTGGACTCTTAAATCTATTCCATGGGTCTTTGTGTCTATGGTTATACCAATGCCAAGCTGTTCTGATTACATTCCATATAAAGTTGAGGACTGGTTTTTCCATTTCTGTAAACGAGGCTGTTGGAACTTTGATGGGGATTGCGTTGAATCTGTAGGTTGCTTTGGCTACTATTGACATCTTAATGATATTAAGTCTTCCAGTCCATGAACCTAGAACATCTTTCCACTTATTTAAGTCTTCTTTAATCTCTTTCAGCAGTGTTTTATAATTTTCACCGTATAAGTACTTCATGTCCCTGGTTACGTTTATTCCTAGGTATTTTATTTTCTTAGATGCTACTGTAAATGGAATTGTTTCCCTTATTTTCCTTTCAGATTTCTCATTGCTGAAACCCAACTGATTTTTGTTTGTTGACCAATAAGATCATTATTGTTTGATAGGAGATGGATTTGAAATCCCTTCTGGAACTTGTCATTAAATACTTACCTCCCCCCAAAGTGTACATGAGGGAAGCTATAAATTCAGACTTGTTTAATCGTGGAAGAGAAGCTCAAATTTTGTTAGTTTAGCTTGACTACAACAAACTAAACCCAAGGAAATGGAAGATAACAAACATTAAGCACTTTCTATGTCTTGGTATTCCTCTAGGTATCACGCTTATATTATTTTATTTTATCTTAATCCTATGAGATAAGCACTGTTAACCCCATTTTATAGACAAAGAAACCGAAGCTACAAAATATTAATAGCCTAGGTCATTAACTAGCAAATGAAGGAGATAGGATTCAAATGCAGATCTGATCCCAAAGCCAGTGATCATGCTACTACATGACCAGCCCAGGGGAAAAGACTGCCCTCATGTCTACTTCTGCTTCGGTTTAGCAACAAAATCAGACATCAAGTTGGCACTTCTTTCTGAGTACTTTGAAGGCTTTTTTTTTCTAGTTTATCTCCAGCCCCGACCTCTCATCTGGCTTCAGGTTCCTATATCCAACTGCCTACTCAACCTGTTCACTTGAATATCTAATGAGCACTGCAAATGCAACATGTCCAAAAAGCCAACTCTTGATTCCAGGGCTTCCCCCTAAACATGCTCCTCCCCGAGTCCTCCCCTTCTCAGGACATGGTAATTCCACTCTTACAGTTGTTTTAGGCCCAGACATAGGAATCATTCTTGACTCCTTTTTCTCTCACACCCCACATCCAATCCATCTGCAAATCTCATGGGCGCTACGTTTGAAATTGACCTCATAACATTGTTATCAGCATGAAATGAGCTGATATTTATAAAGCTGTTAGAATTGTGCCCAGTACATAATAAGTGCTATACTAGTATTTATTGACTAAAATAAATATCCAGAATCCTACTGGATATTGTCATACTACCTCCACTGCTACCAGGCTAGTTCTAGCCACCATCATTCGTCACCTAAATTATTGGAATCAGTAATCATCCAACTGGTCCCTCTGCTTTCACTCTGGCCCTCCTAGAGCTTATTTTCCATAGAGCAGAGCAATCCTTTAAGAACTCAAGTCAGGTCATGTCACTGCCCAAATCCCTCCAAGAGCTTTCTACCTTACTCAGAATAAAATATATCAAGTCTTTACCATGGCTTGGAGCCCTGGTAGCGCAGTGGTTGAGAGCTTGACTGCTAACCAAAAGGTCAGCAGTTTAAATCCATCAGCCACTGCTTGGAAATCCTATGCGGCAGTTCTACTTTGTCCTGTAGGGGTTGCTATGAGTCGGAATTGACTTAACAGCAATAGGTTTGTTTTTTTTTTTTTTTGGGTTACCATGGCTTGTAAGATTACAAGATTCATCCACCCAGTGGAGCCTCATCTCTGATCTCTTTTCTTTACCACATTCTCTCTGTTCCACTCATACTGGCCTCCTTTGCTGCCCTCGAACCTGTCACGTATACTCTTCCATCAGGATCTTTGCATATGCGATTCCCTCTGCCGGGAACACTCTTCCCTTAGATAGTCACAAGGCCTGTTCTCTCCTTTACCTGAGTCTGTTCTCAAATGCCATCATAAGCAGAAGTAGAAATGAATGCAGTCTTTTCACCTGGGCATGGTCATGTAAGTAGCATTATGTTTACTTTCCCCCTACTCCTGTAAATCTCTATTCCCTGCCTCTTTTTAAATTTTTCTCTATAGCACTTATTATACCTAACATTTAGTTCATTGTTTATTGGGTTATTGCCTATTTCTGTGCCCTTGACTATAAATTCCAAAAGGGCAAGGACTTTGTTTTATTTCCTGCTATAACCCCAGTACTGAGAACCAAGCTGGAACACAGTAGACAAATTTGCTGAATACAAGAGAAAACATGTATATTTTCATTTTAAGGCTGTCTATAAAATAGTTCTCTAAGTGTCACAGTGACCAAAACAAATTCTGTAAAATCCTCACATTATATAAGGAGTACAGTTTTCAGAAGGAAAAGAAAATTTTATTTTTAAATACTAAGACTTTTATTTTTAAATATTCCTTTTATTTGATAATACTGACAGAAGATTCATCATTCCAATTTTGACCTTTGACCATAATTACTCATCAGCATTCAAAAACTCTATATAAATTAGATATGAAACCCATTCCCCTCAGATTTACCTTACCTGTTACGTCCATTTTGAACAAATTATTCAGACAAAACGCAAGCAGAATGCTGTTTCCTTACAGAAAAAGCTATGGCAAGATTTTTTTTCCTTAAGGGTATCTCCTGCATGTTGAAATATGGAAACACGGACAAGTGGAGTTTAAATTTTAGAGACAGCAGCTAAGTAATCTGATAATCTCCTAGTGGTACATTCTACCAGGAAAACTGAGCATTTGTCCATGAAAATACTTCTCACATCTAGCCTCACTAAGATTATGTATCATCTGATGGTTGTCATAGAAACAGTAGTAATGCTAACATGGATTAGCTCCACAGGGTTTACCACTGGGTGCAGAATTATCTTCCGTGAAGTCACGGGAAAGCAACACAGATATGTGGGCAGAAAAAGCATCGTAGTAATGCTGGAGACTCCTGAGGTCAGCATCTATCCATTCCTTATCCTTATAATGCCTACAGTTTGGTAATCTATGTTTTAGAACCTCTTTAAATCCTACATCCTCCATGAAGACTTGCCTAATAAACTCTAGTTCTCAGTTCTGCTCCTGCCTCTTGATTCATATTTTAAATAATGGTCTTCACATGATAATGAGTGTCTTGCATGACTCTCTAGATACAAACTGAATTAACCATTACTGAGTGCCTACCCTAAGCCAGGCGCCAATGTTAAGTGCTGTCACATTAATTATTTCATTAAATCTTCAGAGTAATATTTGTGAGACAGGTATTATTAACCTACTATTTAGGTGAGGAAACTGAACCTTGGAGAGGTTAAGTGACTTTCCCAATATGACAAGTTATTTCACAAAAACAAGCCTTAACCCTAAACTAGAGTTAGATTATAGGTTCCTCCAAGGAAAGGAGGGCTCAACTTCTCTTACAACCTCTCCAGCATTTGGAAAGGGCTTGGTTCACAACAATCGACAAAAAATGATTTAGCAAGAAAATCAACAATGGAGAAAAAAAAAAAAGAAAAGAATTACATCTGAATGTGAGTGGAAAGGCCAGAGAACACTGAGGTGGTTTTTTTTTTGTTGTTGTTGTTGCTAGGTGCAGTTGAATCGGCTCCAATTCAGCGAGCCTACGCACAACAGAATGAAACATTGCCTGGTACTGTGCCATCCCCACAATCCTTGTTATGCTTGAGCCCATTGTTGCAGCCACTGTCTCAATCTATCTCATGGAGGGTCTTCTTCTTTTCTGCTGACCCTCTACTTTCCCAGGCATGATGTCCTTCTCCAGGGACTGATCCCTCCTGATAACATGTCCAAAGTATGTGAGACGTAGTCTTGCCATTCTTGGTTCTAAGCAGCATTCTGGTTGTATTTCTTCCAAGACAGATTTGTCTGTTCTTCTGGCGGTCCATGGTATATTCAATATTCTTTGCCAACACCACAGTTCAAAGGTGTCAATTCTTCTTTGGTCTTCCTTATCGATCACCCACCTTTCGCATGCATGTGAGGCGATTGAAAACACCATGGCTTGGGTTAGATGTACCTTCGTCTTCAAGGTGGTATCTTTGCTTTTTAACACTTCAAAGAGATCTTTTACAGCAGATTTGCCCAATGCAATGTGTCTTTTGATTTCTTGACTGTTGCTTCCATGGACGTTGATTGTGGATCCAAGTCAAATGAAACCCTTGACAACGTCAGTCTTTTCTCTGTTTATCATCATGTTGCTTACTGGTCCATTTGTGAGGGTTTTTGTTTTCTTTATGTTGGGGTGTAATCCAAGCTGAAGGCTGTGCTCTTTGAGCTTCATCAGTAAGTGCTTCAAGTCCTCTTCACTTTCAGCAAGCAAGATTGTGTCATCTGCATAATGCAGGTTGTTAATGAGTCTCCCTCCAATACTGATGCCCCGTTCTTCTTCATATAGTCCAGCTTCTTGGATTATTTGCTCAGCACACAGATTGAATAAGTATGGTGAAAGGATACAACCCTGACACACACCCTCCCTGACTTTAAACTACATGAAAAAAAGCCAAACCCACTGCCGTCAAGTCGATTCCGACTCATAGCGACCCTATAGGACAGAGTAGAACTGCCCCATAGGGTTTCCAAGGAGCGCCTGGTGGATTTGAACTGCTGACCTCTTGGTAAGCAGCCATAGCACTTAAACTACACAGTATCCATTTATTCTGTTCGAACAACTGCCTTTATGTACAAGTTCCTCGTGAGCACAATTAAACGTTCTGGAATTCCCGATCTTCGCCATGTGATCCATAATTTGTTATGTTGTTTAAGAAATCAAGTATACTGAGAGACTTCAAACAATGTCCATGTACTATTTTGAAAAAAAAAAAAAAGAACAAATCTTATACAAAACTATTAACTATGAACGTATTAGAGTTTGGTCATGATCACTTGGGAGGTATATTGCAAATCATTTGTTACTAATAACGTAATGAAATAAATAATTTACTTTAAAAAGTAAATAATGTAATGAAGTAAATAATTTACTTCAAAAATATCAGTAAGAGCAAACTCAACATGAGTGCACTGAACATGTTTTCTCAAGTAGGAGAGAAGGTGTAGTTACAACTACCCATCTAGGTAAGCCGCACCTTACAGAAGCATTTTGAGCATGTCTGTTGATGGAACAAAGGTTAAGAACCACTGGCTTAAGGAAAAAGTATTGGGGTGGAAATCAGCTGTCTTTAGACTCCATTCCTAAAGACTCCATTGCTAACTGCCCACTGGCTCACTGGGTGAACATATGCAATTCGCATAAACAATCTGGCCTGTCTCCTCAGGCCTTCAAAAACCTGGGGCAAACTAACTACCTACTGTTGTATTAACCTTCAGGGGGCAATTAGATATTCCCTCGTGTCCTGAGTTGGCATCTGTTCTTTTTTCTGGTTTCTCCAAGGATGGCAAGGGAGCAAGAGTAGCTTGCTACTTCTGGAAACTGCCTGGTGTGTTGGCTTTGTGAAAACGAAACGGGTAAGCTTTGAAGTTGATTCAGTTGTCTCCTACTGAGAAGATGGAATGACGAAAGAAAAATCTGTTAAAAAAATTCAGATTTTTAAAAAACAGAAATGTTATTACGTAAACCAGGCTACGAAGAATAGCTTCATGATTTTAAACAAAGTTGTTCCCAAGTGAACATCAACTTTGTAGTAAGAGTTAAGTGATTAAAAGCCTATCTTATTTTTCTTAGCTATTAAATACATAATAAAAAACTCATTCCTTACTTCTCCGAAGTGTTGGAAAATTGATTAGTTAATGTCTGTGAAGGCTTTCAAGTATAAAGTGCTATCTGACTGCCAAGACGTATTCTATTCAAACTTGTCTGCCTTCCTCTGTCAGTCAACTTCATGTCTACCTGGGATGCCAAGATGGATATTATTAATTAACTGTAGTCTTATAAGTGTGAAAATTCTCAGGAGCAGGGGAGCTTAAAAAGATAGAAGTGAAAATCTGGGGCGCATCCAGACAGAGGCTCATTTAAAAGCTGGAATAATTACTCCAAGACAAAAGGAGTCAGCTTCAAATGCCTCAGAGCTCCTGGTGAGAGAAGAGGTGCTCTATAAATCAAAATTATCGCTCATCAATAAGCCTAGACTACCACAGAAGAGCACAAAGGTAACAATTCCAAATTATATGGGAGTTCCATACCATTTCAACATATAAATATTGAACATCTACCACAGGCAAGGCATTAGGTACTGAATAAAATGCAGCCCTACATTCAAAGAAGGACATGCAGCCTGTTAAGTAAACAAATGAGGAATCACATTTAGTGATTAATGTAAAAGCAACAACATAGCAGCACGCATATTAAAACACTCAATTGATAGAACTTAAGTATTTCTATACAACGAGATTCACCAATATTCCTAAGCTTTCCAGCCAATCGGTCGTACTTACTACATAAACCGAAAAGAATGGATTGCAGGCAGCATCAAAGAAATACATTTCCAGGTGAACTTCAGAGAAAAACCAGTCTGATGCTCCCAGTACCAGGAAATTGCTCACTGATTCCATAGCTATGCTACATTTCCACAGACAGAACAAAATGTAGCTAGTTTATACTGCAGCAGAAAGAATGAAATTAGAATAAATAAAAGAAAGGCAATGCTACAGATTATGGAGTAAATTCACAGGCAAGGCCCTGAAATAACCTTCCATGGTTATACTTTCTTATCCATTAATTCTACAGCTAGGTATCTATGCTCAGGAAATTACCAGAGAAGCTGTCTGAGATTTATGTACCTAGAAACTCCCTAGGCATTCACTCAACAGAAATGTGTGCCTTGTGCATCAGGATATAGGTCCAAGATTGTTTGCAGTAGCATTGCTTGTTAATCGCTAAACCCTATAAATAACTCAACCATCACCCCAGCTCAGATAAATTTTTATATATCCATACAATGGAATACAATACATCAAAGTAAATGAATTAACTAAGCTATATGCAACAACATGGAAGGACTGTAAAAACAAAATGTTAAGTAAATGACGCCAGACACAAAATAATTCATGCTGTATGATTCCATTTATATAAAATTCCAAAATAGGCAAAACAAAATGGTATTATTTATGAATACATACTTAGGAGGTAAAACTTACTACAAAGCAAAGTAATGGAATGATTACCATAAAAGGTGGGACAATGGTTCCTCTGGGGAAAAGATGGAGGCTGTGCTTCTGGAGAGGTTTCTAAGGTGCTGGCAACACCTCTGGGTCGTGGTTACATGGGTATTTGCTTTGTAACATTTCGTTATTGTGTATGTTTATGTTTTATGCCTCTTCCATATATTGCATAGTTTCCAAAAAAGGTTTGTAAAAAATATTTCTGTACGTGGACATTCCTAGGAGCATCACCTACAATAAGCAGTTTAGCAGGGATTTAAGAGCGGCGTTTAAAGTCAGCCACCTTTGATGTGGACCCCAGTTCAGTCACTTGATCACTGTGTATAAGCATCCCTGAGCTTCATTTTTTCAGTTAAAGAAAGGGGATGAGGTTACACATACCACATAGGGTTGTCATAGGGATCAAATAAGAAAAAGCTAGTGCGGAGCTCCACACTATGTGTGCACACTAGTATACAGTAGGCAGGTAACAAGTAGTCCCCCCTTATCCACGGGGGATATACTCTAAGACCTCCCGTGGATGCCTGAAAGCTCTGATAGTACTGAATCCTATATATACTATGATTTGTCCTATACATACATAACTATGATAAAAGTTTAATTTATAAATTAAGCACAATAAGAAATTAATAACAATAACTAATAACAAAATAGAACAATTATAACAATACACTGTAATAAAAGTTATGTGAATGACACAGTGGGACGGCGTGAAATTTCTTCACACTACGTACTCATTTAACATTTTTGAACAGAGGGTAACTGAAACCGCAGATAAGTTCCTTCTATTTCTTACTTCTGGAGTAACAATTACAGAAATAACTCAAGAGCTGAGTTTTAAGAAATCTAGTAATTTGACAAATATTTTACAAAGTAATTTGTGTCGGTGAAGAATACTGACTATACCATAGACTGCCAGAAGAATGAACAAATCTGTTTTGGAAGAAGCACAGCCAGAATGCTCCTTAGAAACAAGGACAGTGAGACTTTGTCTTACACACTTTGGACATGTTATCACAAGGGACCAGTCCCTGGGGAAGGACATCATGCTTGGTAAAGTACAGAGTCAGTGAAAAAGAGGAAGACTCTCAACAAGATGGATAGACACAGTGGCCGCAACAATGGGCTCAAGCTTAATAACCATTGTGAGGATGGTGCATGTTGGGTAGTGTTTCATTCTGTTGTACTAGGGTTGCTTGCTATGAGTCAGAATCGACTTGACAGCACCTAACAACAACAGCAGCAACGCATTCTTTGTCCTCATTTCCCATTGCCATTGAGTCAATTCCCACTCATATGACCCAGTAGGACAGAGTAGAACTGCCCCATAGGGTTTCCAAGGCTGTAATCTTTAAGGAAGCGGACTGCCACATTTTTCTCCCGTGGAGCAGCTGGTGGGTTCGAATTGCTGACCTTTTGGTTAGCAACCAAGTGGTTTGCCACTGTGCCACTGGGGCTCCTTCCTTTCTTTTGTACAAAGGACAATTATGCTAAGAGCTGTAGGGAATTAAAAAAAAAAAAAAACAAGCACCTCCTTAAGATATTTTCAGTTTAGATGGAGAGATAAGACAGACCATAATTTTTTAAAAAAGAATTAAAAAAGTTAAACAGAGAGAGTGGAAGTGGTAGAGAGACGTACTCCTGCTGGCCTTGTGGAAGCATATAGCCATGCTGTGAACTGCCTATGGGAGGACTGTTCTTGACGAGCTGTGGACTTCAGCCTTATGGCAGTGAGGAATTGAATTTTGCCAACAACCCATATGAGCTTAGAAGAGGACCCTGAGCTCCAAATGAGAACCCAGTCCAGTTGACACCTTGACTGCAACCTATGAGTCCTCTGACTCCTGACCCATGGAAATGGTCAGATGATAAATAAAAGTTTGCTGATCCCTGCATCCCTTCAGAGAAATTCATGTGTAAAGCCAAATCCCAGTAAGGGAGTTTCTTGGATGATCTTATATTCCAGGCAGGGTCATAGGCACACGACACACCCTCTTCAGGGACCAATGCTTCTGTTCAAGCTCAGCCTCCAATGCCAGGGAAGGAGAGCCCACTGCCAAAAGGCAGCTCTCAAACCTCTTCGTGTTTTGTTAATTTTGGTATCATAATTTTAGTTAAAAATCTAGTCTATCATGCCTTCACAAAGTTATGCTCAGGTGATCTTGATTGCATTTCACATTTTGCACGTTCATTTCTACAGATGGCAGATCTTATCCATTACATTTGAAGAATTCCTAATTTCATTCTTAGAAAGCAGAATTTCTATTCATCTATAAATAGTACCAGTTCATTTTCCAAAATCAGAACAGTAGGTTACAGGGACCAAAAAACCACATAGCAAAGTTTCATGTGAAAATGTAATTGGATGATACACCATTTTCATCAAAATGCTCAATGACCGCGAAGGATGAGGAACTGTGTTCCAGTATTTGGTGGTGTTGAGAGAAGGATCCTTCAAAAGTCAATGCCTGAACACGCCTACAGAATACTTTGTAGTCAAAAGGTAGAAAAGAAAACTGAACAACAGTGAGATCTCACAGCCTCTCTACAGTGCAAGGGTCAATCTTAGCATTGTAGATGAGACATGACCAGGTATGTATCATCTGATGTAATGAATGAGAAATGCACATCTTCCAGCCAAAAATGTTGGACCTGACTCAGTCGAGCTTTTATGTATAATACCCAGTTAATAGGAAATGCCAAGGAATAGACGAACAAGCTAAATGTCACTAAGAGGAAATAACCAGGCAATTCAGAAGCTGGAACTTTCTGCAGGAAAACTGGCCCAGTTTCTTCAATATGTCATTCGCATAAAGAAGGAAAAGGGGGACATATTAGAATAAATAACACTTAAGGGACATAACCACGAGACATAAGGCATAGCCCTGGATTAGATCATGATTTGCACACTAACTGTAAAAGGACATCTTTTGAGGTCAATTAGGAAAATTTGAATATAGACTTGAAATTAGAACAACGAAAAATTACTAGAGTGGAAAGGTGGAGATCATTGATTAGAAAAGGCAGGTTACAAAATAGTATGTGCATATAACCATATGATTTTGGTTAAAAAATGACAGATGTATTTATGTACGCTTGAAAAAGATCCTTAAGAATTTGTGCCATTTCTCTGGAAGGTGAAAACTGATGTTTTTATTTTTTTCTTTTGACTCATCTCTATTTTTTAATTTTCTTTAGCACACATGTACTGCCTTTGTAATAACAAAAGGTTAGTTTGAAGATAAGCAAAATAAAATCTCACAAGGTGTGAATACTAAGTATCAAGTAATGAATTCAGAAAGTGAAGAAATCAGGGTGTGCTAGAACTGTGAGGGAAGCCTTCAGAGAGATGAATTATCAGTGGGTCCCAGAAAAATGGGTAGAATTTGGACAGGCAGAAACTGTTAATTCTTTAACCCACTGGCTAGCCTAAAGGTGACAAGGCTGTATTGAGGACATGGCTAGGCCATGAGGCATTTTGCCCCCCGCTGTCCCCCCATCAAAAAAAAAAAAACTCCCTTTAAGTTGTAGCTTAAAACTTAAGCTGCTCCTGGTTTCTGTCATTGCCCATGACCCCAAAGCCACCTGATGCACCACTATCAGGCACCAACCATTTCTGGCCTCATTCTCCTAAAAGACTCCCTCTTCCTGGCTTCTGAGAATGCAGTGTTTTGTCTATGAGAATGCAATGTTTAACACCGGTATGTGCGAGGTCTTGCATACGTGTATAGGGTGAAGGGAAGACATGGTGGAAGAAATTTATTCTGAGACTGTCAAGGCAGTAGCCATGAGATGGCCTTTTCAAACCCTATGAGGTTCTACAACTTTCATGACTCTGCAGACTGGTTGTCTTCTTCTTTTTGATTGATCTGATTGAATCATTTGCTCATTCAAAAGACATTGGATAAGGACCTATCAAGTACCCAGTACACAAAAAGTTAAACACAAACTAAAATAGAACTGTAAACAAATGTGGAACTCTAGGTAATGATACACATCCTGAAGTGTTTAGGGGTACAGTGTACTGATGTCTTTATCATTAATTTGGAATGCATAAAAAAATAAGATGGCGTGATAGATGGATATATGATAAAAAACAAAGTAAAATTTTAACTGTAAAATCTAGGTGATGGGTATATGCTGCTCACTGAACAATTCTTACAACTCTTCTGTATGTTTAAAAATTCTTAGAAAAAAGTGTTGGAGGAAAATATGTATAGTTTGGTGCCTTGCCTATAGCTGATAGTCAGTTCTCAACACACGTTTGCTGTATTTATAAAAACCAAGATCAAAACCAAAAAAAGGGTAACATGGTAGGTTCTAAATTTATACCTGGAAGCAGGTTCTATAAGAGAAATTTGAAATTAGGTTAAGTGCAAGGCTTTTGAGCTTCTGAGAAGTAGGCAGCCTAGAGACAAACTGAGTATCTGTTATGTCCCGATTGTACCCATCCTTCAGATACTGTGGGAAGTAACAAAGACAAAAGAAATGAAATTAGAAGTACTTATAAAGGAGAAAAAGAAAGTGAATAAGAGAAAGTATACACTTCTACAAACAAGCACTCATTAACACAGATGTGGGTAACCACTTTGGTGATGTGGGCATAGTACTAGACTTGGAGACTGAAGCCTTGAGTTCTAGGTATTCTAGTTTTACTACACACAGCCGTGTGACCTTGAGCAAGTCATTTAATCTGAGGTTCCTCTTTTGGAAAATGGGATCTATAGCTACCTTCTACTTCACATACCATCAAGGAAATGTGAAGTTTTGCAAACCCTAAAGCATAATACAAATGTGAAGCAAATCCTCCTCCCCCTCTAAGGGATGGAAGTCTGTCCCACTTCCAAAATGCAACCATATCTTCAGGAAAATAGAGCAGACCATCATTAGTCCCTTTCTTGGCTCTATCTATTCCCTTAATGAAGGTTTGAACTTTCCTCTAAATCACATGGCTACATTAACGATAACCTAAGCCTTTTTCCCTACTCATTTCAAACTCAACCACTTGGCATACAGCTATCATTTCCAAGAGTATATTCTGTCCCCGAAGTTGTTTAAGACATACTAGTTCAGCTGAAGTTTAATGGGTATTACCTCCCCACCCCATTCCTCCCCCATGACCCCCCAAAAAATTCTGGGGTCAAATATGTTTGGGAAAGACGTTTCTTTACAGTGAGACTTATTAAAGCTTTTAATATACTAATATACTTTGGAAATCTCCAAGAGGAGGACAGCATCTTAAATGTTCCCTAGATTTACTTGAACAAGGAACCTTTTTTAATTCTGAGGTGCATTTCTTGGGATTGATGCTGTAAGGGGCACACTTTGAGGAAAGCTGCTGTAAACACATGAAAATTCTAAACAGATCTACATTTCAATTCAGGGCTTCATGAATGGCAACCAGGTTAAAAATAAAATTAAAAAAAAAAAACCTTAGATTTATAATAATCACAACGTCAAAGACTGTTCTGTAGAACCCAGCTGAGCGATCTTTGTACTACCTATTGAGGGGAAAATTCTGCTAACCTTTAGGTAAAATTATAGCTCTGCAGTTCAGGGCACAGAACAGAACGCTGCCCTGGGGGTGCCACAGTGCATTCCGTTTGTGCCTGTAGTGATCATAGCATGCTCACCCCTGTATTACTCAGAACAGGGCCACTTTGGGCCTCTAGCCACAAGCAATTAAGAACCATGGTTTTAAGGCTACCACACCCTCTGATCAGGACATATCTTTTTGGTCAGCATACTTTGCTAGAGCCTCCTCATTGACTTCATGGATCACGACCACCTCAACTATCCTTTGTGCCAGCTGGCTTTTTCCTAAATCAGCTGGCTTCCCTCCAACTGACTCCTTGATTACCTGTAACTATGGAATCTGTAGACTCCCCCTAGATGGCTGGGTTCTTGGCCAGTCCTGTTGTACTGCTGCCTATTTCACAAAATAACACATTTTCTTTTTTTGTACTTTAGATGAAGGTTTACAGAACAAACTAGTTTCTCATTAAGCAGTTAGTGCACATATTGTTTTATGACATTGGTTAACACTCCACAACATGCCAACACTCTTCCTTCTCAACTTTGGGTTCCCTATTGCCAGCTTTCCTGTTCCCTCCTGCCTTCTAGTCCTTGTCCCTGGGCTGGTGTGCCATTTTAGTCTCATTTTGTTTTATGGGCCTGTCTAACCTTTGGCTAAAGGGTGAACCTCAGGAGTGACTTCATTACTGAGCTGAAAGAGTGTCTAGGGGCCATCCTCTCAGGGTTTCTTCAGTCTCTGTCAGGCCAGCAAGTCTAGTCTTTCTTTTTGACTTGGAATTTTGTTCTACATTTTTCCCTGGCTCTGTCTGGGGACCCTCTACTGTGATCCCTGTCAGAGCATTCAGTAGTGGTAGCCAGGCACCATCTAGTTGTACTGGACTCCGTATGGTAGAGGCCATGGTAGATGTGGTCCATTAGTCCTTTGGACTTACCTTTCCCTTGTATCTTTAGTTTTCTTCATTCTTCCTTGCTCCCAAATGGATGATACCAGTGGAGAACCCTAGAAGGCCGCTCACAGGCTTTTAAGACCCCAGGTGCTACTGACCAAAGTAGTATGTAAAACATTTTCTTTATAAACTATGTTATGCCAGTTGAGCTAGATGTTCCCTGAGACTGTGGTTCCCACAGCCCTCAGCCCAACAATTCGGTCCCTCAGGGAGTTTGGGTGTGTCTATGGAGCTTCAATGGGCCTTGGTAAAGGTCAGAGAAACAGGAGAGTCTAAAGGTAGCGAGCAAAACACAGAATTAGAGATATCTTCTATTTAATTAAAACTCTAGTGAAAACAAGACTTGGAGAGGATCTACCAAACTGGTATTCTTAATAAAGCCCGCAGTCCCAGAAAACGCTAGAATTATATTCCAATTCCAGATCCTTGACTAAACTGACAGTCACGACCTCCATCATCAGACATAACAGGAAAAACAAAGCCATTTCCCAGCTAGCCTTCCATATAGCCAGTTTTCCTGGATGAATTCTGAGTCTTCAACAGCCTAGGGGTATGGCAAGACAGAGTAAGATTAATAGCTCCAGTACTGCCTCAATTAAAACTCTGTCTTAAAAAATACTCATTTAAGAACATGACAATCAGCATTTTAATGCCTCTGAACCTGAATCTTTTTGCTGTTTTTCTATCTTGCACTATAATTGCAAATTAAGAGTAAACAGATCTGTTCATTAGGAATAATGGTATTAAGTGATGTTAGCTTCTTGGTTAAAAAAAAAAAGTTCAGCCTATGACTGGTCCTGTGGGAACCAAAGAGATGCTGGGTTTGGGTTACCACATTATACTCAAGAAAAAATGCCAGGGCATAAATTATTCTACAAGGAAAGTCATATTTTCAACAAGATCTGGGGAGTGCTAATTAGATTTTTAAAGATTCCAAAGAAATCTGAGTAAAAGCCATGATAGAACACAGAAAATGACAAGAATAGGACAGTTGGGCAGGACCTACTGATCAACTCTGGGCAAATCACAGCCTCTCTGGGCCTCAATTTCCTTATTCGTAAAATCAGGTTATCATCATCTAACTAACAATTCAGTTGTAAGTCTCAAATGAGATAATATAAGAAAACAGCTCAAACTATAAGGCAAAAAGCTATTGTTATTACTAAGCAGTTTCAAGGTAAAATGGTACCTCAAGGGGAATGAGGTGAGATTCAACTTTATTTCAAAGGGATCTGAGATTACTTCATCATTCTTGTTCTTTTCTCATTTCAAGCACTGGAATAGCCAATATTCTTTATATGACCCCACTTTCCTTACGGAATTTTCATCTAAGTTTAATACCCAACTCCAACTCAGTTGGATGTAGAAAAAAAAAATTATAATCTCAAATCGTGGTCATCCATAACAATATGTGTGTGGGTTTATTTGTGGACTCTCTATTCTGTTCCATTGATCCATCTATGTGCCCATATCACAATAATTCTTGCCATCAGGTAGTGTTAGCCCTGCAACCCTGTTCTTCTTTTTCAGTGTTGTTTTGGCTACTTTAGGTCCTTTGCATTTCTACATGAATTTTAGAACAAATCGATAAACTGGATTTGTCAATTTCTACAAAAAAGCCTGCTGGGATTTTCATTGGGATTATGCTGAACCTATAGATCAATTTAGGGAAAACTGGTATCTTAACAGCATTGAATCTTCCAACCCATGAACAAGGAATATATTTCCATTTATTTAGGTGTTTAAGCTTCCTCATGAATATTTTACAGTTTTTGGTGTACAGGTCTTCTACATTTTTTGTCAGATTACTTCAGTATTTCAAAAAATATTTTTGATGTTACTGTAAATGGTTTCATTTATTTCAATTTCTGATTGTTCTTCCTAGTACATAAAAATACAATTGCTATTTGTATACTGATCTTATATTTTGTAATCTTCCAAAGCTAACTTATTTGTTCTTGTAATTTTTTTTTTTTTTTTGGAGATTCCATCAAATTTTCTATATAGGCAATCATATTGTCTGTGAAATGGACAACTTCTTCTTTTCTATTCTGGATGCCTTTTATTTCTTTTTCTTGCCTAATAGTACCAGTTAGAACCTCAATTCTCAAAGGAATTCCTTTGTTTATCACAGAGCATATATTGAATGGTATATCTGTAGCTGAAAGACAATAAACCGATGACTGACAGTACAGTTTTCTTCATGTTTCTTATGTTTGTGGTTGAGTTTCTTGGATCTGTGGGTGTTTACTTTTCATCAAGTTTGGATCATTTCTGGCCATTCTTTCTTTAAATATGTTTTCTGTATCCCTGCTCATTTGGGACCCCAATTACACAGACATTAGGCTGCTTGAAGTTGTTTCACAGCTCACTGATGCTCTTTTTATTTTTCTCTTTTCTCTCTGTCTTTCATTTAGGAAAATTTCTATTGCCATGCCTTCAAATCCCTAAGAATTTTCTTCTGCAATGCCTATTCTTCATTAATCTCATCCAGTGTACTTTTCACCTCAGACATTGCAGTTTTCATCTCTAGAAGCTGAATTTGGGTCTTTTTTTATACTTTCCAAACATATAAAATCCAGCTATAACTCTCTGAGTGTTCTTCTCTGCTAATTCTAACATCTGGGTCAGCTCTGGGTTAGTTTAATTGATTATTCTCCTCACTATGGATCATATATTCCTGCCTCTTTACATGTGTGGTAATCTTTGACTGAATGCCAGACATTGTGAATTTTACCTTGTTTGGTGCTGGATATTTATGTATTCCTATAGCTGTTCTTAAGCTTTGTTCTGGGGTGCAGTAAATTTACTTGAAAACGGTTTGATCCTTCTGAGTCTTGCTTTTATAATTTGTTAGGCTAGTCCAGAGCAGTGCTCAGTCTAGGACTAATTATTCTCCACTACCAAGCCAAGACCTTCCTGAGTACTCTACCCAGTGCTCTGTGAATTATGAGATTTTCCTATCCGGCTGGTAGCAACAGGCACTGTGGCCACTTTTGTGGACATCATTCCCTCTAAACCCTTCAAATGGTTCTCTCCTCAACCTCGAGTAGTTTGTTCACATGCTTGTGTTGAACAGTCTCTGATGAATACTCAAGGGATACTTTTCTGCAGCTCTCTGGGGTCCATTCTGTGTAGCTCTCTTCTTTCTGGTACTCAGTCCTATGAATTCTAGTTGCATTGTCTCCCCGGACTCTCAGTTCCATGTCAGCTCAGGGAGTCCACTGGGCTCTGCTTTAGTCCCCACTCCCACAGCCTGGAAACTGAAGGCAGTGGGGGGCAATTGTAGGGCTCACTTCTGTTTTTTCTCTCTCAGGGATCACTATTCTTCACTGCCTATACCAAACATCTTGAAAGCCACCGTTTCATACAGTTTTTCTGTTCCCTGTGACTCCAGATTGACCAGAAGTAGAAGTCCCCATTATATCTTTTAAAGCTAATTTGTCCAAACCAGGATCTAATTTAAAGCTAACTTCTTCAAACTAGGATCCACACTTGCATTTAGCTGTTATGTCTCTTAAATCTTTTCAGTCTTGAACAAATCCCCACCCCACACCGCTTCATTTTCTTCCATGACATTGAATAGGCCCAGCCAGTTTTCTTACAGGAGTCCACTGCCTATTGACTGAAAATATCATATCAGTAAATGTTCTTGTGATTACAGAATATAAATCCTTCTTAGAAGTATTGCTCAGTCCCTAATAATGTATCATTGTGATACTTAACAATCTACAGATACTAACAACTACATCTATCATCATGTCAGAGTCCACAATTTCTTAAATACTAAAAAGGAGTCCTCTTGTGGAGAAACTGGAATCTTCATACTGCTGTTAACCAGAAACCGCTGCCGTCAAGTCGATTCCAACTCATTGTGACCCTATAGGTCAGAGTAGAACTGCCCCATAGAGCTTCCAAGGAGTGCCTAGTGGATTTGAACTGCCGACCTTTTGGTTAGAAGCTATAGCACTTAACCACTATGCCACCAGGTTTTCTATACCGCTGTTAGGGATGTAAAATGGTACAGACATCTTGGAAACCAGTTTGGCAAGTTTCTTTAACAGCTAAACAAAGACTTACCACACCACCCAGCAACTGTACTCCTAGATACCCACCCAAGAGAAATAAAAACATATGTCCACACGAAGACTTGTACAGGAATGTCCATAGCAACTTTATTCATCACAGTTAAAAAAAAACCAAAAAACTGGAAGCAATTCAACTAAACGCAGTATACCCACACAATGGGATACCATTCAGTAATAAAAAGGAACTCACTACCGATAGGTGCTACATTTGTGAATCTCACTAACATACTATCATTATGCTAAGTGAAAGAAGCCAGACACAAAATACAACATACTGTCTGATTCCATTTATATGAAATAACCAGAAAAGGCAAATCAATATAGACAGAAAGCAGACCGATATTTGCCTCAGACTGTGGGTGGGGGTAGGAATAGGGACTCACTGCAAACAAACATGAGGGTGAAATGTTCTAAACCTGGATTATGCTGATGGTAGGACAATTCCATAAATTTACTAAAAGCCACTGAGTTGTACACTTACAAGGGGTGAATTTTATAAAGTGTAAATTATACCTCAACAAAGCTGTTTAAAAATATTGTAAAAGGTAGTTGGATTAGATTTCTAAAAGGGAGGTCCTCATACCTAAAGACTGGGAACCAGTGATCTAGGAATTTCTGCAAGAGTGAATATATTAAGGAAGCAAAGTATCAGTTCTCTGGGTGGGTAACACCTTTTAGCAGTCAGATTTGCTCTGCACCTGAACTACATAGCTAGTGATATATGCTTACTTGACTCCCATATTTAATTCTAATATTTACTATGCATCTGTGTTTAGTAAATATGTGGGAGCCACACTGATTGCACAGCCCTTGACTCAACAGAGCCAGTGCATAAATTAACCATAACGGATGATGTGATGTAAATGTGAAAAGTATGGAAGTGCTCTTGGTGGTCAGCAAAAGGAGAGATCAAGTCTGGTGGGGGAAGAATGGCATGAGAAATGAGGGAAAACACCTCATTTGGCAATTAAGCTTGGCCTTAAGGACTGGGAGTAGTTTCCAACAGGTAGCACTGGGAGGAGATGATGTGAGACGGGAAAGCACAGGGCATTCTCAGGGAACAGGTTAGTTTGGTTGAGGCATAGGGCACAAACAGAAAAGTAATGGGAAACAAGGCTGGAAATGCAAGTTAAGTTCAGATGGTACAAGGCTTTGAATGTTATGTCAAGGAGTGTAACCTCTGTTTGGTATACAAAGGGGACTTCTCTGAAGGTAGTTAGTTGTTCAGAGTATCCATAGAGGAAAAAAATCTGACAATGGGAAAGACTGGAGGGGCATAAAGTTAAGAGATCTTCAACAAGGAATATGGCAGTGAGAAGGGAAAGGAGGGGGCAGGCTCTTTGATTCGCTGGTCCTGGGAGGGAGCAAGGAAAGTTCACCTGGAATATTATGTCATCTTATGAGAGCTTCTGTTTTGTCATCTTCCCTTCCCCTCATGGGATTTGTCCATCTTTCCCACTGACAAGTGAAAGTTCCTCACTGATACTTTCAGTTGCCTGTTCTTCAGAAGATGCATTTTCATTAATTTTGTTTGTTTTTCAAACAAAAGGCTCTATTTGATAAATTCCTTTCACTTTAGGGTAGTGCTATCACACAAAAAAATGATTTTTTAAAAATTTACATCCTTTTTTTTTAAATTGTACTTCAGGTGAAGGTTTACAAAACAAACTAGTTTCTCATTAAATAGTACACATATTGTTTTGACATTGGTTAACAATCCCACGACATGTCCACACTCTCCCGTCTCAATCTTGGGTTCCCTGTTACCAGCTTTCCTGTTCCCTCCTGCCTTCTCGTCCTTGCCCCAGGGCTAGTGTTCCCCTTTAGTCTCATTCTTGTGTGTGTGTGTGTTTTTAACAGGATGTTAACTTTGAAAGACTGGCCTCAATTTATGCTCTATTCAAATTTGATTTGGTTTTTGGGTAATAAGTCAAATCTTTAAGTAGACTTCAAGGGTTTGACTTGACTTGGAATAATAATTGGTAT
This sequence comes from Elephas maximus indicus, assembly GCF_024166365.1. NCBI lineage: Eukaryota > Metazoa > Chordata > Mammalia > Proboscidea > Elephantidae > Elephas > Elephas maximus. The sequence continues at coordinate 17,467,411 of NC_064840.1, read as the reverse complement.
GTTCATTGTAGAACTCCTGTTAAATGCTGAAGTTCCTCTTTAATAATATGTCTGTCTGCCAGCCTTTTTAGTAAACAGACTGCATAAACCAAAACTACCATTTAAGTAAACAGGATTATTTTTATTTTTACTGCAAGGATTTTAGAGCCCTGTTTTTTACAAAGACTTTTTATAAGACACATTTTCAGAAACCACAGCTTTACTTGCTCCGTGACCTTAGATGAGTCACATCCTCTTGGGGCCTTAGTTGTTCCTTCAACTGTGAGATCAAAGGGTCAGACTACATGGGAGGTGGGTAACATGAGTTAACTTTGTCCTTCAACAAACGTCATATATAAAGGGGTTCTCACGATCTTAAAGCATTATGATAGAAATCTAAAGTCAAATCAGTAATCACCTACTCTTTTAGACTTCAGAACAAACCAGTAAGCTGTTTCTGACGTGTGTGGCACTATATACTAAATGTTGTTGGTGATAAAACCGGTTAAAGCCAGTTCCTGTCTGCACGTTGTCCAAAACCTAGCAGGAAAAATAAACATAACCATGTGTGATGCTGACAATAAAATTTAGACCACTGGCTTTATCACTGAGGTAAATTAAGAGTTTGACAAAAAGCATCTCTAAATGTCACTAATCTTTGAGGATACTATCAAGGATAATTATTCCATGTAGGGTCCTATCAGAGGTAGGATGCTGGTCTGTATGAAGCACGAGCTGGAAGTAATACGGCAGGTCTCATATGTATATTTCATAATCTATAAGTTTTATTTCTATAGAATACTATTGGAATAGAGGTTCTAATTACGGACTGTGTCCAGCATTCAGCTAAATTACTCATTTCCTTAATTTATATTAGAAAACATGGAATCTATATCTATTTCTTAGCTCTTATCACTGATGTAGATGGGAAGACATATGCTAAAACATCTGTGACATCGTAGTTACGTCTTGTCTGCACTCTGAGCCTGACCAGACAATGTCATAAGAGGAGTAACTGGTATCCATAGCAACACCGCCAGACTGGGACAATGTAAAAAGCTGGAACCTAGCAACCTATGACGAGAGGTGTGTGTAAGGGGAATTCTTCCAGTTCTGCAAATGACAAACACGCAATGCTGAATGCGACTAATCGTACGAGGGCAACGTGGAAAACTTGACTCATCTGTACAGCGTTGGGGAATGTCAACCTCATAAAACCTTAATACTATGATGCACGCTTTTAAACAGGAAAAGCACATAAACACCTCCTCACTGCCCGCATTGTCAGTTGTGCGGAGGGAAAGTACTATGTATTATGACTGGAATGGAAAATAAATTTTGTTGTGGCACCAATCATCTTCACCTTTATTTCTAATCTGCAGAGGCAGTGAATCTGGGTGAGAGGAGAAGCCGCCCCGGGCCCAGAGGAGGAATATGTTCTGCATGCAGAGAAGGCACTATTACAAAGCTACTCTTCTCACAATATATCAAATAAAGAGAGGATTTTCCCTCTTAAGAATTTCCTTTCTAATAGAGACCACATACACACAAAGGGACTTTTGAAGAGTAAAGAAACCTTCTAGTTCAATGATCTTGTTTTACTGACAAAGAAACTGAGACCCAGTTGTTGTTGTTAGTTGCTGTCCAGTCATGTCCAACTCATAGAGACCCTATGTACAACAGAACGAAACACTGCCCGGTCCTTCGCCAGCTTCACAATCATTGCTATGTTTGAACCCACTGTTGCAGACACTGTGTCATTCCATCTTGTTGAGGGTCTTCTTTTTTTGCTGACCCTCTACTTTACCAAGCATGATGTCCTTCTCCAAGGACTGGTATGTGGTGAAATGAATTAACTTAATATGGCCCTTTTAGCCATGGTCTTTGTGACTCACACAAAACGAATGAGTGGAACTATGCAAATAAGGTATATGGAACCTGTGACGGTTGGGGTTGTGTCATCTTGGCTAGGCCATGATTCCCAGTATTGTGTGGTTGTCTCTCCATTTTATGTGTTGTGGATCTTGACCCCTACATGTTGATGAGTTAGGACTGGCATAAGGTGTGTTTTGGGTCACAGCTTTGCAGGAGGGCGTGACTCAAGCCACATCCTTACTAACGGTACATCCTTTCCTGGGGTGTGGCCTGCATCTAAGATATATGTGTGCGTTTTGGTGAGGCTCTATCTCTCTGCATCTGGATCCCGCATACAGTGATCAACTGACCTCCCGAGAGGTCTGCTGTATGACCTGGTGATTCTGGGGTTCACCAGCCTCCACAGGCTCTTGGACTGGTGGCTTATCATGTGACCTAATTCGCCGGCTTCTGCAGCCTTGTGAACCAGCAGCCTGTGGTCCAAACTGCCGGTTTGGGTTCGTCAGCTCCTGCAGCTGCATGGGTCAGGAGAAGACTATGCCTGACCCATGAATTTGACACTTGGCAGCCTCCACAACCATGTGAGCCATTTCCTTTATATGGTTTGTGAGTTCTGCGAGACACTGCAGCAGATTAGGGAACCCAAGGATGGGAAGAAGAGTACTGAGGGGAGAGGAAGGAGCTGATGTTAGAGATGATGGAGTGGTACAGCAGCTTGGAAGAGCTGGACATTTGGGACATCTTTAACCTCACAGGAACCAGCTTTGTGCTGATCCTTATAAAAGAAATTATTTCATTTATGGTTCCTCCTGATAACATGTCCAAAGTATATGAGACGAAGTCTTGCCATCCTTGCTTCTAAGGAGCATTCTGGTTGTTCTTCCAAGACAGATTTGTTCATTCTTCTGGCAGTCCATGGTATATTCTATATTCTTTGCCAACACAGTAATTCAAAGGCATCAATTCTTCTTTGGTCTTCCTTATTTATTGTCCAGCTTTTGCATACATATGAAAAAAAAAAAATTTTTTTTTTTTTTTTGAGGCGATTAAAAATACCATGGGTTGGGTCAGGTGCACCTTAGTCCTCAAACTGGCGTCTTTGCTTTTTAACACCTTAAAGAGGTCTTTTGTAGCAGATTTGCCCAATGCAATACGTCATTTGATTTCTTGACTGCTGCTTCCATGGGTGTTGATTGTGGATCCAGTAAAATGAAATCTTTGACAATTTCTGAGACCCAGAGTAAAGATTTATTCAAGGTCACGTTAGTGACAGAGCATGGGCTAGAACTTAGGTCTTCTGTCTTTCAATTAAAACACTACACTAATTTTTTTTTTCATGTTTAAACCTGAATACCTGTTTGGGCTTCATGGGAATGAAAAATAAATTTGTATTATGTAAAGCCATTGAAATTTTAGAGTCTGTTGATAAGTTAGTGTTACTTTACCTAATATAACCATGAATGCGTCTATCCTACCCCAAAGCACCACATTTTTTATTTTGAGGATTCTGGACCAGGTTACAACTTCAAAGGAATTTATCCAAATCTGAGATTATCAGAGACACTGCCTGAGTACAGAAAGACCAAGCAGCTTCTTCAGTTGGGAGAAAATGGTGTATGTGTACCAGAAAAAAAAAAAAAAAAGGTGGTATTGTTACAACTATGTCTGCCGTGGAATCTTACCTATTTAGAATTAAAAGGATCTTAGCAATTAGTCATTACAACCCCTTCAGAAAACTGAAGCCCAGAAAAGGAAATACTCTGGCTCAAGTCATGCTGCAAGTTAGCCATAGAACCTAATCCAGAACCCAGTCTGCCTCTGAGTCCAGGACTCTTTCTACTGACACTGTTATGGCTGAGAATTGCTAACTGATCACCAACCCATTTCTTCTTCTGGAGCACAAACCTAGCCTATGTTTCTCTTGTGTCTGAGTGTGGCCTTCTGATCAGTGAAGGAGTGGAAGTGATGTGCATCATTTCCAGCCACTGAAATTTAAAAGCCACCAGCTGAAGATGGCAAGAGATGGCTGGATCACTGAACCATTGCTTTAAATGAGGGCCACTCACCAACCAGCAATATCAGTTTTTAACTCCTCTGTTAAACCACCACCGTTTGGGGGTTATCTGTTACAGAAAACCATAACTAGAGTTATCCTTCTACAAATACTGAATACCATCCATCCCTTTGTTTCTTTCCTCATCAGTTTTATAATGTTCACTCCTAAAGAGGTGGCCTGTTTTACTTGTCAAGCCAGTGAAAGCCACACTGCATAGCAGAAATAGCAAAGGATGGAACTGTAAACTTGGGCAAGTCACTGAACCTCCCTGGCTTCAGTTTTCTTAACTGTTGACAGATTAGTAATGTGAAAATAATTACTTTTTAATATACAGCTAAAAAACTACTCTTTTCAATAAAATATTAAACATGACTTCAGTATATGAAACATAAAAATGATCAGGTTGAAGTGGAAATGAGAAGGGGACAGGAGTCCATCAACTTAATGTCCCCCTCAGCTCTTCCTTGCATCAATTCCTGAGGTACCTCTTGGGGACCCATGATTCCTGGGGTCATAGTTTGAGAACCACAGGTCTAAACCAATTGTTTTCCAAATTATGTGATTTTTTTTTCCCTCTTTTGGCAGTAGAACTATGAAATCTTATGAGAAGTCTCAATAAATAGAACAGATAATCTTTTAATAATAGTACTTTTTTATACATTGAAATTTATAAAATGTATTTATTTATTGTTCTATAAGACCAGTGAGGCTTTTTGATGAAAACAATTCAACACTGGGGAATAAGGATGATAGCAGCAGTATTAGTATTGATATATTTTTGGATTTAGTTTTGATTTCACAGTATGGAAAAATTTTTTTTATTGACCTAGTGGAATATTTACTAATGCTGACAGCTTTTACACAATCACATAACACTCCTTAGTTAACAGAGATGGCAGGAAAAGTCTTAGGCCCATGTCACCACACAGGCAAGTTAGCCTGATAGGACAAGTTAAAGCACTGACGGTCTTAACCTGTTAAATGAAGTATCTATCACAAGACAGTGCATGATGTCTATGCTGGTAATGGTACTTAAAAGTGTTACAATTTTAAAAACAGAATCAAATCTGCAGACGCTCTGGAAGATCAACATTTTACAAACTGCTGGTCTACATGGACCAGAAGTTCTCTTTTAGCTCTAAAAAATGATATGACAGCCCTGGTTTGTTCTCTCAAATGCCAGTGAAGAGCAACAGAGACCATGCTATCAGAGTCAAAACAATACCTACCTCTGCTGATTGTATCTACTCACTGAATACACATATTTTATTTTTCAAAACAATACTATTTAGGGATCAGGACTATGGCTAATCAGCATAGGTAACAAAGAATGTGTAGTTTGATGTTAATTTTTTTTCTTTGCCAGTAAACTCCAACATTCCTACCATCTGCAACCCTTTGCCAGGTACCACATTTGGAGGCCCCACCTCACACCAGGTAGGGGCGGTTTGTTGACCTCTGCTTTCATCATTCCATTACAATACACTAAACTGGCTACAGGGACTGAGGGAACTCAGATGTCTACATCAAAGAAGGCTGACTGCTGTTGTAGCTGTTGTATTATAGGAATTTAAAGAGATTAAGAAGATCTGCTCCTACAATGTAGCTACGATGGTGCAGTGGTTAAGAGCTACAGCTGCTAACAAAAGGTCAGCATTTGAATCCACCAGCCGCTCCCTGGAAACCCTACAATAGGAGCCCTGGTGATGCTACGGTTAAGTGAGTTTGTCTGCTAACCAAAATGTTGGCGGTTCGAACCCACCCAGCAGCTCCACGAGAAAAGACCTGGTGATCTGCTCCCATAAAGATTATAGCCAAGGAAACGCTATGGGGTCACTGTGAGTCAAAATCCACTCAATGCTCCCTAACAACATCAACAACACCAACAGTAATTCATCTGAATCTTGAGCCTTACAACTCCACAAATTCAGGCAAAATATGTTAGAACCTTAGACTTTCTTCCTTTGAAAAGGAAAAACAGAATTAGATACACTTGTAACGAACATATCGAACCTTAAGTCTCCTCAATCAGGCATGGCTCTCTCTGGGTAACTAAGAACAGGCTCAAATAATCACAACACAGATCTACCAATAAAAACACCCATATGCTGAAAGACTAAGCAATTACCACCCTAATGTGTTTAACCTACTAATCAGCAACAGCACCAATGTGGAGAAAGGCTGTCTTCATACAGGAGAGCTGCTCTATGCAAAAGACCCTTTTCTGTTTTAGCTGATTTTTAATCCTTCTAGCATATCCTTGATATGACAGACAGAAGCTGCAAGAAATGGATCTCAAACTTTTGAATTAATTTTACCGAGTGACTCTGATGTTAAGGGGCATCCAAAACAACATCAACTAAGAAAACAAGCCAATGAGACAGTACATACACATGAGGAAGTTTCTAATTCTGACTACCCATTCTAGAAAATACACAAAAAACAATCCTGAAACCAGTGGTTAACCTGTAACTAGTGCAAGGCCTTGGGCACGTGTCAGTCAACTTCCAATCCTCAGCTTCCTCATCTGTCAAATAAAGAATAATTACTACTACTTCCATCACAGGGTGCTAAAAAGATTAGCGGAGGTCGCATACGTGAACGTCCTTTGCAAACCTAAATTATTGTTATCTGGTTGGAAAACAATCTTGTTTTTATGATGTCTTTCAAGAATAGGCTGACTAAAAATTGCTAGGCCTTTTTTTCCCCCCTAAATAATAACACACGTGTAGATAAAGAGTACTTTTAAGAAGAAAAATAATAGAGCCTACCTTCCCCCCGCCCCCCAATAAAAGCATAAAAGCCTATTCAGCAATTAAAACGACTTTGGGTGAGCAGCTGTTGTTCACAGTAATGTGTCCCAGAAACAAGGATGGCTGTCCATCACCAATAGACAGAGAAACTGTGAAACTTAGGGCCACTGCCTTCAAGTCTCTAATCCTGAGAAAGGAACCTGGGAAAAACACCATCAGGAGAAATGTGCTTCAGGAAACGTATGATGCAGATTCAGCTGCTAATTCGAAATGAGCTGTTTGAAGAAAAGGAGTCTGTTTACTTTTCAGAGGAAAATTAGCCTTTTCAGGGAAAATTAGCTTCAGCTAGTATGTATACACTGTATTCTTTGTGTGTGGATAAGACATGAGAGGCTGACTAAGGAATACAGCTCCAAACAGGCAGGAAACTAAGCACCCTGTTTGCATCAAATTCCTCCTACACATCTCACCTCACAGGCACTCCTCAGAAGAGTGACTCCTTTATGGGCTGAGAGTGTGGGGGTGGGGAGATGGGGGTACCAAGGGAATGGGATGTGGGCATTCTGGTCTTCAGGCACTCTGAATGAGTAAATTCTTGAGTGACAACTTCTGGAAAGACCAGAAGGGGGTAGAAAATGTGGAATCAAAACCAAAAAAAACCCGTTGGTGTCGAGTCAATTTTGACTTATAACAACCCTATCTATTGATTGATATAGCATACGTAAAATAGGGAAGAAATCTAGGAAAATTTCTAGTCAGTTCCTACAAACCCTGTGTTGTTGTTAGGTGTCATCGAGTCGGTTCCAACTCATAGCAACCCTATGTACAACAGAACAAAACACTGCCCGGCCTGCGCCATCCTCACAATCATTGCTATGCTTGAGCCCACTGTTGCAGCCACTGTGTAAATCCATCTTGTTGAGGGTCTTCCTCTTTTTCACTGACCCTCTACTTTTCCAAGCATGATGTCCTTCTCCAGGGACTGGTCCCTCCTGATAACATGTCCAAAGTGAGACAAAGTCTTGCCATCTTTGCTTCTGAGGAGTATTCTGGCTGTATGTCTTTCAAGACAGATTTGTTTGTTCTTCTGGCAGTCCGTGGTATATTAAATACTCTTTGCCAACAGCATAACTCAAAGACATCAATTTTTCTTTGGTCTTCCTTATTCACCGTCTAGCTTTCGTATGCATATGAGGTGACTGAAAATACCATGTCTTGGGTCAAGTGCATCTTAGTCCTCAAAGTGATATCCTTGCTTTTCAACACTTTGAAAGAGGTTTTTAGCAGCAGATTTGCACAATGTAATATATCGTCTGATTTCCTGACTGCTGCATTCATAGGTGTTGATTGTGGATCCAAATAAACTGAAGTCCTTGACAACTTCAATATTTTCTCCATTTATCATGATAGCGCTTATTGGTCCATCTGTGAGGATTTTTGCTTTCTTTGTTGAGGTACAATCCATACTGAAGGCTGTAGTCTTTGATCTTCATCAGTAAGTGCTTCAAGTCCTCCTCACTTTCAACAAAGTTGTGTCATCTGCATAATGCAGGTTAACAAGTCTTCCTCCAATCCTGTTGCCCCATTCTTCTTCATATAGTCCAGCTTCTTGGATTATCTGCTCAGCATATGGACTGAATAAGTATGGCAAAAGGATACAATCCTGACGCACACCCTTCCTGAATTTAAACCATGCAGTATCCCTTTGTTCTGTTTGAACTACTGCCCCTTGGTCTATGTCTATGTCCTCGTGAACACAACTAAGTGTTCTGGAATTTCCATTCTTTGTGATGTTATTTATAATTTGTTACGATCCACACAGTTGAATGCCTTTGCATAGTCAATAAAACACAAGTAAACATCTTTCTGGTATTCTCTGCCTTCAGCCAAGATCCATCTGACATCAGCAATGGTATTCCTTGTTCTGTGTCCTCTTCTGAAGAGGAGTGAACTTCTGGCAGTTCCCTGTTGATGTACTGCTGTAACTGCTTTTGGATGAATTTTAAAGTAAAATTTTACTTGAGTGTGACATCAGTGATGCTGTTTGATAATTTCTGCATTCTTTTGGATCACCTTTCTTTGGAATGGGCACAAATATGGGTCTCTTTCGGTTGGCTGGCCAGGAAGCTGTCTTCTCAAATTTCTAGACATAGACTAGTGAGCACTTCCAGCGCTGCATCCATTTGTCAGAACATCTCAATTGGTATTCCATCAATTCCTCATCACGGAGCCAGGGGGTGAGGGGGAGGAAAAGGTGGGACTGATATAGCATACATAAAACTATAGGGAAGAAATGTAGGCTTATTTCCTAGGCAGCTTCTACAAACCCTAAAGCTACATATTTTGGGGAAGGAGCTCCTGAATAATTTTGAAATCTTATTTCCTAGAAGCAATCAATTGTTTTTACCATTCTTTGGTCACCAGGTGCTCAAATCTGGCCCCAGTGTTTGCAAGAATCTGTGAACGGTATTTTATTAGTACAAACTGTGAAAATGCCTTCTTTTACTTCTTATTTGGTGTTTCTAACACTACTGAAATGCATTTTGGAAATAATCTCTTACTTCAACTGCTTTTCAAGACCGGAAAGGCTAAATAGGAAGCTTGTGATTGTTGATATTATTATGAGCAAGAGTGTTTCCACGCTGTTCAGATCACTCCTCTGGCTTGATGCTGTACGAGCTGGCAGAAATGATTTTCCCAAGTGCCTAAACTGTGCTATACAGCTGTGGCAGGTTAAACCAGTAAAAAATCACTTCAGGACTCTTTAATGTCGGGCAGAACTCTGATACCTTTGCTGCTGCTGCTGGGGAGAAAATTAGCTGGCCACTCTGGAGGTTTCTTCAGCAATGCCAGTGAAAAGCACTGCATTACGTACCAGGATTCCTCTAAATTCTCCATTTCATGCTTTACATATGGAGATATTCACCTCAGGCACCAAGCATGGCCTTCTCCTCTTTCCCAAAGCAAGCACCATTGTGTTCTTTCCACTTTTGACATACTTAGGATGATAGGTGTCTAACAAGTTCTATTAAATCCCACTGTCAATACCATCCTGGTGTTTTCTAATTTAGAAAGTGAATTACACTTTCTCCGAATACGTCAGCCTGAGTCTCACAAAAATGAAATTCACAGAATCTTAGGAGATAGGAGGGAACTTAGAGGGGATCTTGTGCAAATGAACGGATAAACTGGGAGAAAGTATCCCCAGGGTATATACAGCAGTGTTCCAGGGGATACTAGGTACAACCTGATCCAGCTCCTACAAGGGTCAATTTTACACAAAGATTTGTGAATAGAGATTTAACTACAAAACAGAACATTTTCCCATATATGTTAAAGCGGTCTGATCATCTATGGATTAAGATGCAAAGCTCAAATGACTTTCTGGAATAAAATAATTTTTTATTTGCTAGGTGCTCATGTGGGGTGGCTATGAGTTGAAATTGACTCGACAGCACCTAACAACAGGGACACTTCAGATTCTTCTCTTACCAAATTAGAGGATCAATGCTCGACCAGATGCAAAAATTATATACAAATGATGATGAAATGATAATTATGGTGGCTACCATTTATTAAGCACTTACTGTATGCTAGACATTATGGTTAAGCATTTCACATGTATTACTACATTTATTCCTCAGTACTATCAGGGAATAGTAATAATTGTTTCCATTACACAGAGGTGGAAACAGAGGCTTAAAAGGGAAAAAATAACTTCCCCATGTTTGCCCAGCTAGCAAAAGGCAGAGCTGGTGTTTGATCTCAGGGCTGTCTGGCTCCAGAACCTGTGAATTTAATTGCTGCCTTAGAAATTTAAAGTTGAGGCACAGAAACTCGTATCGGCCTTAAATTGGAAGATGCTTAATCAAGTCTCCTATCTTTGTCCCTCTTGTTTTCCCAGCTGTAAAATAAGAGCAATACCTATCCCTACCTTCATCACACTGAGGGTCTGAAAGCTCACGGGCTATATATGCTCATAGCATCCTATTTTAGTGCTGAAAGAGCCTCGACCACACAAAAACTTGTACATCAGTGTTCACAGCAGCATTATTCACAGTAGCCAGAAAGTGGAAAGAACATAAATGTTAATCAGCTGATGAATGGATAAACAAAATGTGGCATATCTATACAATGGACTATTCTTCAGCCATAAGAAGCAGCAAAGTATTGATATATGCTACAACATGGATGAAGGTTGATAAGTGAAAGAAGCCAGACATAAAATACCACATATTGATGATTCCATTTATGTGGAATGCCCAGAATAGTCAAATCCATAGAGACTGAAAGTAGAGTGGTAGTTGCCAGGTGCTAGGGGGCAGGGGAAACGGGGAGTGACTGCTAGTGTGTATAGAGTTTATTTTTGGGGGGAAGAAATGCCCCAAATTAGGGAGTGGTGACAGTTGCGCAACTCTGTGACTATACTAAAAACCACTGCATTGTATACTTTAAAAGACTGAGTTTCATGAAATGTGAATTATATACCAATAAAACTGTTATTATAAAAGGAAGAAGCTTGGAGACGATAGCAGTCAAAGAAAATACTACATGTAAAAATACTCTGGACAAAAACATCACAGAAACATTGTACTGCATTTTAGATATTATACAGGTCATGCTTCTAAAAACACATTGTAGCTACCACTACTGACCGCTCTGACCAGGGACACAATAGAAGGTCCTGGGTAGAATGGGGAAAAATGTAGAACAAAGCTCAAATTCCTAAAATAAGGCTAGACCTACTGGACAGATAGAGACTAGAGAAACTTGTGAGACTATTGCCCTAAGATACCCTTTGAACTTGGAATTGAAGCTATTTCTGCAGGTCACCTTTCAGCCAAATAATAAATTGGCTTATAAAATAAACAATCTCACCTGTGAGTAATGTGTTCCCTTAAACAATTAACTCTATGAGAACAAACGGCCAACAGTTACCCAAAACCAAAGATGAGAAGGCAAGAATGGGAAAGGAAGCTAGATGAATGGAAACAGAACAAACAAAATGGAAATAATGAGAATGCTGACACACAAAAATTGTAACCAATGTCACGGAACAATGTGTATAAACAGTGTTAAAGAGGAACTTAATTTGCTGTGTAAACTTTCACTTAAAATAATAAAGTCTTATTAAAACACACACAACACATTATATACATTGTATGAAAAGCATGGCCTTCTACTACCTCTGGTGGTTGCAGTCTTGTCCTAGGACAATCTTAATTCACCTCAAAGTACTCAACTCCTCTAGTTCCTTAACACTAAGTTAATAAAACGATAATAAAATGTAACCTAAACTGGCTGCTGATAGAAACCCCAGGGGCTTGCCCTGTTTAACAAGAGAAAGGGAAAAAGGCCATGAAACACATCAAAGGCCCATATTCAAGGTCAGCAAGGATAACAAGAATCTAGATCTTGGGGAGATGTTATCCTCCTACATTCTTTTGGGAGCAGCTTATCAGGAATCAGGCAAAGGCACATCAACTATAAAGATATTGCTTTAATAAAACAACCATCAACATTGAAACAAATCTTTACCTTCACATACTTCTGAACTAAACATATTATCTCATTTCATTTCAACAGTACTTGTGTGAGGTACAAATTTTACTTCCATTGTAAAGATACGGAAAGTGAGGCACAGACAAAGTCACCCAGTGAATGAGAAGCACAGTCAAGATTCAACATGGATTCAAATTCCAAGCCCCGTGCTCTTTTGCTATGTCAGTTAGTATTTGCGTTCTCCCTTCATCTCCCTTGGCCATGCACCTTTCACCAGATCAGAGAGCAGGGTTAAGTCTGTTCTGCTCACATTATTTTGTATCGTAGACTTAAACCAAAAACCAAACCCACTGCCTTCCAGTCATTTTCGACTTATAGTGACCCTATTAGACAGAACAGAACTGTCCCATAAGATTTCCAAGCAGCAGCTGGTGGATTCAAACTGCCGACTTTTTGGTTAGCAGCCCAGCTCCAACCACTGCACCATCAGGGCTCTATCATGGACTTTGTCTCCAAGAAATCTTAATTTTTCCTCTACTTGTTCTAGTTTGTTATATTCATTCCTTAAGTTTCCATAAAAAGAACTCTTTACCAGAGTTATTTACTAAATGTTTTTGTACAAGTGAATCAATCTAGCCAAGTCTAGCTGGTTAGTATAACCTTTCATGAATAATAAATAAAAAGACTCAAAAACCTATAAAATCTTCCAAGGATAGACATTCCCTTCCCGGTTGCTTAAAAAGGTTTTAGAATGGAGTCAGAAATGATGTTAACTGAAATGACTTCTTGAAAAACTGTCCAACTTTTGTTTCCCAACCAAACAGGGTACGGTGATTTGATTCCCTAGATGGGAAACTCTCGGGCAAGATCTTTAGCTCTGCCTTCTACCTGAATTCTCACCTTTCATGTATGTTCTGGTATCTCCCTGAAACTTCCAAGATATTTGGCATCATTTCCTCTCCCCCTCCTCATCTCCCTTCTCCTAGAGTCAACATTTACTTCACACTTACTTGTGAGGCATGCAGGTTTTCCTCAGTCTCAGAGTACCCAAAGGAAACATCTCTGGCACAAACTAGTTAAACAACTTTGTACTATGTCACCATCAAATGATTGGAAGAGCCAGGACTTTAACCATAAGCTGCTCTAGCTAAACTTTCCCAAAAACCTAAACCCTAACCATGTGGACGAGGCAGTACTTTCACAAGAACATTAGCTGTTAGATATCAGAGCAGAAGTTCTTTTTCTCTGTTAACTAAAGAGTTAGCAGTTCTATTTTTAACACCTAGGAAGGGCTGAGGTACAACAGTAAACTCAGCTCTTAACTTCCAACAGTAGGTTGATTTAGAGATCAGGGCACTAACAACATTCCTGCATTTGTTAAAAAGGTATGTTCTGTGTTTAGATTAGATTTCCACCTATTCAGCTTTCAACCCCCTTCTTTGCAATGATTTTATATCCTTGACCTTGGTTAATTAATACTTCCAGGATACCACCCTATACAGCACAATTAAGAATTTTTACTTAATATGGAAATAAATAAATATAGAGACACACACCTCCTATCGCATTTAAATGACATGAAAGAATGTATGCTCACAAATGGCAACATCAACGAAAGTTATCTGCTCTAGAAATTTTCCCTACACTTTTCAGTTTAAAGATGGCAGCTTTTAATATATGAACTGAATGCATTAAGGTAACTTTCCCAGTGACAGGCTTGCTCTAGGTAAAGGAATCACGGACTTCCAGAGCTTAAGGAACGTTAGAAATCATGAAGCACAACCCCTTCATTTTACAAATGAGAAAACTCCCAAACTGAGTGATTTGTCAAAGTCTCATATCCGGTTAACGACAAGGATTGGCCTTGGCTCCTGACTTCTAGTTCAGCACTGCTGAAGTTCTCGGTGGAAGATACTTAACTCGCTGACAACAAACCCAAAGGCAACAAGAATCAGAACTGCTGCTGCCATCCACACGCCTGGCATTTCACATAAGCTCTGTTTTAACTTGGAGAATTTTACGCCACGAATCCTCTTTTTTAACTCAGGACTCACCCTGCTGAGTTGATCCAGTAACCTCTGGTTCTGTTCGGACAGTTCTTGGACCGCCCGCGTCTTTTCTCGATCTGCTTCCCGCAGGTGAACTTGCTGCCTCTCCAACTCGTCCTGAAGCTGTTTCACGTCACTCTCCAGCTCGGACACTCGCCCTTCCCATTCCCCTTCCCGGTTCTCAAATCGTCTTCTTAGTTCGTGTTTCTCTTGTTCTAAGTGCTGGATGAAAAATTTTAAAACCATTAAAAATTCCACAGCCTTTCTTTTCTCTTTTCATACAGTCCTAACTTTTCTTTCCCTCAGTCGGCAAACAAAACAATCTGCCACATAGGACAAATGTATGTTGCCCAATTTGCAGCTATAAAAATATTCCCTTCATCCAGATGAGGGAAAGAATTTGTTTCACAAACTGAACACCACCTCTGTTGAAAACACTTTATGGTATTATGTTTACTGCCGTCCTTGGGCATGCCGTTCTAGACTCAGGCATTCCCCGGAAATTTAGCAAGTCATCTGATCAGTGGAAGAACTGTATATTTAAACAGCTAAAACGAGTCCCATAACCAAAATACTCATTATTATTTTAAGAAGGCTTCTTTCGGAACCATCTTTTATGCTTGGCATAACACCAGGCACTGAGAACCGAAGAATTTTCAGAGCTGCAAAGAACTTCAGAAATCCTTTAATCATCTCTTCTTACAAACGAGGCAACAGAGGATGAAAAAGAGGTTAAGCGTTCAAGGTCAATACTAGTAAATGGCAGGGCTGAGCTTTGTAACTAAGTTCCTTGACTCTGTTTAGTGTTCTAAGTCATAACTCAATAAGTACTTGTTGCTGTCTATAAAAACAAACAAAAAACCCCCTGCTGGAGAGCTGATTTCAACTCACAGCGACCCCATAGGTCAGAGTAGAACTAGGGTTTCCAAGCAGCAGCTGGAAGAGTCTAACTGCCGACCTTTTGGTTAGCAGCCGAGCTCTTAACCACTGTACCACCAGGTACAAGTTGCTATATAGAGCGCTGTATTTCAAAATCATTAAGGTAAGCTCAGGTTCAGGCCCATTAAGCCTTGCAGATTTATTTCTGATCCATTCATTTATTCTTGAGTGGCTACTGTGGGCCAGGTACTGTCCTGGGGACACAGTCATGAACAAAATAGAAGGGGTCCTTGTCTTCATGGAGCTTTCATTCTAGAGGCGAAGACTGATCACTATTTAGTTGTGTGTGACAAATGAGATCCAGGAAAAGTACAGATGGTTTGAAGTAGCAGTTTAATAGAAAGGGATTCCTTTGGATTAAAGCAATACCATCATTTTTTTCAGTGAGATAAATATGGTGGCCTCTTTTCAGAGGCAAGTATGTTCTACTTAAAAAAGCAAAGAATGTGTAAAAGCCAAGTCTGTATCTCAAAGAGTATATGAAGTGTAAGCTAACCTAACAATCCTTAATCTTTGGTACCCTCAGAAAAGTTCTGGTGTAATTGTTTGAAAATAACACCCACCTGATCCCAATTGGAAACCCTGTGGCATAGTGGTTAAGTGCTAGCCAAAGGGTGGGCAGTTCGAATCCACCAGGTGCTTCTTGGAAACTATGTGTGGCAGTTCTACTCCGTCCTACAGGGTCACTATGAGTCACAATCAACTTCATATTGGGAGACCCCAATTCCTTAGACCATGATTCAGTTAAGAAGGCATGAGGCCTGGTCATCTATTTTTTTTTTTTTTAGTCTACAGAAAATTCTGATGCACACCCAAGGTTGATAATAAGCACTGAGGTTGTTTCAACCAGCTGAAATGAACATACAAATTTTCTCCCTCAGAGTACTCAATCATCTCTTCACCTTGGAAATAAATGTACACTCTTAATCTATCAAAGTTTCCATCTTTCAAAATATTTTTTGGAATGCTTCTTTGGAAATTCTTAAGGTCCAGTTTATAGTCAGGCAACAAAATCAGTCCCATTACTTCACATCTGAGGTTTGTTTAAAAAATGAGATTATCCGTTTTCATCCTGCCATCTTATTTCTCTGACTCTTCTCTGAAAAAGGAGCTCTGGTGGCACTGTGGTTCAAGCACTCGGCTGCTAACCAAAAGGTCAGCAGTTCAAAACTACCAGCGGCTTTGCTGGAGAAAGATGTGGCAGTCTGCTTGTATTAAGATTTACAGCCTTGCAAACCCTTTGGGTTAGCTCTGATTTGGAATCTACTCGATGGCAGTGGGTTTTTTTTGGTTTTTGGTTGCCCTGAATAGCTTGTCAATGTTTCTTAAAGACAAATGCACCCCAAAAGATGAAAATTTACCATGACGAAGAGTAATCAAAAGAATGTGCCAGAAGATTAAAAAGGTGATCCACAATGAAAATTCTGAGCACATTAGCAAAGGCAGTATTTGCCGAAATGAACACAGAGCCTCCCAAGTAGACCACTTTCAAAGGCATAACTCATCTGGATACAGCCACTTTACTTACTGTATCTGTTTGAAAAGCACATTACTTTATAGTTACAGTCTTTTCAGCCTGTTTGGAGCACATGGGAAAGGTATGCAAGGGAGGGACTTCCACTCATCAGCGTGAGAATTCCCTGCTCTGTGCTTCCTTCATACTGCTAAACTTCCCAAAATGAGAATGTTCTAGGGATTGCAGAAACTTCAGAAAGATGGAATGCAGAAACAAATGCTAGCTGCAATCCTAAAATTGTGATCCTTTGGTTTTATTGAGTTTTCCCAAAACAAACAAAAAAAAGACTGAGCAGAAGGCAACAGCAAGAGCTCAGCAATCACTGTGTTACCGAGAGGCCAGATAAATTAGGCTTGTGTTCTAAAAGAACAGAGAGACTTCAAAATATTCAGCAAACAGCTGTTGGTGAACAGCCCAGTCAGGCAACTAAGACCATCCGCTGCACTTGGAGGGAGGAGGACAGGGTTGAGGACAGGTGGTGCTGGTCAGTCTATTCTGTCCTTCCAGTTCTACGGGCATGAGGCAAACTTCCTATTTCACGTTTCCCAGCCGTTTGAAAAAAAAAAAAAAAATCAAGATATTCTTATAAACAAACAAACTCCAGGCACTATGTCAGAAGTATGGAGGCCAGGCTCTGTCTATGCTTTCCCTTGTTTCTCAGGGTTCTATGGTATTTTAAATGCTAACATCAAAACCATCCAGGTCATCAAAAACAAGCAATGTCTGAGAAACTGTCACGGTCAAGGGGAGCCTACGAGATACGAAAACTAAGTGTAATGTGGTACTGTGCATGGGATCCCGGAACAGAAAAAGACAGGTAAAAGCTAAGGAAATCTGAAGGACTTTAGTTAGTAACGGAGTTCCTGGGTGGCACACATGGTTAAGTGCTCGGCTGTTAACCAAAGGGTTGGAGATTTAAGTTCATACACTGGTGCCCTGGTAGGAACTCCTGGCGATCCACTGCTGAAAATATCTGCCACTGAAAACCCTGCCTACGGAGCACAGTTCTACTCTGACACGCATGGGGTCCGCCACGAGCTGGAGCTGACTCAGTGGAAACTGTTTTGGTTTTTCAGTTTTAGTTCACAATAATGCAGCAATATTGGCTCATTCACTCATTGTGGCAAATGAGGCATAATAGCAAAAACTGAGTCCGGGGTATCTGGGAACTCCCCATACTCTTTTTTCAATTTTTCTGTAAATCTAAAACTGTTGTAAAAAAAAAAAAAAAAGTCTATTAAAAACTCCAAAAAAATTAACGTCATTAGCCCACAATAAAATAGGTATTTACAGAAACGCACTTCTACAAAGGACCAAAAAAAGCAACATGGTAACCGAAAAATACAAAGAAAAAGTGCTGTTGTTTAAGTCGACCAAGCAGTGAATACAGATCAAGGCCTTGGGTTCGCTTCCCTAAATCTACCAGTGACTCCCACTAGGTAATCATTTTCATCTTAACTTTTTGCCCTCTTTAAAAAAAGGGATTAGAATTATGAGAACTGGCCTAGGAAAGGGGGAAAAAAATGTAAGAGGAAAGAGATTAACTCTGCTGTGTACACTTCCACCAAAAATACAGTAGTATTTTTTAAAAAAGAGACCATCTCTGCAGTAAGAGATAATTCACTCAGCAGCAATGGAAAAAAATGGGAATGCTGTACATTAAAAAGAAACAAACAAAAAAAACACGAAAAGAGAGTGGAGGGAGACAGCGGCTGTCTCATTAGGGGGATAGTAATTGGGAATATGTAGCAAGGTGTATATAAGTTTTTATGTGAGAGACTGACTGGATTTGTAAACTTTCACTTAAAGCACAATAAAAATTATTAAAAAAAAAAAAAAGAAAAGAAAAGGAAATATTTAACCCCTAAAGAAAAAAAACTGTATAAATATAAGTTACTATTTTAGTTTAAAAACAAATGACCTGGCTGAACCTAAGTTTTAAAAGCAAAAGGGCTAATTGTAGATACAGATGAAATAAATTTAAAAAGTGCCTTTAGAACTTTAAGCATATGCAAATCTGTTTAGTAAATGAATCATAAAATATAGCCAATTCCAGGGTGAAAAAAATAGCCCAAAACTTACAGCTTTAAAATGAAATAGAATCTTCATTTTAACCTTGAGAGATGTATAGCTAAAAAACTTCTAATTCAACCCTTAGAACATTAAAGTCTTTTAAGAGAGAGAGTATGCCTTTAATGGGAATAGTATGGTGGCGTAATAGTTAACAGTTACGGCTGCTAAGCAAAAGATCATCAGTTCGAATCCACCAGCCGCTCCCTGGAAACCCTATGGAGTAGTTCTACTCTGTCCTACTGGGTCGCTATGAGTCAGAATCGACTCGACAGCAATGGGTTTTTGGCACAGGGTCAAGTACTTTACGTTTTAAATGACAAAACAGAAAATCTTGGATTCAACAGGAAGAGCTGGAGGGGTGTTCAGTATTAACTGATAAATAGGTAGAGAAGATCTTGAAAATGCTTGTTTGGTTTGAAGTTAAAAAAAATGGTAATTTCAAAACCAAGCGAGGGAGCAGATAAAACTAAAACCACTCTCACTATTTAATAGTCAAACCCCACTGTTCTCTGAGTCCACTCCTGAATTTACCTTTTGAACTGACCTGTGAAAAATGTGTTTGAGTCCACTGTCTGACAGTGTGGGAGATTATAAATGCTTCTGAAAGTAAGGGCTGGTTCCCTACTCGAAAATGTTCAATTTAATTGAAAAGGTAGTGGCAGTGTTAAACTTTAGAAGCTTTGTCTATGGAGACATTCTAAAATCTAGGCTGCTCAAGAAATATACTGTTAGCAAAACTCAATTACAGGTATCAAATGAAGCACTCCCATGTTAATCAGGTTTGTCACTCTCATATTAACACTAAAAGAATTCATAAGCAACCAATGGCAATATCTTTATATCTTAAAAAGTGTATTTTTAAAAACTCATGATAATTTTCAAACATACCCTAGAGGGAAGAGTATAACTGAACCCTCACGCACCCATGGCTCATTTCAACAATGATTGATATTTGGCTGTTAAAAAAAATTTTTTTTAAACACTAGAGTTTGGATGCTGACCCACAGAACAGTGAAGTTAAAAAAAAAATAAATAGTTCAAGAGTTTTAAGCTATTTTCTTAATGTCTACCAAGTCAATAATTAAGTCAAAGGTAATTTATTCTTTTACAGGAGAACATTTCTTGTTACAGCAGAATTTTTGAAATCTTTCCCCTTTGTTGAAGAAATGTATAAAGGTTCCACATGGAACCCAGGATGTGTGTAATTGCACACTCAGGATTGCTATGAAATCTATCACTAATCAAACCGACTGATACGATGTTCCTTTCAAGTTGGCTGTCTCTTCAATCAAGTCTCTCACTGAAAGAATTTGAAATCACAAGTATAAATCTCTGCAGGAGTACTTCTTTATGCAGTCGTGTAACTGAATCTCTTAAAAAAAAACACACACACACCCTTTTATTTCTAGATCTCTACTTCAAGTGAAAATTAAACAATTCAATTCATCAGGTTGCTTTTTGGCAGTCTACCCACAGGTTTCACAGACCACTTTTCAGAGACGTATCACAGGAGTTCATCAACTGGCAGACCTAGTTAACAGGCCAACTGAGCTACAGGGTACTCACTGGTTTCCTCCCCCACCCCGCCCCGATTTACTTTGGATATATTGTGGGACTGCAGACACTTAAATGTTATTATAGAGAAGTTTCTGAATCTACGTGCTGACTGTTGAACCAGTAGCAGTCATACTGAGCCAGACTAGGATCAACTTCAGACCTTTTATACAAGATTACTACTGTCCTCTTGTAACTAAGAATGAAAAGAACTGGTCACAACCAAAATGGGTAACAATGGTAAATCCACAGGCAGAAAAGGATAAGCTTGTCTCCACTGCCATAAATCGCCACCCCCCCCCCCCCGCCCCGCCCCTGGTTTTTTGCAAAACTACTTTTTAGAAATGCTGGCAGTCTGTACCACATTCAGGGCCCTTTTTTAGTTAAGGGCAAGAAAACAAACAGGCATAGCTCAGAATGAGCAGAAATATTACAGATACTATTGATAACAGTAGTTACACTAATGTGGTTCTCACATGTTGCATTTGACCATCCAACTGCTGGCATGAGACCCAGAACACAGAAAGCATGATTAAATACACATAAATACTGAGGTCCAAGTTAAATCCACTCCCAGCAGTCACATGTTGAGCCCTGGCATGCAGGCTCGCCTGATTTCTGCAATGGAACCCCATTTCCTAATCCCTGAGTATTTGAAGGCTATATAAAGCTCCTTGAGGGGCACTTGTTTCCCACAACTCTGAGCTGCCAGGAAGTTAAGACAAGGGCATCTGGAGGCTTTAAAGCCCAAACTGGAAAGCTTTAGGCTAACACCCTGATTAGAGATTACTTCTGGGAAAGCCTGGAGCATATTTTAAATGCTCCCCGACTTTCTCCTGTTCTGTGTGCAGACATCATCTCGGTGCTGTATAAATTAGTCATACTGTAAGCTCTATTTTAGAACTGTGTACAGTACATATATAGAACGGCCCACAGCGGTGGGAGCTGTGCATGGTCTCACTGGCTATGAGCAGGGTGGGAAAGTCGGGTGGGTTCAATGGAGGCCCTGGTCTGACAATCCGAGGTCCCCCACCCGATTCCCTCTCCAAGCGGTTTTCTGCGAGGTAGGGTGGATAAGGAAAGGCTGTCCATGGCCGGGTGAGTGCCTGGGCTCCCCTGCCTCCCACCCATCCCGGGCGGGGGTCTTCACCTCCAACTTGTCGGTCAGCTCCTTATGCATCTGCTCGTACTGCCGGCTCATGTCCTGGTTCCTCTCGAGCAGCGCCTTGCCCAGCCGGGCTGCCAACACCAGATCCTTCTCCTTCTGCCGGATCACCGACAGCAGCTCGGGATCCTGAGCGGGCGGCGACTGCGGCCCGGCCCTCTCGGCCAGAGGCCCGGGCTCGGCCTGAGGATTCTCCCCGGGGTCGCACGGCCGCTCCCCGGCCGCCAGCAGCGCCAGCTCCTCCTCTAAGGCCAGTTCCAGCTCCCCGGGGCCCCCGGGGAAGACGAGGGCGGCGGCGGCGGCGGGACTCCCGAGTGCGTCCCCGGCCGCGGCGGGCAGCTCCATGCAGCAGGCGCTGTCCGGCTCGGCGGGTGCTGAAGCGCGGCCGGCCAAGCCCAGGCAGAAGGCGGACATGGCCCGCGCGCGCGGAGCCCGCAGCGGTGCAGCCCGGCCGGCGCGCGCCAGGCTGCAGGGGGAGGGGCCGCCGCGCCGCCCCGCGCCCGGCGCCTCGCCTCGCGCCGCGGCACGCGCCCCCCGGTCCCCGCGAGCCCTGGGCGCGGCGCGCGCCGGCCGGCCGCCCCTCCCCCGCCCGGCGGCACGCGCCCCTCCCCGCCCCCGGCTCCGCGGCGCGGCCGCTGGGGGAGAAGAGGCGAAGGGTGTGGGTAGGGAAGGCCGAGGCGAAGAAGGGAAGGCTGAGGGGCCGCGAAGCGAGAGGCGAGGTGTGAGGAGGAGCGCCGCCGCCGCCGGGGTTTTAGCCGCCCTGTTGCTGCTGCTGTTGCTGCCGCCGCCGGCCGGGCAGCGCCTCACGGGGCGGGCTGCGCTCCGCTGTCGCTGCGACGCTCGCTGCTGCCGGCGGCCGCCCTCTGCAGCCGCGCTCCATGTCCCTCGGCTCGGCGACAGCCCCAGCAGCAGCCGCAGCGGCGGCGGCGGCGGCGGCTGCTGCAGGGGCCGAGGCGGCAGCACCACATCGCGCGCCGCGCAGCCCGCGAACTCCTTCCTGCCGGCCCCCGCTCGCCGGCTCCCCTGGCCGGCCGCACCCGCCCCGGGCTTCCGGCCGCGCCCCTCTCCCCGCCCTTCGCCGGCGCCTGACGCGCGCGGGCACCTGTCGCCGCGCCCGCGCGGGATTCGCCGGCTCCCGGGTCTCCTCAGCGGCGCCCAGGTGGCGCCGGCAGCCTTAACCCCTGCGCTGCCTCACGCCCGGGGCCAGCTGCGCGCGCCTCCTGTGGAGGCGGGAGGCGCAGCCCTAACGGTCCCGTCGGCGCCTGAGGCGCGGCCACGCCCCCCGCCTCGCTCCCACCTCGGGGCGCGGCTCCGCCTTCAGCCTCGTTCTCACCTTGGGCTATGGCTCCGCCCCACGCTGTCACCTCAGGCTGTAGCCCCGCCCCACCCTCGTTGTCACCTCGGGGGTACTGCCCCGCCCACAGCCTCCCTGACACTGCTGGGTTGGGCACGGGGCTCAGCCTTGTCGTCACGTCTTGGGTGAAATCTGGGCCAAGGGGGCTGGGGGCATTCCTCCAACTCCGGTGGCTCACGGTTGCGGAATTTAGGTCTGCGTCCCCGGGACAGCTAAGCAGGCAGGAGAGGGAGCCCTAGAGACAGGACGAGGGATGACTTGGGAAACTCGGCATCTTAATGATGATGACTCAGGGATATGAGGGACTAGATGCTTCGGGTATCAACAGCCTGGACAGGAAGGAGCCGTGTGGAGAAATAACGGAAAAAATGCTTGTGGGTGAGAATACGAAGCAATCTCCCTAATAAGTCCCCCCCCACAAAAAAAAAAAAAAACCAAACAAAACAAAACCATTGCCATCGGGTCGATTCCGAGTCATAGCGACCCTACAGGACAGAGTAAAACTGCCCCAGAGGGTTTCCAAGGAGCAGCTGGTGGATTTGAACTGCAGACCTTTTGGTTAGCAGCCAAGGTCTTAACCACTGCACCACCAGGGCTCCCTAATAGTAGCACTTAACCACTATGTCACCAGGGTTTCCTCTCTAATGGTAAAAAAAAAAAAAAAAAATAGCTTAATGCACTTAGTGTGTGGTATGTCCTGTGTCAAATCCTTGATATAAAGTGAAACCTGTAAGAGCTGGAACTCAAGGGGACCACCTCGTTTTTCCAGGTCTCACAGATTTTCCACCTTTGATGCAGTCTTACCACTTTTCTATCCCTCGTTTTTGTGGAAAATGTTTTAGTTTTCCTTCTCTGACAGGTTTCTGCTTTATACAGGTTCCAGCTTTCACAGGTTTTACAGTACAGCTTGGCTGCTAACCAAAAGGTCAGCAGTTCAAATCCACCAGCCCCTCCTTGGAAGCTCTATGGGACAGTTCTAGAATTGACTCAACTGCAGTGGGTTTGGTTTTTGGTTTGGAACCTTACAAGTAATACTGTCACTCTTCCCATTTTAGAGGAGGAAATCGAGGCCTCGAGGCATGGAGTCATTACAACTGGTAGAATCAGGACTCAGATCCAGGCAAAATGACTTCAGCATTCAGGTAAATCATTATTCTTCCCTCACATGTGAAAAGGCTGGAGAAAAATAAATGGCAATTTGTCTGTGACCAAGATGGACTGGATCTGTGTAGAAAGTGGCATCAAGAAAGCTTCTTGCAATGATCAAAATATAGATTGAAGAGCCTAGTGGGTGAATTCCAGTCAGCTCTTGCTTTGACTGGTGTTGCTTTGGTCTCGTATTTTCCCTCTTGGGTGACAACCCATTTTTGAGTTAGATCATACCTTGATTCTTTTCATCCCATTGAAATTTCAGAACACCAAGAGGCTGAAATGGGCCAGTTTCACTTGACTTGTGTTGTTGTTAGCTGCCATTGAGTTAACTCCAACTCATGGCGACCCTATGCTTAAGAGAATAAAACATTGCCTGCCGTCTTCATGATCATTGGCGCGTTTGGGTCCAGTCAGACAATATTCTGTTGTGATCCATAGGTTTTTCATTGGCTAATTTTTGAAAGTCGATTACCAGACCTTTCCTCCTGGTCTGTCTTAGTTTGGAAGCTCTGCTGAAATTTGTCCATCATAGGTAACCCTGCTGGTATTTGAAGTACCAGAGGCATAGCTTCCAGCATCGTAGCAACATACGAGCCACCACAGTATGACAAACTCATGTGGCTTTTATTCCTTATTAACTTCAAAGCCTAAACAATATTCAGGTCTTCACATTGCTTTCTACCCTCAGACTGAAGGTAAGAATCCAGAAGGCCCCGATCCTTAGGAATGGCTCTGTCCACTCTTGATTGGAAAGGAAACAGATAATAGAGGGATTCCCTCATCCCTCTTAGAGCTAAACCCCTGCAGTTGTCCATGGTACCATGACAGCAATGGAATGTTCTAACACTTTTTATCATGCCCCCCTTGAGCAGAAATTGTGGGTCCATTGTGAAATCCACTTACAACTCTCTTTTGTCTTTTTTGAATCACAAAAGGACAAGTTTCTCCCTAATCTATAGAGACACACATATGAAGAGCGCACAGGATTCCTAATCAAAAGAGTTTTCAGCTATTTCTTTTTCCTTGATGCAGACATGCAGCCCGTCACTCAAGAAAGGACTTTTGCTTGCCTTTCTTGAACTCATCCGTTACTGTGAGAATGCACTCTTACCTAACTCTAGCTCTGAGGATCCTCCTTAACCCTGTTCCACTGCCTAACCTTACTGGGAAATGGTAGTGTTCTACTGTAGGTTTGGCCCTATCTTCCTGTGAATGATCGGGGAGACCAGCCCAAGTTTGGAGAACTGTTTACAATAGTGGTTCATAACCGTTTTAGTTTGGGTATCTCTTTACACTCTTGAAAATTATAGAGGATTTCAAAAACTTTTAGTTATGTGGGTTATTGATATTTTATGTATTAAAAATTAAAGCAGAAATTTAAAAATATTACTTCATTTAAAAATACTTATGATTCACCTTTTACATGTTAACACAAAGAATGTATTTTTATGAAAAATATATATTCTCAAATCAAGAAATAAAAAAAGTGACCAAAAACTCTAAAGTTCATAGGAGAAAAAATAGGATCAACACTACAGGCTCTAATACACGGCATTAACAGGATACAACCATAACCAACAACTCACAAACTCCAAAAGATAAGCTAGATAACTGGAATTTTCTAAAAATTAAAAACTTATGCTCATCAAAAGACTTCACCAAAAGAGTGAAAAGAGAACCTACAGACTGGGGAAAAATTTTTGGCGGTTACAAATAAGACAAAAGTGTGATCTCTAAAATCTCCAAAAAATCCAACACTTCTACAACAAAAAGACAAATAATGCAATTAAAAAATGGGCATAGGAAATGAACAGACATTTCACCAAAGAAGACATTCAAGTGGCGAACAGACACAGGAGAAAATGTTTGTGATCACTAGCCATTAGAGAAATGCAAAGTAAAACTACAATGATATACCATCTCACCCTGGCATTACTGGCATAAATAAAAAAAAAAAAACAGGAAATAACAAATGTTGGAGAGGCTGCAGGGAGATCGGAACTCTCATGCACTGCTGGTGGGAATGCAAAAGGATACAACCATTTTGAAAAACGATATGGCACTTCCTTAGAAAGCTAGAAATAGAAATACCATATGATCCAGCAATCTCACTCCTAGGAATATATCCTAGAGAAATAAGAGCTGTCACACAAATAGACATATGCACACCCATGTTCATTGCAGCGTTGTTCAGAATAGCAAAAGGATGGAAACAACCTAGATGCCCATGAACAGATGAATGGATAAGCAAACTATGGTACGTACACACACAATGGAGTATTACGCAATGATAAAGAACAATGATGAATGTATGATGCATCTCATAACATGGACGGATATGGAGGGCATTATGCTGAATGAAATAAATCAATCAAAAAAGACAAGTATTGTATGAGACCACTGTAAAAACTTATGAAAAGATTTACACAAAAAAGAAACAATCTTTGATGGTTAATAGGGATGGAAAAGCACTAAACAGGCAATAGATAAGTGGTAACTTTGGTGAAGGGTAAGACAGTACACAATACTGGGGAAGCCAGCACAACTTGTAAAGGCAAGGTCATGGAAGCTCCGTAGACACATCCAAACTCCCTGAGGGACCGAATTGCTGGGCTGAGGGCTGTGGGGACCATGGTCTCGGGGAATATCTAGCTCAATTGGCATAACATAGTTTATAAAGAAAATGTTCTACATTCTACTTTGGTGAGTAGCATCTGGGGTCTTAAAAGCCTATGAGCTGCCATCTAAGATACAACACTGGTCTCACTCCTTTAGGAGCAAGGGAGAATGATGAAAACTAAAGAAACAAGGGAAAGATTAATCTGAAGGACTAATAGACCACATCTGTCACGGCCTCCACTAGACTGAGTCCAGTACAACTAGATGGTGCCTGGCTACCACCAATGACTGCTCTGATAGGGATCGCAATAGAGGGTCCCAGACAGACCTGGAGGAAAATGTAGAACAAAAATCTAACTCACAAAATAAAGACCAGACTTACTGGTCTGACAGAGACTAGAGAAACTCTGAGAGCATGGCCCTTTTAGCTCAGTAATGAAGTACCTCCCGAGGTTCACACTTCAGCCAAAGATTAAACAGGCACGCAAAACAAAACAAGACTAAAGGGGCATACCAGCCTAGGGGCAAGGACTGGAAGGCAGGACGGAACAGAAAAGCTGGTAAAAGGGAACCCAAGGTCAAGAAGAGAGAGTGTTGACATGTCATGGGGTTGTTAACCAATGTCAGAAAACAGTATATGTACTGTTTAATGAGAAACCAATTTGTTCTGTAAACCTTCATCTAAAATATAATAAAAAACAAAATTAATTTAAAAACTGAGGATAATGAAAACAAAAATAAGATAAATTATTAACAAAATCAGGAAGAAGAGTGGCATTATTTTACATTTTTGGCAAATCTTTTTACTGTCTGGCTTAATAGAAAAAAAGCTGGGTATTTATAGCTGCTTCTCCATTCAATCTGTAGTGATATTGTTTTGATTGAAATATATGAAGAAAATCTATGCTTGCAAAGATCTGTGGCTGGGAGAAGGAGGAATGTTTTAATAGCTTTTTGAAATCACTGAGACAGTCTTCTTTGATATTACACCAGAACTGGACAAGTGATAGTTTCTTAAAGGTTAGTGGTTGTGGAATTTGCAACTCTGTCAAGGAAATCTGTTGATTTACCTTCCACTTTGAATATATCCTTTACCCATGTATGATTCTGTAAAACCATGTGTATTAGTCATCTAGTGCTGCTTTAACAGAAATACCACAAGTGGATGGCTTTAACAAAGAGAAAATTATTCTTTCACTGTCTAGTAGGCTACAAGTCCATATCAGGGCACCAGCTCCAGAGAAAGTCTTTTTCTCTGTTGGCTCTGGAGGAAGGTCCTTGCCATCAACCTTCCCTTGGCCTGGGAGCATCTCAGTATAGGAATGTCAGGTCCAAGGGACACACTCTGCTCCTGGGGCTGCTTTCTTGGTGGTATGAGGTTCCCAACTCTCTGCTTGCTTCCCTTTCCTTTTATCTCTTATAAGATAAAAGGTGGTAGAGGCCACACCCCAGGGTAACTCCTTTTACATTCTATCAGGGATGTGAGGTAAGGGTGTTACAATCGTACTCTAATCCTGTATAACATAAAATTACAATCATAAAATGGAGGACAAGCACATAATACTGGGAATGGCCCAGCCAAACTGATACACACATTTTGGGGGGGCATAATTCAATCCATAACACCATGCACTGGTTGTTTGGAAAATATCGGTTCACTGATTTATTCCGATCTTCCAAATTTCATCACATGTCATTATACAACATATTAAAAAAAACACGTTCGTTAATATCACCACTGATTTTGTCGGAAAAGTCCTTAAGTATCGGGAAGTTATCAAGATAACTGAGGAGGATACAAGTTTTCCAGAATTCTTATTTTCACTTGAAAGCTTGCATTTTATTGTTGGTAACAAATACTGTCAATTGTTTTCCTTGATATGACAGGCTTACTTTATTAATTTTTGAAGAAAATGTCCTCGAAATGCAAATACCGTAGTTTGTCAGTCATTGTTTTCAAGAGAAATCAGTGTTCCATGAAAAGCGTGGCTAGTTTAGCTCACAACTCAAACAGTGGTTTAAATGCTTTTGCTCGAGATAGCCACTGTACTTCATTCAATGTACAGCAGAAGTGCTTATAGGCACTTCCTATTTTGCCACATGGAATATTAAAAAGACGTTCTCCTAAGGGTCAGGATTTAATAAAAGTAATAATTCTTGCACTTTCATAATAGACAGTAAAAAAAAAGTGAAACTAGCCTTTGCCCCCTGGGAATGCAGGGTAGTGAAGGATATCATGACAGCCAGTGCAGCACGGTGCCACTGCTGATTCATGCTAAGCTATCAACAATTTAACCATCGCCACTCTTGCGCTGGTTTTTCGCCACAGTGAAAAATGAAATTAGTATTAGGCAATTAGTATTATTATGAAATTAGTTTTACTACTAATAAAATTAGAATTACTATCATTGGTATTATTATGAAAATAGTTTTGACTTCATAAAAAACAAAAAAACCTTTGCCGTTGAGTTGATTCCGACTCCTAGCGACCCTATAAAACAGAGTAGAACTGCCTCATAGGGTTTCCAAGGAGTGGCTGGTGGATTCAAACTGCTAACCTTTTGGTTAGCAGCCAAGCTTTTAACCACTGCGCCACCAGGGCTCCTTTGACTTCATAGACCTCCTGAAAGGATCTTGGGGACCCCCATGAGTTGGTGAAACACATTTTAAGAACTGCTGATTTAGAGCTATCCAAGACCATCATGTCTGCCTCGAGCTAAGCAGAATGAACAAGTACCGTCCTACAAGGAAATTAGTGCCAAGATATAACATTCATCAAAGTGAGATTATGGAAAAACTTATTATTTTGTTCTAATAAGCCTATTATTTTGTTTATTCTGCTTAGATTACGCCAGAATAATAATTTTAAAAATCCCAAACCCGTTGCCATCGAGTCAATTCCAACTCATAGCGATCCTATAGGAAAGAGTAGAACTGCCCCATAGGAATTCCAAGGGAGCAGCTGCTGGATTTCAACTGCTGACCTTTTGGTTAGCAGTCAAGCTCTTTAACTACTGTGCCACCAGGGCTCCAAGAATAACAATAGCTAAAATATATTTAGCCTAATATTCCTAAAATGCTTTCTATGACATTTATCTCATGTAATTCTCACAATAACCCTATAATGCAAGTATATAGCACCAATATGCTAGTGAGTGATGCTATGATGCTAGTAATTTAGGTCTGTCTGACTCCAAAATGTTTTTTCTTAGTTATTAGGCCTTACTTGGTGTTTTTAGCATTATATATTCCATTAAGACATATTGCATTAATGTCAGTTTTGGTACCTGGATAATCCAATTGATTTATATGTAACCCATCTTAATATATCATGGGTACATTTCCACCTAAATGCTATTATATCACTAAACACCAAACATGGAGTTTTCCTTCTTAGGAATCCTGATTATCTTTTTAAATATGACAACACTAGTGGAATTTTCCCAAGCTGTTTATTTTTATTAACATCTTGAGCTGTAAAAACTGGGAAATATAAAAAACAAAACATTTTCAAGAAAAGTTTGTTTTTGAAAAGTCAAGCGTTGAAGAAACATGAGGAGGTGACAAAACATGTAATAAAGCAACCCTGTGTTTGTTATTTTCATTTAGCAATACAAGTGTGTGTTTTTTTTTAAAAAAAAATTGTGTTTTTTATTTATGAATTACTTACGGAAACATGAAAGTCTAAGAAATTCAATCCTAAAAATATTACCCAAAAGCTTTTTATGTTTTTTAGAGATGAATGTTTTAACTGCTGTCTATTTACTCCATGGAGCCCTGGTGGCACAGTGGTTAAGAAATTGGCTGCTTATCAAAAGTCAGCTCTTCAAATCCACCAGCTGCTCCTTGGAAACCCTATGGGGCAGTTCTACTCTGCCTTAGAGGGTCGCTGTGGGTCAAAATTGACTCGACGGCAATGAGTTTTTTTAATTTGCTCCATTGATGAGTGAGGGATCCCATCCTAGGTTTAGGGGGATGGCCAAACACATTAACACCCAACTCTGGACAGATGGGATGGGCAGCAGTTTATTAGGCACATATACTAGCAGCCAGTGAAGAGGACACCACATGCCACCCAGGGCCACATGGAGGCTGCAGTTGGGAGCAGAATGAACACCCAGGGGCTGTGGGAGGCAGACTTTGTAGTATCAAGGGGGTGAGGTGCCCCTGGGTTCCCACCAGAGAACGTGACTGGCTTGTTTGAGTATTTCTGCAGGCTATCAGGAAACTGAAACCTGTTACTCAGGGATTGTCAGAAACTGTGCCTGGTCACTTTGATCAGGAGGGCTGTTTGGCTAAAAGACCTTATCCCGGTGGGAGCACAGTGGGGAGAGGAACTAGCAGTTAAGCCATTTGAAGCCTTCTTGATTTTACCAAAGGAGCTGTGGTGGTGCAGTGGTTAAACCGATCGATTGCTAACCAAAAGGTCCATGGTTTGAAAGCACCAGTGGCTCTGCGGGAGGAAAATGTGGCAGTCTGCTTCTATGGAGATTTACAGCCTTGGAAACCCTGTGGGGTCACTATGAATTGAAATCGACTTGACAGCAATGGGTTTTTGGGTGATTTTACCAGATGTCAAAACTGCACATAAAAAAAAATAAAGCACATAATACTGAACCTTAATTTTAGGCCTCACACCACAATAAGTTACTTCAACATTTTTAAACTGCTATGTGTTTACCCCTGGTAGTTCTCAACTTAATTTTTAGGGGAAAAACATAGATTTCAGTGCTGGTGCTCACTAGGATCAGTTTCCAGCAGACCCCTGCTCTGCCTAGGGTGGAGTGTGTCTTTTCTGCTACCCATCATGGTGCCCGCAGCTCACTCTGCTGGGGCCCCTCCCTAGCTCCAGCTAACCCACTGCAGCCCCTCCCATGTTTCCATTCTCGCTTTGACAGTTCCCTCACCTCCCTCCTCAGCCCTCTCAGGTATCCTGCCCTGGGCCTTGAAGCCCACTTTGCGCTTCCTTTTACCCCTTTTGCAGATCACCATGTTGTTGTTGAATCGGTACCCGACTCCTGGTGACCCCGTTGTGTTACATCTATACTGCTCTATATAGGGTTTTCTTGGTTGTAATCTTTACAGAAGCAATTCACTGGGCCTTTTCTTCCAGAGCTGCTGGTGGGCTCGAACCTCCAACCTTTGAGTCAGTAGCCAACTGCAAACTGCTTGCTTCCTGAATTTGCATCTCTGGCCTTTCCATTTCCTCATCCCACCAACCTCCTCATTTCACTCAGTGCCTGATGCGCTGAATTTACTTACTTAGTTGGAGCCTAAGTAAGCTTTAGTTAAAGCTTTACTTGCCCCTGATACACACACGAGGTCCTGACTCCCTCTCTCCCAGCTTCCTCTCTTCCTACCACCATCTCTGCCCAATGTTCCTCTTCTAGGTGACAGCTCCCTTCTCCCAGGAATTTGTCCAAGACCCAGTCCAGCTGCTTTTGACCTCTGCCCATTATTTCCCAACCACTGTTGTTTCCAGCTGCAGACCCATTTCTCTCCATCCTAATCTGGCATTTCCATTCTTTTCCCCTTACTGATTGAAAGTATGGACCCTGGAGCCAGACTCGGCAACTTATGAGATGAGTGACCTTGAACCTGTGTGTCTCAGGTTCCTCATTTTTAAAATGGGCATAGTAATGCCCAGTTGCTGTCAATTCCAGCTCATGGCAACCCCATGTGTGTCAGAGTAGAACTATGCTCCATAGGGTTTTCAATGCCTGATTTTTTGGATGTGAATTGCCAGGCTTTTCTTCCCAGGCACCTCTGGGTGGACTCAAACCTCCAATCTTTTGATTAGTAGCCAAGCATGTTAATGATTTGCAAAACCCAGGATGCTTACCAGATAGGGTAATTGTAAAAGTAAAAAGATTTCATATATGTAAACCCCTTAAAATGGTGCCAGGCACATGGTACGCAAGATGTGGGTGTTTGATAAATGAATAAATACATAAAATAACTGAGCGTGGCCCTCTCCCTCTGAGACCTTGATATTTCTTACCTTCCACATCTGTCTTCTTTTCTTTTATATACCTGTTCTTTATTAAAATTTTTTTCGTATAAATTAAAAAAATGAGTCAATTTACATAAGATTGTAAAAATAATATGACTGGTTTTGAGCATGGCAAAAATCATGATGGTGGTGTGCAAGTGATAAAGTTTGGGTATAGTGGAGCTGTTGAGAGTGAGGATCTCTAGCTCGTATCTTAGGTCTGTCATTACCCAGTTTTGTACATCTGAGCAAGGCATTTAATGTGCCTGGACCTCAGTTTCCTCATCTCTGTGGTGAGGAGTTGGGCTGGTTGATAATCCCTTAATCTTTTAAACCCATGGTTCTCAACCAGGGTGTGATTTTGTCTCCTGGGAACATTGAGCGATATCTGGAGACAGTTGTGGTTGTCACAATTGGGAGGGGGGTAGAGGCCAGGGATGCTGTTAACATCCTACAATGCACAGGGCAGTCCCCACTCCATGCAACAAACATGATCCATCTCCAAATGTCAATAGTGCTGAGATTGAGAAACCCTGACCTAGGCATCTACTGCTTGATCAAGGGATTTATTGCCTGAGCAAGATCCAAATGGGCTATACACAGGAGGGGCTATGATGCGAGTCCAAGGGTGCTTTGGGCTGCTTTTAGGAATTCCCCTCTGAGAAACCAGCCCGTAATAGAGGCAAACAGATAAAAAACATTCTGTTTTTGGTTGAATAGTTCCCAACATTGACAAAACTGTTTGTTATACTCTCCCTTCCTCTTCTAATGATTTGGCTGTCTCCTTTGCCCATACACATCAGAAAACGACCACTTTATGCACAAGTGTTGGCTATTTTTGGCTCTTCCAATGCCCACATCTAGAAAGACTTGTGATTTAATTTTCTGCATATTCACATTTCCCTCTTCTTTTCAATCATCTTGGCCCTAAACATAATGCTGATGTATTTTGCTACATATATCATTCATCGGAAGCTGTTTTTAGACATTTCCTAGTTTTATTTCATTCCAAGAATTTAACAAACATTTGTTATATCTTGTTCTTTCTGCATCACATTCTGGTTTAATTTGTTGGCAGGCAAGTTATTTATACCTATTGATAGTGTTCAAACTAACACTGTTTCTTAAGTGGATTTCCCCCACTTTTTTTTTTTTTTTTGTCAGCTTCAGAACAGGATGAAACTGATTGTAAAATAGTATATCACACAGTTGCCAGGGCAACTGAAAACTTGTCTTGGTGGATAAGTAAAATGCCTTTAATCTATTTTTCGTAGTATGTGGTCTCAATGCTGCTACTTACTTTCTCACCCTTAGCAAAGAGCCTTGGTGTCTTCCCCTGATCATAGGAATTGTTGTCATTTTCTGAAGGGTGGAGATTTAATCGCATGTCCTGGAGTATACAGCTACATGTGTGTCTGGGATATATGTGTAGGTGTGGGATATACATGCGATTAAGTGTTCTGGGAAGAGAGTTGGTATAATGCACCAGCAAATATTGGTAATTTAATTTATACTTAACAGTGATTGGGAAGAATAAGTTTTTATTAGCTGTTAAACATTTTTATGGGCAAATTAAAATATAAAGTTCCCACTTGTAAGGAAACCCTATAAATTGTCTAGTTTCAAGGCAGTGGGGCAGTAGGTATCTACTGAGTAACTACCAAAGGTTGATACTAGGTTTGGGATTAGCATTATATGAGACCTTTAGGATTTATAAAGGTTATCCCTATCCTTAAAGAAGATGCCATCAGTGCTTGTATAAGAGACAGTGTCAGATGGAACATTAACCATCGTCATCATGGCTTGCCCATAGCTTGTACCAGAGGCAATATAATGCAGTGGTTGTCTTAGTCATCTAGTGGTGCTATAACAGAAATACCACAAGTGGATGGCTTAACAAAGAGAAGTGTATCCTCTCACAGTCAAGTATGCTACAAGTACAAATTCAGGGCGTCAACTCCAAGGGAAGGCTTTCCCTCTCTGTTGGCTCTGAAGGAAGGTCCTTGTGATCAGTCTTCCCTTGGTCTGGGAGCATCTCAGCATAGGAACCTTGGGTCCAAAGGATGCTCTCTGCTCCTGGAGCTTCTTTCTTGGTGGTATGAGGTCCTCAACTCTCTGGTTGCTTCCCTTTCCTGTTTATCTCTTGAGAGATAAAAGGTTGCACAGGCCACACCCCAGGGAAACTCCCTTTACGTTGAATCAGGGATGTGACCTGGTAAGGGTGTTACAATCCCACCCTAATCCCCTTTAGCATAAAATTACAGTCACAAAAGGGAGGACTACCAAAGAATACTGGGAATCATGGCCTAACGAAATTAATACACACATTTTGGGGGGGACATAATTCAATCCATGACAGTGGTTAAGAACACAGGTTCTACAGTTAGATCTGATTTTAAGTCAAGGCTCCCCAGTTACTAGCTGAATAACCTTGGGCAACTGAGCTAACCTTTTTGACCCCAGGTGTTGTGTAAGTCAATAATTTCGTTTACTAATGTGTTCTTATGTCCTAGAACAGTGCCTAGCATATAGTAGGCTCTTGATAAGTTTTTATCATGAATGATGTACATAAAGCACTTAGTATATTGCCTAGAGCATTGTCAGTGTTCACTCAATAAGTACATGGGTTTTTGTTTTTTTTTAAACCTTGGTTTCAGTATACTGGATTTGTTACATATTAAAATAGTTCTATATGGTTTGTATTAACATCTTCATTTATTGAACATTTATTGCATGGAGGCTGCTGTGTTGGATATTATGTGAGGGAAACAAAGGTTTGTATACTGTGATCTTTGCCCTCGATAAGTTTACTTTAGTAAAGGTAGAAAGCATGAACAAAAATAACTATAATTCCAAGCAGTATTGGAATTATATTAAACACCTTGTGAATACATTATGCTACATATTTTTTTAGTTCAGAGAAGGGAGATTCTCTTAGATACAATGGCATAAAACAACTAAAAGTCAGTCTGCTTTTTATTATCACCATATGCTAGTAATTCTAAGCAAGGTCAGTGGCAACATACTTCCACAATGCTCCCTTGGTATGCCAGTGACTACATATGACAGAATTGATCAAGAAACACTTCGTGAAGTAGGACCTTAAAGGACAGAGGAGATTTCCATGGGCTAAGAGGCGAGGCAAGTAGAAGGAACAGAGGCCACAGGGGCCAGAAAGTTGTGTTTGGAGAACAGCAAAGGAGGGAGAGAATAAAGTCATAAAGGTAAATTGGCATTGACTTGGAGAAGAAAGAAAGATGCCGTTGCAAAAATAGTACAGTGAGTTCCTGTGTACCTTTCACCCAGCTTCCCCCAATGATAACATGGTACATAAATATAGAACATTATCAGAGCAAGGGTTGGTGTTGGTGAAGAACATTGTCTATACAGTGGATTGCCAAAAGAATGAACAAATCAGTCTTAGAAGAAATACAACCAGAATGTTCCTTAGAGGTAAGGGTGGCAAGACTTCAACTTGCTTATGTTGGACATGTCAGCAGGAAAGACCAATCACTAGTAAAGGACATCATGTATAGTCCTTGAGATGGATTTACATAATAGCCACAACAATGGACTGAAATATACTAAGGATCGTGAAGATGGCACAAGACCAGGCAATGTTTCATTCCGTTATACATAAGGCCACCATGAGAGGACTCAATGACAACTAACGATGACAACAATACAGGCAGTCAGAGGATTGACTTACATTATCTTGTTTAAATTTGCAACAACCTTTCCTGGTGGGTGTCATTACCCCCATTTCACAGATGAGAAAACGAGGTTCTGAGAGGTCAAGGGTCTTTGCCCAAGATCCTGCAGCTAGAAAGGAATAGAGCTGGGATTTGAATAGGGGTTAGGTTGCCTATAAAACCTGGAGTCTTTCCACCTGTCTAGCTTTGAATGCTAAGCCAAAGAGAATGTTAAACTGAAGAAGCCATTGGAGATTTTGAAATTGTAAAATGATCTGAATAAAGCTGTAGTTCAGGCAGATTAATCTGGCACTGGTGTTAAGGATGAACTCAAGGTGGGAGTCAGGAGTCAGGGAGACCAGTTATAATACTGCCAGAAGAATCTAGATGAAAGGTACATGGAAAAGGAAAAAAAGATGTCAGAAAGGTCGTGAAGAGAGAACTGCCAGGATTCAGAGACTGATTGAGTATTAAGGAGTAAAAAAAAAAAAAAAATTAAGGAGTAGGAGAGAGGAAAAAGGAGGATGCAGAGAGCTCTGAGGTTCTAACCTAGGCCACAACATGATAGTGCTATTGCCAGAAACAGGAAAGCCAGAAAAAGGGAGATAATCAGACAACTAGGCCTCCTTGGATATGGCAGTGGCCAAGGACATCTGGCCTAGATAGGAAATAAGATAACCATGTAATCAGTATAAATATACCAATTATAAGAGTGAATTGCTGATGAGATATTGGTTAGTAGTGGTACCAGTGGGCTTGGAAATGAAAAGTTTTTTTTTGCACCCATAGGAAAGCTTCCAGAGAAAGCTAGAATTCATGGAGAAGGGACTCCCATACTTGACAGGAGGAGAGAGATTATTTTCTCTGTTTGGAAAAGCGTTGGTGAAGGTCTGTTGGTGGAAAAAAAAAAAAAAAATAGGGGGTTAAATATGACTTTGACTTTGTGCCTGTGGGAACAGAAGCACACCTCCTTCATTGGGCCAGTGTGACTACACGTGAGCAACCGTCCCCCTATCCTTTGCCGCTACCATCTGCAGCAAACTGCACTGGGCTTCTCTTCATGACAGCCCACTCCTCTGACCCACTTATCCTCAGCGTAACAGAGGAAGGGATTAGGGATAGAAGCAGGCCTTCCTGATGTGTTTGGAAAATAATTGCATACAAGAGAGCCATATACATGTTTTATTATACATTTGTATCTACAAGAAATCAAGAATTTGCAAAGGTTTGTATTCAAGAATTGATATGAAATTACCCAATTAAAAAAAGAGATAATGGCAAGGACTCAAAAACTGGTTACAGAATTTAACTTAATTGAAGGAAAACTAAGCAATATGTCAAAGGTATAAATCTGCATATCCCTGGGGTCTCTATTGAGTGATTCAGCTTTTTTTAGTAAGTGGGTCAGAAAACTGCTAATCCTGTATGATTTTGTTCAACTGCACTGCTTATAGATTTGTTTCTTGCAGATCTAAAAAAAAAAAATTATGTTAAGATTGTCAAAGTCAACGTCGACCCGGTATCAAATTGCTTTGTTTATCAACTGTGAATACTGTATTTATTTTCTTGATCAACAGTCTGTCCTTTTCATTATTGAGTAGGGACCATATTCTTTGCAGCTTTATTTTGAAACTCTGTGCTATATATGGTATAGTTGGTACAGTGGCACTATGTGATAGGAAGTCTCAATGACGTTCAACAGGACAAACCCGTTGCACTAAAATATGAGGACAAATATGAGAGCTGATATATTGGTTTTGTGGATACAGAGCTCAGATTTAGAAACACAAGCCATGAGTCAGCATGGAAGAGCTATTTGTAAAGATGTCTGACATTGAAATGCATTTTTTCATTGATTCCTTCACCCATTCATTCTTTCAACCAACCTTACTAAGGACTTGCCTTGAACAGTGACCATGTTAGGCCCTGTGAGCGTTTATAAATATGACTGATTAAAAAAAAAAAAAAGAAAGATCTGTAAAATAAATATATCTTGAATTAGAATAGATACAGTCACTCCTAAGCCAGAGCAAAGGCTTGAAATCAAATGTTCAATGCAATTAAAAAAAAAAAAATTTTGTCTATCAGAGGGGAGTTGGTCAGTTTTGGAAGCATAGAAAAACAAGCACCTCAGAGGTAAATATCCGGAGTCCTGTTAAAACAGCCCAGCGATGGACTTCTAGTATTACTGACTCATACGTGAGGCCATCCCAAGGAGGACCAAGCCACTGCTGTCGAGTCAATTCCAACTCATAGTGACTAGAGTATTTCTAAAAAGCTGAGCTGAGGGATGCTTTTTTAGCTCATTTACCAACTTCCCTTGTTCTAATTATATGCTCCTTAAGTCGTGCTCTGACTGCAGTTTGGCTTCTCAGCTTACAAAGGGAGAATGCTTTGAAGTCACGCTAACATCAGCATTGTGGTCTTCAAGAGCTTAAATTTCTCATCATAAATTAATAATTTGGCATTCCAGTTTTAAACGTTAGATTTAGTAAGCTAAATCCAATGTAAGTCCAATTCTAAAACATGGACCCATTCTTGGTGTGGGTCAAAATAGGATTTCTAAGCCTTTCAGCCTATAGATCAGGGCCAGACAATAGATCTCTCTAAACCTCAGTTTCCTTATCTGCAAAATGGAGATTAAAAACAGTACCTACCTTACAGAATTGTTGTGATGATTAAATAAATAAATTCATGTGAAGTGTTTAGAATAGTCCCTGACATGTAATAAGCACCCCCCCTCCCCCCACCGCCAGAATCTGTCAGTTTGTCATCCTGCGGTGGCTTGCATGTTGCTGTGATGCTGGAACCTATGCCACTGGTATTTCAAATATCAGTGGGGTCACCCACAGTGGACAGGTTTCAGCAGAGCTTCCAGACTAAGATAGACTAGGAAGAAAGGTCTAGCGATCTTCTTCCAAAAATTAGCCAATTAAAACCTTATGGATCACAATAGCACATTTTCTGACTTATTTGCTTTGGATGCATCATCAGGAGCAATCAATCACTAGAGGACGTTATGTTTGGCAAAGTACAGGGCAAGCAAGGGCAAGGGAGACATTTGGTGAGATGGACTGGCACAATAGTTGCAACGATGGACTGAAACATACCAATGGTTGTGAAGATGGTGCAGTACCAAGCAGCAGCGTTTCATTCTGTCACACATAATGTTGGAGTTGACTATCATCTATCTGTCTGTCTGTTTATCTATCTGTCTGTCATCTGTCTATCATCTTCCTGGAGCCCTGGTGGCACAGTGGTTAAGAGCTTGGCTGCTAACCAAGATGTCGGTAGTTCAAATCCACCAGCCGCTCCTTGGAAACCTTCTGGGAAAGTTTTACTCTGTCCTATAGGGTAGCTATGAGTCATTTAAAAAAATCTATCTATCTATTCATCCATCCATCCACTCACCCATCCATCCATCAATCTTTTAGCATTCCTGCATCCAAGGGAATGCTCTCAATATTGGAATTAACTGACTGAGAGGGGCCAATAAGGGGAAAAAAACACATTTGGGTCATGTGAGGCCAGTTTGGTATCATTTCTCTGGTCTATTGTTTTTTCCACCAGCCCTTTTAAGAATTCTGGATTCATTACACAAAGAAAACTTCTGGCCTTATGTGACCTTAAAGGGTTTTATGAGATCTACTGGGACAATTCTGATGCTAAATTTGGGGATGCATGTGGGTGAGGCACTGAATAATAAGTATAAGAAAGTCCAGGGTAGAGGCAGAAGAGTAACATGAAAGAAAGCTGATCTGGACCTAGGACAGAACAAACTGTTTATTTTAGAGCAAAACTAAGCTTGGCCCAGGGGCACTGAAGTGGGGAGATGGACAAGACACCATTCACTTTGCTACATTTTAATTAGTGTCAAAAATTTGCCCTTATTGGTCTTAAACACTAGCAAGTGGCCATCTAAGATGTATTAATGGGTTTCAACCCGCCTGGAGCAAAGGAGAATGAAGAATACCAGAGACATAACGTAATTATGAGCCCAAGGGACAGAAAGGACCACATAAACTAGAGACTACAGCAGCCTGAGACCAGAAGAATTAGATGGTACCCGTCTATAACCAATGACTGCCCTGACAGGGAACACAACAGTAACCCTGAAGGAGCAAGAGAGCAGTGGGATGCAGACCCCAAATTCTCGTAAAAAGACCAGACTTAATGGTATGACTGAGACTAGAAGGACCCTGGTGGTCATGGTCCCCAGACCTTCTGTTAGCCCTAGATAGGAACCATTCCCAAAGCCAACTCTTCAGACAGGGATTGAACTGGACTATGGGATAGAAAATGATACTGGTGAATAATGAGCTTCTTGGATCAAGTAGACACATGAGACTATGTTGGCATCTCCTATCTGGAGGGGAGATGGGAGGGTGGAGGGGGTCAGAAGCTGGCCAAATGGACTCGAAAATAGAGAATGGAGGGAAGGAGTGTGCTGTCTCATTAGGGGGAGAACAATTAGGAGTATATGGCAAGGTGTATATAAATTTTTGTATGAGAGACTGACTTGATTTGTAAACTTTCACTTGAAGCACAGTAAAGATTAAAAAAAAAAAAAAAAGGAGAAAAATTCCCCCTTATAACTAAGACACCAAAACTAGCTGTCTTAGCTATCTTGTGCTGCTGTAACAGAAATACCACAAATGGGTGGCTTTAACAAAGAGAAATTTATTTTCTCACAGTTTACCAGGCTAGAAGTCTGAATTCAGGGCATCAACTCTAGGAGAAGACTTTCTCTCTCTGTCGGATCTGGGGGAAGGTCCTTGTCTCTTTTCAGATTTTGTTTCTTGGTTCCTTGGAGATCCCATGTGATGTGGCACCTATCTTCCCTCATCTGTTTGCTTGCCTCATTGCTTGCTTGAGCTCTGCTCTTTCTTTGTGTGTGTGTGCTTTAGATGAAGGTTTATAGAGCAAATTAATTTCTCATTAAATAATTCATACATATATTGTTTTGTGACAGTGGTTGCCAACCCCACAACTTGTCAACACTCTCCCCTTCTTGACCTTGGGTTCCCTGTTACCAGCTTTCCTGTCCTCTCCTGCTTTCTTGTCCTTGCTTCTGGGTTGGTGTGCCCATTTAATCTTTGGCTGAAGGGTGAACCTCAGGAGTGACTTCAGTACTGAGTTAAAAGGGTGTTCAGTGGCCATACTCTCGGAGCTTCTTCAGTCTCTGTCAGACCAGTAAGTCTGGTCTTTTTTTATGAGTTAGAATTTTGTTCTACATTTGTCTCCAGCTCTGTCCGGGATCTTCTATTGTGATCTCTGTCAGAGCAGTCAGTGGTAGCTAGGTACCATCTAGCTGTGCTGGACTCAGTCTAGTGGAGGCTGTGGTAGTTGTGGTCCGTTAGTCCTTTGGACTAATCTTTCCCTTGTGACTTTGGTTTTCTTCATTCTTCCTTGCTCCAGACAGGGTGACAACCAGGGGAGTATATTAGATGGCCGCCCATAAGCTTTTAAGACCCCGGACACT
Organism: Elephas maximus indicus; assembly: GCF_024166365.1. Taxonomy (NCBI): domain Eukaryota; kingdom Metazoa; phylum Chordata; class Mammalia; order Proboscidea; family Elephantidae; genus Elephas; species Elephas maximus. Next base: position 17,425,660 of record NC_064840.1, on the reverse strand, counting down.
ACTCACCAAAGTAGGATGTAGAACATTTTCTTTATAAACTATGTTATGCCAACTGAGCTAGATGCCCCCCCATACCATAGTCCCCAACCCTCAGCCCAGTAATTTGGTCCTTCAGGGGGTTTGAATGCGTCTGTGAAGCTACCATGACCTTGCCTAGGTCAAGTTGTGCTGGCTTCCCCAGTACTATGTACAGTCTTACCCTTTGCCAAAGTTATCACTGATCTATTGCCTATTTAGTGTTTTTCCCTCCCCACCCACATAACCATCAAATATTGCTTCTTTTTGTGTGTAAACCTTTTAATGAGTTTTATACTAGTGGTCTCATACTATAAGTGTCCTTTCGTGATTGATTTATTTCACTCAGCATAATGCCCTCCAGATTCATCCATGTTGTGAGATGTTTTGCAGATTCATCATTGTTCTTTATTGTTGTGTAGTATTCCATTGTGTGTATGTACCATAGTTTGTTTATCCATTCCTCTGTTAATGGGGACTTAGGTTGTTTCTATCTTTTTGCTATTGTGAACTAGGCTGCAATGAACATGGGTGTGCGTATGTCTATTCATGTGATGGCTGTTTTTTCTCTAGGATATATTCCTAGGAGTGGGATTGCTGGATCATATGATATTTCTATTTTTAGCTTTTTAAAGAAACTGCATATCATTTTCCAAAATGGTTGTACCATTTTACATTTTCCATCAGCAGTGCATAAGAGTTCTGATCTCCCCACAGCCTCTCCAACATTTGTTATCTTCTGTTTTTTTGATTCGTGCCAGTAATGTGGAAACCCTGGTGGCGCAGTGGTTAACTGCTACGGCTGCTAACCAAAGGGTCGGCAGTTTGAATCTGCCAGGTGCTCCTTGGAAACTCTGTGGGGCAGTTCTACTCTGTCCTATAGGGTTGCTATGAGTCGGAATTGACTCAACGGCACTGGGTTTTTTTGGTTTTGGCCAGTAATGTTGGGGTAAGATGGTATCTCATTTTAGTTTTGATTTGCATTTCTCTAATGGTTTTTTTTTTTAATGTTTAGTGATCAGGAGCATTTCCTCATGTGTCTGTTAGTTGCCTCAATGTCTTCTTTGGTGAAGTGTTTGTTCATTACGTTTGCCCATTTTTTAATTGGCTGATTTCTCTTTCAGTTGTAGAGATGTTGGATTTCCCTATAGATTTTAGAGATTATACTTTTGTCGGATTCGTCATAAGCAAAAAATTTCCCCAGTCTGTAGGTTCTCTTTTTACTCTTTTGGTGAAGTCTTTTGATAAGTATTAAGTGTTTGATTTTTAGTAGATCCCAGATATCTTATCTTCTGGTGTTTGTGTATCGTTAGTTATGGTCTGTATCCCATTTATGCCGTATCATAGGGCCCCTGGTGTTGAGCCTATTTTTTCTTCTACGATCTTTATAGTTTTTCATTTTATATTTAGGTCTTTGATCCGTTTTGAATTAGTTTTTGTGTATGGTGTGAGGTATGGGGCCTGTCTCATTTTTATTTACAGATGGACATCCAGTTTTGCTGGCATCATTTGTTAAAAAGGCTGTCTTTTCCCCATTTAGTGGACTTTGGGCCATTGTTGAAGATCAGACAACCATAACTGGGTGGATTTACATCTGGATTCTCAATTCAGTTCCACTGGTCAATGTGTCTGTCATTTTACTGTTTTGACTACCATGGCTGTATAGTAGGTTCTGAGGTCAGATAGTGCGAGTCCTCCTACTTTATTCATCTTCTTCAGTAGTGCTTTATTTATCTGGTGCCTCAACTCTTTCCATATAAAGTTAATAATTAGTTTTTCTATCTTGTTAAAGAATACTGTTGTTATTTGGATGGGGATTGCATTGTATTTGTAGATTGCTTTGAGTAGAATTGACATTTTCACAATGTTGAGCCTACCTATCCGTGAGCATGGCATGTTTTTCCATTTATGAGGGTTTCTTACAATAGTGTTTTGTAGTTTTCTTTGCATAGGTCTTTTGCATCCCTGGTTCGATTTATTCCTAAGTATTTTATTTTTTTTAGGGGCTGTTATAAATGGTATTGCTTTCCTGATTTCCTTTTTGTAGTTCTCTTTATTGGTGTATAGGAATTCAACTGATTTTTGTAACTTTATCTTGTATCGTGCTACTGTGCTGAACCTTTCCATCAGTTTCAGTTCCAGTAGTTTTTTTGTGGAGTCTTTTGGTTTCTCTGTGTATAGTATCTTATCATCCACAAATAGGGACAGTTTTACTTCTTCCTTACCAATCTGGATGCTCTTTATTTCTTTTTCTTGCCTTATTGCTCTAGCTAGGAGTTTAAGCACAATGTTAGGTAGAAGTGGTGATAAAGGGCATCCTTGTCTTGAGATCTGCTCCTTTTATACCTCAAAAGAGATATACCCTACACTAATACTGCCTCATTAACATAACAAAGAGCACCCATTCCCAAATGGGATTATAACCGCAGATATAGGGGTTAGGATTTATAACACATATTTTGGGGGGACACAATTGAATACATAACAGTAGCCAGTGGTTCAGAGAATCAAAAAATATGGTTAAATGGTTACTGAATACCACTTACAAAGAAAATATAGATGAATAGAATAATTTAATCTGAGATAAATGATTATTACACTAAAGGATTTTATTAAACAGCAAAGCAAACTTTATGAAAATGCACGTTTCCAGACTCTGGAATCATTTACTAAGTTTGCAGGCTCTGGACTGCTTTTAAAAATTGGAGTGGTGGGCTAGGATATAGTTTATATAAGATGGCTCGGGTGTGGTTTTGGTGAACATCTAAGTAAGAATGAATTATACACAAATGAGCTGTTCATTAATCTCTTCTGTTTTATCACTCTGATAATTAACCATTAAAAACAGAAATTAATCGTGTTAACCTAAGCTCATTCGCTATATTGGTCATTATGTCAAAATGTAGTGTCTTAGTCATCTAGTGCTGCTATAACAGAAATACCACAAATGGATGGCTTTAACAGAGAGAAATTTATTTCCTCACAGTAACATAGGCTAAAAGTTCAAACTCAGGGCATCAGCTCCCGGGGAAGGCTTTCTCTTTTTGTCAGCCTTCTCATTAATCTTCCCCCAGACTAGGAGCTTCTCTGAGCAGGAACCCCGGGTCCAAAGGATGCGCTCTGCTCCTGGTGCTACTTTCTTGGTGGTATGAGGTCCCCCCTCTCTGCTTGCTTCCCTTTCTTTTTTATCTTTTAATAGATAAAAGGTGGTGCAGACCACCCCTCAGGGAAGCTCCCTTTGCATTGGATCAGGGATGTGACCTGGGAAGGGTCTTAGAATCCCACCCTAATCCTCTTTAACATAAAATTACAATTGCAAAATGGAGGACCACCAAAGAATACCGGGAATCTGGCCTAACCAAGTTGACACATATTTTGGGGGGACATAATTAAATCCATGACATGTAGTAATGACGTTCTCAAAAAGTTCTTGTCCTTAATTTAACACTTAGGTTGTTGTGGCAACTGCACTTCATGGAGGTGTCTAAAAACAGCTTTGATGGTTTGTTTCAGCAGCAGAAAGTTTTGCACATGAAACGTGAAGAATACAATTTTATATTCAGGCCAGCTGTAAATTCCATGACAAAAATTAATTTTCTTCTCACACAGATGGAACTCGACTTCAAGGCTAAGGTGAAGTCTCCAGGACTTGGGTTGGGTTATGCAAGCCCATTAGACTGTTGTGTAACATATTCCAAATTAGGTATGACAACAAACTGTTACTCTAAGGTACAACCCTTGACCAATCCTAGGAAGCTTTTCCCATGTTGAAGTTTTCTGGAGAAGTGTGAAAATTTCACTGTTACCACAACCAATCTCACTTAAATTCTGTTCACTTCTTTTCCCTTGAAGTTCTAGATGACTGGGACCCTTTTTAGAAGGGAGGGTGCAAAGATGGAGTCAGAGGGTAGAGAAGAAGAATTAAAATGAGGAAACTGAGCAGACCATCAGATCAGGACCAGCTGTCTCAGTAAGCCAGCTAGCTTTTATAGGATCAGAAACTCAGAAACCTAGATTTTTCCTTTTGGCGTTTTTCTTTTCTTGTTTTTGGTACTTCCTTTGTTCATTAGTGAAGCTTATTTTGAAAATTAGGAATGATCTCATTTTTGTGAAAGGGAACAAGGGAAAGAGGACTGATTTAAATTTGTACATGTTTAGGTCAGTCTTTAAAAGGGAGAACTACAAAGAAAGTCAGAAATGTACTGGATTGTTTGTTTTCTTTTTGATAATTTTCTGTTTGTTATTGAAATGAACATCAGTCCAGTTATCAAAGATATAGAATCATGGTTCCAAACTGAGAACATGTATAACATCACATGTAACCGTTCTCACGAAAATGGATGTCCCAGCAAGATGAAGTTAGTACAACCTATCGCTTACTAAAAATCATGTATCCACAATGTAACTTTTAGGGCAGATTGATCTTCTCAGAACACATTCTTGGAAGTGTCCAGCACTATTTCAAATGATGTTAAAAAGTGAATCTTTTTGTGGTGTGAAGTCCTTTCTGTTATTTATTTTTTAGCCTTCTTCCCAACCACCAGTAGAACAGTACTGGTTATTTTAGGAAGCCTGGATACAATTTTGCCGTTAATGTATTCCCTATCAATTATCTGCTCGCCCAGAGCTCTGCATGGGTGAATTTCAGCATTGAGAATTTCCTTAAGAAAATAAACTCTTTATTTTAAGTTTACTTTTATCACTTTCCCTTTTCAGTTGGCTACCTGGAGTTCAGTAAAGCTCAAAAGACACCCAATGGCTATGTTTAACTTTTGGTTTGAGTCATGCAGGTTGGGTTTAACCGATGAAATAGACAGACCCTAACGTGTATGTGTTCTTCCTAATTTATTGGTCCTTGACAAGAAGCCCGAGTTGTTTTTAAAAATTCAGGAAGAATACGCTTTTCATTCTTGCTGTTTGAACTATCAGGTATTGCTTAGCCCAAGTCCACAACCAAGCCAACAAAATGATATATTATTAGCTTCTTGGCAAAGTGTTCTTCAACTCTTCCCAGTGCCTCACTCCCCATATCAGCCCCTGTTTCTGTCCTTACCACCACAAAGATATCCTCAACTCAGCATGATATAAGGTGCTGGCCCCCCGCCTGCCTCTTAGTCTTATTTTTTTTTTTTTGTAGAGGTTATTTCTCAAAGCCCAGTTTGTGATTAACTAACCTTGGGGGTTGGGATAATACAAGGTCAAGAGGCATGTGGGAAATTTCCTTTACAGGTGGTTTCTTTCCCTTTGGTGGAAACAGCAACTATTGGACGACACGTGTTGGCTCAAAATTAATCATGAACCAGGTTTGATATCCATCAACCTGACCCACCTGGAGTGTTCTGATTTATCAGAATTGTCTCCCTAAGGTGACAGTAGGTAGTTCACCCTCATCACTCTCTGGCCCTAGAGGGAATTAAGCCAGCGAGAGAGAAACCCATCTTGGAAAACATCTTACATAAGAACATTCTGGAAAGTGGAACCAGTAAGGAATGTCTCTGATAGACTGGAGTTGGAGAGGCAGAGAGAGATAAGTGTTGGGTCCTAGACAGAGGTGGGGTCACTGTGGTTGGCATTATAACCATCTGTTATGATAATACCAGTGGAGGATGCTGTGCTGTACCAACCAGGGCCCCCGTCAGGACTGAAGGACGGTTTCCTCAGCTGCTGGGAGTGCTGCAGACTGACACACCACAGTTGCCAGCTCTCAATGGTCAACCTTTCTGGGAATTGTCCTCAGCTGAAGAAAGCTATCTCACCCAGTGTCGCACCCTCTTCCTGGGGCAGCCTGCATCCAATGATAGGTCGTGCAATGGCCAGAAACCCTCAGCCCTCTTGCTCCACTGGGGACAGCTCTCAAGGGCAATCCCAGCTTCCAGGCTCCCTATGGGGTCAGTCAGCTGAAATCTAATTGTGAAGGCACTGCGACTTCTACTTTTGTCCAATCCTTCTTCCTTCATTTTTCCTGCAAGTGGTGATACTGAGAGTGCTAATAACTTCCTGCATGGTAAGAGATTAAAAAAAAAAAAAAAAGAGTCTGAGTCATTTCGCCAGCTAAGGCACCAAAGCCAGCAGACGTGGTAGACGCCTGCTGAGCAATCTGCCACGCTGACTGGGATTAGTGGCCATCACGTTGCTTTGCATCTTTCTTTGCCTCCTTTCTCCTATCTTCGGCATCCTCACCTCCATAGGCTTTTTAAAATAATAATATTTTATTGTGTTTTTAGTGAAGGTTTACACAGCAGTGTAGGTTCCCATCCAACAAATTCTAGACAAGTTGTCCAGTGACATTGGTTACAACCTTCACAATGTGTGAACATTTTCATTATTTTAGTTCTGGTTGTTCCATTTCCATTAATCCAGTTTCCCTACCCCCTTACATTCTCATCTTTATTTTAAAGAAATTGTTGACCATTTGGTCTTATAAAGGTCATTTTTTAAAGGAGCACAGTACTTATGGATGATATTCATTATTTTTTGAGCCAATTTTTTATTTAGCTACAAGGTGACCTCAGGGTTAGTTCAGTTTGTGGTTGGAAGAGTATCTAAGGGTAGTAGTCATGGGGAGTTCTCCAGTCTCAACTAGTCCAATAGGTCTGGTTTTTGTTGTTGTTGTTTTGTTTTTTGGAGTTTGAAGTTCTGTTTCACGTTTTTCTCCCATTCTATCAGGGTCCATCTATTGTGGCCCTGAATAAAACGGTTGGTAGTGGTAGCCAGGTATCATCTAGGTCTTCTGGTCTCAGGGTAGATGAGGCCATGATTCATGTAGACTGTTTGTCCTGTAGACTACAGTAGTTTCTTCTTTAAGTCTTTGGTTTCCTTCTTTCTCTTTTGCTCTGGATGAGTAGAGACCCAGTAGTTGTATTTCAGATGGCTGCTCGCAAGCTTTTAAGACCCCAAACACTACTCACCAAACTAAGATGTAGAACATAACTACATGAACTAAATTATGCCAATTAACTGAGCTGTCTCATGAGACTATGGTCCTAATCCATCAAACCAGAAATACAATCCCACAAGGTATTTGGTTATATCTAGAAAGCATCTGTAACTGTGCCACCCGTATGCTTTATTATCTATATGAATATATGTGCATACAGTCACATAGAGGCATATACATATGCATAAACCTTTCTATATACACATATATACATACCTATACACATTTTTTTTTTTAATACACATATGTGATGTAGTGGTTAAGAGATATGGCTGCTAACTAAAAGGTTGGCAGTTTGAATCCACCAGCCACTCCTTGGAAACCCTATGGGGCAGTTCTACTCTGTCCTATAGGGTTGCTATGAGTCAGGGTCGACTTGATGGCAACGGGTTTTGGTTTGGGTTATACACGTATATACCTACATACTTACACGTATACCCACACATATATATTTTGGTTGTTTTTGCCATTGTTTCGAAATTATGTATGCCATGGCAATTACCAACCAGTACTTTTTTCTTGTGTACTTTTTAGTGACATCATTTACCTTTGTCAAGCTGTGTATACTTCATCCTCATTCAATGTTACCTTTCCCATCACGAAAAATAACAAGTGTCTACTAACTAGAGAGTGAATACTTCTCTCCCCTCCCATCCCTGGTAACCACTAAAGTACATTAGTTTCTATGTATTTATTTGTTCATGTCATTTCATAAAAGTGAGACCTCCATAGGCTTTTATCTCTCAAATATAGTGTTAGCATTTTAATCCTTGTCTGAAGGTATTTTCTTGAGGTCCTAGGCTAAGAAAGTAGGACCCAGGGAAAGAATTATTCAATTAGGATGAAGGAAATGTCTAAAGCATCAGGCCTGTAAATACTTAGGAAGACGTTTGTAAGATTGTGGAGAACACTAAAAAGGAAGGTCCTAAAGGTCCTCGCCACCTTAACACTTGCGTTAAGGCATGCTCCTAGAATGGAAGACAAAAAGGGAAAGGTAGCTCGACAAATGCAACAATGACACAGAGAATGTCAGGATAGTAGGAATTCAGAGTTTGGGGGTGGGGATTGGGAGTGGAAATACTATGAGGTCTTCCCTCCCATAAGCTACAGTCTAGTTTTAATCGCATCCATCCATCTATCATCTACTTATTGAGTGTGTCTGGCATCATGCTAGGTGCTGAGGACACAGCAGTGGCAAGAGAGGTAATGGTCCTCATGGAGCTCACCATTTAGCAGAGAAGGCAGAAAAGACAACTCTTAAAAGCGAAGCGCAGGGTGTTGGGGTGAATTTGTGTTAGGAGCTTTGGTACCAAGAAATAGATCATCTTCTATTACTATAAGGATATGTATGGAAATAAGGAAAGCAGGGATCTCAAAAGACCACCAGGTCTCATAGGAATTCAGGTAAAAGTACAGCTCAGCCTCCTTGGATGTACCAAAACTGGATCCTGCAGGATTTCTGAATGACTAGATCCTAGGCACGGAGCCCTGGTGGTATAGCGGTTAAGAGCTTGGCTGCTAACCAAAAGGTCGGCAGTTTGAATCCATCAGCTGCTCCTTGGAAACCCTATAAGCCAGTTCTACTCTGTCATATAGAGTCACTATGAGTCGAAATCGACTTGACAGCAATGGGCTTTTTATGTTTGTTTAGATCCTAGCAAGTACTGTAAGGTCCTTTGGGATCCAGTGTAACAATCCCAACTCCATTATTTCATGAATAAGCTATGGTAACAAACAGACCTCAAACTACAGGGCCTTAAACAAGTTAGAAATTTCTTTCTTTCTCATGTTCTAGTTCATAGGTAGGAGAAGGTCCAATGAAAGTAGGCTAGTATTACGAAAAGGACAAAAGACAGAATGAATACTGGGCAGAGTTGCCAGATTTAGCAAATAAAAATACAGGATACCCAGTTAAATTTGAATTTTGGATAAGCAACCATTTTTAAAAATTAGTACATTTTATTTTTTTAGAGCAATTTTAGGTTTACAGAAAAATTGAGCAGAAAATACAGAGAGCTCCAATATACCCCTCTTCCCCAAACACAGGTTTTTGCATTAATATGGTGTATTTGTTACAACTCATTGGTACATTATTATGAACTAAAATGCATAGTTTACTTTAGGGTTCCCTTTTTGTGTTGTATAGTTCTGTGGGTTTTGATAAATGTGTAATATCATGTTTCTAACATTATAGCATCCTACAGTATAATTTCACTGCTCTAAGGATTCCCTGTGCTTAACCTATTTGAGACCTCAGCCTCCGAGCACCAGAGTGGCAAGAGCCACCTCCCCTTCTAACTGGTTTCTCCAGATGCTTTCTAGGCAATTGGTCAACTTGCTGCCCAAGATAAGAAAAACAAGAGACTGGGGTCTGCAGACCACAGAACCAGATAAGACCAAATCTGGTCCACATGACATGTGCAGAACTATCACCCCCATCCTCTGGGTGACACCGGAAATGTCCTCCTGCTGGGCAGAACCAAACTTTAGTAGCCTGAGTTAGGGGGAAGACTTTCAGAAGTGAGGGGTCTGAGCCTAAGATCTGGTTTGAGAGACCCCACCCGCCCTTTTGAACTGAGCAAGTGCAGACAATGGAACCACCTTGGGAACGTCTTTTTTGATCCAGACCGATCAACGACCTTGCTCCTTTCCCCAGGACCCTCCCTCTAAACAAATACTGTTTGGTCTTTGTTCAGGGAGCCATCTTGGCGACACAGGTCCCGATGTGCCCCTTTGGCTGGCCAGCCAAATAAAGCTTCTTCTTTGGCTTTTATGCGTTTCATGTGTCTATGGCCACGCAAAGCAGACCTGGAACAATTCAGTTACATATTCATCCCTCCCTCCCTTATCACCCTCTTTCCCCACCCCTACCCCTACTGCCAACCCCTGGAAACCACTGATCTTTTTAACTGTCTATAGTTTTGCCTTTTCCAGAATATCTTATCATTGGAATCATATAGTATGTAGCTTCCCCAGACTGACTTATTTCACTTAGCAATATGCATTTAAGGTTCCTCCATGTATTTTCATGGCTTGTTAGCTCATTTCTTTATATTGCTGAGTTATATTCTATTGCACGGATGTACCACAGTTTGTTTATCCATATTGAAGGACATCTTGGGTGTTTCCAAGTTTGACAATGTTGAATAAAGCTACTGTGAACATTTATGTGTAGGTTTTTGTAATGAATATGCTTTTAGTATGTGTATGTCCCATGCAATATTTGGGACATACTTATACTAAAAAACATTAGTTGTTTATATGAAATTCAAATTTAACCAAGTATCCTGTATTTTATCTGTCTACATTAGCACTGGGACACAAAGAGCAGTGTCACTTTTGTCAAATTGTATTAGTTACAAGTGACTCATTAAGGTGACCCAGATTCAAGGAGAAGGCATTAGACTCCACCTCTTGGTGAGGGTGTGTCAAGGTCACATTGCAAAAAAGCACGTGGGATGGGAGATACAGCTACAACCACCTTTGGAAAATGCAATTTGCCATGCACATATTATCTCATTTAAGCAAATCAAATGTCATCCCTCTTAAACATTAATTTCATCTTTTTCTTGCCCCAAATCTCTTAGTTTAAAGGAAAATCTCTTAAAGATCTCCTAAGAATGAGAAAAATGCTACTGGATAAAATTGGGTCCCTCTTTTGTGGAAATCTCCCTTTTACACAGGGCGTTGCATGACTCTGCTTCCTTGGCTGTAGCTGGTGGTCACCTGACCCACTCTGGGCCAGCCATAAGCTCTCCCAGGAATTTGATATTGGAATAGAAGAAGGAGGAGGTCTGGAACAAAGTCATGTTAATGGCAGCACTCTGGAGCAGGGGTTCATGAGCTGCTACTGAATTCTCAGAACTTACCCTGGTTTTATCCCTTTCAAAATTTTAGTCGTTCAGCTCTTTCATGGAGTACAAGACGAAATACCTCCAGCATCCTTTCATCAACTTCCTTTTTTCCTTTAAACTACCCAGAGGGCATTTCTGTTATTTACAATCAAAAGTTTGTGTACAGCCAAGCTTAACCTTGAAAGAGGCACAAATGACAGCAACTTTTCCAGGAATATTTGTCATTTGTGCTCTGAGCAATCTTTAAAAACCATCACTTTTGTCAGCAACAGGATTGAATGTGCTAACATGGTTTATATTTTACTGTTTTGTTTTGTTTTTAAAGAAACTACCTAAGGCCTGTGTTATAAATAAGTAAGAGCGGTACAGATTTATAGCAAAAGTTGTTGTTGGCTGCCAGCAAGTTGGCCACCGATTCATGGTGACCTCATGTACAGTAGGATTAGACTTCTATGATCTATAGGGTTTTCACTGGGTGATTTTGGGGAAGGAGAGCCTTAGGTCTTTCTTCCTAGTCTTTCTTAGTCTGGAAACTTTACAGAAACCTGTTCAGCATCATAACAACACAAAAGCCTCCACTGACAGATGGCTGGTGACTGTGCTTGAGGTACACTGCCCAGGAACTGAACTCCGGTCTCCCACATGGAAGGCAAGAATTCTACCAATGAACTATCTATCATTGCCCACCAAAGTATTAGAAAGGTTGAGTTTGAATAAATTTCCAGTACTGAACTTGCCAAGAAAAAACTGACCAATGGAAATTTCATTTTACTTCTTTCCAACATAATAAAGGAGAAAGAAAAAAAAAAAAAAGGCAGCAACGGGCAACAAGAAATAGAAAGACCAGAAATAACCCAGGCAATCTACAAACCGAATAGTCATATTGGGATGCGTTGTTGTTGCGTCCTGTTAGTTGACTCTGATAGTGACCCTGTAGGACAGAGTAGAACTGCCCCATAGGATTTCCTAGGCTGTAATCTTTATGGGAAGAGCCCTGGTTGCACAGAGGTCAGTTGTTAGAACCCCCAGCCACTCTATAGGAGAAAGATGTGGTAGTCTACTTCTGTAAAAATGTACAGCCTTGGAAATCCTATGGGGCAGTCCTACTCTGTCCTGTAAGTTCACTATGAGTTGGAATAGACTCAACGTCAGTGGGTTTGGATTGGTTTGATCTTTATGGCAGCAGATTGCCAGGTCTTTTCTCCTGGTGGAGCCACTGGTGGGTTTGAATTGCTGACCGTTTAGTTACCAGCCAAGCGCTTAACCATTTTGTTACCAAACCCCACCACCCAAAAAACAAACAAAAAAAAACCCCAAACTTTTCTCATTTTTAATACTCTAGATCCCAATTTCATTACCAGAGCTCCTTTTGTTGGGAGCTCTGGTAATGAAATTGGCAAACTGCCAAAGGCCTATTTCCAGGTAAAAGTCCTAATACTGAGGAACAGCTGTCATCAAATGATATCAAACCTAGCAGAGAGGTTTAAAAGGTAAACTAATGAGAGGTTTAGATAAGACTTAGAGAAACACTTCTGGATACCTGAGAGGTATGATTCACTGCAAAGAGTAAACAGGAGTGGTTGTGGATCTTTATCTCTGAGGAATTGAAAGAAAAGGAGAAATTGCTCTTATTCATCTGGAATGGACCAGGCGAGCTTCTCAGGCCCTTCCCAGTCCCAGGAATCATCCTTGAGGTTTCTTAAGGTTTTACACCCACATGTTTGAGTGGCTCTCTTTGATATGTGTTACTACCAGCATGGTGATAGCTTTGTGTGAGCTCACGCCTCTTCAGCTCCTCCAACTCCAGGAGCTGGGGGCTGCTGGAAACCATCCTATGTCAGTTCTTGAAGCACAGACCCAGAGCTTCTGGATGCCTCGTGCCCTTCACAAAAACTATTAACGCATCACAACATGCTCAAAAGCGTAGCGAGCCTAACAATCTGTCACCCTCAACGTGCTAATCATGTGGAACAGTAGCCATCAGATTCATGACTACCCCTTGTGAAATAGAAACGTGACACTTCAGTGACTGCCAGGTGTTGCTTAAATAAACTGGGACACTTCACCTTGAAAGCTTTCTGTAAGTGCCAGGAAGCTGTGTCCTGTAGAAACAAAAGCAAATTGTCTAAAACGTCATAGCCTCTGCATACGAATAGTTGAGTCTTCGTTGTACAATGTCAGACTCTAGTGCTTTGGAGCACTCAGCTTGTGGCTAGCGTGACTGAGGTTTGAAAGAAGGTACAATTTTATTTAATTTCAATTTCTCAAATTGAGGTGAAGTTCATGTAACAAAATTAACGAGTTAAAGTGAACAATTTTATGGCATTTAGTACATCACAATGCTCTGCAACTATCACCTCTGTCTAGTTCCAATACATTAAAAAAAATTTTTTTTATTGTGTTTTAGGTGAAAGTTTACACAGCAAAATAGGTTTCCAATTAGCAATTTTTGTACAAATTGTTCCAGGCCATTGGTTATAATTTTTACGATGTGTCAGTATTCTCATTATTTCCATTCTGTTTGTTCTGTTTCCATTGCAGTAGCTTCCCTTCCCCTCCTTGCCTTCTCGTCTTTGCTTTTGAGTAAGTGTTGACCATTTGGTCTCATATAGTTAATTGTTAAACGGAGCACATTACCCACAGGTGATATTGTTTATTTTATAAGCAATCTATTATTTGGCTGAAAGGTGCCCTGCAGAAATTGTTTCAAAGGTTATCTTGGGTCAGTAGTTACTGGGGGTTCCTCTAGTCCCTGTCGGTCCAGTAGGCCTGGCATTTTTTAGGAATTTGACTTTTGTTCTATGTTTTTCTCCCATTCTATCCAGGACCTTCTATTGTGTCCCTGGTTAGATCGGTTGGTAGTGGTAGCTGGGCACCATCTAGTTCTTCTAGTCTCAGGTTAGAAGAGGTTGCGGTTTGTGTGGGCTGTTGGTCCCGTGGACTAGTTTCTTCTTTGAGTCTTTGATTTCCTTCTCCAATACATTTTTATCACCACAAAAGAAAGTCTTGTACCCATTTCCCCCTCTCTCTACCTCCTGTCACCCATCAGTCTGCTTTCTGTCTCTACCTATTCTGAATATTTCATGTAATAAGACAATATGTGACCTTTTGTAAAGAGTTTCTTTCCCTTAGTGTAATATAATTAGCTTCAATCTTAAATTTAAAAACTGATACTTGATTCGGTTACTGGAAACTTTTAAATATGTTTGGAACTGCTTGGATATATGAACCTACTTTTTTAACTATACATTTTATGAAATCTAAATACAGATTGATTATCTCCAATTCAGACTTAATGTCTGAATTGAGATATACTGTAAGTGTAAAATTACACTGAGATTTTAAAGACTTAGTATGAAAAAAAGAATATAAAATGTCTACTCATTTTTTGTATTGATTACATGTTGAAATAATAGTTTGGATATATTGGGTTTAACAAAATTTTTTATTAAAATTAGCTGTTTCTTTTTTGCTTTTCTTCACTGTGGCTCCTAGAAAATTTTAAATTTTGCAGATGGTTCATAACATATTCCTATTGGATAGTGCTCATCTAGTCTAAAGATCTAACCCAAGCTGGACACTAATTCAAAATAACTTTTCTGAGCATCTTCTGTGTTTCATATTTTTTGCTACATTGTGGAAAAGTTGGTTAGGGATAAGTTTGCCGCTTTTATTGATCTTTTCTCAGATTTTAGCCCTGGCCCGAAATTGGTCATGGGTTAAGCTGCAGGAGATTGAGGAAGCTTTCCTTTCTTCTGCTAGCTACGGATGCACGTATAGAGTTAGAACCACTAGGAAAAGTCTCATTAACCACTGGAATGTTTCAAATGAGGGAAAGTAAGGGGTATATGTTGGTCTCCTCTCTTTTTAACTCATACTTTAATGATTTGCTACCAGCTTTGAGAAGCCCTGATGGCGCAGTGGTTAAGAGATTGGCTGTAATCAAAAGGTTGGCAATTTAAATTCATGAGCTGCTCCTTGGAAACCCTATGGGTCAGTTCTACTCTGTCCTGTAGGGTTGGTTGCTATGAGTCGGAATTGACTCGACAGCAACAGGTTTGGTTTTTTTGTTTTTTATCAGCTTTCAAAGAAGTGAAATATATACCTTTCTGCTATTGAGAACAGGAAGATAAAAACTTGCTAGTGTACATTCATTCACCAAAAACATTTTGGGCAGATATTGTGTGCTATGCACTATACTAAATACTGGCAATTTAGGTGCAAAGAAACAAATAAGATCCCTCCCTTCATGAAGCTTACATTCCAGGTAACGGAGGCAGAAAACAAATTAACAAGATAATCATAGATTCTGATAAAAATTCTACGGAAAATAAATATAGCAATTTAATAAAAGAGTAACTGTCAGTTGTAGGAAGTGGAGGGGCTCTAGGTAAGGTGTTGGGCAGCTGCTTTTTTATGTGTATAGAGGGATCTGTCATATTTATCTTTGTGTTAGTCTCATTTCTGGCTCCCTTTTGGTCTTTACTCTTGCTTTATTTTTCTTTTACTTCATTCTTTCCTTATAATTTATATTATCTACGTTTTATGTATCTTTGTAAGCTCCCTTAAATCTTTTCTGGAATATCAAACTGTGATCATTAAGATTATATGTCAACTTGGCTGAGCCGTGAATCTCAGTGGTTTGGCAGTTACGATGTGGTCTGACTGTTGTATAATGATGTGATCACTTCCATGATGAGATTTGATATAATGTGATCACCTCCATGATGCGATCTACTGTGAGTAGCTAATCAGTTGAAAGGGAATTTCATTGAGGTGTGTGGCCTGCATCCCATATAGGTGGTCTATCTGGCAAGGCTTGTGGGCTTTTGTTCACTTTGGATCCTGCAGCTGGCTCCTGTTCATCTGACCCGTGGTTCTTGGGACTTGAGCTAGCAGCTTACCTGCCATCTTGCCTGCCAATGTTGAGATTCCTCAGTCTTCACAGTCTGTGAGCCAGAGCCCTGCTGTCTGACTTGCGATCTTGGGTTTGTCAACACTTGTAGCCGTGTGAATCAGGAGAAGCCTCTAGCCTGAATACAGCATGGAATAAATAAATATTAATAAATATTAATGAAGTTTAGCATTTTCCATTGATTTATTGACCATTTTTTCTCCTTCTGTGAGCTTTTGGAACAGAGCCTTACTCACCTGTGCCTAGCTGGCACTGTGCTGGGTACGTTGAAGGCATTTGAATAAAGTTCTGTAGAACAACACATGTTAATAAGATACACAGAATGTTTATAAACCAGCTCTGTGATGAGGCACAGATACAGAGGCACATTCCTCTCTGGTTTCTTCCTTCTTGCATCCTGTTTCTAGAACAGTACCTACCACATAATAGGTGCTCAGCAAATATTCGTTAAATGACTGAGTGGGACTTACAGGACCTAAATACGATAAGGTTTCTCAAAGACCACCAGTTAGAAATCCAACAGCATACTGCAATCATGTGTTCATAAGGTCAAGGTTGCCCTTGAAATGGCTATAGTGTTGATGTACTTATTTTCAGGGGCACAAGCTGGGAGGTAGGGACTAAAGATAGATCTAGAGATGCTGTTTTAAAATGTATACCCAGCAGGCTACCTGCATCTAAGAACACCCAATGGCAATTCAAATGCAGTCTGTTTATGAACCTAATCTTTGCTTGTGGGAGTCCTGGAAAACTGTCCTTAATAACACCCCTATTGAGAAAAGAATTACCAGCAATGTTGGAAACTGGGCTCCCCAGGAGCCTTCAGATGCTAGAAATTGAGTGCTGTAGCATCACTAGAAGGTATGGGGGGTGTCAGAGGGGCGGCACCAAAATGACTGTCTATAAAATTTCTGTGTAGTGTTTCAGCAGAAATTTATTATTTTTAATAAAAATATCCCTGTAGTTAATTATAAAGGAGCCCTGTGGTGCAGTGGTTAAAACAATCAACTGCTAACCAAAAGGCCTATGATTCGAAACTACCAGTGGCTCCATGGGAGAAAGATGCGGCAGTTTGCTTCCATAAAGATTGACAACCTTGGAAACCCTGTGGGGTCGCTATGAGTTGGAATTGACATGAGGGCAGTGGGTTTGATTTTTTGGTTTAGTTACAACAACAAAAAAAATGTTCGTAAACCCAGCTTACAAGTATCATATACCTGGAAGGCAAAAACTCTATGCTAATTTACTTTTTGAACCTTTTATAGTGTGCTCCGATTGCCCAATCACAATGACGCTTTGACTTATGTGGTTTTGTCTGCAAGTGCTACAAGCGTGTGCTTTCGTTTTCATTGCTGCTGGTGTTTTTATGGTCACTGATTATGTCCCATTTTCTGATGTTTTAGCTACAATATTCTGGCAATTAGCATGGGGGGGGTGAGACCATGAGTTATGGCACTGGGTGGTACCTACCCTAGTGATGCCACTGATTGAGTGCCTGCTTTACGTCCTGTGAATCACAAAAGAAATTATTGTTTAAACAGCAGGTAGGTATCTGGAATTTTGTACTGTATTTTTTTCCCCTTAAAGGCAAGCACAGGTTTATTTAAAACACTAACTAGAAGCTAGAAAGTCTAGCTTTTGAAAAACAAATTCTTGTTGTACAATAAGTCAGCATTACCCATAATTTCCAGGAAGCTCCATCTTCATGTAGATATTAGAGGTGGGAAGGGATAGTATGGCACTTCAGCTATTTCTATATTTTTTCATTGAGCTATAATGCACATAATATAAAACTCACTTTTTAAAGCATGCAGTTGAGTGGTTTTTACTGTATTCAAAGAGTTGTGCAACATCACCACTAATTCCAGAACATTTCTTTCATCCCCAAAAGAAATCCTGTACCTGTTAGCAGTTCCTCCCCACTCCCTTCCCTCTCCCAGCTCCTGGGAACCACTAACGTACTTTCTGTCTCAGTAGATTTGACTCCTCCGGATATTTCATATAAATGGTATCATACCATATGTGACCTTATGTATCTGCTGTCTTTCACTTTTTATAACGTTTTTGTTGTTTAGCCGTAGTGTAGCATGTGCCAGTACTTCATTCCTTTTTATGGCCAAAGAATATTCCATTTAATGGATGCATCCCATTTGTTTATCTTTTTTATCAGTTGATGGACATTTAGGTTGTTTCCACTGTTTGGCTATTGTGAGTAATGCTGCCGTGCACATTGACGTGCAAGTCTTTGTGTGGACACGTTATCAGTTCTCTCAGGTGTATAACTACGAATGGAATTTCTGGGCCACAGGGCAGCTCTACATTTAACTTTTTGAAAAACTTTCAAACTGTTTTCCAAAGTAGCTACAACATTTTACATCTCCCACCAGTAGTGCCTGAGGGTTCTAATTTCTCCACATCCTCGCCAACACTTGTTATTTTCTGTTTAATTTTATTATTATTATAGTCATTCTAGTAGATATAGAAGTGCCCTGGTGTTACACATGGTTAGCGCTCAACTGCTATTCTAAAAGTTGACGGTTCGAACCTACTCAGAGGCTCTGCTGGAGAAAGACCTGGCGATCTGCTTGTGTAGAGATTATTGCCAAAAAAACCTCTATGGAACAGCTCTGCTCTGTCACATGGGTTCGCTATGAGTTGGAAATGATGGCGCCCAACAGCAACAGTAGGTGTAGGGTGATAACTCGTACGTTACTCGTGTTGTGTTTTGAAAGCTTTAATTTCCGACTATCCTGGAGCATCCCATCCACTTTATCCTCCATCTTTCCTCCTTTACATACTTTTTTCTTTTGGTTTCTTTTAGAACAGCTTTAGGTTTACTGATAATATAGCAGAAAGTGCAGAGAGTTCCTGTATATATCCTCTCCCATATATGTTATTTCTCCTATTATTAACATCATACTTTAGAGTGGTGCATTTGTTACAACTGATGAACCAATATTCATACGTTATTATTAACTAGAGTTTGTAGTTTGTATTAGGGTGCACTTTTTGTGTTGTATAGCTCTGTGGGTTCTGCCAAATACATAATGTTGTGTTTCTACCATTACAGTATTGTACAGAATAAAACCCAAAAAAGCCATTGCTGTGGGGTCAATTGCGACTCGCAGCGCCCCTATAGGACAGAGTAGAACTGCCCCCAGAGGATTTCCAAGGCTATAATCTTTACGGTTTTTTAATCTTTACGGAAGCAGACTTTCATATCTTTCTCCCACGGAGCAGCTGGTGAGTTAGAGCCACCAACCTTTTGGTTAGCAGACGAGCATTTTAATCATCGTTCCACAGTATAGTCCTTAAAATTCCCTGTGCTTCATTTTTTCACCCCTCCCTCTGAGCCCCTGGCAACTACTAATCTTTTTACTCTCTCTATAGTTTTGTCTTTTCCAGGATGTCATATAGTTGGAATCATACAGCATGGAGCCTTTTCAGACTGTTGTCTTTCACTTAACAATATGCACATCTTTTTAGTTCACCCATGTCTTTTTTGACTTGATAGGTCATTTCTTTTTATTGTGGAGTAATATTCCATTGTATGGATGTACAACAGTTTGTTTATTCATTCGCCTTTTGAAGGGCATCTTGGTTGTTTCCAGTTTTGGGTAGTTATCAATATCGGTGGGGTACCTCTGAGATATTTCCGATTCTCTGAGTTTTCCCAGAAAGATGGTGTTGGATTACGTTCTTTGGAAACCAGAAACCAAGCCAGTTGCCATCAAGTTGATTCCAAGCCATGGCAACCCCATATATGTCAGAATAGAACTGTGCTATGTATGTTTCTTCTTTCTCCTTTTTCGTTCATTTATTTATTTTTGTTTCTTTTCTTTTTGTGTGTGTGCTCAAACACTCGTTTTTACTTTGGTTGTGCTGTGCTCACTACATCCACATTTAGTACCACTTTCTTGCCTTATTGCTGTAGCTAGAATTTCCAGTACAATATTAATAAGAGTAGCAATAAATGGCATCTTTGTCTCATTCCTGTCCTTGAGGGGAATGCTCTCAATCTTTCTCCATTGAAAATAATGTTGGCTGTTGGTTTTGCATATATGCCCTTAATTATGCTGAGAAATTTTCCTTCGGTTTCTATTTGCTGAGGTTTTTTAATCAGAAAAAGGTGTTGAATTTTATTGAATACCTTTCAGCATTAATTGATATGATCATATAGTTCTATTTCTTTATGTGGTAGATTCCTGTCTCAGTCATCCAGTGCTGCTATAACAGAAATACCACAAGTGGATGGTTTTAACAAAGAGGAATTTATTTTTTCACAGTGTAGTAGGCTGGAAGTCTAAATTCAGGGCATCGGCTCCAGGGGAAGGCTTTCTCTCTCTGTCGGCTCTGGAGGAAGGTCTCTCTTGTCAATCTTCCTCTGGACTAGGAGCTTCTCTGCGCAGGAACCTTGGGTCTAAAAGACACGCTCTGCTCCTGGTGGTTCTTTCTTGGTGGTATGTGGTCCCCAACTCTGCTTGCTTCCCTTTCCTCTTTATCTCTTGAGAGAGAAAAAGTGGTGCAGGCCACACCCCAGGGAAACTCCCTTTACATTGGATCAGGGATATGAGCTGGGTAAGGGTGGTGTTACTATCCAACCCTAATCCTCTTTATCGTAAAATTACAATCACAAAATGGAGGACAACCACAGAATACTGGGAATCATAGCCTAATCAAGTTAATACACACATTTTTTGGGGGGACAAAATTCAATCCATAACAGTTACATTGATTCATTTTCCAATGTTGAACCACCCTTGTAATCCTGGCATGAATTCCACTTGATCATGGTGCATGGGTTTTTTTGTTTTGATATTTTGCTGAAGTCTGTTGGCTAGAATTTTGTTGAAAATTTTTGCATCTATGTTTATAAGGGATATTGGTCTGTAATTTTCTTTTTTTGTGTTGTCCTTTCCTGGTTTAGGTATAAGGGTTATGCTGGCTTCATAGAATGAGTTCAGTAGTATTCCTTCCTCTTCTGTGTTTTTGAAGAGATTGAATGGGATCGGTGTCAACTCTTCTCTGGATGTTTGGAAGAATTCTCCAGTGTAGCCTTTGGTCCTGGGCTTTTTTTTTTTTTTTTTTGGCAGCTTTTTGATAATATTTTTAAACTCTTCTTTTGTAATGGGTCTGTTTAAATTTTCTACCTGTTAGTTTGTGTATGTTTGGGTATGTAGTATATTTCTAGGAATTTGTTCATTTCATCTAGGTTTTCAAATTTGTTGGAGGATAATTTTTTATATATAAAAAAATCAGTTATAATCTCTATCTCATTTTTTTTTTCGTGTCTTAATTTGGTTATTTACCTCTTCTGGCTTTTTTCTTTTGTCAGTCTATACAGTGGCTTATCTATTTTACTGATCTTTTCAAAGAACCAACTTCTGGTTTTGTTAATTCTTTCAATTGTTTTTCTATTTTCGGTTTCGCTCATTTCTGCCCTGACCTTTGTTATTTCTTTTCTTTTTTTTTTTTTTTCTGGTAGCTTTTGGCTTCTTTTGCTCTTCTTTTTCTACCTGTACAAGTTGTCAGTTTAAGTTAATGATTTTGGACCTTTCTTCTATTTTAATGTAGGTATTTATTGTTATAAATTTCCTTCTTTGAGCACTGCTTTTGCCATGTCCTGAAGGCTTTGATATGTTGTGTTTTCATTTTTGTTTTATTCTAGGAATTTTTTAAATTTCACTTTTGATTTCTTATATAACCCAATAGTTTTCTAGTAGTATATTATTTAGTTTCCACGTATTTATATTTTTTCTTTATCCTGTTGATTTCTAGTTTCATATCATTATGGTCAGAGAAGATGCTTTATATGATTTCAGTCTTTTTTAAATTTGTCGAGACATATTTTGTATCCTAACATATGGTCTATTCTGTACAATGATCCACGTGTGCTGGGGAGGAATGTGTGTTGTTCCGATGCTGGATGGCGGGTTCCATAGATGTCTGTTAGGTCCTACTGGCTTATGGTTTTTTTCAAGTTCTCAATGTCCTTAGCGATTTTCTTTTCAGATATTCTGTCTGTGATTGAAAGCGGTGTGTTGCAGTCCACTACTATTATTGTGGAGTTGTCTATTTCTCCTTTCATATTAGTCAGGATTTTTTTCATGTGTTTTTGGTGCATATTTTAGGTGCATATATATTTATAATTGTTGTATCATCTTTATGAATTGACCTTTTTTATTATTATGTAATGCACTTCTCTATCTATTGTAATAGATTTTTATTTTAAGTCTATTTTATCTGATATAGGTACGGCCCCTCTGCTCTTAGTGGTTGCATGGAATGTTTTTCTCTATCCTTTTATTTTCAGTCTGTGTCCTTATGTCTACAAGAAACACACCTTAGACATAAGGACACACACACACACACAAAAAAAAACACCTTTTTTTTGTTTTTTTTTTTTGTGTCCTTATGTCTAAGGTGTGTTTCTTGTAGACAAAAAAAGGATAGATCATATTTTTAACCATTGTGCTGCTCTCTGCCTTTTGCATGAGGAGTTTAGGCATTTTACATTTAAGTTTATTACTGAAAATGAATTGTCTACCTCAGTCATTTTGATATTTGTTTTTTGAGTGTTAAGTATCTTTTTTTTAATTCTAATTTTTTTTCTGGTTTTGCTTGTATTTGGGTGCTTTCTTGTAATGAGCCTTTTTGTGATCTTCCTTCTTTGCTTCTGAATGTTTTTTCTTGGTGATTTCTTAGTTGTTACCATGTATGTTACATTGCACAACTTAAAATTACAACAATGTTTAACATATAAACAAGAGTTAATGTAGAACCTTAACATAATAATATTCCGTAAGTTTACTTTGTACTTATTTCTTAATGCTTTTGCCTTTCCATTTGGAGTACTCCCTTGAGTAATACTTGCAAAACTGGTCTGAGAGTGGCAAATTCCCAGAGCTTCAGTTTGGGAATATCTTGATTTCCCCTTTTTAGAATGACAACTTTGCTGGGTGAAGAATTCTTGGTTGGCAATTATTTTGGTTCAGTATTTTATATATGCTGCTCCACTGTCTTCTGGTCTCTAGAGTTTCTGGGGAGAAATCTGCACTGATTCTTATGAAAGACCTTTGGTATGTTATGTTTTTCTCTTGCTGCTTTTAGAATTCTCTCCTTTTTTTTTTTGGTTTTCAAGAATTTTATCAGGAAATGGCACATAGCTGATCTTTTTGGATATCTTCTGATTGAGATTCTTATATCTTCCTGTATTTGCAGACTTGGTTCTCTGTTCAGGTGTGGGAAATTCTCTCTATGTCTTGGAAAATTATGTCTGTGCCTTTATTGTTGTCATGGTGCTCTGGGGTTCCACTAATTCTAATGTTAGATCTCTTAATTGAATCCACATTTTGTTTTCGATTTGTTCACTTTTCTCTTGAGACTTGATAAGCTCAGTTATTTTGTCTTCTAGTTCATTTATTCTATCTTCCGTGTATTCTCTCTTGCTTTTTCTAATCCAGATGTTTATTCTTCAGTTCCAGTAGTTCTCTTTGTGGTTTTTTAATTTTTTTTTTTTGATGATTTCAATTTCCTTGTTAAGTCTTTGATTTTGTTCTTCCATTTGTTTTCTGATCTCCACTAATTTGTTTTCTGTGTGATTTTTCCATTCTTTAAACATATTTAACACCCTAATCTAAAAATTATCAATTCTTTGCATTATTCCAGCCTCCATAGGAGAGATTTCCTCGTCTTCGTGTTTTGCTTTTGATTATTCCTTCTTCTGTTGTGATTTTGTTTGTTTTACTATCTTTTGTTGAACTTGGACCATGTTGTTATCTTTTTTTTTTTTGCTTTGAATTTTGCATTCTGTTTATTGTGGTAAATTTTTCTGATTGGGCACCCTGGTGGCACAGCAGCCAAGCCCCCAAATACCAACTGAGAGACTGGGGCACCCACCAGCTACTTCATGGGAGAAAGATGTGGGAAGCCACCTCCACAAAGACTCACAGCCCTGGGTACACCACAGGGAAGCCTCCCTCAGCTGCACGAGTTTACTATGAGTCAGGATGACCCAGTGGTAGTGGGCTTGGCATTTTCTCCTGAGAACCTCAATATGGCACTCCTAACTTAGGTTTTTTTCAGTGCTGGTTTAGGAGCTCTGGATGCTTGGTCTCTAGAATTAGGTATGCTTGTGTGTGGGGGCAGGGAGGGCGTTAGCTGGTTGCAGACAGTGACGTAAGCGGTGGTGCTTGACTTTTCCTGTGGCAACGGTGGAGGGCTCTCTATGTCTTTCCCGCACTGACCCCCACCACAAGGCACTCCCATGGTGTCCCACTGTGGGCGATTTCCTGTGTTGCCCTTCAGTCTGAAGTATTCCCCTCACCCTAATGCCCTTGCAGTTCCTCCCTGACTTAGTGCCCGACCGCCTCAGGCCTCAGCAGGATTCAACAGTGCTCACACACAGTGCCACTGTCTCCCTTTGCACCCTCCCAATTGCATGGCCTGTGAATTCCCACAGCCAATTTGTGCTACCTTAAAAAAAATTGGGCTAGAGCTTCCTCGGATTAGCTTCTTTTCTGTGTTCCCTGTTTGGGATGTTACCCAGCCATGTCCCAAAATGGCTGCGATGAGTGATTATTCCTGATATTAGCGGGTAGTATCTCCCAACTTCTATGCCAACCCCATTCCTCCTCTCTTGCTTCTGGACTCACCCTGATACCACAGCTGCTGTCTGGAGTTCTGAGATTTCATTCTGTGCTTGTTTTCATTCATTGTTCAGTGAGTTAGTTACTAGGGGTGTAAATGAGAGTGTCCATTCCCTTTGCCATCTTCCTTCAGCTTTTCCCATCTGTCTTAGTTATTTAGTACTGCTCTAACAGAAATACCACAAGTGGATGGCCTTAACAAAATTTAATTTATTTATTCTCTCACAGGTGTCAGCTCCAGGGGAAGGCTTTCTCTGTTGGCGGAGGAATGTCCTTGTTGTCAGTCTTCCCCTGGACTAGTAGCTTCTTCATGCAGGAACCTCAGGTCCAAAGGACATGCTCTGCTCCCCGCACTGCTTTCTTGGTGGTATGAGGTCCCCATGTCTCTCTGCTCGCTTCTCTCTTTTATACCTCAAAAGAGATTGGCTTAAGACACTATCTAATCTTGCAGATCTCATCAATATAACTGCCACTAATCCGTCTCATTACATCATAGTGGTAGAATTTACAACATATAGGGAAATCACATCAGATGACAAAATGGTAGACAATCATACAATATTGGGAATCATAACCTAGCCACATTGATGTGTATTTTTGGGGGACACAATTCAATCTATGACACCAACGTAATGTTTTCAATAGCTAGTTATTAAAAAGTAGATCACCAGGCTTTTATTCTGAGGTGCTTCTGGGTGGATTTGAACCGCTAACCTTTTGGTAAGTATGTGAGAGCTTAACTGTTTGCACCACTTGAGACTCCTAAGTTCTCTGGAAGCAGATGTTTATATGGAATTTAGAATACAAAATATTTATTAGGGGTCCACCCCTGTGAAAGGAAGGGTGGATAAAGCAGGATCAGGCAGAGAGAGCTGTCCAGCTGCAGTGCAGACTGGACAAAGCCTTGGCCAACCCATGTGGAGCTCTGGAGTGAAGACTGCCTGTCAAAGTGTCCCATGTCATATTAAAACAGGCAGCTTTTCTGCCCCTGCCTGCAACAGGGCCAGGCTGTCCTGGGAAGGGCATGACCTTGAGCAAGGCAGCTGTGGTGGGTCCTGAAGAAGCTGACAGTTGTAGGCCTTATGCTGAGCACACCACCTGCAGCTGCAGAGCATATCCTTCCTGGAAGGGGGCGAGTTGCCCAAAGTAATAGCTGGCTTGATAGAGCACTCTTATTGGCTGCCTTTCTTTGCCTGTCTCACTTCCTCACTCCCCTGTAGATGTTTCCTTCACTTTCCAAATAAACTTCTCACACTCACATCCGTGTCTCAGGCTCTGCTTCTAGGAGAAACCAAGACAAATCCAACTCACCTTCAGAGTGATGTTCCTGGGGCCAGGTCTGGTGGCTGTAGGTTATGTAAATTCACTTTCCTTGAGTTACATGTATGTAGGGTGAGTTAAGTCCTGGCTTGCTGAGCATCATTCCTGTTTGATCTGTTGCCCTGACATTCCATCCACTTCACCAGTAAACAAACTGCCATTGAGTCAATTCCGACTCATGGGGACCCCATGTGTGTCAGAGTAGAACTGTGCTCCACAGGGTTTTCAATGGCTGATTTTTCAGAAGTAGATGGCCAGGCCTTCCTTCCTAGGCACCTCTGGGTGGACTCAAACCTCTAACCTCCAGCTGAGTGCGTTAGTCACTTGCACCACCCAATGACTCCTCCATCTAGTTAGTACTTGTCTTAGTTTACTAGGGCTGCCGTAACAAAAATACCAGAAAATGGGTGGCTTTAAAGAACAGATATTTACTTTCTCACAGTTATGGAGGCTATAAGTCTAAATCAGGGTCCAAGCCCTGTCTGACAGCTTTGAGAGTGGAACTGTTCCATGTTTCTCTCTTAGCTTCTGGTGGCTGCCAGCAATCCTTGGTATTCCTTTGCTGGGTCTGCCCCTGTTGTTACATGGTATGTTTTTCCCCTGTGTGTAACTGTCTTAGCCATCTAGTGCTGCTGTAATGGAGATACCATAAGTGGACGGCTTTAGCAAAAAGAAATTTATTCTCTCACAGTCTAGTTTACAAGTCCAAATTCAGGGTGTCAACTCCAGAGGACAGCTTTTTGTCTCTGTCCACTCTGAAGGAAGATTCCTTGTCATCAATCTTCCCCTGGTCGAGGAGCTTCCCAGGCAGGTCCAAAAGACGCGCTCTGCTCCCAGTGCTGCTTTCTTGGTGGTATGAGGTCCCCCCTCTCTGCTCGCTTCCCTTTCCTTTTCTCTCTGCAGAGATAAAAGGTGTTGCAGGCCACACCCCAAGGAAACTCCCTTTGTATTGCATCAGGGATGTGACCTGCTAAGGGTGTTACAATCCTACCTTAACCCTCTTTAACATAAAATTACAACCACAAAATGGAGGACAACCACAGAATACTGGGACTCATGGCCTAACCAAGTTAATACACACATTTTTTGGTGGACATAATTCAATCCTTCACAGTGACTCTGTTTTTGTTCTGTCCTCTTTTATAAGACGCGACTCAGAAGGGGTTAAGACTAGGATTCACCTTATTCCTATATGACTTAGCTGATAACATCTTCAAAGAAGTACCCTGTTCCCCAAACAGGGTCACACTCACAGGTACGGGGGTTGGGACTTCAACATATCTTTTTGGGGGAACACAATTCAATCCATAACAGTGCCTCCTTTTCTCTCAGAACCATCTTGGTTTGGATGATACATTTTATGATAACCCTACCACTCTATGAAGTGGGCGATCCTTAATTAGATACATGGATAGGAAAAAGTGGTTAGTTTTGATCCTGAATGCCGTCAATGCATGGTATTCTTTGTTTGAGTCATCAAATTTTACAGCCAGAAGCAAGTTTCAGAATTAGCTAATCCATTGACTCTCAACTGTTTTTCTGGTCAGATGCGTGTATTTGGGTGTTCACATGTGTAGCATTCCCAACATGACTCCTTTTTTCCCCACTAGGGAAAGCATGCTGAATATTGGTGAGAGGTTATTATAAACAGAATGTATTATAAAAAAAAAAGAATCATTCTCAAGCTTCAGTACTTCAGCTATTAGCATACAATGACTCATGACACAGCTCGTTACTGATTGAGAACTTCTGATCTCGTTCCAGACCCCTGCATTACATTAAAAAGTCATTTA
Source organism: Elephas maximus indicus (assembly GCF_024166365.1). NCBI lineage: Eukaryota > Metazoa > Chordata > Mammalia > Proboscidea > Elephantidae > Elephas > Elephas maximus. The sequence goes on along the minus strand of NC_064840.1, from coordinate 17,398,178 downwards.
GACTCATGGTACCTCCATTTTTTCACCTGGAAAGAAACATAGTAAGACCTCCTTTCCTGTCTGGTTGAATTTTGATGGAAGGCAAATGAAATAATGAATGTGAATGCATTGAGAAGTATAAAATCTTTGAGTAGTACAAATGGGGACCAATGTAGTGGCTATCTGAACATATCAAGAGGCAGTCACATCTGCTGAAAGTTTTCAAGAGCCACACCAGTATTTACAAAACAGACTCAAAGGTGAATTTGCATGCACCTGGTTTATACAGCAACTCTTGCCTCAGAACATTTACAGGTCAAAATTTTATTAGTGCTCCTGGCAATTATGTGAATTTTGTACATCTTGCTATATTGTATGAGTTAGGACTCCATGGTTGCAAGGGACAGAAATTCCAATATGAATTAGCATGAATAAAAAGGGGTAATTTATTGGCTCATATAATAAAACCATGGGTATGTCCTAGGTAGAGTTGGCCATAGGGATGACCAGAACCCAAGACGTGAACATCACAAGGATTTTGTGTCTTTCATCCGTGCTGCTCTCTGAGTATTGGCTTCATTTTCTCAGAATAGCTTCTTTGCTAGATAGAAGCATTGCCATTCAATGCTGGGCTATCAACTTTACAGCCTTGTAACCAGAGAGGAAAGAGACCCTCTTTCTTCCCATCCTGCCAGATCCAGTTAGAAGAATCCTATGGAAGTACTTTTTTTTTTTTTTTAATTGTGATTTAGGTGAAAGTTTATAGAGCAAATGCGTTTCTCATTAAACAGTACACAAATTGCTTTGCAACATTGGTTGCCAACCTCACAATGTGTCAGCACACCCCCTTTCCCTCCCCTAGGTTCCCTGTTTCCATTTGCCCAATTTTCCTGTCCGTTCCTGCCCCTCTTTGCTTTTGGGCAGATGTTGCCCATACTTGATTGAACTCACCTGTGTTATCATTGGCCCTATAGACCTGTCTAATCTTTGGCTGAAGTGTGAACCTCAGGAGTGACTTCAGTGCTGAGTTAAAAGGGTATCTGGGGTCCATACTCTTGGGGTTTCTCCAGTGTCTGTCAGACCAGCAAGCCTGGTCTTTTTGTGTGTGTCTAAGTTTGAATTTTCTTCTATATTTTTCTCCCACTCTGTCCAGGACTCTCTATTATGATCCCTGCCACAGCAGTCAGTGGTGTTAACTGGGCACCATCTAGTTGTTCTGGGCTCAGTCTGGTGGAAGTTATGATAGCTGTGGTCCATTAGTCCTTTGGATTAATCTTTCTCTTGTGTCTTTGGTCTTCTTAATTCTCCTTTGTTCAAGCTGGGATGGGACCAGTAGGTGTATCTTAGATGGCCACGCACAGGCTTTTAAGACCCCAGCCAATACTCACCACAGTCAAATGTAGAACAATTTCTTTATACACTATTTATGGCAATCGAGCTAGATGTCCTCCGAGACCATGGTCTCCAGCCCTCACCCCAGTAGCTCTGTCTCTCAGGGCGTTTGAATTTGTCTGTGAAGCTTCTGTGACTTTGCCTGGGCAAGTTGTGCTGACAACCCCAGTATTGTGTACTGTCTTACCCTTCACCAGAGTTACCACTTATGTATTGTTTAGTTAGTGCTTTTCCTTCCATACCCCCCTCTCTCGTAACCATTGAATATTGTTTTTTTCTGTGTGGAAACATTTTCATGTGTTTTTATAATGGTCTCATACACTATTTGGCCTTTTATGGTTGACTTCTTTCACTCAACATAATGCCCTCCAGATTCATCCATTTTGTAAGATGTCTCGAAGATTCATCATTGTTCTTTATTGTTGCATAGTAGTCCATTGTATGTGCCATAGTTTATCCAATCATCTGTTGATGGGCACTCAGGTTGTTTCCATCTTTTTGCTATTGTGAATAATGCTGCAGTGAACGTGAGTGTACATATGTCTATTTGTGTGGGGAAGTACTCTTATTGGTTCACCTTTGGACCAATCACTGTTGTGCAGGGAATAATGTGTAGACTAAGCCAGTTAAATGAAGGCAGTGGTGGTAAAATTCTTGCCTTCCATGCGGGACGCCAGGAGTTCGATTCCCACCAATGCACCCCTGCATGTACAGCTACCACCCTTCCATCAGTGGAAGCTTGTGTGTTACTATGAAGCTGAAGAGGTTTCAGTTGAACTTCCAGACTAAGGTGAACTAGGAAAGAAGGCCTGGAAATCTGCTTCTGAAAATCAGCCAATAAAAACCCTATGGATCACAATGGCCCAATCTCCAACCAATCATGGGGATGGCACAGGACCAGGCAGGGTTTAGTTCCATTGTGCATGGGGTCCCCATGAGTTGGGGGCTGACCAGACAGCAGCTAACAACAACAATAAGCCAGTTAACCAGGTGCCACACCTCAAATTATTTATCCAAGTGTTTATAATGCACATGGTCTCTGTGGGGATTATTGGAGGCTGGCAGCCGCTGGATCTGTGTCTGTCACTTCGGGAAAATACAGTTTATACATGGCTAAACCTTTTTTCTTGCAGTATAATGGATCACTTTTGTGTGGCCTTTCTAGCCATGGTCTTGTAACTCCCACCCAAGTAATTAGGTGGAACTGTGTGACATGGTAATTGTGGCCCACCAAAGGGATTAGTCAGTTTTGCCATCTTGCTGGGCTTGAAACGAGGCACCCCAGAGGTAGAAAGAGAAGAGCCCACCACCACCAAGAAAGAACATCCAGAAGCCAGCAAGTCCTTTGGAGCTGGGATCCCTGGAACCAAGAGACAGAGGGAGAGAGAGATGTAACACTGAAGGCAGTGAGACCCAACAGTAGCAGATGTCGTGGTGGGCTTCCTGGCCCACTGAAAGAGAAGGCTGAGCATCTTTGGGCAGAGGTCTAGGGCCAGGGAGAGGCGTGCCTGCAAGCATGACTGGAAAGAGGCTGTCCTGATGGAAGAACTGTATCCTGAGTGTTCCTGAACCTGAATTGTAACTGTTACTTCCCTAATAAACCCCAAAATTGTGAGTATTGTCTGTGAATTCTGTGTGTCCATTGCAATGGATTATTGAGCCCAGTGGAGAGGTGGAGAGGTGGAGGGTGCTGTGAGAGGGACGGTTGGTGTCAGAATTGGTAGAGATAGCGGTGAGAGGAGGACTCTCTGGCCTCCACCTCACGGAAGTCAGCCTTGTGCTGTTGACCTTGGTTCTCCTTCCCCTTCGTGGGGTTGGAGGAGGTCAGACACTGCCCCCAAGCTGTTTTTGCAATTCTTAATGATTCCATTGCATTTCCAGGGCTATAAATAGTAAATCCTTTCCCTTTCCTTCCAAATGCAAATATTTGGATTATTTTAATGATTGCCTTCTAAAGCCTACAGGGTTTGTGCCAATGTGTACTTCTACAAACAGATGGTGCTGGACTTTCTTGAATTGTAAATTGTCATTGATCTATACTGATGATTCCCAACTATGGGCAGTTTTGCCCCCTAGGGGACATTTGGCAATATCTGGAGATATTTTTGGTCATCACAACTGGGTGGGGGTGCTGCTGGCATCTAGTGGGCAGGAGGACAAGGATGCTGATGAACATCCTACAAAGCACAGGACAGCCACCCCCCCCCCCGTAACAAGGAATAGATAGCCGCCATCGAGTTGCCTCTGATTCATGGCGACCTAAGGTACGACAGACTGAAATGTTGCCCAGTCTGCGTCGTCTTCATGACCACTGGCGTATCTGAGTCCATCATTGTGGCCACTGTGCCATTTCATCTCGCCAAGGGACTGCCTCGCCTTCACGGGCCTTCCACTTCACTGAACAGGATATCCTCCTGCAGTGATTGATCCCTCCTTAGCAAGCAGGTTGGACAGTGTTCCATTGTGATCCATAGGGTTTTCACTGGCTAATTTTCAAAAGTAGATCTCCAGACCCTTCTTGCTAGTCTTTCTTAGTCTGGAAGCTCCACTGAAGCCTGTGCACCATGGATGACCCTGCTGGTATTTCAAATACTGATGGCATAACTCCTAGTATCACAGCAACACAATAATGACAAATTGATCAATGGATGGAGTAAAACAAGAAATTATCTGATTCAAAATGTCATTATTGCTGAGGTTGAGAAACTCTGACTTATACAAACAGACATGGTTCTTATTTTTGGATATAAAGTAGCCTCAAGTATCTCAACAAGAAGGCTTTGGCAGCATGCCCTATGGCTGGTCTTGGCATATTATGCTCTACTCGAGGTCCTGTTTTTGCATTTTTGGGGGAGGTCATTGAACATGGCAGTTAAAAATTCTCAAGGTGCCCTACTGAACTGCTCAGAAAACTCACTCTTTCAAGCCCTGCTGGTCTCTTTGTCTTAAGGGTGGCATTTGAAGTACTTTAGCAATGGAGAGATAGATCAGGTTAGAAGTCAATGTGAGAATTAGCAATGTTTGGTTTATCTCTTCTATTTTGACCCTTGGAAAATGATGGTATTATACTATCATTAAGGAAATTCAGTGCATGACAAACTAGAACCAAAGAAACTTAAACTCCCAAAATTACTCTTAACAGAATTTGCTCTCAGCAAATTTGTGCAATAGAAAAGATTTGCCTTTGACTTTTTTCAGCTTCCTTATTTTGCATCTTTCTTCACGCCATTCATTGCCTTCCTCTGCCCGCCAACCTCAACTAAGAGTAACAACTGTCATCTTTTTCGAGTTGGTATGGTGAGGGAATAAGGAGCCCTGAAGGCCCAATGGTTAAGAGCTTGGCTGCTAATCAAAAGGTTGGTGGTTCGAACACACCCAGCAGCTCCACAGGAGAAAAACCTGGTGATCTGCTTCCGTAAAGTTTACAGCCAAGAAAACTCTGTGGGATCAGTTCTACTCTCTCACATGGGATCAACTCAATGGCACCCAACAACATGATGAGGGGATAAAGGGTAGGGACTCTGCATCAGACTGCCTGGATTCAAATCCAGACTCCACTACTTATAAACCGAATTACTTAAATAATCTTAGTTTCCTCATCTGTAAATGGAAGTAATAGTACTTCCTTGTAGGTTTGTTGTATTACATACACATAAAGAATCTAGAACTAGGCAAGTTAGTAATATTATTTTCAATTCTCTACCACTTTATCAGAATCTGATGTCAGACCTATAACCAATATTAAGGTTCATGTGAATGATAACAGCTTAGGATGGGAGTGGTGGTGAGGATCCTTGGGTTTAAGAACCTAATTTCTCAACCAGGACAATACTCCACATAAAACTCAGCCAACACATTTTCAATATACACACAAAGCTTATCCAGGTATAGATCTCTTGCCTGGAGCAGGGGTTGGAAAGCCACCTTCAGCAGGTCAAATCTGGCCGGCCTCCTGTTTTTGTAAATAAAGTTTTATTGGAACACAGCCATACCCATTCATTTACATATTTGTTTATGGCTGCTTTTGCACTGAGTAGTTACGATAGAGACCACCTGGTTTGCAAAGCCTAAAACATTTACCATCTGGATCTTTACAGAAAAAGTTTGCTGACCTCTGTTCTAGATTTTTTCTACCAAAAGTGTGGTCCACGGACCAGCATCATCAGCATCACCAGGGAGCTGGCTAGAAATGCAGAATCTCAGGCCCCACCCCAGACCTAGGGAACCGGATTCTGTATTTTAACACGATCCCCAGGGAATTCCATACGCATTAAAGTTGGAGAAGTTCTGATGTAGAGGACACTAGCCTTGGAAGGAAGAGTTACTCATGTGACTTTCAGGGTTCCTTCCGACACCAAGATTCAAGTGATGAACTCAGTTGATTCTTACTTGGCTCTCAGTGATCTTAAATCTCAAACTTTGGGGATCTTACTTGAACTCAGGAAATCCAAAGCTGGAAAGAAATTTAGAGATGACTGTTTCTTCCTTTTTTCCTTTTTAGGACCCCCTTCTTTGCTTTTTCATTTGTCAGGGTCTGAAGTTCTGGAAAACTTAGTATTCTTTCTGTCTTCTACCTCGAGTAAAACCAAGTAAGAGCTGTTTTGTTGTAATCAGTGAACTAGGAGTCACAGAACTCAGGTCCTAGGCTCATCCAAACTCTGCTCTTGACCTGCTGCAAGGCCCTGTGCAAGCTGAGAGTCTTAGCATCCTCATCTGTAAAACAGGAATAATTTTACCTGCTCTGGGCCTACCTCTCAGGGTTAACGTGAGGATGAGTTGTAATATTGCATGTGAAAATGTGTTGTCATTGGTAGGGAAATATAAAAATGTAAGGAGTTATTTAGAGATTGACTTGGTACAGAGCCTTGAACATTGTCATTGTTAGTTGCTGTCAAGTTTGCTGCAACTCATGGTAGCCCCATGTATAACAGCAGGAAACATTGCCCAGCCCTGCACCATCTTCATCATTGTTGGAAAGCTCAAGTCCATTGCTGCGACCTTTGTGCATTTTGAGTGACTTCCAACCTAGAGGGTTCATCTTTCAGAACTATATTGGACAATATTCTATTGTGACCCATAAGGTTTTCATTAGATAAGCAAATTGCCAGGCCTTTTATTGCTAACCTTAGTCTGGAAACTGCCGAAACCGGTTCACCATGGGTGACCCTGCCGGTATTTCAAATACTGGTGGCATAGCCTCCAGCATCATAGCAACAAAGAAGCCACGACAGTGCTACAAATCAACAGACAAGTGGTGGCTTAATAAAAAAAAAAAAAAAATTTTTTTTTTTTTAGGAGTAGTTGTCAGGTGGAAATTTTTTCCTGTGGGAACTGGTCCAGATATAGCCACCAGATGGCAGCAAAGAGCAAGCTTCCCTTCAGTGGCCCCCTCTGGTCAACCTATGGAGTTGTAGCTAGGAGTAAAGTGGCTGATGGTTTTCTCTGATTTCTCCCAAGTCGATTCCCCTTCACAGTCCTCCCCCACTCCTCAACACTTTTCTTCCCTAAAGCTACCCATGTATATGTGTTTTTTCTTTCTTCCAATTGAATTGAGGGGCAAATTGGAAGTGAGAGCGATCTCTGTGTTCAAAGCCTGAAATTAGTATGAATCAGCAATGAAGATAAAACCTGGGGGATTTATAAACAAATTTCAAGCAAAATGGATGAAAATTGATGAAGCAAGGGAAAAATGAAAATATTCAAATAGATGACTTGCTCTTTATGCTTGTTCTGTCCCAGCCAGCCATCCGTCCACCCATTATCTACTCAACAAACATTTATTCCTGGCTTGGGAAAACAGACACAACTTTAATCCTAATGGAGAACAGGCAGACAGATTTTGAATTAATTACACGTGTGATGAGAGCTAAGCCATCTAGGGAACCATGGGAATATGTAATGGGGTGACCTGATTTTTGGAGGTGATCAGGAATGGCCTCCCTGGGAAAGTGATGCTTAAGGATGAGTAAGAGTTGGCTGGACAAAGGAGGAGCAGAGAGAGTGGATAAGAGGCATAGGAAATGCTGTGCTCGTGGCCCGATGACCTCCATATAATTTTAGAGTGCTTGAATTGAGAAAATACATGATGACCAAGAGCTACTATGATTCAGTGACACTTAAGAGCTTTCTGTTTTATTTACTACAACATCATCTACATATATCTGAAAAGTTCTCACGTACGTATGCAGGAGGCAGCATTTACTCAGTCTATGGTCTACGGCTGGTGATAGGACGACTGGTGGCACACGGTTAAGTACTCAGCTATGTTGGCCGTTCTAACCACCGAGCAGCTCTGTGGGAGAAAGACTTGCTGATCTGCTCCTGTAAAAATTAAAAACAAAGAAACAAAAAACCCCAAACCTATTGCTATTGAGTCAATTCGGACTCATAGTGACACTATAGCACAGAGTAGAACTGCCCCATAGGGTTTCTAGGCTATAATCTTTCTGGAAACAGACTGCCACATCTTTCTCCCACAGAGCCACTGGTGGGTTCAAACTGCCAACCTTTTGGTTAGTAGCTGAGCACTTTAACCATGCACTACCAGAGTTCCTCCATAAAGACTGCAGCCTAGAAAACCCTATGGGGCAGTTCTATTCTGTAACATGGGGTTGCTATGATTGAAAAAGCAATTTGAAGGCATCTAACAACAACAACAAGTAGCTGGTGATGGGTTGCATTGATTTCATAGAGTCCTGACGGTAAGTCTACGACCCTCACCCTTTGATTATAAAGGACATAATATCTGTCCTCAAGGGGCTTATAGTTTTGTTAGAACAATGGTTGTGTCTTTCCACACTCCTTCCTTTGTCTTTACAGTTTAGGGCAGCTCATATGAAATGTTTCCAAATTTCAGCCGTGTCTTTTTTGGAGCTGTTCCTGTGTCACTGACTCCTGTCACCTCTTCCCCATAGCTCATTAGACTAGAAGCTCTCCCAATAGTCCACTGGACCAATGAACCCTCAAACGGAATATGGACTGAATTCAGGTGTCTGTGAACCTGGATAGGGAAAAATTACATCTTTTTTTCCGCCAAGTTCTAGCTGAAACCCAGCATTTATCCTTCTGTTATAAATGCAGACAACAAACCACAGTAGTGTTAGCAGTGCCTGTGACTTTTCACCAGTAGAAGTCACAGGTATTTGCATATCACGTGTAAAGCTCTTGCTGATATCTCAAAATTAATGCTCATCACTACTTTCAAATGATAGCAGTTTTTAGACCTGCTGCCAGATCTTTTTATTTAGCATATTATAAAGAAACACACATTTTACAATATAGCCCATATTCATTTTTAAAGTATCTTGATAGTGATGTCAATATAATTGATTCCTTTGTATTTTGTGTGTTTTATTTTAGGCATTTAAAAACATTCTTCTGAGAAGAGTCCTTGTTATATAAATGAGTGGCCTCTGTGTTTGGCTCTAGATTGTTTACTTCTTCACAGCAAGCGGAGGCTCATTAGCCCAAGAAAGCCAAACTCAAATCTGTACACATCCAATTGTTTTAAAAATAGCCCAAATAAGCAGATTTTTAGCCACTTAGAGCCTGTTTTGTTTACATACCTAACGAAACTGCACCTAACATCTGCTAGCCCTAAACCAAACAAACCAAACCAAACCCTAGATAAGATAAAATCCTGTAGTTATAAGGACCCTAGGATGCTGCTGTTCTTTGGAGCTCTCTGACCCAGAGACTCCCCCCACACCTTGCTGCAGGAGGACGTTGTATAAGGTACATGTAAGTCCCCCCACCCCTTTCTTCTCTTCTCTGAAGTTTTTTCATGCTGTCTTCTCCTTTTGAGGGCTGTGGTGGTTCAGTGGCCGAATTCTCACATTCCATGTTTCCATTCCTGGCCAATGCACCCATCTGTCAGTGGAGGCCTGTGTGTTGCTATGATGCTGAAGAGGTTTCAGTGGAACTTCCAGACTAAGACAGACTAGGAAGAAAGGCCTGGTGATCTAATTCTAAAAATCAACTAATGAAAACCCTACGGATTACAATGGCCCAATCCCATTGTAAATGGGGTTGCCATGAGTCGGGGCTGATTTGGTGGCAGCTAACAACAACTTTCTTTTCTGGTGGCTCCCTGCCTCGCTTGCCTCTAGAGGACCTCCTGCTGTGGGGGACAGACCCCTGCTGTCAATGCTCCAGCCCCAATAAATAGCTTGTGCAGTCATAGTTTTTTTTTTTTTTTTTTCTGCAGTCATAGTTCTTTTCTTGATCAGCCCCAAATTCTTTCAAATTTGTTACAGTCCTTCAGCTTCATATGACTGCTAAAGGGAATCCAGGGCACAGGGAAGGTGAAGAACCTCTACAACCTGGAGAATTGCTCTAGGACCTGGCCTTGCCTCTTCTCTCTCTGAAGAGATTCACGTCCACGTTGTATCTGTCATGGACTTGAGGCACTTTTGCCTTCAAATGCCTCTTCCCCCATAAAAACATACTACATTTTATATTTTATGCCTGCGTTGGTATAAAGATGAATATTATCCAGGCTATCTTTGTTACCTTCTGATTTTTAAAAGCAGTTGAAACATTTTTGTGGACCCTGGACCCTGTGCCTGCTGTGCCTCACGGAGAAGTTGGTCCGGAGTGAACTCATCCATTTCCATTTCTTCAACTAATGCCTGAACTAATACTTGGTTAGTTCTCTGTCTCCAGTCCCATCATCCTGAGTAGCAGACCTGACCATCCAGTCATCTGCGTATCACAGATTGCTAACGAGTCTTCCTCCAATCCTGATGCCCTGTTCTTCCTCATATAGGCCAGCTTCTTGGATTATTTGCTTAGCATACAGACTGAATAAGTATGGTGAAAGGATGCAATCCTGATGCACACCATTCCTGCGTTTAAGCCATGCAGTATCCCCTTGTTTTGTTCAAACAACTGCGTCTTGGTCTAAGTACAGGTTCCTCATGAGCACAGTTAAGCGTTCTGGAATTCCCATGTCATGTGTAATTTGTTATGACTCACACCATCAAATGCCTTTGCATAGTCCATAAAACACAGGTAAACATCTTTCTGGTATTCTCTGCTTTCAGCTAGGATCCATCTGACATCAGCAATGATATACCTTGTTCCATGTCCTCTTCTGAACCCATCCTGGATCTCTGGCAGTTCTCTGTCGATGTACTGCTATAGCCACTTTTGAATGGTCTTCTGCAAAGTTTTACTTATGTGTGATGTTAATGACATTGTTTGATAATTTCCACATTCTGTTGGATCACCTTTCTTTGGAATAGGCATAAACATGGATCTCTTCTAGTCGACTGGCCAGGTAGCTATCTTCCAAATTTCTTGGCATGGACGAATTGCACCTCCAGTGCTGCATCTGTTTGTTGTAACTTCTTGCTGTGGATTGAATTGTGTCCCCCAAAAATATGTGTATCAATTTGGCTAGGCCATGATTCCCAGTATTATGTGATTGTCTACCATAATTTTCATCTGCTGTGATTTTCCTATGTTTTATAATCCTACCTCTATGATGTTAATAAAGTGGGATAGGTGGCAGTTATGTTAATGAGGCAGGACTCAATCTACAAGATTGGATTGTGTCTTGAGCCAATCTCTTTTGAGATATAAAAGAGAGAAGAAGCAGAGAGTCAGGGGGACCTCATGCCACCAAGAAAAAAGCACTGGGAGCAGAGCACATCCTTTCAACCTGGGGTCCCTGCTCTGAGAAGCTCCTCGACTGGAGAAGATTGATGATGAGGACCCTCCTTCAGAGCTGACAGAGGAAAGAAAGCCTTCCCCTGGAGCTGATGCCCAGAATTTGGACTTGTAGCCTACTAGACTGTGAGAGAATAAATTTCTCTTTGTTAAAGCCCTCTATTTCATGGTATTTATGTTACAGCAGTGCCAGATGACTAAGACACATGTCAGTTGATATTCTATCAATTCCTGTAGTCTTTTTTTTCCACCAGTGCCTTCAGTGCAGCTTGGACTTCTTCCTTCAGTACCATTGGTTCCTGATCATATGCTACCTCCTGAAATGGTTGAACGTCAACCAATTCTTTTTGGAACAGTGACTCTTTGTATTCTTTCCATCTTCTTTTGATGATCCCTGCATTGTTTAATATTTTCCCTGTAGAATTCTTCAGTATTGCAACTCGAGGCTTGAATTTTTTCTTTAGTTCTTTCAGCTTGAGAAATGCAGAGTGTGTTCTTCCCTTTTGGTTTTCTAATGCCAGGTCTTTGCACAAGTTATTGTAATATTTTGTCTTCTTGAGCTGCCATCTGTTCAGCTCTTTTACTTTATCATTTCTTCCATTTAGTTTAGCTACTTGTTATTCAAGAGCAAGTTTCAGAGTTTCTTCTGATGTCTATTTTGGTCTTTTCTTTCTTTCCTGTCTTTTTAATGACCTTTTGCTTTCTTCATGTATGATGTCCTTAATGTCATTCCCCAACTCTTCTGGTCTTTGGTCGTTAGTGTTCAACCACGTGGTTATAGAGGCTGGAAAGTCCCAAGTCCGTGGGTCAGGCTGCAGGCTTCTTCTGATTCACATAGCTACAGGCCCTGGCAAACCCAAGACTGGCACGTCAGACAAGAGGCCTCTGGCTTACAGGCTGTGGAGGCTGTCAGATCCCAAGATTTGGCAGGTAAGCTGCTAGCTCAAGTCCCAAGAACCAGAGGTCAGATGAACAGGAGCCAGCTGCAGGATCCAGAGCAAGCAAAAACCTACGAGCCTTGCCAGAAAATCCACCTCTATTGGATGCAGGCCACATGAACAAGGAAACTCCCTTTCAACTGACTGGCTACTCACAGCAAATCCCATTATGGAGGTGATCACATTGTATCAGATTTCCTCATGGAGGTGGCTACATCATTATATGGCTGCCAAACTATATCATAACTGCCAAACCACTGAGACTCATGGCCCAGCCAAGCTGACACACAACCTTAAGGATCACAAATGACAACTCCTTTCTCTTTCTTTCTCTATCTCTGTTGTAAATACAGCTGGGCAGGTTTTAAAAAAAGACCTTACGTTAACTGAGGAAGAGAACATCAGAATTCCCTGGAATGTGAGTTTAAAAGGCAGATTCCAGAGCCTGACCTTACATCCACCAAATCAGAACCTCTAGGATGGGAACCAAGACCCTGCATATATAACAAACTCCCCCAAGTGATTCTGAGGCATAATAATGTTTAGGAACCATTGGCTTAGGTGAACGGTTTTGAGACCTGGCTGCACATTAGAATTACCTGGAGAGTTTAAAAAAACACAGATGACTAGACAAAACCAATTAAATCAGAATCTCTGTAGGTGGGGCCAGGCATCTATATATTTTTAAAACCTCCCTAGGTGATTCTGTTTGACAGCCAGAATTGAGAACTACTGGTTTAGGAAATTCTTTGACTGGTTAAACATCCCTTGGACAATGGAATTGAATGTTTACTGTAGTTAATACATAATTTTCTCCCTGAAATTTGATCTCATATATAGCTTTTTTTATGTTGAGAAGGAGGAGAACTCATTCTTATTTTGACTGCTGTCAGTGGGAGACTGCTTAGCAAGTCAAGTCATGCATTTCTATTCTGTGCTAGGCACGATGATTATTAAGGCCTTGAGATTGTCTTGAGTGTGGGCAGAGCTGGAATCTGCCTACTTGTCATTCCGTGGCTTCATGTTAATCAGTAGGGCAGATGGCTTTGAGCCTTTCTGCAGATCCTGATGTTCGTTAACTGCTTTGCACAGCCACTTGTGAAATAATATACCTCTTCCCCAACTCTTGGAAGAAAAATAAGGCAAAGAAATTTAAGGGAGCCGCTCAAAGCTGGCTATCTTGCAAGTGTCAAAGTCAAGAATGGAGTCTCTAAAGCCAGGTCATGTAACACAAAGCGGTGAGCTGATAATTATCTAGTCAACTGGGTATTTAGAATACATGTTTTGGATGACATCAGTCCTTACCTTTACTTGCCACCCTTGTTTCATTTTAACATTTTCATTATAAAAGCTGAACTCATATGCTAAATTCATTACCTAATTGCTTAATTAAAAAAAAAATTTTTCTTGTGCTTTAAGTGAAAGTTTATAAATCAAGTCAGTCTCTCACACAAAAACTTATATACACCTTGCTACATGCTCCCAATTGCTCTCCCCTTAACGAGAGAGCCAGCTCCCTTCCTCCACTCTCGCTTTCCGTGTCCATTTCGCCAGGTTCTAATCTTAATTGCTTAATTTTGCTAACATAGACCTGATCTAATGGGAATAGATTCTCATCATTAGAAGTAGGACCTGAATTACACAACTGTTTCAACCCCTGTGCTAGGCTGTGGTGGGCTGAAGCCAGCTCTTACTAGCTGGTAAGAGCCAATTGTGTATATTCATTGATAGCTTGCAATTGGCCACAATGTGAGTATTTACACCACAGAAATTGGCAAACACAACAAGTCAGGTTGTTGATTTTTTTTTTTAAACCTATAGTGAGCCAGTTATTAAACATTTACCAGCACACCACTGGTAGAAGGTCAGCATAGAAATTTATCTGAACCCTTTGACCATTAACAAGTTATGCGATCAATGAGCTAACATGATAAAAAACAGTTATCTGAATATCATCTTTGGTACATTCTACATTTTCTCTTATTTAATGCATCCTATAAAATGTAAAAAAAAAAAAAGTTTTTTTTTTTTTTATAAAATGTAAACTTTTCAGTGGGATATTATTTGTCAGATTGGTTGAAAAGAATGATGATGATCAGAACAATTGGGGCAATGCAAATTAAAGCAACAATGAAATACAACTTTTCACCTATCAGATTAACAAATAGTAAAAATTGATAATATCTGGTGTTGGCAAAAGGTAGAGAAATAGGCACTCTGATAAACTCTTGGTAAATTGGAATTTGGTACATCCTTTTTGGAGATCAATTTGGCACTGTCTAACAAAATTAAATATGTATTATTCTGTTCCTAAAAATACATAATTTGCAAAGTATACAGAGTAAGACAAAGCAGCGGAATTTTGCATTTAATTAGATATTGCCAAATTGACCTCCATATGAATTTATATCTATAGATAGATTTATCTATGATATCCAAATGTTGTTGTTAGGTGCCATTGAGTCAGGTCTAACTCATAGTGACTCTATGTATAACAGAACCAAACTTTGCCCAGTCCTGCACATCCTTCAATGTTTGTGCCCATTGTGGCAGCCACCATGTCAATCCATCTCATTGAGGGTCTTCCTCTTTTCTGTTGACCCTCCACGTCACCAGATGTCTTAGGTTGGGTTCTCTAAAGGAGCAAAACCAGTGAAGCATATATATATATATAACATAAAAATGTATATAGAAAGATTTATTTCAAGGAAATGTCTCTTTCAGTTGTGGAAGCTGGCAAGTCCCAAATCCATGGGTCAGGTGTCAAACTGGAGGCTTCTCCTGACTCATGTGGTTGTAGGTGCTGATGAACTCCAAATCGGCAGGTCAGTTGGAAGGCTACTGGCTGATGGGGTTGTGGGATCTGGTAAATTCCAAGATCTGCAGGTCAGGTGCCAGGCTGTTGGCTCATGTCTCAAGAACCAGAGGTCAGAGGGTGACAAGTCAGATGCAGGATGGAGCGTGTGCAAGCTTTGTCAGAAAAAAAAAAAAGTCCATGTATACTGGATGCAGGCCATATCCCTAAGGAAACTCCTGTTATATCAGATAAGTGGAGGATAATTACATAATACTGAGAATCATGGCCCAGCCAAGTAGACACATAACATTAAACATCACACCAAACCTGATGTCCTTCTCCAGGGATTGGTCTCTCCTGATAACATGTCCAAAGTAAGCGAGAGAAAGCCTCACCATCCTCGTGTATAAGGAGCGTTCTGACTGTAATTCCTCCAAACCGGATTTATTCGTTCTTCTGGCAGCCAATGGAATATTCGATATTCTTTGCCAACACCATAATTCAAATTTATCAGTTCTCTTTGGGCTTCCTTTTTCATTATTCAGCCTTCTCACGCATGTGAGGTGATTGAAAATTTCATGGATTGGGTCAAGTGCGTCTTAGTCATCAAAGTGACGTCTGTATATATCCATGTATATCTATTAAAAAAACTGTATATAAACAGAATTGTACCATTGTGTGTAATATCAAAGAAATAGAAATTACCAAATGTTAGTCAAGTGGAGACTAATTAGAAAATTATTGCATACTTATGCAATAAAACACCATGTAGCCATACAAATGTAATATTAAATGTTACAGAAATATCATAGAAATGTTACATTAAATGTATTATTTAATGCATTATTTATTGTAACAATATGTATTAAAAAATGTATTAGTGTTACATTAAATAATAAATTGTCATACAATATAACACAGTGTGATTTTATTTGTGTACAAACATAGAATATACTGGAAACACACACAAGAGCCATTTAAAAGTAGAAATAGAATGAAGTTTTTTTCCCCCTACTCTTTACTATTTGGATTTTTTACCATGGGCACGTATTTTTGTATAATTTTAAATGATTTAAAAAGATCATAAAATGTAAATATTTTTGTAGAGGAATATTAAATATATAATAATATCCATGATATACTACTGTCTTGGTTATCTGCTGCTATAACAGAAACACCACAATTAGATGGCTTTAACAAAAACAAATTTATTTTCTCACAATTTAGGAGGCTGGAAGTCTGAATTCAGAGCCCTGGCTCTAGGGTAAGGCTCTGGGGGAAGGTCTTTCACTCTTCTGCTTGCTTCCTGGCTCTTTGGAGATCTCCACGTGGTTTGGCATCAATCTTCCCCCATCTCTCTGCTTGCTTCTTTAATCTCTTTTATATCTCAACAGAGATTGATTCAAGTTACACCTTAGACTAATCCTGCCTCATTAACATAACAAAGACAAACCGTTCCCAAATGAGATTAAAACCACAGGCATAAACCTGACCAAACCCATACCACCAAGTAGATTCTGACTGACTCATAGTGACTCTATTGGCCAGAGTAGAACTGCCCCATATGGTGTCCAATGAGTGGCTAGTGAATTTGAACTGCCGACTTTTTGGTTAGCAGATGAGCTCTTAACCATGTACCACCAGGGCTCCACCACAGGCATAGAAGTTAGGATTTATAACACATATTTTTGGGGAACATAATTCAATCCATAACAACTACTAAGGGGAAAAATTTGGCTCCAAAGCAGTTTATATGGTACAGACTCACATTTAAAACATTTATAGAAAAAAACGACTGGAAAGTACATATATCAAAATATTCCACTGTTTGGAAGACTGGTGTTTTCTTTGTGCTTTGTTCTTTTCTCTGTCTTCTCTGCAGTGAGCTTACAATTATTCTGAAATTAGAAATTAAAAAAAAATACAAAAAATGTTATTTTCTACTGAAAATACGTCAAAACATAACTCCTAGGACATTGTGCATAGTTCCAGCGTAGTAACATGCAGAAATAATTTGTCCGCGAGTGCAATATTTTGCCAGGCATCTGTGGTAAGGCTGTGAAGCAGATCAGCTGGAATGGTGACCCTTTGAACCCTTCGTTAAAAATGCTTACTTCCTAGACACATGGCTCCCAGATATACTTCATTTTTTGATCCATTTATTTAATGCAAAAACTGTTTCCACTGTAAAAATTCATTGTTATCTCAGGTTTATAGAGAAGATATACATTTTCTTCTCATGGAGCAGAGTGCCAATATCTCAAAAAGGAAGCAGAGCCCTAAGTCCTTCATTCAACATATATTTATAAGGCACCAACTTATACTTCGAGTCCCCGGGTGGTGCAAATGGTTAACACTGTGAGCTGCTGAACGGAAGGTTGGAGGTTCAAATCCATCCAGAGGCACCTTGGAATAAAGGCCTGGCAATCTATTTCTGAAAAATCAGCCACCGAAAACCCCTGTGGAGCACAGTTCTACTGTGACATATATGGTGTCGCCATAACGCATTGTTTTAAGTGGCAAAAGAGACATACAAGTTCCTTGCTCTTAGGAAGATGACATTCTAGAGGTGGTGAGGAAGGTAATAAACTAGTAAACAGGTGAATAAGATGATCAGAGAGAGTAAAAAATTCCAAGATGATGTGAGAGAATAAGTAGGAGTAACCATTTTGCATTGTGTGATCACATATGGAATGGCACAGGTGAACTGAGAAATATAAGACAAAATGCAACTAGCCATCTGCAGGGCTAGTGGAAAAGTGTTATAGGCAGAGGGAACAGCAAGGGCAAAGGCTCTGAAGCAGGAACAAGCTGGGAGTAGCTGAGAAACAGAAAGAAGGCCCAGCATGGCTTTCTAGTGAACTAATCAGGAAGAGACGAGGCAGAAAGGTGCGCAGTGTTCCAATAGGGGTCCCGTTGTTCACTGGTAGTGAGTCTCTATTTTATTCTAAGTTTAAAACCAGCAACAATACAATAGCTTACACTTAGGTGTACCTGCTATATACAGACACTATTCTAAGCATTTTATGTATATTACTTAATCATTACAATGACCCTATGGGGTAGGTATTATCATCAACGTCATCTTTTTTTTTTTTTTCAGATAAGCAAACAGAGGCATTTTTGTTGTTATTGTTGTTAGGTGCCGTCAAGTCGGTTCCAACTCATAGCAACTCTATGCGCAACAGAACGAAACACTGCCCGGTCCTGCGTCATCCTTACAATCGTTGTTACGCTTGAGCTCATTGTTGCAGCCACTGTGTCAATCCACCTCGTTGAGGGTCTTCCTCTTTTCCGCTGACCCTGTACTCTGCCAAGCATGATGTCCTTCTCCAGGGACTGATCCCTCCTGACAACATATCCAAAGTATGCCAGAGGCATAGAGGCCTTAAATAACTTGCTTCAGGTTATAAAGGTCATAAATGGCCAAGGTGAGATTTGAGCTCTGGAAGTTGGGCTCTCCAACTCACGTTGCCTACCTGTATAGAGTACCCCGTGGCCAAACAGATAAACCCTACATCTAATCTGACTAGCAACAAAAAGCTGGTTCTAAACTATACAGTCTTTTCAACTAAGAGATCATCACAATAATTAATATGAATAGTTGGAAAAATCACTTATCTAACAAAAACATACCAAATACTTTCTATGTGCCAAGTGTTATGTGGATCATATTCTTTGTACTTTTCTATCATTTTGTCTTCTCAAAGCCAGCTTCTTAAAAAAATCTGATAAATTTATTTTGAATAGTTTTTATAGGTTATGAACTCCTGTTTTAGAACTCAACATCATTTCCCCAACACCCCTAGCCCTGACTTGATAATAAGCCAGACAGCCAGGGACCAACCCCTTTTTCCACCAAGACTAGAAGCAGTAGAAATAATTTCTTAAATTGGTATTGCTTTTAATAGTTCTTAAAGGGCTTCCCCATCTGCTATTTAATTTGATCCTCTCAAAATTCCTGCAAAGTAGGTATGGTGCTCATTGGTGTACTTCACGTCCCTATCCCCTTGGAGTTAGATGAAGTCATGTCATTTGCTTTGGATTATGACTTGTGAGCAGAAGTGATATCACATCTTATGGAACATTTAAGAGCTAGTCCATGATTCACCGTATTTTATCTGGCGTGACCATCAACAAACTTTCAAGATGGTGGCTGCTCCATCAGTCTGAATCCCTGAGTGGCTATGATGAGCAGAGCCCCTTGTCAACACAAACTGGACATTTGGCACGAGCAAGAAATAAAGTTTTGTTGTATTAAGCCACTGAGATTTTGAGATTGTTACCTTAGTGTAACTTAGCCCATTGATTCTCAAACTTGAGCATACATCACAATCACCTGGAGGGTGTGTTAAAACAGAAAGCTGGACTCCTCCTTCAGGGTTTCTGATTCAGTAGTTCTGGGGTGGGGCCCAATAATTTGGATTACGAATTCCCAAGGGATACTATGCTCCTGGTCCAGGGACCACACTTTGGAAACTAAAATAACTCTCAGACCCTTTCTTTCTAGGTGGGTTTGCATTTGCAAGTTTGGAGAGAGAAACGTCAATGCAGGAGAGGAATTTGACAGGCATTCAGCATAGCGAGGAGGCAAGAGGGAAAGGAAGCCCTCCCTGGTGGATGCTGAGGGAAGACAGAAATGACTAAGAAGAGCAATGACTAATGGAAGTGTGGTGGACACTGTGATGTACTGCCCAGGTCAAGGATGAAGGACTTGCCCCCCAGCAGGTGCGAGTGCTACTGGCCAACAGTCCTCAGCTGTCGGGGACTGCCTCTCTCAAAGAGAGCTGCCTTGTCCAAGGAGCCTCCTTCCTAGGAGCCCACATCCAGTGATGAATAGGAGCCATAAAGGCCTGGCCCTTTTGGAATAGCTTGGAAAGGCTCTTGAAGCTCTGGTGCTCCCTATGGTGTTGACTGAGACCTTTGATGGGGCTGCATCACAGCTCGACTTCTCCCAATCCTGCTTCCTTGCCCTCTCTTCTTTGGGTGTTGGTCCCAGGAGCACTCCCTGATAAACATCTTGCTTGCTCATCTCCACTTTGGAGTCTACTTTCTGGGAACCCAACCTGTTGTGACAGGGCAATTTCAATTTGTCTGCTGTGGGATGAGTAATCTAAACCTCCTCCTCACCCCTTTTACAAGTTTTGGTAAAATTTGCATTACTCACTAATGCTTTTGTGAGACAATATTTTTATTTGAATTGAATGCTTGTAAAAGGGAAAAGCAAAGTTTGTTGAAAGTTATCTTAGGATAGCTGCTGCATTTATTTCCTTTAGACTCTGGCCCATGTGGACACCCACTAATTTGCATGCTTACTCATCGTAGTTGATTCTGCTTGTAGAACTAGTAGGAGCAGTATTCAGTTTTGGACAATTTTAATAACTTTTGAAAAGTCAGTCACTAATGAGGTCCCTGTACTGTGTCAATATAATGCATGCTCTGATCAATTAAATTAGATTTATAATTTTAAAATGTCTCTGGCTTTTTTTTTTTTGGCTGCTCATTCTGGCCTCTCAGGAGCTCCCCGTGCTAGTTTTAGGCATCTAGGCAGGTGGATAGTATGTGATTTACAAAGATGATTTAAGAGCTCAGCATCGCATCAAATGTGAGTGTCCTCACTGGTGCTATAGTGTCCTTGTCTTGTCATTCTGCGGTTGAGTAAGTCACCACCATATGCTTCAACCTACCTTATCCATAAGATGGAGCCCACATTCCTTTTTGTAAGCTGTCAATATTAAGAGACTAAATGAGTGACCTGATCAGATCTCACAAGCTCAGATACTCTTCTGTTGTAAGCTAATCACATTTGGAGGTCCCACATCATTTCCAAATCCTACAAGTTGAGCCCTTGGGTGAACACTCTGCACAGGAGAATTGTGCTTATCAATGGCCAGAAATGCAAAGAAAAAAAAAAAAGAGTTTTGGAGCTTTATGTGGGTTTTAAGAGTCCGAAATGAGCCCTGAGATACTCAGTGTTTGACCCTATCTACCTGTTCACATTCGAAGACCCAAACCATGGAAGTGATTTTCGAAGGCTAAATTAAAGTAAAAATTTCTGGTCAGCAAATTTGTTGCATTCTTGCTTATGTAGAGTACTATAATACGTTCTAGGAGCCCTAGTGACATAATGGTTAAGCACTTGGCTGCTAACCGGAAGGATGGCGGTTTGAACCCACCCAGCAATTCTGAGGGAGAAAGTCCTGCTGATCTGCTGCCATCAAGATTACAGCTTATGGGAGGCAGAGCCAAGATGGTGGAATAGACAGATGCTTCTGGCGAGCTCTTTTTATAACAAAGACCTGAAAAAACAAGTGAAACGAGTGTATTTGTGACAAGCTGGGAGCTCTGAGCATCAAAGGCAAGCTCAGACAACGAACTGAGGGGCAGGGAGAGGAAGAGACCATTCAGAAGTGGAGAGGAGTTACTGGACCTGAATCGTGGGTAGCCCTCGGGCACCATTCCTGGCGTGGCGGCGGCACTGGCAGAGGGCTGGTACTAATGTTCGGCCTCAGTTTCCTCGGGGAGAAGCAGCCAGCCACACAGCCTACTCACACCTCCGGAACCTGAGGAGAACGGCGTGCTTGGCAAAAGCTGGGTACTTGTGTATATTTTACTGCACCCCCCCACCCCCAAGCCAGCTTCAGCGGGTGAATCCCTGGGCCTGAGACAGACCCTGGTGAGCACCAAGAGCCATCCTCCCAGCCATGGGGAAGGAAAAAACTTGCAACTAGGGGGAAAAGATAATTTGCTAGCTCCATTAACTGGGGGAGCTCAGGACAGAACCGGCTCCTGTCCAGGCATAAACCATCCATGGACCTTGAGCACCTCTCCCTTCTGCATGGACCTGTGTGGGCCTATTTCGGGAGAATAGGCTCTTGTTGACAAACTCCAACCATTTCAGCTGTGTGGTGGAGAGGTGGGTGTTTAGCGTTTGACATTGCTTTGCCTATTAAACAAGGTCCTCACCTACCCACATCAGGGACCTAAGGACTGGTAACTCCACTCAGGTCACACAGCCACCCACAACAGGGGTCCAAAGATAACTGGTACCTCCCAGTCCTTACAGCCAAAAACTTTGGGTGCCCATGGTCCCTCTGCAGAGACCACCCACCAGCATGCTCTAGGGAACAGAGATGCGTTTTCCTCAGAGACACTTGGGGGTCAGTTCTCAGCCCCCTTCCTTGTTCAGAGTGTGACCCCCTGCTGCAATCAGATACCGGTATATATGCCAATCACCCCGCCCCTCTAAGACTGTAGGACAGAGCCTGTACCACACACTTGATGATCAGCTACCTGGAAACCTGAGCTGAATTCATACAAGAAAACTGAATGGACTCCGAGGCTGATCTACATGATAGCAGCTCTAGCCAGCTGGGGACGGGAGACTAGAGCTCCAAAGGTGAAAATAATCAAGCTAGCTCACTCAAGCAACCCATAGGGATATATCAAAACAAAACAAAGCAAGCAGCTATGACACAGTAAGCAAGCATAAACTAATATGATAACTTACAGATGGCTTGGAGACAACAGTCAATATCAAATCACATAAAGAAACAGACCATGATCACCTCAACAGGCTCTCAAAACAAAGAATCCAGGGATCTTCTAGATGAAAGTGCATTCCTGGGATTACCAGATGCAGAATACAAAAGTTTAATATACAGAACCCTTTAAGACTTCAGGAAGGAAATGAGGCACTACACAGAACAAGCCAAGGAACACACAGATGAAGCAACT
Organism: Elephas maximus indicus; assembly: GCF_024166365.1. Taxonomy (NCBI): domain Eukaryota; kingdom Metazoa; phylum Chordata; class Mammalia; order Proboscidea; family Elephantidae; genus Elephas; species Elephas maximus. Next base: position 17,375,663 of record NC_064840.1, on the reverse strand, counting down.
GAAGACATTAGAAAGATTATTGAGGAACATAATGAAAAGTTTAATAAGCTGGAAAAATCCATAGACAGACAGCAATCAGAAATTCAGAAGATTAACAATAAAATTACAGAATTAAGACAACTCAGTAGAAAGCCAGAGGAGCAGAATTGAGCAAGTAGAAGCTAGAATTTCTGAACTCGAAGATAAATCACTTGGTACTAATATATTTGAAGATAAATCAGATAAAAGAATTAAAAAAAATGAAGAAATCTTACGAATCATGTGGGACTCTATCAAGAGAAATAACCTACGAGTGATTGGAGTACCAGAACAGGAAGGGATAACAGAAAATACAGAGAAAATTGTTGAATATTTATTGGCAGAAAACTTCCATGATATTGTGAAAGATGAGAAAATATCTATCCAAGATGCTCATCGAACTCCACATAAGGTAGATGTTAAAAGAAAGTCACCAAGACATATTATAGTCTAACTTGCCAAAACCGAAGATAAAGAGAGAATTATAAGAGCAGCAAGGGATAAACGAAAAGTCACCTACAAAGGAGAGCCAATAAGAATAAGCTTAGACTACTCGGCAGAAACCATGCAGGCAAGAAGGCAATAGAATGACGTATTTTAAAAATTGAAGGAAAAAAATTGCCTGCCAAAAAATCATATATCCAGCAAAACTGTCTCTTAAATATGAAGGTGAAATTAAGACATTTCCAGATAAACACAAGTTGAGGGAATTCATAAAAACCAAACCAAAACTACAAGAAATACTAAAGGGAGTTCTTTGATTAGAAAATCAATAATATCAGGTATCAACCCAAGACTAGAACACTGGGCAGAGCAACCAGAAGTCAACCCAGACAGGGAAATTAAAAAAAAACAAAGCAAGATTATTAAAAACACACACACGCACACAAAAAGCCCAAAACAGGGTAACAGCAATGTTATTATATAAAAGAAGAGAATATTAAAATAATAAAGAGGGACTAAGAAATGTAATCATACACCTTCCATATGGAGAGGAAGATACGGTGATACAAAGAAATAAAAGTTAGTTTTATATTTAGAAAAATAGGGGTAAATAATAATAAGGTAACCACAAAGGAGACAAACTATCCTACTCATCAAAATAAAATACAAGGGAAAAATAGAGACTCAGCAGAAACAAAATCAACAACAAATACAAGGAAAGGACAATATATAAAGAAAATCTACTCAGCACAAGTGGGAAAAAGAAACTGCCAACAACACACAAAAAAAGACATCAAAATGATAGCACTAAATTCATACCTATCCATAATTACCCTGAATGTAAATGGACTAAATGCACCAATAAAGAGACAGAGAGTGGCAGAATGGATTAAAAAACAAGATCCGTCTATATGCTGCCTACAAGAGACACACCTTAGACTTAGAGACACAAACAAACTAAAACTCAAAGGATGGAAAAAATATATCAAGCAAACAACAATGAAAAAAGAGCAGGAGTGGCAATATTAATTTCTGACAAAATAGACTTTAAAGTTAAGTCCATCAAAAAGGGTAAGGAAGGACACTATATAATGATTAAAGGGACAATACACCAAGCAGATATAACCATATTAAATATTTATGCACCCAATGACAGGGCTGCAAGATACATAAAACAAACTCTATCAGCATTGAAAAGTGAGATAGACAGCCCTGCGATAATAGTAGGAGACTTCAACACACCACTTTCGCTGAAGGACAGGACATCCAGAAAGAAGCTCAATAAAGACACGGAAGATCTAAACGCCACAATCAACCAACTTGACCTCGTAGACATATATAGAACACTCCACCCAACAGCAACCAAGTTTACTTTCTTTTCTAGTGCACATGGAACATTCTCTAGAATAGACCACATATTAGGTCATAAAGCAAGCCTTAGCAGAATCCAAAACATTGAAATCTTACAAAGCATCTTCTCTAACCATAAGGCCATAAAAGTGGAAATCAATAACAGAAAAGCAGGGAAAAGAAATCAAACACTTGCAAACTGAACATACCCTGCTCAAAAAAGACTGGATTATAGAAGACATTAAGGATGGAATAAAGCAATTCATAGAATCCAATGAGAATGAAAACACTTCCTATCAGAACGTTTGGGGCACAGCAAAAGCAGTGCTCAGAGGCCAATTTATATCAATAAATGCACACATCCAAAAAGAAGAAAGGGTCAAAATCAAAGAATTATCCCTACAACTCAAACAAATAGAAAGAGAGCAACAAAAGAAACCCACAGACACCGGAAGAAAACAAACAATAAAAATTAGAGCTGAACTAAATGAAATAGAAAACAAAAACAATTGACAGAATTAACAAGACCAAAAGCTGGTTTTTTGAAAAAATCAACAAAATTGATAAACCACTGGCCAAACTGACAAAAGAAAAACAGGAGAGGAAGCAAATAACCCGAATAAGAAATGAGATGGGCGATATTACAACAGACCCAACTGAAATTAAAAGAATCATATCAGATTACTATGAAAAACTATACTCAAACAAATTTGAAAACCTAGAAGAAATGGATGAATTCTTAGAAGCACACTACCTACTAAACTAACACAAACAGAGGTGAAACAACTAAATGGACCCATAACAAAAGAAGAGATTGAAAAGGTAATCAAAACACTCCCAACAAAAAAAAAGCCCTGGTCCGGATGGCTTCACTGGAGATTTCTACCAAACTTTCAGGGAAGAGTTAGTACCACTACTATTAAAAGTATTTTGGAGCATAGAAAAGGATGGAATACTACCAAACTCTTCCTGTGAAGCCACCATATCCCTGATACCAAAACCTGGTAAAGAGACCACAAGAAAAGAAAATCGTAGACCTATATCCCTCATGAATGTAGATGCAAAAATCCTCAACAAAATTCTGGCCAATAGAATTCAACAACATACCAAAAAAATAATTCACCATGACCAAGTGGGATTCATACCAGGTATGCAGGGATGGTTCAACGTTAGAAAAACAATGTAATCCACCACATAAATAAAAGACAAGAATCACATGATTTTATCAATTGATGCAGAAAAGGCATTTGACAAAGTTCAACACTCGTTCGTGATAAAAACTCTCAGCAAAATAGAAATAAAAGGAAAATTCCTCAACATAATAAAGGGCATTTATACAAAGCCAACAGCCAACATCACCCTAAATGGAGAGAGCCTGAAAGCATTCCCACTGAGATCGGGAACCCAGACAAGGATGCCCTTTATCACCACTCTTATTCAACATTGTGCTGGAAGTCCTAGCCAGAGCAATTAGGCTAGATAAAGAAATAAAGGGCATCTGGATTGGCAAGGAAGAAGTAAAACTATCTCTGTTTGCAGATGACATGATCTTTTACACAGAAAACCCTAAGGAATCCTCCAGAAAACTACTGAAACTAATAGCAGAGTATTGGGATACAAGACAAACATACAAAAATCAGTTGGATTCCTCTACACCAAGAAAAAGAGCATCGAAGAGGAAATCACCAAATCAATGCCATTTACAGTAGCCCCCAAGAAGATAAAATACTTAGGAATAAATCTTACCAGAGATGTAAAAGACATACAAAAAAACTACAGTATACTTCTGCAAGAAACCAAAAGAGACTTACATAAGTGGAAGAATATACCTTGCTCGTGGATAGGAAGACTTCACATTATAAAAATGTCTATTCTACCAAAAGTGACCTATACATTTAAAGCAATTCCGATCCAAATCCCAGTGACATTCTTTAATGAGTTGGAAAAACAAATCACCAAGTTCATATGGAAGGGAAAGAGGCCCTGGATAAATAAGGCATTACTGAAAAAGAAGAACAAAGTGGGAGGCCTTACTTTACCTGATCTTAGAACCTATTATACCACCACAGTAGTCGAAACAGCCTGGTACTGGTACAACAACAGATTCATGGACCAATGGAACAGAATTGAGAATCCAGACATAAATCCATCCACATATGAGCTGTTGATATTTGACAAAGGCCTCAAAACAGTTAAATGGGGGAAAGACAGTCTTTTTTAACAAATGGTGCTGGCATAACTGGATATCCATCTGCAAAAAAATGAAACAAGACCCTTACCTCACTCCATGCTCAAAAACGAATTCAAAATGGATCAAAGACCTAAATATAAAATCTAAAACAATAAAGATCATGGAAGAAAAAATAGGGACGTTAGGAGCCCTAATACATGGCATAAACGGTATACAAAACATTATAAGGAACGTAGAAGAAAAATTAGATAACTGGGAGCCCCTAAAAATCAAACACATATGCTCATCCAAAGATTTCTCCAAAGGAGTAAAAAGACTACCTACAGACTGGGAAAAAGCTTTTAGCTATGACATTTCTGATCAGTGCCTGATCTTTAAAATCTATAAAAAAAAAAAAAAAAAAATCTACAAGATACTGCAAAAACTCAACTGCAAAAAGGCAAATAACCCAATTAAGAAATGGGCAAAAGGTATGAATAGACACATCACTAAAGAAGACATTCAGGTAGCTAACAGATATATAAGGAAATGTTCACAATCATTAGCCATTAGAGAAATGCAGATCAAAACTACAATGAGATTTCATCTCACTCCAACAAGGCTGGCATTAATCCAAAAAACACAAAAGAATACATGTTGGAGAGGCTGTGGAGAGATTGGAACACTTATACACTGCTGGTGGGAATGTAAAATGGTACAATCACTTTGGAAATCAATTTGGCACTTCCTTAAAAAGCTAGAAATAGAACTACCATACGATCCAGCAATCCCACTCCTTGGAATATATCCTAGAGAAATAAGAGCCTTTACACAAACAGATACACGCACACCCATGTTTATTGCAACACTGTTTACAACAGCAAGCACACCCATGTTTATTGCAACACTGTTTACAACAGCAAAAAGATGGAAGCAACCAAGGTGCCCATCAACGGATGAATGGATAAATAAATTATGGTATATATAATATACCATACTTACGGTATATTCACACAATGGAATATTATGCATCCATAAAGAACAGTGAGGAGTCTGTGAAACATTTCATAACATGGAGGAACCTGGAAGGCATTACGCTGAGTGAAATTAGTCAGTTGCAAAAGGGCAAATATTGTATAAGACCACTATTGTAAAAACTTGAGAATTAGTTTAAACTGAGAAGAAAACATTCTTTTGTTGTTACGAGACTAGGGAGGGAGGGTGGGAGAGGGGCATTCACTAATTAGATGGTAAATAAGTACTACTTCAGGTGACGGGAAAGACAGCACACAATACAGGGGAGGTCAGCACAACTGGACTAAACCAAAAATGAAGTTTCCTGAATAAACTGAATGCTTCGAAGGCCAGTGTAGCAGGGGTCTGGGGGCCATGGTTTCAGGGGACATCTAAGTCAATTGGCATAATAAAATCCATTAACAAAACATTCTGCATCCCACTTTGAAGAGTGGCGTCTGGGGTCTTAAACGCTAGCAAGCAGCCATCTAAGATGCATCAGTTGGTCTCCACCCACCTGGATCAAAGGAGAATGAAGAACGCCAAGGACACAAGGTGATTACGAGCCCAAGAGACAGAAAGGGCCACATGAACCAGAGAGTACATCATCCTGAGACCAGAAGAACTAGATGGTGCGCAGCTATAACCGATGACTGCCCTGACAGGGAACACAACAGAGAACCCCTAATGGAGCAGGAGAGCAGTGGGATGCAGACCCCAAATTCTCATAAGACCAGACTTAATGGTCTGACTGAGACTGGAAGGACCCCAGTGGTCATGGCCCCCAGACCTTCTGTTGGCCCAGGACAGGAACCATTCCCAAAGCCAACCCTTCAGACATGGATTGGACTGGACAATGTGTTGGAGAGGGATGCTGGTGAGGAGTGAGCTTCTTGGATCAGGTGGACGCTTGAGACTATGTTGGCATCTCCTGCCTGGAGGAGAGATGAGAGGGTGGAGGGGGTTAGAAGCTGGTGAAATGGACACAAAAAGTGAGAGTGGAGGGAGAGAGCGGGCTGTCTCATTAGGGGTAGAGTTATTGGGAGTGTGTAGCTAGGTGTATATGGGTTTTTGTGTGAGAGTGACTTGATTTGTAAACTTTCACTTAAAGCACAAAAAAATTATTTTAAAAAAAAGATTACAGCTTATGAAACCCTATAGGGCAGTTCTACCATGCCATATAGGGTTGCTATGAGTCGGAATTGACTTGGCGGCACAGAACATCATGTTTTAGTGGATGGCTTGGTCAGAAGATGTGGTTTCTGTAACTGAAGGGGTTCAAGGTGTGTGTGTGCGTGTGTGTGTGTGCATGTGCCCACACTCGCAAATATTCTCTAAAGTGCCAAGAGAGCCCACGAAGCTTGCTTTGGGAGTTAGGTCCTCTTTAGTGGCGCATGACCTAAAATCTCGCATATGGTTACTCCCAAAAGTAGAAGGTTATGCTTGGAAGAGATGATTATCATTTAGGATGTTTTTTTATTGCGTTTCAACACTAGATGGCTTAAATAATACAGGGAGTTTATTATTTATTCACACATGTAAGCGACAGTCTGTAGACAGTGCTCTCTTTAGGGAAGGCTTGATCCAGTGGCTTGCATAATGACACCAAGCACCTGCTTCCTGTCTGCCTCTCCTCTCTAATCCCATAGTGCCAGCGTCATCCACAGACGACACCCAGAGGTTCTCTGGCTGCTCTAGATTCTGCCCTTTTAAAAAGGGCATCTCACATCTTCGTATCACACCATCCAGGAGAAGACAGAAAATTTCTTCTCATATTTCTTAAATAAGCCCGGGGACTCATTCTATCTTATGGACCTGATTTCAGCCAGTTGCCAATTCCTGAACCAGCCACTGTGGGCAGTAGATAAGAGCCAGGGACCAGAAAGCTCTCAGGAACCAAACATCTCTCTGGCTTTTTTTTTTTTTTTGGGTGCCACATGGTCTCTTATCTCCTTCCTCTTGGCATCTCTGCTTCATTCTTTCCTACTTTCTACACATCGGCTTTCTCTGTTTTTCTCCGGCTATGGTGGAAGGTGGCCATCCTCAGTCCTTGAGTTGACACTGACTCATTCAAGGGGTAGGAAAGTCTGACAGATTCTCATCCTCCAACTTTGAGGCCTAGGAGAAATAATCTGTTGGGCTTAGTAGGGTCAGTTTCTACTCCTGGTCCTATGAGGTATGTCAAGGACTCAGGGTCATATTATACAGGCATGGCTAAAGGGGACCACCACTGGGGTTGAGAGTAGAGAAAAGACAGTTTTCAGGGATGTGAAATACATCTCAATAGGTTTATACTCCTCTATAGCCAATGAGGGAAAGTGTATACACCTTTATATGGCTAACATTGGAAAAGGTCTCTGACTCAATAGACTTGATAACATGTATCAATTAGATTCTTCAGTTGCAAGTGACAGAAATGAACTGTGTCTAACCAAAGTGTGTGTGTATATATGTATGTATACACACACACATATAATATATACCTAAGGAGCCCTAGTGGTGCAATGGTTAAACACTCAGCTGCTAACCAAAAGATCGGTGGTTTAAACCCATGAGCTGCTCTACTGCTCCAAGGAGAAAAGACCTGATGATCTGCTCCTGTAAAGATTACAGCCTAGCAAACCCTATGGGGCACTTTTACTCTGTCCCGTAGAGTTGCTATGAGTCAAAATCAACTCGATGGCACACAACAACTTTATATATATATATCACACACACGTGTACATATACATGTATATGTGACAGAAATCAATTCTGGGTAACCCAAGCCTGTACACACACACACATATGTATATACATATACACATATGTGTATACATAAATGTGTACAGCCACTCCTAACTTATAAACATCATTAGGTTCCAAAGTCTAGGTTGTTACATGAAAATTGGTGTTATGCGAAAATGGAAGATGACCACATCTGATCACAAAATGGAGGATAACTACATCATTACACAACTGCCAAATTACATCATTGCATAGCTGCCAAACCACTGAGAAACATGGCCCAGCCAAGTTGTCACATAAACTTAACCATCACAGCCAATGTTATTCTCACCTCGCACCTCAGCCTTCATTACTGCCAGACATGTGTTGTTAGTGCACAAAATAATCAGTTAGTAGATTTTTTATTATTGTTGTAAATACGAAATATTGGATAGTGAGATAGTCAATAAGTGAGGAGTATGTGGATAATATATACATATATATGCATATATATACATGTATGTATGTCTGTATGCATACACACACGCATATATATATACATATATATAACCCAACCCTACTGCTGTCCAGCTGATTCTGACTCATAGCGACCCCACAAGATTTCCGGGCTGTAAATCTCTAAGGAGCAGACTGCCACAACTTTCTTCCGTGAAGCCACTGGTGGTTTCAAACTGCCAACTTTTCATTTAGTAGCCAATTGGTTTAACTACTGTGCCATCAGGGCATCAGACATATAGAGAGAGCAAGAGATTGATTTCGAGTCCCAGGAGAGAGTATCTAATTAAAGTGGCCTGGGTCACATGCTGTAGTAGATCATTACAATAATGGCCCTCAATGAATCACACTTTCTTCCACCCACCCCCCTTTGCAATGTGATGCTGATACTCCCCCATCAAGATGTGGAGTCTATTTATCCACCCCCTTGAATTAGAGTTGGTCTTATGACGTGCATTGACCAATGGAATGTGGCAGACATGATAGTGTATGAGCTCCAGAGTCTAAGACTTGAGAAGCCTAGCGGCTCCTGTCCTTACACTCCTGGAGCCCTGAGACCACCAGGCTGTAAGGAAGCAGTTCTAACCTACTGGTGGATGAGAGGCCACCTGGAGAAGAGCTGAGCCTCACCAGCTGACAGTCAGCACCCACAGCCAGCTATTAAGTGACGCCATCTTGGCCTTTCTAGTCCAGCCAACCCTCCAGGTGAATGCAGTCATGTGGTTGATCCCAGGTGAAACCAGCAGATCTGGCCAGACGGCTAGCCCACAGAATCAGAAGAAATTATAAATTGTTGTTTGAAGCCTCTAAGTTAGGTGTTTTTTGCTACATAGCAATATATAATTGAAACACATGCCTACCCTGTGGGGCTGGACAGCAGGGATCTTCCGAGAGGGGCCTCCAGGGACCCATTTTGGCTTCCATAGTGCGATGGCTGCATACCTGGATTTATTGCCCCACCAACTGGCCACAGCAAAAGAGAAGTAGTTCTTCTAAGTGCAAGCAGGATGCTCTTAGGCAGAAAGAACTACATGCCTGGCAGTTAAAAAAAAACAACAAATGTCTGCTCTATTTTGATTTGTGCTTCTTGTAAGCAGAGCTGTGTAAATACTCTAAGTATCTAGTTCATGTTGTCTTAAATTCATACTTTTGAAATAAATACCATCAGGATGAACTGATCTGAATGAAATAGAGAATATAGCCTTGTGCCATCTGCAATCCTCCACTTCTTCTCTTGGCCCAATTTGTGAACAAACACATACACACCAAACCACAGGAGAATTACTGATTTAGCACAAATTAAATAAAGCAACACGTAGGATGAGCTTCCAAGACAGGACCCAGTACACATACTCCGAGTATAGATAGCCATGTGCGCAACCACTAAATACCCCAGGTCGGAGGCGGGATTGGAGCAATTTCCATTTATTAAGTAGACTCTAATGCAGTGGTTCTCATCCAGGGCAATTCTGCCCCACAGGGGACGTTGGGCAATGTCTGGAGACATTTTGGTTGCCATGGCTAGTGGTCGGGGCAGTGGTGCTACTGGCATCTAGTGGGTAGAAGCCGAAGATGCTGCTGAACATCATAAAATGCACAGGACAGCTCCCCCTCTCCAACAACAAATAATTATTTGGTCCAAAGTGTCAGTAGTGCTGAGTCTGAGAACCCCTAAGTCATTAGAAACAGAATTGCCAGATAGGACAGGAGTCATAAGCATATCCATTCCCTGTTATTGAACACAGCACTGTGTCTAATACTCCGTTGTTATCAGGTGCCATCGAGTCAATTCCTACTCATAATGACTCTATAGGACAGAGTAGAACTGCCCCATAGGGTTTCCTAAACTGTAATCTTTATGGGACCACTTCGCCAGGTCTTTTCTCCTGGGGAGCTGATGATAGGTTTGAACTGCTGACCTTTCAGTTAGCAGCCAAGTGTTTGACCACTGCTTCAGCAGGACTCCTTGTCTAACATTCTACTGTGCTCTAAAACCTTATTGTTCAGCAGTCAACCCACATCTAGGTATTTACTCAAAAGAAAAGAAAAATACTTCCACACAAAGACTTGAACGTGAATGTTTATACCAGTTTTATTCATAACAGTCAAAATGTGGAGGCAACCTAAGTATCTGTCATCTGGCAAGTAGATAACCAAAATGTGGCATATACAAACAACGAAATGTTGTTAATGTTAGCTGCCATTAAGTGGCCCCTGACTCATGGTGACCCCATGTGCAACAGAATGAAATGTTGCTCCAGTCCTTCACCATCCCAGTGATCAGTTGCAGATTGGATCATGTTGAGACATAAGGTTCTCAGTGACTGATTTTCAGAAGTAGAAGCCAGGCCTTTCATCTTTGTCTTAGTTGGGAAGCCCTGGTAAAACCTGCTCAACATCATAGTGGCACGCAAGTCCCCATCGACAGACGGGTGTGGCTGTGCCTGAGTGCATTGGCCGGAACTGAATCCTGGTCTCCCACGTGGAAGGTGAGAATTCTGCCCCTGAACCGCCAATGCCAGCATCCTTCATGATGCTCCTTATATCATGGAGGCCTCCAAGAAACATTATTTCACGGCATAAAAAGCAAGGGCCACCTGGAAACAGAAATAGGTTCTAGAATTTAAGACGGGAAATGTGAAAACGTTAAACGGTAGATTCCAGTACACAATAAGCAGCAAAGTGAAGAACAGGGAAGAAATGGTTTTTAAACTCCCATGGTTTGCTGTTATTTTGGATGAAACACTTGAAAAGGGGGAACAATGGATTGAAGCATCAACATACTTTGTGCTCACTGCAGACAAAAGCAAGAGAGTGCCTTTAATGTGACCAATTTTCTGGGGATAAAGATTTCCCACAACCATTAAGACATTTCTCTTTCAATGGGTGTGCTTGGTGGTGTATTTTTAGAATTGAAATTTCTCATTAAGGGGTGCTGTGGTTTGAGGATAATCACCATTCCCAGGTAGTTTTCTCTCCGCTCTGCATTAGCAAGGTTTAAAAAGCAGCCTTTGAAAATAAAGGCTTTGGTTCCTTCGAGATTTCACCACTAGTTTTTCACTCTGTGTGGCTAAGCCCCTTCACGGAACAAGAAATCATTAAGGTGTAAAGTTTATGCTCTGACAGGGATCACAACAGAGGGTCCCAGACAGAGCTGGAGAAAAGCGTCAAAAATTCAAACTCACAAAAAAAGATCAGACTTACTGGTCTGACAGAGACTGGACAAACCCCGAGAGTATGGCTCTTGGATACCCTTTTAACTCAGTACTGAAATCACTCTTGAGATTCATCCTTCAGCCAAAGATTAGACAGGTCCATAAAACAAACAATAATACACATAGCTTAACCACTAAATGGGCACACCAGCCCAGGGACAAGAACGAGAAGGCAGGAGGAGACAGGAAAGCTGGGCAAATGGAAATGAGGAAACCAAGGTCCAGAAGGAGAGTGTTGGGATGTCGCAGGATTGGCAACCAATGTCACAAAACAATATGTGTATTAATTTTTAATGAGAAACTGATTTTCTCTGTAAACCTTCACCTAAAGCACAATAAAATAAAGTAATTAAAAAAAAAAAAAAAGATTTACAGCCTTGGAAACTTTATGGGTCGTTACGAGTGAGAACCGACTCGACGGCAGTGGGTTTCTTTTGGTTTTGAGTTTATACGTCACATATGTTTCAGGTGTAACTGCTATTATGAGCCATTAAAAAAAAAAGAAAGAAAAACCCATTGCTATTGAATTGATTCCTACTTGTCATGGATTGAATCGTGTGCCCCTCAAAATGTGTGTCAACTTGGCTAGTCCATGATTCCCAGTATTGTGTGATTGTCCACCATTTTGTCATCTGATGTGATTTTCCTATGTGTTGTAAATCCTACCTCTATGATGTTAATGAGGCAGGATTAGTGGCAGCTATGTTAATGAGGCAGGGCACAATCTACAAGATTAGGTTGTGTGTTAAGCCAATCTCTTTTGAGCTATAAAAGAGAGAAGCGAGCAGAGACAGGGGAACCTTATACCACCAAGGAAGAAGTACCAGGAACATAGCGCGTCCTTTAGATACAGGGTCCCTCCACTGAGAAGTTCCTAGACCAGGGGAAGACTGATGACAAGGACCTTCCCCCAGAGCCAACAGAGAGAGAGAAAGCCTTCCCCCGGAGGTGACACTAGGAATTTGGACTTCCAGCCCCCTAGACCGTGAGAGAATACATTTCTCTTTGTTAAGGCCATCCACTTGCGGTATTTCTGTTATAGCAACACTAGATAACTAAGACACTACTCATGGTGACCCTATGTATTACAGAGCAGAACTGCTCTGTAGGGTCTTCTTGACTGTAATCTTTATGGAAGCAGATTGCCAGTCCTTTCTTTCAGGGAGCCACTGATAGTTTGAACTATCAACCTTTCAGTTGGTAGCTGAGCTCAAACTGTTTGCGCTACCTAGGGACCCTCATGATGAGTCAAACAGATGTTTAAAAGATGAGATGTGTATTAGCAAGGCTACCCAAAAGTTTAGTCGGGGTTGCTTTCTAAATTAGTAGACCCTGTGCCAAATAGTTGCAACTATTTCAAACATGTTAGTAAATGTATATGTGACACCCCCCGCCCCAAATAATTTGAAGTTTATTGGAAATATTCACAGCAACCAATCGAGGGCAGAAACCGGGGTCTGTCTCCCCGTGGTAATTTACGGAGATATCTTTTGTTTTCTGAGCCACGGGGCCGTCCCACTACCCACTGGTACTATAAAGTACTTGCTGCTAAACTCTCTGGGCTTATGCTGTTTCTCTCGGCTAATCTCATGCATTTATTCTCCTTAAAAATTTTTATTTTCAATTTCTTAGTTCTGTGCACCACCTCCCCCCAAAATCTTGCATTTTATTTTTTGACTTTATTGAGATATACTTTATATACAATAAAATTCACTATTTTAGGGACACGTTTAGATGAGTTTTGATTAGTGTGCATACTCATTTAACCGCTGGTGCAATCAAGATACAGAACACTCTTATCAGCTCCCAAGACGTCTCTGGTGCCCTTTTGCAGTTAATCCCCACTGCCACCTTTGAAGAAGCCCTGGTGGCACAGTGGTTAAAGCACTCAGCTGCGAATCTAATGGTCGGCAATTCAAACCTACTGTCTGCTCCATGGGAGAAAGATGTGGCAGCCTGCTTTCGTGAAGATTACAGCCTAGCAAACCCTACGGAGCAGTTCTACTTTGTTCTACCGGGTCACTGTGAGTCGGAATCGACTTGACAGCAGTGGGTTTGGTTTTTTATCATCTTTCAACCTGAGCTGCTTTTTGTCACTTTTTCCCCTTTCTAGAATTTTATATAAAAGGAATCAAACATTATCGTTCTTTTATATCTGGCTTTTTTCACCCAGTATAATTATTTTCAGATCCATCCCATTGTTGTGTTTATCAACCCATTTGTTTTTATTGCTGAATCTAGTTCCGTTGTATGGATGGACCACAGTTTATTTATCCTGCTTTTCATGCTGATGTCAGTTTGGAAAGAAAAAGGAACTCTCACAATGCTGGCTGTTTAGGAATAAGCCATGCTTCTCCATTTTCTTACTCAGGTCTTCTTTTTATGTCTGTTGTCAAGCTTTATAGTTTTCTATTTGTGGTCCCTGCTCTTTTCTTGTTGAGTGTTTTTCTAAGAACTTAATAGCTTGCTGTTACCAGAATGGAATCTTTTCTCCTTGACATTAATTAGCTCAGTGGTTGTTGCCAATATAATGGAAAGCTATTGATTGTTCTGTATATCCATCTTATATGGGGCCATCTTTTGGAACTCTCACTAGTTCTACTAATTCCTCAGTTAAGTCCCTTGGATTTTCTATGTCCACAGTTCTATCATCTGCAAATAATGATAATGTTATCTCCTTTTCTAAGAATACTTGCTCCTTTTTCTGATTTTAGTGATCCTTGGGTGTTTCAGGAAAGGGAGAGGAAAATAGGAAGGAGATGGTCTGGGTGTGGGTGGGAAGGAGAGACAGAGAAGGGGTAAAATGAAGCCGGCAAGAATGAATTAAGTGGACATCTTAGAACTTAGCTGAGTTGTGAGCTGAGGGGTGAAGTTGGAAAAGTTCCTGCAGGAGCCCATTTCCCATGTCTGGAAACTGGATCTGTCCCCCTCTTTGGTCTCTGCTTCGAACACCAGAGGACATTTAAGGGAAGAGGAGGGGGAGAGGTGAGGTGTGAAGGAGCAGGTCACTGCTCTCCTCAGTCCAGGGATGGAAAGGGGAGATTCGATAGGAAATGTTTGAAGGAAGACACTGGAAGAAACTAAAATTGCTCCTTTTTGTATAGATTGTTCAACAAACCATTTCCATTGAAAATGGCAGCTGGATTTCTATTATTCCTATTTTAGGAAGTGGTGCAATCTTAAGAGGAGACTGGAGAAGGCATTGTCATTTGGGCTGGAAACCCATCTATATAGTCTGTGTATAAACATCCCTTTCTGAATCAGACTTGGACCTTGCCTTTCACGGACATCACCAGGTAAATAAAATGTCCTCAAAGTCTCGCTTGCATGTGTGTAGGAAGGGACAGGTGTGAAAATGGGGGCTGTGCCTGCAGTTACCCAGTATTGCCACTAGATAGCACTTCTGCTTCAATGAGGCAAAATGCAAACTAAGCAATGGTGCTTTACCAGAAAACCTGTTGTGGTTGAGTAGATTTCAACTCATAGTGACCCTGTAGGACAGAGTAGAACTGCCCCACAGGGTTTCCAAGGCTGTAAATATTTACAGAAGTAGATTGTCACATCTTTCTCTCACAGAGGAGCTGGTGGGTTCCAAACACTGATGTTTCAGTTAACAGTTAACACTAGGGCTCCGTAATGGTGCTTGAGGTGCTTTCAAGATAAGGAAGCTGCTGATGGAAAGAATTTTGAATGCTAGAAACTGAAATACAGGTGTTCATCAGGCAGTATGGAATGGGTATGACTGGCAAAATGCCTGCATTTCATATGAAAAATTTCTACTGCTAAAAACGAAAATTAAAAAATAGAGTTATGCTCTGTGATACTTATTGTTAGATAAGGAAGCTGCTCTTGATACTTTATTAACTAGCTTGCAGTTTGACTTAAAGGCACATAACTGAAAACTTAAGTGGCCTTTACCAAAAAACCAAACCAAACCTTTTGCCGTAGAATGGATACTGACTCATAGTGACCCTATAGGACAGAGCAGAACTGCCCCATAGGTTTCCAAGGAGCAGCTGGTGGATTTGAACCACCCAGTTTTTGGTTAGCAAACCAGCTCTTAACCACTGCACCAGTGGGGCTCCAAATGACTTTTTACATGTGAAAATAATAGATAATAGTAATATTTTCTTTACATGGTGGTGCATGGTACAGTGACTGGCACATAAAAAATGCTTAATAAACATCGGCTGTTGTTATTGCTGTACCTGAATGAGGGTTCTTGACTTGTCCTATTAGCCAATCGAAATGAGACGACGCCACACCACCAGTTGCAAGGGAAACAGGAAGTTGCAATTTATTGTTTTAGCAAACAAGGAGCAATGTGGGGCCTAGCAGCCAAAAGACCATGCATTCCCTGCCCCAGGGGCTCTTGGAGCATTTATGTCCTCCGGTCCCCAAGGAGCAGGGATTGAAGCCCAAAATCCGACACACCTATCTCTCCTATGCCCATATTTGGAGATCCAGGTGCTGAGTCATGTTGCAAAGGAAGGGACCCTTCGCTTTTCAGATGGGCTTGGGTGCAGATATGTGCTGGAGAACATCTTCTCCTGTGAAGTTCAGGCCGAGTCAAGTCAGGGCCACAGCTCTTTAAGTCCTGTGCTTGTACCAAGATCTTGGTTTCTGCATGTACGGGATTCCAGCATCAAATTCAAACCTCAGTTAGGGCTGTGGCACGGTGGGTGTGGTCAGGCTGAGCCGCAGTTAGAAACCACAGCTTGGCGGGCTTCCAGGGGGGAAACTGCGGCACAGCCGGGGAAGCCTCAGTGGCGGCTTCATTGCCAAGGAACCCTGGTGGTGAAGTAGTTAACCACTCAACTAATCATGGGAGAAAGATATGGCAGTCTGCTTCTGTAAACATTCATAGCCTTGGAAACTCTTATGGGGCAGTTCTACTCCGTCCAATAGGGTCAATATGAGTTGGAATCGACTTAATGGCAACAGATTTTTTTTTTTTGGGTTGTTATTGCCAGGAACACAAGGAGACAAGGATGGAAAACAAGGCAAAGTTAGTAGCCAAGTGGTTTGGAAGCAGGATGTAGTGCATTGAATTGTGTTCCTTGAAAAGATATGTTCAGGTCCTAACCCCAAGGACCTGTGACTGTGACCCCATTGTGAAATAAGGTCTTCACAGATGTAATCAAGGTGAGGTGGTATCTTTATAAAGAGAAGATTTGGACACAGAAACCAGACACATACAGGGAAGAGGGCCATGTGAAGACAGAGGCAAAGATTAAAGAAATGCAGCTACAAGCCAAGGAAAGCCAAGGTTTGCTAGGAGCCACTAGAAGCTGGAGAGAGACATGGAATGGATTCTCTCTCAGAGCCTCCAAAAGAAACCAGTCCTATTGACAACTTAATTTTGAACTTCTGGCCTTCAAAACTGTGAGAGAATAAATTCCTGTTGTTATTTATTTATTTATTTATTTTTAAATTCCTGTTGTTTTAAGCTACCAAGTTTATGGTCATTTCTTATAGCAGCAATAGGAAGCTAATACACAGTGTGATCAGAGATGAAGAGAAAAATCCTCTAACAGGATCAGAGATGAAGGGGGCAGTAGTTCAGAATTAAAGCTGTGAATGACGTACACCAGCACTGTCCTTTTTAAGTGATACCCGGTAAGTGAAGACCTGATGTGGCAGGTAAAAGGTGGACAGGGCCTTCCTGCATATCCATAAGGCACAAATAGAGATCCTCACACTGTTCTGAGAAGTCATACTGGGGGACAGAAGAGGATGCCATTTTTCTACTCACTCCATATTTTGTGTTTTCCCTTCTCTCCCAAAATCCTGTTAGATTTGCTCTTTGTGATTTGTCATAGTTTCCTGCTGCAACACAAATACCGCAAGTGGGTGGCTCTAAAGAACAGAAATGTATTTTCTCACAGTTCTAGAGGCTAAAAATCCAAATCAGGGTGTCAGCCATATCAGTTCCTTCCTTGTCAATAGCCCTGAGTGTGCTTTTGTTCTTGGTGATCTTCACATGGCACCTGTCTTCTCCAGTATGTGCGTGTGTCTGCATCTATCTGTTCTTTTTATAACTCAAATGTGACTAGGTTTCAAAAAAAAAACCCCACTGCCGTCCAGTCAATTCCTACTCATAGCAACACTATAGAACAGAGTAGAGCTGCCCCATAGAGTTTCCAAGGAGCGCCTAGTGGATTCGAACTGCCAGCGTTTTGGTTAGCAGCTATAGCTCTTAACCACTATGCCACCAGGATTTCCAAATAGGTTTAGGACACACCTTATTCTGATAGGGCATTGTTAACATAGCAAAGAAACCCTATTTCCGTACAGGATAGCATCCACAGGTATAGGGATTAGGATTCCAGTACATATTTTTGGGGTGACACAATTCAGTTCATCACAAGATTGGATAGCCTCTCTCAGCACCCACACATGGAGGGCTGAACTAATTGGTAATGCAGTCTCTCCAAGAGTTCTCACTTTATTAGAAGTTGAGAAATAAGGAGAACATTACAAAGGTTGCTGGACAGCAGGAGTAGAAAAGTAGCATTTATCGTGGAAAAGGCCAACCCTGTTCGTTTTAAAGAATGGGATTGTAAAGACAATTCTTCCTAATGAGAAAGCTTTTAATCATTAAAAAGGAACCAATGACCTCATCTCCTACTACTCTGCCGGCACGAGCTCTTCTTCAGCCTTGCTGGCTGTGTTAGGCGGAATAATGGCCCCCGAAGATGTCCACACCCTAATTCCCTGAATCTGTGACCTTACGTGACAAAAGGGACTTCAGAGATGTGATTAAATTAAGGGTTTTGAGATGAGGAGATCATGCTGGATTATTGAGGTGTATAGGATGTAGCCCTCAAGTGTCCTTCCAAAAGAGAGACAAGAGGGTTAGAGTCAGGAAAGGAGATGTGACAATACAAGTAGATGTAAGAGAGAGAGAGGCATAGATGTCAAGATGCTACACTGCTGGCTTTGAAGTCAGAAGAAGAGGACATGAGTCAAAGAATGCAGGCGGCCTGTAGAATCTGGAAAAGGCAAAGAAACAGATTCTCCCCTCGAGCCCCCAGAAGGAACCAGCCTGCTGACACCTTGGTTTTAGTCTTGTGACACCCATTTTGGCCTTCTGACCTCCAGAACTGGAAGAGAATAAATTTATGTTGTTTTAGGCCAGGAAGTTTGGGTAATTTGTTACAGTAGCAATAGGAAACTAACCTACTTGTCTCCTTACTGTTTCTCAAACACACCAGGCTCCATTCTGCCCCAGGGCCTTTGTCCTTGCCGCTGTTGCTGCCCTGAATGCTCTTCCCCCAGTTATCCACACGGCTTTCCCCCAACCTTGGGATCCCTGCTCAAACGTCATCGCCTTCTTAAGGAAGCTGTTCCTGCCTACTTTATTTAAAATTGCCACTCCTCCCCTGCACTCCCTGAGCAGCTCTCCTGGTTCATTTTTCTCCATAGCACTTACCACCATCGGGTGTGGTTCACATTTCATTTGTTTATTTTCTGTCTTCCTTCTAGTGCGTGAGCTCCACGAGGCAAGGATTTTTGTACAGTCTATACGCTTTTTTTTATTTAAAAAAAATTTTTATTTTTTATACGCTGCTGTAATTTCAACGCCTAAAATACAGTTGATGTTGCGTCAGTTCTGACTCCTGGCAACCCCATGTGTGCCAGAATAAAACGATTTTCAGTAGCTGATTTGTCTAAAGTAGGCCATCAGGACTTTGTTCCGAGGTGTCTCTGGGTGGACTCAAACCTCCAACCTTTCAGTTAGCAGCCAAGTGTGTCAGTGGGCATAGGAGGAGGTTTAAAAAAAAATAAATAGATTGGCAGGAAGGGTAGCAAGTCAATTTTTTAAAAAGTGTTGTTATTACACACAAGCCTAAAATAAACCCAAATGAAAGACATGGGACCTATTTAATCATATTCCCAGGATTAGGTATTTGCCTTATTGGAGCTCAGCCAAAGTACGAGACATAGTTTTTAATAAGTCTATGCTTTTCATCAATTTTGGGTGTTTGACATTCATCTAGTCTCCTTCTTGTCTGTGTTTTCTGGTCAGACGTCAATTATTAGTATGTTAAAGGTCGAGAGAGAGGGGACTGGGCCACTGTATGGGTTCGATGACATTATTTTCTGGTTGTCCTTGGGGGACAGTGGTTGTGAGTCAGCTGCCTGACGTGTCTTTTATTATAAATGGATTGGGGATTATCAAGCACTCCTGAAATCATTGGGGTGAAGGATTAGAGGTATGTGTTACAATTTATGGGTGGCATAGTGGTTAAGAGTTTGGCTGCTAACCAAAAGGCTGGCAGTTCAAATCCACCAGCTGCTTCTTGGAAAGTTGGAGTCCATTCAATGGCAATGTGTTTTTTTTTTTTTGTTTCAGTTTATAACATTTTTGAAGAAACACAATTAACTGTCATGCCTGAATATCATAGAAAAATTGTCTAGAATCAAATGGCAGGAAGGCCAACTGCCATTTAATTGAGTTTTGAAAATTTATCTCTCCTTGTTAGAAGCTTTGTCTAAGGTCAAAGAAGGAAAAAAAAAAAGTGTAGGTAGGAAATCATTCATTTACAATGTGCAAGCAACTTTTGGAAAGTAATGATGTCAGAATGAAAGGTCTAGTAATCAGTTAAAATTGTCACGGCATTTAATATCCAGAAAAATGTATTTTAATTTGTGAGTTCTGTTGGTTTAAATATACTTAATGTATTCACTGGGAATTTTTATATCATACAGTCACAACAGTGGTTTTTAGTCTGGGGCAATTTTGCCACCCAGGGAACACTTGGCAATGTCTGGAGACATTTTTGATGGTCATAAGTGGAGGAAGGCAGTGTGTTAGTGCGTGGAGCATCCAGTGGGTGGAGGCCAGGATGTTGCTAAACATCCTGCAATGCATAGGACAATGCCCTCCACAACAAAGTATGATTCGGCCCCAAATCTCAGCAGTGCTGAGGATGAGAAACTCTTGGGTTACAATGATGTTTCATATTTATAAACTGGCTTTAGGTTTATTTACTTTACATTTTAAAAATTGAGATATTCACATACCATACAGTTTACCCTTCAAAAGCGTACAACTTAGTGGTTTGTAGTATAGTCAACAAAGTTACGCAGCCATCTAACTCCAGAACATTTCCATCACCCCAAAAAGAAACGCCATACCGCACTCCTCATTCTCCTCTACTCCCAGCCTCTGGCAACTAGTAATCTACTGCCTGTCTCTACGGATTTGCCTAGACATTTATATAAGTGGAATCACATGTTATTTGTCCTTTTGTTTCTGGCTTCTTTCACTGAGCGTGGTGTTTTTGAGGTTCATCCATGTTGTAGCATGATCAGTAGTTTGTTCTTTTTATGGCTGAGTAGTATGGACCGACCACATTTTATTCATCCGTTAATTCATTGGTGGACATTTGGACTGTTTTCACTTTTTGGCTATTACGAATCGTGGTGCTAAAAACATTACGTACAAGTTTTTGTGTGGACATATGTTTTCTTTCCCTTGGGTAACTCTATGTTTAACTTTTTGAGAATCTGTCAAACTACACCATTTTAGATTTCTACCAGCAGTACGCGCACTTCCAATTTCTCCACATGCTTGCCTGCATTTGTTATTGTCTGTCTTTTTTGTTACAGCCATCATAGGTAGTATGAAAAGAGCCATGGTGGCACAGTGGTTAAGCACTCAGCTACTAACTGAAAAGTCAGCAGTTCCAACGCACTAGCTGCTGACGATCTGTTCCTTTAAAGATTACAGCCTAGGAAACTCTATGGGGCATTTCTACCTATGAGTTGGAATTGATTTAATGGCACAGACAACAACAATAAAAACAGTTAGTGTGAAGTGGTATCTCATCATGGTTTTATATGCATTTCCCTAATGACTAATGTTGAGCATATTTTCATGCGCTTAAAAAAAAAAAAACCAAACCCAGTGCTGTCGAGTTGATTCCGACCCTATAGCACAGGGTAGAACTGCCCCATAGAGTTTCCAAGGAGTGCCTGGTAGATTTGAACTACCAACCTTTTGGTTAGCAGCCGTAGCACTTAACCAGTACACCACCAGGCATGTGCTTATTGGCTGTTTAAGGAGCCTTGGTGGCGCCGTGGAAACCCTGGTGGTGTTGTGGCTGATTGCTACAGCTGCTAATCAAAAGGTCAGCAGTTTCAATCCACCAGATGCTCCTTGGAAACTATGGGGCAGTTGTGCTCTGTCTTATCGATTCGCTGTGAGTCGGAATTGACTCGATGGCAACAGTTTTGGTTTTTGCTTTTGGTGACGCAGTGGTTATGTGCTTAGCACTAAATGAAAGATCAGCGGTTCGAACCCACAAGCTGCTCTGCAGGAGAAAGATGGCGGCAATTTGCTTCCATAAAGATTACAGCCTTAGCACAGAACAGCTAGATGGTGTCTGATTACCACCACTGACTGCTCTGGCAGGGATCACAATAGAGGATCCTGGACACAGTGGGAGAAAAATATAGAAAAAAAATTCAAATTCACACACACACGCACACGCACACAAAAGACCAGGCTTGCTAGTCTGACAGAGACCGGAGAAACCCCCAAAGTATGGCCCCCAATAGGCTTTTAACTCAGTAATGAAGTCACAACTGAGGTTTACTTTTCAGCTATAATTAGACAGGTCTGGAGGGCCAATGGAAACCCTGGTGGCATAGTGGTTAAGTGCTACGGCTGCTAACCAAAAGGTTGGCAGTTCGAATCCATCAGGTGCTCCTTGGAAACTCTATGGGGCAGTTCTACTCTGTCCTATAGGGTTGCTATGTGTCGGAATTGACTCGATGGCAACGGGTTTTTATAGAGCCCACAATAACACGCATAAGGGATGTGCTTCATAGTTCCATCATGTATATGAGACTAATGGGGACACCATCCCAAAAGCAAACATGAGAAGGCAGGAAGGGTCAGGAAAACTAGATGAATGGAAACAGGGAGCCTGGGGTGGAGAAGGGGAGAGTGTTGACACATTGTGGGGTTGGAACCAATGTCACAAAACAATTTATGTATTAATTGTTTAATGAGAAACTATTTTGCTCTGTAAACTGTCACCTAACACACACACACATACACAAACACACACACAAAGATTACAGCCTTGGAAGCCATATGAGGCAGTTCTACTTTGGCCTATAGGGTCACTGCGGGTCGGAATCAACTCCACAGCAATGGGTATGGGTTTATGTATTCGCCATTTGCACATAATATTTTCTTTGGAGAAATGTCTGTTCATTCTTTGCCTATTTTTCAATTGGGTTCTTTGTCTTTGTTGAATTCTAATAGTTCTTTATATATCCTGGATACGAGTCCCTTATCAGACATATGATTTACAAAGATTTTCTCCCAGTCTGTGGATTGTTGACTTTAGATTTTACAAAGCATATTCACATCTCTTAGCTCTTAAATCTCATAACTGGGCGTGCAGTTAGGCTGGGAGAGCTTAAATGATGCATGTAGAATTGGAAGTTAGCTTATTCATGAATTCGTAAACTTTTGCTGAGGGCCTGCAAAGTTAATTATTGGCAGGCTAAAAAGAAGTGGGAACAAATGTCTACAATTTGATTTCCATTTGAGTTTAAAGTCTCTACTTAATAGGACTTGTAGGTGTATGGATATTATCCTGTCACTGACAGTATTATATTTCAGGACAGATTTTGAAATGTTCTTTTTTAAATTTTTCTAAATTTCATTAATTTTGTCGTTGTTGTTGGGAACATACACAGCAAAGCAGACACCAATTCACGAACAATTTAGTGACATTGATTACATTCTTCAAGTTGTGCAACCATTCTCACCCTCCTTTCCTGAGTTGTTCCTTCCTCCTTAACATAAACTTACTGCCCCCTAAGGTTCTTATCTCATCTTCCCAGTTGAGTTGCTGTTGTCAATTTGATCCCACATAGATAGCTCCTAAAAGGGTGTAATGCTCAAGGCAGGTCTTAATGCTCAAGGCAGGTCTTTTCTACGAGTTAAGCTAAACTATTGTTTGGTTTTATGGCTTCAGGGGTATTTTCGGTGTAAGGTTTAAAGATTATCTCAGGGCGGTATTTTCAGATATTCATCCACCCTCCATGGCTCCAGAAAGTCTACAGTCTATGAGAATCTGAAATCCTATTCTGCGTTTTCCCCCTTTGGTCAGGATTCTTCTGTGGAATATTTGACCAAAATGTTCAGTAATGGTAGTTGAGCACCACTCAGTTCTGGTCTCATGGCAAGGAAGGCAGTTGTTTATGGCGGCAATTAGCCACACATTTCATATCCTCTTTCTGCTCCTGACTCTTCTTTTTCGTCTGTTGCTGCAGGTTGAATAAAGATGAATTGTTTTGCCTTGGATGGCTGCTTGTAAGCTTTTAAGACACCAGGCACCACACAATGAATTAGGAGGTAGAACAGAAGCACTAAACGTGGTATTAGGCCAGTTAACTGGGATGGCCCATGAAACCATGACCCTAAGCCTCCAAACCAAGGAGCAAAATCCCCTGAGGTGTTTGTGTACATAAGCAGCTTTAGCAGCTACTCTTTTATTTTTATCATTGTTGTAAATATATCTATCACACAATTTTTACCAATTTATCTTTTAAACAGGTGTACAACTTCTTGACATCAGTTACAATAATCCGCTGTGCAAATCTACTCTTAATCAATGCAATTTTCCCATCACTGTTAACCTCCATTTTCCCCCTCCCTTCTGCCCCTGGTAGCTACTAATAAACTGTGGTCTCTACACAGTTGCCTTTTCTTGTCTTTCTATGTAAGTGAGATCATACAATGTTTGTCCTTTTGTGATTGGCGTATTTTGTTCAGCATGTCTTCAAGTTCTATACTGTAGCTTGTATCAAGATTTCGTTTCTCCTACTGGCTGAGTAGTAGTCCGTTGTATGTATATACCACATTTTGTTCGTTCATCTGTTGATGGGCATTTAGGTTTCCACCTTTTGGCTATAGTGAATAGTGCTCCAATGAACACTGGTATACAAGTTTATTTTTGAGACTCTGCTTTCAAGTCTTTTGGGTATACACCTAGGAGTGGAATTGCTGGGTCATATGGTAGTTCTAGTTTTAGTTTTTTGAAGAACCACCACGCTGTTTCCACAATAGCTGTACCATTTTGCATTCCCACCAGCAATGGGTAGGGGTTCCAGTTTTTCCACATCCTTGCCAACATTTGTTATTCTCTTTTTAACTCAGTCATCCTGGAGCCCTGGCGGTTCAGTTGTTAAGAACTCGGCTGCTAACCAAAAGGTCAGCAATTCGAATTTATCAGCCACTCCTTGGAAACCCTGTGGGGCAGTTCTACTCTGTCCTATAGGGTTGCTATGAATCAGAATCAACTCAACCACACATAACAACAACAACAACAACAAAATAATAATAATAAAAAAAACCAAACCCAGTGCTGTCGAGTTGATTCCGACCCTATAGGACAGGGTAGAACTGCCCCCATAGAGTTTCCAAGGAGCACCTGGCGGATTTGAACTGCCAACCCTTTGGTTAGCAGCCGTAGCACTTAACCACTACACCACCAGGTTTTCCACAACAACAACAGTGAGAATGAAGGGGTATCTCATTGTGGTTTTCATTTGTATCTCTCTGATGGCTAATGATGCTGAGCATCTTTTTATGTATCTGGTGGCCATTTGAACGTCCTCTTTAGCGAAATGGCTTTTCAAGTCCTAAGTCCTTTGCCCATTTTATGATTGGGTTGTCTTTTTGTTGTTAGGTTGTTGAAGTTTTATATGTATTTTGGTTATTAGATTTTCATCAGGTATATGGTTTCCAATGATATTCTCCTAGTCAGTAGCTTGTCGTTCCACTTTTTTGGTAAAGTCTTTTGATGAACAAAAGTTTTTAATTTTTATGAGACCCCATTTATTTTGTTTATTGCTGTTTGTGCTTTTGTTATTATATTAGATAATCCATTGTTGAAAACTAGGCCTGACAGCATTGCCTCTGCTTATTCTTCTAAGAATTTTATGGTTTTAGTTTGCAATTTTAGGTCCTTAATCCATTTTGAATTTATTTTTGTATATGGTGTGCGGCATGGATCCTGTTTCATTTTTCTGCATGAGGAAATCTAATTTCCCCAGCACCATTTATTGAAGATACTCTTCTTCCCCCATCAAATGGACTCAGGATCCTTGTCAAAAATTAGTTGACCATAGATGTGTGGCTTTATTTCTGGACTCTCAATTCTATTCCATTGGTTTGTCTATTGTTATACCAGTACCAGGCTGTTCTGATTACTGTAGCTATATATAGTATATTTTAAAATAAGGAAATGTGAGTCCTTCTACTTTGTTCTTCTCTTTAAACACTTCTTTAGCTATTTGAGGTCTCTTGCCATTCCATATAAAATTGAGGATTGATTTTCCTAGTAAAGGAGGCTGTTGGAATTTTGATCAGGACTGTGTTGAATCTATAGATTTCTTTGGGTAGTATTGACACCTTAACAGTGATAAGTCTTCCAGTCCATGAACCTGGAACATCTTTCCATTTATTTAAGTGTTCTTTAATCTCTTTCAGCACTGTTTTATAGTTTTCGTTGTATAAGACCTTCTCATCCCTGGTTAGATTTATTTCTAGGTATTTTATTCTCTTAAAACCCAGATGCTATCATAAATGGAATTGTTTCTCCAATTTCTCTTCCAGATTTCTCACTGCTGGCATATAGAAACTCAACTGATTTTTGTTTGTTGACCTTGTACCCTGCAACTTGGCTAAATTTCTCTACTAGCTCTACAAGTTTTCTTGTGGACTCTTTGGGATTTTCTACATATTGGATCGTATCATACATGAATAGAGATACCTTTACTTCTTTTCCAATCTGGATATCTTTTATCACTTTTTCTTGTTTTATTGCTCTGACTAGGACTTCTAACACAATATTGAATAGATGTGGTGAGAGTGAGGAATGTTCTTTTTGACAATGAATACGTCAATCCTCTTCAATTCATTATTCCCGGCATAGGAGACCATATGATTGTCGGATTTAAAATGGCCAATACCAGTCCATTTCAGCTCACTAATGCTCAGGATGTTGATCTTCAAGCATTCCATTTTACTTTTGACAACTTATAATTTTCGTTGATTCATACTTTGTACATGCCACATTCTGATTACTAATGGGTGTTTGCAGCTGTTTCTTCTCATTTTGAGTCGTGTCACATTAACAAATGAAAGTCCAGAAAAACTTACTCCATCCATCTCATTAAGGCTGACTCTACTTTGAGGAGTCAGGTTTTCCTCTGTCATATTTTGAGTGTCTGCCAACTGAGGGGCTCATCTTCCAGCACTGTATCAGACAGTGTTCCACTGCTATCCGTAAGGTTTTCACTGGCCAGATTTTTTCAGAAGTAGATTGCTAGGTTCTTCTTCCTAGTCTGTCTTAGTCTGGAAGCTTTGCTGAAGGTGGTCCACCATGGTTGCCCTGCTGGTATCTGAAATACTGGTGGCATAGCTTCAAGCATCCCAGCAACACGCAAGCCACCACAGTACAACAAACTGACAGCCTTCAATATGGATTACACCTCAACATAAAGAAAATAAAAATCCACACAACTGGACCAATAAGCAACATCATGGTAAATGGAGAAAATATTGAAGTTGTCAAGGATTTCATTTTACCTGGATCCGTAATCAACGCCCACGGAAGCAGCAGTCATGAATTGAAATGACATTTTTGATTTATTTTCTTTATTCATTCTATTCTTTGCTTATACCCTTTCTTATTGCACAAACAATATGTGGAGGCCAGTAATTATCCTAATGGGAAATTAGGTTGGATTCAGGGCAGTGGAAAATGGTGCTGTTAACACTGAATTATAATTTAGGATGAACAAGTCTGAAGATTCTGGTAAAGCCTTCTATTTGTGATACCTGAAACTAAGAGGTTTAGCTAGACTAGAGAAATCAGTGGAAGCATTGACTAGATACACATTCACAGCTTTTCTGACATTCTTTATATCAAGCCAGAGCTGGTTTCAACAGTCTACAACCTACTTTGCATGTCCCCTCACTTTGCCACCTCCAAATTTTAGTTAGCCTCCTCACTGTATGTCATCAGGGGCATTTCTTAGTGGACCAGGCCAGCCTTTGCAATATGTCAGCAGCAGAGGCTGGGAGAATGTCCACTGCCTTCTGAGAAGCACGATTTATTTTTTTATTGTACTTTAGATGAAGGTTTACAGAACAAACTAGTTTCTCACCAAACAGTTAGTACACACATTGGTTAACAACCCTATGACATGTCAACAGTCTCCCTTCTCAACCCTTGGTTCCCTATTACTAGCTTTCCTATTCCCTCCTGCTTTCTAATCTCTGCCCCAGGGCTGGTGTGCCCCTTTAGACTTGTTTTGTTCTTTGGGCCTGTTCAGTCTTTGAAGGGTGAACCTCAGGAGTGACCTCGTTACTGAGCTGAAAGGGTGTCTGGGGGCCATACTCTCAGGGTTTCTCCAGTCTCTGTCAGGCCGGCAAGTCTGGTCTTTCTTTCTGAGTTAGAATTTTGTGCTATATTTTTCTACAGCTCTGTCTGGGGACTCTCTGTTGTGATCCCTGTCAGAGCAGTCAGCGGTGGTAGCTGGGCATCACCTAGTTGTACTGGACTCAGTCTGGTGGAGGCCGTGGTAGATGTGGTCCATTAGACCTTTGGACTAATCTTTCCCTCGCATCTTTAGTTTTTCTCATTCTTCCTTGCTCCGGAAGGGGTGAGACCAGTGGAGTATACTAGATGGCCTTATATAGGCTTTTAAGACCCCAGATGCTACTCACCAAAGTAGAATGTAGAACATATTGAGAAGTAGGTATTGTGTAGAGGAAAGGGTTTTGGAGTCAGAAAGTCCATGAGTTCCAAACCTAGTTCTACCACCTATAGCTGTATGACCCAGAATAAGTCATTTCACCTCTCTCAGCCTCAGTTTTCCCATCTGTAAAATGTGGATAATTTTTCTTCCCTCATATAGCTGTAGTACAAATTAAATGAGGTAAGATGCTTGATAATAAAAAAAGGGGAGTGGGGTGGGGCATGATAAATATATAGCTATCGTTATTATCTCAGGAACAAGAAAGAAGTTATATTTGGGAGAAAATTTGTCTTAAGCAAGTTGGTAGCTTTCGGTTTATGCTGATGATGTCATGTACGTGTGATAATACATCTCCAGTTCTATCCAGGGTAGGGATTAGAAAAGTGCAGAAAGTACCCTTCACCCCTGCTATTAAATTTTTTACATACATAAATAGAATATGTAATTTAATAATTATAAAACAAACATCCATATTATCACCACTCAGGTTAAGAAATAGAATATAGCAGCACACTGAAGGGCCTCCACCCAACCCCAAGTAAGCACTATCCTAATGTTTGCTTTCTCTATGGTTATACCACCTGTATGTGCATCTCCAAACAGCATCATTTTGCTTTGTTTGCTTTTGAAATTCATGTTCACAGAATTATACTTTATTCTATTGTATTACTTCCTTCACTCGGCATTGTTTTGAGACTCATTATGTCATTGTCTTTAACTGCAGTTCATTCCTTTTCATTGCTGAATGAATACACTGCGCCTTAACAATTTATCCTTTCTACTGCTGATGGACATTTGGGCTGCTTCCAGTTTCGTGCCATTTTGTTGTGCAATACTATTTGTACAGCTGTGTACATGTCTCCTGGTGTACACAGTTAGGAGTTTCTCTAGGGTATTTACCCAGGAGTGAGTCACAGAATGTGCATATCTTCAACTTTAGCAAATACAGGTAGTCCCCGACTTAAGATGTACTCGAGTTATGGCAAACCTCATTTACCACCATGTTTTTTGTACATATAAAAAAAAAATTTTTTTTTTAATCTTTAGTTGTATGGACTACACACAATGTTGCAGCACAAAATTTGCTGTTTTCATCCTCAGATGTTCACTAGAAGATGTTCAGTGTTATGGTTTACAGTGAAAGGATTAACTATAGTTTTTTCTGAACTAAGGGGCTACAGTTGCTTGAAAACACGACTCTAAACACTGATTATTTTGCTAAAGTTGGTAGGCAGTTTCGGGAAGGAGAGATGTTACTGCAAGATATATGGAGATGAGAAGAAAAGGATCATTTTCTGACTAGAAATGCTATCCTCATTTCCAAGGATAATCGAGATGATCCAGAACCTTCCACTAATGGAATTATTACTGCAATGGACAAAATGTCAATGTTGTCCAACTCTTCTTCATTATGTGGGAATAAACCTTTATGATTTGTGTATTTTTTTTGTGTATGTATTAAAACATATCTGTAAATTTCCATGTAATGTTTCCAACCCCCAAAGACAAATGAAGACCAGATTTAGAAAGATACTGACAATAAAAGGCAGTAATAATGAAAAAAAAAAATGAGGTATTCGACTTACATTAGAACCTACTTACCAGAGAGTGAACAGAACCCTTTCTTAAGTGGGGTCTACCTGCAGTGCCAAACTCTTTTTCGGAGAGATTGTACCAATTTACACTCCCACCGGACCTTCTCTCTCTCTCTCTCTTTTTTTTTTTTTTTTGCCATTCTGAATGTGTATTACTCTATCTCCTTGTGGTTTTCACTTTCATATTTCCTGATTACTAACCGAGCTGGCAAAGAATATTGAATATACTGTGGGCTGCCAAAAGAACGAACAAATCTGTCTTGGAAGAAGTATAGCCAGAATGCTCCTTAGAAACAAGAATGGTGAGACTTTGTCTCATGCACTGTGGACATGTTACCAGGAGGGACCAATCCCCGGAGAAGAACATCATGCTAGGTAAAGTAGAGGGTCAGCGGAAACGAGGAAGACCCTCAACGAGGTGGACTGACACAGTGGTTGCAATGACGGGCTGAAGGATAACAACGATCTTGAGAATGGAGCAGGACTGTGTTTCTTTCTGTTGTACATGGGATCGCTATGAGTCGGAACCGATTCCACAGCACCCAACAGTAACAATGAAGTTGAGCACCTTTTCATACGTTTTACTGTCCGTTTGAATTTCCTTTTTAGCAAAATGCTTGCTTAAATCTCTTGCCTTCATTTCTTTAGACAAATGCCTTTTCAGATGGTCTCAGTGACATTTACCATATCGCTGAAGGACAATCAGTCCGGAGATGCAATGACCGAGGCAGGTTGAAGTTCAGGTTTAAACCATTTGCTGCCCCAGCTGTAGCAGAGAACCACTTGTTTTCCGAAAGTAACAAGTTTGCGGGAGAATACCAGGCAGAGGGTCCTGGTTGCTTTCCTTCTCGCAGGTGACCGTGAAAGCAGGGGCTGGTCCCCAGCAACTTCCCCAGGGATCCGACAGACGTAAACAGACGCCTAAGCAAACCGCATCCTGCTCAACCGCCGATTTCAAACTCCCAGGCCAGCCCTGCCGGGTTTGGCGTTCCCCTTTTTCCATTGGTCACGAATCAAAGGAAGAACAATGTGGTTGGCTCTCCCTTTCGCTTCCTCCTGTACCTTTAAGAACTTGGGCGGGACCTGACTGAGACGCAGCTGTCCATCATAGGGACGGCACTCTGATTGGTCCATACACCGTGGACCCCGCCCGCGCAGTTCCAAGATTCAAACGCGGCGGCGGGCGACGCAGGGCGCGGACCTCCTGGGTCCGCTGAGCGTGAGTCTGCTTCCCGGTCCCACCTCACCCCACTTCGCGAGGCTGCCTCCCACCCACACCAACCTAGACCTCCTTCTCGCAGCGGGAAGGGCGGCATTCCTCTCCCAGGGCTGCCGGGGTCGTCCGGGAGGAGCTTCCCTGGCCGGGCGGGGCGCGTGCCCTTCCTCCCCAGGAGCCGAGGGGCCAGCCAGGTGGTGCCGGAAGTGGGTGGGGTCCTGCGTGTGTCTGCTCGGCTTTCTGTCAGCGTTACCTGCATACGGTGTAGTGGTGTCCACAGCTCCTTATCTGTGTGACTTGAGGGCAATTTCCTGAACTTTTCTGTGCTTCACTGTCTTCATACGCTCGGTAGTCACCCCATCACCTGTTCACCCCTCTTTCACCCTGCCCCGGCCCCTCTAGCCTCCCTGCAGTTGTTAGAGAAGGCCAGGTGCTGCTTCAGGACCATTGCCCTCGCTGTTGCCTCTGCCAGGGGTACCTTCCTTTCCCCAGTAGCGAGGCTTGCTACTCACCTTCTTCAGGTCTTTGTTCAAATGTTACCTTTTCGGTGAAGTCTACTCTGACAACACTGTTAAAAATTACGCTTCTCCCCTATCGCCTTTACCTTGCTCTTTTTTTTTTTTTTTTTAAACCTCATAGCAGTTATTACCTTCCAATATAGTATGTAATTTGCTTATTTCATTCATTCATCCATCCAATTTATTTATTAGTATGTACTAGGTGCCAGATTGTGTGTGGCATCCCTGCCCTTGTGGAGCTTACATACTGAGGGAGGCAGATGATAAGATAGTTAGTTGCTACAGTGAGTTAAAATCTTGTTGTTAACCTTCATCACCAGGCTGAGCTTGCTAAGCCCAGGTCAGTGTTCGATTTTCACTTCCCTATCCCTGATTTCTTGAGGGAGATTGGGGTTTCTTCAAGCCCTTCCTGCTCAAAACAGCAGGTGCCTTAGGGATTGTCAGTACACAACTGGCCTTTTCCAACCTCTCTTCAGCACCAGCGGGAAGATGTTGAAGTTCAAGTATGGAACGCGGAGTGCGCTGGATGCTGGTGCTGCCGAACCCATTGCCACCCGGGCCTCCAAGCTGAATCTTTTCTTCCAGGTAACCGGCTGCCCTGCCAGCTTTGCTCACTTGTCTTTGTGTCCTTAGCAGCTCTTTGTCACTTGCCTTTGCTTTTATTATAGGGTTGAGGCTAGTATTCTAGGAGAGAAAAAAATATTCTAGGAAAAATCCTATTTGATGGTTTATACAGAACCTGATTTATTTTTCATTCAAGGAAAGTTTACTTTTTAGATTAAAAAAAAAAAACCATTTTGATAAATGCACACAGCTGTATAACCCACATCTCTCTCAAGATGAACATTTCCTTCACCTGGCAAGTTTAATTTTAACTTTAAAACTTAAGGCCATGAGATTATTTCCAAGTAGACTTCTAATTCTTTTGTTTCACATAAAACTGGGAACTGTTGAAGTAGAACTCTGTTTAATGTATATGTCCTGACAAGTCAGAGGGTCAATATAGATAGTGGTGAAGATTTTGGTTTGAATCCTGGCCTCAGCAATTATTAGCTGTGTTAGTTTGGGAAGTCGTTTACCTTCTCTGAACCCACTTGCTATTCTTTAAAATAGAAGTTAAAGCACCTGTGTAATTCACAGGGCTGTTGTGAGGATTGAATGAGATGATCCATATAAAACACTGTGCTGTACTCTTGATAAGCCCATTTATAAGAGCTTGTTGTTGTATGCTGTTGAGTCAATTCTGACTAATAGCAACCCTGTAGGTAGCTATTGTTAATACTAAGTGTAGAAATAATATTAGTTATGAGTAATAATAAGTTTCTGTTCACTTAGTAGTAATGGTATTTAGTAAAGTATGTAGGATACCTGTATAATGATAAATAGTAATATGTTTTTGATAAAATATTTTTCAAGGTACTGACATTGGGGAATGTTCAAACAGATTAGAGTGGGAGCAAATCAAAGAGTTAAGGTTGTTCTGTGGGGATCACTTCCATCACCAGTTGAAGTCATGACATATTTTTCACAGTCTGTCTCTAATCTTAGCTACCTGAAACACCACTACCTTTTAGCCCCTTTATCATTTTACTCCCAAACTGCTCCAAGTTATTGGAAAACAATTGCTCGTTGCTATCATTTATTTTGTGCTTATAATGTGCGCAGTATGTAATAGCTATTTAAGGCTTCCAGTGTGCCAGGCACAGAGGCAAGCATGTTCCCCATCATCTGGGTTCAGTCTCTTGAGGTAGGGACTGTTCTCATTTACATTTTAAATAGGAGACTGAGGCATAGAGAGAGGCAAGGACTTGCCCAAGATCATGCAGCCTTACTCAGGTCAGCCAGTCTGATCCCAAAGCCTGGGTTGGTAACCACTGAACCACACTGCCAGCGTATGTCAGAGTTTATTAAGTGTATCTTCTATTCACATGCCAGTATAGCCACAATGATTGAGGATAAACCCACAATTCATCTCTTTTTCAGGTTCTCTGTATCCTTGCTGATCTTTCTAGATGTTCTGTCCATTGTTGAAAGGTATTTGATGTCCTACTGATACTACAGAACTGTCTGTATTTTCCTTCAGCTTTGTTAGACTTTGCTTTCTATATTTAGAGCCCCTAGTTAGATGTACCTGATCCAAGCCATGGTATTTTCAATTGACTCATATGCATGCAAAAGCTAGTCAATGAATAAGGAAGACTGGAGAAGAATTGATGCCTTTGCGTTATGGCCTTGGCAAAGAATATTGAATATACTACGGACTGCCAAAAGAACGAACAAATCTATCTTGGAAGAAGTACAGCCGGAATGCTCTTTAAAAGTAAGAATGGTGAGACTTCATCTAACATACTTTGGGCATGTTATCAGAGGGACCAGTCCTTGGAGAAGAACATCACGCATGGTAGAGGGTCACCGACAAAGAGGAAGACCCTCAAGGAGATGGAATGACACAGTGACTACAACAATGGGCTCAAGCAAAAAACGGTCATGAGGATGGCATAGGACCAGGCAGTGTTTCGTTGTTGTACATAGGGTTGCTATGAATTGGAACTGACTCAGCACCTAACAACAACAGTGTTAGATGCATGTATATTTATAATTGTTATATCCTCTTGATGAATTGACCCTTTATCATTACATAATGTCCTTCTTTGTCTCTTATAACAGATGTTGACTTAAAGTCTGTTTTCTCTGATATTAATTCTTGTCTCTTTAATGATGAGTTTCCTTCCCCTCCCAAGGCAAGCTGGTATTTAGAAGTGTGGTGTACACCTAGTGTTTGCCTTGTGTAAACAGCTACGGATACTGTTTCTGTCTCCATGCAATTACATGTTAATGAGGTTTGGATAGAGTATCCACTTTGTTTTCCATTCAGGGAAACAGTGCTTTTAGCCTGGGACTCAGTTTGTCTCGTTTCCTTCTAGTTTACAGTACTTTCCAATAAATTCTAGGCCAGTGGTTGGCAGACTGTCGGGTTTCCACAGCCAGCAAAATTTTACAAACCTGCTGGGCCAACATAGGTTTGCCAATTTTTTATTTTGCTAAGTATGGATGTAAAAAACAAAGAGGTAAAAAGAAAAACCTATTTGCATCTTTATTTCATTATTACTTTTTAAAAAAATTTATTTATTGTGCTTTAGGTGAAAGTTTACAAGGCAAGTCAGTCTGTCATACAAAAAGCCAAACACCCTGCCGGGTACTCCCAGCTGCTCTGCCCTTAATGAGACAGCACACTCCTCCTCTCCACCCTGTATTCCCTGTGTCCATTCAGCCAGCTCCTGTCCCCCTCTTCCTTCTCATCTTGCCAGCAGACAGGAGTTGCCCACATAGTCTCATGTGTCTACTTGAGCCGTGAAGTTCACTTCTCACCAGCATCATTGTGTATCTTATAGTCCAGGTCAGTCACTGTCTGTAGAGTTGGTTTCAGGAATGGTTCCAATCTTGGGCTATCAGAGGATCCAGATAGCATGACCATCAGGGTCCCTCTGGTCTCAATCAGACCATTAAGCCTGGTCTTTATGAGAATTTAAGATCTGCATCGCACTGTCCTCCTGCTCCATCAGGGATTCCCTGTTGTGTTCCCTGTCAGGGCAGTCATCGTTGGTAGCTGGGCACCATCTAGTTCTTTGGGTTTCAGGCTGGTGGAGTCTTTGATTTATGTGGCCCTTCCTGTGTCTTGGGCTCATATTTACCTTGTGTATTAGGTGTTCATTCTCCTTTGCTCCAGGTGTGTTAAGACCAATTTATGCATCTTAGATGGCTGCTTGTTAGTGTTTAAGATCCCAGACGCCTCTCACCAAAGTGGAATGCAGACCGTTTTCTTAATATATTTTGTTATACCAAATGACCCAGATGTCCCCTGAAACCGTGGTCCCCAGACCCCTGTCCCTGCTACTCTGGCCTTCGAAGCTTTTGGTTGTATTGGAGAAATTCTTTGCTTTTAGTTTAGTCCAGTTGTAGTACTATCCCTGTGTTTTGTGTTGCCCTTCCCTTCACCTAAAAAATTTTTTGTCTACTGTCTAGTTAGTGAATATCCCTCTCCCTCCCTCCCCACCCTTGTAACCATCAAAGAATATTTTCTTCTGTGTTTAAACTTTATCTGGAGTTCTTATAATAGTGGTCTTATACGATATTTGTCCTTTTGCAATTGACTTACTACAGATTCCGCCATTTTATGAAACGTTTCACAGATTCATCATTGTTTTTAATCATTGCGTAGTATTCTGTTGTGTGAATATGCCATAATTTATTTATCTATTCATCCATTGATGGGTACCTTGGTGGCTTCCAACCTTTTGCTATTGTAAACGGTGCTGCAGTGAACATGGGTGTGCATAGATATGTTCGTGTAAAGGCTCTTATTTCTCTAGGATGTATTCCAAGGAGTAGAATTGCTGGGTCATATGGTCGTTCTGTTGCTAGCCTTTTAAGGAAGCACTATCATTATTACTTCTTTATTTCATAAAGATAGGACATTTTAAGAAAACCAAGAGAGGGGGACACAGTCTCTGAATAGTGGACCATGCTTTCATTTGAGGACATTTGGCTTTATAAAAAAAGTCATGGGGTGCTCATTTTTTTCTCATTTCACTGCAGACTGTTGAATACTTTGTTAAGAATCAGTATATATTTGGGAACTGCTGCTCTTGTCTGTCTAAATTCATTGAAGAAGCAGCAGAAACAATCTTGTTATTTTTGAGTTAGTGGGAGAGCTGCGACTCAAGTGATAGATAAGGTGGCCTTGTGACCCAGTGCTTCCCAAACCTAGCTAAGGTCCGAATCTCTTGAGAAGCTTGTTAATAAAATATAATCTAAGCTACAACATGGAAAACTCTAATTTAATAGGTGGGACCAGAGAATTTTCTAGGTGATTCAAATGCAGGCTGTCTGTTACCCAGTGCAGCATAACAAACTACTACTAAGTTTAGCGGTTTAAAGCAACAGTGATTCAATTTTTTCTTAAGAACCTGTGGGTTAGCTGAACTCAACTGGGAGGTTCTTCTGCACCACCCTGTGGAAGTCAGCTGAGGTCATTCATGGGGCCACAATCAGCTGGGAGCTTAGCTGGGGCTAGGATATCTGGATGCTGACTGCTGGCCAAAGTGCTTCAGTGCTTCTCCACATGGCCTCTCTCCATGAGATCTTTCATCACTTGTTAGTCCAGTCCAGGAAGAGTTATACATTTTTTCTGTAAATAGTAAATACTCTAGGTTTCGTGGACCATATGGTGTCTGTTGCAGCTATTCAACTCTGCCATTGTAGCATCAAAGCAGCCATAGACAATATATGAATGAATGGGTGCGTCTGTGTTCCAATAAAACTTTATTTATAAAAACAGATGGTGGGCCAGAAATGGCTCATGGGCTGGCCATAGTTTGCTGAACTGTGGTGTAGCCCAAAGCAGAAGCTGCCAGACTTCTTAAGGGTTCCACCCAGAACTGCCACAATGTTACTTGTGTCACACTCTCTTGGTTGAAGTGAGTCACAAGGACATAGGTTCAAGGGAAGGGGAAATAGACTCTAGCTCTTGATGAGAGGGGTGGCATATGCATACAGGGATGGAGGAATTGTTGGTAGCCGTCTGTGCAGACAGACCTTTACACAATCCATGGCCTGGCTCATGAGAACCATTGCCTTAGGCCAGGAGTTGCAAATTCATGCCTTAGAGGGTCAGTCAGTAAGTATAAATGAATCCAGTGGACCAGGTAGAGGACTGAGAGTCAGGTTTATGGTGAACTGCAGAACACACTTGCCACCTAGAGGGGGCAGCGTTACTTGTTGTTAGGTGCCTTTGAGTAGAACTGCCCCATAACTATAATCCTTACAGGAGTGGATCTCTGGGTCTTTCTCCCATGGAGCCAATACTGCACAATCTTCCAGTTTTTCAAGAAAAGCCAGAAATCCCAATTTATATGTGAAATCTCCTGATTTTAAAATATTGGCAGATAATTCAAATTACAGGTAGTCCACAACTTACAATGGGGTTCTATTCCGACAATCGTTCAGAAGTCAGCTTTGACCTCTTTTTAAAGCTTTTGTTATTATCAGTATCTTCATAAATCTCATCTTTGAACATTTGAGAATGAGAACATCAACGAATTGCGTGTTGCAGCTTTGTATGTAGTACATATTACTAATAAGATGTATAAAAAACAAACAAAAAAACCAGATGGTCATAAGCAGTTTGCTGTAACTTGCTGTAACAAGTAGTCTGGGACTACTTGTATTTCGGAGCCCTAGTGGTGCGGTGGTTAAGAGCTATGGCTGCTAACCAGGAGGTTGGCAGTTTGAATCCACCAGCTGCTCCTTGGAAACCCTATAGGGCAGTTCTCTGTCCTATACAGTCGCTATGAGTTGGAATTGACTCGATGGCAATGAGTTTGTTTTGGTTTTGGTTACCTGTATTTCAGACACTACACACAGGTCAAACAAAACATGTCTGTGGGCAAGTTACAGTTTGTCGGTTTATAACTGTTGTTCTAGATCGTGAGTAAATGCAGCTTTATGATAAGCCTTATACTACAATGATTCAGTTTTCACTACTCTAGATAATTTGAATGAGTTAAAGGAACTGAAATTATACTGACAAACTTCTGGGCATGCCTGAAAGATATGACAATCGTTTCCTGTTGTCAAGACAGGAAAATATGTCATAAGCAGTGGAGTCCAGAGTGAATGTTCCTGTGCTCCTGAACTGTTAAGAATAAAGAGCCTTTTCTTATTAATTGGAGGTTGTGACGTTTTTCTTCCCAGATGCTTCCCATTTCTTCACGGTAATGGAATCATGCTAGTGATAACTTAATGACCATCAATTGAGGTTGCTTTAAAGATTAAAGCCACAGAATTGTGCTGTTAGCATGTGTCGTGAGCAGTTACTTGAGCTGGTGGCTTGTAATTTACTCTGCACGGATGTTATTGATCAAAGCTTTTCATTATTGACAGTGTCTCCATCTGCTGTTTTCTGTTTTTAGGGGAAACCTGCCTTTATGACTCAACAGCAGATGTCTCCTCTTTCCCGAGAAGGGATATTAGATGCCCTCTTTGTTCTCTTTGAAGAATGTAGTCAGCCTGCTCTGATGAAGATTAAGCACGTGAGCAACTTTGTCCGCAAGTGTAAGTTTGGGAAACTTTGTATTGAAAACTGCCGCTAGCAAAAACTGGAAGGATGCTGGAGGCAGGAAGATTTAGTAGTTGGTAGTAGTGGGTGAGAACTCTGCTCTAGAGTAAGACAAACCCAGGTGGAAGTCCAGGCTCCATCAGTTGTAGTTAGTTGGGAGACTGGATAAGTTGGGCCACTTCGTCGAAAGCAACAGAAACTTACCTCAAACTAAAACCCAGAAAACCAAACCCATCGAGTTGCTTCCGACTCGTAGTGATCCTACAGGACAGAGTAGAACTGCCCCACATGGTTTCCAAGGCTGTAAATCTTTATGGAAGCAGACTGCCACATCTTTCTCCTATGGAGTGGCTAGTGGGTTTGAACGAGCGCTTAACCATTGAACCATTAGGGCTCCTTACCTCAAACTAGCTTGGGCAAAAAAAGTGAATTTATTGGCTCATGAAACTGGGAAATCCATGAATGGATGAAGCTTCACACATGGCTGGTTTAGTGAATTAAATGATGTTGTCCCTTGGCCCTAATCCCTACCCTCACCCAGGGTGGACTTAGCCATTAGGC
Organism: Elephas maximus indicus; assembly: GCF_024166365.1. Taxonomy (NCBI): domain Eukaryota; kingdom Metazoa; phylum Chordata; class Mammalia; order Proboscidea; family Elephantidae; genus Elephas; species Elephas maximus. The sequence goes on along the minus strand of NC_064840.1, from coordinate 17,336,423 downwards.
ACAGTAGGCATAGTGCCTAGGGCCCAAGATATTTACTTTTAATGAGTTTAGCTTATTTTGATGAATTTATTTTAAACTAAGAAAAACGAATATAATAATGCATGGGTCGTATTCATCTTTTTGCCGATGTAGTTGTAAAATACAACTGTCGATATTGTTTTTTAATGGAAGGGGCCTAGAAAGGCAAAAGTACGCAGGGCATAAGGCGGCCTTGCTCTCACCCTGTTCTTGACTTTGCTTGACTTCCACAGGGTAAGATGCCCTAGCTTCATACTGTTTAATCTTTTCCCAGTGGTTTTCAACTGGGGGTGATTTTGTCCTACCGGGTCATTTGGCAATGTCTAGAGACATTTTTGATTGACACAACTTGGTGGGGTGGCGCTACTAGAATAGAGAGTGGAGGTGGGGGATGCTGAAAATCATTCTGCAATACACAGGACCAAACGAAAAACCAAAGCCGCAGCTGCTGAGTTGATTCTGACTCATAGGGACCCTATAGGATAGAGCAGGGATTCCAAGGAATGGCTGGTAGATTCGAACTGCCCTTTAGTTAGCAGCTGAACTCTTAACCGCTGCGCCAGCATGACTCCAACACACAGGACGGCCCCCTGCAATATAGAATTATCTGGCCCCAAATGGCAGTAATGTTGATGTCGAGAAACCTTCTCTTATACAACCTTGTTGTGTAACCAATCACTCTAAAATTTAGTGGCTCAAAACGACTCTCCTTCTGTGGGTTGCTTGGACTCAGCTGGTGGCTCCTGCTCCATGCTGTGCTGAGATTGCAGTCATCTGGGGCCCACCTGGGCTGGAATGTGCAAGATGGCTCACTCACAGGTCTGGTACCTTGGCTGTAAGGCTGGACTTGGTTGGGACTCCAGGACAACTTGGCCTCTCTTTCTCTCCATGAACCCTCAGTGCCTCTTGCTTTCCGCATGGCTTCTCTAGTGGTTTCTATGCCTCAAGGGTCAATAAACTGGGATACCTGTTTTATAAACAATGTTTTACTGGAGCCAGCTACTCTCATTTGTTTACATATTATCTATCGCTGTGTTTGAGCTACAGTGGTACTCTTGAGTGATGGCAACAGACATTGTATGACCTGCAAAGACTGAAATATTTGCCATCTGGCCCTTACAGAAAAAAGAAAAAGTCTGCTGACCCCTGATCTACATGGTTGGTCTCTTTAGCAGGCTAACTGGACTTCCTACATGACAGCTCAGGGTTTCCGAAGCCCCAAAGTGGAAGCTGCCAGGCTTTCTTAATGCTCGAGCTTAGAAGAGGCATAGGGTTTCTTTGGCTGGATTCTATTGTTTGAAGTGAGGCATAGGACCAGACCAGATTCCATGTGGGAGGGAATCATTTAAGGGTATGAGATCTGGGAGGCATGGGTCTGGAAGGCATGGGTCATTGGGCACTATCTTTGGAGTTTGCTTATCCCATCTACCACAACATTTTTTTTTTTTTCCAAAGGGTCAACAGTTCGAATCCACCAGGTGCTCCATGGAAACTCTGTGGGGCAGTTCTACTCTTTCCTATAGGGTTGCTGTCAGTCGGAATCGACTCAATGGCAGTGGGTTTTTTATACATATTTATGGACATGATGAATATATTTAGTCTTTGTTCTGTCATGTAATTTTTTTAAATAATTTTAAAAATTTTTGTTGTTGAGAATATACACAACAGAACATACACTAACATTTCTATGTGTACAGTTCAGTGAAATTGATTACATTCTTTGAATTGTGCAACCATTTTCACCTTCCTTTTCTGAGTTGTTCCTTGTCCATTAACATAAACCCACTGCCCCCTAAGTTTCCTGTCTAATCTTTCAAGTTGCCGTTGTCAATTTGAGTCTGTATAGACAGATCTTAAAAGAGCGCAATACTTAAGGCAGACATTCTTTACTAGTTAAGTTAAACTGTTTTTTGATTTTAAGAAGACTTTAGGATATATTTTTGGTTAAAGGTTTAAAGATTATCTCAGGGCAGTAGTTTTGGGGATTCATCCAGCCTCTATGGCTTGAGAAAGTCTGGATTCCACAAGAACTTGAAATTCTATTCTATACTTTACCTATTTTGATCAGGATTCTCCTATAGAATCTTTGATCAAAATGTTCAGTACTGTTAGCCAGGCAGCACCAGTTCTTCTGGTCTCATGGCAAAAGAGGGAGTTGTTCATGGAGGCAGTTAGCTGCACATTCCATTTCTTCTTCCTATTCCTGACTCCTCTTCCTCTGTTGCTCCAGGTAATAGAGACCAGTGGTTGTACCTTGGATGTCTACTGCCAGCACAAATTTTTCTCCCATTATCTATATTTAATCCCAACTCCGATTGGGTTTGCTTTGAGTCATTTGCCTATCCCTTGACCAGTCACTGGGCTGGGAGGTGAAGTATTGTGATTGGCTTTGTCTAGGTGCCCAGAGGACTCAGGGCACTGCGATTAATGGGACCTCATGAAATAGAGGATGTGAAGTGACCCAGAGGAGCTGGGGGTGCTGAGTAGATGTCATGAATTGTTTCCCCCCAAAATATGTGTCAACTTGGCTAGGCCATGATTCCCAGTATTGTGTGGTGGTTCTCCATTTTGTGATCTGATGCAATTATCCCCCGTTTTTTGATGTGTTATAAATCCTGACCTCTATATGTTAATGAGGCAGGATCAGTATGGGATGTGTCTTAAGTCACAACCCTATGAGAAGATGTGACTCAGGTCATAACCTTGCTTGAGTCACATCTTTTATCTTACAAAAGCTAAAAGGAGAGAGATGTGAGCAGAGGGAGGACAGGACTCACTATCACCAAGAAAGAAGAGCTGGAGCAGAGTGTCCTTTGGACCTGGGGTCTCTGCACTGAGGGCTTCCAAGAGGTGGGGAGATTTATGCCCATACTCGTGGAGATCTCCAAGGAACTTCGTGCCCACAGATATTGAAAGGAGACAAGGACCTTACCCCAAGGTGACAGAGAAAGCCCTCCCCTAGAGTTGGTGTCCTGAATTCAGATTTTTAGCCTCCTAAACTGTGGGAGTGCATTTCTGTTAAAGCCATCCACTTGTGATATTTCCGTTGTAGCAGCACTAGATAACGAAGACAGTAGACAAAGTCAGCTTATGTTCATTATGTGAACCTTATTAGTTCTCAGTTGCCTCATCTGTAAAATTCAGATACTCTACATCTACTGGTACATAATAGACCCTCAATAAATGTTACTCAGTAATGATAACCATAAGCCTCAACACCGTGTGAGGATTGAATGACTTAATGCCCAGACCAGGCATGTTACCTAGCACAGAGCAGACCCTCAATAAATGTTACCCAAAAAATGACAACTGTAAACCTCAACAACGTTTAATGCATTGTTAATTATCTTTAACTTTAAAATGTACTTGATGTATTTGACCATATTTTTTTGAGCATGTTCCCATTCTAGTTTCTCAAATATTTAAATTCTCCAGTGGGTGGATGAAAGGGAAAGAGAAATCATATGTTTACTGAACCATCCACAGGCACTTTCTTTAGTCTTGAACCTATCTTTTATTTACTTAAAAGCAGCACATATTCTGGAATCATTCAGTAACGAGGAGGCTAGGTGTAGTGGAACGCAGACTTTTTCACAGAACTGTCTTCCAGAGAACTGTTTCATGCTTTTAAAGTGGCTGCCCAGGGAGTATGGTTGAGAGGCTGATTGAAAAAGGGTGACTACATTAGTTTTTTTCATTTTTGAGTTTCTGTTTGTTAACATAAGCATTGTTTTTCCATATGAAGGAGGGTTCGACAGCTGCTACTACCCAAGTTTCTTGAGTTTCCCCATTGTGATGGAGATTTCCTTTGGGGCTGTTGGAGGAAATGGGACAGCATCTAGCCCCCAAGCGGTGCTTTGGGCAGAATTGCCCTGAAGTTCGAGCTGTGAGATGGAAGGAGACTAGCATATGGGAACGAGGGAAAGGGTTTTTGTCTTTCTTACGTTCTTATATCCCCATTGCCTAAAACAGTATCAGATGGATAGTGGCTCAAACTATTAATATGCCCGACTGCTAACAAAAAGGATGGAGGTTCAGGTCTACCCAGAGGCACCTTGGAAGAAAGGGCTGGTAATCTACTTCTAAAAAAAATCAACCATTTAAAACCCTATGGAGCACAGTTCTACTCTGACACACATGGGGTCGCCCTGAGTTGGAATAGCGTCTGGTACATAGTAGGTGCTGAATATATCTTTGTTTAATGGCCATATTGCTAAGTGAACTAAATAAGTCGCAAGACATTAAGCACAGTATGATATAATTTGTGTAAAAATAAACAGCAGGTGTGATGTTAGAACATGCACAGAGAAACGTTGATACTTGTCAAAGTTGAGCTCCTCTTGGTGATTTGACAGAGTAGCTAGAATTCTTTCCTCTTTCAGCTACATTCACCGTAGGCAGAAGCTTCTGTATGTTTACAACTTTAATACTGATGGGCAAATGGTAACTTTAAAAGTGGCTAAGCGTTCCACTGCTAACCATATGCTTGGCGGTTCGAACCCCCCAGCTGCTCCATGGGAGAAAGATGTGGCAGTCTGCTTCTGTAAAGATCTGCAGCCTTGGAAACCCTACAGAGCAATTCTACCTTGTGCTATAGGGTCCCCGTGAATCGGAAAAAACTCAATGGCAACATGCTTTTTTTTTTTTAATAGGATAACTTTTTTTTTTATGGGAAGTTTTTTTTTTTTCCCCTACTTGCAAGCATAATGCAAAGTTAAATATAAAAGATCAACCATCAGAATTCTACCCTCCAGAGAATACCATTGGCAACAGTTTGGTGTGCAGCATTCCAGTGTTTTTCTGTACTAAAAAAAAAAAAAAAAAAAATTATTATGGAAGTTTCTAAATATACCCAAAAGTAAAGAGAATAGTATAATGAACCCCTATGTACCCTTCAACTAGCTCCAGCAATTATTGACCCTTTTCCGTGCATATTCTAACATTATTATTTTTTAATTTTACACAAAATGGATCATAAGCGCATAATGTTTTACCACCAGCTTTGCTCACTTAGCAATATATTTCCCTGACTAATATTTATTGAATGTTTAGTATGTGCCAAGTTTCATTTTAGGTAATAATCAAAATAGACAAAAATACGTATCCTTGTGGAGACTGAGCTACCTTATTCTTTTTAACGTGTGCTTAATGATCTTTCGACATCCTGTCTGTCAGTTTGTTGTACCCTGATTGCTTGCATGTTGCTGTGGTGCTGGAAGCTATGCCACTAGTATTTCGAATACCGGCAGGGTCACCCATGGTGGACAGGTTTCAGTGGAGCTTCCAGACTAAGACAGACAGAGTAGGAAGAAAGGCCTTGTGACCTACTTCTAAAAATAAGCCTGTGAAAACCTTATGGGTCACAACAGAACATTGTCTGAGTTGGTCTTTGTCTCTACCTTAATATTCAGTACCCACTGAGCCCATGAGTGCTATAACTATACATCACCGGGAAGGATTTATCACTGGAGAAAGACATGTTTGGTAAAGTAGAGGGCCAGCGAGGGCAAAGAAGACCCTTGGTGAGGTGGATTGGCACGATAGCCACAACATTAGCAGTGCGATCACTGTGAACATCCTGGTGATCGTGGGAATGATGCTGGACTGGGCAGTGTTTCGTTCTGTTGTACATAGGGTTGCTGTGTATTGGACTCAACTTGATGGCAGCTGTCTATCTAATGGAAACCCTGGTGGCGTAGTGGTTAAGTGCTGTGGCTGCTAACCAAAGGGTCGGCAGTTCAAATCTGCCGGGTGCTCTTTGGAAACTCTATGGGGCAGTTCTACTCTGTCCAGTAGGGCCACTATGAGTCGTAATCGACTGGACAGCAATGGATTTGGTTTGGTTTGGTTTATCTGTCTATCTAATATTCTTTTGTATGGATGGCCTTACAGGTTGTTTCCACATGCCTGTTGATGGACTTTTAGATTGTTTCTGATCATTTTCCTTTTGCAGACAGTGCTCCTCATGAGCATCTTAGCATGTATCTTTTTTAAGGACATGTATTTCTCTGAAAGGTGAATTCCTAGAAGTTAAAATGTTGAATTACTGAATTTCAAAAAAATGGTAGCCATACACTCAGCTGTGTTGGCGTTTGCCTCCTAGGTCCAAACGTTTATCTCGTGTCTTAGGCTGGGTTCTCTAGAGAAGCAAATCCAGTGAAGTGTGTAAATATACATATATATAGTGAGATTTATATCAAGGAAGTGGCTCACACGGTGCAGAAGCTGGAAAGTCCCAAGTCTGTGGGTCAGGCTGGAGGCTTCTCCTGACTCACATAGCTGCAAGGGCTGGCGAACCAAAGATCAGCAGGTTAGACAGCAGGCTGTGGAGGCTGACGAATCGCAGCATCAGCAGGTATGCTGCTAGCGCAAGTCCCAAAAACTGGAGGTCAGATGAACAGGAGCCAGCTGCAAGATCCAGAGTGAGCAAAATCCAGCGAGCTTTACCAGAAAGTCTACCTATATTGGGTGCAGGCCACACCCCCAAGGAAACTCCCTTTCAGCTGATTGGCTGCTCATAACATCTTATCATGAAGGTGATTGGAGTGTATCAGATCTCATTATGGAGGTGATTATATCATTACAAAGCTGCCATACTTCATCATAACTGCCAAACCACTGAGAATCATGGCCCAGCCAAGTTGATACACAACCTTAGCCATCACATCTGACAAGAGTGTTATTGACTGCATTTTCATTATAGTGCTTTGGGTCTTTGTCTCTACCTTAATATTCAGTACCCACTGAGCCCATGAGTGCTATAACTAAAAGTGCACAGGGAGGAAGGTCGATGTGGTTTTGAGGTCTCAGAAGCTTCTCGTATGTAGAGAAGTTGTGAATTTTTTTTTTTTTAAATAATATATTTTCTGTGAAGGTTTACACAGTACTTTAGGTTCTCTTTCAACAATTTCTACACAAACTGTTCAGTGACATTGGTTACATTCTTCATAATGTGTGAACATTCTCAATATTTCTGTTTGGTTGGTTGGTTCCATTAATCTATTTTCCCTTCCCCCTTACATTCTCATCTTTGTTTTAAAGTAATTTTTGGCCGTTTGGTCTCATGTGGATGGCTTTTTAAAGAAGCACAGTACTCAAAGGTGATATTCTTTATTTTGCAAGCCAGTCTATTATTTAGCTAAAAAGTGACCTCAGAGGCTAGTTTTGGTTCAAGGTTTAAAGAGTATCTCAGGGCAGTAGTGTTGGGAAGTCCTCCAGTCTCAAGCAGTCCAGTAAGTCTGGTTTTTTTTTTGGAGTTTGACGTTCCGTTCCACACTTTTCTCCCATTCTGTCAGGGTCCATTTATTGTGGCCCTGTTTTTTTTTTTTTTTTTTGATAGCCATAGACTTGGACTTAGTATCTTACCTGTTCACTATAATATTCCAAAGCCTTGGATAATGAAATTGAGATTTGGAATTGTTTCTCAGAATTCCGAGAGGGTATTGTGGCTGTTTTGCTTGTAAAGCAGTTTGTCTACTTTTATGGTTGAGATCCAGGTGATCCTGGTGACAGACCCCGAGTTATTAAGTTGGACAATGCAGTAAGCACCTTTGTGGCCCAAGGTCTAATAGCAAATGAAGAGTAATTGGCCTTGTGTTTGAACAACATGAAATCGGCTTCAACCCAGAAAGTTGCAAGCCAACGTATTTGGGGAATTATAATTCCAAACTCAAATACGTGATCTGAAAGAAACTTGGAAAGGGACAGAGAAGAAGACAGGACTGGGCACAGCATTATCAGGGTAAAAGGAAAATATTGTGTAGTTTTCAGTTTTGCTTGTGTGTGGAATTCTCCAGGTATGCACTGTAGATTTAGTTTTTATGGTGGTCATGATGAATTCATGTTGATCCACCCACCACTCTTGCCTGATTCTCCAAGGGTCCAAGGGAAGATGTTTTCAGGATGACTGTCTGGAGTGAGAGATGTGGTCTGTGGGTGGGAAGACTCTAAGTACAGTAAAGTCCATCATATGTATCTTTGATTCAAGTGAATTTAACTCTACTCATGCAACAACAACAAAAAAGTGTGTAGAGGGGTGGTAACAATTAAAATTGCATTGGCAATCCATCATTATTCCACTCAGTGACCGTGGGTGGGTATGAAATGACTTTTCCCTTTGTTGGATTCAGCCCCTCTCTTTGTGTGAACAACTTGCCAAGCTGACTGTGACTCTAGAACGTATCTCCTGACAATCTGGTGCCTAACCACTGAGACAGTGATCCGCTCCAGTGCTGGGAGGATTCCAGTCTCCACGTGGGATTTCAGAACATCTCGGTCTTCAATGTGGCACCTGTCTGAGGGATTCCTTAGGATAACTTTGATTATATATGTTTCTTGTAACCCCTTATAAGATGCAGTTCCCTTCCCTGTAAAGTACAGAATTAAATTTTTGGTTAGTCACTGCTATTCCCCTCCATTCTTTTCTTTTTAAAATAATTTATTGAGGTGAAATCACGTAACATAAAATTAACGATTTTAAAGGGAATGATTCAGTGGCATTTAGTGTACTCACAATGTTGTACAGCCCATCACCTCCATTTACGTAGCTCCAACACATGGCCATCACTCCAAAGTAAAGCTCTGTACCCATTAAGCAGTCTATCCCCAATCCCCATTCCCCTCCATTCTTGCTGGCCCTTAGAGTTGTTGCTCGTCCAGTGGCATCCTAGTGTAGTGCACTTAGAATGTTAATAAATGTTATGCTAGTTTTCAAATCTGCCATCCATTTAGTCCATACTTTGGATGTCGAAAATCTACGAATGAGAGACTGGATTTGGAAAAAGAATGAAAGATGTTGTTGTGGATTGAATTGTGTCCCTCAAAATGTATATCAACTTGGCTAGTCCATGTTTCCCAGTATTGTGTGATTGTCCACCATTTTGTCATCTGATGTGATTTTCCTCTGTGTCCTAAATCCTACCTCTATGATGTTAATGAGGTGGGATTAGTGGCAGTTATGTTAATGAAGCAAGACTTAATCTACAAGATTAGGCTGTGTTTTTTTTTTTTAATTAATTTTTATTGAGCTTCAAGTGAATGTTTACAAATCAAGTCAGAGTGTCACATATAAGTTTATATACACCTTACGCCGTACGCCCATTTGCTCTCCCCCTAATGAGTCAGCCCTTCCAGTCTCTCCTTTCGTGACAACTTTGCCAGCTTCCAACTCTCTCCACCCTCCCATCCCCCCTCCAGACAGGAGATGCCAACACAGTCTCAAGTGTCCACCTGATATAAATAGCTCACTCTTCATCAGCATCTCTCTCCTACCCACTGTCCAGTCCCTTCCATGTCTGATGAGTTGTCTTTGGGAATGGTTCCTGATCTGGGCCAACAGAAGGTTTGGGGACCATGACCGCCGGGATTCCTCTAGTCTCAGTCAGACCATTAAGTATGGTCTTTTTATGAGAATTTGGGGTCTGCATCCCCCTGATCTCCTGCTCCCTCAGGGGTTCTCTGTTGTGTTCCCTGTCATGGCAGTCGTCGGTTGTGGCCGGGCACCAACTAGTTCTTCTGTTCTCAGGATGATGTAGGTCTCTGGTTCATGTGGCCCTTTCTGTCTCTTGGGCTCTTAGTTATTGTGTGACCTTGGTGTTCTTCATTCTCCTTTGATCCAGGTGGGTTGAGACCAACTGATGCATCTTAGGTCGCCGCTTGTTAGCATTTAAGACCCCAGACGCCACATTTCAAAGTGGGATGCAGAATGTTTTCATAAGAGAATTATTTTGCCAATTGACTTAGAAGTCCCCTTAAACCATGGTCCCCAAACCCCCGCCCTTGCTCCGCTGACCTTCGAAGCATTCATTTTATCCCGGAAACTTCTTTGCTTTTGGTCCAGTCCAGTTGAGCTGACCTTCTATGTATTGAGTATTGTCTTTCCCTTCACCTAAAGCAGTTCTTATCTACTAATTAATCAGTAAAAAACCCTCTCCCACCCTCTCTCCCTCCCCGCCTCGTAACCACAAAAGTATGTGTAGGCTGTGTTTTAAGCCAATCTCTTTCGAAATATAAAAGAGAGAAGTGAGCAGAGAGACAGGGAACCTCATGCCACCAAGAAAGAAGAGCCAGGAGAATAGTGTGTCTTTTGGACTCAGGGTCCCTGAGCTGAGGAACTCCTCATCAGTGGAAGATTGATTTAAGGACCTTCCCTCAGAGCCGGCAGACAAAGTCTTCCCCTGGAGCTGGCACACTGAATTTGGACTTCTAGCCTCTTAGAGTGTGAGAGAATAAACTTCTGCTTGTTAAAGCAATCCACTTGTGGTATTTCTGTTATAGCAGCACTAGCTTACTAAGACAGACCAAAAAACCAAAACCCACTGCCGTTGAATTGATTCCAACTCATAGCGACCTTATAGGACAGAGTAGAACTGCCCTGTAGAGTTTCCAAGGAGTGCCTGGCAGATTCGAACTGCTGACTTTTTGGTTAGCAGCCGTAGCACTACGCCACCAGGGTTTCCCTAAGGCAGACAATATGCAAAAAAGAAAGATAGTTGGAAACCTGTCTAGATATGGGCATGACAGCCCTGAAGAGGCACCGTTTGATTCCTTGGACTAAGCTCTCCCCCACCCCTTTTTTTATTTAACACTGCCAAGTATTAAGGCAAGGAAGCTGTTACTATTACTGATGTAATCCTAGGAAGCGAAAACTTGGGCTGGTGGGCTACAGCTGAGCAGAGCCCATGCAGTCAGAGTGGGGTGATCTGGAATTTGCTACGAAGTTGTTTGAGATGGGAATCGTGTTGTATACATCACATTATAAACTGGTCTAAGTGCTCCTAAGTGTGTTTGACTAAATAAACATTGCCCTGCAGTGATCAGAGAGGAAGAAGAAAAGCACAATTTGTGTCTTTCCCCTTATTTTCTAACTCTACAGAATTTGAATTATAGCTACCATGGAAACTGTACTTTGGAATTTCTGGAGCCCTTAATTTTAACTTAACATAAAAAACACTTTTGTGCTTATTTTATAATTATTCATGATGGAATAAGAAAGTGACTAAATGTCTTTTGACAGTGAGGGAAGACGTAAGAACGTTTTTCTCTCTCTCTCTTTTTTTTTTTGCCTTCATAAAGATACATCTATTTGAAGCACTTTATTTACCTGGGAGTGACTCTTCCTTCTGTTGCAGATTCTGACACTATAGCCGAGTTACAGGAACTCCAGCCTTCCACCAAGGACTTTGAAGTCAAAAGCCTGGTAGGTTGTGGTCACTTTGCCGACGTGCAGGTGGTCAGAGAGAAAGCCACGGGGGACATCTATGCCATGAAAGTGATGAAGAAGAAGGCCTTGTTGGCCCAGGAGCAGGTAGGAGCTTTTGTACATCATGCCCTTTTGTTCTAGAATGTTCATTGCAGAGATGGTAATCCACTGGGTTCTGTCTGGAATCAGTATGCAGGTTTCCGTCTGTGACTCTGTAGTTAATGACGGTTACATGGGGAGAAAGGTCTCTTGTGTTCTTTACTATTCTTCTCGAACTGATATTGGGTAATTTGAAGGCTCACAAGTTCCCCTGGATGTCTTTATCTTGTATCTATAGTTGTGTTTGATTTCAGAACCACCTTGGCCTTTTAACTAATGAATTTAAGATGATCTTTCGTGACCATCTGCTGGGGATTCAGGGATATGCATATCGTAGGGTGAGCCAGACAGTGTTTGCTTTGGCACGCCCTTGGTATGTTTGTGTTGTGGATATGTGTATTTGATGTTAAAACAGGCCTTTGAAGAAATTAAATATAATTGTTTGTTATGTGGCTGGGTGCTTGCTTATTTGAGAGTAGATGAGAAGTTATCTTTTTGGTTGTGGTATTTTCTTTCTTTTAAACAAGGCTGTCGTTTCTAGACATGGCAATTCATTTACTGTGTTTATAGAGAGACAAGCATCAGCCTTAAAGCTCAGAGAGTAATTTATTAGTTAGAGATATTCAAGTGCACATGATGGGCCTGATAATGTACCTGGCTCCGTGGGAAGCCTGCAAAAGGAACTGAAGATCCATGGCCCTCACTCTTGGGGGTTTAAAAATATCTTGGAAAGTGGAGGAAAAGTGCAGATATGTAAAGCAGAGCTTACCAGCTAATACATTACAGAAGGGGAGAGAGATTAGCAAATTTACCAACAGTGGAGTGTGGAGAGAGATGTGAATGTATGGGCTTGTTGTGAGCCAGGGACAGTTAGGAAAGGTTCACAGAGCTGAGAGAAAAATAGATTCTGGGCAGAGAAAAGCAGCGAGAGAATGCCCACTGTTCTGGAGTTTTGAGTAACAGCACCGTGCAGATGTTATGCTGCTTTTTGTTTATCTTCTAGTGGTTTAGAACAAATAGATTGGAGAATGGAGAGAAATGGGGGCATTTGGATTGTGTGTCAGGAGTTCCCAAGACCACCCCCAGGTTTGATGATTCACTAGGAGGACCCACAAGATTCAGCATATAGTCATACTCATGGCTATGATTTATTACTATGAAAGGATGCAAAGCACAATTAGCAAAGGGAAAAGGCGCGTGGGGGGAAGTCCGGGGGAAACCAGCTGCAAGCTTCCAAGATTCTTCTCCCAACGGAGTCACATAGGACATGCTTCATTCCTCTAGCAGCAAGCTGTGACAACATGTGTGAAAAATGATCAACCAGAGAAGCTTATTAGAGACTCATGCCTAGGGTTTTTATTGGAGCCTGGTCTTGTAGACACCCCTGTCTGGCCTGTACCCAAATTCTGTACTCCCAGAAGGAAAGCAGGTGTTGAGCATGAACCAATTGTTTGTATAAACAGCTTAGTCACAGTGAGCCACCCTCATCAGTTCTGGGAATGGCGGGAACCCTCCCAAATTTCAAGTTGCTAGGTGCCAACCAGGGGCCAACTTTGCAAGCAGGCGTTTCTAGGGGGAGTAGTCAGGACTGCTGTGGTAACTCTTTTCCTGCACAGGTGTGGAGGGGATAATTGGTGGGAAAGTTCAAGAACCATGTTTTGGAAGTCCAGTTTAGTATGTGAGGCAGTTGGGGTTCACTTAGGCTTGTCGAAGAAGGAGGCTGGGATCAGAGTCTGGTCCCTGAAGACTCCGATGATTTTTGAGGCCCAGATTAGTGAGGCAGAGGAGGGCAGGAAGCTGCATGTCAGAGTCCAAAAATGATATGGGCTGCATTGAGGGATAAAATGTGAGCAATGTCATAGAAAGGAAAAATGACAGGACATTGCAAGAATTTAGAAGAGAGGAGTAGAAGATGCTCAGATATTATTGCTAGAACTAAAGGAAAGGAGGTATATTTATAATTACTTATTTCAATTTTGAAAGATTCACAAATTTATAGAAAAGTTGTAAGTCCAGTATTAAGAGCTTCTTTCCTGAACCATTCAAAAATAAGTTGCCAAACTGATGTCCCATTACCTCTGAACGCTTCCTACAAGAACATTCTTCTACAGAACCACAACACAACCATCAAAATCAGGAATTAACAACGATACATTAAACCCAAAAAACTAAACCCATTGCCGCTAAGTCGACTTTGACTCCTACCTAGTGACCCTGTGGGACAAAGTAGACCTGCCCCATAAGGTTTCCAAGGCTATAAATCTTTACGGAAGCAGATTGTCACCTTTTTCTCCTGTGGAGCGCTGGTGAGTTTGAACTGCCAACCTTTCGGTTAGCAGCCAAGTGCTTAACCACTGCACCACTCATCTAATCCTCTGATCCTATTCAGGTTTCACCAATTATCCCAATAATGTCCTTTATAATAGACTATTTTTTAGAGCACTTTTAGGTATATAAAAAAGTTGCATGGGTCCTGACACCCAGTTCTGGGCCGTCATGGTTCCCTCTCCCTGGCACAGATGCTTGCCTTGTTCTGGTCCACTTAATTGGTACTGAATTTAGGAAAGAAAGGTGAAGAGGAAGGCGAAGAGGAAGAGCAAGGCATTTAAGTTTAAGGAGGTGAGTTGACTTTCAAGAAAGATGTTAATTAAGTAATTGGGCAGGAAATTCAAGGATCTGGCAAAAATTCTGAGCAAAGTGAGCAAGCAATAGATTTATGGAATGTCATGCTAAATGATGGCTCTTTTATAGCTAGAAATACCAGTTTAGGCTTAAAGACAGAGGAAGGGTTTTTTTTTTTCTCCTCTACGTTAGCTATTTTTGTTGTAATTATCTAAAGCATACCTTTTTCCCCCAGGTCTCATTTTTTGAGGAAGAGCGGAACATATTATCTCGGAGCACAAGTCCTTGGATCCCGCAATTGCAGTATGCCTTTCAGGACAAAAATAGCCTTTATCTGGTGAGCCTTTACATCCATCTTTCTGGAGTTAGTCTAGTGCTGACATACTCAGATGTTACAGTTGTCACATGAAATGTGGCTCTTGCCCATTTGGTCCACGATACCTTCACATTCATTCAGTTGCTTTCCTGACTTTTAGATGTCTCCCTCTTCTCTCTGTTCTAAAGATTAGGGGCTACCCACTTGTCATAATTTATTGTTGGATATTGTAGTTGTTGCTTAAAGGGCAAAAATGAGAAGTCATTTATTTGGGAATGCAGTCATGTGCTGCGTAATGTCTGTTTGGGCAATGTGCAACCATGTATATGTCCGTGGCCCTATAAGGTTATAATAAATAAAAAAACAAAACCAAACCCATTGCCACTGAGTTGCTGCCAACTCATAGTGACCCTATAGGGCAGATTAGAACTGCTCCATGGTGTTTCCAGGGAGCAGTTGGTGGATTGAACTGCCAACCTTTAGGTTAGCAGCCGAGCTCTTAACCACTGGGGTCGGAGAATGGGACACAAGGGATGTGACCTCAAAAAAAACAAAGAAAAAATTCTCCAAGCTGTTAAAGGATCAGTTCCACTGATAGCTACAAGGTTAATGAAAATGCAAGAGGGACCTATATCAGATATGAAGAAATTGCTAATGATGTGGATTGAGGTGGTGCAAACACAAAAGTGAATTCCTCTCAGCACGTTGACTCTCACTGCTAAGGCGGGAAGCTTCTTAGAAATGCTTAAAGAAAAAGCAGGACCAGATTACGATACAGAGTTTAGTGCTAGCTCTGGGTGCTTCAAGTGCTTCAAACAACGTTTTTTCGCTGCATAATGTGAAAGTGGAAACCCTGGTAGCATAGTGGTTAAGAGTTACGGCTGCTAACTAAAAGGTCAGCAGTTTGAATTCACCAGGTGCTCCTTGGAAACCATATGGGGCAGTTCTACTCTGTCCTGTAGGGTTGCTATGAGTCGGAATCGGCTTGATGGCAAGGGGTTTGGTTTTTTTTTTTAATGTGCAAGTGAGTGGTGAGTCTGCTAATGCTGATGCGAAGGCAGCAGCAGAATTTCTTGAAACCTTAGATAAACTAGAGCCCTGGTGGCACAGCAGTTAGGAGCTCGGCTGCTAACTGAAAGATCGGCAGTTTGAATCCAGCAGCCGCTCCTTGGAAACCCTGTGGGGCAGTTCTGCTCTGTCTTACAGGGTTGCTGTGAGTCAGAATTGACTCAGTGGCAACAGGTTTTAGATGAAGTAGGTGTTGACTCAACGTCCAAATCACATAATGTACTATTTCACAGAATGTATTGTGAATGTCAAGGGGCACATGAGTGTAGTCTGTTATTGCCTTTAATAGAATCTTGCTTTAATTTAAAAAATTGAAACAATAATACATGCTTGTTATAAAAAATGCAAATGCTTCAGAAATGTATGAAATAAAAGGGAAAGTCCTCTACCTTCCTTTCTAGTCTCTCTCCCTAGGGAAACAAATGTCATTGGTTATGTATATCCTTTCTGCTCCCCAACTATGCCAAATAGTATAAAGATTTCTGCATCTTATAGTTCCTTTTGCAAAAATGTACATTACTCTCTGCTTTGCTCTTCAACTTGCTTTTTGCCTTTCAACAATTTATCGTGGGAAAAAAACCCAAAATAGAGAAAAGAAAAAATAATTTATCATGGATGTCTTTTCCACGTCACTACGTGCAGGTTTACCTTGTCCTTTTGAACAATGGCACAGTTTTTCCCTGTGTACATGTACCGTAACTTCTAGGATCCTAAAGTTCATCTTGGGGCCTTGCTCAGACTCTGGGTGGTTTAGGTCCCTAAGTTAAAAAAATTTTTGTTCAAGATAGTTTCTGTTCCTGATTTGGCCCATGTCACTGTCGTCATTGTGGAGCCCTGGTGGTGTAGTAGTTAAAGCACTAGGCTGCTAACCCAAAGTTTGGTGGTTCAAACTCACTAGTCGTTCTGGAGAAAGATTGGCAGTCTGCTTCTGTAAAGATTACAGCCTTGGAGAATCCTATGGGACATTTCTGCCCTGTTACTACAGGATTACTATGAGTCAAAACTGACTCCATGGCAATGGATTTGGTTTGGCTTAGTTGTTGTTATATAACCATGGAGTGAATTCCGACTCATAGTGGCTTTATATAGGACGGAGTAGAACTGCCTCATAGGGTTTCCTAGGCTGAAATTTTAAAGTGAGCAGACTGCCAGGTCTTTGCTTCCATGGAATGGCTGGTGGGTTGTAACTGCCGACCTTTTAGTTAACAGCCGAGCTCTTAACCTTTGCGCCACCAGGGCTCTTGATATACCCCTTACAACCAGACTGTCCCATTGTTTAGAGTGAAGATAGACTTTTACAGAAGCTCACATAAAGAAACAGTAAGTGAGAGATTTTCATTTGTCTTGAACTTCCAGTAGGCATTTTCTTGGGGGCTTCACTATTTCCGACCTGGAATGAACAGCTTGTATGCCTTGGTGTCATATTAGTGGAGAACCCAGTGCCTATAGAGAAGTTACCCTAGTCCCCACCCCAGACTTCTGAGAGAGGATATTCTCAAATGATTGTGTTGTGAGGCTGGCCCTGCGCTGGCCCCATGCTCCTTTCAGAACGTCTGCATTGCGCCTGTGTGTTTATGGCCTGAAACATTCTTTTCTTTGAATATTGCTTTTGAAGCTTTGCTTTCTTGAGACCTGGGGCATGAACCCTCGTCTTCACAAATGGCCTTGTGGTGTTTCTGGGGTCACTGATGTGCTAGGACATTTGTTGCCTAGTGAGGCGTTTATCTCTTTATCTGTGTCTCACAGAGCTCCTCTTGTTCACATGCATTAACAGGCTTCTTCATTAGCCCTCAGAAAAATTCCCTTGAAACAGTAGAGCTTTTTGGTTTGTCTTTTTTGTTTGTTGTTGTTGTTTTGGATATTTTAATTAGAGCTCTGCAAGAAATGTAGAACACCAACCTGTGAGAATGAACTTCATTTTGGAGGCAGCAGAGAACACAGGCAGATCCGGAGCTAGGAAGGGCTCTGGTTTTGTGTAAAAGTTGAGAGTCCACCATGCACTGTTCCATAAGCTCCCATTCCTCTTCCTCTGGGTTGAAGAGCTCACTTTCTTGTTGTCTACTCTCATGTAGCTTTTTCTTGAAAGTAAGTCTTGTTGAGATGCTTGGATTTTCACGCCGTCAGGGTCAATTTTGGTAGAGGCAACAGCAACAGGTTTTGAGTGTGTTCTTTATAAAGGAGCTCAGTTGAGGGCTAGTGGTCCTGTGACATGCGGCAAACCGCTGCTCAGTTGCTTCAGAGAAACTATTGTTTGTCCACATAGTGGCCAGTAAGGATCAGCAGAAGGGGCCCGGGAGTGATGCTCCCTTGCAGTTTTCGTTCATGTTGACTGTAGCTGTCGTTTTGTTTTTCATGGTGCAGTAGTTTTCAAAGCACATCTGGGCGTTTTGAGAATTCTAACTACTTTGATGTCACCATTTTTATCACTACCAACTGGTGCTTTGTCACAGTAGTCACATGGATTTTGCTGCTGGCGACTTCTGCTTGGACATAGCTTGTGAATTGGGAATATCTGCTGGTTCCTCTGGCTAGGACAAGCTCCTGGCTGCCAGAGACCTCCTTTTCTTGGGCTTTTTGGCTATGGGGCTTCCCTCTGCTCCTTGCCATTGGCACCAGCATCCTCAGCTTCATGACTGTCTTCTTAGTTTTTTCACCTTCCATTTTACAAGATGGGAAAATGTAAAACAGCTATTTCCTGGAGTTCCGGTTGATACCTGGGTGTAATGACATTTTTACACCCTTCTTTAGTAGCTCAATTGGGTGTAACTGATGGGATTTTGTAATTATTTCCTTGTCTGTATTCTCTTCTCAAGTACCCTGGTACTTTGGAGTAAAATGTTTGCTGAGGATATAGTTTTCATATAAAAATTCAAATTTAGTATAGGAATTAAGATATAATTGTAAGTCTGCCATCTCTTGTCTGCAGTTCTGAGATACCCAGAGCTCTGGAAAACCTCAAGTTATTTTGTTCCTTATTTGGCATTAAAGCCTGAGTTGAACTCAGTCTGTGGCAAAACCTGATGCAAACTACCTTAATTCATTCCTTTTAATGTGAATATTCATACATTTTGCTGCAAAACTATGAATGCATTTGATTATGGGGTGATGTCCCAGACCCTAATGTGTCACATAGTATATAGCATATATACCATTTTCCCTTTCTAAAATCTGAACGTTTTTGAATCTAGAAACACATCCTTTGGCTAGATAAGGGTATTGTAGATCTATACTGGCATTGTTTAACCACTGGAATTCCATTGCACCTATTGACCACTTATCCGTCACTAAACCTTTGGGGTTTAGAGAAACTTACCTATCTCGGTAAGCTCCCCTGGCAGTTGAAGATTAATTTGTAAAACAAATGCAGTTTAATTAAATATACATGATGAAAAGAAAAAGTAGAATTCTACCTCCGATGTATCTCCCAAAGCTGCCCGTCCTCTCCAGTCCGGCTCCTTCTGTGTGAATTCCCACCACCATTCTCTGTTGCCTACATTACTGTGATAACCTCTGGTGTGTTCTCCCTGCCACCTGTCTTGTCCTCTCCCCAGGTCTCCTACACATTGCAGCCAGAGTCATCCCACTGCCAAGACCCTTCAAGACTCCCTGCTGCACAGCAGCAGCTCAAAAGATTAGATAGGAACCTTAGGGGGCAGAGAGTTCATGTTAATGGGGGAGGGACGACTCAAAAAAGGTGGGTGAGAATGGTTATACAACTCAAAGAATGTAATCAGTGTCAGTGAGCTGTACATGTAAAGACAGTTGCATTGGTGTATGTTTTGCTGTGTATATTCTCAACAGCAGCAACAACAAAAAACCAAAAACAGACAGACCAAAAAAACATGTCTTTGTCCCTTTTCAGTCCACCTGGATCTGTTGTAGCTGGAAGCTTTAACATACCCGTGAATCACTGCAGGTTCTCATCAAAAATGCAAATTTCCAGAGTCTAACCCAGAGGAACAGGGGCAGGGCCTGGGAATCTGCATTTTTTTTAAAACAATTGCTCCAAGTGATTAACGGAGACTCACACTTTTGAGAAACCCTGAGCAGGGCCCTGGGATTGCCTTCCAGGGAGAGACTGGGACAGGCTCCCAATTCTCTTCCAACTATTTTCATTTCATGTTCATCTGTTTTACCTTAGAGCCCTTTTTGCAGTAAAAAATATCAACCAATTTCATCAGTCCACAGCATCCTTTGATTTTAAGTGTACTGTCATTTTTAAATAAAGAATCCTATGTGCATAGGACTCAATCGGTAAACGTTGTATTTGACGAATCAACAAAGAATGAAAAAAAAAATAAGGCCCCCCCCCCCCCCAAAAAAAGAAGACTCCCTGTTGCCCTCTGGATGAAGTCCAAATTCTTCCAGGCTCACAAGGCCTTTCTTATGGAGGCCTCCAGCCCGGTTGCTTGCCATGTCTCGCCATTCACTTTGCATACATCCTTAATTTCCTTTACTTCTTTGAACTTGCTCCTGACCCTTGTGTGTGTTGTTCACTCTTTTCCCCCATTTACCTCCCTGGGTTTGGATCAAATGTCAGTTTTTCAAGAAACCCTTCCTAGACCTACTGAATCTGAAATGGGTGCCTTCCTGTTGTGGGCCCATAGCCCTCTGTTCTTCTCCTTTGTGTGATTATGTCCCCCTTGCTCCCAATAGAACTTCACGAAGTAAATGTTTAACCAAAAGACCAGAGTTGCCGTTGGGTCATTTTCGACTCATGGCAACCTCATGTGTGTCAGAGTAGAACTGTGCTCTGTAGGATTTTCAGTGGCTCATTTTTCAGAAGTAGATCGTCAGGCCTTTCTTCTGAGGCACCTCTGGGTGGACTCATGTCCAACCTTTCAGTTAGTGGCAGAGCCTGTTAACCATTTGTACCACCCAGGGACTCTAGTAAATGCTTAACAAATATTTATTGGGTAAATGAATGATTAATTTCTTACAAATGTGATTTGCATACAAACTTACTTATTGTGTTATAGACATCATATCAGGTTCACAGTGTGAGTTTTGCTCTCTAAAGTATGTAACTCAAGATAGACCCAGGAAATTTTCAAAATTTGGAGTGCAGTGCAAGGAATTGAACTTGGGTCCTTTTGAATTTTGATAGTTAAGAAATTCCGGTTTGCATTTGCATAGCAGTGAGTATGGCTTAATCATGGTATGTTAAAAAATTATAGCAAACTCTGTTGCAACGTGTGGTTCTATATAACAAGGCTAGTCCCATGTTCTGGCAGGCAGCCCATGGAAACAGTGCTTCCTTAATCTGGTTCACAATAAAATCTGTTTAATTCTGCATAACAGATGCCTTCACTAGTGTCCTTCTGCGGAAGTAGCTGATCTTTACAAAGGAAACATTGTTTTACAACTTAACCACTTGTTGTATTTAAGCTCTTTGTGAGAGTTTCACAGCTTGCTGGTTTTGTGATGATGCTTTTCATACTGTCGGTCATCTCAGGCTGAGGCTGTGGTGGCTCAGTGTTAGAATTCTAGCCCTCCACATGGGAGACCTGGGTTCGATCCCTGGCCAGTGTATCTCAATGTCTAGCCACCACCCATCTGTCACTGGAGGCTTGGTGTGTTGCTGTGATGCTGAACAGGTTTCCGTGGCCTAAGTTTCAAAGGTCTGATCTGCATCTGGTCGTGGGGCTGCAGAACTGGGCATCATTTCAGTCCCTTGTGCTTGGGGTTGCCATGAGTTGGGGGCCTACTTGACAGCAGCAAGTAACAACAGGTCTCTTCAGGTTGCCCTTTCTCTGAGCCTATAGCTAGCTTGCGTACCTCCTTCCTATGCTGTGATCCTACATTGCCTCCTCTCTATTCATTCCATAAGTTTTTCCCCAGTTGCACATAGAAATGTATTCATTAAGGCACAGGCTAAGCTGCTGTAACAAAGAGACTCCAAAATACAGCCTGGGCCGGGGCAGCTCTGTTGTATGTTATAACCATAGAACCCAGGTTCCTTCCATTCTGTGGCTCCCCCATCCCCAAGGATGTTGTCTTCTTTTACATGGCTGAGGTCGAGCCATTTCATGTCCTTGTTCCAGATGTTTGTCAGGAGGAAAGAGCAGAAATTCAGTCCAAACAAATTCCTGTTACACAGAACGAAAGGAAATTTGGGCATATCTTTTCTTATCCCATTTTGTTGGCCAGAACTCAGTCACATGACCATGTCTGGCTGCTAGGGAGGCTGGGAAATGTCCTGTCTAGCTGCATTGCCTGTATCTTCTGAAATTCTATTACTATGGAAGAAAGGATTTTGGGGGGCAATTAATAGTCTGCCACAGAGGTTAAAACAGTGACATTTGTAGATAGTAAAAGACACAGCTGAGATTTGAAACCAGGCTTCCTACCTCCTTTACTCCTGCTCTTGCTGCTGCTATGACCCTTGTTCTGATAGTCTGCTTGGGATTATTTCTTAATATTTCCTCTCTTACTTTCAGCCCACAGCTGAGCAATTTCATGGGCAGTGGTTTCTTCGTATGTAGGAAAAATTTGGAAATGGACTCTTTTTAGGTAGTGACTCCATGGCCTGTATGAACACCAGCCTATGCTGTCATTGGGAATCTGGAGAGAGTTAATGAATACAACTTCATTGTTTATTTTAGTGAAATATGGCAGCTTATGATAGTTTTGACAGTGAGACATGTGCTGTTTTGATCTCTCGAATAAGATTATTCGGTTTTCAGGCATGTCTTAAAATTCACTAGTGTGTTTTCCTGTTGCTACTTCAGAAGCCAGAGTTTGGAAGCTGGCTGGCCATCAGAAGGAGGCTGGTACTTAGAATATTGGTTCTTGTTTTATTACTGCTCTTTGTTTGGTCTCCCCAGGATCACTGGCCTTTTTAGCCTCAATTTTCTCATCGGTGAAATGAGTTGTTAATACCTCTTATTGACCCCAATTCAATTGCCAAGTGTGTTGCCTAGGGGGATTCTTTGAGTTCTTCGTGTCTTTGAAAATAGTTGTTCAGTGTCCTGGTCATTTAAGGCACCATATTTCAAGTGAGTGCATTTAGAATTTTGCCATTTTTGGACCCACAATTTAGTGATGTTGTCTGGGTTTATTGGGCCTCACAGCCAGAGTTTCTGATTCTGTAGGTCTGGGGTGGGGCCCAAGAATTTGCAAGTCTAGCAAGTTCCCAGGTGCTGCTGCTGCTGGTCCAGGGACCATGGTTTTTTTGAAACAGCATTTTATTAAGTTTTGGGTAAAAGTTTACATAGCAAATTAGGTTTCCCTTTAACCACATTTGGAGCCCTGATGGTGCAGTGACTAAGAGCTCTACTGCTAACCAAAAAATCAGCAGTTCAAATCCACCCTTGGAAACCCTATGGGACGGTTCTACTCTGTCCTATAGGGCCGCTACAAGTCAGAACCAACCTGACGGCAGCGGGTCTGGTTTTGGTTTAACCATTTTTATACAGATTGTTCCATGCCACTGGTTGCAGTTTTCACAATGTGTCAGCATTCTCATAATTTCCATTTTGTTTGTTGTTTCCGTAGATCTAGCTTCCCTTCCTCTCCTTGCCTTCTTATCCTTGCTTTTGGGTAAATGTTGACCGTCTGGTCTCATATAGTTAGTTTTTTAATGGAGCACATAACTCACGGGTGATATTATTTCTATTATAAGCCAATTATTATTTGGCTGAAGGGTAATCTGCAGAAATAGCTTCAATTCCAAGTTCAAATGGTAGCTTAGAGTGATAGTCTCAGGGGTTCCTCTAGTCTGTATCAGTCCAGTAAGGTGCTTTACCATTCCCTGTTTATCGTCCTTAAACCTTCCTTCACCTGTGCAAAAGCCCCTTCATTCATGTCTTCTGTTATCTAGTTTAAATGTGTTGTCTGTTTCTTGCCAAGACCCTGGCTGATTCCATGCTCAATAAACATTTTTTGAATGGATGGGTAAATCAGGCTGAGGTTCATATTTGCTGAGATAAAAGAGACTGTCTGTCTTTTTTCCCTTGGCCACTTTGCCCTTCAAGAAGCAGAATTTCAGGGTCACTGTGCGTGGAGAATCCATTACCTCCTCCCTCATGCCAAAGACTGATGACACTAGACAGAATAGATAATGATGACAATAGCGTTGTTAACATTTTCATGGCACTTTCTCAGTCATGCTGATCATAGTACAAGCATTTCAAGGAGACATTTCGAAGAGGTGGCCAGTACAGCGTGCTTCTAATGATGTCCTGTGCAAATTGCAGTAGAGTACTACAGAACTATCAAGTATTCACCCCCGTCCCCACATATGCCCTGCATATACACACACATATATACACACACATATGTACACACACACACTTTGTCCTTCGTTTCAAACACAACACAGCTGATGGAAATTGCCATCCCAGCACTTGGGGTGTAGATGCAAACACCCAACAGAGAAGCAGCCGCTCCTTCCAAACTGAACACATGTAAGAATTGTCCTTTAATTAGCGTCTGCAGCTGCTGCCATCAGAAGGGACTGTCTCTGTTGGTTTGAAAGTCTTTGCTTTAAAAGATCTAGTCTGTTATAGCTCCAGGCCGGGCTCGGCTGTCAGCTGCTGTGCTTTCTCTGTCCCTCGCAGCGATGTCACATTGTTTAGGGCTATTTCACTAAAGAGCTCTTTTCCCTCTGCCTCTCTCAGCGCCTTTGATTGCCATGCCTTGGTGATCACCATTCCGATGACCTGCAGCTGTTCATTGTGTGCAGGGACCTCTCTCCAGTCCTTGCGAGGGTGGAGGATGGAGGATTGTTGTCTTAGTGCTGATGGACTGGTTATTTTCAAGCCCTTTGTTGTCAACGATCTTGTCTTGCTATGCAGAAAGGCTCCAGGTAGTTATTGAAGCAGCAGAAGTGATGGCTTGTATTAAAGCCAAGTGTTATACCAGGGCATCGCTATGCAGAAACTTAATTTCGTCGCAGTTGGGAGCCACATTGCCTCCACAACCTCATCAGCAGTGGGCCCCAAATACAGTGTTGGGTTAGCTGTATCAGAATCACCCTGGTAGCGCTTTGAAAATGCAGATTCCTGGACCCTATCCGTGGAGCTTGAACTGTGAAGCCTGGGATAAACCCATTGTCCTCCTGTCAGTTCCGACTCATGGCGAACCTGTAAGTTTCAGAGGAGAACTGCTCGTTAGGGCTTTCTTGGCTGTATTTTTTACAGAAAGGAGCCCTGGTGGCACAAAGAATTAAGCACTTGGCTGCTAACTGAAAGGTTGGTGTTTCAAACCCACGCAACTGCCCAACAGGAGGAGGATCTGGCCATCCATAAAGATTACAGCCAAGAAAACCCTATGGGACAGTTCTCCTCTGCCACGTGGGGTTGCTATGAGTCAAAGAGGACTTGACAGCACCTAACAATGACACAAGCTTTACAGAAGCAGCTCTCCGGGCCTTTCTTCTGCAGTACTACCGGTTGGGTTCAGACTGCTAACCTTTAGGTTCGTAG
This sequence comes from Elephas maximus indicus, assembly GCF_024166365.1. NCBI lineage: Eukaryota > Metazoa > Chordata > Mammalia > Proboscidea > Elephantidae > Elephas > Elephas maximus. Next base: position 17,311,672 of record NC_064840.1, on the reverse strand, counting down.
ACAAGCACACCAGGGTAGGACCCAGGAATCGTATCTTTAACAAGCTTCCTAAGTGGTGGGGATGAGCAGGAGATGTACTTTACCCTCTCGTACTGCTTTATTATTATTATTTTAAAATGCTTTTTCATTTTACTAGAATGTCAGCTCCATAAAAGTAGGGATTTTTGTCTGTTTTATTCACTGCTGTATTCCTCGTATTGAGAATACTGCCTCGCACATAGTAGGTACTCAGATATTTGTTTGAATGAGTGAGTGTGTGTGTCTTCCTCTTTTTAAAAAGTGCTTCCCAGATGATTGTGATGGGCAGACAGGCTTGGGAAGCCTTGCCCTAGAGAGCTTGCTGTCTTCTTCGGTTCAGTACCACTTTATTTGGAATGAGCGCCTAACTGGGCATCTCTGAGTAGTAAAATTCAGGGATAGAGTCACATTTTCAATCAAAACCAGATGCTGTGAATGGTCTCTCTGGTATGGCCTGGCTGGTGACTTTAGCCTTAATCTATTCATAGTGTCCTGCTGACTCTGGTCTTTGGTTCATAGCAAGTCAACTGGTATGAAGGCTTGAAAACTCTTCATTTGTGACTTTTGATGATACTTTTGGAGCCTCTTCATTTGGTACCACCTTTAAACGTTCGAAGGTATTTTCTGAAAACACCAAGTCCTGGTTCCTTTTCTATGTCTTTAAGCTAAATAGCCTGATGATTGGTCAAGCCCAGGTCAACCACACATGAGCTGTCTTCCCCGTGGGCTCCATTCAGACCAAAATGAGCAGCTGTACTGCATAGGATAGTTCTGGGATACAGGTACCATCTGAGGATAGCCAGGTTTACTGAGTAACTGTCCAAACTCAGTCTTCTAATGGTGTACAGTCGGAATTTTCAGTGTGGTAATCTGGATCCCCACCACCCCCTGTCTGGGTGTCATACTGTGGTGGCTTGCATGTTACTATGATGCTGGAAGCTGTGCCACCTATATTTCAAATACCAGCAGAGTCACCCATGGTGAACAGGTTTCAGTGGAGCTTCTGACTAAGAAGAAACACCTGGTGATTTACTTCCAAAAATTAGCTCGTAAAAACCCTGTGGATCACAGCAGAGTAGTGCCTGATACTCTCCTGGGAGATGAGCCCCCTGGTTGACATGCACTCAGAACACACCGACTAGTGGCCACAGCAATGGACTTGAGCATACCACTGATCGTAAAGATGGCTCAAGACCGGGCTGTGTTTCATTCTGTTGTACACAGGGTCGTCATGAGTTGGCGCTGACTCGGTGGCAGCTAATGCTGACAGCCTGGAACCATGCTGGTGTACCAAGGTTGATGAGTTTCTCTGTAAAGGACCCAGTCTATTTCGAGGTCTGTGATTTTGGCCACATGTTGTGGGACGAGCAGCCTTCAGCTATTCTAATTTTTGTTGCTTGTTTTCTTAATCAAGCCTGGCTTTGAAGAGTGACGACGCTTCAAGGGAAAGTTGCTGGACTCATAGGAAAAACTAATCTCGTTTGGGTAGGGATTTTTAGCTCAGGAAATTGGATCTTCTGGATAGGAGGAAAGAATGTAGGTTTTTGACTTTTAAAAGAATTGTTTATTTTCTGGAATATTTTACTGGTCATTATAAATGGAATCTTTAGGAGTTGCTGCTCAGCATTAAGTAGTGGTCAGTTTCGGAGTCCTTACAAGTTGCCAGTAACTGCTTTGCCTTTGACTTTCTCAGCCTTAAACTTACAAGCTGTTCTGTTTTTCTTTTACTTCTTTAATAGAGCTGGATTAGAAAATTTATAACTGCGATGTGTCGTCATAAATATGCATTGTTCTTATTTTAAGACATTTTCATTCTAAAGGCATGAGCACTTCTGTTATTATCTGTGAATTTCTTTCTTTTTTAGGGGATGTTTAAGACATTTTTAATGTCAATATATATTTAAAACCGACGTACCAATTATAATTCACCCACATATCCAGGGCCTGTGGAGAACAGGTTGGGAGGAGTAGGGGAGCTATAGGCAGCCAGGTGGCTCCTGTGGGCTCCTGCAGGGCTGGGATGAGTAGCTTATGTCAGCTGTGAATTTGGGGGGAATCAAGTATGCATATTAGCTGCTATCCTCCTTAGATACTGCTATTCTTACTAGTTTATAAATCAAAATTTTCAGCAAATGCCAGTGCAGATGTAGCCTTACTCTTCAGATGCAGTCATTCAGTATCTCCAGTTGAATGTCTTCATGTGAATGGAGTAGACACCCAAGTTACATGGAGCCCCCATACAGGACACACAAGTCACTGGCTACTTCAGAGGTCTCTGGTTTGGGATGACTTGGAGCTGGGGAGACTTCCTGGACTCTTTATGGGACCAGCCTGGGGCCTTTTAGGGTATGTGTAGACATTCCAGGTCTGACTATCTAGAGCTTTCTTCTAATTCTGGACTAAAACCCAACAGGAGTTTGAGCAGTGGTGGTGAGAATTCACATCCCAGAGTTGGTTTCTGGAATGTAGTTCTCTGAGAGAGTTAAAGTGTTTTTTTTTTTTTTTAAAGAAGTTTACTTGGGTCTTGTCTTTTTCAGAAAGAATTTGAGACGACTTAAAAGACACTTACGGCATGGCTAATAAAATGGGAAATTGGAACGAAGGGCAGGAGAACCTCAGTCAGGGCTTAGGTCATTGCAGCGATGGTCAAAATAGGTCCCAGCGCCTCGCCAGCCAGTGCAGAAAGGAGCATGCAGTACAAGGAAGGGAAGGGAAGGAATTGAATGGTAGTGGAGGACCTCCTTGGTGCCAGGCACTGTACCAGGCCCGCAGGGGCCTTGTCTTGATCCTCACACAATACTGCAAGAGGGATAGTCCTATCCCCATTTCACAGAGGATAAAGCTGAAAGTCACTGAACTGGCATCCAAAGCCACCCTAGGCCAACTGGCCTCTAAGCCACATGTATATTCAGTAACATCACACCAGGTTATCATCAGAAAGAGTAAAGATTTCAGTTCCCTGGGGTAGGCAGTGTGTTTTTGCTGATCAAAAAACTTACCTCAGGCTTTACTGGGTATTGTTTTTCCAGTTTTTTTTTTTTTTTTTCCTATTACAAACAATTGTAATAACTTACTTTTTCTCACGAAAAAGGGGTCATACTTGATTCTATATAGGATGCCACTTTTTATTATCCTGGATAGCTTTCCAGGGCAGTATGAATGGATCTGGCCCATTTTTAATATCTGCATCATATCTCTTCATTTGGATATGTAATATTTTAGCCCAGTCTCTTACTGACGGATACTTGAATGATTTCCAGACTTTTTTTCCCCTTGTCAAAATGCTGCAGTGAATCTGTTCATCCTCAAACCATTGTCAGTATCTATAAAGTAAATTGTTATAAGTGGAATTATTAGGTCAAAGGGTGTATATTCACATTTAAATTTTTAATAGAGACTGTCAGATTACCCCCCTGTTAAAGAAAAAGATTGTATCACATTTATTGCACACCTCCTGTATTCTGCTGCGTGCTAAGGGTGATACAGAAAGGATGCAAGAGAGTTTGTTAGCCTCCAGGAATTTCCCTCTACGCTGCATACCTAACCTTAGGGAATGTCTGGGGTGTCAACTTGGGTGGGTGGGTGGGCAGCGAGTAGGTGGATTTAATTCAACTCCTCAGGCTTGCCTTGCAAACATTGTGCATGGTGTCTGGGACCAGTCTTTCATTATATGGATTCTCTTGGGTAATAGGTGTAATTTCCTTAGGGCAGAGACCTCATCCTATATAACTTATGATATGTCTTGCACATCTTCATTGCTTTGTGAAGACATTGTAATTACAACACGTCAGGCAGTAGTTGAGGATCTAATTGAGGTGTTTCCTTTTTTTGGGTGTGTGAAGAATTAATAACTTTGGCATTCTATACAGGTCATGGAATATCAGCCCGGAGGTGACTTGCTGTCACTCTTGAATAGATATGAGGACCAATTAGATGAAAACATGATTCAGTTTTACCTAGCCGAACTGATTTTGGCTGTTCGCAGCGTTCACCAGATGGGATATGTACATCGGTAAGTGAGACTCTGGTAGCAAATGTAGAATTTGTGTCATGTAAGAGTCTCTGCAGTAGGGTGAATGGATGAACAATTTCAGCATCAAAATAATGCTCCGTCCAATTTTTATCCAGTCTTACCTGTAACTGGATGAAAGTCAGCTTTCCAGAATGGCAGACACTTCAGCTCGCCTCTTCAATAGTGAAGTAGATTTAGAACTGAAGTGTTGTGAAGTTTGCTTCTAAGAGCTGTTAATGTAGCTACTAAGACTAGGCATTCTTGCATGGGTTCTTTGGGTTAGATGGTAGAAAAACAGATTTTGGTTTGCAGAAGGAACTGGCATACCATGTGAGAGCAGAAGACCTTGGAGTTGTAACTCTGACTGCACCCGTAAGTAATATACAAAGGAGTTCTACAAAGTCGTTAGTTAATAAGTGTTTCTACATGTCCTCACGCATTGGTTTTTTATGTACACCTGAGAATGTTGTGATAATGAAATGATGGCTAGACCAGGAATCGTGAAATCCGGAATAGAATCTTAGCTTTCTGTTGCCTGGCTACATGACCTTGGGGAAGTCGCCTAGATTTTTTTGGCCTTAGTGTCCATAATGTCAAATGTGTGTCTCTATGAGACAATCCACCTAATAACATGTGTTTATTTTATTATTATTATTCGTTTACTTAAATCTGTTCTGCAAAATGTATGCTAATTGATAGGGAGATCCATATAGCAGAATATAAGCAGTAAGTCTTGACAGAATTGATGTTCTGGATTAGCAATTGCTTATTGATTAGAATGGAGAAGACAGCACTAATCTGTGGGCCTGATTTTTTTGCAGAGACGTCAAGCCTGAGAATATTCTTATTGACCGAACAGGGCATATTAAGCTGGTGGATTTTGGATCAGCGGCTAAAATGAACTCAAATAAGATGGTAATGAAATGGAATGAAATCACATAATAGGTGTTATACTGTGGTGCCATAAGCTTGGGAAATACTGAGAGACATGTTGGAGTCGTCTTCTGCCTGTGTGTGAAGTGACTCCATGGGGATGGAGATGAGGCACAGAGCTATTTCCCAGACTTAATTGACCTTGGAACCCTTTTATGTATAATTCCTATTAATACCCTATAAGACATTTTTAGGGATACTCTTAAAGTTTGGTGGGGGGGAAAAAAGGCTTATTTAGTTTTTCCTTCATTTTCCTTGCCTGCTGTAGACTTCTTCTCTGATACTGCCAGTTTTACTTTGAAATATTTTGATGAAGTCTAACCTTCTTTATCTCAAATCCCCTATTTCCCATTCAGCAAAATTGAAATTAATTACCAGAGTATTCAAATGGAATATCATTAAGTGTTAAGAACCAAGTGCTAAAAATGTCATATTCAAGTCTTAGATCTTTGATAAAAATTAAACCACATTCCGCACACTAATCGGGAAAGTAGGAAGGTAGCTATTGACCTCAAGAGTGAGACTACTGTAGGAAAAAGATGATAAAGTAAAAAAAAAATTGGATTAAAAAAATCTTCTTATAAAGTTGGTACGTACCAAAATGTGATCGGTCTAAGAGGAAGTCAACTTTAGTTTTAAGACTTAATTTTACAACTGAGCCACTTAATGACCTGGACATACTTTTAGGAACTTGGGCTTTTTTGTTTTTTTTTTCTCTAGAAAATACTGATTTTAGTTCAAATGCATAAATTAAGAGGTGGGAGCAGCTCTAGATTTGAGAATTAAGTCCTTTCTCTAATGAACAATATGTGAAATTGCCTTTTTTCTTGAGTTCTTCCAAGGAAAAGTGTATTATTAGGTTGACATCAGGAGAAGTCTTGTGGCTGTGTGAGCTCTGCGTTCCAACATCTGGCCTCCCTGTTCAGCAGATCTGAGACCTTCTTGAGATAACTTACTTGGTGTTCAGGCCCTTGGGAAAACAGGCTGCTTATGCTGTCCAAAGTCAGGGTTTTTCAACCTTAGCATTATTATTATTATTCTTTTGTAGGTTATGTTCTTGTAATCTATTTACTTGATCATTAAGAACTATGTTACAGAATCAAAACATTTTATATTTTAAAAATTACTACGTTCAATTCAGAAACAGGCACAAAAACTTAGGTATTGAATTTTGTGGAATAAAGCATAAGGAAAATGTTAGAAACAATGCAGTTTTATTACCTAGGATTAAAAAACTTAATACATTAGTGATATAAATAAACTCATACATCTAGAAATAAATTGAAACATAAATACGTATCCATAGCTTGATAATACAGCCTCAGCACTAATGATATTTTGGATCCCGTAATTCTTCATCATGGGTTGGGGTGACTGTCCTGTGCGTTGTAGAATGTTTAACAGCACCCCTGGCCTTTACCCACTAAGTGCCAGGAGCACCCCCTTCCCCCATTTGTGACAACCAAAAATGTCTCCTGCCATTGTCAAATGTCTCCTGGGGGCAAAATACCCTCTCTTTCTCCCCTCTTCCCAACTGAGAATCATTGTAGTAGATTGAAAAGCATCAGATAGCTAAATAAATTTATAGCCAGAAATATGTATTTGCAATGAAAAAAACCTACTTAGATAACTAGAATAAGATTCCAAGAATATTGTTTGGTAAATAGATGAAAATTAAGAGTAAGGCCTTATCTCCACATCTGCAGTCACTCTCTTCATTGCCTTTGGTGGAGAGACAGGGCTCCTATTCATCTCAGGTTTCTATTTTTTAGTGCTGCAAAATGCCCTTTCGGTTCTTTAATTGTCGCAAGCTTCACTCCAGGCAAGGAGCCTCCCAGAGGTACTCAGGTTTATTTGCAGCTAAAGGCTCAACCCTTGATTATTTTGGTCATGGAGATAAGGCACTCAGTACCACACCCTTGAAAATATCGTACCTCTGCTTCCTGTGGAGAGAGGATCGCCTCTCTAGGACATTTAGGTCCAGAAGGTGCCTAAGCAGATAAGAAAGACTCTTCAGCATTGTTTTAAGTGGACAGGGCCTTATCACAATAAACCAGTTGCCACTGAGTCGACTGTGACTGTGACTCATGATGACTCATGCCTATGGGTGGACTCAAACCTTTCAGTTAGTAGTCGAGGGCATTAACTGTTTGCACCATCCAGGGACTCTTTTTCATGATAAAAGACTAGTAATCTGCAATCTAAATCCTGTAAAGTGTGGATATAGAATTAAAACTAATTTGTTGGTATTTTTGATCAATGGTAGTGGGTTAAACACGCTGTTGTTAGGTGCCATCAAGTCAGTTCCAACTCATAGCAGCCACATGTACAACAGAACGAAACACTGCGCAGTTCTGCATCATCCTCACAACCGTTGTTGTGCCTGAGACCATTGTTTCGGTCACCATGTCAATCCATCTCATTGAGGGTCTTCCTCTTTTTTGCTGACCCTCTGCTTTACCAAGCATGATGTCCTTCTCCAGGGACTGGTCCCTCCTGATAACATATCCAAAATGTGTGATACGAAGTCTCACCATCCTTGCTTCTAAGGAGGCTTCTGGCTGTAACTTCTTTCAAGACAGATTCTTTCGTTCTTTTGGCAGTCCGTGGTATATTCCATATTCTTTGGCAACACCGTAATCAAAGATACCAATTCTTCTTCGGTCTTCCCTATTCACCACCCAGCTTTTGCATGCATATGAGGTGATTGAAAACACCATGGCTTGGGTTAGGCGCACCAGAGTCTTCAAGGTGACAACTTTGCTTTTTAACACTTTAAAGACATCTCTTGCATCAGGTTTCCCTCAAATAGAATGTTTTGTAGGTCTAAAGTAGATTCTAAATGTCTTCTGTTTTGTATTTAATCAAAATATACCATATAAAACATAACACATGTTTACTGAAATTACTGTATATCACTCATTCAAAATCAATCCTTTTTTTCTAACACCCCCAAATATTATCTATGTATTTTGGATATTTGCGAATCATAGCTATGTTGTGTTTTCCATTTTCCACTGAATTTATTTCAAGCTTATTATTCAGAAGCGTCTTTGGAATATTTTTATTAGTAAACACAGAGGCCTAATGATCATACTGCCTAGAGCTTTGGGGTTGAGCTGAGATGTGCCATGACCTGCTGAGTGACTTAGGTTCCTGCTGCACCTTAGAGAGAGAGAGAGAGTAGGAAGAATGGATCCTAATCTGAAATGACAAAAACTAACGGTACCAACCTGTTTCATTCAGCTCTAAGAAAATGGTTTTAAGGAGATTGTAAAAGGAAAGTATGATAGTGATGTTAAGTGATAATCAGCCCCATTTGGCTGTTGGAAACCCAAAGGACAGCCCTTTTTAGATTTTTGTAGGAATGAAATGATTTGATTTCTTTTCTACAAGAGGGACAATGTAGTCAGAATTTTTTTGCTGCTTTTGCAGGTGTATGTTTATGCCTTGGGCAGCTAGATGGGAAAAAAAAATCTTGTTGCCATTGAAATTGGAGTTCTGTCTCCTAGGGACCGTATAGGACAGAGTTTAACTGCCCCATAGCGTTTCCAAGGATGGATTCAAACAGCTGACCTTTTGGTTAGCAGCTGAGCTCTTAACCATTGCAACACCTGGGCTCCAAATGGGGAAAGTTAGGTTTAAATAGTTTTATATTTAAGCATTTTTATGAGGAGGGATTTGGGAGGAGGAAGGCAGTGATTTTCTTATATACTTTTTTCCTAATCTGTTTTTTGTATTTAAAAGAATTTAGGTTAATCCATTTCTTTCTTTCTTTTTCCTACCCCTCCATTTCCCAGAATTTCAGTGGCTCTTCTGCACCCTTGTCATTCTCTTGTCGTCTCTTGCTGTTTCATTTTCTTCCTTGTTAATGTAATGACAATTAGCTAAAGTTTAATAATACTGGAGCCCTGTCAGACAGTGTACTTCAGGAAGGCGGGCTCCTACTGCACGTTCCACTTTTAATATTTTATTCAGAGCAGGTGGTTGAATTGCAACCAGAGGAGATTGAAAGCATGCTGCAAAAATCTTCATCAAAACATGTGAGATTACATGTTGAACAGATTCAGCATGCTTAGAGGCCAGTGACTAATGAAAACTAAGTAGTCATTAATTGTCATTAAAAACCTTTGTTAATTACTATTAAGTACTGTAGCAGGAGATGTACAAAGAGCAAACTGGGGGCTGCTATTTTTCCTTTTACACTTTTAAAATACAAATTAATAATGAAATTTAGAAAATTAGGAAATAATTGAACATATATGTGTATAATCACATAACTGTTAAAAAAACTGTTATGGGGCAAGAATTAGTGGGAGGAGTTGTCTGACCCTCTTTGGTAAGTAATTATGAGTTTGAAAATGAGACATGTGACAATTTATACTATTCAGTTGGATCACTCTGTTATACCTGACCCATGAAGTTCCCATCAACTCTTTGGTTGTAAACAAGTGGCCATGTGAGCTACAAACAAGGAGAACTGAATATTCCTAACAAGTCTCGTGTGGCAAGAACAGAAAACCCAACAGGTGCAAATGATGAATATTTAATGTTAGTGTAGCTATGGTCCTTCAAGGTGATTATTCATAAAGGGTAAGCATTTAATCAACAGTACAGTAGCGTTACGATCATATAGTCAAATCAGTATTTTACGGTTTTATCATTTTGTTATTTAAAAAAAAATCTATGTTCATTGTCAGTATTGAGGGTTTTTACCGTAGCCCTGCAGGTGAATCCTGATAGCATAATGAACTCAGTAACATTTTGTACACACACTAGAGGACAGAAGCCTCGGCTTAGATTTCCCAGCACCAAGGCTTCCCCTTGATTTAACCTACTTTTCAGTTTCTCGAGTTTAAGGCCCTCTATGGTTGTTTTTATGGTTCTGCCTTAGACCAGTTTTTCCCCCTTTATCCCTACTTTTCTCCTTCAACGCAGGTCTACCTGTGTGCTTCTTGGATGACGTGATCATCTAGCTTTCCCAAGTGAAAATCCCATTCTGCGAGGAATCCTATCCTGAGTAGAAATTCCATTGCCCAATTAATGCAGGGGAGGTTTCAGGAATAACAGTATAACGCTGCTTTTGGGGCTTAGGGTTTGGAAAAGCCTATACCACAGTATGGACTTTCGAAAGGGGTGAAGAGAGAAGGAGTAAAAAGAACGAGTCCATTTTCTATATTGAGGGTGTTGTGGGGCTGAGGGATGGACAAGATTAAGATTATAGGCTGGAAGGGTGAGCATGGTGTTCGTCACTGGGGAAAGGAGACTTGTATTGTCCTCTCTAGACATTCATTATCTTTCAGTCCCCAGTCAAATTAAGCAAAGCAAATTTACTTTCTTGATCTAAAGCTAACCTTGAAGGTGTTGGGTCTACCCAGCAAAATCTGTCCGCTTACTTGTGGGCACTTAATATCCTTTAGTAGGGAGAAAGTTCTTTTGCACCATATGAGTGCTGACCTCAGAGAAGTCCATTGACAATGTAGAGTTATTGGATAACTGGTCAACACAGTGTGTGACTGACGTCAGGCCCTCTCTTTCTGTTTTGTTGGGATGAAAGATTAGAGAGGCAGTCCTTAGACTTCAAATTTTATGGCTCTTTAAAACAACTTTGAGGACTGACATGGGTTGCCAGCTTACTAGGTTGCCTAGGAAGTGGTGGGATGGGTTGGGGAAACAAAACCTACTTCTATCATCAGCGTCATTTCAAGAAACAGGACATTTCAACACTGAAGCAGTCAGAAGGACAACTTCTCAGAAAAAAAGACAGTCCTTTAAAAGAAATGCATTTGGCTTTGTAACAAGACCTCCTATATTGTCCTAATGTCCCTCCTCCAAGGTCAGGTAGTTGGTGCCATTGGAGTGCACAGCCCTGGGTTTCTGAAGAGTGGGGAGGGATCACAGCAACAGAGGTGAGGAAAATGAACTCATTAACATTTGGCTCTTGGTGGAAGTTATTTATCGTGTCTTGCCTTGTGGGTGGACCAGTTAAGTAGGAATGTCGATTCTAAATACAGTTTTCCAAATTTTTTAACTAGAGATATGACACATATTTGTAATATTATGTTGCCAGCTAGCTGCTGGTTTTTCATTAGTGGAAGATTAATCTTATAGATTCATCTTTAGAGTTTATTATTTTACTTTTCTCATAAGTAAGAGACGTTCTATCATATCAGTAACCGGTATTGGGAAAGATCTTCCATTCCAGGTATGTGCCCAGTTCTCATTTGTGTTAACAAAGGGTGATGCCATCAGCAACTCTTGCCCCTTTGCCTTTGGATTATATTATGTGCTTTTTTTTTTTTTTTGAACTAATAAATTGTTTACACTTCCTGATGGGGTGCCGCTTGATGGAAGTTTTAAGTGCCTAGGAGAATGATTGTTGTTGTTGATATGTTGATTCCGACACATAGCAACCCTCTAGGACAGAGTAGAACTGTCCCAATCATAGGTTTTCCAAGATGCAGCTGGTGAATTTGAACTGCCGATCTTTTGGTTAGCAGCCTGAGCTCTTAACTACTTCGCCACTGAGCTCTTAACAATTTTGCCACCAGGACTCCAGGGAGAGTAGAAGTCAGTGGTAAATTAGCTTCTGTCTAAAATGTGGCTGTTGGCTATGTAGAGGATAATTGAAAGTTTGCTGCGTTTATTTTATTTATGGGCTTCCAGGTGAATGCAAAACTCCCGATTGGGACCCCGGATTACATGGCCCCTGAAGTGTTGACTGTGATGAATGGGGATGGAAAAGGTGTCTACGGCCTGGAGTGCGATTGGTGGTCTGTGGGAGTGATCGCTTATGAGATGATTTATGGGAGATCCCCGTTCACTGAGGGAACCTCAGCCAGAACGTTCAGTAACATCATGAATTTCCAGGTAATGAACTGTTAGTCGACTTTGAAGTAATACTGAGAAATGTCATTTAAAAATTGTACTAATGAAAGTTTATTTGTAAGCCAGCAGTACTGAATAATAATAGTAGCAAGTACTTGCATAGTGTACAGCAAATGTGGTCCTAAACACTGTTAGTTGTATTTCATTGAATCTTAACTGCCAGTAATTGTAAGACTACACCGTAGTGGTTAAGAACTACGGCTGCTGAGCAAAAGGTTGGCAGTTTGAATCTATCACTTGCTCCTTGGAAACCTTATGGGGCAGCTCTACCCTGTCCTTTAGGGTCGCTATGAGTCGGAATTAACTCGATGGCAACGGGTGCAAAAAAAATTGCTGTCAATTAATCTGATATTTCACCGCTTATAAAATGCATATTGATTTCAAAAGCTGTTCACTGTGAATAAATGTGAATCTTAGAATTAATGAAATGTACTTTATTAACTCAGTTAATTATCAAACCGTGGTTGTTGTTAAGTGCTGTTGAGTTGCTTCCAACTCATAACAACCCTGTGTACAACTGAATGAAACTCTATGCTGTGTTTGAGCCCATTATTACAGCCACTGTGTCAGCCCATCTTGTTGAGCATCTTCCTCTTTTTTGAATACCTTCTACTTTACCAAGCATGATGTCCTTCTCCAGGGTCTGGTCCCTCCTGATAACATATCCAAAGTACACGAGATGAAGTCTCACCATCCTTGCTTCTAGGGAGCATTCTGGCTGTACTTCTTCCAAGACAGATTTGTTTGTTCTCCTGGCAGCCCATAGTATATTCAATATTCTTTGCCAACACCGTAATTCAAATGCATTGATTATTCTTCAGTCTTCCTTATTTGTTGCCCAGCTTTCACATGCATATGAGACGATTGAAAATATGAAGAACAAACGAGTTTGGGGATGACATCAAGGACATCATATGTGAAGAAAGCAAAAGGTCATTAACAAGACAGGAAAGAAAGAAAAGACCAAAATGGATGTCAGAAGAGACTCTGAAACTTGCTCTTGAATGTAGGTAGAGTAGCTAAGGTAAAGGAAGAAATGATGAAATAAAAGAGTTGAACAGAAAATTTCAAAAGACAGCTCGAGAAGACAGATTGTATTCTAACGAAATGCACAAAGACCTGGAGTTAGAAAATGAAAAAGGAAGAACAAGCTCAGCATTTTTCTAACTGAGAGAACTGAAGAAAAAAATTCAAGCCTCAAGATGGAATATTGAAGGTTTCTATGGACAAAATGTTGAATGATGCAGGAAACATCAAAAGAAGATGGAAGGAATACACAGGGTCACTATACCAAAAAGAGTTGATCGACGTTCAACCATTTGCATATGATCGAGAACTGATGAATTGAAGTAATACCAACTGAGATGCTTCAGCAAACAGATGCAATGCTGAAAGGTCTTACTTGTCTGTGCCAAGAAATTGGGAAGACAGCTACCTGGCCAGCCGACTGGAAGAGATCATACTTGTGCCCATTCAAGGAAAAGTGATGCAACAGAATGCGGAAATTGTCTAACAGTATCATTAATATTACATGCAAGTAAAATTTTGCTGCTGATAATTTAAAAGCAGTTGCTGCAGCACATCGACAGGGAACTGTGAGAAGTTAATCATTGCTGATGTCAGATGGGTCTTGGCTGAAAGCAGAGAAAACCAGAAAGATGTTTACCTGTGTTTTATTGACTATGCAAAGGCATTCAACCGAGTGGATCATGACAAATTATGGATAACATAGCCAAGAATAGGAATTCCAGGACACTTGATTGTGCTCATGTGGAACCTGTACATAGATCAAGAGGCAGGCGTTCGAACTGAACAAGGGGATACTGCGTGGTTTAAAATCAGGAAGGGTGTGTGTCAGGATTGTATCCTTCCACTGTACGTATTCAATCTGTATGCCAAGCAAATAATCCAAGAAGCTGGACTATGTGAAGAAGAACAGGGCATCAGGATTGGAGAAAGACTCATTAAAAACCTACAATTTGCAGATGACACAACCTTGCTTGCTGAAAGTGAAGAGGACTTGAAGCCCTTGCTGATGAGAATCAAAGACCACAGCCTTCAGTATGGATTACACCTCAACATAAAAATTCTCACATCTGGACCAATCAACAAGATCATGATAAACAGAGAAAAGATTGAAGTGTTGAGGATTTCATTTTATCGGATCCACAATTAACGCCTATGGAAACATAGTCAAGAAATCAAAAGACCCATTGCATTGGGCAAATTTGCTGTAAAAGTCCTCTTTCATGTTTTAAAAACCAAAGATGTCACCTTGAGGACTAAGTTGTACCTGAGCCAAGGCGTGGTATTTTCAAACTGTAAAACCAAAACCAAACCCTTTGCTTTCAAGTCTATTCTGACTCATAGCAACCCTATAGGACAGAGTAGAACTGCCCCGTAGGGTTTCCAAGGAGCAGCTGGTGGATTCAAACTGCTAACCTTTTGGTTAGCAGCCTGAGTTCTTAACCAGGGCTCCAGCTTTCAAACCATAGTAGGTATTACTATTTTCATTTTACAGATGAGGAAGCTTAGGCAAAGAAAGGCTAAATAATTTGCCCAAAATAACACAGGTAACCTGGTTTGATACTTCACCATACTGCTGCTTAATACTATCTATTGAATATGATAGTAAAATTGAATAAGAAAATGAATTAGAAATACAGTTATGTGTATATATATATAGCATATATGTAGTAGAATTAAGACTATTTCCTATCAGCTGTATTTTCCTGTACATTAAGTTTATTTTTTAAAGGCTATAATATGAATATTATATATATAATAAATATATATTTTTGTCTTTCTGGAATACATAATACGTATTTTTATGTGTCTAATTGTTATTTTTGACTCTTCTCTTGAATTAAAGTTTCCCTTTAAATAACTCTGGGGGAGAATTTATTGCCTTCATTTTAATTCACTCATTCAATAAAAATGTATTTAGGTGCTCTTTTGAGAATTTATGTATATGGGATCAAACTGACAACAGCAACTAGAAAGGTTAGATAGGAAACTTAGGGGGCAGTGAGTTTACGTTAATGGGGAGGAACATTTTGGAAACGGAGAGTGAGAATGGTTGCACAACTTGAAGGATGTAATCAATATCACTGAATTGTCTGTGCAGAAATTGTGGGATCAGCGTACGTTCTGTTGTATATATTCTCAACAACAACAAGAACAAAAAAATATAAAATAAAAAAAAATGTGTTTAGCACCTACTTTGTGCCAGGTACGGTTAGGTTTCCAGGTTTAGTGATAAGAAAGAGAGGGTCTTCTCTGCCTTCTTTCTCTTTCATCATGAATAAATTACGATACTGTGTGTTGTGCAGATGTGGAGATCGGGGGTGCATGCAGGAGGGAGAGAGAAGGAAGAGGAGCTGGACAGGGAAGGAAGGGTGGGGATGCGGGGGTGGAGGGAGTAGAGCTTGGTTCAGGCAGAGAGCAGAGTGATTTCTTCAAGGAACTTTAAATAACTCATTATTGTTGGGATCGAGAGTGTAGGGAAATGAGACGGGAGAAAGAAACAGGGGCTGTGAAGGACACTGAACTCCAGTGAAGGAACTGGGCCTATTGCTGTGAACAGGCCATCTATTTTGGTAATATGCTTTTGGTCCAAAGTTAAGAGGGTGCAAAACCTGCTTCCTTTAAAAAAAAAAAAAAAAAAAAAACTTTGCATGGATAAAAGTACTTTTTTAACTTTGGGACATGAAAAGCTGAATCATTGCTGAGGAAATAATTATTATTATTTTTTTTTGGAACAGCGGTTTTTGAAGTTTCCAGGTGACCCCAAAGTTAGCAATGAATGTCTTGATCTGATTCAGAGTTTGTTGTGTGGGCAGAAAGAGAGATTGAATTTTGAAGGCCTTTGCTGCCATCCTTTCTTCGCTAAAGTTGACTGGAAGGACATTCGTAACTGTAAGTAGAGCCCCGTTCCTTAAACATTTAAGAGTGATCTGAAATAATTCTGGCCCAAAGAAGCAGATACAAATTACATAAATAAAGTATAAAACCTAGCCCAGTGCCGTTGAGTCGATTCCGACTCAGAAATAAAGTATACATGACTTAAATAAGGGCTTTAGTTATCTATGGGAGTTGAAAAGCCTACTAATGTAGCTATCTTTGAGTAATAACTGTGCTTTAAAACTGCTTGCATAGGACTGGGTCATTCGTCAGACTCCAAGTTTGCATGGCCTTCAGAACGTTATCACAGTTAAGTTAGAGGCATGGATTCATGGAGTCAAAGGTTGTCCCTTGGTTTCTTAGTGACCTAGTGCTGCGATAACAAAAAACACTACGTACAAATGAGTGGCTATAAAGAAAAGAAGTTTATTTTCTCACAGTTCAGGAGGGTGGAAGTCCAAATTTAGGGTGTGGGCTCTCAGGGAAGGTTTTTTTTTTTTTTTAAACCCTTTCTACATGTAGTAGCTGCCAGCATTCTGTGGCTTATAGACACATCTGTCTCCATTGTGACATGATGTATTCCTCTCTGTGTCTGCATTCCTTTTTATAAGATACCACTCAGAAGTGATTAGGTTTAGGGTTCATCCTACTCTGTCATGACCTCATTAGCATAATTGAAAGAAAACCCTATTTCCTAAGAGGATCACACCCACAGGTACGAGAGAGAGAGCTTCAACACATATTTTGGGGGGCTACAATTCAATTCACAACACTTGGATTGGCAGCGTTTCTCTCCAGAGGAAAAGTGGACCTGAGTATTTCATTTACTCTCACGTGATAAAAAGCAGGTAGTCGAAGGATTGTTTTTAGTGTTGAAAAGGATCCTCCGGTCCAGCTATTTCATTTACAAATGAGATAAAAAAGACTCAAAAGAGTTTAGACAGCTGCCAGGGTTGCTCTGCTCCTGCAGTAAAACCATAAACGCCTCCTTGTGTTCATTTGTTTCCTTCTCCACAAACACGTAAAATCGATAATGTATCCGCACAGCAGATTTGTGTCTGCATCACTTTGAAATCAATTGGTAGGTAGTGCAAACCAAATTAATTTATTAAAAACAAAGATCTGATTTGTTATCAACAAAACCAAAATAATTTTTTTTTTTTTTTAAATTTTTCAAACGGGTAATTTTTTAAAATCTTTTCATCTTTTGATCACATGTGATCGATCTAATGCCCTGGCAGAATGATCAACACAGACCGCAGCAAGCATGGAAGCGGTTGGCCTGTTTGAGTGTGGTGGGGGCAGATGGGAAAATGGAACCAATTTCTAGATGTCAAAACTAGGCTTCTAATTGGATCTCTGTTGCTGCTTGCACATTTAGCTGGGAAGTTTGAGTGCGGTTCAGGTCCAGTATTGTCCAGTTGACGGAATCCTGTGTGGCACAGTGGTGAAGTGCTTGGCTGCTAACCAAAAGGTTGAGCAGTTGAAACCCAATAGCCGCCCTGAGGGCGAAAGATATAACTGCGCTTCTTTTTAGACTACAGCCTTGGAAACCCTGTGGGGGCGGTTCTACTCTGTCCTATAGGGTTGCTATGAGTCAGAATCCACTCAGCGGCAACGGGTTTATTGTCCAGTTCAAAACCATTTTGATGGTTTCTCTAATTCCTGCTGAAATGTTTAAGTAGGCAGCATTTCCGTAAATATGTCTTGTCAAATTTTTTCTTTTGGTAGTTACATTGCTATATTTTTCTAATCTTTAGGCATCAACTCCCAAATTTCCATGATTCAGACCTTTTATCCGGTCATATATTTTCTCTCCAGTCTTCCTCTTTTGCTTTTGGAAAGAATACAGTTTCTTTTAGATGCTGTTCCAGTACTTAATATTATCTTCCTTTTTTACATCTGTAATCTTGAATAAGCAGTTAATTTTTTTTTATGCGTGAACCTGCTGGTTATGTCCAACAGTATATCTGTACTTGAGTCAGTGAATGGTGATTAATTACCTAAGTAATTTTATTTTGGGTTTCAATAAACCCTGATGTTGTTTTTGATAATATGTCAGAATTTCAAGATTATTTTGTTCTAGTCTTTTCCTTTCAACATGTGTTCAGGTTTTAGGCTTATTGTACTGAAGTGTCACTACTGTTGTGTAAATTACATAGCACACGTAGAGGATACGTATCAGTGTCGAGTGTGGTTCAAGCTGTCCATGATGAGGCTCATCTTTTGAGAAGCCATGGTTCTCTTTGGGATGGGATCACTTTGTGATGGGTCACTGTAGCCTTGATAATCTTCAAATCTTCATATACGTTACCTTCATACTTGCTTCACTGTGTGTTTGGTGGCTATCTACTTAATTTTTCCTAGTAAATAAATACCTATTTAATTTTTCTTTATCATTAATACATATTCCCCCCCTCCCATCAGCATCAGGGAATTCTCACCCAGCTGAATCCTGATCTTAAAAATCTCAAACTTGATGGTTTTTGTTGACTTCCAATTCTCAATTGGCTCTAAAGAGTCAAGAAATATGTTTGCTTTTTCTTTTGTTTTTAATTCTTTTAACTTTTAAATAAACTTTTAGTTTTGAAACAATATTAGATTTAAAGAAAAGTTTAAATAAAGATGGTACAGAGAGTTCCCACATGCTTTTCACCTACTTTAATGTTAATGTTTTGTATAACTATATCATGTTTGTCAAAACTCAGATTTTTCTTTTTTATTGTACTTTAGACGTAAGTTTACAGAGCAAACTAGTTTTCCATGAAATAGTTAATACATATATTGTTTTGTGACATTGGTTGCTAACCCCACGACATGTCAACACTCTCCCCTTCTTGGCCTTAGGTTCCCCCTTACCAGCTTTTCTGTCCCTGCCTGCTGTCTCGTCTTTGCCCCTGGGCTGGTGTGCCCATTTAGTCTTATTTTGTTTTATGGGCTTTCTAATCTTTGGTTGAAGGGTGAACCTCAGGAGTGACTTGATTACTGAGCTGTAAGATTGCCTGGGGGCCATACTCTTGGGGTTTCTTCAGTTTCTGTCAGACCAGTAGGTCTGGTCTTTTTTTTGTGAGTTAGAATTTTGTTCTACATTCTTCTCCAGCTCTGCCCGGGACCCTCTATTGTGATCCCTGTCAGAGCAGTTGATGGTGGTAGCCAGGCACCATCTAGTTGTACAGGATTCAGTCTGGTGGAGGCTGTGGTAGTTGTGGTCCATTAGGTCAAAACTAAGATTAATTCTGTTTTGGTACATTATTATTAACTAAACTTTGGACTTTATTTAAATCTTGCACATTATCCTATTAATGTACCTTTTCCCCTTGGTTCTGGGAACCAATCCAGGTAAAAGAAAAAAAAAAAAAAACCCATTGCCTTTGAGTTGATTCCAACTCATAGGAACCCTATAGGACGGAGTAGAACTGCCCCCAAAGGGTTTCTAAGGAGCGCCTGGTAGATTCAAACTGCTGACCTTTTGGTTAGCAGCCATAGCTGTTAAACACTACGCCATCAGGGTTTCCCAATCCAGGGTACTATACTACAATTAAAATGTTAGCTTTTGATGGGACTAGCCCTAGCTTGGAGTCCATGGGTGGTGCACATGGTTAAGCACTCGATTACTAACTGAAAGGGTGGCAGTGGTTTGAACCCATCCACGAGTACCATGGAAGGTAGGCTTGGTGATGTGCTTCTGAGAGGTCACAGCCTTGAAAACCCTGTGGAGCAGTTCTACTGTGCACAGATGGGGTTGCCATGAGCCTGAATGGACTTGACAGCAACTAACAGCAATATCAACAACAGCCCTACCTTAGATACTTAGTGCAGCTCAGCCAGTGGGTAGGCCTTCATGCCCACTGAGGATTGAAAGCACCATTTTCTGGAGGTTCTGTGGTGTTCCTGACTATACAGGGAACCATGGTATTGATTTCAGTGTTTCCTAGCAGATTTTTCTGTCTTTGACCAACCTCTGATCCCTGCATATTTGACATCAACTCAGGGTTTTGGGACTGAAACATTGCTTGACTCCATGATATTTGGAGTGTTGAACTAGCTAACTCTAACATAAATTGTGCCTTTGTCCAGTCTTACTTTTCAGAAACACATGTTGAGTGGCTTTCATCAACTAAAACATTTGAAGTTATTAAGTTTCCCAAGTTCATGGTTGCTGATTAAATGTGGTTCCAGGCTGTTGAATATTTCCACTTTTCCACAACATGAGATTGTCCCTTGATGAAAGCAACATTAGCCTCTCTGCTGTTTCACCCCTAATTCTTCTTTTCCTTGTTGTAACCAGTGAAAGGAAGTACTGCTTAACACAGCAGGTAATAATCTTCAAAAACTCATTATCTCAGGAGGTGGTCCTGGCAGGGTACATAAATTTAGTTTAAGAAGGGTCTGGACAAATTTATGAATGACAGAACTGTGAGTGGCTACGGAGAGAAACTAGGACATGCCTTGGCTTTGACACTGAGGTCACAGAGCATCTGAGCCCTCCTGGGTCCTGCCCCTTGGGGTTGCTGTGGGTAACACCACAGGATCAGGGATCTGACCCAGTTCGGGCAGGCTTATTCTCCCAGCAAGTCAGAAGCTCTGTGATGAGTTACTGCCTCACTCATGGGTCGCTAGGCATCCATTACCCTGATGTTTCACCCGATCATATGTAAGGATGGGTTTTCAGCTGCTTATTATTATCATCATTTCAAGATTGCAGTTCCAAGTTTCAGTAGGGGGGCTTTTTGAAGCGTACCAGCTGTCCTGGGCTGTGCAATTCTGGTGATGTTTCAGATGCCGAGCAGGAGTCTGGTTGTACCCAGCCGGATTTTCTGGGCTTCTAGAAAGCTGAAGCCAATCGAAGCTTCTCTTGCATGCCTTTAGGCTTATGCCTACCGGCATCGAACACCTGCTCGCATCAGTGGAAAGCTTGGCTATCTGGTGCTCTCTTCTAGTCACACCTTTTGAAATATCTTGCCCCGGAGGCGTAGTGATATCAATGGAACTAGCATGCTTGCACCTTTCATCCAAGACCGTGATGTCTAGACAGTAAGAGACTCATAGTGTGAGTGGGGGTCGTGGATTATTTCCTAGAATACTTATGGCTAATGCTGTAGAGAACTTGTATTGTCTGTTACTTAAAACAAGGGCTCTTTCTCTTGAGTCATCCTCCTTCCACGATTCTCAGAAAGGAATGGTTCTCGCAAAATAATTCAAAATAAAACCGATGGAAAGTTTGCATTGGTTAGTCAAAAGTCCATTTTGTTATGATCCCGAAGTGACTCAGTGGCGGTCCCCTTCCTCCTAGGTCGCATTTTTGTAGTTGCTGGTCATCACTTGCTACTTGGCCCCGAATGGCCGTAGTGAAACCTCAAGTGTATGATCCCGTCATTGCACCATAAACCTGACTGATGATTGCCTTTGGTTTAAGGGAGAGGGGTACTATGGCTTCCCAGCCACGAGGGACATTCTTACACATTGCTGTGTGCAGAAGTGAAGACCATGGAACTCACCACGTTTTACTGAACCATGTATGCTTGATATTAAATAAAACACAGACCTTGATCCAGTGACCCATTCCCCACAGACAGCGTCCTGACCTTTCTGCTAACCTGGTACTCTGGCTCCAGAAGCACAGTGTTGGATTGATGGCCGTTTTTTAAAATCATGATTTATATTCTCAGGAAGAATTGAGAGGACTCAGGATGTGGCTTTTCTGTTTGTTTAGAACAGAATTTCTCAGCCTCAGCAGTATTGACATTTGGGGCCAGATGATTCTTGGTTGTGGTGGCTGCTGTCCTCTGTATTGTAGGATGTTCAGCAGCATCCCTGGCCTCTCCCACTAGATGCAGTAGTAGCCGCCTCCCTCCCTCCCCTAGTGTGGTAACCAAAGGAGTCTTCAGACATTGCCAAATGTCCCCTGCGGGGCACAGTCTCCCCTGGTTGAGAATCACTGATTTAGAAGAATTGCTGGGTTTTTAACGGGAGAGAGAATATTCAGCCATCTGAATCTCCTTGAGATTGCCATTACTAACAAGCAATGGGACAATTATCTGGGGTCAATAGGACCTTGCTACTCAGTATGTGGTCCACAGAACAGCTGTACCAGCATCATCTGGGCGCTTGTATCAGATGCAGAGACTCAGGCTCACCCCAGACCTGCTGAGTCAGAAGCTTCATTTTAGTAAGATCCTCAGGTGATTGTGTGCTTGTTGGAGTTTCAGAAGCCCTAGGAGCGGAGAAAATTATATCTGTCAGCCTTACAATTTCTCGCTCATCTTTGCGGGATTGTCCTTCTTTCTTTCTCTGAGTTTAGGGTGACGGGACACTGCTTTTTGCTAAAGGTTTCCCTTAGCGGATAGAACTGCCTGAAATTGCCGAATTTTAGATTCAGCTTTCAAGGAATTGAAAGCTTTTCTCTCTGGTGGACACTACATCCTTCATATCCTTCAGGCTGGCTATTTAACTTAACCTCTACCTTCTGATAATAAATAGAATCTAAACAGTCATTTTCATGCCTTCCCCTCCCCCTGTTACTTACTTACTTTTAAAAACATTTTATTGTGTTTTGGTGAAGGTTTACACAACAGTTTGGTTCCCATTCAACAATTTCTATACCAGTTGTTCAGAGACATTGGTTACATTCTTCATAATGCATGAACATTCTCATTATTTCTGCTCTGGTGTTTTGTTTCCATTAATCTAGTTTCCCTGCCCCTTTATATTCTCATCTGTTTCAAAGTAATTGTTGACTGTTTGTTCTAATATACATGATTTTTTAAAGGAACACAGTACTTATGGGTAATATTTATGTCCCATACTTTTTATTTCTATTGCGCTTTAAGTGAAAGTTTACAGTTCACGTCAGTTTCTCATACAAAAACTTATATGGTTATGTGACCCTAGTTGCTCTCTCTATAATATGACAGCACACCCCTTCTGTCCACCCTGTATTTCCCATGTCCCTTCAACCAGCTCCTGTCCTCCTCTGCCTTCTCATCTTGCCTCTGGACAGGGGCTACCCACATAGTCTCAAGTGTTTACTTGAGCTAAGAAGCACACTCCTCACCAGTATGGTTTTATGTCTTATAGTCCAGTCCAATCTTTGTCTGAAGAGTTGGCTTTGGGAATGGTTTTAGTTTTGGGTTAACAGAGAGCCCAGGGGCATGTCCCATACTTTTAATTAAGGATGGGATAAATGTTCTTCATGAACACTTGTAATGCGTGTTTTCTATTGCCATGCTATTTATTGAGCACCTACTCTGTGCCAAAGGCTCTGCAAAGCACTTTACACATATTTTTGTCCCGTTCACTCCTCCCAGAACCTTTGTGAGGCACATACTATAATCAGTCCCATGTTACAGATGAGGATACTGAGACCTAAAGAGATGGAGCCACTTGGTGAAGGCCAAGCAGCCAGTAGTTAGCAGTGCCAGGAGTTGAACTGAGGTATCCCAGACTCTAAAAAACAAGTTCTTTTTGTTTATTTGTTTGAAAAAGTAGTGCAATCCCTGATACAAATTTTAAGTGGTAACAGAATGTCATATGGTAAAAAATATCTCCCTCCACTCCATACCCAGTTCTTCTCTATAGGGAACCACTATTGTCTGCTTCTTGTGTAACTTTCCAGAATAATCTGTGCAAATATAAACACCAGCACAGCCTGTGCTCTTACCAACATTGCTATTACTGCCTCCCAAGAATTCAGGAGTTTTATCGGCAGGTTATTTTCCTGCATCAGTGGAATAAATGAGGGAGAAATCTTTATTAAGACTCTACCATGTTAACCTTGTGAATTTGCCAGTCTGCCATGAATTTCTGATGAATAGTGCTCTCTTCTCAAATGAAAACCCCTATGGATTTAACATGAATATTTTAGTATTTATTTTAGTGTTCTTCTGCCTTAATAACATTTTATCTCATGGTTTGACTTGTGCGTTTGTGTGTGTGTGTGTGCATTTCTTTTGGCCTTTTTTTTTCCTTTTAAGGACTGCTTGTTTTGGAGTTCCTGTCATTTGTGCGTTCGCATGTGTGTGTGTGTGTGCATTTCTTTTGGGCCTTTTTTTTTTTTTTTTTTTAAGGTCTGCTTGTTTTGGATTTGTTTTCTAAGCTACTTGGAGGAGGATGGTAGGTGTACTTCTCATTTAGGCTTGGTTGGCTTTTAAATATCTCTCCCTCTGGGATTTTTGGTCACTTTAAGGGCAGGAGGAAGTGAGGAAGAGGAGATAGGGCTGTTTGAGGTATCAGCATGGGGGAGGAGGAGGATCTGAAAGGGGGCGATCTGTAGTGTGATGGCAGAAATTGACCTATGAGACCAGGACCCTGTGACCACCACCTGCTAAAAGATAAAAAAGGAACAGTGGAGAGATGTAGTCAGTAGCTCTTAGTCTTGTATGAAATATACAGACAAATATTTATGTGTATCCTGGGAGTGGTTCTGTTTTTAGAAGGGAAGTTATCAATAGAAGATAGATTAAAAGGAACTTAAATAGTTATGAATTAGGATTGTAGGGTTTTTTTTCCCTCTAGCCTGAATTTAGAAATCATATCCAGAGATGTTAAAAGCATATGTAATATTCTACTTTATCCCAAGATAAATTGAGATAGCTTACTTTAGCAATAATTGTAAGAGAAAAATAAATAAATATAAAAATCTGGGTGAAGGGAGTATCATTGTAGGGAAATAAAGTCAGGGGTAAAGGTAAAGGCACGAAAGGTCCTGTAATGTTGCTCTGGTTGATTTGAGGCTCTCAGCCTCCTAGTGGCCAAGGCAAAAAGGGTAATATGAACAGTTACAGGAGCCCCACGAGTAAGAAAACTAGAGCGCTCTTCTCAGAAAAGTCCCACTTTTCCAGATACTGAATCTTCAGGAATTTTGTGATGTGCAGACCATATCCTTAGCAACATCCTTCCAATAAGTGGTATGGTGATTTCCATGTGACTGTTTCCATATGCAAGCCAAAAGTACAATGCCAAACTTCAGTAAATCAATTCCAAATGAGGCAAATTAATGCCTTCCCTAGGGGAAGATGGGAAATGGCAGAGAGGCTTGTTGGAGAACCCACAAATTGGAGCCCTCAGCCCTTAAATTCTCTCTTGTCAAAAAGCCCCTCACAACCAAGCACACATGGAAATAATTTGGCCAAGGATTCAAAATTGTACTAAATATCTGGGACTATATTCAGCAGCGAACTTTCTAGTCAATTCTGTGAAGTTCAGTGATTGCATTTACACTCATTTTCTGAAGGTAAAGCTTGAATAGAACTAAAGAGGGCACTTGGCAGGAGTCAAAAGATATTTAAGCCTGTGGACAGAGTGTAGGTGGACCACGTGGTTTGTGCCTGAGGGTTCGGAACTGATTTTCAGTGTCTCACTTTAGGGAAAATATATATGGTCAACTCTCTTATCCCCCTGGTGATGAAAAGGATAAGGGTAACATACAACTACAGCATTCCTGGTTTGAAATCTAAGATGCCCCTCCCGTCCTTCTAACTAGTAAAGGACATACGTCGGAGTCCCTGCGTGGTACAGATGATTAATGCACTCAGCTGCTAGCTGAAAGGTTGAAAATTTGAGTCCACCCAGAGGAAAGGCCTGGCGATCTCCTTCCAGAAAATCAGCCATTGAGAACCCTATGGAGTGCAGTTCTACTCTGACACACACGGAGTCTCTGTGAGTAGAAATCACCTTGACAGCAAATGGTTTTAAAAAAATAGCTAGATAGGGACCAGAATATCCACTTGATTCTTGGCAAGACTCGATGATGTAGGAGTGTGGTAAATGTGCCCACTGTACTGACCAGAGAAGAGTGGTGGGCGTTTCCTCATGGAGAGGGAGGCCTTGCCACAATGGGCTTGATGGGCATAAGGACAAGAGTTGGCGTGAGTACCTGCCAAATCTGGACATAGGCACTGAAAGAGGACATGCTAAGCTTGATTCTTGCTTTCAGAGCATAGTAACCAGTAACCCTGACTTCTGGTTAAACTTAGCCCAATGAACGTCCAGCTCTGATGAGTCAGATTTGCTCCTCCTCCCTTTGGGAAGTGACTAGATGTATTTATTCAACACTTCTGCCTCATGCGGTGAAGGAAGGAGCCTGAGTGGAGGCTCATTAGATCAGGTGAGGATTGGGACAAAATACTTTCTCTTCCCAATAGCTAGAAACAGTTTTATTGAGAAATAATAGGCATACAACAAACTGCACACATTTTAAGTTACAATTTGATGCTTTGATACATGTGTACGCTGGGAAAACCATCACCAGACTCAAGCTAATGAACATACCTACTACCTCCAAAGGCTTCCTCATGGCCCTTCGTAACACCTTCCTCTCACCACTATCCTTCCCTTCACTTGTCCCCAGCAAGGACTGATGTGCTTTCTGTCACTGTAGGCTAGTTCGTATTTTCTAAACTATATAAATGAAATCATACAATGTGTACCCTTTTTTTTTGGCCTGGCTTCTTCAACTCTACGCAGTTCTTTTGAGATTCATCCATGTCATAGCATGAATCATAGTCATTTGTTTTTATAGCTAAGTGTGGTATTCCATTGTATGGATATGACATAGTTTGTTTATCCATTCACCTGCTGATGGATATTTGAGTTGTTTCCAGTTTTTGTCTATTTCAAATAAAGCTTCTGTGAACATCTGTGTACAAGTCTTTGCATGGACACATGCTTTCGTTTTTCTTGGGTAAATATCTAGGAGGGGGAATGACTATTATATGGTAAGTAAGGACATGTTTCAATTTTTTAAGAAACTGCCAGACTGTTTTCCAAAGTGGTGGTAGCATTTACACTCCCACTAGCAGCGTATGGGAGTTCCAGTTGCTCCACGTCTTTTTCAATACTCCAGCAGTTTGATTTAAAGTCACTTGTGACTTAGAATACAGTCAGCTATGGGAGATAGGCTTCAATTTTTTTTACTTGTATTTTTTCAAATATCCACATATATAGGAGCCTTGGTGGTGGAATAGTGAAGAGCTTGGCTGCTAACCAAAAGGCCAGCAGTACAAATCCACCAGCCGTTCAAATCCACCAGCCGTTCATTGGAAACCCTGTGGGGGCAGTTCTCCTCTGTCCTGTAGGGTCGCTATGAGTCAGAATCAACTTGGCAGCAGTGGCTTCGGCTTTTTTGGTTTATACATATATATGTACGCATACATTTTTTATGCCATTGTTTTATTGAAGAAACTAGATCCAAATCCCCTGTTGAATATTCCACACTCTGGATTTGTCTTTTTGCCTTCTTGGGGTGGTTTTGTCCTTGTTCTTCCTGTAAACTGTAAGGTAACCCCAAAAGCTGAAACAGATTTTGATGGACTTTTTCTGGCAAGAATATGTCATAGAAGGGCTTCCACTGGCCTAAGATGGGGCATTTTGAGTGTCAGAATGGCTGTAGTTTCTTGAAGCACATTAATTACATGAAAATCCATGAGTTCATAATGACACTGAGAAAGAAGCCTTATTGGTCACTCCTGGAGGTTGCTAAGGCCCCAACTCATTATTCTAAACATTGCTAAATACAGGGAAAAAACCAAACATTTATCCTGCCTTCCTGTTTGAACTGTATTTTAGGGTAACCAAATTGTTGATGTACTTATAGATGTGGAAGGAATGATGAAATTAGAAAACTACCATTTTGCAGCCCTTAATGACATAATAGCTCTAGGTAATGACCACCAGTGGTGAAAGATTAAGGGAACCTCATGGTGGAGGGATTAGGCTCATATAATTGTAACTCATGGATGTTTCTTAACATCATGGGGAGGAGGCAAGCAGACATTGTGTGCCTCCTAATGCCATGTAATAGGAAGTAGATGAGACTCCTTAGGCAGTATTCTTCCTAAAATAGTTCGATATGAAGGTACCCAAGCCTCTGGGTCTAACTGCCAGTTTACAAGAAACACTGGGGACAGAGAAACATGTTAAATGACACCATAAAGATATAATCAGCCAAGTCCAGAATGTGGGAAGATCTACAGGGACACAGGATTCGTATGGCATTTATAAAAAAAAAAAGGGGGAGGGACAATGTTAACAGATAAAAAGAATTTTAAGAGACATGCATGGAACCTTGGTTGGATCCTGATTCAAACAAACTAACTGTAAAAAGACATTTTTTGGGGCAAATGGAGAAAATCGAGTATAGGCCTGGTATTAGATAATGTTAAAGAGTTAGTTAATTTTGCTGGATGAGATGAGCGTATTGTGATTATGTTCTTCAAAATGTCCTTATCAATTAGAACGGTAGTTCTCAATTGAGGGCAATTTTGCCATGCAAGGGGACATTTGGCAATGTCTGGAAACATTTTTGATTGTCACTATTGGTGGTTGCTACTGGCATCTAATGGGTAGAGGCTGGGGTGGTCCTAAATATCCTATAATATACACGGCAGCCCCTCACAATAAATAGTTATTTGGTCCCAAGTATCAATAGTGCCATGGTTTAGAAACCCTATGTTAGAGGTACCTAAGATTATGGGTGAAATGGTATGATGTCTGGGATTTGCCTTTAACAACCAACAAACACACAGACAAGACAGAGGTCGGGGTGAAGTGAAATAAGAATGGGAATTGATGGTTGTTGAAGCTATGCGATAGGCACTTGGAAGTTTGTTTTACTACATCACTACTTTTTCGTGTGTGAAAATTTTCATAACAAATCTTTAAAAATAAATTTAAAAAGCGTAGGAAAAAAGGATACAAAGATGTCAGGAAGGCAGCAAAGAATGAATATAATCTGATGTCTATATAAAAAAAAAACCTGTTGCATAGGTAATTTAGCGGGGGTAGTGCTGGAAGGAAAGTTGCCTGGGCCTAGAACAAGCAGGTCCTAGGGATGGAAGCCGATGAGCTGGCTCCTTTGTTTCTGTCTCAGTGTGTCCTAGGAACTTCCATCTGGGCAAGAAACTGGGTCTGTCTGTTCCATCTTTGCAGAGAAATGCAGTCAGAGAAATAAGATGACTCGTTGCAGTTTGAAAAGATGCTCTCTTTTGAGTGTTTTCAGCCCATGTAGATTGTTTCGTAGGTTGCTGAATACCTGGTTGACTGAGAAGAAGGGGAAAAACAAAGTGAAGCTTAAATGTTAAGAAGTCAGATTAGGAAGGACAACACACAATACAGGGAAAGTTAGCACAACCGGACTAAACAAAAAGCTAAGAAGCTTCCTGAACATAACCAGAGTAGCAGGCGCGGGGGTCTGGGGACCATGGTTTCGGGGAACATCTGGGTCAATTAGCATAACAAAGTTTATTAAGCAAATGTTCTGCATCCCACTTTGGTGAGTGGCCTCTGGGGTCTTAAAATCTTGTGAGCGGCCATCTAAGATACATCAATGGGTCCCAACCCACCTGGAACAAAGGAGAATGAAGAACAACAAAGATGCAGGGAAAATGTTAGCCCAAGAGACAAAAGGGCCACTTAAACCAGAGACTCCCATCAGCCTGAGACCAGAAGAACTGGATGGTGCCCAACTACCACCAATGCCTGACCTGACAGGGAACAGGAGTCCCTGATGGAGCAGGAGAAAAGTGGGGTGCAGAACTCAAATTCATGTAAAAAGACCAGACTTAATGGTTTGAGCGAGACTAGAGGAAACCCAAAAGACATGGTTCCTGGACTCTGTGTTAACCCAGAACTAAAACCATTCCGGAAGCCAACTCTTCAGACAAAGATTAGACTGGACTATAAGACGTGTAATACTCGTGATGAGTGTGTTCAAGTAGATACATGAGACTAAATGGGCAGCTCCGGTCCAGAGACGGGATGAGAAGGCAGAAACAGATAGGAGCTGGTTGAATGGACACGGGGAACACGGGGTATAAATAGGGATTGCAACTAGGGTCGCATAGCAATATGTGTATAAATTTTTGTCTGAGAAATTAACTTGAGCTGTAAACTTTCACCTAAAGCGCATGCGCGCGTGCACACACACACACACAAAAGTCAGATTAAAGTTCAGTCCAGCGTTGAAAGAAACCACCTCTGAAGGTATAAATCTGTGGGAAAACCTCAGCTGATTACCAAAACACTTGATATTTAAGCAACATTTTAGGAATAAGGCTTTTGGACATGGTGAGATTCAGCTAGAGCACACAACTCCATCGAGCTCTGTGTCTGCCCCCAGAGAAGAAAGCTGCGTAGCTTTTGGCAGCCAGACCATAGCCTTCTTGAGTTTGATTGATCGACATGCTTTAGGAATGGAAACTTCCTTCTTCATTTACTTTAAAGACACCAGTGTGAAAATTGGCCACCATCCCAAATCAACATTATCCTAAACTTATGACCCTTTTGGGAAGCAGAGAGCTGGTTAATTTTGATTTATTCTGTTGGAAACTGGATCTGATTTGTCTTCCTTTTGGATTTCTTATACAGTGTGTCGTTTGGTCAAGCCATGGCTGACCACTTTCTACTGAGAGAGGAGCAAATAGGGGGCTTGCCTGAGGCTCTAATCTGTCCTCAAGAACTAAATTGCTTATGCATATTTAGCATCCAGCTGTATTTGCTGATCCCCTAGCTTAGTCTCTTGGTTCATCCCCATGAGACATCTGATACTGGATATCTTGCTTTTCTTTCCATTGCAACCTCTTGGAGTTGTTCCTGTCTTAGGAGTTGATCGTCGATATTCCTAAAATCTCCACCCTTGCATCAGTTGTCAAATTTTGCCACTTCTTTCTATAGCCTGTCTCCCGTTAATCCAGTCCTCTCTGTTTCTGTTACCACTTCTTTAATATAGAAATTTGTCACGTTGACTATTGCAGATTAGTACTTTAGAGGTTTCTAGCGCCGGGTTCTTCTGACCATCACTGTTGAAACGATCATATCAGTCTCCGTTGCTGACACCAACCCAGCTCTCTAAAACTTTGAAATACATTTGTCAATCCAATCCAAGGTGCCCCCTTCAAGGCCCGGCCGAGATTTCACTTCTACTTGCTCCCTAGCCTATTACCCACGGCTCTCTTGGGCTACTGCTTTGGCTTCTGTGGCTTTTCTAAAGTAGCACTTTTCCCCATTCCAGCCCATGGAGTTACCTTTTAACCAGCTCTTCAGATTCAGTTATCTCTGTGACACTTTTCTTGAAGGACTACACAAAAACTCACTGTGTCCCTGTCAGCAAAACTTGCCATCACTCCAGTTATGTATTCTACTTTTTACACCCACATCCTGACCTCTAAACCACACAAATATCCTCCTTTTCACTTATTTTGCAGTTCTGTCTTCATAACGTACATAAGTATGATCACATTGGTGCCTCAGGTTTCAAGCAGCTAGAGGATAGCTGAAGTTTTTGGTAGCTTGCCTTTTGGTTTGTACATGGCATCCAATTAGTCAAGTAATCACTTTTTTATGGTGTGGAAAATGATGGTAGATAGAATGAAATTGCAAGTGTTTTTGATTTAATATTTATTGAATGCCCACTGTGTTCCAGGCACAGTCCTGGTTGATTATATCATTACACAATGTTTATTTATGTGCTTTCATCTTTTATGACATGGTGCTGGCTGTTATTCATCTACTTCTGCCACACGCAACTCAGCACCAGTGTCTGTAAACCATAGTGATGACTACAAATCTTAGGAGTTTTATGAGCTATATCTAGGCTCAGATATTTTTTTTAAAACATGCAAATTCTTCGTAACGAAATTGGGTACTCTGAAGCGTATCGATACTTAGGTTTCCTAAAGTGGCATGTTTCATGGAAGAGCCCAATTAGATCTAAGAAATTACCCCATATTTAAGGTTCTTGCAATTCACTCATTCTTTTTTTTTTTTTTTAAAGTTTTTCTGTTTATTTTAATTTTACTTCATTTTATTTTTTAATTTTTTATTGTGATAAAGGTAAAAGTTTATAGCTTGAATTAATTTCTCATACAAAAATTTATAGATATTGTTATATGACATTAGTTGCAATCCATATAATGTGACAACACACTCACCATTTCCACCCCGTGTTTCTTGTGTCCATTCAAAGAGTTCCTTTCCTTTGCTGCCTTCTCCTTCTGCCTCTGGACAGGAGCCGCCCATTTGGTCTCCTGTATCTGATTGAACTAAGAAGTATACTCTTCGTGAGTATTATTTCATGTTTTATAATCCAGTTTAATCTTTGTCTGAAGAGTGGGCTTTGGGAATGGTTTTAGTTCTGGGTTAACAGAGTGTCCGGGGGCCGTGGCTTCGGGGGTTCCTCCAGTCTTAGACCCTTAAGTCTGGTCTTTTGACATGAATTTGAGCTCTGCTCTGTACTTTTCTTCCATTGTGTCAGGGACTCTTTGTTGTCTTCCCTGTCAGGGTGGTCATTGGTGGTAACCAGGCACCATCTAGTTCTTCTGGTCTCAGGCTGCTGGAGTTTCTGGTTTATGTGGTCCTTTTGTCTATTGGGCTAATATTTTCCTTGTGTCTTTGGTATTCTTCATTCTCCTTTGCTCCAAGTGGGTTGGGACCAATTGGTGCATCTTAGATGGCTGCATGCAAGCTTTTAAGACCCCAGATGCCACTCACCAAAATGGGATGCAGAACATTTCTTAATAAACTTGTTACGTCAGTTGATCTAGATGTCTCCTGAATCCATGGTGTCCAGGACCCAGCCCCAGCTACTCTGCCCCACAGAGTGTTTGGTTGTGTTCAGGAATGACTTATTCTTTTAAGAAAATAGGTATTAAACAAATAATGACAGCCGGGTGGTATTCTATGTGTTAGGTATATGGTAGTGAACACAAGAAAATCCCTCTCCTTGCAGAGCTTATGTTCCAGTGGGTAAGGTAGTCAATGAAAAAAACTCAAAATTAGAAAATCTTTTATATTTTTAATATTAATGTTTGTTTGATATGCTAAAAAATTTAAGGTGGGAATAG
The DNA here is from genome assembly GCF_024166365.1 of Elephas maximus indicus. Taxonomy (NCBI): domain Eukaryota; kingdom Metazoa; phylum Chordata; class Mammalia; order Proboscidea; family Elephantidae; genus Elephas; species Elephas maximus. The sequence continues at coordinate 17,279,080 of NC_064840.1, read as the reverse complement.
GGTAAATGGAACTTAATAGAACATGTTAGAAAGAAGTAGGGATGAAAGGATAAAACTTATTTGGTTTTTCTTTTCCTTGTTTTTTCTTTTTTTAATGTTTTTGAAGGCAATAAAAATTTTCCCCACAAGATTTTAATGAATGTCAGGATTAAAAAAAAGAGAGAGAATTTATAGAAGAGAAGTTACAGCTTTTAAAATAGCTCTTTGTTTCTGAAAGCCTTGTTCTACCATCTTTCTTATAACTGGGGAAGGGGAGACCTCAAGAAGTTACTTGTATAGCCTCTGCCACCAAGGGGAATGTTCCGTGGTATTACTTAAAGCACAGACTGATTTACACTTTAAAATAAACATATAAAAAAGGAATTTTTTTTTTTTTTGGTTTTTCTTGGTGATTTTTACCAATGAACAATACCTCTTAATCTATAACTTCTTATTTGTCTTTAGTGAATGTGGTGGTTATAGGGGGTCATAATACTGTATCAGAAAATATTAATATAGGTACTCATTAGCATATTTTTCAGACAGAAAAATCTCGACTTTTTAAAGCCTCTTCATTTAATTCAAATATCAAGTATCTGTCTTCTTTTTGGTCTCTATTATGCTAGGAGCTCTCTTGGTAAGAACTATTTTTAGGCATTTAATTATATATTCGTTCAGCAAATAGTTTTAGTGAACCTACTTATGTGCTGGGGTGCCATGTGTGCCTCCATTAATGTAGACTCAAATCCAATGTGATTATAATGATCTTTTTTAAAGAAAAAAATTATATTTCAGAAAGATTAAAAAAAAAAAAAAAGAAACATTTTCTGTAAGTACAAGAAACAGGAGAATTAGATTCCCGAGATAGCTGTGGTCACATACTCGGTAGCCTTTAGACTTGACACAATCCTTTTAAAACATGACATCCTGGTTTTGAGAAAATTCTCTATTCTCATTTTCTAAAGTTCTTTTTAAATATGTATTGGATCTTCACATTCTGTCCTTATCTCTTAACCTCTCATGTTTTTCATCTCTTTGCTTTTGTGTGTTGCATTTTATATGAGCATTTCTTGAACTGTAATGTGCAGGTGAGTTATCTGATTATCTTGTTAGATTGTAGATTCTGAGTCAGTGGGCCTGGAGTGGACCCTTTGATTCTGCATTTCTAAGTAATTCCTGGATAATGCTAATGCTCCAAGTCCAGAGACCACAGAGTAGGATGGTTCTATATGATTTCCTTGGATCTAACTCCTAGTTCACTAATTTTCTCTTCAGCTGTGTCTAATCTGCTATTTAACCTAACCAGTGAGTTTTGAAATTTAAATTTGAAAACAATATTTTTTATTTCTAAAAGTTCTGTTTGGTTCTTTTTCAAATGTGCTTGGTCATTTTTCAAAGTGTCTTGTTCTTCTACTGGAATTTCTACTCATCTACCTTGTTAATAAATTAAAACTTGTTTTACGGTCCCTTTTAGATTGTTCTATCTGCAGTTTTTAGAGGGCTAATTCACCTGTTTCTTCTATCTGTTGATGCTGCCTTGAGGAAGTGTATCTCATGTGGTTTATTTTTCTTTGTTTTGTGTGGTTTTGGCTTTTTACTTTTTTATTGTGAACTTATTTTCAGTAGGGTGTGTTTGTGTGTGCGTGCGTGAGAGAGAGAGTGGTGTATCCTGTGTCCCCTGGGTTGTGAAAGGGCCTCTACAAGTTGTTTTCCACTAGTGTCTATCAGTGACCCGAGGGTTCAGTGATCCTGGACCAGTATTTATGGTAATTTCTTGGCATGTGGTTCCCACGCGATGCAGGACGCTGTAAATGTAGACCCCACCCCTGAGGGTCCAATTTGTTACTAGTTTCCTCCTTAATTTCTTCTACCCTTAAACGGCCCTGGAAGGAGCCCTGGTGGTACAGTGGTTAAGCAATTGGCTGCTGACCAAAAGGTCAGCAGTTCAAACTCACCAACCGCTCCATGGGAGAAAGATGTGGCAGTCTGCTTCTGTAAAGATTACAACCTTGGAAACCCAACGGGGCAGTTCTGCTCTGACCTACAGGGTCATTATGAGTCTGAATCAACTCCACAACGATAGGATTGATTTAAAGGGCCCTGGAAAATGGTGAGCATCTTCATCACTTCCTGGAGGGGAAAGTATTTCTATTTCCTTACTTCCCTTTGGCTCAAGGCTATGATTTTTCCCTGCTTGAATGTGGCCCTTCGAAGCACTTTCTTTCAGAATTTCCTGTTGTACTTAACTGACTGCAAGTCAGGAGGTTTACATCCCTAGTTTTTAATCTGCCTTGTGAATATCTCACCTGTATTTCATTTTGACTTTTCCTTACTTTTATCCTGAAGATTATCTGGCTCTTTTTTTTCTAATCGCAACCACATTAAGCTAGCTTTGAACATGTCAGAGTTTTATAGAGTAATCTTATTTTATAGTACAGAATTTCTAAATCATAATTATTTCACTGAGGGTGGCCCCTACCCCTATATTAATCATACTTCTTACTCAGAAAAGGGATTCTGTTTTAGTCTCCTAAAGATAAATTAGTATATAGTGAAAGGGAATTAAAGTTCTGCTAGGAATTAAACGATATGATTAACACGAACATCCACGTGGGCGTGTCTGTGCCTTGTGCAGGGAAGAATACTCAATATAGATTCTGCTGTAAAGTCCCTTATATCTTACTAGGTTTCAACAGCTGCACTATCTGTCGTGTATCTACAGTAAACAATAATAATGAAAACAGGTACCCTTTATAGAGAGCTTACTGTGTGTTGCGAACTGTGCTAAGCACTTTATGTAGATTGTTTTATTTAAACCTCCCAACAGCCCTTTGATGTAGTTACTGTCATTGTCCCTATGTTGAAACTGAGGCTTAGAGAGGTTAAATGACTCTTCCAAGGTCACAGAGCTAGTACGTAGTGGGAATAGAATTTGAACCCACATAGTTGGAGTTTAGAGCTTCAGCCATTAACCACTATGCCTCCATATTAGTATCATCTGCAAATCTCTCTTCCTAAACCTCCTCAGTCTTAGATCTAAGATTCCTTATTTTGGGACAGAAACCTTTTTTTGATCCTAATGAAATATAATTTCCTTTTAACTTTATTAAAAAATGTATTGGGTAATTGAAATCAGATTGGATTTTAGCTTCTGTTGGTGGAAGTACACATGAGATGTGGGCTGAAGCATTCAATGTAGTTTTTCCTTCCATCAGCTAATTTTTACAGTATTAAGCAAGGAGATTCTGACGCAGGGAAGATTTAAATTCTCTTGAGAGAGCTTGGAGGTGTTAAATTATTTTCTCATAGTGCACATTTTACATCTTTGGCCTTCCTCACTCTCCTACTTCATCCCAATACACGGGCAGCTCTGGGAATGTTCTTTTGCAGTTCCTGGGAACAGCAGACCCTTGGATCCATCTCCTTGGCCCTCCACATCTCTTCCCCACTCCAGTTTCTCGCGTTTCAGTTACTTGCTGATGCTGTTCCAGTGATGTTGTCATTTAGGAACTTTGGAAACAGCCAGATTTTTGAGTCTGTAAGCAAAAAACAGACTGCTGCTCATATCTGGCACACAGCTTTGTCCTGAATAGGAGGAGTTAAAAAAGGAGTCTGGGCTGTGAAGGGCTGTGACAATCGTCCTAGGGGGAGCTGTAGCGAGCCCTAGCCCCGGCCGGCCAGCCGGCGGTGACTCATGCTGTTCTGTCACTCAGATCAGCATCGGCCCCTGCCTCACGGGCGGCCAGGTGGGGTTCCAGCCAGAGCACGCACAGGCACGGGGTGCATGAAGCCTGCACTGCAGGGGATGTGATGCCACTGTGCCCAGCTGGCCTGCCACAGATGCCTCAGCCTGCAGCCATGGTAACGCCTCTGGCTGGCTGCAGCCCTGGGAGCCCACCACAGTGGGCAGTCTTCTGGTGACTGTTGGATGAGCGTCCACCTTCCTGACCAAGAGAGCTTAGTAGGTCGGCAGGAAGCGGAGATGTAAGATGCCCACAGCCAGGAAGCATGCTGTAAGGAGGTAGGAATTGTGCTGCAGATGTCTACCCGTGCGGCCCTTGTCAGTGCACAGGAGCGCTGTAAATCATCGGGAAGAACTTTATGTGGCTGGTGTTTCATTGTATTAATTAAGCTGCGATGAAGTCGGTGGGCCTGGTTATGCTGAGGAGGAGGGATAATGAACTAAAAAAAGTGGTTGAGAAGAGCTCTGTGTATACTCATCAGGATATGAATGAGACCGCAGTGCTCACCTATCATGAGTTAGAGAGCCTTACAAATCCTCTTTCCTGTTCTTCCCCCCATTCCAATGAGTCTGGGAAACATCCAAGTTCCATCTTATTTTAGTGATTAGCACTAAATATTAATAATTTAGACCTGCCTGGAAGAGGAAACAAATCCGTTTAGGTCATCGGGCATGCTGGCAGTAGCCAGTTGACGTTCCGTAGACGCGCTGTGGAAATGTGAGGAACCAGCAGCTTGCTCAAATGAGGTGCCAGGTGCTCCCATTCAACCAAGTGAGCTGTTTGAGTTTATCCTTCAGTTTACCCCAGCAGGGAAGGCAGCCTGTCTGCGGGTTGGTGGCCATGTTGGCTGAGAAGGGGTTAAGCTCTTGTTGCTGTCAGAGCCGTGAGGAGATTGAGAGCGGGGCGCTGCAGTGCCCCAGCAAACGCGGAAGGAGTAAGACGCTTTTCTCTGCAACAGTGTTGAATCTGTCTGAATGCTCTCTCCCTCCCTTCTTCTTGTTTTTCTTTAACCAGCTCCTCCTCCCTTCGTTCCCACCCTCAAGTCTGATGATGACACCTCCAATTTTGATGAACCAGAGAAGAATTCGTGGGTTTCATCCTCTCCGTGCCAGTTGAACCCCTCAGGTTTCTCTGGTGAAGAGCTGCCGTTTGTGGGATTTTCATACAGCAAGGCACTGGGGATTCTTGGTAGATCTGAGTAAGTGGCAATTTGACTTTCTAAGGGACCTGCATGGGTGCAAGGCATACCCCGCCAAAGTGCGGAGGGGGGAGGGTAGAGTGTGGGGGGAGTGGAGTGGAGGGGAGCTGCTTATCAGCCTGCATTTGGGGAGCAGTTTACCTGTTTGGGCTCTGCTGGGATAGACTGTTACTGTTCTCAGTTTGCTGGATTGAAGGTATCTGTCCCTGTCAGTAGCATCGTAATTGTCAATTGGGCACTTTGGGTTAGTTTTTCAGTCTTTGGTCTTCTTTCGAGGGGAGGAAATAGTGGGAGATTTCTAGCGGTGCAGATGCTTGGTAGAAGAAGAAATGTGCAGGATTTAAGACAAGCTCTCCGTCTATCCATCATCTATGTATCTATCTCTCAGGTGGGTGGGTGGGGGGTGGGGGTTGCTATCTTTGCTGTAGCACAAGAAACCTAAAAACCCTGTCTGATTAAGTGAAAGGTTTCCTCTTCGGTTTAACTGAGCTGCAAGTGGCTGTGCCATAGCTCTGACGGAGAGCCGGTGCTCACCTCCTCTTCAAGTATGCTGCAAGATTAGGGAGCTGGTGGCTGAGCTTTTCTGAGCTGGCAGAGCGCTGGCGGTCAGAGAAAGCCCCGTTAAGACCATCAGCCACCGGGAGGGAGTGTGATGTAGCAGAGTCATTGATTCACAGGAATTGGGCTTCGTGAGAGGAAAAAAGAAACAAACAAACCAGGAGACTAGAAAATACAAGTATAAATATCACCGTAGACCTCTTGACCCGGTAGGTCTTTCTCCATTCTTAAATAAACCCAATGAGAAATGCAGTATGCGGCGCTTGGGATTGGAGGGTCCTGGCTTCCAGCCTCCAGGAATTTCTCTGAAATACAGCAGCCTCTGTGGATGTGGCTGCTCAGTGTCTTGCTTCGGTCTGTTCTGATATGATGACATTCTTTTTCCAGAGTAGTGACTTCTCCAGGAAGGTCTCGGGCTGGCTGTGCTGCGCCCCAGCCACCCTGCCTCCCTCACGTTGAGGCTCTCGGGGTAGTATTGGGTAATTAGTTATTGCCCACTTAGGAGATGAGCAGAATTTGATTTTCTTCTTGACCGCATTTATTCTGTATTTGTTGTGCTCGTAGCTTTTAGATATCAATTCTAAAAGATGGGGTGTTGGTTCCTGGATGGCGTCTACCCATGGGTGCTATCTTGACAGTGTGTTCCTGAAAAGACTTTAGGCTCTTGTGGCAATTGGGCATTGGACATGAACTAGAGTTTTGGACTGTGGTTGAATTTGGGAGAGATTTTTATATTGAGAGATGTTGAGGCAGTCCCTCTTTGCAATTTCCCTAGGGACTGGACTTCAAATTTGGATTGGAATTTGACAGTGTTGCTGTGCCTTTCTTGCAGATTTTCTCTACCACCCCAAAGCAGTCTGTATGAAGGCAGGAGAGGCAGAAATCTAACTAGCTAGCTGTTGAATGTGCCATCAGATCGAGTTGAAATGGTCCACCAGGGCTGGGAGGTTCTGCATTGGCCTCAAAGGGCAGGGCAGGAGTGGAGGCCCGATGGTAAAGGATGCACGGTTAGTGGGCAGTGTGACCTTGACACACACAGCATGCTGAAGGTCACGCATTGGACTGGAAGGAGATGTATGAGAAGTCCTAGTTCTGGCTAGTTGTGGACTGGCTGGGTCAGAATGAAAGCTCGCTCAGGGTGCTTATCAGTGGTCTGAGAAACCAAGGAGGACCCTGGGGAGTTCGATTTCAGGGGTAAAGGCAGAATGATGTGGGAGATTCTAGGCATTACAATTAAGCCAAAGCAGTGTGATTAATTGCTTATTTTTCAGGAAGACTGGAATTGCATCTCTCTGCTTCTTACAGAAAGCTCAGTTCAGGGAGCTCTCTGACAGGGCCCTTTTACTCTTAAGGCCCAGGTACTCGATGAATATTTGTTGATACAATTTACTCATGATCCTCTCCACCAGACTGCGTGTAATTTGCTCACTGTATTTGAAGAAATGCTGTTTCACCTTTGCTAGTTCAAAATATATCTTTAGAGCATAAAATGGGCTTCTGTTGAGGCCCCAACAGAATGCTTAGTAAGATTCTCATTAAAAAAAAGTACACGCAAAAAAAAATGTATATTTCTTATCTGGAAGATGGAATTGGAGTATTCTTGCCTTTGAAGAATTTCATTGTCTTTCCCATGGTAATTTGGGGTTTTCTCTCACCGTATGTCTTTTAATGTGATATTGCAGTTAACTTGGCTACTGTGTCTTTGGGCAGCCATATGGGTGAAACTGGCAGGGTCATTTTAGAAATTTACTCCACCTGTTGGATGTGGGTGACCCCCCCCCCCCGCCCCCCGGACTTGGACTTTGGTGTTGGATTATTAAAATCCCACAAAAGTGGTGTAGTGACAGAATTACTTAGCAACTTCTATAGTTCCATGGACATAAACTTATAAAATGCATTTGCAGGTGTGGGGGAGGCAATTATTGTGGGGACCATCTTTGCCACCAGTGAGCTGGTATTTCTTCTTGAGTTTCTCCTTCTTCCCTTCCTTTTTTCAGCATCACGGGTTTTTATTTACCCACGTTGATTACCTGTGCTGTTACTCACTCTTCACAGATGCTCTTGTACTGTGCTGGGATAAATGGACCCCAGATTGGTTACCAGTGAATGGAATGAAATGTTCTGAGGTTGAATTGAATAAATTATGAATTTTTACAGGAACTCTGGCAGTGAGAATGGTTTCAATTGTTGCAATCACTTTTTTAGCTTCCCTTTTAAGGACCCCAGACTATTTTTAAGCCAGCGACTGAGAGTGCATCCTTAATTTAGGTTTAGCAAGAATATCTCAGCATTTCAAGTTATAAGTAGTAGCGGTAATTCCTTGCAGCCTGAGTTGGAGGGAGCTGGAGGGATTCTTGAGAACTGAATTTGGTTGTCTTTGGGGTAGGATTATGGCAAAGTCAGTGCTGGGGAGTAAGTATCTGGTGCCCTTTTTCCTTGTAAGCCAGCAATAACCCAAACCAAGTCCCAAGCCCTGAGTGCCTGGGTGTTCCTCTGATCCTCCATTCGCCTGGATGTTACGATAGTAGGGTGGTAAGAGAAATCAGTGTGTTAAAGGTTTAAAAATAAAATGGATACCAGCTCTCTTCCCTCCCCTGTCAGCATGAGGTACTTTTCTTTAAGTCCTTTCTCCTAGATCTGAGATACTGCCTAATTTAAGCTCTTGCTTAAACAGACAGTACATTCCTGCAAACCTTCAGTATAAACTCTAGAAGGAAAAGCCAGTTGGCTTTGTATTTTGTGTTAGTTTTACATGTGCTGGTCTTATGCTTTTGGAGAAGCTGGAAATCTTAGGGGAGCAGTGGCATCTGATAAGACTGGGCTAATAGGGTGACAGTATCTGAGTAGGCTGTTTTCAAGGAGGAGACTCTTGGCCTTTTGACTAATTAATGGCTCCTTCCTTAGCCTTTCAAATCCATGTTTGCATGGATTTGAAAATGGAGTTATGAGCCAGCAATTCAAACACTGTGGAAGAAAGAAATGGCTGTCATCATTGCCTTCCCGAATTTTCAGGGAACTCACTTTTTGGTGCCTCTTCCTTGCTCTACTGGGCTTTATTGGTATGTCAGTTTCCTCAGCTGCCAAATGGGATAATAATGACACCGACCTCATAGGGTTGTTGGGAGGATTAAATGAGATGTATCAAGCACTTGGCCCAGTGCCTGGCAGGTAGGAGAGTCTCAGTAAATGTTCATAGTTATTATTTTTGTTATTACTGATATGCTACTCTCTTTATATGTCTTGTCCTTCTGTACATACCAAGAGGATACAGAAAGGACTCAGCAATAATCAGGTAGTCCATAGCCTTGCCCGACCAGAAGCTCAGCTTCCTAGGCCCTGGGAATTTTCTCTAGAGATGCTTAAAAATTCTGACCAACCCCAAGAGGTTAATACACAGTTGCCAAGCACCAGTTGGTAAAAGGTGGTTGTTGGGGAGGGATGGAATGGCGACCAGATTTAGAAGACCCAGTTCCAGAACGGTTACCTTCCCATCCAGTTGAACAAGACAAAGCATATACATGTGAAGCAATTCAGAAAACACAAATACCTTCACTGTAGAACATTGTGGTACAAATTGAAAAATTGCTTTAGGAGAGTAAAGCAAGATCTGGTGGGGCACACTTAATGGGGAATGCCAGTCCATAATTCTTGCCAAATTACTTGATGATCTTTCTTGGTATGTCTGTTTCCCCAAATAGACTGTGATCTCAAGGGCAGTGCTGGGTCTTGTTCATCCTGGTTTTCCTGGAGCCCAGAACATGGTAGACCCTCAGTAAATCTGTGTCAGACCTGAATTTATAAGCGTATTCATGGAACGTAGAATATTTGGCTCAGCTTTTTTTTTTTTCTAATTGTGCTTTAAGTGAAAGTTTACAAATCAAGTCAGTCTCTCATACAAAAAGTTATGTACACTCTTCTACATACTCGTAGTTGCCCTCCCCCTAATGAGGCAGCATACTCCTTCTCTCCACTCTCTATTTTTGTGTCCATTCAGCCAGCTTCTGACCCCCTCTACCCTTTCATCTCTCCTCCAGACAGGAGCTGCCCAAATAGTCTCATGTGTCTACTTGATCCAAGAAGCTCACTCTTCACCAGTATCATTTTCTATCCCATAGTCCAGTCCAATCCCTGTCTGAAGAGTTGGCTTTGGGAATGGTTCCTGTCTTGGGCTAACAGAAGGTCTGGGGACCATGACCTTTGGGGTCCCTCTAGTCTCAGTCAGACCATTAAGTCTGGTCTTTTTATTAGAATTTGGGGTCTGCATCCCACTGCTCTCCTGCTCTGTCAGGGATTCTCTGATGTTTCCTTGTCAGGGCAGTCATTGGTTGTAGCTGGGCACCATCTAGTTCTTCTGGTCTCAGGCTGATGTAGTGTCTGGTTTATGTGGCCCTTTCTGTCTCTTGGGTTCCCAGTTACCTTGTGTCTTTGGTGTTCTTCATTCTCCTTTGCTCCATGTGGGTTGAGACCAGTCGATGCATCTTAGATGGCCACTTGCTAGTGTTTAAGACCTCAGATGCCACTCTCCAAAGTGGGATTCAGAATATTTTCTTAGTAGATTTTATTATTGGGCTCAGCTTTTTAAAAGAAAATGAATTTGGTTGGGTGGAGAGGAAGGTAGAGGGAATTTAGCAGTCAGGCAGAGTGATAATAACAGCTCATCCTTACAGGGCAAGAACTCTGCGATTCTCTGTTCCAAGCACTTTCCACAGATTAATTTATTTAATCTGCACAACAGCCCAAGAGGAAGGTACTTTTACCATTCTCATTTTACATGAGAGGGAACTGAGGTACAGAGAGATTAAGCCAAGTGGAAGTATCTGCCCCTAAAAATTGTTTCACTTTCCAGTTGTGCTTAAGGTCACACAGCTATGAGTAGCTTGGCCTGGACTTGAAGCCAGGCAGTGTGGCTCGATAGGCTCTTCTCTTAGACACTTTGCTAGGCTGCTAAGTGTCAATGCCTCAAAGCTGAGAAATTAGGAAATGTAGGTGGGGTCCTCAAGTTCACATACTTGTCAGGAGTGGAGGCCCATTGTGGGGAGTGACAAGTGATGAAGTTGGACAGGGAGCGGAGATGAGAGCTGACAGTCTCAACCCTGGGTTTTGTTTTAAATCTCTGAAAGATGAGTGAGTAAGTGGGCTGTATAGTTCTTGAGTTTCTCTGATTTCTGCCTGTTCTCATTTAGAGACTCTTTCCTTTGTGTGTGTGTGTGTGTGTGTATGTGTATACAACATAAGTATGCACACACATATATTCTCTTTCCCTGGGTGTTCTTATTTGCTAGAATGTAAGCCTGGTGAGGACAGGGAACATTTGGTGCCTCCACCATACCTGCAGGTCATTCATCTCTAAGCTACTTGATAAACATTTCGTCAATTGATTGAAATTACCAGTTTTTAGGGCTTCAGCTCTCATCACCTAGTTGATGACTCTATAATCTATTTCTATTCAAATCTACTTTTGTACTTTGAGTTGTCTCCCAGTTATCTATCTTGGGGTGCCTTCATCCAGTGGAAGATGCTTGAAATCTCCTCCCCACTCCCAACAGTCCTCCTTCGTTTTTCTTGAAATACTTGAGGTTGAAACATGTGCCCTTAAAAATTGTTTTACTTTCCATATCTAGCCAAAGGGTGTTTGTTCTTGTGCATGCTACCTCCAGGTCCCTATCGCAAAGGGTCTCACCTGTGTTTTGTTTTTTTTCAGCAGTCAACAGCAACAACAGAATCTTCTCTGGCACATGAAAGCATACATCACCTGTACTTTGCAAATAAGTTAAAAAACCTTAACTAGCTCCTGCCCATGGTCACCGCCCTGAAGTGCCTTGTGTTGAGTTTCCATCCTGCCATTGTTGGATCAGATGTTTAATGCTCTCCTCTGTGTGCTGGGTTCTCTCCTCTCGCTCATTCAATTTCTTCTTTCTTAATCAAGCACATCTCGTTCTCCTGCTTGCCTTATCCTGTTCTCTATTTAGAATGTGTGTGCTTGCTTCGCAGGCCTGGCAGGACCATTCTACTGCTTTCTTGTTGGTCTTAAAGATACCTTTAGGAAATCTAATCCAAACGATCCTAGCCCAATTCTGAAGATTAGGCTCCAAAAGATCTGTGAAGTATGTTTTCTGCTGGCCTACACATGCTAATTTGCATGGTTGCCTCAGATCCTTTAAGAAGACAGTAATTGACTAAATGGTGCTCTATGTTCCCAAGCTCTTTGCCAGTCTGGCAACTCTTCTTTGCTTAAGTGAATTTCTCTCAGTTCTTTCTGCTTTACTTGTCTTTCATCTCCTGACCTCTCTCACCTTCCTTTCTCTGAAAAACTTCTGAAAGAGTAGCCTATACTCAGTGTCTCTTGTCCCACCCTTACAACTCTGCTAAAATTGCTGTCTCAGCAGCTACTAATTATTACACTTAACCACTAAATTTCCTGACTTCCATTTGATATCGCTAATTATGACATTTCTTCTTGAAACGTTCTACTTCTCTTTTACATCGCAGAAACTTGCTTTTCCTCCTACCTCTCAAACTACCATTTTCACTTCATTGATTTCATCTTCTGTTTTAGGCCCTGGAAGTATAGATACCAAACCCTAAAGTTCACCCCAGTTCTCTTTCTAGCTTCTTCTTGGTGATCTTATTCAGTTCCTTGACTTTAAATCTCACACCCTTATGGCCTTCCTCCCGATGTGCTCTATATTCCACGTCACCAGGATATTCTACCAGTTTGTCACCATCCCCGTCCTCTGTTCCCTCCCAACACAGACTCACTCACTCACTAAGCCAGTAGGTACTAGTTTTGACTTCCCCATTTCATTTATGCAGCGACACCTGCCTACCCATCTTGACAAGGAGTTGTCTTAAACTCTTTTCCACCTCCCCTACCAACCCATTAGTTGCTAAATCGTCCAAGCTCTCCCTCTAGGATGACACTTATATCTATATCCATTTTTTCTGTCCTCACCACTGCCCCCCATTGACTTTTGCTTGGGCTATTGCAGTGGCCTCCTAACCAACTCCTCTGCCTCTGACTTTGCCTGCTCCAGTCCATGCTCCACAGAGGGCAGAGTTCTTCCAAAGCACAGGTTAGAATGATGTCGTTTGCCTGCTCAGACCTCCAGTGGCATCACGCTATGCACAGAATTAACAGCCACTCCTCAGCTTGATATTCAAGGCCTGGTATGCCAGGACCCCAGCCTGCCTTCTTAGTTGTGCCTCCTTCCTGTCACCTATGTTCTGGTCAAGCTGCACAAGACTCACCTCCTTTTGCCTGGAGTAGTGTGTTGCCCTGGCAAGGCTTCAATGAACGTTTGTCGAATTGAATTAGACTAAAATGGCTAGGGATGATGCCACTTTTTCTTCTGCTCGATTTATGTAACTGCTAATGGCAGCTGTCATCTGCTGAGTAGTTCCTATGGGCCTAGAACTATGCCGAGTACTTTACATGCATTATCTCATTCAATCCTCACAATCTCAGCACAACTCTATAAGGTAGCTGGTACTATCCCTGTTTTAAAGATGAGGAAACTGAGGCTCAGTGAAGTTAAGCTATTTTTCTGAGGCCTGGCAGATGGTAAGTAGCACAGCTAAGACTTAGACTGATATGTGGCTGCTTCCAGGACTACTGTGTAACCCTGCCCTCTGCAAGCCATGATTCTGCTAGATTATGCAGGCCCTATAGAATAATCTAATAATAAAGATGAAAGAATTGGCTCTTCTGAGAATTTGCTTTGTACCAGCCACTTTCTAAGTGCTTGATAGCTATTTTCACTTAATTCCAACAACAAAGCATTATTTTTTTCTAGGTACTGTTGTCTATGTTTATGTCACTATTAAAATGGATATTTGAAGATAAATGAGATTGGGAAAATATGTGCAAATTTGAAAATTTGACCTCATCTTTAACCCCTTTCTTTAAAAAAAAATTTTTTATTCATTTTGTAGCTGCTGTTGAGAATGCACACAGCAAAACACACACCAGTTCAACGGTTTCTGTTTGTACAAGTTAGTGACATTGATTACATCCTTCAAGTTGTGCGACCGTACTCCCCCTCCTTTTCTGAGTTGTTCCTCCCTCATTAACATAGACTCACTGCTCCCTAAGTTTCCTATCTCATCTTTTGAGTTGCTGTTGTCAATGTGATCCCATATACATAGAACTGGAAAGAGCACAGATGCTTAAGGCAGACCTTCTTTACTAGTTAAGCTAAACTATTGTTTGGTTTTAAGAAGACTTCAGGGGTTATTTTGGTTTGAGATTTAAAGATTATCTCAGAGCAGTAGTTTCAGTGGTTCATCCAGCTTCCGTGGCTCCAGAAAGTATGGGGTCTATGAGAATTTGAAATTTTGTTCTGTATTTTTTCCCTTTTGGTCAGGATCCTTCTATAGAATCTTTCACCAAAATGTTCATCATGGTATCCAGACATCATCCAGTTCTTCTGGCCTTGTGGCAAAGGAGCCAGTTGTTCGTGGAGGCATTATTTTACAGATAAGGAAAGTGAAGATCAAGAAGCTTGGGTTGCTTCTTAAAGCCACACAGCTCGTACGTGATTTAGGATGACCAACTTTTCCAGCTTTTAATTTTAGAACTGATGTAACCATTCTTTATTTTTGGAACAAATTAATATAACCCATTATCGTCTAGCTGATTCCTACTCATAGCGACCCTGTAGGACAGAGTAGAACTGCCCCATAGGGTTTCCAAGGCTGTAAATCTTTATGGAGGCAGACTGTCACATCTTTGTCCCTCAGAGAGGCTAGTGGGGCTCGAACCACTGACCTTTTGGTTAGCAGTGGAGTGCTTAACCACTGTACCACCAGGGCTTCATAGGCAAATTATAGAGCCATTACAAGTCCAGGCTTTATAATCAAAGATGGATTCAAATCTGGGCACTATCCCTCACTAGCTGTGTGAATGAAGCATTTTTAACTTTCCTCAGCTTCAATTGCCTCATCTCTAAAACGGGATTATAATAGTGCCTACCTGGCAGGCTCATTGTAGGGACATAAAACATGCAGAGCACTTACTGTTAGCGCCTGGAGCAGAGTGAGTGTCCATTTCATGTTTGTTATCATTATTTAGGGGTAAGGATGGGACTTAAGTACTTTTGATTCCACTTTCCACCCTGCTTCCACTTTATAAAAACATTTTGCTGGTTTCTGCCCATTGAGAGAGTCAGGCTCCAGATGGGGTGGCTGACAGATGTCCTAATATCTCCATCCAATTTTTTACTCTGAATGGAGTCTGTGACATGTCAGTTAAACCTGCTCCTTCCATAAAACACACTTGAGGTTTCTGGCAGCATGGCTGAGCCTGCTTTTCTCCAGTGAGATCTGGAACTCAGTCGTGGAGAAGGAGGATATACCCTGTGCTCAGTGTCACGCACCTCTACTTACCTTCAAGTGTTTGTGCATCCCTTGGATGAGAGACTGTGACATGCCAGAACTAATACTGAGCATCTCCCACGTGAAGGCCAGAAAGCCTTCTGGAGCCAGCATTGATTTAAGGCACTTCTCATTTTGGATTCCTTTGTCCCATGGTGACCTTTAAACTGAAGCTGCCTGAGGCACAAGAGTGCTTGACACACCATGCATTCATTCATTCATTCATTCATGCACTCAATAAACTTTTTGTTCTAGGCCCTGGGATATAACTATGAACAAAACAGACAAGGTCCCTGCCTTCAAGAAGCTAACACTGTGTTGGGGGAGGGGACAGGATAAATAAGTTCACAAATAAGAGAATTTCAGATGGCGGTAACTCTGAAGAGATCAGGCCCACGATGGGAAGTGAATGGGAACCACTGCTTTAGATAGGGTGCCCAGGGAAAGCCTCTCTGAGCTGAGCATGGAGTATTTGTCCAAGAAGGTTGAGTCATTTCCCAAGATCATGATTCTATGTTGAGCTACTGTGATATACCAGATGCTGTTCTAGAAACTGGGATGTAGCAGTGAATACAAGACAAGACAGACAAAGTCCCTGTCCTCATGGAGCTTATAATCTGGTACGGACAGACCGTTCATTGATTCCTTTGTTCCTTCATTTGTTCACTCATCCATTCGTTCAAATATTTGAGGGCCTACTATGTGTCAAGTACTTTGTAGGCATTGGGGATGTAGCAGTGAACACAAAGAGACAAAAATCTTTGCTCTCATAGAGCTTACAGCTTACTGGAGTGACGACAAGTAGCCAGTTGTTAAAGATAAGTTGGAAGAGTATTCCAGGCAGAGGAGTAGAGGGTAAGGCCCTGAGGCTGGGACGAGCCTGTGGATGTCCAGTGGATAGAAAGAACATCGGGGCAGCCAGAGCTTCGAGACACACAGGGAAAGTGGTCCGAATTGAGGTAAGCAGGGCTTTGTGGGTTTGGATTTTCCTCTCGTTGCAATGAGCAGGCAGCCATTGCAGGATTTTGAGCAGGGACGTGGACTATCTGCTTTTTATTTTACAAAGGATCACTCTGACCACTGTGTGGAAGGTGGATCCTAGGGGGCAAAAGTTGGATTCAGGGAGATGAGTTAGGAGGTTACTGCAGACATTATGCTAATACAATTAATCTGCAGAGCTAGGCCCTGATTTAGAGGTGAATATGTATGTATTAGAAATCACCTGAGTAGCTATACTTTTATTAATATTGTGGTTTTTGATAAATGATTCCTGAGCTTTGTATTGATCATTCCAAAGTAAATGCTCTAATTGAATGGGAGACCACTGCTCACTGTGTGTGTATGTGTGTGTGTGTCTAAGTGCAAATGTGTGTGTGGGCAAAGGGTGCCCCAAATCCAGCTAGACTCAGAAACTCTTTGGGAGAGCATTGTTTCCAATATTTTCAAGTGCTCATGATGGACATCACTGTATTTCAAAATAGATTTATGAAGTTAGTTCATAAATTTCAGAATGCTCAATCTTAAAAGCCAATATATTTTTGGAAACAGAATGATGATGAGTCTTTTTTTTTTTTTGCACCATCTTACATCTTGCAGTTGCCTGTATTTTTAGAGCTGTTGGCCACAATTAAGATAAGGTCCTCAGCTGAGCTAATCTTGATTTCCTCCTTTTATCCCCAAGTATCCATTCTTAGTTTTCTCAGTGATATGTGGTCTGATAGCATCTTTTATAGGCATGGAGTCCTCTTCCTAAGGGAATAAATGGAAGGTGAGCTGCTTAAGAATGATCTTAATTATTGCAGTAGTGATTAGATCCTACTCGGCACATATACTTGCTTTCAGTATGGAAGGACAGATTGTCTTCTCTTCTGATACGAAGTATTCTGCTGATGGAGCCCTGCGGTGCTGTGGTTAAGAGCTTGCCTCCTAATCAAAAGGTTGACAGTTTGAATCCACCAGTCGTTCCTTGAAAACCGTATGGGGCAATTCTGCTCTGTCCTGTAGGGTTGCTATGAGGCGGCATCAGCTGGACAGCCATAGGTATTCTGTTAATAGGTTCATTTAGGAATTTTTTTTTTTGAGTCACATGGATTATTTATAGGCACGTCTTTGGGAAAAAGTGCATTTTATCATTTTTACTTAAGTATTGAGGTTACGTGCAAAGCCATTTTTAGGCCACATCTAATATGCTTTATAAAACATATCAGTTGTGGCAGTTAACGACCGAGCCTGACCTTCCCTCTGTGCCATACACGCTACCTCTGTTAATATTCTTTGGGCTTCTATAATTATAAGGCAGATGTGTGGATCAGAAATGTTGATTTCAGAGTAAATTTTTCCAGAAAATAGAAACTGGAAAAAAAGGAAAACCCAAAGTTGGCTTTGTGCTTGAAGAGACAGCGCTGCAGTGTGTGGGTGGCTGGCTGCATGCACCCGCGGCTCAGAAGTGCCTTTTCTCTCCATGGGGATAACTGGCTGTGGATCAGAGATGTGGCCAGGAGGAGTAGGCAAGCAATGTGTGGGCAGGCTGCACGTTCTTTTATTAGCATCCTCATTGTGCTGCATCTCATCAAGCCCAGAGCATGAACCAGCCGGGGCCTCTGAAATCTGTCCTGTTTCCCATTTAATTACCCCCCTGAGCCACCAAGTGCTGGAGGGAGAGTTGATCTTGTGTGTGGGTTGAGCTGTTTCTGGGGTGACCTGGCATGTGGATATTCTTGGCGACCCAGGCTGTCCTGGGCTCAGGTTTGGGGTTGTCCTCCCAGCATTGAACGTAGCCAGTCCTGGATACGCATGACCATTGTCCCTTTCTTCTATGACCTTTGACCTCTGAGCTCTGCGGCACTTTTCTTGGGTTTGTCCAAGGCCATCTAGCCAAGAATTAGAGTTGGGATTTGTACTCAAATTGCAGTGTCACAACTTTGAGTCCTCAGCTCTACTGCCCTCCACTCACATACAAATGACCATAATGTGGTAGAGAATGTAGAAGCCGTGGGTAAGTTAACCCTTGGCTTCAGTTTGATGGGGCTAATAATACCTACTTTATAGGATCGTTTGGAAGATTCAATGAGGTAACCTGTAAAGCATTAAGCAGAATGCCTGGCACATAATAAGCATGCAATAAATGGCCATAATTATTGTTGACAAAGGTGATGGCGTCATTTCTCTTTCCTAGATTGCTACTTCCTTGAGGAGAGGAATTGTGGCTTATCTTTATAGTTCCTACTGCAGAGTTTTTCGGCCTTGGTGCTATTTACATTTTGGGCTAGATCATTTCTTATCGTCGGGGGGCTGTCCGTGGATTGTAGGATGTTGAGCAGCATCCTTGGCCTCTATTCATTAGGTGCCAGTAGCACCCCCCCCCACCCCAATTCATGAAGATCAAAAGAGTCTTCAGACATTGCCAAGTGTCCCTGGGCTGGGGGGAAGGGAAGGGCAAAATTGCCCCTGATCAGGAACCACTGGTCCACAGGTATCTCTCACAGGGATTAAACCCATTGCAGTTGAGTTGATTCCGACCAATAGCAACCCTATAAGACGGAGTAGAACTTGCCCCATAGGGTTTCTAAGGCTGTAATCTTTATGGAAGCAGACTGCCACATCCTTCTCCAGCAGAGTGGCTGATGGATTTGAACCACCGACCTTTCAGTTGACAGCTGAGTGCTTAACCACTGTGCCACCTGGGCTCCTTTCTTAGGGGGATTACAGGGATTTTTATATTTTCTCTCTTTTATGTATTCTCTCTTTTCTATCTTCTCTCTTTCTGTAGTGTACACACACACACACACACACACACGTACTCACAGAAGATAGTAAAAAAAAGTATTTGTTGAAGTGGAATTTTGAGAACAAAGGACAATTTTTGGAAGACTTTTGTTTACAGGTAACCCTGTCCTGTTCCAGGGTCAATGGAACCTCGTCATCAGTTTCTTTACTATAATTCTGCACCTTACACAGCTTTGTAATTCCAACCAGTTAAGTACTTAAAATTTTTTTTTTCACAAACTTCCCTTAAAGTAGTGATCGTATCAGCTCTTTAAATAATACCCCTCTCAATGAAACGGTATCTTGTAGGATGATTGTAGACTAGGAGTTACCGCTTGAGAAGGACAGGGCTGTATTTGATAATAGTCTGGGGGCTCTGAGGCCAGCCTTGCATTGAATCTCAAGCTATGATTCAAAGTACAGTCAATGCTAGAATAGTGCAAGTGTCAGCAATAATTTGCTGTTGCTTTGAAAGTCAGAAGGAAGGCTAATGAAAATCCTAGAAAAAGAAAATAAGTTGTTATCATATTTGAGAATATTTATGGTGGGGAATCTGTTCACTCAGGAAATACATGTTGAGAGTTTACCATTAGCCCTAGGAATTGAATCAGCATACATGTCTACATGAAAAATGAGTAGAGTATTTCAGGTTGAGACACACCTACCTTTAATATATTTCTTTTATAGAAATTCATGGAAATGGTGTATTTTAGTTGACTTATTAAATTGGGGGAAATGGTCTTTATTCATTGTCTGACACCTATAAATTGTCTTGAAATTCATAGCCCACCATGATTGACTTCAAAATTGGGTTCCCACTCAAAGAGTGACCAAAAGACACCAGTACCAAATGGCCTGGCCAAAATGCCACACAGAACCAAATGCTGGGGTCGTCACACCATGAGTTTTAAATGCCTAGCCCCTAAAGCATGGGCATGTTCTTCTCATTAGCCACATGCGTCTCGGTCCTGTCTGTATGTTACTGTTACCTGGGAGCTAAATAAAAATGGTGCTGCCTTGGCCCCCTCCCGTTCTGTTTATCTGTGATTTAATTGGCCTGGGTGGATCTGGGCATCAGTATTTTTTTTTTCCTCTAATTTTATTGTGATGAAATACAACAAAAAGTTTACCATCTTAACCATTCTTAAGTGTACAATTCATCGACATTAATAACATTCACCGTGTTGTGCTACCATCACCTTAAGCCATAGCTCTCGTTCACTCCTCCCTGCAGCCCCTGGTAACCACTAACTAACTTTTGTCTCTATGCACTTGTCTATTCCAGATATTTCATACAAATAGGATAATAAATGTTTGTTCTTTCGTGTCTGACTTACTTGGAAACTCGAGTGGCGTAGTGGCTAAGAGTTCTGCTGCTAACCAAAAGGTCGGCAGTTCCAGTCCACCAGATGCTCCATGGAAACCCTATGGGGCAGTTCTACTCTGTCCTATAGGGTCGCTATAAGTCAGAATTGACTCAATGGCAGTGGGTTTTTTTTTTTTTTTTTAATTTCATTCAGCATAATGTTTTCAAGTTTCATTCATATTGTAGCATGTGTCAGAACGTCATCTCTCTTCATGGCTGAGTAACATCCCATATACCACATTTTGCTTATCCATTCACCTGTTGATGGACATTCAGGTTGTTGCCACCTTTTGGGCATTGTGACTAGTACTGCAGTGAATAGTGGTTTACAAGTATCTGAGTCCCTGCTTTTGTAATTGTCGAGTCGTATGGTAATTCCATGTTTAACACTTTGAAGTACCACCACATGGTTCTCCATAGTGACAGCACCATCTTACATCCCTTCTAGCGGCGCCTGAAGTTTCCAGTGACTCTGCATCCTCCCAGCAGTTGCTAGTTTCCGCTTTTCTAGCACCATCCTGGGTGGGGGCATCAATATTTTTTAGATGCTCTTCAGTGATTATTAATGTGCAGCCGGGTTGAGACCCACTGAAGTCATAGGAAGCTTCCCTTCCTCCAGCCTCACCCTCCATCCCATTATTGTCTATGGAATTGTTGCTGTAAGCCAAGTTTAGCCACAGTATTCTTATCATAGCTTTTTTTAGATGTGATTTTTATTTATTCTAAAAAAAAAAAAAAAAAAAAGGTTTTTTTTTTTTTAGCACCTTTATTCTGAAGAGCTCTTAATTGCCGTACTTAGAACTTCCAAACAGTGAGCATTTGTCAAGCATCAAAATAGCAGAACGAGGGAGTCGGCCCTCGGGTGACTGGGGGGGCTGTCACATCCTCTCCCGTGAGTGCCAGCGGGTGGGGCCGTGCAGCTCCTCGGCTCTGGGCCCCATTAATGAGTAATCTAGAAACGCTTTCTTTCGAATAAGCAATCAGTGTTGCACCCACAGCAGCACACTTTAAACACTAACCACTGCTCGGGCCTGCCCCCTGTATGTCATTAAGTTTTGCAAGTCGCTTCCCACCCCCATCATGCTCCTATGTTGTCATCGTTCTTCTAAACAGGTGTTGGTTTTGTGCTTGGGCACAAAGAGCTGTGGCCTGCCTTGTCATCCGTGATGCATGTGGGTGCATATGCCTTAGTGAGGTGCAGGTGACTCTTGGTTCCTGAAGGCCCGGGGTCCGTTCTGTGGATCACGCTCCCTTCTTGAGTGCTTTGGGTCTTGTTTTCTAGCCCATCCACCCATGTGGCTTCAGAAAGAAGGGAAATAGCAGAGGCAAGTGAAGTCCATGCAGGGCAATCCACTTTACCTGTATTAAAAAGAAAAAAAATGTGTGTGTGTATGTGAGAGAAAGAGAGAGTAAGCATGTGTGTTTGGGCATGGTTTACATAGAAAACAGGCTAGTGAGAGGTATAGAACTTGGTTAACATTTTTAATGCAAAGTCAGATTTTCCAAAAGATTTATTTCTGGATTCCAGTGACTTATGTGATTCCTGTTGCCCATTTCTGTGAATAATCAGCATTTGTTTGTATGTGAATAATAACTTGGAGCAAATTCAGCCCCCTGAATTTTACCGCTTTAAGCAACTCTCGGAGGCCTAAAAGCATGTGCTGTTTACGAAGTTGCACGGGTAGTAATGATAAAAATGACAATGAGAATAGTAATGGTTGACATGTCTTGAACCCTCTCAGTGTGTTAGGCACTGGCTTTACGTGCATTATCTCATTTAATTCTCACAGGGACTCTTTGAAGCAGGTCAAGAATGACCCCCGCCTTACAGATGAGGAAACAGGCTCAGAGAGGAGAAGTCATGTAGCTAGCAAGTGGTGGGTCAGATTTTTCACAGAGCAGCCTGCCTCTGGCGTTTGCTCGCTTGCTGCCCTTGTGTGTATAATGTGCATCTGGAGAGCCATCACTGGGGTTGAATGAGCTAGTGCTAGCACACCAGCCCTTGTCATTTGGGCTAGGAGCTGTCCGGAGAGAGGCATTCTGTATTGCTGCAGGGAATAGACCTCTTTTAGGCGTGAAAGTCACTCAGGGCGACAGGCAGCAAGCAGCACCTTCACCTGCTCATAAGACCCCAGCACTCATTGACATCCAGCTCCTGTATCTCCATTACCAGGACAATAATGATGGATTGGGCTAACTGTGGGGCCCCATCACACATCCCTCTATGCTCAGGAGCCTTTGCCGGCTGTCACCCTAGCCCTGCCCTTCGCCGATTCCAGTGTTCCTACTCAGAGTACCAACTACTGAGGGAGCTGCCCTGGATGAGAGCTTTAATCTCCACCCATAGTTAAGTGCTCCTAGGGGTAAAGAGCCCTGGTGGCGCAACTGTTATATGCTTGGTTGCTAACTGAAAGGTTGGTGGTTTGAACCAACCCAGTGGCTCTGCTGGAGTAAGACCTGGTGACCTGCTCCTGTAAAGAACATAGCCAGGAAAACCCTATAGGACAGTTCTACTCTGTCACGTGTGGTCACTATGAGTCGGAATCAGCAGCAACAGCAGGGATGAGGCACAGTGTGTGCTTTATACATACATGTGGGGATAAACACGCCCTTTCTCTGGGGAGAGCATATTTCTAGCCCACTCTCAGAAGGGCATGCCACTGTATTTTTGTGATATTTTCGTGAGAGTTATATTGAGCGCATCAAGCCTATCTCTGCCCTAGCTCTCTGATGAGAAACTACTTGTTAGCTGGCAGATTACTTAACCTCTCTGTGCCTCAATCTCCTCCTGTGTAGGATGATGCTAATAAATCGTATCTGCCTATAGGGTTGTTGGAGCCCTGGTGGCGCAGTGGTTAAGCGCTCTGCTGCTAACGGAAGGGTTGGTGGTTTGAACCCACTCTCCGCTCTGTAGAAGAAAGATGTGGCAGTCTGCTCCTGTAAAGGTTACAGTCTTGGAAACCCAATGAGGCTGTTCGACTCTGTCCCGTAGGGTTGCTATGAGTTGGAATCAACTCGATGGCCGTGGGTTTGGTTTTTGTTTTGTTATAGTGTTGTTGTGGGGAGTAAAGAGTTAAAGTATGTCTAGTGTAAGAATTAACCCAGAATAGAATAGAATAGAATGTCGCAAGTGCTCAGCGCATGGTGTATTAGTCTTCTGTTGCTGCCGTAACAAATTACCACAAACTTAGTGGTTCAAAACAATGCAAATTTATTATCTTATCGTTCTGGAGGTCACAGGTCTGAGGTGGGTTTCACTGAGCTGAAATCAAGGTGTCCATAGGCCTGCGTTCCTTCTGGAGGCTTTAGGTAGGATCTCTTTTTTTCGCCTTTTCCAGCTTCAAGAGGCTGCCTGTATTCCTTGGCTGTGCCCCCTTCCTCCATCTTCAAAGCCAGCAGTGTAGTGTCTTCAAGTCTGTCTCTTAGATGATGACCCCTGCTTCCATTGTCACATCTCCTACCCTCCTCTGCTTCTGTCTTGTAATGACCCTCGTGATTACATTGGGCCTACCCAGATTAATTCAGGATATTCTCCCCATCCCAAGATCCTTAATGTAATACCTGCAAAGTCCCTTTTACCATGTAAGGTCACATATTCGTAGATTTTGGGATTAAGATGCCGTCATTTTTGGGGGCTATTATTCACGCCACCACTATAAGCGTTAATTAGCTGTTTTTATAAAGTGAAACAGAACTAAGCTGGCTAGCTTGGGGTGGAATAATTAATTTTTTGACCAGTATAGTAACTAACAACATATCTTGCACACTTGCAGTATGAGCTCTGTCCCACCTCAGGGCCTTTGCATCTATGATTCCCTTTCCTTGGAGCTTGTTTTCTTCCATGGGTTTGGATGGCCGGCTCTTTGTTGTCCTTCAGGTCTCAGCTCAAATGTCACCTCCTCAGAGAAGCCCTCCTTGAACACCCTTGCTAAAGCAGGCTTCCTCACCCAATTTCTTACATCACATCACATCACATCACCCTGTTTATTTCTTTCTAGGAGTGATTGTCATCTGTAACCATTTTGTCTATGTGTCTGCCTGATGCGTCCTGTCTGCCCTCTATAGAACGTCACCTCCAGGAGGGCAGGGACCTTGTCTGTCTTGTTCATTCTGTGTCCTAGTCCCTGGAACAGTTTCTGGAACAGAGTAAATGCACAGTACTTACCTGTTGAGTAAGTGGAGGAAGCCCTGTCAGAATGATGCTGTGCTCCTATGTGGTAAAAGGCACTTTTATTATACTTCCACTTCATAGATGAGGAAACCGAGGCTCAGAGAGGCTAAATCATTGCCCAAGGTCAGTAGCGACTGAATTTGTACCCAGGTCTGCCTGGCTCCAGATCCTTGCCTCCTGTCGCCTCTCTGCCTCATGGCCTTGGGGCCATTTGAAACCGCTTGAGCCAGCTATATTGGTGGCCACAGAACGCTGGCAGGTCCATTGTCTCTGCCTCTGTTTCTGAGTACAGCTTCCCAGGCCCACCTGCTGGCCATCTTGACCTTGATTTTCCTTTGTCTAGGTCTGTTGTGTCGGGTCTGGACTCCCCTGCCAAGACTAGCTCCATGGAAAAGAAACTTCTCATCAAAAGCAAAGAGCTGCAAGACTCTCAGGACAAGTGTCACAAGGTATTTATTTCCGCAGCCGGCCTCCTTCCTTGCTCCAGGATCCTCCCATCAATATATGCCAAGGGATCTGCCTGGGGCCGCTGCGGGCGCTGAGCCACCTGATCCGTAGAGAGCGAAGCGCTCCCTCCCTCGCTGAAGTCGTGCCTCCTGCAGCTCAGAGGGAGATGAATTCGGGCCTTGACGTTGCTGTAAATCCTTTAAATCTTAACCACAGGAGGCCCTGGATTTAAAACAGCCCGTTTCTCGGCATGACCCGCCCAGACGTCTGCTTCTTCCGGCAGGTGGCGTGGGTCCTCACCTGTGGCCGAGATGCGCCCCATCTGCTTTGAGTGATGCGAAGTCTCTCTTCCTAGTCTTTTAAAGCTCCTGCTTATGTAACCACGGCCACTGTATTGATTATGCTCAACGTGTCTTAATACTCACTGTTCCTGCCCAGGGGCAACTCTCTGGAAGCTAACAAAAGTCACTCCTTGCTTGAGACTCCTAAGAGTGCAGACGAATAAATATCTCCTTGCCCTGTCCTGGATTTGTCCTCTAGATCTTTGCAAGGAGATGGGGGGGATCAAGATGGATTTGGGATAAAATTAAAGTGACGTCTGCAAAAACAAAACAAAACAAAACAAAAATCAAACAGGCGAAAAATGGTGATTGTGGCCTCCTTGCTAACTGGGTTAGAGAAGTGATCAAGTGTGAACCTGAGACTTGAATGAGAGGAGTGACTTAGCATTGGTGACTGTCCTCACGAAGAACTGTGCATTCCTGGGCGAAGACAAAATGGTATTTCCATCCCAACTTTTGGAGAATTAGTGATAGCCCAGACCACAAAGTGGTTTCAGAGGCTGCTTGAGCTTTGATTGCTCCTAACGAACCTTCACGGGCCTTTTTTAACCTGTCGATGTGTTTATTTCAGATGGAGCAGGAAATGACCCGGTTACATCGGAGAGTGTCTGAGGTGGAGGCTGTGCTTAGTCAGAAGGAGGTGGAGCTGAAGGCCTCTGAGACTCAGAGATCCCTCCTGGAGCAGGACCTTGCTACCTACATCACAGAATGCAGTGTGAGCCTTCCCCGAAGCCCCCTTCCCTTGGAGGTGGCACTTCTTGTTGTGTGTGTCTCATCCTGTTTCATGATGGCTTCATGAGGCACATCACAGCCAATGGCAGAGAATAGAGAGAGGAGGCAACTCCCAGCACCAAAGCAAGCTCTGTGATTTGCAGAGTAGCGTAAGCCAGGTGTGAAGTCCCAGAGAAATGAGGTTGAACCGCAGCTGGAAGTCCAGGTAGACTGCTGGTATGTAGGTATAAGCAGGGCATCATTGCAGTGACTTGTGAAGGGTCCTGACATCTTACATCCCAACCTCTTTGGTATACATTGTGTCCGACATCACCCGCCTTGGGAATCAGACTCCCAAACATGTATGAGAAAATGTGCTTTAAGCCTGCCTGGAATCGATTTTCTGTTGCCTAGAACCAGCTTAGAGACAAGAAAGCTCAGCCTTTGAAACACTGACCCTCTGTCATTATTTACCATGTGACTTTTTTTTTTTCTTTCCTTCACAAGAATAGCCTGTCTTCTCCATTGTCTTGTTAAATTTTTCATTCAGGTGTTTTTTAATGTGCCCAATTAAAACAGCCTTAAGAAGTTGAATCACACATTTCAAAAGTTTTTTTTTTTTTTTTTTTCCTGTAAGGGAGAGGAAATCTATAGAGCGTGGCTAATTAAGAATAACTGCTATGTTTCCATTCCAGACTTGGCTGCGTTTCAGTGGTGGGTGAAGTTATTCAGCTATGTATTTCAGATATATATTTCAGTGCCATTGAAGCATGGAGGGAACCTTATGGATAAAAGGTGTTCAGGAAACGTAAGCCAGGAGACTAGTTGGGAGTCTGTATTGACAACTGGGCAGAGAATGAAGTAGTGTCTACTTTGAAAGAGGGACATGTGCTTGAGAGCCCTCAAGTAACCAAAGTTGAAGAAAAAGGAGGGTAACCATCCCAATGGTGGTTATAATGGTTCAGAGACCTTGTTAGTGTTTGGTCCTGAACATACAAGTAAGTATCCATCAGGACAGGTAGATGGTAGTAAGAGGCAGATTGATGTAATTTCGGCTTCGATCTGTAAGGTCATAAAGTTGAGATGATGTTTCTTGAACCAAGGGGTTCTACAGGATGAAAACCGGAACCAGCAACCAACCTGGAAGCTGTAAAGTTTGGCTCCATCACCGGAAATCATCTTGGTGTCTGCGAAGCAGCTCGCAGCTCTCAGTTAATCTTTTCAAACCGAGCAGGATCCAAAGGGCCTCCCCATTAAAATTTTTGCTTTCCACAGAGCTTAAAGCGAAGTTTGGAGCAAGCACGGATGGAAGTGTCTCAGGAGGATGACAAAGCACTGCAGCTTCTCCACGATATCAGAGAGCAGAGCCGGAAGCTCCAAGAAATCAAAGAGCAGGTATGACTGCTTGCCAGGGAGCGGAGCAGACCTCTCATTTGAGGAGAGGCGTGTTTACAAAAGAGAGAGAGATGTATGTAGGTCATTAGGAAACTTGAGGTTTCCCAGGATTTATATAAATCACAGAGTGCTTGTTCCAGCTCTGTTCGAAGTCTGTGCCCCATAATGCCTTTTTTTTTTTAAACTTAAAAATTTTGGTTTAGAGCAGGGTTGGGAAAACTGGCCCACAGGGCAAATCCATCCCATTGCCTGTTTTCTAGAGTCCCGGGGTGGTGCAAAGTTTTAACATGCTCGGCTGCTAACCAAAAGGTTGAAGGTTCGAGTCCACCCAGAGGCGCATCTGAAGAAAGGCCTGCTTTCAGAAAATCAGCCTTTGAAAACCCCGTGGAGCATGGTTTACTCTGACACATGGGATTGCCATGAGTTGGAGTCAACTCTATAGCAATGGGTTTCTGGCCTGTTTTCTATGGCCTAAGGATGGTTTTTACATTTTTCAGTAGTTGGGGGAAAAAAAAAAATCAAAAGGAGAACAATATCGCACAAAATGTGAAAATATATGAAATTCACATTTCCGTGTCCATATATAAAGTTTGGTTGGAACACAGCCATACTCATTCATTTATGTATTCTCTGTGGCTGCTTTCGAGCTACAATGGCAGAGGTGAGTAGTTACAGCAGAGTGGATGTGGCCGAGATGAAACTCTTTGCTGCACTGCCCTTTACAGAAAAAGTTTGCTGACCCCTCACTCTAGAGCATTAAAAACATAATAAAAATATTAAATATTTTCAAAACTTTTCAGATACACTTTACAGCTTTGAGAGAAGTGAGGATAATTCATAGTTTTACGTACATGAAGAAATATTCTGGAAGGTGAGTTTAAGCAGTTAAGGCCGAGTCAGGATGAACACAGCATATCTGAGTGCAGGAAGCCATCCCCTATCTGTTCAGAAAAGAGAACCGAGATCTTTAAAAAACCTACTCTTCTTTTTTTTTTTCCTTTCTAAAAGGTTTTTTTTTCCCTCTAGATAGTTCATTTTTATATCGCTACATTGTTTCCTTTTTGGCATTGATTTTTCTGTCTTTGAAGAAACTGTAAATAGACACTCTAATGAAGAGATGGCAGTGAGTAATTGGAGAGCTGAATTATCAGCTGCCGGGCAACTCTCATTCATTTCAGAAAATCTAATGGAAACATTGATGGAAATGAACATTTTTTTCCTCTGAGTAGCGCAAACGTAGCCATCTGGGCCGTGCTCATGCAAAAAACTTCTGCAAATAATTTGATCCATTAATTACTCTTTAAAGAAAGAATTATTATCCTTGGGGTTTGTCAGCAGAATATATTTACCACCTTCATTTTTTTTTTTTTTAAGGACGAGTTAATATCTTCTTGCTCAATACAAATGTTTTAAATGACGGTGCATAGGAAACTTGGCAGTATGGTTATCAGGTTTCTGAATACCAACACTAATCTTAGAGATTTTGAAGGCCACACACAGTTTGAGAAAACTGCTTTGACAGGTGACTCATGACCCATTTCATCCTAAAAGTTTCAAGAGGTGGGATTTTTTTTTTTTTTCTCCCATGAGTTCAATGTGTTTTGAAATTTACTTTTGGTGACAGCCTGGGGAAATGAAACCCGTGTTTGGCCACCAGAGGGAGCAGCTGGTGTCCATGAATTTTATAGAAACAATTATCAGGACATTTTGAAAAGGTATATGCTGGTGGTTGAGTTCAAAGAAAAGTCTTTCATGATTCATATCACAGTTGGCATGCACGTGGAGTTTTAGATTTAATGACTGCTAAAAGTTCCACTGGGGGGAAGAAACCTCTTGGTTTCAGATTTCATTTCTCATCGGAAGAAGAATTTATTAAAATGACTTTTGTTAAGTTTTGGGAAAGCAGGATGTTTGCAAGCCAGGAAAAAGCGTTTAATGCTTTCAGCAAACTCTCAGTATTTGGTTTTCAGCATATTGATTCCTCCCAGATTTGGCATTTATTCCCTGTTCTTTCTCTCAAATGTTAATTTTCTGTACAGCTAACTGCTTTTTTTTTTTTTTTTAAATATTTTGGTTCTACTTAGCTCCTCCTCATAGAGTATTTGGATTTGGTTTAAAATAAAAACACCTAAAGTCTTATGTGATCGTGAGATTCATGAACCATTACTAGCAGTTGCTGTTTTCCCCGCTTCCCAGGAAGAGAAACAAAAGTGTGGCCAACACACAAGCCATTTATGTTTCAGGATTTCCGATCGAGTAGGACCATGTCTGATACTCCCTCCCCACAAAATTCTGAAGCTACATTCAGAAGACTTGCCTTCTGTGGCCTGGAAACTTGTCCACGGTTCCCCACTCTGACCCCACTCAGCTCTTACCCACAACTATTCCATGCCCAGATACTACAGCTAAGCTGCCCTTGGAAGCAGCCTGATTATCTTCTCTGATTTTCCTCAAGCAGGGATTTGGTTAGCTGTTGGGTTTATAGGATTTCCTTGAAGTATCTGGCGTAATAACAGAGGATCAACAAATGAGTTAGAATTCCTTTTGATGCTTGTAGCAGGCTGGGAGCCTCAGGAGGTTAAGAGCTGACAAAGATGCTGCCTGGTTCTTGCCTTCCTCCTCCCAGGTGCTGACAGCTTAGGAAAGAGGGATGTTGGGGGAAGGAACAGCTGCTGTGTCCTCACTCTTGACAAAACACAAACTTTACATTGCTTTCTCGCTGACATAAGTTCGAGAAAGAAAACGGACCTTGAGGATGAAAAATGCCCAAGATTTCTTCCAGCTCTGCTTTCTTGGTCTCTGGGCCTGTGGGCAGGTCTGACTTTTCCATTACGTACAGCAGGAACATTACCTGGCCCACGATACTTTTAAGATGTTTTAATTTCTTTGAAAACAGAAGAAAAGTAGAACTTTCAAGGTCAAAAATATTTTCGTGTAAGTATATTTGTCCTTGTATCAATGCAGTTGTAAAATATAAATTTTAATATATATTTTTTTTATGCAGGAAGGGGTCTATGAAGGCACAAGTGCCTAGAGCCATTTCAGTCATAATGCAGTCCTGGCTGCAGTTATGTGCCTAGAGTTGATTTCTGACTTACAGAGACCCTATGTGACAGAGTAGAACTTTACCATAGGGTTTCCCAGGCAGTAATTTTTACAGAGCAGATCACCAGGTCTTTTCTCCCGCAGAGGGGCTGGCGGGTTCAAACTGCTCACCTTTCGGTTGGCAGCTGAGCCCTTAACCATCGCGCCACCAGGGCTCCTGAGTCTGGCTGGGGGGTCTAGAACAACCTCAAGTAAAGGATGCACCATTTTGTGTCATCTGTGCTCATGTTCCAGTCTGTGAGTTCAGATCGTCACAAGCAGGTTATAAGGACTTTTGGTTATATGATCCAGCGTCACCTGCTGACTAGGCACCACCCGGAAAACCTGTGTGCCCCATCAATGACAATATGCTTTTGGGTGGGAGTGAGTGAAATGAGACCCCCATTCCACTTTGGACTTTTTTTTATCCTTTCCCCTCAACCAGTGATACAGGGCAGGGCTTACCTGGAAACAATCCAATTTTCATAACACGGTCACCTCTCCTTTAGTGTGCCCCGGGGGCTCCGTTACCGTGGGGCGGAAGGTTTACTTTATGCCCTATTATTAAAAAATTTATAAATTGCAAATTATTGGTTTAAGAAAAGTTTGCTCAATTGATAACACGCTGGTTATTCGGGGAAGGAAAGGTCTTAGAGATGTTCACTGTATATTATGAATGCGAAAGACAACCTGGTTTCTCTTCCCATTTTTCTCATTTTGTATCCCCTCGAAGCACCTTGGATTGGATAAACGCTCATTCGTTATCATGTACTTAGCCTTGATGTTGGTAATAAGGACTGCTTTTATACTTTGTCCAGAAGTTTTCAAAACCATCACCCATGTGTTCTGGTAAACCCCAGTTTTGAAAAGCCTTGATCCAAATGTTCTGTTTTGATTTTACAAGTTCATTTTGCAAAAGGTCAGGCCGTTTGGATCACTTTAAAGGGTTTGCTCCAGGGAACAAGATTTTTCTCTCCTTGGAATTTTTCTCACAGCTTATCCCGACTAGAGCCAGTGTTTTCTGACTCTTCCAGATTTCAGGGTGACTTGAATTTCAGGAGCAATATTAAGTTCATCATTCAGTTTTGCATCCAGAAAAATTAATGGTGAGAAACTGACATAATGGGTTTCACCTTCCAAGATTCTTTCCACTGAGATTTCCAATTACCCGCTTGCGTCGCTGCCTGAAAGGTTAATTTTAAAACTAGTACCGTATCAAATTGTGTTAGAAGCACATGACTTCTAAAGGACAAATCTATATAAATGATTACCCTTGGAAGAAGACTACATGTAAGCAGTTTATCCTGCTTATTTAAAGAACAGTTCCTTTCAGCTCTCCTGTGTTAAAATAATGCCCTAGGTTCTGTGCATTTTGTGTGGTATTTGCTCAAAGGATCTCATTACAGGCACATGTATTCCAAATGGTTTTACTCATGATACTTGTTCTGCAATAAATCAATTTAAAGATTTAATGTTCTTCCATCCTTCCCCTTTCCCCTCACTCCCCACCCTTTGTTCACGTAGTCTCTTCCTGTGTCCATCATTCTTCTCACCTTCTCTCTGGGTCTGTTCTATACCAATCTCTCTTCAATGTGTCTCCCCCTTGGTGGTAAAGAATGCTTGATGTTCTTCCATCTTTCCTGCCTGTCTTTTCTTTCAGGAGCTCTAAAGTTCACCTTTATTCCATTGCCTGCTCTCTAGGAGTACCAGGCTCAAGTGGAAGAAATGAGATTAATGATGAATCAGCTGGAAGAAGACCTTGTCTCGGCAAGAAGACGGAGTGATCTCTACGAATCAGAGCTGAGAGAGTCTCGGCTGGCTGCTGAGGAATTCAAGCGGAAAGCAACAGAAAGTCAGCATAAACTTATGAAGGTAGCCAGCCACTCTCCAGGAGGGGGAAATCACAGTCCTGCTTCTGCTGTTTTTTGGGTAGACTTATGGGTGATCTTGGCAAGAATAAAAGGAATACTGTCTCAATGAGTATATGTTTGGGGAATAATGGCTCCCAGTCTTCATTTGTAGAAGATAACTTATTATCTTGAGGGAGTCCTTAGATGGTGCCAAGGGTTAAGCACTTGACGATTAGCTGAAAGGATGGCAGTTTGAACCTACCCAGAGATGCCTGGGGAGACAGGCCCGGAGGTGGGCTTTTGAAAGGTCACAGCCTTAAAAACCCTATGGAGCACAGTTCTACTCTGCACACATGGGGTTGCCACGAGTCAGAATCGACTTGATGGCAACTAACAGCAATCATCGATTCAAACTTGAGTCTCCCAAGGTGAGATAACTCAATATTATTTTGATCACAGAGATCAAGAAAGTACCATAGGTAGTCTTTTCTAGGAGACTTTTAGATTGCTGAGATTTCCCAATATGTTGTATCTTTTTAATTGCAGGCTAAGGATCAAGGGAAGCCTGAAGTGGGAGAATATGCCAAACTGGAGAAGGTATTTTCCATTATCGGTGTCACTATTTTTGGTAGAATAATACTTCTACGTTAATATATAGTGGCCGGTCATTGACAAAGACTTCTAACAAATAGAGAACTCTCTTCCAGGTTTACTTTGATGGTCATCCTGCAGGTGACCAGTTTTAGCCCCAGCTGCCATTCTAAAAGGTTATGATAAAGGAGACCTCATTTTTTGACATGCCTGCTAACAGCAACAAATACACCCAGACACTCAGTAAGATACATACGAAAATTCCTATTGCTTTAAGGCACCTAGCAACTTTGATTCTCTCTTCTCTTTTTATATGTTGCTGGGCCTAGAGAAATAGTAAAGATGGATGAGCCCTGTGAAGGTTTGCCCTAGGATATTAAAAGACTGTTCATTAGTAGGCTCTGGAAAACAAAGCAAAAAGACCCCACAGAAACCTCAAGAAAATAAGACTGCAGTAAACATAGCAAGACATTAATGCCTATTTGCCTTTTGTTTTATTTCCTGGGATTTTGACTATAGATCAATGCTGAGCAGCAGCTCAAAATTCAGGAGCTCCAAGAGAAACTGGAAAAGGTAAGCCCAGGGTGATTTTTTTTTGGAAATTACTCCCCCATTCCCAAATACCTTCCTTTACTTTGTCCTAGAGCAGTAAAGAAGAAAGAAATAGAATTAGTCACCCAGCACTGAGGAAAATGAAGAGGGAGTGAGCTATTACCTGAAAATCTCAGAGTTCTGAATACATTTTTCCCCCTTGAGACGTGTCAGCAGTGTTTATTTTTAAAAACGAAGCTGCGTGAGACTCTCAAGTCAAAGTTCTAATTATGCTACGACAGAACCTGACAGAACCCAAGAGGCCAGTTTCACTCCCCTCAGGAGGCCAGGCTTCTCATTTTGCACATTCGTAAGAGAAGCTTGTGTTGTTAACACCCCAGACTGCTTTCAGTCAGAAATTCAGCAGCTTTGAGAGGGCCTGTGCATTGGAAGGAGTCTCTGGCTGGTGCAAATGGTTAATGCGCTCGGCTGGTAACTCAAAGGTTGGAGGTTTGAGTCCACCCAGAGATGTCTTGGAAGAAAGTCCTGGTGACCTCCTTCTGAGAAGTTAGCCACTGAAAACCCTACGGGGTGTGATTCCGCTCTAACACACGGGGGACATCACGCGCTGGGATCGGCTCGGTGGCAGCTGGTGTAACTCGTGCACTGGAACCCTGAAGGATCTGTAGCGTCATCACGTGGGTTGGGAGAGGGCTCACCGTGTCCTGCAAAGCTCGTGTTAATGGCCCTCCCTTTAGTTGACCACTGGAAATGCTTAACAAAAGGACCAGAATGAACGTGGTTCTGAGACACGCGCTTTCATATAGCAAACGTGTGTGACTATGCCTCTGATGGGCTTGGTTTAATAGAACCCTTTCTTATTTATTCTTGAGTTCACCAGCATAACCCTCCACCGCCCTCTTTTAGACAGAATTTTGTGTGAAAATGTACTGCATATTTCTTCTAGAACTGTGCTGTTCAATAGACGTGTCATTTGAGCCACCAGTGAGAGCCACGTGTCTAATTTTAAATTTTCTAGTAACCAAGTTAAAAAGACCAAAAAGAAACAGGTGAAATCATTTGGAAAATATGTTTTATTTAACCCAGTATATCCATAATATTATTTCTATATGTACCAATAATTTAACATTTATACTGCTTCAGTTAAATTAGTTAAAATTAAGTAACGTTAATAATTAATTTCTTAGTCATACCAGCCACATTTCAAGTGCCCAGTAACCCACCTGTGGCTATTGGCTACCGTATTGAATAGCGCCAGTCTCAAAATGAGACTTTTCTCTTAAAAAAAATTATTTTCAGCAATTTAAAATTCTTATTCTCTTAAACTTAGCTCTTTACTGTAATGCTTATATGAGCTGTAGTATAGTTAAGACCCAAATCCAAAATGAACTAATACAAAATTAACTTTAAGAGGTTTACCTTTTTTTTTTCCTTAAATGTGTCTTTACAAATTACCATAAACACTATGACTATTTTGCCCTTTGAAAGGTACTTACTTACTTGAATAGAGTTTAAATTATAGCTTTTATTTTGTTTTCTTCTTGTAAAAGTTGTGCAGATGGCCCATGGGAAAATTAGCAAGTGAGGTAATTAAATAAGGAGAAAATTAACGCTCAGAGGTGAATGCCCTTAATACCTGGGTATGTAAATCCTTGTAGACCTTCTCATTTGCATTCACAATGTTGCGTGGAATCTCAGTTGCTAATGGTTGTCAAATACACCATTATCTTATGAACCCTAAGAAAGAAAAAATGTTGCCAATTACAATGGTAGGAGGCATCCTGAACTCAGTGATATTAAAGTGTTTAAGTAAATAAATAAAGTGCTTCTTAGAATAGATTGAAGGCAGCATAAAACAGATGCTCAGATGTTTTGGAAAAAATGGACACACTACATACCTAGTATCACCTGCTCTTTTCACCTAGAGCATCCTCACCGTATTTTCACATGAGTAAATTTGGCCATCTGTATCTCTTGTTCTTTTTGTTCTCATAGGCTGTAAAAGCCAGCACAGAGGCCACCGAGCTACTTCAGAATATCCGCCACGCAAAGGAGCGAGCGGAGCGGGAGCTGGAGAAGCTTCAGAACCGAGAGGATTCTTCTGAAGGCATAAAAAAGAAGCTGGTGGAGGCTGAGGTGAGCAGGGGACCTCCGGCTCGCAACAGACTAACCCAGGGCCCCCGGCGCGGCTGCCCGCAAGCACCTGTGACCACCTGTAACCAGCCTTTGGTTGTGACAAGGGAAAGAATCTGTAAAACCATCACCCGCTTACATTTGACCAGAGCACCCTCCCTTCTGAAAATCCCTTTGAAACAAGAGAGGCTTGGAAATGTTTTCCCCAAAGGGGAACAAGAGTCATCACAGCAGCTTCAAGTAGAAAGAAGTTTTGATGAAAGCTTTTCTTTCCATCTGTTTTCCGCTGACCTTCTCACTAATCTGGGAGAACTTGTGTTTATGTGGGTTAAATGTAACTCCACCTCTGAGTTTTTCTTCCCTCTGTACCCTTATTTTTCGTTCCCTTTTCCCTCAATGTTAATAACATATCGATTTGCAAAGCTTCACCTATTGCCTGTGTGTTGATGACTCCCACATCTATAGTTTTGGGCCTCTTGTCTCCCTCAAATTCTTTGTTGTTGTTGTTGTTAAATCATTTATATAAATATGTAGGAAATACACAAGTGTCTTCTCGTTGTGAAAAACGTACACAGTTCTGAAGAATATAGAATAAAAGTGACATATCGCCTTTACTTCTCTCCACCTTCCCTCTTGGTGTTTGGATGTGCCATGGTTGATTACCTGTCCTCCTGTCGATGGCCCTTCTGCTTTCCCCTGTCACAGTGTTGGTGTCAGCCTATTTGTACATGTGTCTTGGACGTCATTATCACCCCCATTCCACTTCTGTATTTCCCGCTGCTCCCCTGACATCTCTTCTGGGTGTCGCAACAATATATCACATTTAGACTGAACTCAATATCTTCTCCACAAGCTGGTTTCCCCTTCCCAATCTCCTCATCCCAGTCAGGGCCACCATCATTCTTCTAGTCATCCCAGGCTGAAAACCTTATTGCCATCTGCTTTTTCTTTGACCTGCCATTCATGGAGTTACCCAGACCTATAGATACAGCCATACTGTCTCCCTTTCATCCCCTGCTCCCCGATTCTGTAGCTCCCTCACAGTCCAGACCGTCTGTCTCTTACCTGAACAGATGTAATAGTCTCTTTGCATTCTTGCTTCCAGCATCTCCTTCCTCCCAGATCACTCACACACTGTATGATTCATAGCCCTCAAGCCCAGGGCTTCTCAGCATCCCCCACTGTGCCCCATCACAAACTTCTCAGGGTTCCGTATATCTTAGGTACACCTTTGAGCCTGGTACATGAAACTCTCAATGATATGGCCCACAGATGCTAGCCTTTCACCCTTTCTGCAGCTCATTCCCTTAATGCGCCCTGTGTTGCAGCCACCCTAGGCCTTACCTGCTGCCGACACCAACTCTTGACCATCTCTGTGTCTCTCCTACTGCACAACTCTTGTCTGAAACACCTTCCAACCTCCTCTCCTGCCTTCCCACTCCAACCTGCCAAACGCTACCCCTCTCCAAAGCTCACACCTCTGTGACTCGTCTGCTCAACTGTTAAAAGGCCTCTTGCCTGCCTGTAACCATTCCTATCATTTTGTATGTATTTCTTTTGTGCTTCTTCCCTCTTTTAACCTTTTTATTTGTGTTTGTCTTATCTTTTCCAAGGGCAGGAATTATGTCATCTTCCTCTGAATTTTCCATGATGCCTAGTGTGGTACTTTGCAGATAGTAGGTGCTTGGTAAATATTTGAATGAATGAATGCACTCTTGTAGCGTACACAACTGAGTACTTGAATTACAGAGTCTTGTTCTCTTCGCCATTGCTTCGGGGGCCTGTGACTTTTCTTCCGGACTGGAGTGTGTGCTTCTTGAGGGCTCTTTCCCTCAGTGCAGGCATTATGCCCATAGCGGTTACTCCATTAAAACTCTCTGATTGATTCACGATCTACAGGAACGCCGACATTCTCTGGAGAACAAGGTAAAGAGGCTAGAGACCATGGAACGTAGAGAAAACAGACTGAAGGATGACATCCAGACAAAATCCCAACAGATCCAGCAGATGGCTGATAAAATTCTGGTGAGCAGGAACGAAAGTTAAAAAGCTAAAAGATAACAAGTTAGAGGTTGCAAAGGGAAGGGGGTAAGAATTAAGCACCATAATGGGGAGGTTTCACTGAGCAGGTAAATTAGGAGAGGTGGTTTCAGTGAACAAACGCCACATCATAGAATAGTATAAATAACCAATGTTGGGTATTTCAGCTCTGGTGACAGGTCCCTAAGTATTAACTTTTGCGCTGTTCGCGACTGCCTGGAGTTTTTAGGTATGAACTTGTGTACTTGTACCAGCAGAGCTTTGTGTGGCCGTTAACTCTGTGGGGCCAATTTAAAAAGCTGTAGGAATTGAGGCCTTTAAGATCGCAGCCCAGATTCTTGCTTTTGGAGAAGAAAGGAATTAGTCATACAGAATTGTTTTTCTCAGAGTAGTATTTGTCATAGATCCATGTTCACCCACTCACTTTCTCTGCTGCAGTTGGTTATTTTATTTTTCAATTTCCTTAGATGTAGTGGGTCTTTCATTAGGTTCGTAATTATCATGATTCTGTTTCAGGCCCTGATGACCAAATGAACTTAATCAAGGAAGGCTGGGGTGATGCTTGCACATGTGTTAAGTTCTGCCCCGCCAGGGTGGAAGGCAGGTGAATCTTTGAAGGGCTTTCCTTGGATCTTAGTCCAAAAGCTAGAAATCTGATGTAGTGTTTGAGAGATTTAGTGATGACTTGGACTCTGTTTATACCTCACCTCCAGGAGAAACGCTGAAGTAGTGGGCTGGTCCTCTCCACCATAAGGAGGCGAGGTGGTGAGCAGATCACTGCATCTCTCTCTGTCACTCTGGGAAATGAGTCACCAGCAACTATTTGAACTTAAGAATGGCCAACTTATAGCTGTCTACTTAATATACATTGAAAAAAAAAACCTTCAAAACTTGGCATTTTTATGTAGATATTTATAAATATATGGAATGTTCTTGAACAAACAGGTCAAAGAGAAATTGGTTAAATTGTTTTGCTCTGACACACAGTCTTCATATAGTATGTGTATATATATATACATATATATGTCTGCACACAAAAACAAATGTGACTGTTAGTCCACTCTTTCTGTTCTCTTGTTCCATCATCCAAGTCTCTCTTGGCTCTTGTCAAGTGTGTGAATTATATCGTGAGTAAATTAGATCTCACCACCACTATCCCTTGCTTGGTACAAACGAAGTGGTTAACTCTGGTGGTTGCAAGGTGTTTCTCTGTTTAATGGTGATGTGTTCATTCATTCATTCAACAAATATTTAATGAGCTTCTACTATGTGCCAGGCACTGTTCTAGGAGCTGGAAATACAGCAGTGAACAATAGTGTTTGCACAAGACTGAAGAGTTGCTCTAATGTATAGAAAAGATATGTTAAAAGAATGACAACAACAACAAAAAATGCCAAACCACAAAGAAGTCAGATTTTAGAATATCTGCTTTTCTAAAGGTTCCCTTGCAGTTAGAATGCACGCGTACGGAGTTCTGCGTTCTTGGATCACCCGAGCGCTGTAAACCTCTCGTTCATAAATAGCCCAGAAATTTGGTCTTAAAATTGCCAATCTCAGGTGTCTGAGTTTTTGACCTATTTTTAGATTCTGATTTCCATTCATGTGCTATTTTATGAGGACTGAAAATAAGAAAAGATGATTATCAAGTGATTTCTAACTAGAAAAAAAAGTAAGCAAATTTCTTTCTTTGACTGTATCTTGCCACTTGCCTCAGTGCCTTTGTGGTTGTGACTTCATTTCTTTGAAGGTACCTTTTGCTCAAGAACCCTACGCATAGGCTGCCTGGTATCTAGGACATGGGCAAAGAGTGGTCCTTGATAGTGTTATGTAATGATGATTTTGAAACAAATCCAAGAATGTCATTTGCTTTAAAATATTTACTATTCTGATGAGAAGTTTCAGAACTGGCAATGGTGCTCTCGTTCCAGCAAAATCTTTCACTTTAATAAAAGGAGTCATTGCAAGGGGATCCTTTAGTGAGTACACATAAAGCCCTTAAAATATGTTTTTATTAATTAAAATCCTGTTTACATTCAACTTTTCTGGATCACATCTGTTAGGCTGTAATACATCTTGTGCACCTGGTCTTAAGATTGAACGTTGTAATGGCACCAAAAACAAAGTCAATGATTGTAGACTTTAAAATTTCAAAAGCTTAATCACTAGCATTTTATGTGTATGTGAATCTGAAAGTACCCCCTCTTTTATGAACGTATCCCGTATAATTTCCTCATTCTTCAAAATCCTCGTAATTGCTTCCATATCAAAGAGAAATTTCATAATAGCTCAAAGAGATGAAAACTTAGAGTAATGACTTTTGATATTAGTAATTAACTAATGGGTCCAGATTCATAAGAACTAATGTAGCCGCAGATATCTGCGAATTTAGAGAATGTTTCAGTGAGTGGATGCTGCCTTTTATAAGACCAGTTTATAATACATTGGCAAATGAGTTAGTATAATTTTCAAATGAATTATCATTTTGTTTCAAAGCAGAAAACTTAATAATAAAAACTAAGAGGACGTTAAATTTGAGCTATTTATATTATTCCAAGTCCTCTTCTCATCTTTAATGTATGTATACATTTTACCTCATGATTATCAGTGTATTTTATGTTCTACTTTGTTTCATTAGCATTAGATCCTATAAATATAATATCTTGTGAACATTTCCAGATATTCTCATAATCCGCATACCCAACTCATTGCTGTCAAGTTGATTTCCACTCACAGCGACCCGATAGCACAGAGTAGAACTGCCCCATAGGGTTTCCAAGGAGTGGCTGGTGGATTCGAACTGCCAACCTTTTGGTTAGCAGCCGAGCTCTTAACCACTGCACCACTAGGGCTCCAATCCACATACCAGTCAGTTAAAATAAGCATTTAAAACTTGATGTGTTGGAGTTATAACATTAGTTTTCTTTCTTAGCTAGGGTTCTTGAGCAATAATTTTGGTAATGAGAAAAAGACAAAATATTTTTTGTCATAATAATGAATTAAAATTACTTTTCTCATTTAAGGCTGTCATAGTAGTGAAAACGGACTGAGACATAAGATAGTGATCAGGGGCTTTGTGCTGTACTAAATTTTCAAATATTCCGTTGAGGCTCTTACTTCTCTGTGGAAAGATGAAGAGCTGCCTTTGCTTGACCTTGTCACACCGACACATTTCTGATCCCAGCCCTCACAGCCCACCAGCTGTGTGTGTATGTATGTGTCAATGCTTGGTCTTGGAAAACTCCAGGGCCAAGTCTTGGTGGTGGTTTCCTTCCGAAGAGCCTTAGGGGTAGTAATGGAGGAACAGATGCCTGTTACCTGTGGTACCTGTACCAAAGTCGTGTTTCCTGTGAATGTCTAACATACCTTGGTTATGCCTTTCCCCTTGTATACCTGATGGTCTGTTCCTTTGTATCCAGGAGCTGGAGGAGAAGCACCGGGAGGCCCAGGTTTCAGCCCAGCACCTAGAGGTGCACCTGAAACAGAAAGAGCAGCACTACGAGGAAAAAATTAAAGTAAAGACACTTTCTGATCTCCCCTGGCATTCCTTCTGTAGCATCGTGTAGTGTCTCCTCTTCCTGGGCACTTTTGGCCACTTCTTCCTAGACCAAAGGACTGATGCGAGTAAACACCATCCTCAGTCCATTGTGGGAGGTTTTGGAGTGTTATCTGTGTGGGGTTTGAGTATTTGAAGTTCAAAAAAAAAAAAAAAAAAAATTTTTTTTTTAACTCAGCCATTTTGAAGTATCTTAATTCCATCTTTAAAATATTTTTTTAACCCCACTGTCATTCAGTCAATGATAATTTAGATTTAGCCACATAGTTACCATACTCTTTGCTTTTAAGTTTCTTCCTGACTCTCAGACCTGGATATTTTCCTTTTGTTTAAAGTATATCCTTGAGAACTTTCTTGAGTGAGGCTCTGCTAGTCACGAGCTCTCTATTTTGTTTGTCTGAAAATGTCTTTATTTCACCCTCATTCTTAAAAGGTATTTTGACTAGAGACAGACTACTAGGTTGGCAGTTACTGTAACACTCTTTGAAGATGCCATTCCATTGACTTTTGACTTTTATTATTTCTATTGAGAAGCCCACTGTTGGTCTAATTATTGCTTTCTTCAGAAGTGACCAATCCTTTTTCTTTTTTTTTTTGCTGCTTTAATTTTTTTTCTTTGCCTTTATCTTTCTGCATCTTTACTGCGACGTGTCTAGATGTGGATTTCTTTTTATTGACCCTACTTGATATTTGCTGGACTTTTTGAATAGTTATTTTTTATACATTCTGGAAAATTATTGGCTATTCTGTCTCAAATATTGTCTCTTCCTCCTTTTTTCTTTCATTTCCTTTTGAAAATTCAATTAGACATGTGTTAGATCATCTCCAATGTATCCTTTTAAAATGTTTTCCATTTCTTTATCTCTCTGTGCTACATTCTAGGTAAGTTCTTCTGACTTATTTTTTCAGTTTAATGCTGCTTTCTTAGCTGTGTGTAATCTCCCATCAAACCAACCCATGAGCTTTTAATTCTAGTTATTGTACATTTTATTTGTAGATATTTTATTTGGTTCTTTCCCAAGTTATTAGATTATTTAAGATGTTTTACTATTCCTTGCAGTCATTTGCAAACTTGTCTTTTATTTCTTTAAACACGTTAAGCACAGTTGTTTTAAGATCTGCATCTGATAATTCCAGTACCTGAAATATTTGAAGGTCTGTTTCTGCTCTGTTGTTTTGCTGCTTCTTTTTTTAAGGTGCCTATCTTCTATGTGCCTGGCGATCTGCTCATTTTCTTTGGAAAATTATTAGTGGGAATTCTTTGAGGCCTTGGATGAAAATACATGCCCACTTTGGAGGGGGGCCCTGGGCTTTGACTTCTCTCTCGTCTTAACTTATGAGGCTATCAAAACTGAGGTTCATATTTATTTGGTTTAGCAAATGCCTCAGGTTAAAGGCAGCTTTGTGCCCTTTTACATTTTCATTTAATACTTTAAATTATTTTCAGAAGGAGTGCTGGCCTAAATAATCTAACCCAATGTATTTTCAGAAATGGATTCCAGCCTCTCAATTTCCTTTAAAATCATATCACATTTTTCTTATGATTTTGGACCAAGCCTTTATCTCATTTTTATGTCCTTGAGAAATCAGACATTGAAGAAGGCTTGTAAGTTTTCTGATGGTCCTATCATTGATTCGGTTGGTATTCTCAAAGGATTGACTGTCTCTTCTTTGGGGAACCAAACCGTGTATATTCACACTCAGCATCACCACCATCACTACTCTGGTGCCTTCTTTCTTTACTCCAGTGTTACTGTTGCAGGTATAAGCAAGTAATCCAGAAGTCACCTCAAAATGGTCTAGTGTGACCCCCTACTTTTAGTGCATTTTAAACTTTATATACGAATCACTTTGGTTTGAATTCTTACTGACTTCTAGACTTTTATCTTTGGAATAAACTGATTTTCAGAAAATTATGAGAATTAATATGGTAGTTAACAGATTGCAGAATACGTATAAAACCCTTTGTAAGATTCGTTCTATGATTTGGGTGACTATATTGACTCTCTTGTAAAAAGCCATGTTCTGTCTCAGATTAATTTAGATATCCACAGCGGAATTTCCCATTTCAAACAAATTACTTTCTCTCCCCTGCCTCCTCCCCCCTTATATATCTTTTTGTTCATCCTTCTACCAGATTAACTCTTTCAAGACTGAGATACATTCTTGATAGAGGCTTGCCTCATCTGTACCCACTTACCTTTTATTGGTTTCCATCACTGCCAAAGTTTAGGTCTTATTTTGAGCAGAGCCATCTTGAAATATATTTCATTGCTTTGATACCTCATAAAAAGAGCTACCTGGTGTGGATGTTAGGTGGTCTCTGCTACCCTCTAGATGGAAAGAACTTTTTTGTTTAGATCCCAGGAAATGTTAGGGAAAGATCTGTTTTCTACTGTTTTACTTACTGGACTCTTTACTAAACAATTTCTTTTTAGCCTGCTCTGCTTTGTGCTTCCCGTTCTGGCTCTCTATATGGCCGTTTTAGTAATAATTATGATTATAGCCTAGATTCTATCCTTTTCTTGCTCATAATTTTAGAATCATGCCCTGACATCCAAGAGAGTGGGCCATTTAGCCTATTGAACATCTTCTGTCCTCATGACCCCACTCTCCACCTTTTGTTCTTCTCCACTAACTCCCATTCTGTTTTTTCCATGAGTTGGTTCTAGTTTAAAGCCATCTTTGAAATCTGTTCTTTCCTTTCTTCATCATGTAGACCCCTCCCTGCTGACTGGCTTTTTTTAGGGATGATGTCCCTTTGAGCTCTGAAGGCCTCTTCACAAAAGACATTGTGGGA
Organism: Elephas maximus indicus; assembly: GCF_024166365.1. NCBI lineage: Eukaryota > Metazoa > Chordata > Mammalia > Proboscidea > Elephantidae > Elephas > Elephas maximus. Next base: position 17,235,431 of record NC_064840.1, on the reverse strand, counting down.
AAAATAGATTTCAATCCTTTCTGTGACCCCAATCTCTCAGCATTATTCCCAACATCCTGTTGTCCTTCTTGATGCAGTTGGTGTCCCTTGGAATATCAGAGTAGATTCTCTGTGATCAGAAACAGGGTTGTGGTCAAAGGCTCAGACAAGTTATGATGTTATCTTTTTTTTTTTTTTTTGCTTGTTGTTTTGGCAACTGGTAGGACTGTGAGTGTCTTATAGAATATTAGATCAAGCTGATAGGTGGTGACATCATTACTGTTTTATTTTCTTTTTTCCTCTTGGGAACCGTAGGTACTTCTAGTGGTGTTCTCAACACTAAGAACACATGCTTTTTTTTTCCCCTGGGAAAGGTTCTTCTTCCCAGTGACATTCCCCCCCTCCCCCCCAGGCTGGGCCAGGGGAAAGAACTGAGGGAAGAGGCTGTTTTTTTTTTTTTTTTTCTCTTTTATGCTGTCTTTTCAATCTATTGGCTGTCTACCTACTTTATTGCTGGGCAAAATCCTCTTGCCTCAGCTATTTCAGAATATTGGCCTGGGTGATACAGACCTCCTTGGTCTTCAACTTTCTCTCCCTCTGCGCATAGCCCAGGGTTATCTAGAATTAATTTTGTCCAAATTAAGAGCAAGGAATGTTCTGAAACATACTGGTGCATTGACTAAGAGAAGTATGCCCCTAGCTAATATCTGCACATATAAGAACTTTATCCTCTAGATTCAGATCTTTAGAGAGAGATTTTTCATTTATTCCCCCCCCCCCCATTCTGGGGTTCACTTCAATTTTGAATATACTTTGTTATTTTTTGACTGCTGATTTTGAAATCAGTTCTTTGTTCAAATCTATTGCCATTTGATGCCAATATTTGGCCTCTGAACCTCATCCTGATTGATAAACAGATTCCCAATCCCTCTTCTTGCCCCAGTGTTTGGAGGCCTTGACCTCCTCACTGCTCTTCTCCTCCTCTCTTCTTACTTTTCCTCAGCAGGGCTCTTCTCAAGGGCCCATATTTAATCTTCCCTGCCCAGCTTTCCTCCTCAGAACATTAACTTTCTCTTTTGTTTCCCATAGGTATTAGATAATCAGATAAAGAAAGACCTGGCTGATAAGGAGACTCTGGAGAACCTGATGCAGAGACACGAAGAGGAAGCCCATGAGAAGGGCAAAATTCTCAGCGAGCAGAAGGCGGTAGGTATAAGGAACTGCTAGCTTTCAAAGGTGGGTTTTTAAACGCCAAGAATTGCACACCAGACAAGACGAGACGCCATTTTATCTGGCGAATGATTCTTCCTGTTTAATCCTGTGGCATTTGTCGACAACAGGAAGCTCTCTGTGCAGCTGCTTCCTCCTAAAAGCCGTGGAGTTGGTGGCTCAGGGTGGCTAGTTTTCTTTCATGCTCTTCTTTAAGAACTCATGGTGACCTGCCAACAACTAGAATGTTGTTTTTCAAAATTGTGCGCTCTGGCAAAAGACGCAGTGGCCCTTTTCTCCCTCATTTGTCTTCTTTTTATTTTGTATTTCTTTCTCTCCTTTCAAGCCATGTGACCTGTGGTTGCAGAAAGTGGCTGCTGATAAGATTCGCCTGGAATTATGAATATGCATCTGAGACCCCACTGAGACTTTCCACATCACAATCTCAAAGGAAGGGTCTTGAGAAATTATAGTTTAACAAGCATCCCACCTGATTCTTATGATTCATGAAGTTGGGGACACTTTGATGTAGAGAATCTAGGACAGTAGTGGCTGGCTGAGAAGAAATAATTCTAAGAGTGACAACCCTGAGTGATGATAAAATATAAGCTTGCAGACTGTGGCCCAGGTCACATGCAAATTACACGGGGATTTAACTAAGATCCGAATAGGTCCTTCTGCATATTTTGAATGGAAGCCACTTAGCTAGCGTGGGATTGTTTCACCTCAGTTTGAAGAAAAAATTATCACCTGTTTAAGTTTATTATTAAGCAATAATATCTGTGACCCTCATGATGAAGACTATTTGCGTCTCCCCCATCATCGCTGGCCAAATTGCCTACATTTCAGACAAGATGTTTACCCCAGCCGACGTTACTTCTATTCTGGTATAGCTGTCTGTATGTGAGGTTTAAAAGGAACCCTGTGTTTCAGATGATCAATGCTATGGATTCCAAGATCAGATCCCTGGAACAGAGGATTGTGGAACTGTCTGAAGCCAATAAGCTTGCCGCAAACAGCAGTCTTTTTACCCAGAGGAATATGTAAGTATTCAAATTCCAGCTGCGTGCATTGTTACACTCTGGTCTTCTCTCCTGGGCCATAAACTCTGTCTTCCTTCCGCTGGTTGGAGCTGGAGCAGATTTAATTACCTGTGTAGTTTGGCCCACCCAGCATATCGTTATGTAATTTTGGCCTCTCTTAAGTGGTCTCACTCTACCAAGTCTTTTCTTTTGATTTGAGTTTTCTTAAATGCCTCAAATTACTATTAGATTATAGAGTGTTTTGGTCTCTCTAATAAGGCTATTTATAGTTTGCTTTTGGAATGCTTGTTCCCCAGATTTGCCTCCTATAATTAGCCAGAGATGAGCTTGTGTGTGCCCCTTTGGACCATCTATTTTGTGGTTGTTAGGTTAGGCCCTTGGGGAGGAGGTTTGGGGTTCAGCAAGGACTGTCAGGTAATTCCTCTTTCCAGGAACACTTTGATCTTAATCTTCTCCCTTTAAGAATTATCATCTCTAGGATTATTTTTTCCTTGGGTTTCTCTCTTCACAAATCTTCCAGAACATTCCCATCTAAATTGAAGTCAGCTTGGTAGGCTATTTTGTTTTTGTCTTTGTCTTTGAGTTGTTGTAGTTTTTGATACTTCTGAGCAGTCTGGTGGGGAGCTGAGGGAGCTCCCTCAGAGAACTAGAAAAAATAGCATCCTTTCTCTTCAGCATACTTTCCCTGTGGCCTGCCTTAATGAGTTATTCGGATTGGGTCTCCAAGCACTCTGGTACTCCAGGGGTGCCCCTTTCTGCTCTTCTACCTAGACTCTCCAAAGAAGAAAAGTCTATCAAAGAAGTGAAATGTTAGTATCTCTCACGATCCCTGCCCCATGTTAATTAACCCCACAGGTGAGGGACTCGAAGCATCAAGGGCTGAATGGTCCCCAGGTTCCCTGTCCTGGGATCACGCACATGAGGCTGGACCAGGAAGCGCTAACCTGAGAATGGCCATAGTCTCTTAAATAAGAACATGTTTCTCTGTTTCTGTCTGTCCTTCTTGAGGGGATGTGCTCCCCTCTAATGAGACTGTGTTTTTTTTAACCTCCCAACCCCCCACCAGGAAGGCTCAGGAGGAGATGATTTCAGAGCTCAGGCAACAGAAGTTTTATCTGGAGACGCAGGCTGGGAAGTTGGAGGCCCAGAACCGAAAGCTGGAGGAGCAACTGGAAAAAATCAGCCACCAGGACCACAGCGACAAGAGTCGACTGCTTGAGCTGGAGACAAGGCTGAGGGAGGTGAGTTGGACGAGTGATCTCCCAAGAGGGTCTGTTGGGGACTCGGGCCCCAAGCCAGCCAGGTCTCAGGCATAAATGAATAGGTACGTGGGAGGGATTGCAGTTAAGGGCCCAAACTGGGCCACACGTATCTGGGTTAGAACTCTATCTCCACTCATTGGTTTTGTGAACTCATAAATTACCTAACCTCTTCATGCCTCGCTTTCCTCATCTGTAAAATGGTGATGGTAATGTAGCTGCTCTCTTATAGGGTTGTGTGGGGGATTATATAAGTTGGCGCATCTGTTAAATGGGGACAGAGCAAGTCCTTTTTCACTGGGATTCACATGATGTAGTCAGTGCACATGGAGCCCTGGTGGTGAAGTGGTTAAGAGCTCAGGCTCCTAACCAAAAGGTTGGCAGTTCTTATCTACCAGCTGCTCCTTGGAAACCCTATGAGGCAGTTCTGTTCTGTCCTATAGGGTCTCTATGAGTCAGAATCCATGCGACAGTACACAACAATAACAAATCAGTGTGCGGCACTTACCACAGTTTTGGGTACTGACCGTAGCTCAAAAACAGTGGTGCAGGTCTCATAATGACAGTGGAACGTTAAGAGATGAAACCAAATTTTATGTTTGGATGACTATGAGGGAAAGTGGTTCCCTTAATAGATATAAGGAAGCTCGGCTAGGCAGCCAGGATTTTGGAGGAAACTGCATCAATTTAGGTTTTGTAGACATGTTGAAGGTTATTGAAGCTGCAGTATAACATTGATATAACTCACTCACCGTATATTTATTAAATGCAGGCTGCGTGCTAATTAGTAGGCTAGGTGTGAAGTAGTGGACAAGACAGATCCACTCCCTCATCTTGGGGGCTTCCAGCTTGGTGGGCTGGGTGACTTAGTGACACCTGTAGGAGCAGGACTGGAGTTTAGAAGAGCAGCCGTGGGGAGCCAGACATCCAAGTCTGGAGTGGAGGCGCAGCATTGTGCAAACTGGGTGCTCACATATTTGTGACGGAATTCTTCAAAGAGCAGGCAATCCTTCTTAAAGAAAAGACTGTTAAGCAGATGGAGGTCTGAAGACTAAACCTCAGGGAGTACTCATGTTCCAGAGTGTCTTAATTTGTACCGGAGCATTAAAGTGAAGACCGTTCTCCAAAGGGCAGACAAAACTATTATCCTGTGTCTGTCAGGAGCTGCCAAGGCATGGACCCTGCCATCATGCTCACCTGACATACCTGGTAAAATACAGACTCCTAAGCCTCATCCTGGGCTTTTTGGGATGCAACGGGGGAGCAAGGATTTACATTTTTATCTGGCTTCGCAGGTGATTCTTAATCTCTGTGGAGTTTGAGAACTATTGTTCTGAGTTGTCCTAAAACTTTAAATGGTTGTTTAACTTTTATTATCTGGGCAGTATTATTACTTTTTGGTAAGTTTTAACGAGAAGATTTCCATATAGCATCAGCCTTAAGAGAGTAAGTGTAAACAACTGAGATTTTTTTTTTAGTGGTTGAACATTGGTCAGTTTTTCCCAGGGCTTTGAACTGGCTGAGAACAGTTCGGTAATTGCTGGCTTAAACAAGGGCAGCATGTGCATTGCAGAGCAACCAAATCTGTTTCCTGGCAGATTTTGACCTGAATAGGAAACAAATAGCTATGCCCTGCTCAAAGATGGCAACTACACCATTCTGAATGCTTGTCGTTCTCCACAGTCCTGCTAGTAATCCAGTCTCCCACATCAGGCTCTTGAACCTTTCAGGATCCGTGCGGGAGATTGGATTATTGGCAGAACAGTGGAGAGCGACACACATTCAGAGCATCGACGTTGGCCACCATCTTTGAGTGGGGCACAGCTGTTTGTTTCCTAAACCAAACCCGTTGCTGTTGAGTCGATTCTGACTTATAGTGACCCTACAGGACACAGTAGAACTGCCCCATAGGGTTTCTAAGTAATGGCTGGCAGACTCGAACTGCCTACCTTTCGGTTAGCAGCCAAGCTCTTGACCACTGTTGTTGTTAGGTGCCATCTATTGTTCCAACTCACTAAATCCACTGGGTGACAGATTTGGTTGCTATGCAGTGCATACAGTGCCCTCGTTTATGTTGGCAATTACTGAACCATTCTGAGCTGGTTGGAAGCCCCTGATTTTTACCTTGTCTTTTCACAAACTGCTGGGCAGTTAAAATGCCCCAGGTGAAGCTTGTTGCTTTTTTGTTCATTCAGTATGGCCAGCCCCCTCCCTGCCCCCCCGCCCCAACAGTGGATGGTGGAAGAATTTTAGTGTGCCTCCTTAGAGACTCAGGGCTGTACATTCTCCCTGGGAATTCTAGAGTTCAGCTTCAAATATAACAAGGTGGTCCATCTTCTCTTCACCACATGCTACTATTGAGATTGAGGGTGCAGGCCATGTCCTCCGGGTTTGATCCACCTTAAAGGGCCTTAGGCTTTCCCTCTGTGTGTGCAGGGTGAGCGCTTCTTTAGCAAAGAGTGTGGAGTTGCAAAGGTGCAGGACTCCTGGTTCTTCTTTCATTGTACAGGATCCTGTTTTCCCTCCTCCATTGACCTGTTGCCACCTGCCTCTCATAGTTTTGCCAAGTGGCATTGGGAATTTTCAGACTAGTAGAATCCCATCCTGCTCTGACTACAGGCATTTTTTTTTTTATTGTGCTCTAAGTGAAAGTTTACAAATCAAGTCAGTCTCTCACAAAAATTTATATACGCCTTGCTATGTATGTACTCCTAGTTGCTCTCCCCCTAATGAAACAGCACACTCCTTCTCTCTACCCTGTGTTCCCCATGTCCGTTCAGCCAGCTTCTGTCCCCCTCTGCCTTCTCATCTCCCCTCCAGACAGGAGCTGCCTAAATAGTCTCCTGTGTCTACTTGAGCCAAGAAGCTTACTCCTCACCAGTATCATTTTCTATCTTATAGTCCAGTCCAATTCCTGTCCAAAGAGTTGGCTTTGGGAATGGTTCCAGTCTTGGACCAACAGAAGGTCTGGAGACCATGACCTCCGGGGTCCTTCTAGTCTCAGTCAGACCATTAAGTCTGGTCTTTTTATGAAAATTTGAGGTCTGCATCCCACTGCTCTCCTTGACTGCAGGCATTTTAATAAGACAGCAAGGCATTGTGCTCACGAGCAGCAACTTTGCAGCCAGACTGCCTGGGTTAGAATGGCAGCCTCAGCATTCTTAGCTATGTGATGTTTGCTCAGCTACTTAATCTCTCAGCACCACAGTTTTCTTATCTGGGTTGTTATGAAGATGAAATGAGTTAACACAGTACCTGTGTTACAAGTAAGTACTACCTTTGCTATTATGTCATCATTGTCCTCATCATCATCACTAGACGGAGAGCACAGCCATGGTTTTGGCTACTACTGACTTGTTAAGAGCTCCTTGATCTAGATCATCAACCCAGACTTTTCTCTTAAGCTCCTGACCCATTGTCCCAGTAGACCTTAGACATGTCCACTTGGATGTCTCACATGAATTTCAAGCTCAACAGAACTTCTTCATCTTTCTCCTCAAACTGGCTCTTCCTCTCATGTTCCCTCTTGCAGCTAATGGTCTCATCATCTGTCTATTTCATGTGTCCCAAATCCCAGGAGTCCTCTCTTTTGTTCCCTGCCACACCTTGATAATTCGACTGAATCTTCTTCATTCTCGAGGCTAAATCTTTTGCAAACTTTTCTTCTCTTCCGAAGCCCTGGTGGCATAGTAGTTAAGAGCTATGGCTGCTGACCAAAAGGCCGGCGGTTTGAGCCTACCAGTAGCTCCTTGGAAACCCTATGGGGCAGTTCTCCTCTGTCCTATAGGGTCACTGTGAGTTGGAATCAACTCGACGGCAGTGGGTTTTGTTTTATTTTTTGTTTTTCTTCTCTTCAGGCCTATGGCCTTTGGGACTTGGATGTCACCTTTTCTAGGGATCCTTCTCTGACCCTCTGAAGCTGGATTGGATGTCTCCTTTATATCCCCCACAGCCTTCTCTGCTAACCATATCACCTTGTTTACTTCTTAGCAGTCCCTGTTAGACAGTGAGCTGAGGTCAGCCAACATCTCTTATTTGCTTGGTATCCCCAATGCCTGACACAGTGTCTGCTTCCTAAGACGACCTTGTCAGTGTTTCTTAGGTCAGTAAACAAACGTGCCATGGTCTTTTTCACCTCCATACCTTTGGATGTCTTCTCCTGCCTAGAATTTTCTTTCTGCTCTTCTTTGGTGGGTTTGCTCCTGTAAATTCTTCAACACACAAATCCAGAATTACCTCCTCTGCCCCTCTACACCATTTCCACTACATCCCTACATGTCCTGACCATTGTACTTGACTACAGTGGTAATGGTTGGCCTTCATTTTCTCTACCCAACTTGTAGAGAATGACTTACATCTCTGTAGTCCTTTTTGCACATATGTTGCAAGTCAGGGCTGGTTTATACATACAGCCTCTTACATGTATGTTCTCATTCCTGTTGATTTTTGAGACTCATGGAAACCAGACCTGTTTTATTGTGTTTTTCCTTTCCCTTCTGCTGGGTGCTGAAAATTTGACTCCAGGACCAAGTTTAAGATGCAGGTTGAGTAGCAGGTCATGTTTTGGCCTTCTCTTCACCTACGGTCACCTGGGCATTTGTCTCTTTCTCTCAGGTCAGTTTAGAGCATGAGGAGCAGAAACTGGAGCTAAAGCGCCAGCTCACAGAGTTGCAGCTCTCCCTTCAAGAGCGTGAGTCCCAGCTCACGGCCCTCCAGGCCGCCAGGGCAGCCCTGGAGAGCCAGCTTCGCCAGGCGAAGACAGAGCTGGAGGAGACGACAGCAGAAGCAGAAGAAGAAATCCAGGCGCTCACGGTAGGTCCAGAGATCGGTACCTTCAGGTTGCTGGTGGCCTCAGCTAAGACAAGTGAAGTTCCAAGGATATTTGCTTACTCTTAGACAGTTTAAATAGGAAAAATAATAATCCACAGAGGTGTGCATTGGGCAGGAGATTGGCTTCCATTGGCTTCTCCCTTATTGGAATTAGTAGATTAGATTAGTTGTAATATCCAAGTTTCCTTAATATCTTGAAAACTTCTTCCTTTAATTTTGTACCTTCCCTCTTTTTAAAATAATCAACATTGTATTTTAAATTTCAGTTTCAGCCAAAGTTTGTTTACTGGGTTTTTTACTTCAGTTTTCAATAATTACTTAAAAAAAAAAAGAAACCAAATCTTGTGTCTTAGTCTTCCTCCCGTATCTATATTTTTGGGGTGGGTGAACCTCATTTGTATCACTTTCTTTTAACAGCTGTAGATTCTGCTTCATGGCTTTTGTATGCACCTGGGTACGCTCTGGATGGAAACTATTGCTCTGCATAGACGTTTTTTCTTAACAAGGGCACTAGGCCTCCTAATGTTTCTGAGAGACTAGCTTACTCAGCTGGAGGGTGGTCTCCAGGTGGGAGTAACTTAGAGGGTATCACTGAATTTAGCCCTTAGTTCTTTCTGGGGTCTGAAAACATGATCATGTCTGGCCATTTTCCCAGAGCTGCCTAACAAAACTCACAAGAGTCACATATAAAATGCCATCTTACCAACTTACAGTGGGAAATGTGGTGCCAAGTGGACGGGAATGCTCTGGGTGGCTTTTTTCCCCTTTGGAGAAGTCTACTTAGAAATCCACTGGCGCCCTTGTGGAGCAGTAGTTAAAGTGCTCAGCTACAAACCAAAAAGGTCAGCAGTCCGAACCCACCAGCCTCTCTGTGGGAGAAAATACCTGACGATCTGCTTCTGTAAAGATTTATAGCCTTAGAAACCCTAGAGGGCAGTTCTGCTGTGTCCTGTAGAGTCACTATGAGTTGGAATCCACTCAACGGCAATGGGCTCTTTTGGGTTATACTTAGAAATCCAGATCACAGTTGGAGGGTTGGCTGGTGGACCCAGACTCGGAGCATGGAAAGCTGAATGAGTTTTAATGGCCAGTGCCGTCCAAGTGCATACATTTCAAACAGTAATGTGCTGTACCTGCCAAATGGATGGCACACTCCTGCCTGCTGGTCAGGGTACCCTCTCCTGTGGGCAGGACACAATGCAGCTGATTGGATTTAGTGCGTTTGAAACAAGGTACCTAAATAGGTGCCTCCTTCACTCTGATTCATTTTGGATGCTGTCCTCACCTTCATCAGCGGACATCTCTAAACATCATCTAAATATCTTAGAGTGGGGCTACTCCTAGAGATGGCCAACCACATTTATTGCTTATGATTTTCCCGGTTTAAAAATAATACTTTAAAAACTACTTTCATTTTTAGAAGTTATCCTGTTATTGGGTTCAGAGATGCCATTATCTGATCCAAATTGGGAACATGATCTGACTTTGCCAGAGTCCTAACGGGACCAGTCAGGGACACGGTGGCTTCCATGATTCTGGGGGTACAGAATAACTCATATATGCAGGGTACTCATGCATTCTTGATTTTCTAGGACTGAACCCAGTTTCAGATATTGATTGCAATGTTGAGTTCCATCATCTTGAATAGAGCACTCATGATTAAATGATGCCATCTGACCCCAGTATTTGTTCCGGAAAAAAAGTAGTCACCATATCCTCTCTCTCTCTTTTTTTCTCTTATTAAAAAATTAATACACAAATTATTTCGTGACATTGGTTGCAATCCCCTCAATATGTCAGCACTCTCCCCTGGGTTCCCTGTTTCCATTTGTCTGGTTTTCCTATCCCTTCCTATCTTCTGGTCTTTGCTTTTGGGCAGGTGTCACCCATTTGGTCTCGTATACTTGATTGATCTAAGAAGCACATTCCTCATGTGTGTTATTGTTTGTTTTATAGGCCTGTCTAATCTTTGGCTGAAAGGTGAACCTAGGGAGTATCTCCAGTTATGAGTTAGAGGGGTGTCCAAGAGTCATAGCCTTGGGGGTACGATATCTCTTTATACTTTGTCTGGTTTCAAGATGGATTGAAAGTAGTTTAGAGAGAAATTAAACAATATAGCAAGATAAAATAAGGAAAGGCAAAGAGAAGATAAGGCTAGAAGGAAAAAAAAAAAAGGAGCCAGGAATGAAATTAATAGGGTGAGCCAAGAAGGCTTATATACTTGCTGGGGTTGGGCGGGTGGGTGGGAAGGGAGGCAGACAGATAGCTTTTCTAAGCTGCTAAAGGGAGACAACTAAATTTCAACCAATATTATATTTAATGCACTATATATTAATATTTTCCCCAAGCTCTGAAAGAAAGGGAAGGAGATGTCAGTAATTTAACCCATATTTAATGAGCCCTCAATATGTGCCTGGAGCTGTGTCTTAAAACTTTTCTCCCCAGGGAATTGTCCTGTAATTCCTCAAATCCATTTACCTTGGAGTAGCAAAGAAGGGCACATTTATCTAGCTGCTCTGTTAGCATCCAGAGGGAGGATGGTGACCATGTATCTTATCCTGCCTCATGTGGAAGGAGGAGGATATAAAATAGAGCATGTGTCACCGCTGTTTATCTGTGGGGAAATTAGTCCTTTAGATCCTGTGTTGCTGCTGGTGAGAATGTGCTGTGTCTAATGGCTGCCGGAAGCCTTGCATAGCAGCGAGTCACGACTTCATTTAGTCAGATGAGATCACTGCCTCAAAGGATCTTCTTTAAAAATAAAAAAATAAAAACACAAACCTCCCCAGGTCTAGAAACCAGGCTTCTCCCACTCTTGCAGGTGGAAAGGTGCGTGGAAAACAGGGCCTTTTCAAAATGATGGCAGAAAAGCACCTTCTGTCAAACAGCAGTCGTGCGGGACTTAAAACTCCAGATCGATTTGTTTTCAGTGCAGCTTTGCGGCTGTGGCTCTCCCGCCCCCTTTCAATTGTGTCTCATAAACCTGGTTGCAGACAGCATGTGGTTGTTGCCTGAGTGGCTTTGTTGAATTTGTTCTGAAGAGTGCATTTTCTGAGAAAAAGAGAAAATGGTCACAAATGCAGTACTCTGTCATTGTCTGAGGCCCAAGCTCAGACGCAACACAAGCATCCATCAAATTAAATCAGCTGGATCAAAAATGATCTCCTAGGAGGTTTGTGAGCCTTACAGCAGGCTGTTTTATCAATAAAAGGAATAGTCAAACGAGCTATTATGGCTTAATTCTTTTTTTTTTTTTTTGGTTTTGTAAGGTTTTTTTTTTTTTTTTTTACTGTGCTCTAAGTGGAAGTTTACAAATCAAGTCAGTCTCTCATACAAAAACCCATATACACCCTGCTACACGCTAATTTCTCTCCCCTCAATGAGACAGCACACTTCTTCCCCCCACTGTCTTTTCGTGTTCATTCTGCCAGCCTCTGACCCCCTCTGCCCTCTCATCTCCCCTCCAGACAGGAGACGCCAGCATAGTCTCATGTGTCCACCTGATCCAAGAAGCTCACTCCTCACCAGCATCATTCTCTGTCTGATTGTCCAGTCCAATCCCTGTCTGAAGAGCTGAATGGCTTAATTCTTAAGAAGCACCTATCTCCTAGCCTGGGAAGGCAGGAGTTACCCTGTTTGCCCTCTGTCCCTGAGCCAAAATAGATGGAGCACTGTTCAATGGAAGCTCCCGCTTGAAGAAACTTGGCCAGGGCAGCTGGGAAGCCATTGTAGGCCTTCCTAATGCTTTCCTTTTTCCCACTAGCACTTTAACCATTCTGTTATTTGTGTTTGCAGAGAAATTCACTGGCCCTTAAAAGCTAAGATTGAATCAAAGTGGAAGGGAAGTCAGTTTTAACAGAGAAGGCAAATTGAAACAAAAAGCCACGTTTTTCAGATACTTCAGTACCTATTGATGGAAGAGCGAATTTTCAGCTAGGACTTGACATTCAGGAACTTCGTCCAAGGGGAAGAATTTGAGCCTGCCTCCTCTGCAGGACACAGATGTGTGATGTCATGTAGGCGTTCTTCTGAAGGAGACCCACGGCAGAGGCACAGCATGTATGCCCTGTACACCGGCCAGGCTTCACGCACACGATTTATGTCCCTGTCCTCATGTTCTTTTACTGATTTAGTCAGGTGACTAATGTAGAATCATCAAGAATTTAAAACTAGAGATACTAATGAAAGAGCTCTTCTTCCAGCAGAGCTTGATTATGGAATCCTAAAGTCACCTCTTTTGACCTGGTAAAATCATTATTCAATGCATGCTCTCATATTTTTACATAAATATCAAACCCTGTATTTAATTAGCGAGCCTTTGGTGTGATCACCAAGATGTGAAATCAGGGCACATAGGATAATAAACTGGTTGCTGTTGAGCTGACTTTGACTCACAGCGACCCTATAGGGCAGAGTGGAACCGCCTCATAGAGTTGCCAAGGAATGCCTGATAGACTCAAACTGCCGAGCTTTTTGGTTAGCAGCCATAGCACTTAACCACTACTCAACCAGGGAAACTGGTAATTTCTACCCTGCCCTGTAGGGTTGCTATGAGTTGGAATCCACTCTATGGCAATGGGTTTTTTTTTAGGGTAATAATCTTGCTTGTTGATGTGCTGCCTTCACATGGAAAGGAATGAGTGCTAGAAGCCCAGGTGTCCTGGAATCTTGACCCTGGAGTCCAGAAGGTAGCAAGACAGCTAAGCACTGGTTTCCTTTCCTCACCTTTGCAGGCATTTTCTCTCATCAAGGTGGCATTTGCCATCCTCTTTTCTTTCTTTTGTTGCTTTCTTTAAAATTAATGAAGGCATAAATACTCCCAAAAGAGAGTATCTGTTTGGTCTTCAGCAAAGCTGGCTGTAACCTGACCCTTCCACCTTGTTACCATCCACTCCCTAGGTTAGTGGTTCTCATAGTGAGGTACGCAGGCCACTGGGGGTTCCCAAGGTAGAACTTGTTTTCATAATACTATGATATTATTTGCTGTTTTTCACTGTGATGACATTTTCTCTGATGGTACAAAAGCAGCATTACTATTATTTGAGAAGAAATAAAAAATCAATACATATTTGAAAAGTATCTCAGTTTTAATTTCTAAATGTGGGTAGATATAACCCATATAAGCAAAATCTCTTTAGGGTCTTCAGTAGTTTTTAAGAGTGTAAATATTTCCAGTATAGTACCCAATACCTAATTTACACTCCAATTATTTAATTAAGAGAATCCACAGCTTGTCTTCTGTATTTCACTATCCTTGTATGTACTATTGTATGACTTTTCACTTTTATATGTGTTTTATAATTTATTTCAAAGAAATGTAAAATTTTTTTTTTTTTTTTTTTTTTGCCATTATCAATAATTGTTAAATGCTCATAGTATTTCTGGAGCCCTGGTGGTGCAGTGATAAAGAGCTTGGCTGCTAACCATAACGTCGGCAGTTCAAATCCACCAGGCACTCCTTGAAAACCCTATGAGGCAGTTCTGCTCTGTCCTAGAGGGTCGCTATGAATTGGAATCAACTCAACAGCAATGGGTTTGGTTTTGGGTTTTTTAATAGTATTTCTATCAGGCACAGCAGAGTCAGCTTTACATTTTGTGTTCATACTTCATAATCAATAATAAATTAAAAGCCATAATAACTGTATATCATTACACCTTCAAAGAGAATTGCTGTTTAATGTATTGAAATGATTCAAAGGCTCCATAATGGTTCATTTTTATGGAAATGATTCAGTATTACTGATTGAAATTGTGGATTCCAGTGGGACAGTTAAACAAGTTTTAAATGGTGTAGTGTTATCGAGAAACTTTGCTATTAAGAAACTGGAATATTATAAAAAATTGGAACTGGGGCTTCTTTCCCCAAGTCCAGGCCAGTGGACTTTTTTTTTGATCACCACTTATGCTAGGAAGGCGTTGACTTCAATCTCAGCTTCCTATTTCTGTCTTTCAGATATTTCACACCAAATAGTCATCTAGAACAAAGGTGGGCAAACTATAGCCAGACGGCCAAACTGGGTCTACTACTTGTTTTTTTTTTTTTTTAAATTTTTATTGTGCTTTAACTGAAAGTTTACAAATCAGTTCAGTCTCTCACATATAAACTTATATATACCTTACTACGTACTCCCACTTACTCTCCCCCCAATGAGTCAGCCCACTCCCTCCTTCCAGTCTCTGCTTCGTGACCGTTTTGCCAGTTTCTAACCCCTTCTACCTTCCCCTCTCCTCTCCAGTCAGGAGATGCCAACATAGTCTCAAGTGTCCACCTGATGCAAGTAGCTCAGTCCTCATCAGCATCTCTCTCCAACCCACTGTCCAGTCCAATCCATGTCTGATGAGTTGGCTTTGGGAATAGTTCCTGTCCTGGGCCAACAGAAGGTTTGGGGACCATGACTGCCAGGGTCCTTCTAGTCTCAGTCAGAACATTAAGTCTGGTCTTCCTATGAGAACTTGGGGTCTAAACCCTACTGTTCTCCTGCTCCCTTAGGGGTTCTCTGTTGTGTTCTCTGTCAGGGCAGTCGTTGGTTGTGGCTGGGCACCATCTAGTTCTTCTGGTCTCAGGATGATGTAGTTCCTAGTTCATGTGGCCCTTTCTGTCTCTTGGAACTGCCTGTTTTTTGTAAATAAAGTTTTGTTGGAACACAGCCATTTGTGTATTATTTAGGTATTGCCCATGGCTGCTTTTGGGCTATGAGGACAGAGTTGAGTAATTGTGACAGATACTATATGACCCACAAAGCCAGAAATACTTACTATCTGGCCTTTGAAAGAAAAGGCTTGCTGATCCCTGATCTAGTGTTTATTAACACAAAGGTTTTATTTTTCTTCTAGGGAGAATTCTTGCACTTTGTTAACGGTGATTATCGAATGCCTTTGAGGAGGTTGGGTGGTCCTTGGTGCCAGGTCACAAAGAAAAGGGGCTACTGCTTTGGCACAGATGAGATTGTGACAGTGGTGCAGATAGCCACATTCCTTCTTTGAGCAAATCATATTTTTAACCCATTAAACTATCAAGTCTCTCTTATTCTTGCTGGGCAAAAAGCAAGTTGATTTTTGGGAAAAAAAAAATGTTCTATAAAATGAGTCCCAGAAAATATGGGCTAATTGTTTGGGAAGTTAGTTCTAAATTACAGCTTTTTATATATCAATCTTTCTGGCAGTCTGTGCAACTATCCAATTATGTTTTGTTTTACCATTTTTTCAGTTCTCTTTATTCCTTTGTGTAAATCCAGATTTCTGGTTATCATTTTTCTTCTGCCTAGATGACTTTAGCATTTCTTATAGTACAGGTTGGTTGGTGACACATTCCTTCAGTTTTTGTGTGACTGAATTTTTGAAAGAAATTTTTGCTGGGTATAGAATTCTAGGTTGACTTTTCTTACTTTTCTTTTTAAAGTACTTTAAAGATGTTGCTCCACTGTCTTCTAGCTTGCTTTTTTTTTTTTTTTTAAGGAGAAATCTGTATTTCTTATCTTTCTGTCTCTACATGTAATTTTTCTTTTTCTCTGGCTGGTTTTAAGATTTTATCTTTGTTAGTGGTTTTAACCTGTTTGATTGTGATACACTTTGGCTAAATTTTCTTTGTGTTTCTTTTGTTTGCTCTTAAAACAGAAATCAGATCATGTCACTCCCTTTCTTTAAATCCTTAATTGGCTTCCAGTTAATTGCATTTTGAACAAAACCCAAATTCTTCACTCAACCTACAATATTCTTGTTCTTTGCCTAGCTGTCCTCCATCATCTTGAGCCACTTTTTCTCCTCTCTTGCTGTACACTAGTCAAATGATTTTTCAGAAGTTTTTTGACCACAACTCAGAGAAGAATTCATTTTACTTTGTGGTCAAATACAGCAGAGCATGTATACTGTGTTTCATTGATAGTAAGGAATCTGAAATCAGGGTGCATTTTACAGCCAATGACATTTCATAGTCTAATGGACAGAACTTTTTCTTTCTCAGTGTTACGTAAAATAATGATAGGTCCTACAATAGACAGCAACTTAATTTTGATGAATTATGGTATCTGAAACAAAAGTTTCCTACAACAGTGTTTACCTTTACTACCCAAGGTACATTTTTATGACTTCTATTCTATCTTGTTTATTCTGTTTCATTGGCTAAAGAAAGGAAAAACTCTCACTTTGCTGTTGTGACACAGCTTGAAGTTTGAAAAACTCTGCTGTAGCCACACTGTTTTTTGCTGCTCATCAAATTCACCAAACCCTATCCTGCCTCAAGGTTTTGGAAATTCTGTTCCCTCAGCCTTTTCAGAGAGGCTGTCTTTGACCACAACACCTAAGTAAGTTTCTGTCTACTCCCCCTTATTCTTTTTTCCTGGGCCATACTTCTCCATAGCATTTCTCAGAGTTTATAGTCATGAGCTTATTTATGTTCTGTCTTCCCTCATCAGGATGAAGGCGGAGGCCATTATTTCTTTATCCTCACACAGCATCTGGTATATAGTATGTGCTCAAAAAATTTTTGTCGACTTAACGAGTGTTGCTGTTTCTAGGTTAGCTCTACCTCGGAAAAAGCGGTCAATGTTGGGTTTTCTGGATTTCAGCAATTTTTGATTAGGAAAAAAGTCCCCACTTTGTCCTGTATGTATATCCGTATATGTATCCATGTGTGTGTCCGTGTGTGTGTGTGTATATCTGTCTGTCTGTCTCAGGGAGTAGGTCACTTGGAGGGAAGAAGGGTTTCTCCTCTTTTCAGAACGGGGTATAAGACAAATGAAGAAGCATAAACACTTCATCCTTTGTGGTCGTGTGTTTGTTTTCTTTTCTCCTATTAGTCCCTAGGTGTTATATAAATGTTAAATATATATGTACAGGTAAATAGTTACCTATTTTTAACACAGCAATCATGTGCTCCTGTAACTTTATTTCTGATGTTGGGGATGACTTGATTTATTAGTTCCTTGAAAAACAGATGCTCAGGCTGCTGCAAAAGCATTCTTTGCTTTCTAGGCAAATTGCTGTTCTCTGTATTTGACCCGTAGCATGTAGAATTGTTTTCTACCCTATGAAAAATTTATAATCAACTTCTTACCTTTTAGGCACATAGAGATGAAATCCAGCGCAAATTTGATGCTCTCCGTAACAGCTGTACTGTGAGTATTAACCAAAGATGATTAAAATAACATGAAACTAAAACCGAGAAGGAAATGGGGACATCTCTTTATAATATTGGCGATTGATTTTTGATACGCGCTTTCAGGCCGAAGCAGTTGATGTGGTCAAACTGATTTGGACTTTGTGAACCCTAGATAACCTCAGTTTCTTGAGTTTCTGCTAATTTTTAAAAATTAAAACCATTCTTCATGTTTGGAGGAGGAGGACAGTTGGAATGGTCAAAATGATTTGCTCTGCAGAACTGCTGATAGATTTCAGTAGCTGCAACACAAGTCCCAAGTCAGCTCCCTGCTCCTGCCCCAAAGTTAGAGGTTCCGAGCCGGCCTGAGCCAGAGGTTGTCCAGTTGCCAGGGACAGTTACATCTGCAAGGCTTCTCTGGCCTCTGCCTCTGCAGAAGGGAAACAGCAAACAGACATTTTAACTTACTAACATGCAAATTCAGCGTCTACGATGCTTCGGGAGATGTTGTTTATATTGAGAAAGTAAATTCTGTGAGCATCATTAATGGGTTATATAATTGGGTAGGATCCTTGGAAACTCCATCTATTTTTGATCTTGCCAGAGAATGAAATAGACCCCTATTCATGAAGATGAGGATATTATCTTTAGTTATGGTTCCAATTGTTTGCTTTCGTTCTTTCGTATGTGTTATTACCTTGTTAGTTCTTCGTGCTCTTGTCCCTGCTTGTGTTATTTGCGTCTGTGGTTTTCCAGAAGCTTCCCCGTCCCACCCCCATGTACATATTTTCTTTTCTTGTAACAAACTCTTTATTTCCTCTTTAGTTACTATACGTGGGGATGTTACGTCCTGCTAGTATATGCTTTTCTTCCTCCTTCATTTAGATATAACATAGATACAGTAAAGTAAGTGTATAAAGTACCTCAATCTTAAATACATAGCTTGATGAAATTTTTACATGTACAGAAAGCTACAACCTAGATCAAGATGTAGAATATTTTCATCCCACAGAAGGCTCCCTCATGTCCACTTCTTATCACCATTGCCCCTCCCCTGAAAAGGTAACCACTTTTCTGACCTCTGTCACCATAGATTTGTTTTGCCTGTTCTTGAGCTTCATACAAATGGAATCATTGAGTATGTACTCCTCCGGGTTTGGCTTCTTTCGTTTAACATTGTCTGTGGGGTTTATACACGTTGTTGTGTCTGTCAATAATTTGTTCTTTTTCATTACTGTGGAGTATTCCAGTGTATGAATAGACCGACATTTGTTTATCCATTCTCCTGTTGATGGACCTTTAGACTGTTTCCATGTGGGACTGTTAAGAATAAAGCTATTAGGAAACATTTGTACATCTGGTAGAAGTCTTCTGGTGTCTATAAGCACTGATTTCTGACGAGCATGTACTTAAGACTGGAATTGCAGGTCATGAGTTGTGCCTATGTTTGCCTCTAGTTGGCACCTGGCTGGCTGTTTTTTGGTTTCTAATGCCTATGGCTGAATTATGGGGCCTTGATGATACAGTGGTTAAGAGCTACAGCTGGTAACCAAGAGGTTAGCAGTTCGAATCCACCAGTCGCTCCTTGGAAACCCTATGGGGTAGTTCTATTCTGTCCTGTAGGGTTGCTATGAGTCAGAATCAACTCGACAGCAACGGGTTTTTTTTTATGTTTCGATGGCTGAATCAGGGAGGGCAGTCCCACCTTAGAAATGTCTGCTGATTTCCTCCGCGTTTCCTTGAGGAGTTGGTGGATTCTGTTCCTGTACTCTTCTGCCCTAGTTTTTTATTTCTTATTGTCTTGGTTTCTAATTTTAAACATAAGAATTGCGCCTGTATTACATACATGCTCATAAATGATGACTGAATCAAATATAGATGACTATATGTCTGATTTTTTTGTATCACTCTTTTTTACTAAAATAAACCTGAATGTATTTTAAATGTGTACGTAAGTAATCCTGTTCCGTTTACCTGGAGTTCTCTTTTCTCCTTTTTAGTCTTTTGGCATAAAAGCTTAAAAAAAAAATTTGTTTTTTTTGTTTTTTTACAGCTTTATTGAGGTATAATTGATGTACAATAAGCTGATGAATTTTGACATGTGCATACATACCTGTGACACCATCAAAACAATCAAAATAATGAACATAACTGTCACCCCCAAAAGTTCCCTTGTGTCCCTTTGTAATCCTCTCCCTTTTTTTTTAAATTGAAAGTTTAGTTTTAATGGCCTATACCACTATGTATAGTCCCTGGGTGGTGTAAGTAGTTAAGTGCTGACTGCTAGCTGAAAGGTTGGCGATTCAAGCCGACCCAGACATGCCTAGGAAAACAAGCCCAGTGATAAGCTTCCAAAAGGTCATAGCCTTGAAAACCCCGTAGAGCACAGTTCTACTCGGCACACGTCAGGTCGTCATGAGTTGTAATGAACTAGATGGCAACTAATAACACCACCACTGTGTAGAACTAATTTGGTTTCTTTCTTAATGTATATAACTTTTATACTCTCCTTATACCTCAAATTTGCTTTTTCTGGAACAGTGGCTTTTAATCTCGCTTTCTTAAGTTCTGCCATTCTGAGGAGAAGCCTCTGAGGGGCCTCCCCAAGTGGGAGGGTGAGCCTGAAAGGGTGACCGTCCCTCCCCACATTTTGGCTAGGGAAGCTGTGTGGCTTAGTGGTCCAAGCCATGGGCTATAGAGTCTGGCAGACTAGGTTCAGATTCCAAATCGGCCTGTTAGTAACCTACGTGAGATTATCCTCCTAAGGCTCTGTTTCTATATCTGTAAAATGGGGGATGACATTGTATAATTTCAATATAAATTGATGGTAAGAAGCATAATTAGTTTGATAACTGCTGTTTGGGGTCTGGGTGAGGAAAGGAAGACCACTTCTTAGTTCTAACCTACATTCAAATTTCAGAAATGGTAAAATGTGGGTTGGTAATAATCCCTGCCTTGTGGTGGCTGTGAGACTTAGATAAGGCAGTGAAAGCAAAGTGCCTGCACAGGGCCTGGCACCTAGAAAGTGCTAAACAATGCTGGTTACTATTACTACAGGGAGGCCTGTGAAAGCTGGAACTCGACAGGACTGCCTTGTCTTTCCAGGTCTTGTAAGGTTTCTGCCTTTGACAGGGTGCAGTCTTAACACTTTTCTATAGCTCTCTATTAGTGGAAAATATTTGTGTTTTCCTTCTCTCATAGGTTTCTAACCTTACACAGGTTCTGGCTTTTGCAGGTTTACTGTATTATCCTTTTGGGCTTATAACACATTCCTTTGTCCAGAAAACTGTTCTGCTACTTTAAGAAGTTTGAAAAACATTGCTTTAGAAAACAGTGGGAATAGCCTCAATCATACTTTTGCAAGTTCAAAGGCTGCTTTAAAGACACTTTGGTAGAGTGTGAGAGACGTTCCTTTCTTTGTAGATCTGCTTCCAGTCATCTCTGGTAGGGGGTATCACCTTCATTACTGGTGAAAACTCCCATAATAACCCAATTGATAGGAGCCCCCAGATAGCAGCTTGGAGAAATCTCATGAACAGCAAGATCTTCAAGCTCAGATCCTTTCTGTATTTTGAAGAGATTTAAAAAAAGGATTTGATTCAATCTGGCACCTCAAACCCTACCTAAGTCTGTTTTGGAGGGGAGTTGGTGGGCAAACATATGACACAGTTTTAATTATGAATCAATCTGTCAGCTATAAGATTAAAAATAAATAATATGCAAATAGCCGCCTTCAAGAAAGAGCTAGGCATTAAAATAGGACTTCGGTCGTGTGTCTTTCTAGCCTGATGCTCATTATTTGACTGGTTTCTTTACCCCCAGCATGTTATTGGACATTTACCTGGTTTCATCTCCTGTACTGGTCCCCTGTTAGGTACGAGAGGTTAACATCTACCTCTTAGAACCATGAGCTTTGCACAGCAGCCTTGAGAAGACAACAGATAATCCCAACAGAGATTTTTTTTTTTTGACACTGAAAGCAGATCATTTTTTATATCCCTGTTTTTTCTTAGAACTGCACCAAGATCTCTTATCTCTAAAAACAGCCTGTAAGAAAGCCCTGCTGGCTACCTGTGTTACGAAGCTTTCGCCCTCATCTTTCTCACTGCTGAGACAGAATCAGCTTTTTCCGTTTATCTTTTTTGCCCTTTCTCCGTAGGACTGAAAGATTAAGCAGACACATAATGTAGCAAACAGATCAGTTGTCCCTGGTGTGGACAGAATAGAACCGTGGCCACAAAATGGTCCTAAGAATTCTCCTTGCACATTACTTGGTTCAAAATCAAGAAGCATTATCCTGAATGGTAGCGCTACCTCCTGCCGTCGTTTGGGGTGTCCAGGCCCTGAAAATAACATTAAATAAATGCTTCTTTCCCTATATTAGGGGGGCAGTAGAATGTAGGGGGTAAGAGAGTAGATTCAGGAGCCAAAGTGCCTAGGTTCAAATCCTGGCTTGGTTACTTTATTTACTTGACCTTGTGCAAGTTTCTTAGCCTCTTTGTTGCCCCAATTTCCACATGTATAAAATGGGAATAAAATAATACCTATTTCAAAGAATGGTTGGGAAGATTGCCCTATCTATATGTCATCTGTCTCTCTGTCTGTTTGCCTGTCTTTCTGTGTACCTGTCATCCATCTATCATCTGTCTCTTTGTCTGTCTACCAGTCTGTCTATCTATCTAATTTTTTAACCATGGAATAATTAGTTCACTGCCTGTGTCTCAAGTCATGTTCACTATCTGTAAACTCAGTAATGTGTGTGTGGGTTGGTATGTCTAACACTTAATACCAGAACGCTAGCAACTCAAAAAACAGTATCACAAATGAAACAGATCATGGCTTGAGCAGACAGAATACATAAAAAGCCCAAATGAGTTAAAATGCTTTAAGTCCCCATGTGGGTGCTTCACACAGACACACAATCCTCTTGTCAAACGGGCAAAATAGAGATGATGACCTAATATAGAACTAGCAGTCACAAACTGGAAATAGAAATCAGAGACCC
Organism: Elephas maximus indicus; assembly: GCF_024166365.1. Classification (NCBI taxonomy): domain Eukaryota; kingdom Metazoa; phylum Chordata; class Mammalia; order Proboscidea; family Elephantidae; genus Elephas; species Elephas maximus. The sequence continues at coordinate 17,213,012 of NC_064840.1, read as the reverse complement.
AAGGCCCCTTGAGAGGCTGACGATTACAGGGAAATAGAGGGACCCTTCTTACTCCACTGGGCACGTCTCCATTGAAGTGAGAAGAAATAATCTTGACACCCATTGACTTTTTTCAAGTGTTTCTTTTTCAGTGCTTTGTAATCTAATTTTGGGAGAAGGAGAAGAGGTGGCAGAAATGGGCTCATAATAAACTACATTTGTTTTTCTTCATGAAACAGAGAAAGGAAATGGGTTCCTAAAAGCTTAAATCTGTCTTCAAATGATAAATTATTTCAGCAATGTGTATATTATTATGTGAATAGATGTTTTGGTAGTTCTGTTTGCTCCCCTACCTGCTCCCCGAGAGGCCCAATTTTTATTCCTTGCATTTTATATGATAAGGTGGAATAGTATGCAAGAAAAATTAAAAAAAAAAAATTGCTGTTGAGCTGATTCCAACTTATAGTGACCCTATAGGACAGAGTAGAACTGCCCCATAGAGTTCCCACGGAGCGCCTGGTGGATTTGAACTGCGGACCTTTTGATTAGCAGCTGTAACGCTTAACCACTCTGCCAGCAGGGTTTCCAAAAAATAAAAACAGGTAGTGAATTTAAAAAATAGTATTTATTTCCATGTCACAGCTGGAGAAGCCAACCCAGCAAAGTTCAAGGTGGCTTATGTGGGCTCCTGGGTCAGTATTCTTGCAAAGGTAGGACCAGAAACCATTTTATAGCACAGCTGCTAGGCTAGTTGCCTCAGTTTTTTGTTTCTCTTTGGCGAAGGTGTAGAAGGAAACAAACACGGTTGTTAAATGGAGCCTTTCACCATCTAGGATGGAAATCTATCATAAGGAGTGGAGTTACAACATATAGAAGGGAGATCAGTTGAACTAGTCATGTCACCAAAGGCAATACAGGGATTCCTATGAGGCATAACTACCTGCTAGGAGTGACAAACTTGTAAAATTTTTTTTTTTCTATTTTTCCCTGATAAAGAAGGAGTCTTAGCTAAGAACCTAGCCAGATAACCTTTATTCACCCTCTTGTAGCTGACAGTGTATCTCAAACCAGGACATTAGGAATTAACATGGCTTTAACATTAAACAAATAAATTACTAACCTGCTTACTACATTAAAAGGTTATCAGCTCAGTTAACAAAATGAAAATCTGGGTTTTCTGAGCTACGTTGAACAAATGTACTTAATTGATATTCTTTAATTCTGTGTGCTTGGGAAGATTTTTTTTTTTTTTTTTTTTTTGATTATCAAAGGGAGTTAAATAGGGGATTCGTTGTAGAAACAATGGCAACATTTCATAAGCTAAATCTACTCTAGTTTTGGAAATTGGAAACAATTAATAATCGTAGGCTTAAGAGCATTTCCTTTTAATTTACTTCTTTTTTGTTTCATAAAATTTAATTTACTGCCTGTGTGCCTCATTCCAACTATTATTAGAAAATTACCCTTCAGCTTCTAAAGTATTAGATATAAAAGCTCTCTGTAAGAGTTGATACTGAACCTCAGCCAAGAGCACAGGAAAGCTGGATGCACTGAGATTGAAGCCATTCTACCACTAAAGAGGGGAGTAATTCAGCAAAACCGGATTAAATCTCTCTGGATAAAGTGACAGTCTCATCTCCGTGCTTTCCCATTTTCTGATAGCTAAGTGTAGTAAAAACCGTTAAAGGGGTGCTATAGCACAGTATTGTATTCTCAGGATTATTCTGAGCTTCCCTTAAGTTTTTCTTTGCCTGTGTTGCGTGAAATTAAATTTATTGTCTGTGATTTTATTAAAATAACTTAGTGTCCTTCACTGTCAGCCTTCCTTGATAAGAACTTCATTTTGCTTTTTAAGGCTGTGAATATCTCCAATTATAACATCCTATAGATGGTGCCACGGGCATTTTTAGATTAATTAGCTGATTCTGATACCCGTGTCTTTATCATTCCTCTTTCCTCAGCTTGCATTTTCTGCATTATATTATCATCCTTGACCTCATTCGAAGCTGTCCCTCCGTGACAGCGGTCACTTTTGGTTCCTTTGCATTTGCCATATTGTCCGGACGAATCTGAGACATGCCTCTTTTTTTTTTTCCCCCTAACACAGCGTGAGCGTTAGAGCTAAGCGGGTAGGAGTGTGAGCTTGGTGTTGGCTCTCAAGGATAGATATGCAAACTCCTGAGCTCCACGTTGATTGCTGAGTGTCACTTAGGTTGAAAAATCGATGGCTTATTTACAAACAACTTGCTTAGCGTGTAACCAAGTTCCATTCTTCTTTCAGGTAATCACAGACCTGGAGGAGCAGCTGACTCAGCTGACAGAGGACAACGCTGAGCTCAACAACCAAAACTTCTACCTGTCCAAACAACTTGACGAGGCTTCTGGCGCCAACGACGAGATAGCGCAGCTCCGAAGTGAAGTGGACCATCTCCGCCGTGAAATCACCGAGCGGGAGATGCAGCTTACCAGCCAGAAGCAAGTAAGGAGGGTAGAGGATGTCACGAGCTTCCTGGAGGACTTTGATCCCTTCGGAGTGTAGAGGGGGTGCCTGGTGCACGGCACTGGGTGGGGCAAACAGTCAGTGTGCTCGGCTGCTAACCGAAAGTTTAGTGACTCAAGACCACCCAAAGGCACCTCAGGAGAAAGGCCTGGTGATCTATTTCTGAAAAATCAGCCATTAAAAACCCTGTGGAGCACAGCTTTACCCTGGCACATATGAGGTCGCCATGAGTCGATGGCAGCTGGTGGTGGTGGTGGTGGTGCCCTGGTGCAACTCTCCCGAGGCTTCCAAAAATGAGCCTGTCCAGTAAATAGGCTCTTTCTACAATTATTGATGTGTTTTGAAGGCTTTGGGGTTTTCAAAATGGCTTTTAAAAGTATGTGTTCTTTCTTAACTTTGATTTTGGGGATTAACTTTAAACTCGAAAAATTAAAAATAGAATGCTCTGGGAGGCCAGTATGTGCCACCTTTTTTTGTATGTGCCAAGTTTTGAAACTAGGTCTCTTCCCTCCGGCCTTGCTCTGGGTTCTGCCCAGACATGGGCCTCCATCCATTCTCTTCCAGCCCTCTTGGGCTGTAGAAGACAAAGATAAACTGTATTTCAGGTTCTAGTTAGAAGCTTGTGCTTTTCTGAAATTGAGCCAACAAGAGTAGCGTCCAGGAAATCCTCACTTGGTACAAGGCACAACTCAGTGGTGCTAATTTGCAGACGATGGAGGCCCTGAAAACCACGTGCACGATGCTGGAGGAACAGGTCATGGATCTGGAAGCCCTGAACGATGAGTTGCTGGAAAAGGAGCGGCAGTGGGAGGCGTGGAGGAGCGTCCTTGGTGATGAGAAATCCCAGTTTGAGTGTCGGGTTCGAGAGTTACAGAGGATGTTGGACACCGAAAAGCAGAGCAGGTGGGGCTTCTTGTCTGTAGGAAGGCAATGGCAGGTGACTGCAGCTGGATCCACCTGTGAACAGGGTGACCACCTGTCCCAGCTTGCCTGGGACCAGGAGGTTTCCTGGATGTCAGACACCCAGTGCTGAAACCAGGAACATCTTGGGCAAACAGGAATGAATTGGTCACCCTAGTTGTGAATATGGACGGTGTCACTTGGATTCTGAGACAGTAGCTGATGTCCGTTTACATTGTGCTGAGGCATGAGAGCCAGAGCACAGCAAATATCCCAGTGTTTTCTTTGCAGAAATATTTTTATCTGATTTCCTATAACTATGACCATATAGCAAGGTTGTCACCATTTAGTCCTGGTCATACATAATGCTTGTCTTCCCTCTACACGAAGGTTTTATCAGCCTAGGCACTATTGACATTTTGAGCCAATTAATGGTTGCGGAGGCTGTCCTTCCTGTCCTGTAGGTTGTTGAGCAGCATCCCTGGCCTCTCCTCACTAGATACCAGTAGCACCTCCCTCCCAGTTGTAGCATCCTAAAATGTCTCCAGACATTGGCCAACGTCCCCTGGGAGGGGGTGGGGGAGGAAGGCAAAGCCGCCTCGAGAACCACTGCTCTACAAGAATAGTTTTTCACTTTTATTGTAGGAAATAGTAATCATACCTTCAGGCGCTGTCAGCTCTCAGCGTCTCCACTGTTGTTTCCACAGTTCCAGAGCTCCCTTCTCCCCAGGGCTAGGACTCCGCACCTTGTATTCTGCACAGCCTCAGGAGTGCCGTCCACATTGAAGACATAGATTTGAATTGAAGATTTATTACTGAATTATTTTACAAATTATTTTAAAGCTCATGGCAGGGAAGTGTTTGTTCTAATGAAATCAGTATACTAGGGCAGTTTTCAACAGACAGAAATTTGTCTCAAAGCAGGGGTGGGTGCCTTTTCCCTATTTGCACAGAGGCACCATATGGGCTGATGGCAGCCCCATCACCCCATGTCTGCATAACTGAATGGTATCTACCCTTCGTATCCTCACTAATATCAGCTTCCGCTGAAGCTTACTTTCCTGGATACTCTGCCCTCCTTAAGCAGGATAAAAGGCATGGCTTTGGGTTGGTGAACTGTGTCAGACTAATTTTGGTGCCTCTCACATTTACTTGGTCATGGTAGACTCACATACATGTGTTGGATGAATAATCTATGCTAAACTCAGTTGACTAGAAAGTATTAGAGGCAAAAGATGAAAATCCTCAAATTTCAGGAGAAACTAGTAGAAATATTCCCTTTTTGGGCATCTTCCCACTCAGGGTATTTGCCCATGTGATGAGCGGCTGTGTTAGACTCCTCTTCCCTGCTTCTCTCTGTTAACTGCTGGTCTTCCCCTGGTCCTTGCTGTAAATTTTGGCTGCTCTCATACCGGCCCCCTCCCTTGCTCTCCCCAAGTACAGCTCCTATCCCAGCTGTTCCTAGGATCCTTCTGAGACAATTTTTGGGGTAGGAATCTGGCTTTAGCATCAAGAATTACATACGGAAGGTGTAATTATGGGTGTGCTTACGGCAACATTTCATGTCTACTTTGAGGGATAATTGTGAAAGATCTTGGCTTTCATTTCCTTTTGTTTTTTTCTTGTTTCAGTATTACGCAGGATACTGAGATGACTAAGATATAATCCACAGTCCTTGTCCTCAAGAGGCAAAGAGTCTAGTGGAGGAGATAAATTTTGCATTAAAATGTTTGTCACCTAGAGAGAGGAATGTATTTATGCTTTGGGAATACAGAGCAAGGAGAGGTTACTTCTGAGAGGAGGAATTGGGAAAGGTTTTATGGAGAACACGGCCTTCGAGTTAAGCCTTGGAGGTGGAATATGCTTTGAGTATACAGAGTAAGGAAGGAGAGTATTCCCTGTGGAGGAGGTCGTATAAGCAAAGTTGTGAAAGTGGGAAAACATAATGCATAAATGGGGAGGTGGAGTGATTTTTCCACTTCCCATCTTGTTTTTCTTTTCTTTAAATTTATTTGTGGTTCAGTGGTAGAATTCTCACCTTCCATATGGCAGACCTGGGTTCAGTTCCCAGGCAAGGCACCTCACGTGCAGCCACCACTCATCTATCAGTGGGGCCTTATGTGTTGCTATGATGCTGAACAGGTTTCAGTGGCGCTTCTAGACTAAGATGGACAAGGAAGAAAGGCCTGGTGATCTACTTCCAAAAATCAGCCTATTAAAACCCTGTAATCATAATGATCTGATCTCGTGCATGGGGTCACCATGAATTGGGCCTACTCAATGACTACTAACAACAGTGCAAACTTATGTACAGATACATTCATCAGAGTCAAGTTTCCGTTTCCTCAGCACCCAGAACACTTCTTACATGAAATGTTTTTCCAAATGGTCCCTCCCATGGTACTTTGTGCCCCATGATCCATCAGTGGGATGGGGCACACCTTCCATTTCTGCTTCATGGAAAGGTGGGACAGTCTTGACTCATCCTATTTAGCCCAGTTGCATTTGGAAATGCTTTTTTTCCCCTTCAGTCATTCCAAGTGAGTATTCACAGGAACTTTACCTTTTAGGGGTATTTTTACCCAAGGCCTAAAGTGGGTCAAATCTTTGCTCTATAAACTGTTGAAAAAGAAGACATAATCTGGAACTGGGAATCAGAGTTGGGCATCAGTGCACAGCCTGTTTGGTTGGCTTAGAGATGGGTAGCTTCCCTCCTCCAGCTTGGTGGTGGTGGGCCTTCTCAAGTCAGGCCTGTGTTTTTCTGGCAGGGTGAGAGCTGACCAGCGGATCACCGAGTCACGCCAAGTGGTGGAGCTGGCGGTGAAGGAGCACAAGGCTGAGATCCTTGCTCTGCAGCAGGCTCTCAAAGAGCAGAAGCTGAAAGCTGAGAGCCTCTCTGACAAGGTCCACACCTGTCCCTTCCGACTTTTAAGAAAATGTTTTTGTTGCCTTCTTTTTGAAGCCATGCTTGACAGAAATTCAAATGCAATCCATAGTAAATATATTTCATAAATGCACACTTGATCACTCCAAAAATGTCTCACAGTTGTGCTTAATCCTGGGACCTCCTTGGTTGGCATTAGCATGGGTGGGTATGGTGGGTGCAGGCGTTTCTTGGCCAGTTGGTGACTTCTTAACATCTGCCTGTCTGAGCCCTGAAGTCTGAATATTGACTGCTGGTTTTCTGGCTTTTATTTCTAGAAGGCTTTTTGGATTTAATGTCAAGCATCGTTGGGGAAGTGCTCATTCCATTGCTGCAATAATAGGCTGTTCAGCATCTCCATGTTGCAAGTTCAGGGACATGATGGGGCCTGATGAGAGGTGCAAGTCCTCGGTATTTCACATTGGAAATACATGTGTTCCATCCGTGTTCTCTTTACAAAGCAGCGTACCAGTGTTGTGGAAGTTTTATCTCATAGTCTTGACAGAGCATTTAGACTAGTCATTTCAGTATTACAGGTAACAAAAGTGAAAATAGAGAACTTTTATGACTACACATACGGACTCGCACAAGCACACTCACACACATATAAGATAAAGTAGCAGTCCGAAATCTGTGTTTTCCGTAACTCTTGGTTATTTTTTGATTATAAAAGGAATTATTTGGGGTCATTGTAGAAGGTATGGAAACCACTTAAATGTAAAGGAAAAAAATGACTTGTAGTCCATTACTACTGTTATATTGGTGAATTTATTAGCTCTCTTCTCTTTGATTTATGTGTGTGTATATAATATATACATATTTTTATGAGTTTAGTTGCCAACTATATATACAGTTTTATGTAATTTTAAATTATTATATATCTAGAGGCTTTTTCTGACTTATATCCTTTGAACATATAATTTAAAAAAATCAACGGCATGGTAGTACATTGTACAGATGTATTTAATTTTATCATTCCACTTGTGTTCAAAATCTAGGCTGCTTTCAATTTTTTGCCATTATAAATAACATCATAATGGACATAAATCTTTATGGATATCTTTAATTATTTTCTTACAAGAAACCCATAGAAGTGGGTTTCTTGTAAGAAAATACTGGATTCAAGGCTAGAAGTCCCTGAGACTGACTTACTAGGTTTTTTTTTTTAACCATGTAAAAAAAAAAAAACCATAGGGAAAGAAAATTTATCATTCAGAAGTAAAATTAACTTTTTTATGTTTAACATGTAGAATAATCTTTCCTATTTGACTGTTATTGAAGCCTTCTATAGCAAAGGCCTTCCCACCCTTGAAGACATTCCGATACAACTTCTTGGTCTGCTCCATACCTTATCAAACTTATCAGTCATTATTTGTGTACATGTCTAATTATGGGCTCCCCTCTATCTTTCTGATTCAGTGCAGGTTCCCTGGTGCAGCTTGTCCATCCCTCATGCCCAAGGCCCCTGTTGTAATATTGTACATGCAGTAAGCATTCAAAATGTGATGAACTAAATTCAGCCGAGATGAATACTTGCGCAGTCATCCTTTCAGAACTTGTCACAGCTGTGTATACGTCCCATCCCTTAGAAATATTTTGTATCTTCACGTCATAACCTGTGGAAGACTTTCTTATGACATGGACTTCTGTGGTATACTTTCAAAAACAACAGCATTTGTTTTCTGATCTTTAGAACTTGATTGTTTATATGTTGAAGCTTGGATTTTTGTACAAGTCGTTAGCATCTAACATTTCTAAATGTGGTATCATGTCCAATTTTTCCACCTGTTCAGCTGAATGACCTGGAAAAGAAGCACGCCATGCTTGAGATGAATGCGCGAAGCTTACAGCAGAAGCTAGAGACCGAGCGAGAACTCAAACAAAGGCTCCTGGAAGAGGTGAGGGGAAAGCACCTAGTAAGTCGAACCAGGTGGGATTTCGAAATAGAAATTTTGTTACATGCAGATGGTCAGATCCAAATTAGACCTTCACAATTTGAAGCTGGGGTTTGTGAGGAAGGGTGAGGTGGTTGTTAATGCTGCTTTTAAGGCATTTAACATATCAGAATAATGTATCATAAAAGCAGAGGGTCCCCTTTTCATCTCCGACCTGCATGGTGTTTAATAGTATTCAGCGCATGGTAATAAGCACGTGCCCAAGAAAAGTTTACTACGGGTGAATGAGTATTGAGTTCAATTGTCCTTTAGCGTTAATATCCAGAGTATATTAAGTTATTCAGACTATTAGCACATCCATGCAAATTACCTTAATGCACAGGGCAGTGACTTGATCAGATTATGCTGAGTACCAACTTCATGAGGACTTTTGAACATTCAGTTAATTCAATTAAAAAAAATTATGCCCTGCTTTGGAGACGTAAAATGAAAAGCTTGAATTGATCTCCTAAGCCCATCCCTTATGTTATTTCCTGTACCTATTAGCAGAATTCTGAAAGTTGCTATTTAAATTGATGACTGCACGCCACCCCCACCTAAAGCCCTGTATATTGAATCACTAATAATTGGGCTTTATTCATTGGAATTGACCTACAAGGATAAATGAATATGTAAGGATATCTAATGAAAAGTTTGAGTCCAAAGGGGTTTTCTGTTTAACATATTGTGAGCCAGACTGTTCAATTAGCCAGAATTCTCTGTTCTGGTTAATCGAGGTTTTATTGTATGTTCCCCATAACTCTTGAGACACTGTACTGATAGAAATACTATTGCTATGCTATTAAGCGTGGAACAGGTGTTGAAAATTTTGCAGATCAGTATGAAATGCTTTATGGAATGATAGTTTTAAAATTATGGGTGGGAAATTCACCAAAGGTGGCACTAAAAACCCTATAATAAAAAAAAAAAAAACCAAACCCACTGCTGACGAGTCAATTCTGACTCATAGAGACCCGGTAGGATTTCCAAGGCTGTAAATCTCTATGGAAGCAGACTGCCACATCTTTCTCCCATGGAGTTGCTGGTGGTTTTGAACCACCGATCTTTTAGTTAGTAGTTCATTGCTTTAACCACTGCGCCAGCAGGGCTCCTTAATAGAAATTTAAAAATCTCCTGGTGGTCAAATAGAGAATTATGATGTCTTTTCTGGGGTGAATAGGCAGTGTCCCCACTTCAGGCACATGTTGGAAACAGGACAGAAATAACCAATGACCTCACCTGTCCTATTTTCCTTCCAAGGAGGGAGAGTTGGCCATGACAGCTCAGTACTTTGGTTCAAGGTTACATGGTGAGTCAGTGACAATGCTAGGAATAGAATGCCGAAATCCTGATTCAGTCCCCTTTTTCTCACTTCTCAACTACACGAGAACATTTCCACTTTTCCAGACTGTGCCTCACAGATAAATTTTTCAGTATAGACATCTGGCTGACGTTGAGTTTGTGGCGGATTCCAGCAGACAGTTGAAACCATTATGATACAAAGAAAGATCTTTTATTATCTAAAATATGCTTAGGATTCTTGCTTATAGTGTGCACTTCATAAACATGTGACCAAGAGTTCAACCTAGATGTCTTCTTCATGGGCGCAGAGACTTTTAAATGGGGCCAGAGTCAGAGTCTCTGAGTTGGAAGGGATCTTTTGTGTCATCTAATCCAAATCCTGGCACTTGCGCCCCTATTCCCTTTATCCCTGCCCATGGCAAACTTTACTAGCAGATCTTTCTCCCAAATCTTTCTTCTTGGGCCCAAAATGGCCTCAGAGGTGTCCTGAATGTGGCACTTTACAGCTACTGTTGGTCTGTTAGAAATATTGCCAGAGCTGCAAATCCATTTGCTGGTCCTGGTCAGGTTAATCTCCCATCCAAACGAGAGAATCTCTTCCCCAACGGTCTTCCTAGGTGGGCCCCATTGAAACTCGGCCTAAATACTCACAGTGACTTTGGGCATCCCAGCCCATTTTTGGGGAACTCTTTTCTTAAATAAGTCCTTTCTTACTTTGAACTAAAGTCTATAACTTTTTACCCATTGGTTCTATTAGGTAAAAGCATGAATTTGCCATTATTTGACTGTTTTATAATTTTGAAAACAGTAATTTCATATGATTGCATGTAATGCTTCTACCATTTAGAGCATTAGAAAGTAGGCTGCTATCACCAACCAAAATAAAAAAAAAAAACAAAATAGGCGATTAATATTGATTAATAGTCAAAATAACTGATGCTTCGTTAGCACTGAATTATGTGCCAGGTACTCTTCTAAGTACTTTACATAAACTGACTTATACAGTCTTTGCGACAATCCTATGAGATAAACTACTTTTATCTCCATAATGGCCGATTAGATATCCAAGTGACCCTCTTACACCAAATAATCCTCTCTTTCTAAATGAAATATTTCAAGTCCCTCTAAGCTTTGGATATACTTTTCTGGTCGATTTTTCTTTTCAAAGAGAATTTCTGGAAGCCTGTGTGGTGTGAATAGCACTGAATACAGTAGAGGTATCTCCACCTCCATACTGGGCTCCATAAACCTCTGCCAGTCACCTGGGCTCTTGGGTAGCTTTATCACACTGTTGACACCTGCTGACCTATTAAATTACCACTTACCCTGACACATGATTTTGCTTTTGTTTTTCTATCTTTGTGTTCTATATTTGTACAGTTTAATTAAAAAAAAAATACTATCCTTGTTGAACTTTCCCTTGTTGGTTTTGATCCACCTTCTAGTTCACCAGGGTCGTTTTACACTACGGTTCCTTAATCTAGCTTCCTCATTCTTCTTCCAGGTCCAAGCATACAACTAAAGCCCTCTTCTCAGTTTAATATTGAGCCATGAATAAACCTCCACTTGATTCTCTCTGGGAGGGCTTCCGGGAAGCAAGTAAATAGTTTGGAAAAACATTTTGTAGAGCGCAAATATCACTTCCTTGTTTTTTATTGTAGTAAATGGCCAGCTTATTTCTTAGACAGCTAATGGACAGTTGATGTGTTTATTCTAGAAAAGTATTTTGGGCCTGGCTGTCACTGAACAGATCTTGTCTCCAACAGTTGTTTCTCTGCTTCCTTCCTAGTAAGTAATGTTGTCCTTAAAATAGTGGGGAGGAACTAATGAGGCTAATTTGCGGAAGAAATCACTCGTACTGCAGGGGACTGATAACTCCCATTACGAGGTTATCTTAGCTAGGGTTTGTTTGTTTGCTTTATTATTATTTTTTTTTTCTCCGTATTTTGGGCAGTTGTGTGGTTTGGTTCAGAAATTCCAGGTTATGTACACAGCCCAGGTGATCTTTTTAGTTACAGGTATCCTTTGCTTTATGGCAGGACCCCACAAAGTTTTTTTTTCTTTTTCCTCTTTCAAATATTCAGCCCACTGACTTTGAAAACTAAGGTCAGAGAGTATGAAATAGAAATCAGTAAATATTATAGATATTAAAAAAAAAAAAAAAAGTCCTGTGTCACAGCCAATGAAAGGAAAGAGGTTTGTGGAGTCGGATGGGCTGGGAAAGGCAGATGGAAAAGTGAGGAGATAGCACCTGAACTGGATGGAGGAGAGAAAGAAAAAGGGATGGAGAGTACTGAAATTTAGTAAGCACCTACTGTATGCTGGACACTGCACTCAATATGTCAGCCAGTGAGGGGAGGTGTTATACCCACTTTGAGATGAAGAAACAGGTTTCGAGAGGTAATAAGAGCCACTCATGGTCGTATGACTGATAAAGGTTAGAGTCAGGATCTGAACCAGGGTCTGTGAGATTCCAAAACACGGGTTTATTCCACTATTCCATGATGCCTCAAAGAGTCTGCTGCTTCTCAAGACGAAGGACAGATGAGGAACAGATATGGAAAGCAAAACATGGGTGGGGAGAAGTGAAATAAGACAGAGGGGACCAGAACATTTCTGAGGTCAGCAATGGTCCTCTGCCTGCGGGGGTGAGGACTGTGAGATCTGCCACTGCCTTTTCGTTTTTTTTTTTGTCGTTGTTGTTGACAGTATGCATAGCAAAACACACATCAGCTCAACCGCTTCTGTATATACAGTTCAGTGACATTGATTATATTCTTGTCATGGTGCATCCATTCTCACCCTCCTTTTCTGAGTTGTTCCTTTGCCGTGAACCTAAACTCACTGCCCCTAAGGTTCCTACCTGATATTTCAAGTTGCTGTTGTCAGTTTGATCCCATATAGATCTTAAAAGAGCGTAATGATCAAGGCAGACGTTCTTTACTAGTTAAGCTAAGCTATTGCTTGGTTTTAAGAAGACTTCAGGGGATATTTTTGGTTTAAGGTTTAAAGATTATCTCAGGCTGGTAGTTTTGCAGGTTTATCTACCCCCCATGGCTCCAGAAAGTCTGGATTCCATAAGAATTTGAAATTCTGTTCTGCTTTTTCTCCCTTTTGATCAAGATTGTTGTATAGAATCTTTTTCTGGTCTCATGGCAAAGGTAGCATTTGTTCATGGAGGCAATTAACCACACATTCCGTGTCCTCCCCCTATTCCTGATTCGCCTTCTTCTTCTGTTGCTTCAGGCGAAGAGAGACCAATTGTTGTGCCTTGGATGGCTGCTTTCGAGCTTGTACATAGTTCATAGGATCTTAAAAGCCCTTCTTTTTTTAATTATTAAAAAATTAGTTTTTTTTTTTTTGGTTGTGGTGGAAATGGGTAACAAAACATGTCATCTCAGCAATTTCTACATGCACAATTCAGTGACACTGATTATATTCTTCAAGTTGTGTAGCCATTGTCACTGTCCTTTTCCAAATTATTCCTCCACCATTAACATAAATTCAGTGCCCCCTAAGTAAAAACTCCTCCTTTCCACCTCCCTCCCACTCTGGTAACCACTAATAATCTTTAGTTTCTATATATTTGCTTATTTCGTGTAAGCCAGATCATATAGCATTTACCCTTTTGTTACTTACTTTGCTCGGCGCAATGGTTTCGCAGGTCAGCCATGTTGTGGCATACACTGGGACTTCATTTGTGGCTGAGTAGTATTCTTGTTGTTGTCTTTTAGAAAACTCCCTTGGCGATGTTTATTGCTCTTCAGCTGCTCTCTGTCCTTGAGCCTGCAGAGGTCTAGGCTACCAGGGAAGAGATGATTTGGGCCACAGCGACTGTGATTAGACTGTATCCTGGGGGTTGGATGAAATAAGGCAGAGTCCATGAAGGTGGCTGCCCTGCTGCTTTTTAGAAACACAAGCCTTTCAGGAAAGAGCTATGAAACCAGGGTCTTTATAGCCTGCCCTATTGTCTGATAGACTTCCATTGTAAAAACTGGAGTGAGATTTTCAGCACAAAAGTATTTCTAATATACTAAATTGAATTCTTCTTTTCTGGGTTTTGCTGACACTTGTACGGAATCTGGGATCTTCCTCTTTCATCCTCCCCATGCCATAGAAATGTCTCCTGTAATTTTGATTCTTTGTGTACTTGTTGGGGTCCTCACCCTGATGAGGTGCATATTAAATTAGGGGTGATCTGATTTACCTTGTGTACTTCACACCACCTGCACAAAGTGATTTCCTATAACAACAATTGAGATCTTAAAACAACAAATAAGGACAAGTCATTGGAACATTGCCATGACACTAAGCCACTCTGCCTTAGATGTCAACTCAAATGGCTCACCCTCTTAAGTACCAAAATATCCTTAATTATAACCCCGACTGGGAAAGAGGACCCCTCCGAACCCCAGCCTGGACTCCCTGCTATGCTGGAGATCCTGTGACTTGCTGGCCACCAGAGATTTCCGTGAAAGTCCTTTTTAACCGTGCATGCGTCATTTTGGAATAGAGGACAGTTGGTAATTCTGGAATGAGATGATTTCCAAAACTGCTGTGTCGGTGCTGTGTCTGAGATTAGTTCGGGAATAGGAACTGTAGTGGAACCAGTTGTATCGTGTGCGGTACTGAGCCTTTCTCCGGCCCCGCTCCCTACCAGCAAGCTAAGTTACAGCAGCAGATGGACCTGCAGAAGAACCACATTTTCCGCCTGACTCAAGGATTGCAGGAAGCTCTAGACCGGGCTGATCTGCTGAAGACAGAGAGGAGTGATTTGGAGTACCAGCTGGAAAACATTCAGGTGAGGGCCAGCCGCGAGGAACCTTCTAAAATACGACTTGTGTGTAGTGGTAAAGCATGACGGCTAAAAGCCAGCTGGGGAACTCATCGTGAATCCTAGCTATCATGAATCCTTTTATCTTTTCCTAATATTTTATTATAAAAATTTCTAAACATTCAGAGAAGTTGGAGGACTTCTATAGTAAGTGCCACCTGGATTTTAACCGTATGCTCTCTATCTCTCTTTTTTTTTAATTTTGTTGTTTGTGAAAATATACACAACAAAGTGTACACCATTTCAACAAATTCTACATGTACAATTCAGCGACATTGTTTACATTCTTCAAGTTATATAACTGTTCTTGCTCTCCTTTTCCAAGTTATTCCACCACCATTACATATAGCCACTGCCACCTAAGTTTCTCATCTAACCTTTTGAGTTGTTGTTGTTGGTTTCAGCCCACAAGGATAAATCTTTGATGCGCAAGGCAGACATAGCTTTACTAATTTAGCTAAACTGTTGTTTGGTTCAAAGCAGACTTCCGGGAAAAGTTTTGGTTTAAGGTTTAAAGTGTAAATATTATCTCAGGGCAATAGTTTCAGGGGGCTGTCCAGCCTCAATAGCTCCAGAGGTCTGGATTCCATTGAGAATTTGTAATTCTGTCTTCTTTTTTTTTTAACCTGTCTATCCATCGATCATTCTATCCCTTTGTGTGTGTGTGTGAGACAAAGAGTGGGACTAAATAAATAATATCGACTAAGCGCAGTTTCTGTTGAATTTTCATGTGTTCCTGCCCCAGCGACTTTATTTTTTTTGTTTTCTTGAAGGCTCAAATTTAAACACATGCTTCTTTCTGGGTCTGAGGTTATTTTCGTTTTCACAAATTTTAGGTTCTCTATTCTCACGAAAAGGTGAAAATGGAAGGCACTATTTCTCAACAAACCAAGCTCATCGATTTTCTGCAAGCCAAAATGGACCAACCTGCCAAAAAGAAAAAGGTGGGTCAAAGCGTTTGTAAAGCGGGAGTGGACAGTTTTCGCTGGATCATTCATGAGTCAGTGGATACAGCTGTGATAGTTAAAGGGAGCTACAGAGATGCAAACATTTTGCATGTTTTCTTATTTTAATTTTTGTTGAAAAACAGGTTTTGAGATCATTAGAGTAGCCCTTACAAAGGATATCTTTCATTGATCCAGTCTTGTAACCAGCTACTTTATGTTCATGGCCTTAAAGATTGTAGTGCCTTTCTCTGTTATGGGAGTGATTTTTTTTTTTTCTGAGTAGTTGGGGAGGGAAGTGCTATGCAGAGAAAAAGGTTTATACAAAGGTCACATGTATGGGACTCCAGAGGAGTTCTCAGGTCACGTGTATTGGGCTTCGAAGGGATGAGCGGAGGTCATGGCTACAGGGCTATACAGGGATGCTCAGGTCACATGCACGAGACTCAGAAACGGCTTTAGAAATCTTCTGGTCCAGTCGTTTTGATTGGCTAATGAAGTGACTGGCACTCAGGGAGTGAAGTGACTGACTGGATAGCTGGACCCTACGCTGGGTACTGTACCACCCCTTTTTATATTGTACCAGACAAACACGTTCAAAACTCTGGATGTGGCCATGTGTGGGTGCACATACTGAGGGTTGCTTTTAATAAGCCCAATACATGCTTTCTTAAACCACTGTGGCCCTCACACTGGATTTAGCCAAGTGTTCTCAGTTCTAGAAAGGTCTCTGAAGAGCTTGCAGTTTCCTTCCAAAGACCATATCGTACTGTAGTAGTAGTGGCAGCAGTTTTACAAGACAGGCCTTGGATGACTTGGAATACCTAGGGTGGCAGACTGGAGCCAGCAGTTGGCCTAAATGTTCCCGGTGCCATCTTTACCGTGTGGGGGTTATAGTAACGTTCAGGGGTAGGCCTCCAACTAAGGGATGGCTGCACGGGAAGGACTTTCTTGCTTACTGTGTGACTGTGTGTTTTTTATGCTTATGATATTTAATCTTTTTTTATTTTAGCAGCAGTTTGTTTCATGGTTATGTTATTTGATGTAGTTAGGGTGTTTTGTTTTTTTAAATTAGGTTTTTTTTTGGTTGCATTATTCTGTTTTGTTTTTTTTTCCATGTATAGTAAATGTATCCATTTGCATGTTTTTAAAGTATGCCCCTGGTTTTGACATCATTTTAATATCCATTTTTTTTTGGTTCCTTTTTTAAAACACTCGTCTCTGTGTCTTGTAACAAAGCATCATGAGACCAGTTCAAAGGCAAGAGTGATTTCTGAGCCATCTCTCCTGACTCCAGCCTCCACTTCCATTTTTTGAGGGTCAAGACTGTCAGGAAATGCCTCTTCGGTCTTGAGAATACTAAAGGAAGAGGTGGTGGCGATGTGAGCATCTTTAGCCCTCTTGGTGAACACTTCCACACCACTCTTTTTTTCAGCCAGCTGGAACGGGCTGTGGCTCAGCATAACCTTTTCCCCCTTCACATGCCATTTTTACTAAATACACTTACAGTGAGTATGCGCCTGGCTTTCATGGTTCGTTCCTCCTGAGTCAGATTTCCTTTAGTTAGTATAAAGTGCCAGTTTCCAGAAGTTAGGAGATATCTCTGTTTCCATTGCTAGGGTTTATTTAGTCGACGGAAAGAGGACCCTGCTTTGCCCACACAGGTTCCTCTGCAGTACAATGAGCTGAAGGTGGCCCTGGAGAAGGAGAAAGCTCGCTGTGCAGAGTTAGAGGAAGCCCTTCAGAAGACCCGCATTGAGCTCCGGTCTGCCCGAGAGGAAGGTAGGGGCTCTCTCCACCAAAAAGTGCTCAAGGCCGTGGAAAAGGCAGAAGGCCCATCTCAGTGAGATTGATTGAGACTACTTCAGCATGTTTATTTGTGGCCCATGAGCTTTCAGTCCAGACATCCTGAGACTGAAAAAGCTTTAACATCCTTGGTGTTGCCCATTTGGCGTGACATGTGTCCTTTTGGTCTTGGGTTCTTGAAAGACAGCTCAGGGGCAGGCCACTTGGCTTGGTCCTCTTGGTGACCCAGCTAACTTCCAGGCATTGTACTGGTCTCTTTGCAGCTGCCCACCGAAAAGCCACAGACCACCCCCACCCATCTACGCCAGCTACCGCGAGGCAGCAGATCGCAATGTCTGCCATCGTGCGGTCACCCGAGCACCAGCCTAGTGCCATGAGCCTGCTCGCCCCACCTTCCAGCCGCAGAAAAGAGTCTTCGACTCCAGAAGGTACGTTCACAAGGGCCTGGTGGGCTTTTTTTTTTTTTATTTTAAATGGGCTGAAATGCAGGCATATAGTGAAAATTCCAAGCAATTCACAAAGAAATCAACAGTGAAATGTAAATCTTCTCCCTCCCAAATCCCCATTTTCCTTACCTAGAGTCAACTATTGCTTCTGGCCTTTGAGTTCTTCCAGAGATGGCTCACACTTTTAATCAATACCTGTATTATTCACATATTTGTTATATTATTACAGTCAGCTCTTGTTATTCACAGTAGTTTCGTTCTGTAAAGTCTCCAGGAATACTGAATTAGCAAATACTGAGAGAAATACAGGGTTAGGTTCCCATGAGCCTCTGGTCACGTTTTCGTAAACTAATCAATACATAGGAAACTTTGGTGGCATAGTGGTTAAGTGCTACAGCTGCTAACCAAAAGGTTGGCAGTTCGAATCCACCAGGCACTCTTTGGAAACTCTATGGGGCAGTTCTACTCTGTCCTGTAAGGTTGCTATGAGTCGGAATCAACCCGAAGGCACCGGGTTTGGTTTAATCAATATATAACCTTATTTTACGTGTGTTTCTGTTTAAAGATGTCTTATTTAATGTATATTGCTGATTCATTAACACGGAACTCACTCCAGCAGCACTGTAACTCACGCCTGAATGAAGCTTATTTAACACATATTTTTGCTGTGAGGCACAGCGCTTCTTGTGCTTTAGCAGCACTGCGCTTAGGAATCCTTTTAAACTGTGAAATCGCCAACAAAAAGCACAAAAATGTGAAAAACGTGACAGCAAGTAGACTGAGAAAATGACACTTGTTTACAGTCTGAGAACTGAAACAAGAAGATAGAACGTTGCCTTATTCAGCCACAGCTGGGGTTGTCAGGTGACTGGAATTTCTTACCGCTCTGTGCATGTTCGTGAATGACCATGAAGGTGCCACGAATATTGATTTTGGGGTGACAAATATTAGCGAGTAGATGAATTCATGAATATAGAATTCATAGACAATTAGTCTCGACTGTGTGTTTTAAAAGTATGAGAAAATATGTCTATTTTTTCAGCCTTTTTTTCTTTTATGGAAGTTATAACGCACTACACTATACACTGTAAGATACCTTTCTTCATCAGCACATATGGATCTTCCTTGTTCTTTTAAAAGACTTCACAGTATTCCATTGTGCAGATGTACCGTTCACTTAATCAGACCTCTGTCGGGGGGACATTTTAGGTGGTTTCCAATCCTGTGTGTTACCAGGGACGCATTATCCAATAGGCAAGGTAAGCGTGGGCTTCCTTGTGCTTACTTATCTGTAGTGAACAATTTCACATGGGTTTCACCACATCTTTGATTACCTTGCTTATTGGGTAATCTGCCCCAGTCAGGGATTGTACATTTGAAAGGAAGTTTTGATTCTGTAGAAAGTTGCTATGGGATTAGGAGAGAGACAGATGCCAGCCTTTGATGTGACAAAAAAGTGTGAAATTGTTCACTGTGTATGATCTTGCCTATTGGATTATCTGCCCCTTCTTGTTACCATAAACACCCTGCAGTGAACATCCTGTGCCTTTCTGGATGTTATATGTTTGTGGGATAAATTTTTGGGAAATGAATCATTGGGTTAAAGGTGATGTGCGTTTTGAGTGTTGGTAACTTGTACCGGTTTATATTCCTACCAATGTGAATCTTTTACTTAATATAATGTTTTAATAATATATTATTATTTAATGGAAACCCTGGTAGCGTAGCGGTTAAGTGCTACAGCTGCTAACCAAAAGGTCAGCAGTTCGAATCCACCAGGTGCTCCCTGGAAACTCTATGGGGCAGTTCTACTCTGCCTTATAGGGTCACTATGAGTCGGAATCGACTTGACAGCAGAGGGTTTGGCTTTTGGTTTGGTATTATTTAATAATAATATGGTGTTTTCAAGGCTCATCCACATAGTAGCGTGTATCAGTACTTCATTCTTTTTAATGGCTGAATAATATTCCATTGTATGGCTAGATCACATTTTGTTTATCCATTCATCTGTGATGGACATTTGGGTCATTCCCACCTTCTGGCTATCATGAGTAATGCTATTATGAACATCTGTGTGCAAGTTTTTGTGTAGATGTATGTTTTTAATTCTCTTTAGTATGTGGAATTACTGGGTCATATGATAAATTCATGTTTAACTTTTGAGGAACTGCCAGACTGTTTTCTCTAGTG
Organism: Elephas maximus indicus; assembly: GCF_024166365.1. NCBI lineage: Eukaryota > Metazoa > Chordata > Mammalia > Proboscidea > Elephantidae > Elephas > Elephas maximus. The sequence continues at coordinate 17,193,254 of NC_064840.1, read as the reverse complement.
GCTGTATACCATTTTATATTTCCACCAGCAACGTATTAGGGTTTGATTTCTACACATCCTCACCAATTCTTGTTATTTTTCATTTGTTTAATTGTAGCCATCCTAGTGGGTATGAAGTGGTATCTCATTGTGGCTTTGACTTCCATTTCCCTAATGACTAATGACATTGAGCATCTTTTCATGTGCCCAATGGCGATTTGTATATATTCTGTGGCAGGGTGTCTATTCAAGAACTTTGCTGAATTTTAACTGGCTTAATTGAGTTGTAAGAGTTCTTTATATATTCTGGATACGAGTCCTTTTACTAGAGATATAATTTGCAAATATTTTCTCCCATCCTGTGAGTTGTCTTTTCATTCCCTTGATGTTATCATTTGCAACACCCTAATAACTTTTTAAGGAGCCCTGGTGGTGCAGTGGTTAAGCGCTCAGCAGCTAACCAAAAGGTCTGCAGTTCAAACCCACCAGCCGCTCCGTCAGAGGAAGATGTGGCAGTCTGCTCCTGTAAAGATCACAGCCTTGGAAACCCTGTGGGGCCATTCTACCCTGTCCTATAGGGTCGCTGTGAGTCAGAATTGACTCAGTGGCAACCAGTAGTGACTTTTTAAATGTTTCCTCCAGAATTCAGTCGGCGTCTTAAGGAGCGGATGCACCATAATATTCCTCACCGATTCAACGTGGGACTGAACATGCGAGCCACAAAGTGCGCTGTGTGTCTGGATACCGTGCACTTTGGACGCCAGGCATCCAAATGTCTTGGTAAGAGCAGCGGTTGTACGCTTGCCTTCAGCAGCTGCCCACCTCCTCCTACAAAGCCGGTCAGGTGGGGGTGGGTTTTTTGGTTTGCTTCTTCATCATCGTGTAACACACGCATTTCCAAGCTTTTAGTTTTCAGTGGGAGGACTCTGTTTTTCCCCTGTGAGAGGAGTGAGTTTAGACACAGAGTAAAACCCGCTGAGCAAAATGTCTTGGGCCTTGCTAATTTCCAGCCTTCTTCTTCTCAAGCTGGTCTCGCCCTACCTTGAGGCTGGGTGCTGGTGCCAACTGCAGTGTGCAAATGTGTCCTTTACCCACCAGCTTGTGGGCAGCCTGGGGGGAGCCAGGGAAACTGGGTTGGGAGCACTTGACTCTCTGACCTCCTCTCTCTGCAGGCTCCTGGCACCTGGGAACGCTTAAGGCTTGCCTGGTTGACAGGGCCAGACCGATGGGGCCTGGCTGGAGGAGGAGAATCCCTGGGGTTGGTCGGCGGAGGAAGGGAATGGTTCAGGATTGGCCGAGTGTGTTTTCAGATTGTTCACTGCTTTTCCCCAGAATGCCAGGTGATGTGTCATCCCAAGTGCTCCACGTGCTTGCCAGCTACCTGCGGCCTGCCCGCCGAATATGCCACGCACTTCACTGAGGCCTTCTGCCGTGACAAAATGAACTCCCCAGGTCTCCAGACCAAGGAGCCCAGCAGCAGCTTGCACCTAGAGGGGTGGATGAAGGTGCCCAGGTAGCGTTGCAGGGCAGCTTTGGCTGGGGCAGGTGCTGGCACGGGAGGCCACAGCTACTTCCCTTCCTGATTGATGTTTTCTAGGCGTGATATATCTTTTCTAGGATTCCCTCTCCATCCCACCCCTCTGCCTGACTCTTCTGAGTTCAAACCTTTTCCTTTTAAATCTTTATTTTCCCCAGGAATAATAAGCGAGGACAGCAAGGCTGGGACAGGAAGTACCTTGTCCTGGAAGGATCTAAAGTCCTCATTTATGACAATGAAGCCAGAGAAGGTAAATTAATGATTCAGGGGGAATATCATTGCACGTGGTTAACCCAGGTCTCCGAGTGTTGGCGTGAAGGCTTTGTTTTTTGGATTGCATTGGAAGCCTTCTTACGGTTTTCCCATTTTTGAAAACGAAAAACCAAATGACTTGGCTAAAGGTTATTGGTACGATACTCACACCTATAGGTCTCCCCTCTGAAGAACCTGCAGGGTGCTGCCCTGAAGATTCTACCTGCTAATACACCTTCAGAGAACTTCTGCCTCAGTCAACTAACCCATAAATCCTCATCGTCATCAGAAATTTGACTGTGCTACTCATCTGACACACTTTATTTTTTTTTTATCTTCCCTCTCCGCCTTCTCTGCACATCTCTTTCCCTCCTCTTCTTTCTCGTGTGCTTCCTTTCATACGCATACCCTGTCTCTCTCCCTCCCACTCTTGCCCTCTCTCCCCCTTTTTTCTCTCTTCTCCCCTTGTTCTTGTTCCTGTTCTTTGGTTTTTCTTTCTGCCCTTCTTCTTTGCACCAAGCTGGACAGAGGCCGGTGGAAGAATTTGAGCTGTGCCTTCCCGACGGGGACGTATCTATTCATGGCGCCGTTGGTGCTTCCGAACTCGCAAATACAGCCAAAGCAGGTGAGGAGGAGCCCTGGAGCTGGGCTGGACTTGAGAATTCAGGAGGTGGGGAGGTGGGGGTGGGGGATCTGCAAAGGAGGCCCACCAGCCTCAGCTATTCCAGCGTGTCAGTAGCTGTGGCGGGATCTCAGATATCTCAGGACTATCCCTCCGAGTGAGAATGGTGGGAGTGAATCCACACCCAACCGTGTGCTATCTGTGAAATCTCCTAGATGTCCCATACATACTGAAGATGGAATCTCACCCGCATACCACCTGCTGGCCCGGGAGAACACTCTACTTGCTAGCTCCCAGCTTCCCCGACAAACAGCGCTGGGTCACTGCCTTAGAGTCAGTGGTCGCAGGTGGGAGAGTGTCTAGGGAAAAAGCAGAAGCCGACGCTGTGAGTATGACCATGGGCACTGGGGCTTGCGTTTATAGAGCGGGCTGGCTTGGTAGCTGATCTTAAAGACATGAGTGCTCTTGGCTGTCCTGATGTCCTTTGGGGCCCCCTCTCCGCGGGGAGATGGCTCAACTCTGTGCGTGATGGGGTTTTGAGGTGATGCAGGCCAGGCTCGGAGGAAGCCTGCCTGGCACCACAGCTCTTCCCTCCGTAGCATTTAAAATGGGAACCAGCACTGTTAGCTAGTTCTTGCGGCATAATAAACACAAAACCAACCCACTGCTGTCGAGTTGATTCCTGACTCATAGCAACCCTATAGGGTTTCCAAGGCTGTAAATCTTTATGGAAGCAGACTGACACATCTTTCTCCTGCAGAGCAGCTGGTGGGTTCAAACTGCCGACCTTTTGGTTAGCAGCCGACCGCTTTAACAATTGGGCTACCAGGGCTCCTTTAGGGCGTAATAGGTCTCAATTATGGCAATGCCAGCACACATACTTATAAGGAAATCCTCTATTGTTTGCTCTGATGAGGCCACTTGGTTTGAAGGTTTGAGTTATAAGCACTTTGACCCTGAAACAGTGCAAAAGGCTGTTGACAGCTGAGGCTGCTTCAGGAAGGCATTTCACAGCCTTCTCGATTGTTTCTGCAACATTTCTCCTGCAGGCAGGCTCAAAGTCCTACTTACTTTAAGATGTTCGAAATGTAGGTGTGACTTGATTGGCATCATTCTGCCTAGAATGTTCCCAGATATAAACAGCACTCATTGTTCATTGGCTTTTGCTCTACTGAAGACCAAACAGCTCTTTTAAAGCACTTGGCTTCTAATAAACACTTTAAGTGTTAGCATCTGGAAAATTCTTAACCAGGAACCTTGGGCTAAGAGCTTTGCTCACTGGATAGACCTGTTTTGAATGACTTGTTTTGCTGTTACACGTGTGAGCCTCTTACTGAAATCCACGTTACTGTGTGTACAATAGGCCCGTGACTGTGTTTCCTATGAGCTTCTGCCTGCGTGGGTTCAGGTAAAGAAACTGAGGGCCTTGCTGGTCTTCTCCCGAGGTTGTACTTTGCACTGCTGCAGCCTGGAGGGAAGGTGCCTTCCCTGTGGCTTATTAACCTTTTGCAGGTGGAATCTTTGCTTCGGCCCCTTCGCTACTGCAGAACAGATCTCTGTGTCTACTACCCTCACATATTTCTATGCCCAAGCTGAGTTACGACTCAGATGCTAATTAACAACTGCCCAGTGATAACAATAATGCTCACATCCTGCCTTTTGAGGTCAGACCGAAGGGCAAGCCAAGAGCTGATGTGTGTTTTTGAGCTTTTTCAGGCGTCATTTGCCTTTATTCTTGGCACAAAACCTCTCTTGGTTCTTGCTTTTGTCTTTTTGGATGATTTGCTCATAAATGGTGCCGTCTGTGTCATTTCTTCTTTCCGTTCTTTTTTTTTTTTTTTTTTTCCTTACCTATGAAAAAAGAAATTGCTTGGAAACTCTCTGCTGAAACTGGAGGGTGATGAGCGTCTCGACATGAACTGCACGCTGCCCTTCAGTGATCAGGTAAGGTTTTCTGGGCACTGCCAGCCAGCATCTGGCTGGAGCCGCACACAATCAGGAAATAAAGGGCTGTGTAGCTTGGCTGCTCTTTGGTGATACAGCTATGCTTATGTTCTGCCTTTGGACTTCTGCCCCTGCAGGTGGTGTTGGTGGGCACTGAGGAAGGGCTGTATGCACTGAATGTCTTGAAAAACTCCCTAACCCACGTCCCAGGCATTGGAGCCGTCTTCCAGATTTATATCATCAAGGACCTGGAGAAGCTACTCATGATAGCAGGTGTTAGGCCAAGGACATGGCGCTTTTTTTGGTTTTTTTTTTTTAATTGTGCTTTAGGTGAAGGTTTATAGAGCACATTAGTTTCTCATTAAACAATTAGTACACATATTGTTTTGTGACATTGGTTGCCAACCCCATGACATGTCAACACCCTCCACTTCTTGACCTTGGGTTCCCTGTTACCAGCTTTCCTGTCCCGTCTTACCTTCTCGTCTTTGGCTCCGGGCTGGTGTTCCCATCTAGTCTAGTATATATGGTCGAGCCACGTGTATTCTTATTTATTTGGACATGGCCCTTTTTTCTTCATTCTTAAGGGAAATGATTTGAAACCACTTAACGCTTGTCAAACACAAAAAGACTGTCCTGGTCACATAAACGGCTCTTTCCTCTGTGTCCCTGTGAATACTTAAGCCTCAGCTGAAGGACTTTCTCTGTTCAGATTTGGATCTCTCTCAGGGTCCAGTTTAGTACAGTCTGATACCCCCAAGAACGTCCGCTGAGTAAAGAGTGGCGAGCCTCAAAGCCTCAGTGAAGTCAAACCCTTTGTCCTAATTGCGTTAGCACTAATGTGGGCCTTGACCTTCTGAGAGTGTGCCTGATCTGTTAACGCATGCTTTATTTTATTGCTTTGAACTCTCATAGACCCTGTCTCTGAATTTGCTACTTGTTGACATTGGGCCACAGGTTTTTCCTCTTTCTCTTTTCACACACACACATAATTTCTTCAGTACCATTTCAGAGTCAGTTACAGATGTTATTACACCAGGTCCTTCATCGTATCACCCAAGCAGAGGAGCATTCTCCCATATAACCATGAATTCAGGAAATTTAATCCTTGCTATAATACTTATACACTGTCCATAGTCACATTTTACGTGTGGCCCCAATAATGTCCTTTATACATTCAGTCGTCATGTCTCTTTGGCCTCATTTAATCAGGAACAGTTCCTTGGCCATTCCTTGTCTTCCATGACATTGACATATTTGAAAAGTGCAGGTCTGTTGTTTTTGTCAAATGCTCCTAATTGTTTCCTAGAGTAGTCCGTCTTTACTTTGGTGGAGAGCGTATTTGAAAGTCCAGTTCACAGTTCACATTCCTTGATTTTATGTCCCAGGCTCTCTGACAGAAGGCCAAATGCTGTCATTTTAGATCTAAAACTTGGACCCAAAACATTAATGTGTGGAAAACTCATTCCATCAGAGTGGCATCTCGTGGCTTTCATTTGTGAAACTGCCATCTCACGCCTTTGCCTGATGGCTTCGCACTGATAGAAGAAGCTGTTCCCTTTCCCTCCAGGGGAAGAACGGGCCCTGTGTCTCGTGGAGGTGAAGAAGGTGAAGCAGTCTCTGGCACAGTCTCACCTTCCTGCCCAGCCAGACATCTCACCCAACGTTTTCGAAGCCGTCAAGGGCTGCCACTTGTTTGCTGCTGGCAAGGTGAGCTTCTTTCTCCTCAGGGGCTCAGCGACAGAACCTTCTTGAAATTGGCACTGCTTCTCTTCCCACCGAGCTTGTGGTTTGACCGTGAAAATTTTATGTCCCCAAACTGGGTCCAATTTTTATCGCTTCCTTTGGGCACCTGAAATAATTTGTGTTGCTATGAAATTTGCACAGGCTTTGAATCTAAAAGAAGTAAATGTCTGTGAGAAAAACAAGAATAAAATGAACAAAACTGAAAAAGTGACCCATAATTTTTAAAAAGTGTGTACATATGTATAACAGACACACATACTTATAATGTTAATGAAATTGGAATTAAACATTCGCCGACCCCTGAGGCTACTGGAGTTCTGCTGGTTGAAAACCCTGCCTTTCACTCCTCAGAAGATTCCTCACTGGGCTTTTTTGTTCATTTAGTCACTCAATGAAGAATTACCGAGCACATTCTACGTGCTCCACCGAGCCTTCAGAGGGCCCTGTTCTGATGGGATGGAGGACTGTGGGGGAGAGATGTGACCCAGCCACAAGGGATCCTGGGGTGGGGACTCAGCCCGCAGTTCTCTTTTTCTGGCTTGTTATGTGAGACTTGGGATGATATAACTGTGGTAAATGATGAGAAGGGGACACAATATAAAGTAAGGGAGTGCCTGGCCCAGGAAGGTGTTAATTTGGAAGGGATGTGAATCTTGAAGGGACTGATAAGTGGACATTTCCAGAGGGAACTGGGGATTTCAGATGGGGACCATGGAAGAGGAGAACTCTCTGCTCTTGAAGATCTCAACTTTTTTTTTTTTTTTTTCCTGTTTAAAGAGAACATTTCCTGTTTTTCTTTTTTTCCCTTCATGCTCTTTGTTGTCTTCTCTTGTAGTAATTATGTTGCCTTTTTCATTCCTAACATTACTTGTGGAATAGCTCTTATTTGTTTTAATTTCATCAGAGGTATTCCGATTATATTCTTTACAAAGAAGCAGCTTTTGGCTTTACTGATTCTATTATAGCATTATTTTATTTGTCATTAATTTTTTATTTCTGCTTATTTTTCCTTCAGTTTGCTCTGGTTTTCCTCTATTATTCTATTATTCTTTTTCTGATTTTGAGTTTAGCTCATTAATTTTCAAGGTTTTTATCCTAATGTAAATATTTTAGACTATATATTTTCCTCTGACTACTATTTTAGTTGTACCCCGTAAATTTTGATAAGAAAACTTATTATTCTACATATTTTAAAATTTCTCTTACTTTCTTCTGTGAATGATGAGTTACTTATAAATGTGTTTTAGTTTCAAAAAAATAAACCATAAAACCAACTCCATTGTCATCAAATCGATTCTGACTCATAGCGACCCTATAGGACAGAGGAGAACTGCCCCATAGGGTTTCCAAGGAGCGGCTGGTGGATTTGAACTGCCAGCCTTTTGATTAGCAGCTGAGCTCTTAACCACTGTACCACAAAGGCTACTTTCAAAAAATAGTTTTCAAAAATTATAAACTATTTTAGTTAAACTGTTCAAGTGTTCAAAGAACATAAAAAAAAAAATGTAAATTATAAAGCCTAATAATATGGTAAACGTCCCTGGATGTACTACCCAACCAAGAAATAGACCAGTAGCAAAAATTTGCATTTTCCTACGTATTTCTCTTCTCTCCCATCCCGTCTCCTCCATTCACCGCAACAACTACTGACCTTCGTTTCAGGACAGATTTGAGCAATATGCTTTTTCTCACCCTTGGTGACTGACAAGGATCTGACTGTAGGATGTGAAGTCAAGTGTTCAGGAAAAGAATTTTGACGTAGAACTCTGCATATACACAATACATAAGAGCTTTTCCCTTTGGACCAAAATTTTTTCTTAATTCTCACAGCGATTTCTACTGACTTTTTCTGAAGTGGTGGGGAGACAAACTTGTCTAAACAATCTCTAGCAGAAGGCACATACACACAAAATGTGCATGGTGTCAGGTGGGTCTTCTGAAGCTACCTCGGGATCTCTGTGAGAGACCCTTGCTGTAAAAATGGGGTTTTAAGCTGGGAGTGATTCTGCCCCTCGGGGTGTTCGGCAACATCTGGAGTTGTTTTTGGTTGTCACAACTAGGGAGTTGGTACTATGGGCATCTATTGGGTAGAGGCCAGGGATGCTGCGCAACGTACTCCAAGGCACATAACTGCCGCTTTTACAAAGAATTATCTGGCTCAGGAAGAGCTAGATAGTGCCCGGCTACCATTACTGAACATACTGATCAAAGATTCTATAAAAGGAATCCTGATTAAAAGAGGGGAAATGTAGAACAGAATTTCAAATTTTCATGAAATTCAGACTTTCTGGAGCCATGGAGGGGTAGATAAAGCCCTGAAACTATTGACCTGAGAAAATGTTTAAGCTTTAAACTAAAAATATCCCCTGAAGTCTTCTTAAAACCAAACAGTAGCTTAGCCTGACTAGTAAAGAATGTCTGCCTTGAGCATTGTGCTCCTTTAGATCTATCTATATGGGATCAAACTGACAACAGCAACTTGAAAGATTAGATAGGAAACTTAGGCAGCAGTGAGTTTGTTAATGGGGGAGGAACAACTCGGAAAAGGAGGGTGAGAATGGTTGCACAACTCGAACGATGTAATCAGTATTACTGAACGGTACATGTAGGAACTCTTGAACTGGTGTATGCTCTGCTGTGTTTTTTCTCAACAACAACAAAAAATAAAATATAAAAAAAAGGATTATCCGCTCCAAAATGTGAATAGTGCTGCCGTTGAGAAACTCTGCTATAAATGGATGTTCTTTTCCTGGCTTTGCTATGAAGCTAATATGCACACTAGTGACCATTCTTTTACCTTTGTTTTTCTCCCCCTGGTTGCTTTTCAGATTGATAACGGGCTCTGCATTTGTGCAGCCATGCCCAGCAAAGTTGTGATTCTCCGCTACAACGAGAACCTCAGCAAGTACTGTATCCGGAAGGTAGGCCCTGGACCCTGCCCAGATGAGGATGGCCCAGGCTGTCCCACTCTTCCAGTGAGCAGTTGTGCAAAGCCTGCTGTCTCCTTGAGACAGCATGGGCCCAGGCCTTCCGCCCTGCAATTGGGAGAGTCAGATGGGGTGATATCCTTGAAGAGTAAGACCCTTCCTTCCTAGCCAAACCTGCAGAACCAGTAGAGGCTGAAGGTCCCACCTCACTGTTCTTTTCCAGTTTGTGAGCTGCCTTACTGTGTAGCCTAGGGAATCCAGCGTTTTGTTAAGGGAGGGGGCTGGTTAACTGAGAGGACACTTCCTTTGAGCGAGCAGAAAAAAGGAAAGACTTCTCTGCCAATTTCCTCACCAGTCCCCAGTGACGCTTATCAGAATCTCTCTCAAATCTTAGAGGTTTCTTTTAATAACCTTTTGGAGAAGCCAGTGCTTGCTGTTTTGACGTGTAATTAGGGAGCTGGCTCTCCTCAGGGCCGAGTGAGCTGTGATGGTGACTGCGGTGCGCGAGGTGCTTGTTGAAGCATCAGATTGCCGCATTTCCAGAGAAGGCTGTTGTCTCCCCCGTCGTCAGCCTGGTGGCTTTTAGGTGTTTTCATGGAAAGTGAAATGAGGAATGACTGTATAAGGGTCATTACCTGTTAGATTAAACTATCTCATTCTGGGCAGGACATTGTTAGTTTAGTTTGAGTGCCTGCTGGGACCAGGGAGTGAGCTGGTGATTTTATAAACACTTTGGTCAACAATTCTGAAAAGTTGGGGTTGGTAATCCCCAATTTCAGGTAAGACAGTCGAGACTCAGAGATCCTAAGCTGCAAAGTTGCAACCAAAACTGAATTTTGATTTTCTTTACCATTTAACGATGTCATGCTGCCTAAAATTTCTTCCTATTTAGTAGTTGATCGATAGATATTCAGTGATGACGATGATAATACTGATTAGAGTTTGAACTGTTAAACTTGCAGGAAAATTCTGAGAAATTATTGCTTCTTTATAATTCCATTTTGAATAGCATGCCTGGATTTTTGAAGACATTGCAGTTAACCTAAAAACAGGTAGAAATAAACAGGGAGTAGATAGTTAAGATACATTGATGATGATGATGATGTCATAACTAATATGGGTTCAAACTAGAAATTTGCAAATTTAACAAAATTGCAAAATTTAACAAATTTGAAAAAAATAACAAAAAAGAAAAAACTGATTCTTCTAACCACCACTGTTGATAGTTGGTGTGCTCTCCCAGTCTTTTTTCTGTGATAAGAATGTTGTGTTTTTAAATTTGTCTTTGAATGTTACGTTGTCATTGAAATGGTGCTTCTGACCCTTTTGAGCTTTAACGTGACCTTATTTTCATAGTCTGGAGTGCATAGAAAAATAAGAAGAGATAGCAAATGGAGCATTAGTCATCAAGAGGGGCATGAAAGAGTTGAACAGACTTTGTGTGGTGGTGTGAATGTGTCTTATGGCTTGGTGAGATGCTTAGGTGGAAGCAGAATAGGCATGGAAACTTGGCTGTCCTGTGCTAACTTCCCTATCCTCTTCTGCCCTCTCATCTCTAGGAGATAGAGACCTCAGAGCCCTGCAGCTGTATCCACTTCACCAATTATAGCATCCTCATTGGCACCAATAAATTCTACGAAATTGACATGAAGCAGTACACGCTCGAGGGTAGGGCCTGCACCCTCCTCCCCACCCCACACATTGCCCAGGCCTTGCTGAGAAGTACAGATCATTCCTGAGGCCCCACTTCTCGCCTGCCTTTGCAGAATTCCTGGATAAGAATGACCATTCCTTGGCGCCTGCTGTGTTTGCCTCCTCTTCCAACAGCTTCCCGGTCTCCATCGTGCAGGTGAACAGCGCTGGGCAGCGGGAGGAGTACCTGCTCTGTTTCCACGGTGAGTGCAGCCACTGCCCATTGGCTGTGTGGGCTGTAGCCTCGGCCCAGCCTGGCCATCACTGTTCTGAGTGCTCAGGGACCCCTGGAAACCCAGACTGGGTCCATTCAAGGGTTGGGGGATGGTCCGTGGGTGTGTGGGGCAGGGCAGATCCTACTGGTGGTAAAGAGAATGTTGTTCCAGTACCACCAACTGCCTGGCGGGGGGGTGGGGGGGTTCCCTCTCCCCACCTGTGTGCTGGCCCAGTTCCAGTTGTATCACATTCTTTCCAACGAGCAGGCAGCTCTTTCCTTCTCTGTCTCTGGCTGCTCTTTCTCTCTCCCTTTCCTTTCTCCTTTGTCATAGTTGCAGTTCCACTGTTATATAGTGCTAAGATCAGAAATACCAAATTATCTGGGAATCTAGGGTTTGTTTTTAATTTTTTAAAGAGGTATGCAATCCTATGTTTCAACAGTCAAACAACTTAAAAAGGCATACAATGAAAAACCTCACCCGTATGACCCTTTTCCTTTCTTTTCTCTTGGAGTTTCTCATCTTTCCTTTTTGCTTTTTTTCCCCTAATCTCTGGATCTCTGTCTCTCCCTCTTCCTCCTTGTCTCCCTACCCACCTCTCATCTCCCTGTCTCTTCCTCCTTTCTTTCCTCTTCCCCACTCTCTTTCACTGGAACCCTCTTTCTTTAATAATCCACTTGTCAGATGTGACTCAGCAAAGGTCTTCAGGTTTTAAGCATCCAGAGTCCTGTGGACTCTCTTTCTTCTTCCATTAAAGTGTGTGTCATCCATACCCTCTCCCTCTGCCTGTGCTTAATGCTCCTGGGCTCTTGGCTCCTTGCAGAATTTGGGGTGTTCGTGGATTCTTACGGAAGACGTAGCCGCACAGATGATCTCAAGTGGAGTCGCTTGCCTTTGGCCTTTGGTAAGTGGGGCAGAGTGTGTGGGGCTCCTCTTTTGCCTGCTTCTGGTCCCCTGCAAAAGAATTGCAGGTAGAATTCTTTCTGGCCTAAATGTTGTGCTTTTGGGTTCCATTAGGCACCAAGCAACATATCTAATAGTCACAGGAATAAATGTTCATAGCAGAGATTCTGAGGCTTGATGAAAAATTGCATGAGTCAAATTCAGGGAGGTCACTGGGCCACACCCCCAGCCTTGTGAAATATTTCTTAGGCTCTTGTGATGGGTCCATGGCCTGTGGATTTCTTTAAATCAACTTCAAAGGCTGCGTAATATCCCATGGCCTAGCTAATAAATACTTCTTAATTTAACCACTTCTAATTAGGTAAAACAGCTGGGTCATGTCCATTCTTTTTGGAAGTGTAAACAACGCTGTGATAAACATCCTTATTTATACTAATCTTTGTGCACATAACAGATAGCATCCCTTATGATAAGTCCCTAAAAGTGGAGCTACTGGGTCATAGAATAAACACAGACATACATACAAGTGTTTATCTACTGCTATATAACAAGCTATTCTGAACTAGTGACTTAAAACAATGACAACATATTATGATTCTGTGGGTTGACTGGCCAGTTATGCTTCATATGGTGTCAGTGGGGGCACTGAGACAACTAGAAGGTTGTCCTCACAAACATGGCAGGCAAATGGGTACTGGCCATAAGTAGGAGCTCAGTTTGGGCTTTTGGCTGGGAAGCCTCAGTTCCTCTCCATCTGGGCTTCTTCCAAGAGTGCAGAAGCAAGAGCTGGCAGGCCTTTTCACTTCCACCACATTTTGCTGGTTACGCCAGACCACAAGGTCTTCCTAGATTCAAGGCAAGGAGATTACACAAGGGCCTGAGTACTGGAAGTCCAATACCAAAGTAATAGTTTCCACAAGGAATAGTAGTTATAATCCCCTTTTCCTCCAAGGCAGGAAACAGCTCATGTCATGTCCTTTCTAATTGCAGTTACAGTGATTTAGTGAGATGTTATTAAGAAGATCGGAAATACCTAATTTTCTATGAACCCAGACTCTTTGTAATTTAGCTTTTTGAAGAGGAACACAAACATACGGTTCAACGATCAAACAATGTAAAAAGATAATGCAGTGAAAAGTCTCACCCACATTACCCTTCTCCCCCAAAGGAAACAACTTTTAGGATTTTCTTATCTTTCCAGTGCTTTATGCAAATTCAAGCACATAAAAATATATATTCTTATCCCCCGTCTTTTTTTTACCAGTAGGGTAGCACGCTTTACACCATATTCTGTACCTTACTTCGTGCACTGAATAACATACCACATGAGTACATAGAGAGCTTCCTCACGCAGTTTACAGCTGTGCAGAATGCCAGAGATGTACTATAGTTTATTTAACTGATCCCCTACTAACGGACACTTGAGTTGTTTCCCATCTTCTGTTACAATAAACAACATGGCCGTGGATAACCTTATATGTAACATCATTATGCTGGCATATAGGTGTATTTATAAATTCTTTTATGTGGGATTGCTGGGTCAAAGGACGCGTTACAATCAGGTTTAAATTTCTCTCTTTTAATCTTTCTTTGCCCCACACTCTTCCTCTGTGGTGGCCATGTAGCTTACAGAGAACCTTATCTGTTTGTGACCCACTTCAACTCGCTCGAAGTAATTGAGATCCAGGCACGTTCCTCTCTGGGGTAAGCCTGGCCTTTCTGTGGTTTGAAAACTTCACCTGAGTGGGGTAGGGTGTTAGGGTGTGTGTTTCTTCTTAACCTCTCATGAATATAACCTGCAGTTTAAACTCTCCTTTGGGATTCCCTAGGACCCCTGCCCGAGCGTATTTGGAAATCCCGAATCCACGCTACCTGGGCCCTGCAATTTCATCGGGAGCAATTTACCTGGCTTCCTCATACCAGGATAAATTAAGGGTCATTTGCTGCAAAGGAAACCTTGTGAAGGAGTCCGGCACTGACCACCACCGGGTCCCCTCCACCTCCCGCAGGTACCGTACCTCTCACCTTCCTCATTACAGGGCCCAAAGAGCTTTTCTGCACAGCAGAGGGAATCTTGCTAAACTGATTGAAGGCTTCCCAGTCTTCCCTTTGTCCTCAAGCGAGCCACTTATTTCTTTGAGGTCTTCAGCGTTTGAATGACACAATCCTTTGTAAGCATCAGAAGGATTTTAAAATGGCTCCTTGTAAAAATAGGAAGAGAATCATCGGGTCTGTCTCTGGTGAGTGTTTTCAGGGTCTCTGTTTGAATGGTACAAAAATGATGCATTCATTGCTGTAGCAGATATTTTGCCATGCTAGTTGTTGAGCTTGCTGCAGAGGACAGAGTGGTGAATAGCTCCTCCCTGATCACAGTTGCAGCCCAGTGGGAGTAGACAGCAATCAGGTAAATTACAGCCCAACACAGAAGGATGAGGCTCTGGTAGGGTCGTTTAAAGCATTGTGGGAGCTCAGAGGAGGGCCCCTGGCCTAGGCTTGGTGGCCAGGAGGAATTCCTGGAAGAAATGAGGTGGGAGTTTGGATATGAGGAGTGTCCAGGCAGGTGGGAAAGGCGTGAGTGGAGGTCCAGAGTGTGAGACAAGGAGAGTGGCTGAGGATTCCAAGACTGACTGGTGGGTTCCATGGAATGTCGAGACCTCTTAAACATGATTGGACTTATCTTTTTTAGAAAATTGTACTTTCTATATCTTTGAATCTGTAATCCAATCACTTGGTACAAAATTCAGTAGGTACAAAAGAATGTATAGTACAGAGTCTCTCTCCCTGCCCTCTCATGCCCACCACCTCCTGCCACCCAGCTTCCTACGTAGAAAGGAAATAGTCCTTTACGTTTTGTGTTTCCTTCTGGAGATCTCTTATGCATGTACAAGAAAGTGTGTGTGTGTGTACTCTTCCCTTTCTTTTGTATTATAACAGTTATATTGAGATGTAATTCACAAACCATAGAGTTCACTCATTTAAAGTATACAGCTCAGTATTTTTCAGTAAGTTCACAGAGTTGAGCAACCATCACCACAATCTAATTTTTGAGTGTTTTTGGCCTCCTAAAACAAAACCCCATGCCCATTAGTGGTCATTTGCCACTTCCTTTCATTTTAGCCTGCAGGACTCTGTTGAGTGTTTCTTATAGGGAAGGTCTGATAGTTTTTGTTCATCAGGCAATGTCCTCATTTTTCCTTCATTTTAAAGGATAGGTTTGCTGGATATAGAATTCCTGGTTGACATCCTTTTCTTTCAGCACTTTGAATTCATTCCACTACCTTATGGAGTCCATGGTTTCTGATGAGCAGTCATCACATATTAGTCTTATTGAATAAGAACCTTTTTATGTGATGAATTGTTTTTCTTTTGTTCCTGTCTCTATCTATGGCTTTTGACAGTTTAACTGTGATGTGTCTAGGTGTGGATCTCTTTGAGTATATCCTATTTAGAGTTCCAGACACAATGCTTGGGGCTGGAGATATAAGAAGACACTGTTCTTGTTCTCAAGGGCCTTGCAATTTGGTAGAGGAACCATCTCTAATATTATAGGATATTTAGGTCTTGGCAAATGCAGTCATCAGTTTAATATTCTGAGACTATATCCTAATGAGTAGTCTCTCTTCTTTTGTTGATGCTTAAGAAATGTTTGATCAGTATGGTTTTAATCCCAGGAACTTGCTGAAAAACCAAAAGTGTCAAGTAACCAGGCACTCCTAACTCTTTTGGCTTAACCCTGCTTCAAGAGTGACTGCTCAAAGGGCTATAGTCCTCCCCTGAAAACGTCTAGATTTTTTTAAGGATTTTCCAAGACTTGGCAAAAGCAGCATTCAATTAAAAAAAAAAAAAAAAAGTAACATAATTAGGTTTTTCTTTCATTGCCTCACAAGTTAGATGGCCCGGCACCTTCCTTTTGAGACTATATAGTCTGTCTGTAAAAAAAAAAAGGAGTTACTTATTCTGTGGTTCACAATGGTTCCGGTACTTGTGAACCCAAGGGGCAGAAAAATGCCTTTGCTTTCCCGCTGTTGCCAAGCATATCTGGAAAATCAGCATTTGGGTTGTTTCTTGGCTTATAAAAGGGTCTTTTGCTGCTGATTGCCTTGGGCAGGTCAGAATATAGAAAGCCAGCTTGGTGAGGTGTCATTTACCACAGGCCTGATTGCCTTGGTCTGTTTAGTAGAGCAGGAAATGTAACTCTTTGCAAGAAATATAAAATTGACATGGTAGATCATTGGTCATTAATGGATATGGAGATGGAAGACTGCCGATTTGGCTTAGAATGTAGGCATTAATCTAATTCAGTCCCTTTAATCTAAGCTGATGTCCTGAATGGCCTTCCCTGAGCCATCCTTCTTCCCCTGGGCAGTGAGCACCCTCCCGTTGCTTTATGACGAGCCCCAATGTCACATTTTATAATTTCTCTTCTGCTGCAAGTAGGCTGAATGCAGTTCTCCTACTTGGAATTAATTTTTTTATTTGTCTTTCAGATCTCTAGGCCATATGGCTAGAGGTACATATAAACCTTGATTTCAAGATGTTGGGATAGAAGTATCTCAAATTTTATTGCCGTGCAGACAACATGGGGGGCTCTGAGTTTCTGAGCATTTGTTATCTGAATCTCAGAGTTGTGTGGGGAAGCTGATATGAAAATATTCACAAATGGGCTAGCTACTTACGAAATTATCTCCGTTCACCCATCTCTCTGCTTCCCTGTAGAACAGGGATTGGCAAACTTTCTGTAAAGGGTGAGACAGTAAATAATCCAGGCTTTGTAAATCATATGGTCTTTGTTGTGGTATGAAAGCAGCCGTTGATAAGTGTGTAACGGATGGGAATGGCTGTGTTCCAATAAAACTTTATTTACAAAAACAAGCATCAGTCTGGATTTGGCCCCCAAGTTTGCACTAGAGCCTGCCACTCACACCCACCCCCGTATGTCAGTGTCTTCCTTTAGTCAGTTGCTTCCCAGTTATGGGTAGCAACATAAGAGGTGCTGGCAAAATTAGACCAATAATTGAAGAAAAAATCAACAGGTTCAAGAAATGATAGCCTCTTCCAAAGAGAGGGATCTATATATCAAGGATTATGATAGGCCTCTGGGAAAAATCAATGAAACTCTCAAATATTTTTGAAGAAATGACCTTCTTTATGATCTTGCTGCACAGCCGTCCAACATTGGCGTAAATGATATAGCATATTATCATACAATTTTGTTGGAAAAATTTGATTTATACTTGGTTCATTCTTAGAATCAGCATGTAACTCCAATTGTAATTTAGATTTTTAAATTAAATGGGACAAAATTAATTTATTTTCCTGATTTTTAGTTTTACTTTCCAAGATAAATACCCAAACACTCAAAATATGTTTCCAAGTAATATTCACTATGAAAGTTTGTCCCCGTTTTAGGTAGGTTGCCTTTTCCTAACACCATTTCCACTCAGAAAACAAGGACCCCAGCACTTTTTCTGCTGATCTGGGGTAGGAAGAAATTGACTGGAAGACCACACTTCAGTCTCTGTATCTCTGGATCCCTGCTTCTTCAGAGAGGTGGATGGAGCCAAGTCTGCCAAAAACTTCACATGAAATATCCAGACCAGGACTTAGAGGAGGGTGATGACTTGCTAGTGCAGAAAGGTGCTAGCATTTTCAACTGGTTTGGTTATTAACCATCGACCTTTGGAGCCAGGGACATTTTTTGAGCATGGTATACAGTTTTTATCTGCCCTGTTCAGGTTCCAAGTTATATCAGTCCTAATTGCTACACCTTTCAGTCATCTTTTTGCTTTGATTGAGAATTACCAACTATCTGATCATTCCATCAAAACTGGGTACAACAAAGACTCTTGGAAAGCCACCTGGAGAGACAGGTGAGCTGACAGCAGGCCCAGGAGAGGATAGATGTGACAGCTGACAACTCTGAGTACAAACTTTCTCAAAACTGCTCCCTCGCAACAAGGGCCTTTGTGGGTCACTGGTTGCTGGATTTTAGCAGACTGACCATATTTTTATGCAAATAATGTGTGCCTTCTTCATTTGTTTGCCAGCTGCGCCCTCCCCCTGCTAGTTTTTTTTTCACGTTGCTGTGAAGAAAACTTTGCAAAGCACACTTGTGAGGATATTGGGGGGGGGGGGGCGGAGGGGGCGGAGGTGGGTGTCTGGCTGGCAAATAAACCATGGAAGGCATGTTATTTGCATAAAAAGTAACCCCTGGATAGAGC
The DNA here is from genome assembly GCF_024166365.1 of Elephas maximus indicus. Taxonomy (NCBI): domain Eukaryota; kingdom Metazoa; phylum Chordata; class Mammalia; order Proboscidea; family Elephantidae; genus Elephas; species Elephas maximus. The sequence continues at coordinate 17,175,216 of NC_064840.1, read as the reverse complement.
AAACGGTTAAGCACTCCACGACTAGCCAGAAGGTTGGTGGTTTGAACCCAACCAGATATGCCTCGGAAGACAGGCCTGGCCATCTGCTTCTGAAAGGCCATAGCCTTGAAAACCCTATGGAGCAGTTCTACTCTGCACACATGGGGTCACCATGAGTCAGAGTAGACGCGATGGCAACTAAAAAAACCACCACAACAAAACCCCTACGCGAGACTTCCTTGTGTGCCTTCTAGTTCTGGAAAATACTAGGTCAGTAGGATAGAACATGGGGTTGTAGATTGAAACTGACCTGTATTAGGATCTGAGCTTTGCCTCTCACTAGATGGGGCGAGTCACCTGAGCCCTATTGTCTCCCTTTTCTTGTCTGCCCAAGGAGGGCCATGTAACTCTAGAGCTGTTAGGAGGATTTAAGGAGATAATCCATGTAAAGAGCTTAACACAGGTGCAGCACTACTCACAACAGCTACAAGGTCGAAACAACCCAAGTGTCCATCAACAGATGAATGGATAAACAAAAGGTGTCATATCCATACAATGGAGTATTAATCATAAAGAGAAATGGAGTTCAGATACATGTTACGAAATGATGAACCTTGAAAACAGGATGCCAAATGAAATGTCAGACACAAAAGGAGAAATATTACATGATTCCATTTATGTGAAATAATCTAGAATAGGCAAATCCATTAAGACAAGAGAAGATTAGTGGTTTCCAGGGGCTGGGAAGGGGGCAGACGGGGAGTAAGAAAAACAGAAAAGGAGTTTAGCAACTGGCCTGGCACACAGTAGGTGCACAGTAAATAAAAGTCTGCAGGAAGCTTGATTTTCTTTTGTTGTCATCTTTGCTTTCTTCCTTGTCCTCACTACCAAACAAACAGACTGAAGAATTCCAGGTCTTTCTAATACTCATCGATGATGGAGATGGGAGTAGTTGCTTAGAGAAGGAAAGTGCCCCTGTGGGGGTTCGACTCCTCAGCTACCCACCTCTCTCTCGTTGCCACAGCCCCAACAAGCGAGGCCCACCGACATACAACGAGCACATCACCAAGCGCGTGGCCTCTAGCCCGGCGCCCCCCGAAGGCCCCAGCCACCCCCGAGAGCCGAGCACACCCCACCGCTACCGGGAGGGGCGGACAGAGCTGCGCAGGGACAAGTCCCCGGGCCGACCCCTGGAACGAGAGAAATCTCCGGGCCGGGTGCTCAGCACACGGAGGGAGCGGTCCCCCGGGAGGCTATTTGAAGACAGCAGCAGGGGCCGGCTGCCCGTGGGGGCTGTGAGAACCCCGCTGTCCCAGGTCAATAAGGTGAGTTGGCATCCTGAGGCCTGTGTGGCTGTCACAGAGGCTAAAGGGGTGACTTGGGGAGCTGAGGCCCCCCTCAAGGCCACAGTTGTAAAAAAGCGACTCTAGTATTGTCATTCAGATTTTGTGAGATTTGTAATGAGTTTAGGATAAAATGTACTTTATTTAAGAATAGGCTTCCTAAGCAAATAGATAATGTGTGTGAGACTGAAAAGGGGAATATGTACCTCAAAATGTAATAGTTCCCTTCCACTGTCAACCAGTTTCTAGAGATTTTTATGCATATTGAGCGAATAGGTAAGCATATTCTTCCTGTCTGAACACAAATGACGGCACACTGCACACACTGTTCTGTGATTTACCGTTTTCAGACACATACACACATAGGGTTTTTCTGGAAGGCTACACAGAACCTGCTGACAGTGGTCGCCTTCTAGAACTCTGAAGGTTTTGAAATTTGAAAATTACATGCTGGTATTTTTTTTTTATTATCTACACGTAACTGTGAAGTTAGTAATCGAGGAGATGGTGGATGTGTGGAAGACGGGGCTGTGTGAACAAGCAGGGGCCCAGGTGCCTCCGTGGCGGGCCGGCTGATTCAGGAGCCCACTCTGGACAGCAGAGCCACTTTCTGCAATCTGGTTTTCTGGATCACATGCTCCTTCTCAGGGCGTCTACAGTTCATTGTCGGCACCTCTGCCAGGAAGGAGAGGAGGAAAAGCCATCCACGTGTCTTATCCCCTCGGATTTACTGATAAAAGTGTGTGTGTGTGTGTGAGAGAGAGAGAGAGAGAGAGGGAAGAAATACATAACACAAATTAAGTGTGGGGATTTTTCCCTGAAGTTCACCCCCTGGCTGATTCCAAGCTCTGTGTGCGGGTTGGCGGGCTGAGGCGGCGCCATCCCTCAGAGCACTGCCCAGCTGGGAGGGACAGCTGAGCTGCTGCAGACTTCCTGTTCTGATTGTGCGAAGTGAAGGCAGCCATGTCTGGCTGTCAATGACTGAAACTTATCTTCCTTATTTTGCTCCTAGGTCTGGGACCAGTCTTCAGTATAAATTCCAGCCAGAAAAACCAACTCCTCATGTCAGTCTGCAGGAAAATACCAAACTATGGAACTCTGCTGAAGGTGACCCCAGGGCCCACATGTTCAGCCACTCGTGGCACAGCTGGGCTCAGACCTCCTCAGCATGGACACCCCTGTCTCCAGGAGGTGCAGATGGCGGAGGCACTCCGGAGCCATCACATCTCGATGTCTACTCCGGACACCTTCCTGCAGTCATCCTCTTTGCACTTTGTTACTCTTTCAAAGCATTCATAAAACTTTTGTACCTAGCTCTAGCCTGTACAATACAGATTCATCCAAGGAAACCAACCTGGACGCTAACTACAACGTGGTTAGAATCCTAACTAATAGCTACTTTAAGATCCTATGGTTGGTTTTTCTTTTTTTTCTCTCTTGGTTTCTTTTTTTTTTTTTAAGACAACAGAATTCTGAATAGATTTGAATAGTAATGTATTTCCTGTTGCAGTCCTTTTTAGCTAGACCAGACCATTGGGTCTTTGCTACTGAAACTATCGTAGAAGAGCCCCCGTCGGTTTGTTGACCGCCTGCCCACGCTCCCATAGATCCATTCTTGTTTGAGTCCATCCTTACAGATGGCCCTGTTTCACCCAGGGTGACATTGTAGCCAAATGTTTACTGTTTTCATTGCCTTTTATGGCCTTGACGACTTCCCCCTCCCACCAGCTGAGAATGTACGGAGGTCATCAGGCCTCAGCTCGGAGGCAGTGACTTGGCGCCAAGGGACCTCACTGAGCTTTCCTCCCCAGCCCCTCAGCGTCATCTCCCAGCCTGCTGTCCCCACTTGCCATGTAGCTTTGGCCAGGAAAGCATGCACTAGACTTGCTCTGCGCCCAGCATTAATGGGTCTCTGGCCAGGGAGGGGGCTGGGAGTCCCCACTTCCTGTCCGTGATGGTGTGTTGTTCCCCGGTCTGGGATGGGCGAGAGACCCTGCCCAGGAGTCCTGCATGGCAGTTCACTGCATGTGCTGCCCCACTGACCTGGCTGACCACCTTGGGTTGCTCTGCCAATGTATCAACACCATACCATAGCTCCCACTGAATTAAGACTCTGCCGACTTGCCAAATTACTGGCCACAAGCTGCAGTCTGTAGCACTGAACAAACAAAAAAAACGCTCAAGCCTTACGACCAGAGAAGGATTTCAGCAAACCACCACCTCAAACTCAGTATCCCCTCCAACTTCCACGCTTGCCTGCCGACTCCCTCGAGGATGACTCTGTTCACACAAACTCCAGCACGGTTCTACCCCCACGAAACTGTGACTTCCCGAGTGAGCCTTTTCCTAGGGCTAGAGCTAAGACCAGGAAGCGTGAGAAAGAAGCCGCAGCTCAACTCTTCCAACTCTGCAGAGGTTGGGAAGTCCTCCTTAGGTGCAGTGCGGCTCACAGGATTCTCTCTGCCCTCTACTAGAGTGCAGAATTCCTGGCAACTGGTATAGAACCAACCTAGAGGTTTTGCAGTTGGCAAGCTAACTAGCGGCCTTATTTCTGCCTTTAATCTCCCACAAGGCATCTTTTGCTTTGGATTCTCCGTGACTCTTAGGCACGCCTCGAACAACCAAGGCACGTCCTAGGTAGGCTGAAAGGTAGACCTGTTTCCACCACAGCAAGTGAACACGACCATGTTTCCAACCCGCGTGTCCACAGAGTAGATCACTTTCCAGATTGCAGCCTGGCCCAAATCCTGGCTCCTTCCTGCTCGTCTCTTAACCTAAGTGCTTTTCTTGTTGGAATCTCCCGTGAACCTCCATGTTGTAGCACCTTGGTGTGTGTCATGCTGTTGTGTTTTATGTGTTGCTTGGAGTCTTTGGGGTCATACCCCGTCCCCTCCCTCCCCCAGGGCAGATTTGACTGAATGTTTGCTGAAGTTTTTGTCTCTTGGTCCACAAGTATTTGGAAAGGTCACTGAAAATTGGTCTTTCAGTCTTGGCATTTCATTTAGGATCTCCATGAGAAATGGGTTTCTTAAGCTCTGAAAGTGTATATCGTGTGTCTCATTTGTGAAACGCTTCCTGCTATAGAACTAGCTCAAAAGACTGTACATATTTACAAGAAACTTTATATTCGTAAAAAAAAAAAAAGGAAATTGAATTGGTTTCTACTTTTTTATTGTAAAAGGTGCATTTTTCAACACTTACTTTTGGTTTCAGTGGTGGTAAGCTGTGGACAGCCATCTTCACTGGAGGGTGGGGAGCTCTGTGTGACCACCAAGATCCCAGCAGGAAATATTGTAACACGAAACTGCAGTCAAAAGCGTATTAGCATAACTAAGATTTTAGGTCTCCAAAGTACAGGCTTTTTCTTCATTACCTTTTTTTATTCAGAGCAAAGAAGAGAATACAAGGAATAGTTCAAGATCCACCTTGAGAGGAATGAACTTTGTTGTTGAACAATAGCGAAATAAAGCAACAAACTAAAATGCTTGCTTTCGTGGCAAAGACCTCTTCTTTTCTTGAGACCATAAAACACCTGACTATTCCACGTGGCAGCACAGGCTTCCTCTTGTGGCAGGGGACCTTGTGTACTTTGTGGGGAGCCTCTTCCTCTGAGGTAGGGTCTGGGGAGCCACACAGTGGTGAGAGTATGCTGCTATTCTAGACTCCAAAGATTGGCAACGTTTTCTTCCAAAAGGGTGGCATTATCCATTTGGCCATTACTTCCAATGAACCATGAATTGGCTATTAGGGTCATTTTATAGGACAGAACTAGAAAGCCCCTTGAGCAGTTAAATACAGTGCAGCTAGCCAGGTTCCTGTTGTTTTTAGCCTGTTTTTTTTTTTTTTCCAGTGAGGTTAAATGACCACAGACAAAGTTTGACCCGTAGCGTTGTATCTGACGTTGTGACGCGAACAGCAGTAGCAATTCTGTCCATCTTCTGAAATTTACTGTTGGGCCTAATAATCTGCCAGAAGGTCACAACAAACAATGAAACCATGCAGGAGATGAACAAGTAAAATGTTGGAACCTTTCTCCCCTCATAAACTTGGAAAAACGCCCATTACCATTCAGTACTGTCCTGAGGACTCTTGGCAGTCACAGAGCACTTGAAAAACACAAGTAAATGTGTTTTGCTTCCAAAAGGAATGTGTCAGGAAAGGTCCTTCGGTCCCTAAGGAACGGCCTCAAAGAAACAACAAATTACCCTGCCCCTGCATAAAACGAGGCCCATCTTTTCACACTGCTGCTCCTGTTTCTTAAGCACAAAATTAGATGTGCTATTTTCTGGGCTTAAACAATTTTCATGAGACTAAAGACATCGGTTACATAGCAAATTTCATCACCATGAAACTGTAGGATTTGGAGGCTTCGGCCCAAAAGAGATAATTTGCTTAATAGGACTGAACAGCTGGTTTGTCTTCAGAATCAGGCCTGTTGAACGGGATGTGCTCTAGAAAATGTTTCAAGCGGATTTAAATCTACCGGCTGGGACCAGATGAGCTTTCACTTTCCCATCACAGCAGTTAAATTGGCCTGTTCCGGTGGTTCGAAATTGGGGTGATTTTGCCTCCCGCTACCCCCGCAGAACATTTGGCAGTGTCTGGAGGCATGTTTGGTTGTCACAACCGGGAGGTTTCTACGGGCATCTAGTGGGTAGAGGCCAGGGATGCTGCTAAATACCCTACAATGCACAGGACAGCGCCTCACAACTAAGAATTATCTGGCCCGAAGTGTCAGTAGTGCCAAGGCGGAGAACCCTTGGTCTGTTCTAGTCAGATTTCTTAGCAGTTTAAATATTGCTCACAGTGCTTAAAGCCTGGGGATTGCAGCCCTAGGCACATGCAAAATATATTACCTGCCTAATGCTCAGTGGTTAAGAGCTACGGTGAACTACAGCTGCTAACCAAAAGGTCTGCAGTTTGAACTGTGGTTAAGTGCTCAGCTGCTAACTGAAAGGACGGAGGTTTGAACCCACCAGCAGCTCCAAAGGAGAAAGATGTGGCAGTCTGCTTCCAGCCTTGGAAACCTTACAGGGCAGTTCAATTTTGTCCTATAGGGTCACTATGAGTCAGAATCGACCAAATAGCAATGGGTCTGTGGTTTTTTTTTCCCCCATGATTATGGGGTTTATTAGAGAAGTAACAGTTAAAATTCAGGTTCAGGAACGCTCAGGCTATAGTTGTTCCATCAGGGCAGCCTCTTCCCAGCCATGCTTGCAGACACGCCTCTCCCTGGCCCTTGGCCTCTGCCCAGAGGCACGTGGCTTTCTCTCTCCGTGGTCTGGGAAGCCCACCACACCGTCTCCTGCTGCTGGGTCTCTGATGTCACTTCTTGTTACCTTCGGTGTTACAGCTGTCTCCTGGTTCCAGGAGCTCTTGGTGCAGGGATCCCCAGTCCAAAGGACACGCTCTCCACTCCTGGCTGTTGTTCCTTGGCAGTGGTGGTATCCTCTCTCACTCTCACCTCTGGGGTGGCTAATTTCAAGCCCAGCGGGATGGCAAAACTGACCAGTCCTTTTGATGGGCCACAATTACCCTATCTATCTGCGCAGTCCTGCCCAATCACTTGGGTGGGAGTTAGAAGACCATGGCAACAAACGCCACACAAGAGATCAATCGTACAGCTCTGTCCCTTAGTCCTCATCTCACTGCCAGCTGCCTGTTTGCCTGCTTGTCTGCCACCAGCCCAGGTACTCACTGGGACAGCGGCTGGGTCCTCATCAAACATACTGTCCCAGTGCTTGGCTATAGCTCCGTCCTGAAAGTCTGGCTAATAGAGAAAGGGAAGCTCATCAGCACCTCAGCAAATGTAGCTTGTTTGAGGGGCTAGATCTTGTGAATGGTAGGATCCTTGGGTGGGAGCAGAGGGATGAGAGCCTTTGGGAGATGGCGAGGGTGGGTGTTCACTATTGGCCAATGAGGCTGATTGGAGCGGTGGCTGGTTAAAGGGAGCTCAAGTTAGGGTATTGTCTCTTATATCCAGTGTGACCTTGGGCCAGTGGACTAACCTCTGAGCTGTAAAATGGGGAGAGTAACAGTACCTACCCTTTAAAAGACTGTTCTGTGGACTGAGACCTTGTCTGTAAAGTTCATGGCATGGCCCAGTAGGCGCTCAGTAAGTGGTGGCCAGCATTCTCATTAGCGGAGCAAGTGAAGCTCCAGCCTGCTTTGTGGGCTGGGTAGCCTTTAGAATTTCCAACACCCCTGTACCCCCAGCCTGTGGAGGTCTCTTTTCTTCCCAGAGTACGTGTTCTCTGCAGACTAGAGCAGCCTGGGAGGGCAGAAATATGACTGGTGGAGGGGAACAGGCCCCCACATTTGTGTACTGGCTTCAGCCTTTCCATGAACGTTTTTTGGTGGAGCCCACAGCAGTGCAGTGAGCTCTGCCTTTCCAGGACTGCTGAGTGGTGACACTGAGGCCCCAGAGGAGAGAGGCCTGGCCCAGTGACCAAGCCCCAGGGGCTGGCAGTGTGGCTGCCCCTCCAGCCCAAAGAAATGCTCCTCTTGACCCTCCTCACCCCCTACTCTCTGCCCTCTCTCCACCCCTGTAGGCAGCTACTCCAATAGGAGTTCTAGCAAGGGTTCCTAGTGGTGTCCCCCAACTACCCTTTCTCCCTCCCCATTCTTCCTCAACTCTATTTTCTTTTACCCATCCCAGGGACTAGCTCTCAATTCCCAGCCTGATCGGGCAGTGTGGCCAGCAGCCCCCCTCAGGCAGCCTGGAGCCCACAAGTGATGTCAGCTCTGAGACCTCTACTCTGCTCATTTCTGAGCACCAGACTTGTTCCTCAGGGCAGGGACAGGCTTATCAGTGTGGCTGAGTCATATGGCACTAGTGACCAATGGGACTATAGGCCAGTCTCCCTGCGGTGGGGACAGGTTGGATGGATATCCGTTTCTGGGATTTGCTTGCAGATCCTCACCAAAGCTCCCTATTCTGGGGCCACAGGCCATCATCTTAAACTACCTTCTGGGTCTTCCTTTTGGGACTGGTGATGGTGGACCTGGAGCTACTGGACCAGCTGCTGGACCACTAAGTGCGGCAGCCCCTCCAGCAGCCAGGTCTTTGGAGAGGAGCTGGCACAGCACCCACAGCTCAGCAGAGTGCAGCATCAGCCCATGGTGGCCGGGGGGCTGGGGCACTGCCGCCTCTGTAAGAGTGTCAGGCCCTGGAAGGAAGGAAGCCTAGGCCCCATGGAGACAGGGAGGCCAGGTCTCTATAGAGCATATTACATAAACCAAAACCCAAACCCACTGCCACTGAGTCGATTCCAACTCATAGTGACCCTATAGGACAGAGTAGAACTGCCCCATAGGGTTTCCAAGGCTGTAAATCTTTCCAGGAGCAGACTGCCAGATCTTTCTCCTGTGGAGTGGCTGGTGGGTTCAAACCACTGCCCTTTCAGTTAGCAGCCAAGCGCTTTAACCACTGCATTACCGAGGCTCCCATAAAGCACGTGACATGGCTGGGATTAATTCAGAGTGTGCCACGTGTGTGTGTGAGTGATGATATCTGCCCTCCACTGTTGTAAACTCATGAGGGCCCAATCTGTCTCATTTGTCCATCCCCAAAGTCTAAAACGAAGGTTGGAACATAGTAGGTGCTCAGTAAACATCTGTTAACCAATTAAATAAGATAGCAAGGGGTGGGATTTCCAAAATGTCTAAATAAGGAGCTCAGTGGACCCTCTCCCCGGGTCTGGGTTTTTTAGTTGTTCAAATGTTGAAGCTTTTTTAAATTTTCCTGAAGCAGAGCAGGGTGGGGGTAGTGCAAATACAGTACAGTCTTGGTCACTTTGTTTTCCCTTGAATCAATGATTAATGGAAGTGTTTGCCCTGAAGGGGTTCTTAGAGGTAGAGGAATGTACTTCAGAAATGACTTTTCTGTGTAATTCTGTTCATGTACACAACTCAGGCTCTCTTTCAGAAGACCACAAAGAGGAAAAGTAAAGCTGACCCAGAATACACACATCTGGAGCTGTCTACTGTGTTCTCATTTGCCGTCTCTCTAGAGTTTTCCAGATGGGATGTTGTTGGGTGCTGTCAAGTTGATTCTAACTCATAGTGACCCCATATGACAGAACAGACTGTCTCACAGGGTGTTTTAGGCTGTAACCTTTACAAGAGATTGCCTGGTCTTTTCTCCCCTGGAGCCAATGGATGGGCTTGAACTGCCAATCTTTCAATTAGCCACGTGCTTAACTGTTGGCACCCAGATGGGAATAAAAGAGCAGTAAGGGCTCACTCAGGCAAAGGCCGTTTAGTTGAATGAAGGGCAGAAAAGACAGTGTAGCTGTGGGAGCCACCCTGAGGGCAGAGTGCAGGGGTTCATACCTGGCCCTGGGGATTGGGCTCAGCTGCTGGTCCAGTCTTCGAGCTCTTCTCCAAGGGTCCAATTCACATCAGTGAGGATTCCTAATACCTTGTAGATTTCTACACACCCATTTTGTTCCTAGCTTCCTCGTTTTCTCCTGAAGACAATTCTAGTTGGCATTGCAGGGAAAAAGGTTCTAGTTCCTTTTCCCCACTAATTTGCTAATGAAGAGAGGTGCTAAGGAAGGGTTTGGCAGAAGATGGATGGAAATTTGCTGAGTCATCTATAGACCTGAGTCTTCAACTCCTTCAAACTATTTGTAAATACTGCTTGAGGCATCAGGGGAGAATTGAGTGTATGGCCCAAGAAGGAAATCCTGCTTGCCTAGAAGTCACTGATTTAGACAAGATGAACATTTTGTTTTTCCCTAAAATGGTTTCGTTCCTAACCTCAGCCACGAACCAGGAACCATTTGAAGTTCTCAGTTTTCGATCTTGGGTTTGGGGTCTTGGAGGTGTTCTGATCGAGCTGGTTGAGGTGCTGGCCCCTTCTCATACCTGGTCCCTTGACTTCCTGTTGTTTGTGGCCATATCCCATATGTGAAAAGGCATCGTGGCTCCCGGACTGACATGCCAGGAGCCCTAAGGACCATCTGGACTGCTAGTCCCACAGCTAGTCAGCGGCTGAACTGGGCCAAGAACCCTGACCTCAGTCCAGTGTCCACTCCTTGGGAGGATGGCAGGGTTCTGGCTAACACCAGCCTGACCAGGCATGGAAGGAAAGCAGCCTTGCTGGGATCCTTTGATCTTGGGTTCCAGTATTTTGATCTATGGCTCTATTTACTCTGCAACATGGTTTTTATATTTGACGGCATTACCTTTGGCTCTATAACTTCATCTGTTACCTGAATTTCCAGAAGGAAAAAACTCTTCATTCCAAAGCAATTTGAGTTAAACTTTAACTGTGCAACCCGTCCTCACCCGTAAAGGTAATTTCAATGGAGAAAGCATTGCATGGGTCCTTGGACACCCCTATTCTACATTTGGCTTCACCTCTGTGATTTGAACAAGGCAAGGTTTCCTTTGCCACATCCATAAAGGCCTCTCCATTACTTTTAGCTTCTTGGTTGTAAAGTCCTGCATTTGGGTCTGTGGGCAGTCTTTCTGGGCAAAGGTTCTTTGTTGTTTTTTAAAGAAAAGGAAAATATTTTAAATATACACAAAGCTGTGAAGGATGGTGAGACATGGTTTCTGCCTGTACTCCTGTACCACGGGGTCATGTTCCTGAGGAGGCTCCCGGCTCCCTAGGCTGTGGAGGTTTCTGCCAGGGTTTCCTGGCTCTGATCTAGTTTCTACATTGGCTGTTTGGCTTGGGTTTTTCTATACTTTGCCGGTAGAGCTAATGTGTGTGCTGGATTGTCCTGATGGCTCCCTTCTGAGCCCTGACCGAGGCCAGCGGCCAGCAGCCAGCCTCTCCGATTCCTGGCTACAGAGCAGGCAGCACGGCACTGGCCTAATTCATGCTGGGAGCCTCTTGCCCAGGCCTATGTCCTGGTCCCACGGCCGCCCTGTGTTCACAGCTCGCCAGTAGGCTTCTTTGCTTCTGGCACTTGGATATGTCCTTTTTATACTTTTAAGCTTAACTATATATTTTATATTATATTTAAAAAACACTTAATTGAGTTTTGGAAATAGGATTTGTGTCTGTTTCCTTCATCTACTTAAGCAATCCCTTAGCCAATGAAACTCTATGGATCACAGCAATCTGATCTGCAGCTGGGCACAGGGATGGCACAGGACCAAGCAGCATTTTGTTCTGTTGTACAAGGGGTTACCCTATGTTGGGGGCTGGCCTGACAGCAGCCAACAAGAATAAGAGTTCCTCTTAACTCTGAAGTCCAGGGCTTCCCCTCACTCAGGGCTTCAGGGTGAGACAGGTACATACCCATCTTGAACGCTTTCCAGGCCACTCTCCACCTCCAGTGGACCAGATCCCTCAGAGGTCCTCTTTTCTGCTGCATTTTAAATGTTTCATAGTGCCTGGGAAGAAAAGGCTTAAAGGGACACCCGTAACCTTCCATCTGTGTGTTATCAGGGGCACTGGGTACTGTTCTAGCTGATGATAATACAGCTTTGGAACCAGCTAAGTCCGGGGGTTTACAAGCAGTTAAAAGCAAGAGGAAGCAAAGCCTCTCACCTGGGCAGAAAAGCCCGCCCAAGCCCAGAACCTTCGGGATCAGCTCTCCTCAGCTTCTCCTGGTGACTGAGTTGCTCAGAGGGGCTAGGCTTTGAGGCCCCTTAACAGGTTTCCAAACTGTATGGTGACTGGATGGGCCCTGGGAATGGCCCTCAGCCCCTGGGGCAGCTGCAGCAGCCTTATCCATTCACCCCAACCCTGGGCCACACAAATGGTACCATGATGAGGTGTGGAAAAGCACTGCACCCAGTGAACCTCTGGGAAAGGGCAAGTCTCCAAACAACTGGATACCATGGTCCTCCAAGCACATTCCCAGTTATCTTTAAAAAGCTTTATTGAAACCTGTATGACAAGGTGACAATCATTTGGTGTTTTGAAAAAAATAACAAAAAAGGGGACTTCAAACTCAGGTTTACCAAAGAGATACTGGAAACCAAGGACCTCGTTCCTCCCACCTCCCAGCAAGGGCACAGGGCATAATGGTAACCTCTGCCAACTAGGCACCAGGAAGCATATCTGCTGGCAGCTCCCTGGAAACCCAGCTGAGGGAAGAGAAACCCAGTCCTCCGCTTCAGTCCAAAGGATGTCTTCTTGATGTGAATCGAGGTGGCTGCCGTCAAGTTTTGAATTCTTTTCAGCACAAACAACACAAATGCTGCGACCTTGTTTGATGACTAGGGGCAGAGGTCTTGAACAAGGTGACCTAGGCTGTAATTCAGATTAGGGTGGGGTGCTTCTCCCAGATTTTCATAATAATACTGTCACCTCTATGACTCGAATAAAAAGCTGGACAACCTTCCAGCCAACAGTGGTCGGCCCTCAGGATCATTTGGCTTACTAGAGAAATCAGCCAGCGGTTTTAGAAATCTGTTCTGAGAACAAGTTATTGCTGAACATGTTTTACACTATCTACGTTCTAGCCGTGGTGACTGAAAAATCGCCTTGAAGCCGTACGGTCAACGACCTCTGGTTTAAAAAAAGTACTCAGTGTACATAAGTGTAAGAAACAATTGTAAAGCTTCATCTGGAAATCAGACAGGTTCTTATTTCTATAGAAATGTCACCTCCATGGGACAAAGAATGGAAGAGATCTATTGCTTTGATTTCAAAGGAGAGACAAGACCAACACTGTACTTACTGTTATCCCCGCAGCCAGGCGGCAACAGGGACAAGTCAGTGGCCCTGAAGACACGTGCACAGTTAGGAATTTTGTATGGCCTTGGTCCCCTGCTCCCATTTTTACTACCATTCATTTCTGGTTTAAGAAACAGCTCCACAACCAGTTCAGAGGACGTTATTTAGAATTACACTTGCCCTCACGCAGTGCAGTGTGGTGGCTGCACAGCTCCTGGTCTCCTTGATACCTGTCTTGACCTTGATGAGGTTCACAGCCTCTGGGTGAAAACAGGACTGCTGCAGACCAAGGCTCTTCTGGAGCCTGAAATAAACCTTCAAGTAGGACTAGGGCCAGTATGAAATGTCTTATAAAGAATGTGAAATGAGAAACTGACAGTCTGTTCCCTCTAGTGTAAAGCATGCACGCGTGGAGCCTGGTGGTGCCTTGTTGCCTGTGGCCCATCGTCTGCTCCCAGCTCTTCATATGGGCTTGTAAAGCAAGGTGGTGACGTACTTTTTCTTGTACCGGTGGGTCGCGCTGAGCACCATCACTCCATCCTAAGGAAGAGGGTGGAAATGATCAAAGGCAGCAGCTGGCTGAACCAAGTAAACAGTCTCAAACTACAGTGCAGGAGAGTCATCAAAGGTGTTTCATGAAAACAGCAATTCTTAGGCCCACCTTCAGAGCCTGAGCCTGCGGGTCTGTGTCAGGTTCTGGAAGCTGCCCCAGACAATTTGATGCCGGGGTCCTCACACCATACTTTGAGAAACATAGCTCTAACAACATTTCATTACCTTGATAGAAAGAGCATAGAGGTGGTTCAACATGACGTGATTGGGCTCAGGGAGCAAGGCTGGATCGCACTGTGGGGGTACAAAGGCAGACGTGAGCATTTAGGGTTTGGAAATCAAGACACTCCTCCCCTTACTTCACAGCCCCAAGCCTACCTCCCTCCTAAGCCAGACTCGCGAAAGGGCTTGTCCAAGAGGACAGGCGAGGTTGCAGGGGTTGTGCCCTCCAACCTAAGGGGACCCTTCTGCAAGTCTGCTGGACACATCTGAGTGTGTCCCTGGTCAGGCTTTGGCTTTGGCTTCTCAAGTCTGGGCTGTGGCTCTGTCTTCTTACAGAAGGAAGGGGAGGAAGGAAGATGAGTTGTCACTGAAAGCACTTTTAAAGAAACAGGAAAGGTATAATCTCTTCCCAGTCACTAGACACCAGCATGAGACTCTGCAGCGCCGGCTCTGCTGCACCTCAAGATCTCAGTTACCCCTGTGGGCCTCTCACGGACCCAAACAGATGGTGTAAAACCAGAAGTTCCAGGTCCACCCTTTGCTAAGGAGGTGTTACCAGGAGCCAGGAGATGTGTCTAAATGAAGAGGCTGGAGCCGTCCTCCTTAACACAGCTGGGCATTACAATCTTGGGGCCTCTGGTCTAGGAGGTCTGGGGTTGGGGCAGCCTAGGAAGCTGCATCTTACTTTACGAGCCCCGCAGTGATTCCGAGTTTGGGTTTGGGAAGACCGCCCTACGGACAATGTGGCTTGTAATCCCACATGAAGAAACCTGAGTCGCACACGGCAGTTTTCTCAAAAGGAAAGGTGGGGGCAATGAAGACATGGATAGCCACGAAGTCAGATCCTAGTTCTGGCTCTGCTGCCAGGAACTGGGCGATGCTGAGCACAGTGCCTGACCTCACTCTAGGATCCTAAGGGGAGGCTGGACCACTAGATCTCTCAACAGATACCTCGAGAGCGTCTACAAGGAGGCTGTGCACTGTACCCGATAAGAGTACAAGTCTCCCACTAATCTAGCCTGATCTGAATACCAGCTCTGCCACTTACTGTGACCTTGGATTGTTCCTTAACTTCTCTGTGCCTCACTCTTCCCATCCCACCCTACCTTATAGGATTACTGTGCAGATTAAATGAGGATACATGAAAAACACTTAGAAGAGTTCCAAACCACACAAAACCAAACCCACTGCCATTGAGGCGATTCCAACTCAGTGACCCCAGAGGGTTCCCAAGGCTATAAATTTCTATGAAAGCAGACTGCCACATCTTTCTCCCCCAAAGCTGCTGATGGTTTCAAACTGCTGACCTTTCAGTTAGCAATCGACCACTTTAACCACTAGGGCTCCTTATAAGAATACAGGAAAAGCACTTAGAACAGTTCAGGGCACAATAAATGCTAGCCTGGTAGGGTTATAACTGAAGTTCGTATTAGAGTTCGGTGCTGCCTTGGGCAGAGGGGCCTGGACACTTTCCTAGTCCGTGCGCCAGCCCCTCTGGTCAGTCTTGTCTGGTCTATTCCCAGAAGCAGTCCTCCATCAGAGACGCCAGCCAACGATGCCTCCCTTTTCCAGTGGGAAACGACAACTTAGCAGCTCAGAAGGACATCTAAAAAATCCAACCTACAAGCCTTGTAAAATCAGAGTTAAGAGAAACAGCCTTACCAAAGTGCTTCTAGGATATATAAAACAGACGTCCTTCCAGTTCGCTACCCGTTGCCTGTTTGAGAGGCTGCCACCTTAGAGCTGGAAGCAGTCAGCCCAGAGGGCTGTGAGGTGGCCTGGTTCCTACCATTAGCCTCTTCTCAGCCTAAACCTGAAGGATGGAGCACCTGTCAGGTGTGTGCCTGAGGCACTCGCCTTGTGCTCCGAGAAAGGCAAGTCCCATTGGGATGGGGTGACACTGAGACTCTGCCCCGGCAGCCTAGCCATGGCCACCGTCGGGTGGCTGTGCACTCACTTATAACAGCTCCTCCTCTCAGCACCCACAGCCTCTACTTCTCCTCCATGGGTCCTGGCAGCAGCACGACTGCTTTATTGCCTTATGAACATGTGCCTCTCAGGCGGTGGCCTGGACAAAGCTGAAGAGGGTTTGGGATCCCAAGAATGATGGCTACACTGTACATTCCAGAACTACGCAGACCTGACAATCCAGGTTAAATGGAGTGAAGGTCCAACCATAACAGAGTCACTTGCTTCTCCTGAGGAACGAGGAGGACACATGCACTTCTTTTTGCATGTAATACCAATTTCCCAGAGGAAATGTGTGTTTCCCAGGGACCTCAGATTTTGATCCAGGAGCACTGATGTTACTGAAAATAGTCTGGTGACTACAACTGGACTCTAAAATGGAGGGCAGGGTGGCAGGGGAAGTGATTCACTACATAGCCTACTAAGAAGGGGTGGTTTAAAATTTTACCATGAAATCTAAATCAGATGGGGCTCATTTGGAGGCAGGAGTGAAATGCTAGGAAGGAAAATCAGAAAGGCTCTTAGTTCAATCAAGTATTTGGAACCAAATGGGCAACACCTGCCCAAAAACAAAGACAAGAAGGCAGGAAGGGACTGGAAAACTAGATGCATGGACACGGGGAACCCAGGTGGAAAGGGAATGGAAGAGTGTTGAAACAATGAGGGGTCACAGAACAATCTGTGGATATATTTTTGAACGGGAAACTTTAAAAAAAAAAGTCAGAGAGGCTGTGAGAAGCTAGATGCAGCACCCAGACTCAGGGAGCATCTTGCTGCGGTCGGCTGCCATGTTAGAAGTGGGCCCCAGCACTCAACACCAGTGGGTGACACTGAGCTTTCTCACCAGCTGCTCTGCAAAAGGGGACAGACAGGGGAGTCCGGTCCAGGTGGAAGCCTGTGACTCACCGAAATCCCTGTGTCCTTGTTCAGGATGACCTGGAGCAGATGTGGCGGGAGGATGGGGGGCGCTTTAAACCGCTCTTCGGGTTTGCAGATGTAGGGCTCCTGGTGGTAGGGTCCTGGCGGTGAACTGGACAGCTCTGGTGGGAGAGGACAACGGGTGACAGGACGTTTACTTGGAAAATGGGGAGTTCTAGGAGCAGGCTTGTTTCACGTAACGGTTTTGTCGTCTAGTTTTCTTGTCTCTTGTTCCCTCAAGACAGATTTACATTTTCTTAAAGGATATACAGGTTCCAAACGTGAAGAGAAGAAGCAATGAGAAAACCGTTCTGGAATCTGAGTAATGGGCATAAAACTCAGTAAGAGACTGGGAGGCCGTGGGGGCGACAGGAATTCAGGCAGAGCCAGTGTGTCTGGGCCAGACTACCAAGGAGGCTGTTCACAGTCACCTAACCTCACAGTCCGCTGCAGAAGAATCCTTCTTGCTTCAGGCGGGCCTGGCAAACACCAGAAAGAAGCTCCAGGCTTCAAGTGAGGATTAAGTGAGTGAGCCCAAGTTATGAGCACCACCAGCCAGGGTAGAACAAGATAAAGCTGCCTGTTTACACAGGGGCTGTGGAGAAAACAGGTTAGACGAGGCACTGGCACATTTTAAAACAAAAAATTACAAGCCCGTTTCTAAAGGCTCTTTGACTCCACTGCACCCAGGTTCCTCTGGACTCCTGCTTGACTATCTCAATTATACAGATACATTAAAGCAAACCAAACCAAACCTGTTGCCACTGAGTCAAGTCTGACTCATGGCGCTATAGGACAGAACAGAACTGCTTCATAGGGTTTCCATGGCTGTAATCTTTATGGAAGCAGACTGCTGTATCTTTCCCCTACAGAGCAGCTGGTGGGTTTAAACCGCCAACCTCTTGGTTAGCCACCAAGTACTTAACCACTGCGCCACCACGGCTCTTTAGAGCTTCTAAAACTGCTCAGTTTCATCAAGTCAGAGGAAGCTTACTTGGTGACATGTAGGCAGCTGGAAGAGACTAAGCCGTTATCCAAAGAGCATCTGGGATGAGTTTTGGGTGACTGACCCCTGGGCTGGTCCCCAGGAAGTGTGATGTGCCGGGCTCTGCCAGTATCCTCCATGTCATTTTCCAGAGCCCAGCCCCCTTCACACAGCCCAACCACATCTCAGCAGAAAACTGAGAAAAGCATTAAGTGCAGAAAACTGAGCCATCGGGAGTAAATACCAACAAAATTTTAAAAAGTGAGTGCCTAAAACACAAGAAGTTTGTAGAGAGCTTGAGGTTAGTTTATTGGCAGCGAGGGACCAGTTTTCTTTCCCCAGGTGACCTAGGCTGTGGAAACTCGACTAAAAGCTTTGGCGTATGGCCCAAAACTATGTTTATTAGCAAGGAGGGAGAGATTTGGGTGTTCTTCCCATCCCCTGATTCCCACCTATCTAAAAAAGAAATCAATGATCTCTCCCAAAGATTAGCTACCTAAAAAGGCACCTAAAAGAAAAGCCAAACAGAAGGGAAAAAAAAAAAAAAACACTATTATTGGATTTCAATTCTACTCAACAACCTGACTTGTCGGCTACAAAGAGCCCACCGTGGTCCATTTACCACTGCGATTTCTACACTGACAAGAACAGGGGGCCTTGGTGGCCTGGCCTATAGGCCCAGCCAGGTGACAATGAGCAATCATCCTGTAAATGGAAATGAATCCATTTTCTTAGAGCACCAGAAAGACTCCTTGGGGAACCTTTTCACTGCCTCCCACCAGGTTCCAGGAATTGTTTGAATCCCTGTAAGAAGGGGATGTGTAGCCAGTGTGGACACTTTTGATTACCACACATATCTCCGTCTGAAGTCTATGTATTATCTGTTTCCAGGTAGTTTCTTCCTGTGGGGTTTGGATGAAAAGCAATGTACTGAAACCTTGGTGATGAAAAGGCTCTTGGAAGGTGGGAAAGTTTTAGGCCGACTAGTCGGTACTGGGCAGGTTCCCATAAAGGAGAGCTGTGCCGTGCAGGCTGCTTCCTGTGGCATACCTCTTTCTCCCCTGACGGGATTCTGATACGGTGCTAATGTAGCACACAACAATGGCCAAGGTCACTGGGGTGTCCTGGTGTGTCCGTTATCACCTGCCAGGCTGAAGTACTCCCAGTACTCTGAGGAGAATGTGAGCTGACAGGCTTCACCAGGGCTGGCTCATTCTCTCTGACCCAACAGGATTCCCCAGGCCTCACAGTACAAGGGCACGCTCTGCTTCTGTTCTCATTGTCTGTTTTTTGTGGCCAAGCAGACCTACTGAGTAGCAGAGAAGACCAGGAAAATGACTTAGAGCTCCCTTGGGGCTAAGATCTAACAACTAGACCTGACAGAGGTAGGAATTTGTTTTCTGGCTCTTCAGGGAGCTACAAACGTCCACCTGACTGGGAGGCTTTAGCTCGAGAGAGAGGCAAGAAAAACAAGTATTTCTAGACTGTACAGCCCCCACCTGCGCACACGTGGGATAAAATAACTGGGTTCATACCAGACACATCGGAGCACTTTTGGGAATCCACCATTAAAGCATCAAATACTTCAAAGTCAGTTTTCTTCACTTGAATGATGTTGTTAACTGTGCCAAGCTGGCTGGTTACTATTGGCTGGGAAGAGACAGACAGGCAGAAATCATAACGTGGAAGGTGTTTGAGTTATTCTGCAGAGGACTGGAGCTCCTGGCAGAAACATATCATCTCTTGGCTAGCCACCCTGCTCATCTTGGTCAAGTGGTCTCACAATGAGGACTGCTACCTAGCTCAGCCACACACAGGGACTTCTACTAGAAGGGTAAAGGGACCTGGCACCAGTCTAGAAGGAAAGGTGGCTTGTGCAGGCACTCTGAGGACACAGGGCTAGAGGGACAGTACCTCAGAAGGGTCATGTGTCCACTGGCCGTCCACAAGGAACTTGTACTGATGCTCCCCTTCAGGTAGATCCAAGATGGCTACAAAGTTGTTGTGGCTGCACGGAAAAAGGAAGCAGAGGACTTCAGCTGGGGGCGGGGGAGTTCCCTCTTAGCTTACTTGCAAAACCAGAGATGGAGAAAACAAAACATCGTCTCCGCGTAAAACCAGGAGTTCAGCGGCAGCAGAACAGACGCTGTTACCCAATTTCAGAAAATTTAACATAATGATCCAAAATCTAGAAAAGCTCAAAGGAATTAGCAATGCGCGGTTTTCCTGAAAGTACACTTTGCTCAAATGCCAGGACTCCCCATTACTAATGCCACAAGGTCAACGAGCAGGCATATTTCCTTCATAAGCTTGCAGGCAAAACGCCACCAGCAGCACTGGAAGCCAAGAATGATAATACAAGGTAAACAAACCTGGCCAGTTTCACTCCGTCAGTTTGCCTCGGGCAAGACAGAGGATCTAATTTAACAGAATACACCAAGAAACTTGCACGGCTACTAAAAAAGATTCCAGGAAACCTCTTTCATAGTTGCTTTGTTCCTCTGACTTTAACTGACTTGGAACCATGCCCTTTCTGTCTCCAACATTTCCACCTGAAAAGCAGGCTGCAGTGACAATAGTCAGACCTGGCGGGCAGGACATGATTTCTCCCTTCATCAACAGTACCCCGTTATGAAGGTGCTTCTTCATTGACAATTTGAGGCAGAAGTCTATGCTAGGGCCTGATAAAGTCTTTTACTGCATCCTTGCTAAAGATGCCTGCATAATCTTTCAAACAAAAGGAAGACACAGAGAGTCAAATTTAGAAGGAACCTTAGAGATCACCTGGTTCAATATTCCCTTCTTGCAGATACAAAAACTAAGGCTCTGATGTTAAGTGCCTTGTACAGGTCAGCATGACTGTCATGGACTGAACAGTGTCCCCCCCAAATATGTGTCAACTTGGCTAGGCCATGATTCCCAGTATTATGCGGTTTTCCTCCATTCTGTGATCTGATGTGATTTTCCTATGTGTTGTAAATCCTAATCTCTGCCTGTGGTTAATGAGGCAAGATTCGGTTATGTTAAAAAGGATTAGGGTGTGGTGCAACACCCTTACTTGGGTCACAGCCCTGATCCATGTAAGGGAAGTTTCCCTGTGGTGTGGCCTGCTGGACCTTTTATCTTACAAGAGACAAAAGGAAAGGGAAGCAAGCAGAGAGACAGGGACCTCTTACCACCAAGAAAGAAGCACCAGGAGCAGAAAGCGTCCTTTGGAGCCAGGGTCCCTGCACTGAGAAGCTCCTAGACCAGGGGAAGATTGATGACAAGGATTTTCCCCCAGAACTGACAGAAAGAGAGAGCCTTCCCTGGGAGCTGATGCCCTGAATTTGGACTTCTAGCCTCCTTGACTGTGAAAGAATAGATTTTTGTTTTTCAAAAGCCATCTGCCTGTGGTATTTGTTATAGCAGCACTAGAGAACTAAGATAACCAATATGAACTTCAGTCCAGCTCTCTGAGACCACAAGCCCAGGGCTCCCTCCACTGCACTAGGAAGAGATTTCTCTCTTTCTGAAGAAGTCCTGCCTGAACAAATACATAGGTGAATATCCGAAGTGAAAGATGTCTGTGAAACAGAACACCCGAAACAGAAGAGAAGTCTTCTTCTAAGAAAGGGGTGCCCTTAAACCCAGACACACCGCTGGAGCCTGAGGCTGGAACCCTGTGAATTACTCACCAGGATTATTCTTCTGTTCAGCGTCCATTTGTAAAAACACCCTTTTCTATTCACCTGCAGAGACGTTTCAGAAAGAAGAGGACCCGTGGGTTAACACAAAGTCGCAGACACTCCCAGGGCTATTACCTTCTTGTGAGGGGAAGTTTACTCCAGTTGTTGAAGGACCCAGACAAATAAACTTCCTTTCCGCCCCCTGTCCACCGAAATACAGTTGGCCGAGCCTGGGCAGGAGCTTTATCGTTGACTTCCAGATCATGCTGCCAGGCCAGGAATTCCTCCTTCTCTGGAGCCTAGAAGCAGAGCAGTTTACTCAGGGACAGGCAGCAATCGTGAGCTCCCTGAAACAGGCAATTATTATAAATAATGAAAGTTCATTTTACAGAGACAGCTGTTAACACCTAGATTCACATTCAGGCCCTGTAACTTACTAGCTGTCCTTCAGTTTCCTCACCTACAAAATGGAGATCATAAAAACAATTATTTCGTAAGGTGACTGTGAAGAGTTAGTGAGGTCGTCCGTGTAAACTGCTCCACACAGTAACTGGAAGAATGCTGCCATCAATCCAAGATGAGCTTAATAAACCCTGTATTTCTCTCTTAATAAAGCAATATTTGAAGTACGTGAACATTTATTACAGATAATTCCAGATCTAACAACTTGAAAATTGGCAGGAATTCGGGGGGGAGCGGAAAAAAAAACCCAAAAAACATTCACTGAGTGCTTCAGGTATTGGGAAGTAAAAGTGAATAGACAAAGACTGACTTGACCCCTCACAGCTACGGTAAATAATAACTTACAATGTGGTACGTGCCTTGTAACTGAGGCATCCTGGAATGAGAGAAAGAAACACATCCAACTCTGGGTGAAATAGATGCGGTTAAGGATTATTTTCCATTTTTCTTAGTCAGAAGCCAAAAGAGCAGGAATTCCAGGCTGGGAGAGGCCAATATGGGAGTTGACAAGGCTTCTAGCCCTTCAAATATTGCCCTGAGCTTATCTAAACGATGCCTGCATTCTTCAAGTTCTAACGAAATTTACAGACTAAAGAGTAACAGACTGGAATCACTTTACACCGAGTGACCTGGTGTAGTTAAAATACTCCATGACTTTTGGGGGGAATTCAGCTCTGTGTGTCTGCTACATGATTGCAGTAACTCCTGATGAAATGAGGATGGATTCGACCTGAAATCATTTTCCACAGATCGTCTGTATGCTGAACATTTCTTGAAGGAGTTGTGGGAACAGTAACAGAACAACAAATCCTTCTTAAAGGAAGCAGTTTGATTTTTATGGTATCTTAAAAAAGTGTTCTTGGGGCCAAAGTTATTTCTGGGGGAAGGGATGTCAAGTTACTGGAGAAACACAATTTTAGAGTTCACCTGGCACATCACTTTTCAGGTAGGCAACAAATTCAGAAAGCAAGCTCGGAGTACCGGACGGAGGCAGGGCCAAGTCAAATGAGGTTCTTTATAGTTGACTCAAAGCTAAGATCCAAGTGAGGATATGAGGTAATGGCATGATCGCCCAGCCCAACACTGAAGAAAAAGTTGCGTACAGATGAAACGAGTAACTCAGTAATTAGCCTAATGAACCATGATGATTAACATGCAACTGGATTCCAAAGGGGATATTTTGGGGGGTAAAAGGGATGGGGCACTTTTATCCCCCTAACCTACTTTCCACATTCCACATGGAATGTATGAAATATGAATTATAAGTTGCCAAAAATGAAATGTAACGCTTGAAAATCAATATCCTAGGTATTATGCGCTGAAATGGACCGACACTGGCCCTTTTGAATCAGACAATCATATAGTCTACTATGCTGGGAATGACAATTGAAGAGGAATGGTGTCACACTCATCATGAAAAAGAACATTTCAAGATCCATCCTAAAGTACAACTCTGTCAGTGATAGGATAATATCCACACACCTGTAAGGAAGGTCAGTTAATATGACTATTACTCAGATTTACCAATCATTAATGCCAAAGGTGAAGAAATCGAAGATTTATACCAATGTCTGCAGTCTGAAATTGATCAAACTGTAATCGAGATGCACTGATAATTACTGGCAATTGGAATGAGAAAGTTGGAAACAAAGAAGGATCAATAGTTAGAAAATATGGTCTTGGTGACAGAAACTATACCGGAGATCGCATAATAGAATTTTGCAAGACCAACAATGCATTATTGGATATACCTTTTTTCAGCAACATAAACGGCAACTTGAGGGAGCCCTGGTGTCACAGTGTTTAAAGCAACCAGCTGCAACCCTGAAGGTCGGTGGTTCAAACCCACCAGCCTCTCTGCAGAAGAAAAATGTGGCAGTCTGCTTCCATAAAGATTTATAGCCTTGGAAACCCTATGAGGCAATTCTACTCTGTCCTATAGGGTTGCTATAGGTCGGAACTGACTCAATGGCAGTGGCTTTGGGTAGCCTGGCACACACATGGACCTAACCTGACGGATCACAAAGGACTCAAGTTGACTATATCTGTGGAAAGAGACAATGGAGAAGCTTGATATCATCAGTCAGAACAAGGTTGTGGCCTACTGCCGAACCAATCATTAACTGGTCATATCCAAGTTCAAGTTGAAGCTGAAGAAAATTAAAACAAGTCCATGAGAGCTAAAGTATAACCTTGAGTATATCCCACCTGAATTTAAAGATCATCTCAAGAATAGATCTGACACGCTGAACACTAACTCCCGAGGAATAGATGAGTTCTAGGATGACGTCAAGGACATCATACATGAAGAAAGCAAGGGTCATTCAAAAGACAGGAAAGAAAGAAAATACCAAGCCAGATGTCTGAAGAGACTCTGAAAACTTGCTCCTGAATGTAAAATAGCTAAAGCAAACAGAAGAAATGATAAAGTAAAGGAGCCAAACAGAAGACTTCCAAGGGTGGCTCGAGAAGACAAAGTAAACTATTATAATAAAGTGTGCAAAGACCTGGAGTTAGAAAAGCAAAATAGAAAAACATGCTCGTCATTTCTCAAGCTGAAAGAGGTAAAGAAAAAAATTAAAGCCTTGAGTTGCAACCACTGAAGGATTCTACTGGCAGAACGCCGAATGATGCAGAAGCATCAAAAGATGGAAGGAAAACAGAAAGTCACTGTAACAAAAAGAACTGGTCAACATTCAATCATTTCAGGAGGTAGCATATGATCAAGAACTGATGACACTGAAGGAGGAAGTCCAAGCTGCACTGAAGGCATTGGCAAAAAATAAGGCTCCACGATTGGTGGGATACCAACTGAGATGTTTCAACAAATGGATGCAAAGCTGGAAGTGCTCACTCATCTATGCCAAGAAATCTAGAAGACAGCTACCTAGCCAAATGTCATGGATTGAATTGTGTCCCCCAAAAATATGCGTATCAGTTTGGCTAGGCTACAATCCCCAGTATTGTGTGATCATCCACCATTCTGTCATCTGATGTGATTTTCCTATGTGCTGTAAATCCTACCACTATGATGTTAATGTGATGGATTAGAGGCACTTATGTTGATAAAATGTACAAGATTAGACTGTGTCTTAAGCCAATCCCTTTTGAGATATAAGAGAAGCGAAGAGAGAGAAGCAGGGAACCTCGTACCAAGAAAGCAGCCCTGGGAACAGAGCACGTCCTTTTGACCTGAAGTTCCTGCATGGAGAAGTCCTAGACCAAGGGAAGATTGAGGACAAGGACCTTCCTCCAGACTTGACAAAAACAGAAAGCCTTCCCCAGAGCTGATGCTCTGAATTTGGATTTCTAGCTTCCTAGACTGTGAGAGAATAAATTTCTCTTTGTTAAAGCCATCCACTTGTAGTATTTGTTATAGCAGCACAAGATGACTAAGACACCAACTAACTGGAAGTTATCCATATTTACGTCCATTTCAGAGAAAGATGATCCAATGGAATGTGGAAATTATCAAACAATATCATTAATGTCACCAACAAGTAAAATTTTGCTAAGGTAATTCATAAATGGTTGTAGCAATACATTGACAGGGAACTACCAGAAATTCATGCCAGATTCAGAAGAGGACATGGAACAAGGAATATCATTGCTAATGTCAGATGGATCTTTGCTAAAAGCAAAGAATACCAGAAAGATGTTTAGCCGTGTTTTATTGACTATGCAAAGGCATTTGACTGGTGGATCATAACAAATTATGGATAACATTGCAAAGAATGGAATTCCAGAACACTTAATTGTGCTCATGAGGAACCTGTACATGGACCAAAAGGCAGTTATTCAAAAAGAGCAAGGGGATACTGTGTGGTTTAAAATCAGGAAAGGTGTGCATTGGGGCTGTATCCTTTCACCATACTTATTCAATCTGTATGTTGAGCAAATAATCCGAGAAGCTGGACTATATGAAGAACGGGGCATCGGGATTAGAGGAAGACTCATTAACCACATGCAATATGCAGATGACACAACCTTGGCTTGCTGAAAGTGAAGAGGACTCAAAACACTTACTGATGAAGATCAAAAACTACAGCCTTCAGTATGAATTATACCTCAACATGAAGAAAACAAAAATCCTCGCAACTGGACTAATATGCAACATCTTGACGAACGGAGAAGAAATTGAAGTTGTCAAGGATTTCATTTTATTTGGACCCACAATCAATGCCCATGGAAGCAGCAGTCAAGAAAGCAAATGAGGTACTGCACTGGGCAAATCTGCTGCAAAACACCTCTTTCAAGTGTTAACAAGTAAAGACATCACTTTGAGGACAAAGGTACCCCTGACCCAAGCCCTGGTCTCTTCACTTGCAAGTGAAAGCTAGACAATGAATAAGGAAGACCAAAGAAGAATTGATGCCATTGAATTATGGCGTTGGCAAAGAACACAGAATATACCATGGACTGCCAGAAGAACAAACAAATCTGTCTTGGAAGAAGTACAACCAGAATGCTCCTTAGAAACCAGGATGGCGAGACTTCATGTCACGTACTTTGGATATGTTATCAGGAGGGACTAGTCCCTGGAGAATGACATCATGCTTGATAAAGTAGAGGGTCATTGAAAAAGACAAAGACCCTCAATGAGATGGGCTGACACAGTGGCTGCAACAATGGCCTCAGGCATAGCAATGACCATGAGGATGGCGCAGGACCAGGCAGTGTTTCATTCTGTTGTACACACGGTTGCTATGAGTCTGAACTGCCTGGATGGCACCTAACGACAACAAACTTACTTTGCTGCATTGTCCTTTAAGGCATTAGTTCTTCGGGTATAGTTTTTTAGGATAGACCACATACATATCAGCAGTCAGAAATCACTAGGTGTCGTTGGACAGAGCTCTACAGCTAGAAACACAGACCACACTAGAAGGTTAGCAGGAACACGGCTAAGGCAGGAGTCAGAGTTCTTGAAGAATTAAAGCGAACTTCAACAGGAGTCCAAATATGACCTGCAAAAATGTCTGATCTGGCCTCTTTAAACTATTAAGTCTTATTTACACAACAGGAGAGAGGAGGTGAGTAACCCTGGCTGCCTGCGTCAGACTGCCACTTCACTCACCTCCTGACCTCCAGAAGTCAAATTCCTTTTCTATGCCCCCTCTAAATAAGCAGAATCAACAACAAAAGGCTTCAGGCAGCATGAAACACCTCTGGCAACTGCAGTTGTTTAAGTATACTTTTCAGCCTACTTGTGGGCTCTGGTGGTAGCTTCAAAACGTGCAATAAACTGCGAAACGAACTTATACAAAAGCGTCAGGCCGCGGAAAGGTGAAGGAAGATTTCTCAAAGCTGTGAAATTAATTATACCTAAGAGAAAAGCAAAGACTGGGACTCAATTACTGCTATCTCAACTCTTTAATTAAGAATTTGAAACTCTGTCCCAGAGCTATTTTCTCCTTAATGAAGTTAAGGGAAGTGAGTTCCTTCTCCCGCGGGATGACCTTCTGATACCAGTAATTAGACACAGGTTCCTAGACTGCTAACAGGGCTCTTCCAGGACCATATAACTTTTAAGTGATAAGGTGAAGCACCACCCTCCTTCTTCTGATGCTGAGTTTTAGAGAGGATGAGGCGGGAGCATCTCGTAGAGGGTCTCGCCTCTCCACCACAGTCAAGGGGAACCAGATCCCCCCTTCCCCCGCACCTTGATTTCCTCGGAGTGAAAGAGGTCGGCGTCCTCGGGGCTGTCCATCAGGATCTTGGGCCTGTCCCCGTCCTTGGCGCCCCCAGAGCTGTCCCTCCGGGGCGTCTTATGGCCACCCTGCCGCTCCAGCGCGGCGCGCTCGCTGCTCGTGTTGCCCATGGCGGGGTCTGCGGGGACACCGGGGAAGCCGGGCGGGCCCTCACTACAGGGAAAGGTAGGGGGACAGGGGACTCCTGGAACGAGAGGGTCACAAGGACCCTTGGGAAGGGGTTCAGAGGCTCGGGGTACCACACCCCTCGGGCGAGGGTCCGGGCCGGAAGTCGCCAAGAGCCGGGGAAGCAGACCTGGCGAGGTCTGGCACTCGCGCTTTACCTGCTCGCACAGACGCCGGCGCGAACCCAACAAGCGCGAAGATAACTATGACACTTCCAACAACGCCCCACCTCTAGCGACTTCCGCTTCCGGCCCCTCCGGGAGTCCGCCCGGTCCAGAGGGCACGGATGGTGGCGGGCTGCAGAACGTGGGAATCTAACCTCACCTCACTTCCACTTCCGGTACGGGACAGCACGGTCGCCGGCGCCCTGAGCGCGCAGTCGCAGTCAGCCGCTCAGGACCCAGCCCAGGACGAGGCTGCTGACGGCCGGCAGGGGGCGCCTCAGCGCATCAGCCGTCCGGATCGCACTGAGGTGAGTGATGCCATCAGAAAGAAGTGTTTTCCCACGTCCACTTGCTCATCTACTCTACAGTCAAATGAAACTGTCTAAAGCGTCCCCCTTCTAAAAGAACTACTCTTCTCAGAGCCCTTTAATGATCGCTCACACGCTTTGGAGTGCATTAGAATCACCTAGAGTGCTTTCTAATATGCAGATACCTTGGGCCCTTTTTGTTTGCCATAGAGTCGATTTCGACTCATAGTGACCCCATAAGACAGAGTAGAACTGTCCCATACAGTTTCCTAGACTAATCTTTACGGGAGCCAATCGCCAGGTCTTTTCTCCTGTGGAGCCGCTAGTGGGCTCCAACCGCGGACCTTAAGGTGAGCAGCAGAGCTGCTTAACCATTGCGCTACCAGGACTCTTCCCTGGGCCCTAAAAAAAAATGGTCCCCAGAAATTATAATTCCGCGAGTTTGGAGTCGGGTCTGTATTTTAACAAATCCTCCAGGTGGTACTGACGCTGGTAGTCTTGCAGGTGTTTTAAAAATGACAGACCACAGATCTCTGGACGTTCTCACATCTGGTGGCTTGGGAGTTGTCAAAACCTGGAGTTATTTGTGTGTTTGTATTAAATTGAGTGCACAACCTTTGTGTAAATTTGCAAGATATCTTGAAATCGATTTGGGCAAATTCTGCATAAAATGCATTAATTTGTTAGTCTTTGTCTTTTACTGTGACCAGTGTGTCAGCAGGAAGTGTGCACACATGTGGTACTTACAAGACTGTGATCTTTTTACTGTTAGTCACTGTCTTTTTTTTTTTTTTTTTTTTTTTAAACAACCACTTACGTCAAAATGTTTTCCATTTGCTGGGCCTGATCATCCATTGAGCAGACATTTCTTTAGTACCTCCAAAATGACAGACATTGTGCTAAGTAAATGAGGATGCAGATGACTAAGATATGGTTCCCTGGAGGGGAATTCAGCAGTATATACCAAATTACAAAATACACCTTCGTTTTGACTCACAATTTTATGTCTAGGAAACTACTACAGAAAACGTATGACAATTATATGCAAGCATAAATTCATTTGCAAAATCATCTGAAATGCCACATTACATTTATTCTGAGGCGCAGTTTTTTTTTTTTCTCACATTTTAACATCTCTGCAGTTGGGTGCATCTTACAGTCAATGGAATTTTAGATTTGATGAAATAAGGAGATGAAAAACTTCAAAATCTTAAAAGCTTATCCACAGGAGAAAGGCTAAATGAGTTAAATACATTCATTTTAGAGAATACTAAGTAACTTTGGAAAAGAAAGAAGTAGAATTACGTGGGTAACTATGGAGAGATGTCTGTGATATTCTGAGTTCCAAAAACAAGAACCACAGAGGTTAAGAGCATGAGCTCTGAAGTCAGACTGCCTGGGTTCAAATCTGGCTTTACTAATTAGTAACCATCACTCCTTTTTTGTGAAACGGGGAATTAAAAAGCAACACTTACCTTATAGGTGTTACCTGATTAAGGTCCGTGCCCTGGAGCAGTCAAGCCAATGAAATGTACTCCAAGTCAGAAAGAGAAAGTTTATTTAGGAGGTGACACCAACAGGAAGTCCAGCAGCAACACAGGCTGTCTTTGTGGAGTCCCAAAAGGCAGTTTCACATTACAGCTTATATATTGCTGTTACAAAGTGTCTTTTGGCACATAACCAGCAGATAGCATGGCTTGATGAGTTATTCATTACAAGATAATTACAAGAGACTGCCCTAATACATGGCATAAACAGTATACAAAACATTATTAAGAATGCAGAAGAAAGATTAGATAACTGGGAGCTCCTAAAAATCAAACACCTGTGCTCATCCAAAGACTTCACCAAAAGAGTAAAAAGACTACCTACAGACTGGGAAGAAGTTTTTAGCTGTGACATTTCTGATCAGTGTCTGATCTCTAAAATCTACAAGATACTACAAAAACTCAACTACAGAAAGACAAATAACCCTATTAAAAAATGGGCAAAAGATATGAATAGACACTTCACTAAAGAAGACATTCAGGTAGCTAACAGATACATGAGGAAATGTTCACCATCATTAGCCATTAGAGAAATGCAGATCAAAACTACAATGAAATTTCACCTCACTCCAACAAGGCTGGCATTAATCCAAAAAACACAAAATAATAAATGTTGGAGAGGCTGTGGAGAGATTGGAACACTTCTACACTGCTGGTGGGAATGTCAAATGGTACAACCACTTTGGAAATTGATTTGCCACTTCCTTAAAAAGCTAGAAATAGAACTACCATATGATCCAGCAATCCCACTCCTAGGAATATATCCTAGAGAAATAAGAGCCTTTACACAAACAGATATATGCACACCCATGTTTATTGCAACACTGTTTACAATAGCAAAAACATGGAAGCAACCAAGGTGCCCATCAATGGATGAATGGATAAATAAATTATGGTATATTCACACAATGGAATAGTATGCAACAATAAAGAACAGTGAGGAATCTGTGAAACATTTCATAACATGGAGGAACCTGGAAGGCATTATGCTGAGTGTAATTAGTCAGTTGCAAAAGGACAAATATTGTATAAGACCATTATTATAAGAACTTGAGAAATAGTTTGAACTGAGAAGAAAACATTCTTTTGTGGTTACGAGAGGAGGGAGGGTGGAAGGGTAGGAGAGGGGTATTCACTAATTAGTTGGTAGATAAGAACTATTGTAAGTGAAGGGAAGGACAACACACAATACAGGGGAGGTCAGCACAGCTGGACTAAATCAAAAGCAAAGAAGTTTCCTGAATAAACTGAATGCTTCAAAGGCCAGTATAGCAGGGGCAGGGGTTTGGGGACCATGATTTCAGGGGACATCTAAGTCAATTGGCATAATAAAATCTATTAAGAAAATATTCTGAATCCCACCTTGGAGAGTGGCGTCTGGGGTCTTAAACGCTAGCAAGCAGCCATCTAAGATGCATCAATTGGTCTCAACCCACCTGGATCAAAGGAGAATGAAGAACACCAAGGACACAAGGCGATTATGAGCCCAAAAGACA
Source organism: Elephas maximus indicus (assembly GCF_024166365.1). Lineage (NCBI taxonomy): Eukaryota > Metazoa > Chordata > Mammalia > Proboscidea > Elephantidae > Elephas > Elephas maximus. Next base: position 17,144,084 of record NC_064840.1, on the reverse strand, counting down.
GAAAGGGCCACATGAACCAGAGACTATATCATCCTGAGACCAGAAGAACTAGATGGTACCTGGCTACAACTGATGACTGCCCTGACAGGGAACACAGCAGAGAACCCCTGATGGAGCAGGAAAGCAGTGGGATGCAAACCCCAAATTCTCATAAAAAGACCAGACTTAATGGTCTGACTGAGACTAGAAGGACCCCGGTGGTCATGGCCCCCAGACCTTCTGTTGGCCGAGAACAGGAACCATTTCCAAAGCCAACTCTTCAGACATGGGTTGGACTGGACAATGGGTTGGAGAGGGATGCTGGTGAGGAGTGAGCTTCTTGGATCAGGTGGACACTTGAAACTATGTTGGCATCTCCTGCCTGGAGGGGAGATGAGAGTGTATAGGGGGTTAGAAGCTGGCAAAATGGACATGAAAAGAGAGAGTACAGGGAGAGAGCAGGCTGTCTCAGTAGGGGGAGAGTAATTGGGAGTATGTAGCAAGGTGTATATAAGTTTTTGTGTGAGAGTGACTTGATTTGTAAACTTTCACTTAAAGCACAATAAAAATTATATATATAAAAAGAGACTATTAGACTAAAGAGATATGTGCAGGACATCTCCTTATCAGGCTAAAGATATACATGCCAGACAATGGGCTCTGATCTTCATGTGTGGGGCCTTAAGTCACAGGTGGCCGGACAGAACAAAACAAAGTCATTAACAAAAGTATGTGGAAAAGAGAAGTCAGGCAGAAAAAAACTTACAGGTTCATCACGGTGTTAGTTATGTCAATCTCTCAGTCACCCGTTTTGAAAAGGAGAAAACATGTTACAGAGTATTAGGGTCACATAGGCTTGTTTTGTGAATTGAGAACTTGCATAGAAACCGCTTAGCACAGCACCCGTGACACTTAGTAAGTGCTCAATACATGTTAACATGTCTATTAGCTTCATTATATGCTTGCAAATAGGAAGTTCTAGAAGGACATAGAACGTGCTGTTCATAGCGGTGACCTCTGGGGAGAAGAACAGGCTCGGAAAAAGGAGTGGGTGGAAAGGGGTCTTTCATTTTTTAGTTTTTATAAAACTTAAAAGTTTTGTAAACTAAAACTTTTTAGTTTATATACTTCTGTATTTGAAAATTTTTCTACTGTAAGGATGTTCTACTTTTGTAATTTAAAAACAACTTCAAAAAGACAAAAATAGATAAGAAATGGTTCCAGCCCCAAAGGAATCCATGGAGTAGGGGTGGGAACATGAAGGGAACAGATCCATAGAAATGCAATAATACAGGTTGTTATTGTTGGGTGCTGTCGAGTTGATTCCAACTCATGATGACCCCATGTGACAGAGTAGAACTGAGAGAGTAGGGTTTTCTTGACTGTAATCTTTACGGGATCAGATCACCAGGTCTTTTTCCTTCAGACCTGCTAGGTGGGTTCAAACTACCCATCTTTTAGTTAGCAGGCCAGCACTTAACCATTGTACTACCAAGGCTCCTAGTGGCACAGAATTTTACAGGAACCCAGAAGGGACTTATGCCAGCCCATGGAATGGAAGTTGAATCAAGAAGGGCTTTTGGGAGCTAATGGCTGGCTAGTCTTAATTTATTCATTTCAACTAGAAACACTGAACAAGCTTGCTGATAAGTGTATGATTCAGAGCCCATTCTTTGCACTGTTTTCCTGTAGTGGCCTTGACTTGTGCACAACAAGCAGTGAGAAAGCTGTGGACCTGAAGATGTCGAATTCTGGGTTCTCGCCCAAATAACTCAAGAGATAAGGAAGAACATATGAGCTAGGGACCCCTTAACTGAGCTATGTAGATGCCTTGATAATTGAAGAAAGTTTCAAGACTTCTGCTCTAGCCTGGATAAGATAGTGGTGAAAGTATGGTAAAGTGTCTTTTCAAGTCTTTGCTCATTTTTTTTATTGTGTTGTTTTTGTTATTTTTGATTTTTAAAAGTTCTTTATGTATTCTGTATACAAGTCCTTTATCAGACTGTGTTGTGCAAATATTTTTGCCAGTCTGTGGCTTAACTTTTCATCCTCTTAATAGTATCTTTCACAGAGTAGATATTTTTAATTTTGATGATGTCTAATTTACCAATTTTTTCTATTATAGATCATGATTTTGGTGTTGCATCTAGGACATCTTTGCCTAGCCCTAACTCAGGGTTAAAAAGATTTTTCTCTTTTATTTTCTTCAGATGTTTTATCATTTTAGATTTTACATTTAGGTGTATGATCCATTTTGAGTTAATATTTATTAAGTACAGTGTGAGATATGTTGAGGGTTTTTTTTTTTTAATGGATGTCCAATTGTTCCAGCATCATTTGTTTCACTTTTTCACTTTTTTCAAAAATCAGTTGACCACTAAAAGTGATCTACACCACAGCACATCATAGTTAGGCCTTCAAAAATTAAAGAGAGAATCCTGAAGGCAGTGAGAAGAAGCAAACAGTCAAATATATAAGGGATCCCCAATAAGATTATGTACCAATTTTTTCTCAGAAACATTGGAGGCCAGAAGGCAATGGAATGATATATTTAAAGTGCTGAAAGAAAGAAAAAAACTGTTAACCAAGAATACGGTACCCAGTGAAACTATCCTTCAAGAATGAGGATGAAATTAAAACATTCATAGACAAACAGAAGCTGAGAGAGTCCATATCCACCAGACTGGCCCTACAAAAAATATTAGTGAGGGTTCTGAAGATGGAAGGGAAAAGACACTAGAAAGTAATTAAAAACTGTACATAAAAAGATAGATCCCTAATAAAGGGAAATGCATGGACAAATATAAGGGCACGTAATAAGGTATTCATGCTTGATAATTCTAAAAGTTTTGTCCTTCATGTTTTTTAATAACAAATATATAAAAGGCAAGGATAAAATTATGTTACAGGCACATGAAACATAAAGACATAATTAGTGATAACAACAATGCAAGGGTGGGAGAAGAATGGTATAGATATAGAATTTCTTGTATGGTACTGAAGTTAAGTTCATACCAACTTACCCTAGAATGTTACAAATATAATATAAGCTCTTAAATGTAGTATTCACGGTAACTGCTAAGAAAATATATTTAAAAAAATACGCAAAAGGAGTGGGGACAGAAACCAAAAAGGCTCACTGCAATAAACCAGCAAAACACAAAAGCAAGCATTACTAAAGGAAAAAGACAAAGAAGGCTTAAGACACACAAAAAACAAATAACAAAATGGCAGAAGGAAGTCACTTCTTATCAGTAATTACAGTGAATGTAAATGAACTAAATGTTCCAATCAAAAGGCTGAGAGTGGCAGAACGGATTAAAAAAAAAAAATGACCCAACTATATGCTGTTTAAAAGAGATACACCTTAAACCCAAGGACACAAATAGGTTGCGAGTGAAAGGATGGAAAATATATTCCATGCAAATAATAACCAAAGGAGAGCTGGAGTAGCAATCTTAATACCAGGCAAAGTAGACTTTAAGACAATATCTGTTCAAAGATATAAAGATGGATATTATATAGTGATAAAAGGGTCAACTAACCAAGAAGATTCAATAATCATGAATATATATGCACCCAGCACAAAGGCACCTAAATACCATATTTTTATGAAAATAATGTGCACTTCTATGTTTGTTTGCCGACTGAACCCTTCCCCCCATGAAGTACTTTCATAAGTGCCACAATGCCTTTTTTTTTAAACATGTTGCTGTAAAAAAATTAGCATAGCGCACTTAGAAAAATACCTTGTAGGGGGAGGCCACAGCTAGCAAACAAATATAGAAGGCATGCGGTATTTGCTTAAAAATACGGTATATAAAGCAAACACTGGTAGAATTAAAAGAAGAAATAGGTAGTACTACAATAATAGTTGGAAACTTTTATACGCCACTTTCAATATTGGACAGAACATCTAGAAAAAAGGTCAGCAAGTAAACAGATGACTTGAATAACACTATAAACCAACTAGACTTAACAGGCATATATAGAACATTCCACCCCAAAACAGTACAATATATATTCTACTCCAGTGTACATGGATTATTCTCCAGGGTAGACCACATTTTAGGTCACAAAGCAAGTCCTGATAAATTTAAAAAGATTGAAATCATATGAGGTATTTTCTCTGCCCACAACAGAGTAAAACTATAAATCAATAACAGAAAAAAAAAAAAAACCTGGGAGATACACAAACATATAGAAATTAAACAACACACTATTAAACTACCAATGGGTCAAGGAAGAAATCAATAGAGAAGTCACAAATTTCTTAGAGTCAAATGAAACTTATAGCAATAAATGCCTACATGAAAAAGAAGAAAGATCTCACATTAACAGCCTAACTTGACAACTCCAGGAACTAAGAAGAGAAGAGCAAACTAAACCTAAATGTACCAGAAGAAAAGAAATAACAGAAATCAGAGCATGAATAAATAAAATTGAGAACAGAAAAACAATAGAGAGGATCAATAAAGCCAGAAATTGGTTCTTTGAAAATATTAATAAAATTGACAAACATTTAGCTAGACTTACAAAGAAAAGAAGAGAAAAGGTACAAATAACTAAAATAAAAAATGAAAGGGCATGGTACAACTGACCCAATACAAATAAAGATAATTATTTTTAAAAAGTCCTGGACCAGATGGCTTCACTGGGGAATTCTACCAAACATTTACAGAAGAATTGACACCAATACTGTTTAAACCCTTCCGTTAGATAGAGAAGGAAGGAATACTCTCTAATTCATTCAGGGAAGCAAATCAGACAAAGACACCACAAGAAAACTGCAGGCTAATATCTCTTATGGATATAGATGCAAAGTCCTCAGCAAAACACTATCAAACAGTGTTTTAGAAGAGTCATGCACCATGACTAAATGGAATTTATACCAGGAATGCAGGGATGGTTCAACATTAGAAAACCAATCAACATAACCCATCACATCAATCAACAAAGGAAAATAGCCACATGATCATCTCTCTGGATGCATAAAAAGCATTTGATGAAATTCAACAACGTTTTTTGATGAAAAACCTAAAGGAAATTGGTATAGAAGGGAAATTCCTCAATATGATTTAGGGTATATATGAAAAGCCAACAGCCAACATTATACTTAATGAAGAACAACTAGAGCTTTCTCCTTGAAACTGGGAATAAGACAAGGGTGCCTGCTCTCACCACTTCCACTCGATATTGTATTAGAAGTTCTATTCAGAGCAATAAGACAAGAAAAAGAAATAAACGGTATCCAGATTGGAAAAGAAGTAAAATTATCTCTATTCATGGATGATATGATCCTTAATACAGAAAATCCCAGAGTGCACAAGAAAGCTTCTAGAGCTAATAGAGGAAATTAGCAAAGTTAGAGAGTACGAGGTCAACAAACAAAAATCAGTTGGGTTTCTATATGCCAGCAATGAGAAATTTGAATAGGAAATTAGAGAAACAATTCCATTTATAATAGCATCGAAGAGAATAAAATACGTAGGAATAAATCTAACCAGGGGTGTGAAGGACTTACAGAATGAAAACTAGAAAACACTGCTGAAAGAGATTACAGAAGACTTAAATAAATGGAAGGATGTTCCAGGTTCAGTGATTGGAAGAGTTAATATTGTTTACATGTCGGTACTACCCAAAGAAATCTATAGATTCAATGCAATCCCAATCAAAATTCCAACTAGGAAAATGAATTCTCAACTGTATATGGAATGGCAAGAGGCCCCAAATAGCTAAAACAATGCTGAAAGAAAATGACAAAGTAGGAGGGCTCACACTTCCTGATTTTCAAACATTCTAAACTACAGGATCGCTCTGAGTCGGAATTGACTTGATGGCAACAGGCTTTGGCTTTTTATACAGCTACAGTAATCAAAACAGCCTGATACTGGTGTAAGAGTAAACGCGTAGACCAATGGAATAAACTGAGAGTCCAGAAATAAACTCACACATCTGTGGTCAACTGATTTTTTCACAAGGGTTCTAAGTCCATTCGATAGGGAAAGAAGAGTCTCTTCAATGAATGGTGCTGGGAAAATTGGATTTCCACCTGCAGAAAAATGAAGTAGGACCCATGCCTCACACCATATACAAAAACAATTTCAAAATGGGTTAAGGACCTAAAGATGCAAACTAAAGCCATAAAATCCTTAGAAGACCAAGCAGGGGCAATGGTATCAGGCCTAGCATTCAACAATGAGTTATCTAATATAATAACAAAAACACAAAATAGCAAAAGACAAAATAAATAAATTGGACCTCATAAAAATTAAAAACTTTTGCTCATCAAAAGACTTTACGAAAGAAGTGAAAAGACAAGCTACCAATTGGGAGAATATCTTCAGAAACCATATATTTGATAAGAATCTAATAACCAAAATACATATGAAATTTGGACAACTTAACAACAGAAAGACAAATAACACAATCATAAAATGGGCAAAGGACTGGAATAGACACCATAGAGGACATTTAGACGGTCACCAAACACACCTTTTCAGATGCTGAGCATGTTTAGACATCAGAGAGATGCAAATCAAAATCACACTGAGATACCATATCACTCCCACTAGGATGGTTAAGATTAAAACAAACAAAAAATAACCAATTTTGGTGAGAATGTGGGGAAATTGGAACCCCTATCCATTGATTGGCGGCTATCCAAAATGTTAAATCTACCAGCTGATTTTTGGAATCCCTATGGGGCGGTTCTACTCTACCCTGTGGGGTCACTATGAACATTCTGATGAAAGATTCCGTAGAAGAATCCTGATCAAAAGGGAAAAAATGCAGAACAGAATTTTAAATTCTCATGGACTCTAGACTTTCTGGAGCCGTGGAGGCTGGATGAACCCCTGAAACTATTGCCGTGAGATAATTTTAATCCTTAAACCAAAAATATTCCCTGAAGTCATCTTAAAACCAAACAATACTTGAGCTTAACTAGTGAAAAATGTCTGCCTCGAGCATTATTCTCTTTTAAGAACTGTGTGTATGGGATCAAATTGACAACAGAAACTCCAAAGATTAGATAGGAACTGTAGGGGACAATGAGTTTATGTTAATGAGGGAGGAACAACTCAGAAAAGGAAGGTGAGAATGGTTGCACAACTCAAAGAGTGCAATCAATGTCATTAAATTTTACATGTAGAAACTGTTGACTTGGTGTGTTTTCCTGTGTACATTCTCAATAACAACAAAATAAATAAAATTTAGAAAAAAATGAACTGAGAAAAAAATTAGCTGACTGCTGTGTATGTGTAGGTCTATTTATGGACTCTCCCTTTTGTTCCATAGACCTGTATGTCTGTCTAATTACCAAGACCATACTGTCTTGATCATTGTAGCTTTATAGTGAGTACTGAAATCAGCCTGTGTGTACTCCAACTTTGCTGTTCTTTTTCAAAATTGCTCCAGCTATTCTAATTCTTTTGCCTTTCCGTATAAATTTTAGACTCTGCTTGTCAATTTCTACTGAGTTTTCATTAGGATTATACAGTAAAATCTGCGAAAGGTGAAAACTGTGTAAGGAAAAGTCAAATATCTTCCACTAATAGTAATAGAAAAGTGGTAAGACTGAACCCTGTCAAAGGCAGACAACTTGTGAGACCCAGAAAAACAAGGCAGTCCTGTTGAGTTCCGGCTCTCACAGGTTTTGCTGTATTTATGTTTGTCTACGTAGTTAACATTGCTAGTGTTTCTTTTATTATTTTTTCCCTATTGATCATAATTTTTATCTGGTTTCATTTCCCTGCAGCCCAAGGGACTTCTTTTTAGCATTTCTTATAGCACAGATCTGCTGGCAACTAAGTCTGTAAGCTTTTGTTTATTTCACTGTCATTTTTGAAGAATATTTTCCCTGTAGCTTGACAATTTTTTGTCTTTCATCATTTTAAGGTTTTCACTCCACTGTCTTCTATATTCCATTGGTTTTGATGAGAAGTCAATTGTCATTTTTACCATTGTTTCCCTGTATGTATCTTTTTTTCCATCTGGCTGCTCATTGGATTTTCTCTTTATCTTCGGTTTCTAGCAGTTTTCCTCGGTGTTTTTTTTTTACTGTTCCAGTTTGTCTGGCTTTTTTTTTTTTTTTTTTTTAACTTTTATTGAGCTTCAAGTGAACGTTTACAAATCAAGTCAGATTGTCACATATAAGTTTATGTACACCTTACTCCATACCCCCTCTTGCTCTCCCCCTAGTGAGTCAGCCTTCTAGTCTCTCCTTTTGTGACAATTTTGCCAGCTTCCAACTCCCTCTATCCTCCCATCCCCCTTCCAGACAGGGGATGCCAACACAGTCTCAAGTGTCCACCCGATACAAATAGCTCACTTTTCATCAGCATCTCTCTCCTACCACTGTCCAGTCCCTTCCATGTCTGATGAGTTGTCTTCGGGAATGGGTCCTGTCCTGGGCCAACAGAAGGTTTGGGGACCATGACTGCCAGGACCTCGGTGTGTTTTTATTTGAATTTATTCTGTGTGGAGTTTGTTGAGCTTCTTGGATCTGTAGATTAATATTTGTAATCAAATTTGAAAAAATTCAGCCAATTTTTCTTCAAAAAATTTTTATGGCCCGTTCTGTCTCCTCTCCTTTTGGGACTCTAATTACATATATGTAGACCGTTTGATACCTTCTCACAAATCACTGAAACTCTGTTTATTTTTTTTCCAATCTTTTTTATTATTTTTTTGCTCGGCTGCAGTTTGAATGATTTTTGTTGACTCCCCTTCAAGTTTATTGATGCTGCCTTCCACATTGTCTAATACATTGTTAATTCCATTCAAATATTTTTTTATTTCAGAATTTGTGTTTTTCAGTTCTAGGATTTCCAGATTTTGTTTTCTTCTTGAAATTTTCCATCTCTTCATCCTCTGTTTTAATTTTTTCTCTAGATTCTTTCACATATTTATCACAGGTGTATTAAAGTAGTTGCCTACTCATTTCAATATCCGATTTGCCTTTGGTTCTGTTCCTATTAACTACTTTTTCTCTTGACTATCTCATTTCTTGGAGCCCTGGTGGTGCAGTGGTTAAGAACTACAGCTGCTAACCAAAAAGGTTGGCAGTTAGACTCTACCAGCTTCTCCTTGGAAATCCTATGGGGCAGTTCTGCTCTGCCCTATAGAGCCACTATGAGTCAGAATTGACTTGACATCAATGGGTTTTATCACATTTTCCTGCTTCTTCACATGTCTAGTAATTTTTAAATTTTACATTGGACATTGTGGATGATATATCATAAAAAAACTTGGATTCTGTTATTTTCCTCAGCTAAGTGTTAGATTTGTGTTAGCTGGCAGTTTAATTTTCGTGACTTATCTTTATCCTATGGGGGCATGGTTTTAGGTTTCTCTTGGGTGTTTCTATTTTGGTTTGCCCCTTCTATACTTTAGCCCTTAGATGTGGTCTTCTGGTGTTTCAACAGAAAGACTCAGGAATTGACCCAGCTCCTCTAATTTGGTGGAACTTCAGCGTAAACCTCTGCCTCCCCAGTAGAGAGCAGCTGCTGAAATCTTTGCTCAATTCATTAAGTTTTCAAGTATTTCACAGAGGTGAGCTCTCAGGTGTTCCACATGTGCAGTTCAGGAGCTAGCCAAGGATTTGAGGGGAATTTAAATCCAGATTTTTGGGTTTCTACTCTATGGCTTTATCTGGTCTGGAATTTCTCTCTTCAATTTCAAGCCACCCTAGGAATCCCAAACTCCAACCTGTGATTCCTCAGACCAATAAGACATCTGCTTTCTGCTTGAGCCGTACTCTCTGTGTTACGCAGACTGGGGAGATCCTTTGGAGGAAAATCCAGATAAATGTGGATAATTCCCTTCTTTCAAGGATTGTTATCTGCTCCAGTTTTTCTTGCTTTTGATCGTTCTCCAGCGCCTTCAATTTTAAAAGATGTTTTGTCTAGAGTTTGTAGTTGGTATAGAGAGGAGAGTTAGTCCAGTATAAGTTACTCTACCAACACTAGAAGTTGGAAGTCTAATCACTGTCTTTTGATGGACATTTTTGTTTCTGATTTGTTTTTGTAACCCTGCCATTATTTATTTGTAACCCTCATTTGTAACCCTGCCATTCTATATCCATACAACCGGACCATTCCCATATCTTAGTGTAGTTTTGTAAATAAAACAGTGGAAATAATCCCAACAATATAACCACTAAATAAAAGAGTACATACCTTTCCAAACTTGCTAGAAATTGCTGGATTTCTCTCCAAAAATGTTGTACCAATTTACACTCCTACCTTCTATGTTTGGGAATGCCTGTTTTTCACACTCACGTCAACAGTGAGTATTATTAAATTTTTAAGCTTTTGGCAGCCTGGCTAGTAAAAAATGGCATCTCATTATTTTGATACACATTTGTTGGCTTATGAGTTGGGTTGATCAACTTTTCATTACTGGTTATTCTGTTTGTCATTTACCTGGCTGCAGACATTCTGATTTGTCCTCATAATAAAAATTAAGAAGAGCTTTTTACTACTACTATTTAAAAAAAAATTGAAGACTAAGTTGCGCCTGACCCAATCCATGGTGTTTTCAATTGCATCATGCGCTTGCAAAAGCTGGACAATGAATAAGGAGACCGAAGAAGAATTGATGCCTTTGAATTGTGGTGTTGGCGAAGAATATTGACTATACCGTGGACTGCCAAAAGAACACACAAATCTGTCTTGGGAGAAGTCCAACCAGAATGCTCCTTAGAAGCAAGGATGCCAAGAATACGTCTCACATACTTTGGAGATGTTATCAGGAGGAACCAGTCCCTGGAGAAGGACATCATCCTTGGTAGAGGGTCAGTGAAAAAGAGGAAGACCCTCAAGGAGATGGACTGACGCAGTGGCTGCAACAATGGGCTCAAGCATAACAACGATTGTGAGGATGGCACAGGACTGGGCAGTGTTTCATTCTGTCGTACATAGGGTTGCTATGAGTCAGAAACAACAGCACCTAACCACCACAACAACAACTATTTACTGAGCAACTTGAGAGCCACCCTTCCTGCTATAGTAATTTCGGGGATAGAGATGTCATCCAGGCCTAAGCCAACCTGGGTTCAGGAGTAGTCAGATGACTTAAGTGTTACAATAAGAATGGAGAGCAGGACTTTTTGTCTGATGGTTTGCCGTAGAGAGGCCTTCCCTCTCCCTGGGCATTGAGTATTTTTTTCCCATGATGGAAGCCAGTTTGCGAGCAAAGAGTACACATAAAATCAGACTGGGCTGAGAGAACCAAAGAGAAATAGCCCTATACTGCTAACCTCATGATGCGTTGGGATCAAACCAACCTTGAAATTTGCCTTCTCTCTGAAATTTTGCGTTTTGGAGAACCAGTTACATCCCTTGTTATTTAAGCTGATTGGATTTTATGTTGCTGGCAACCAAAAGCATTTCAATCATACACTCAGATTAGCTCATATTCTTAAACAATAGAAGTGTAGTTTTTTCCCCTGTGCGTATCAATTATTGTACATAGAAAATACATTTTAGACATAGAAGTGAGACCTCAGGGCTTTTAAAATAGCTGATAAGATTCCAAACAGCAAATGTGTTGTAATACATACAAATCTGTCTCAAAAGATCAGTCCACGCAAATGTATGTCAAGCTTGGAACTAAATAAGGCAAACGGGTAATAGGCAATTAAGTCATTTTGTTCTGTCATATGTTTAATTGGGAATTTTAAGAAGTAGTTTTGTTGTTTTTTTTCTTAGTTATGACTAAGCTATGAGAATCTGTTTATGACTTGTGGGAGCTTGTCAGGTGTATTGATTAAGAACACCTTGATTTTAGAATCAAACTGTCTGGGCTTAAATCCTAACACTTTCTAGTTGTGTGACCTTGGACAAGTTATTTAACCTCTCTGTGTCTCAGTTTCCTCACAGGCAAAGAGAAGTTAATAGTAGTACGTGTGTCTAAGTTGCTTATAATTAAATGAGAGAGAACAAATATAGGGCTTAGCACAGTGCTTTGGAGATAGCAAGCCATAATGTCTACCATAATATTATTATAAAAATCAGTTGCAATCGAGTCGATTCCAACTCATGGCAACCCCATGTGTGTCAAAACAGAACTGGGATCCACAGGGTTTTCAGTAGCTGATTTTTCAGATGTAGATTACCAGACCTTCCTTCTGAGGTGCCTCTGGGTAGACCCCAAACCACCAGCCTTTCAGCTAGCATCCAAGCATGTTAGCCGTTTACACTAAGAACTCCAATATTATTGTAGTTTCTCACTATTTAAAAATGAACAAACAAAAAACAAAAATAAATGCTTAAACAATTCCTTTGGGGTAACAGCGTTTAGTACGGTATTGCGGAACATGGAGACTGAAGAACAAAACCTGCCTGAGTCAGCCATTGCCCCCACAGTCACCGGGGATTTTACTATCTTATCTACCTCTGGTGTTTCTAAGGAACAGAGATGTTCCTTAGTACATCACTATTTAGAAATTTCAAGCCAGAACTAACTTTTAGAGTGGGCTGCCCAGAAAAGCACCCCAGCTAAGAATCTGATACAAAAGCTACCGACAGTACTTTAGCATGTTTTGAACTTGTGCTACTAGACATTCAAAACAGAGGTGTTGGGAACGGGCTGTCAATAAAGGGGTTCACTCAAGCCACACTTGGGCAAACAAAGGAGGGGGCAGAAGAGCAGCCATTATGTTGTTTGCAGAAAATATACACCAAGGATGTTCCAGTAAGCATGTAATGAAAATGTTCTTAACCCAAGCTGTTGTTAGGAACAAATATGAAGAAAGAATTGTTCTTTTGAAATGTCTGTGGTATTGGACCCTCTGAACCCTGGGTATAAAAACTCTGCCCTTTTTCAGAATGGCGGAGCACTTTCTAATTTCCCTTAGGGCTGCCCGCCTTGACTCATGATATTTCTCAATAAAACTCTTTGCTTTCACTCTTCATAGAGTAGGAACCTTGTATATGTGTCAACAAACTAGTGATTATTGGCAATTACTGTAGTGGCGAGGGAGCCCTGGTGGCGCAGTGATTAAGCAGTTGGCTGCTAACTGAAAGGTTGGTGGTTTGAACCCACCAGCCACTCTGCAGGAGAAAGATGTGGCAGTCTGCTTCCGTAAAGATTTACAGCCTTGGAGACCCTATGGGGCAGTTCTACTCTGTCCTGCAGGGTCACTATGAGTCGGAATCGACTCAATGGCAGTGCGCTTGGTTTTTTGGGTTTACCGTAGTGGTGAGGGCCCAAGGCTCTGGAGCTAGGTTCAAATCCTGGCTCTACCACTTTCTAACTATGGGCCCTTGAGCAAGTTTCTTAACAGTTTCCCTCTCAATTTTCTTGTTTATCAAAAATGGATAAGAAATAATACCTTTCTGTTATGGATTGAATTCTGTTCCCCCGAAATGTGTATCGAGTTGGCTAGTCCATGATTCCCACTACTGTGTGATTGTCCATCATTTTGTCATCTGATGTGGTTTTTCTATGTGTTGTAAATCCTACCTCTGTGATGTTAATGAGGCAGGATTAGAGGCAGCTGTGTTAGTAAAAGGACTCAATCTACAAGATTAGGTTGTGTTTTAGGTCAATCTCTTTTGAGATAAAGAAGAGATAAGAGAGCAGAGAGATGGGGGACCTCAAAACGCCAAGAAAGCAGAGCCAAGAACAGAGCTCGTCCTTTGGACCTGTGTTTCCTGCGTGGACAAGCTCCTAGACTAAGGGAGGATTGATGACAAGGGCCTTCCTCCAGATCCGACAGAGAGAAAATCTTCCCCGGGAGCTTGCGTGCTGACTTCAGACTTCTAGCCTACTAGATGGTAAGAGAATAAGTTTGTTTATTAAAGCCACCCACTTGTGGTATTTCTGTTATAGCAGCACTAGATAACTGAGACACTTTCTCAGCTGGCTCTTGTGAAGGTTAAATTTATAACACAGAATAAAGTAGTTTGGAACATTGCCTGGCACAAAGTAAGATCCCACAGAGCGTTAGCTCAGTTTCTGTTTTATTGGAAGGATCTTACTCTGCAGATGCTTGCTTGTTTTCCTTACCAGAGCTGTGCAGTTTCCCTCCAGCTTGTTTCTGGATCCCGTTACACAAGCACCAGAAAACCAAAACCAGACCCGTTACTGTCAAGTCGATACCCACTCTGCAAAGCAATGTGCCATCTGTTAAAGGGAATGCCCTAAAATGCCTTTCCCCATTGCTCCCACGAGGGGGCAGGCCAGCCTTAAAGGAGAAACCCCCTCATACAAATGGGTTCATTTGAGCCCTTACCTTCTTGAAATAACTTTTAGGTACGGGTGGATTTTCATTACTTCCATTTTCTAAACCATCATGATGAGTGATGGGGTAAGTGAGGATATTTCGGGCAGAGTTTTCAATTAATTCTTTGGTTAGTTAGATCTTCCTTCAAAATTCAGGTTTAAACCTGCCAGATAACAATAAAAAAATAAAGTGAAGGTGAGAGAGCAACCTTTGCTCAGTTCTCTTTTTCCATTTCTCCGTGACTGTTTACCCTTAATTATTCACTTATTATTCATCCTTATATTCAACAGAAAGGCTTCTGTGTGCCACTCAATAAATTGTGTTTAGGTGCTGTCAAGTCAGTTTTGACTTAATAATGACCCTATGCCCCCCACGGTTTTCTAGGCTGTAATCTTTACAGGAGCAGATCGCCAGGCCTTTTCCTCCCTTGGAGCTGCTGGTGAGTTCGAACTGCCAACCTTTAAGTAAGCAGCTGGGTGCTTAAACATTGTGCCACCAGGGCTCCTTAGTCACTAAATTAACCAAAAACCAAACCCACTGCTGTCCATTCCGACTCACAGTGGCCCTATAGGACAGAGTAGAACTGCCTCGTAAGGTTTCCAAGGCTGTAATTTTTACGGAAGCAGACTGCCACGTATTTCTCCCACAGAGTGGCTGGTGGGTTTGAACCGATGACCTTTTGGTTAGCAGCCAAGCACTTAACCACTCTACCACCAGGGCTCCTTAGTCACTAAATTATGCAACAAGAATACAGAGGTGAAAAAGATGAACATGGTCCCTGCCCTCACGGGAGCTGGTAGTTCAGTGGGGAAGACCGATATGAAATGATAATTACACAATTGATTACTGTATCTAACTACCATTGTGATAAGGTCTCCCCTCCCTTGGAGAACAGGGGTTTATTAATTTTTGTGGTACAAGGTGGGAAGCCTTTTATTCAAGTGCATTTCTCTAGCAAGTAATTCAAATTAGTCCTGAATGGCCACAAAAAGTTAGCCAGGTGAAGAAGGAGTATCCCATTAGCTTGGAGGTAACATGGTTAAAGCTAAAAGGGAAAATTTGGGGAAGAAATTTAAGACTGGAAGCTGGAGCGTGCCTATGGTTGTTACGGCCACAAAAATATCCCCTTTGGATTGTCGTCGTGGTTTTTGTGTTGCTAGCTGCCATTGGGTCAGCTCTAGCTCATGGCGACCCCGTGCACAACAGAACAAAACGTTGCCTGGTCCTGCACCAGCTTCACGATCGTTGGTGTGCTCAGGTACATTGTTGCAGCTGCTGTGTATTTTGAGTGCCTTCCATCTTCCAGCATGATATTGGATAACATTCTGTCGTGATTCATAGGGTTTTCACCGGCTTATTTTTGAAAACAGATCACCAAGCCTTTCCCCTTCATCCATCTTAGTCCGGAAGCTCCAGTGAAACCTGTCCACCGTGAGTGACCCTGCTGGTGTTTGAAACCCTGACCGCGTAACTTCCAGCATCACAGCAACATGCAAGCCACAATAATACAACAAACTGACAGACAGGTGGTGGCTCTTTGGACTGCCTTTCTGTATGCTGGAATTCTGTATCTAAATCTATTCTCTGATGGGAATATGTCCAAGTCCTGATAAAGTTCATGCTCCCTGAGGGTTCTTCCGTAGTCCAGATGTTCTGGGTAGAGTCATCCAGGCTGGCAGAAGCAGGCGTGTAGCATGAGGGAAACCTCATGGCAGTACTGAGCCCTGCTGTTGCTTGCCGAGTTTATGCCCCAGCCAAGAATGGCTTGCCTGCCTCACCAGACCGTGATAACCAGATCCCTCCATGTCTCAGGCCCATTCCTCACCTGCCTGCACTCAGAGCAGGAGGTACCCCTTCCTCATCTCTCTACCTCGTGTCCTGTGTGAAACATCTCCTGGGGTGATAAACAGCCAGAATACCGGTTACCTGTATCCACCAGGTGCTGTTGATATTGGGGGTGCTACCCCAGGTCTTCTGGGATGGCCTCAAGATAATCTAGAGTTGTTTCCTTCCAGAAACATTGGTTGGTTTATTTATTTTTTTAATTTCAGGTCTATTTATTTTAATGAACTTTACTTTTTATAGAACTTTTAGGTTTGTGGAAAAATTGTGCAGAAAATACAGAGTTCCCAAACATCCACCATCCCTCTGTGTATTAATATCTTGCATTCCCGTGGTATATTTGTTACAATTGATAAACCAATTCTGATAGGTTGTTATTATCTAAAGTCCATAGTTTACATTGTTGTTGTTGTTGTACAACAGAACGAAACACTGCCTGGTCCTGTGCCATCCTCACAGTCATTGTTATGCTTGAGCCCATTTTTGCAGCCGTTGTGTCAGTCCGTCTCATTGAGGGTCTTCCTCTTCTTCAGTGACCCTCTACTTCACCAAGCATGATGTCCTTCTCCAGGGACTGATCCCTCATGATAATGTGTCCAAAGTATGTGAAACTTAGTCTCGCCATCCTTGCTTCTAAGGAGCATTCTGGTTGTCCTTCTTCCAAGACAGATTTGTTCGTTCTTTTGCCAGTCCATGATGTATTCAGTATTCTTCGCCAACACCACAATTCAAAGGCATCAATTCTTCTTCCTTCTTCACCGTCCAGCTTTCATACACATATGAGGTGATTGGAAACACCATGGCTTGGATCAGGAGCACCTTAGTGCTTAGATATCTTTGTTTTTGAACACTTTAAAGAGGTCTTTTGCAGCAAATTTGCCCAGTGCAATGCATTGTTTGATTTCTTGACTGCTGCTTCCATGGACATTGATTGTGGATCCAAGTGAAATGAAATCCTGGACAACTTCGATCTTTTCTCCATTTATCATGATGTTGCTTATTGGCCCAGTTGTGAAGATTTTTGTTTTCTTTATGTTGAGGTGTAATCCATACTGAAGGCTGTGATCTTTTTTTTTTTTGGCTTTAACAAAGAGAAATTTATTTTCTCACGGTCTAGTGGGTTACAAGCCTAAATTCAGAGCTTCGGTTCCAGGGGACGGCTCTCTCTCTGTGGGCTCTAAAGGAAGGTCCTTGTCCTCAATCTTCCCCTTGTCGAGGAGCTTCTGAGGCACAGGGACCCTGTGTCCAAAGGATGCACTCTGCTCCTGATGTTGCTTTCTTGGTGGCATGAGGTCCCCAGTTCTCTGCTTGCTTCCCTTTACTTTTTTTTTCTTTCTTCAACAATTTTTTTTTTTTTTTTTTTTTTTTTATAATAACTTTTATTAAGCTTCAAGTGAACGTTTACAAATCCAATCAGTCTGTCACATATAAGTTTACATACATCTCACTCCCTACTCCCACTTACTCTCCCCGTCTTGAGTCAGCCCTTTCAGTCTCTCCTTTCTTGACAATTTTGCCGGCTTCCCTCTCTCTCTATCCTCCCATCCCCCCTCCAGACAAGAGTTGCCAACACAATCTCAAGTGTACACCTGATATAATTAGCTCACTCTTCATCAGCGTCTCTCTCCCACCCGCTGACCAGTCCCTTTCATGTCTGATGAGTTGTCTTCAGGGATGGTTCCTGTCCTGTGTCAACAGAAGGTCTGGAGAGCATGACCGCCGGGATTCCTCCAGTCTCAGTCAGACCATTAAGTTTGGTCTTCTTATGAGAATTTGGGGTCTGCATCCCACTGCTCTCCTGCTCCCTCAGGGGTCCTCTGCTGAGCTCCCTGTCAGGGCAGTCATCGATTGTGGCCGGGCACCAACTAGTTCTTCTGGTCTCAGGATGATGTAGGTCTCTGGTTCATGTGGCCCTTTCTGTCTCTTGGGCTCTTAGTTGTCATGTGGGCTTGGTGTTCTTCATTTTCCTTTGCTCCAGGTGGGTTGAGACCAATTGCTGCATCTTAGATGGCTGCTTGTTAGCATTTAAGACCCCAGACGCCACATTTCAAAGTGGGATGCAGAATGATTTCATAATAGAATTATTTTGCCAATTGACTTAGAAGTCCCCGCAAACCATGTTCCCCAGACCCCCGCGCTTGCTCCGCTGAGCTTTGAAGCATTCATTTTATCCCGGAAACTTCTTTGCTTTTGGTCCAGTCCAATTGAGCTGACCTTCCATGTATTGAGTGTTGTCTTTCCCTTCACCTAAAGCAGTTCTTATCTACTGATTAATCAATAAAAAACCCTCTCCCACCCTCCCTCCCTCCCCCCCTCGTAACCACAAAAGTATGTGTTCTTCTCAGGTTTACTATTTCTCAAGATCTTATAATAGTGGTCTTATACAATATTTGTCCTTTTGCCTCTGACTCATTTCGCTCAGCATAATGCCTTCCAGGTTCCTCCACGTTATGAAATGTTTCAGAGATTCGTCACTGTTCTTTATCGATGCGTAGTATTCCATTGTGTGAATATACCACAATTTATTTACCCATTCATCCGTTGATGGACACCTTGGTTGCTTCCAACTTTTTGCTATTGTAAACAGAGCTGCAATAAACATGGGTGTGCATATATCTGTTTGTATGAAGGCTCTTGTATCTCTAGGGTATATTCCGAGGAGTGGGATTTCTGGGTTGTATGGTAGTTCTATTTCTAACTGTTTAAGATAACGCCAGATAGATTTCCAAAGTGGTTGTACCATTTTACATTCCCACCAGCAGTGTATGAGAGTTCCAATCTCTCCGCAGCCTCTCCAACATTTATTATTTTGTGTTTTTTGGATTAATGCCAGCCTTGCTGGTGTGAGATGGAATCTCATCGTAGTTTTAATTTGCATTTCTCTAATGGCTAATGATCGAGAGCATTTTCTCATGTATCTGTTGGCTGCCTGAATATCTTCTTTAGAGAAATGTGTGTTCATATCCTTTGCCCACTTCTTGATTGGGTTGTTTGTCTTTTTGTGGTTGAGTTTTGACAGAATCATGTAGATTTTAGAGATCAGGCGCTGGTCGGAGATGTCATAGCTGAAAATTCTTTCCCAATCTGTAGGTGGTCTTTTTACTCTTTTGGTGAAGTCTTTAGATGAGCATAGGTGTTTGATTTTTAGGAGCTCCCAGTTATCGGGTTTCTCTTCATCATTTTTGGTAATGTTTTGTATTCTGTTTATACCTTGTATTAGGGCTCCTAGGGTTGTCCCAATTTTTTCTTCCATGATCTTTATCGTTTTAGTCTTTATGTTTAGGTCTTTGATCCACTTGGAGTTAGTTTTTGTGCATGGTGTGAGGTATGGGTCCTGTTTCATTTTTTTGCAAATGGATATCCAGTTATGCCAGCACCATTTGTTAAAAAGGCTGTCTTTTCCCCAGTTAATTGACACTGGTCCTTTGTCAAATATCAGCTGCTCATACGTGGATGGATCTATGTCTGGGTTCTCAATTCTGTTCCATTGGTCTATGTGTCTGTTGTTGTACCAATACCAGGCTGTTTTGACTACTGTGGCTGTATAATAGGTTCTGAAGTCAGGTAAGGTGAGGCCTCCCACTTTCTTCTTCTTTTTCAGTAGTGCTTTGCTTATCCGGGGCTTCTTTCCCTTCCATATGAAATTGGTGATTTGTTTCTCTATCCCCTTAAAATATGACATTGGAATTTGGATCGGAAGTGCGTTAAATGTATAGATGGCTTTTGGTAGAATAGACATTTTTACTATGTTAAGTCTTCCTATCCATGAGCAAGGTATGTTTTTCCACTTAAGTATGTCCTTTTGAATTTCTTGTAGTAGAGCTTTGTAGTTTTCTTTGTATAGGTCTTTTACATCCTTGGTAAGATTTATTCCTAAGTATCTTATCTTCTTGGGGGCTACTGTGAATGGTATTGATTTGGTTATTTCCTCTTCGGTGTTCTTTTTGTTGATGTAGAGGAATCCAAGTGATTTTTGTATGTTTATTTTATAACCTGAGACTCTGCCAAACTCTTCTATTAGTTTCAGTAGTTTTCTGGAGGATTCCTTAGGGTTTTCTGTGTATATAATCATGTCATCTGCAAATAGTGATAACTTTACTTCTTCCTTGCCAATCCGGATACCTTTTATTTCTTTGTCTAGCCTGATTGCCCTGGCTAAGACTTCCAACTCGATGTTGAATAAGAGCGGTGATAAAGGGCATCCTTGTCTGGTTCCCGTTCTCAAGGGAAATGCTTTCAGGTTCTCTCCATTTAGAGAGATATTGGCCGTTGGCTTTGCATAGATGCCCTTTATTATGTTGAGGAATTTTCCTTCAATTCCTATTTTGGTAAGAGTTTTTATCATAAATGGGTGTTGGACTTTGTCAAATGCCTTTTCTGCATCTATTGATAAGATCATGTGGTTTTTGTCTTTTGTTTTATTTATGTGATGGATTACATTAATGGTTTTTCTGATATTAAACCAGCCTTGCATACCTGGTATAAATCCCACTTGATCAGGGTGAATTATTTTTTTGATGTGTTGTTGGATTCTATTGGCTAGAATTTTGTTGAGGATTTTTGCATCAATGTTCATGAGGGATATAGGTCTATAATTTTCTTTTTTTGTAATGTCTTTACCTGGTTTTGGTATCAGGGAGATGGTGGCTTCATAGAATGAGTTGGGTAGTATTCCGTCATTTTCTATGCTTTGGAATACCTTTAGTAGTAGTGGTGTTAACTCTTCTCTGAAAATTTGGTAGAACTCTGCAGTGAAGCCGTCCGGGCCAGGACTTTTTTTTGTTGGGAGTTTTTTGATTACCGTTTCAATCTCTTTTTTTGTTATGGGTCTATTTAGTTGTTCTGCTTCTGAATGTGTTAGTTTAGGTAGGTAGTGTTTTTCAAGGAATTCATCCATTTCTTCTAGGTTTTCAAATTTGTTAGAGTACAATTTTTCATAATAATCTGAAATGATTCTTTTAATTTCATTTGGTTCTGTTGTGATGTGGTCCTTCTCATTTCTTATTCGGGTTATTTGTTTCCTTTCCTGTATTTCTTTAGTCAGTCTAGCCAATGGTTTATCAATTTTGTTAATTTTTTCAAAGAACCAGCTTTTGGCTTTGTTAATTCTTTCAATTGTTTTTCTGTTCTCTAATTCATTTCGTTCAGCTCTAATTTTTATTATTTGTTTTCTTCTGGTGCCTGATGGATTCTTTTGTTGCACACTTTCTATTTGTTCAAGTTGTAGGGACAGTTCTCTGATTTTGGCTCTTTCTTCTTTTTGTATGTGTGCATTTATTGATATAAATTGACCTCTGAGCACTGCTTTTGCTGTGTCCCAGAGGTTTTGATAGGAAGTATTTTCATTCTCGTTGCTTTCTATGAATTTCCTTATTCCCTCCTTGATGTCTTCTATAACCCAGTCTTTTTTCAGGAGGGTATTGTTCATTTTCCAAGTATTTGATTTCTTTTCCCTCGTTCTTCTGTTATTGATCTCTAGTTTTATTGCCTTGTGGTCTGAGAAGATGCTTTGTAATATTTCGATGTTTTGGACTCTGCAAAGGTTTGTTTTATGACCTAATATGTGGTCTATTCTAGAGAATGTTCCATGTGCGCTAGAAAAAAAAGTATATTTTGCAGCAGTTGGGTGGAGAGTTCTGTATAAGTCAATGAGGTCAAGTTGGTTGATTGTTGTAATTAGATCTTCCGTGTCTCTGTTGAGCTTCTTACTGGATGTCCTGTCCTTCTCCGAAAGGGGTGTGTTGAAGTCTCCTACTATAATTGTGGAGGTATCTATCTCGCTTTTCAGTTCTGTTAAAATTTGATTTATATATCTTGCAGCCCTGTCATTGGGTGCGTAAATATTTAATATGGTTATGTCTTCCTGATCAATTGTACCTTTTATCATTATATAGTGTCCTTCTTTATCCTTTGTGGTGGATTTAAGTCTAAAGTCTATTTTGTCAGAAATTAATATTGCTACTCCTCTTCTTTTTTGCTTATTGTTTGCTTGATATACTTTTTTCCATCCTTTGAGTTTTAGTTTGTTTGTGTCTCTAAGTCTAAGGTGTGTCTCTTGTAGGCAGCATATAGATGGATCGTGTTTCTTTATCCAGTCTGTGACTCTCTGTCTCTTTATGGGTGCATTTAGTTCATTTACATTCAGGGTAATTATAGATAAATAAGTTTTTAGTGCTGTCATTTTGATGCCTTTTTATGTGTGTTGTTGACAATTTCATTTTTCCACATACTTTTTTGTGCTGAGGCGTTTTTCTTAGTAAATTGTGAGATCCTAACAATTTTTTTTTTTATTAACTTTTATTAAGCTTCAAGTGAACGTTTACAAATCCAATCAGTCTGTCACATATAAGTTTACATACATCTCACTCCCTACTCCCACTTGCTCTCCCCTTCTTGAGTCAGCCCTTTCAGTCTCTCCTTTTGTGACAATTTTGCCGGCTTCTCTCTCTATCCTCCCATCCCCCCTCCAGACAAGAGTTGCCAACACAATCTCTACTGTCCACCTGATATAATTAGCTCACTCTTCATCAGTGTCTCTCTCCCACCCGCTGACCAGTCCCTTTCATGTCTGATGAGTTGTCTTCGGGGATGGTTCCTGTCCTGTGCCAACAGAAGATCTGGGGAGCATGGCCGCCGGGATTCCTCTAGTCTCAGTCAGACCATTAAGTTTGGTCTTTTTATGAGAATTTGGGGTCTGCATCCCACTGATCTCCTGCTCCCTCAGGGGTCCTCTGCTGTGCTCCCTGTCAGGGCAGTCATCGATTGTGGCTGGGCACCAACTAGTTCTTCTGGTCTCAGGATGATGTAGGTCTCTGGTTCATGTGGCCCTTTCTGTCTCTTGGGTTCTTAGTTGTCGTGTGGCCTTGGTGTTCTTCATTTTCCTTTGCTCCAGGTGGGTTGAGACCAATTGCTGCATCTTAGATGGCCGCTTGTTAGCATTTAAGACCCCAGACGCCACATTTCAAAGTGGGATGCAGAATGATTTCATAATAGAATTATTTTGCCAATTGACTTAGAAGTCCCTGCAAACCATGTTCCCCAGACCCCTATCCTTGCTCCGCTGACCTTTGAAGCATTCATTTTATCCCGGAAACTTCTTTGCTTTTGGTCCAGTCCAATTGAGCTGACCTTCCATGTATTGAGTGTTGTCTTTCCCTTCACCTAAAGCATTTCATATCTACTGATTAATCAATAAAAAAACCCTCTCCCACCCTCCCTCCCTCCCCCCCTCGTAACCACAAAAGTATGTGTTCTTCTCAGGTTTACTATTACTCAAGATCTTATAATAGTGGTCTTATACAATATTTGTCCTTTTGCCTCTGACTAATTTCGCTCAGCATAATGCCTTCCAGGTTCCTCCATGTTATGAAATGTTTCAGAGATTCGTCACTGTTCTTTATCGATGCGTAGTATTCCATTGTGTGAATATACCACAATTTATTTACCCATTCATCCGTTGATGGACACCTTGGTTGCTTCCAACTTTTTGCTATTGTAAACAGAGCTGCAATAAACATGGGTGTGCATATATCCGTTTGTATGAAGGCTCTTGTATCTCCAGGGTATATTCCCAGGAGTGGGATTTCTGGGTTGTATGGTAGTTCTATTTCTAACTGTTTAAGATAACGCCAGATAGATTTCCAAAGTGGTTGTACCATTTTACATTCGCACCAGCAGTGTATAAGAGTTCCAATCTCTCCGCAGCCTCTCCAACATTTATTATTTTGTGTTTTTTGGATTAATGCCAGCCTTGCTGGTGTGAGATGGAATCTCATTGTAGTTTTAATTTGCATTTCTCTAATGGCTAATGATCGTGAGCATTTTCTCATGTATCTGTTGGCTGCCTGAATATCTTCTTTAGTGAAATGTGTGTTCATATCCTTTGCCCACTTTTTGATTGGGTTGTTTGTCTTTTTGTGGTTGAGTTTTGACAGAATCATGTAGATTTTAGAGATCAGGCGCTGGTCGGAGATGTCATAGCTGAAAATTCTTTCCCAGTCTGTAGGTGGTCTTTTTACTCTTTTGGTGAAGTCTTTAGATGAGCATAGGTGTTTGATTTTTAGGAGCTCCCAGTTATCGGGTTTCTCTTCATCATTTTTGGTAATGTTTTGTATTCTGTTTATGCCCTGTGTTAGGGCTCCTAGGGTTGTCCCATTTTTTTCTTCCATGATCTTTATTGTTTTAGTCTTTATGTTTAGGTCTTTGATCCACTTGGAGTTAGTTTTTGTGCATGGTGCGAGGTATGGGTCCTGTTTCATTTTTTTGCAAATGAATATCCAGTTATGCCAGCACCATTTGTTAAAAAGGCTTTCTTTTCCCCAATTAACTGACACTGGTCCTTTGTCAAATATCAGCTGCTCATACGTGGATGGATCTATGTCTGGGTTCTCAATTCTGTTCCATTGGTCTATGTGCCTGTTGTTGTACCAGTACCAGGCTGTTTTGACTACTGTGGCTGTATAATAGGTTCTGAAATCAGGTAGAGTGAGGCCTCCCACTTTCTTCTTCTTTTTCAGTAGTGCTTTGCTTATCCGAGGCTTCTTTCCCTTCCATATGAAATTGGTGATTTGTTTCTCTATCCCCTTAAAATATGACATTGGAATTTGGATCGGAAGTGCGTTAAATGTATAGATGGTTTGGTAGAATAGACATTTTTACTATGTTAAGTCTTCCTATCCATGAGCAAGGTATGTTTTTCCACTTAAGTATGTCCTTTTGAATTTCTTGTAGTAGAGCTTTGTAGTTTTCTTTGTATAGTTCTTTTACATCCTTGGTAAGATTTATTCCTAAGTATCTTATCTTCTTGGGGGCTACTGTGAATGGTATTGATTTGGTTATTTCCTCTTCGGTGTTCTTTTTGTTGATGTAGAGGAATCCAAGTGATTTTTGTATGTTTATTTTATAACCTGAGACTCTGCCAAACTCTTCTATTAGTTTCAGTAGTTTTCTGGACGATTCCTTAGGGTTTTCTGTGTATATAATCATGTCATCTGCAAATAGTGATAACTTTACTTCTTCCTTGCCAATCCGGATACCTTTTATTTCTTTGTCTAGCCTAATTGCCCTGGCTAGGACTTCCAGCACGATGTTGAATAAGAGCAGTGATAAAGGGCATCCTTGTCTGGTTCCCGTTCTCAAGGGAAATGCTTTCAGGTTCTCTCCATTTAGAGTGATATTGGCTGTTGGCTTTGCATAGATGCCCTTTATTATGTTGAGGAATTTTCCTTCAATTCCTATTTTGGTAAGAGTTTTTATCATAAATGGGTGTTGGACTTTGTCAAATGCCTTTTCTGCATCAATTGATAAGATCATGTGGTTTTTGTCTTTTGTTTTATTTATGTGATGGATTACATTAATGTTTTTTCTGATATTAAACCAGCCTTGCATACCTGGTATAAATCCCACTTGATCAGGGTGAATTATTTTTTTGATGTGTTGTTGGATTCTATTGGCTAGAATTTTGTTGAGGATTTTTGCATCTATGTTCATGAGGGATATAGGTCCATAATTTTCTTTTTTTGTAATGTCTTTACCTGGTTTTGGTATCAGGGAGATGGTGGCTTCATAGAATGAGTTGGGTAGTATTCCGTCATTTTCTATGCTTTGGAATACCTTCAGAAGTAGTGGTGTTAACTCTTCTCTGAAAGTTTGGTAGAACTCTGCAGTGAAGCCGTCCGGGCCAGGGCTTTTTTTTGTTGGGAGTTTTTTGATTACCGTTTCAATCTCTTTTTTTGTTATGGGTCTATTTAGTTGTTCTACTTCTGAATGTGTTAGTTTAGGTAGGTAGTGTTTTTCCAGGAATTCATCCATTTCTTCTAGGTTTTCAAATTTGTTAGAGTACAATTTTTCATAATAATCTGAAATGATTCTTTTAATTTCATTTGGTTCTGTTGTGATGTGGTCCTTCTCGTTTCTTATTCGGGTTATTTGTTTCCTTTCCTGTATTTCTTTAGTCAGTCTAGCCAATGGTTTATCAATTTTGTTAATTTTTTCAAAGAACCAGCTTTTGGCTTTGTTAATTCTTTCAATTGTTTTTCTGTTCTCTAATTCATTTAGTTCAGCTCTAATTTTTATTATTTGTTTTCTTCTGGTGCCTGATGGATTCTTTTGTTGCTCAGTTTCTATTTGTTCAAGTTGTAGGGACAGTTCTCTGATTTTGGCTCTTTCTTCTTTTTGTATGTGTGCATTTATCGATATAAATTGGCCTCTGAGCACTGCTTTTGCTGTGTCCCAGAGGTTTTGATAGGAAGTATTTTCATTCTCGTTGCTTTCTAAGAATTTCCTTATTCCCTCCTTGATGTCTTCTATAACCCAGTCTTTTTTCAGGAGGGTATTGTTCAGTTTCCAAGTATTTGATTTCTTTTCCCTAATTTTTCTGTTATTGATCTCTAGTTTTATTGCCTTGTGGTCTGAGAAGACGCTTTGTAATATTTCGATGTTTTAGACTCTGCAAAGGTTTGTTTTATGACCTAATATGTGGTCTATTCTAGAGAATGTTCCATGTGTACTAGAAAAAAAAGTATATTTTGCAGCAGTTGGGTGGAGAGTTCTGTATAAGTCAATGAGGTCAAGTTGGTTGATTGTTGTAATTAGATCTTCCGTGTCTCTATTGAGCTTCTTACTGGATGTCCTGTCCTTCTCCGAAAGTGGTGTGTTGAAGTCTCCTACTATAATTGTGGAGGTATCTGTCTCACTTTTCAGTTCTGTTAAAATTTGATTTATGTATCTTACAGCCCTGTCATTGGGTGCATAAATGTTTAATATGGTTATGTCTTCCTGATCAATTGTCCCTTTTATCATTATATAGTGTCCTTCTTTATCCTTTGTGGTGGATTTAAGTCTAAAGTCTATTTTGTCAGAAATTAATATTGCTACTCCTCTTCTTTTTTGCTTATTGTTTGCTTGATATATTTTTTTCCATCCTTTGAGTTTTACTTTGTTTGTGTCTCTAAGTCTAAGGTGTGTCTCTTGTAGGCAGCATATAGATGGATCGTGTTTCTTTATCCAGTCTGTGACTCTCTGTCTCTTTATTGGTGCATTTAGTCCATTTACATTCAGCGTAATTATAGATAAATAAGTTTTTAGTGCTGTCATTTTGGTGCCTTTTTATGTGTGTTGTTGACAATTTCATTTTTCCACATACTTTTTTGTGGTGAGGCGTTTTTCTTGGTAAATTGTGAGATCCTCATTTTCATAGTGTTTGACTTTATGTTAGTTGAGTCGTTACGTTTTTCTTGGCTTTTATCTTGAGTTATAGAGTTGTTATACCTTTTTGTGGTTACCTTATTATTTACCCCTATTTTTCTAAGTAAAAACCTAACTTGTATTGTTCTATATCGCCTTGTACCACTCTCCATATGGCAGTTCAATGCCTCCTGTATTTAGTCCCTCTTTTTGATTATTGTGATCTTTTACCTATTGACTTCCATGATTCCCTATTATGTGTATTTTTTTTTTTAATTAATCTTAATTTGTTTGTTTTTGTGATTTCCCTATTTGAGTTGATATCAGGACGTTCTGTTTTGTGACCTTGTGTTGTGCTGATATCTGATATTATTGGTTCTCTGACCAAACAATATCCTTTAGTATTTCTTGTAGCTTTGGTTTGGTTTTTGCAAATTCTCTAAACTTGTGTTTATCTGTAAATATCTTAATTTCGCCTTCATATTTCAGAGAGAGTTTTGCTGGATATATGATCCTTGGCTGGCAGTTTTTGTCCTTCAGTGTTCTGTATATGTCGTCCCATTCCCTTCTTGCCTGCATGGTTTCTGCTGAGTAGTCTGAACTTACTCTTATTGATTCTCCCTTGAAGGAAACCTTTCTTTTCTCCCTGGCTGCTTTTAAAATTTTCTGTTTATCTTTGGTTTTGGTGAGTTTGATGATAATATGTCTTGGTGTTTTTCTTTTTGGATCAATCTTAAATGGGGTTCGATGAGCATCTTGGACAGATATCCTTTCGTCTTTCATGATGTCAGGGAAGTTTTGTGTCAGGAGTTCTTCAACTATTTTCTCTGTGTTTTCTGTCCCCCCTCCCTGTTCTGGGACTCCAATCACCCGCAGGTTATCCTTCTTGATAGAGTCCCACATGATTCTTAGGGTTTCTTCACTTTTTTTAATTCTTTTATCTGATTTTTTTTCAGCTATGTTGGTGTTGATTCCCTGGTCCTCCAGATGTCCCAGTCTGCATTCTAATTGCTCGAGTCTGCTCCTCTGACTTCCTATTGCGTTGTCTAATTCTGTAATTTTATTGTTAATCTTTTGGATTTCTACATGCTGTCTCTCTATGGATTCTTGCAACTTATTAATTTTTCCACTATGTTCTTGAATAATCT
This sequence comes from Elephas maximus indicus, assembly GCF_024166365.1. Classification (NCBI taxonomy): domain Eukaryota; kingdom Metazoa; phylum Chordata; class Mammalia; order Proboscidea; family Elephantidae; genus Elephas; species Elephas maximus. Next base: position 17,115,698 of record NC_064840.1, on the reverse strand, counting down.
TTTTGAGTTCTTCAACCGTTTTATCAGTGTGTTCCTTGGCTTTTTCTGCAGTTTGCCTTATTTCGTTTCTGATGTCCTGAAGCATTCTGTAAATTAGTTTTTTATATTCTGTATCTGATAATTCCAGGATTGTATCTTCATTTGGGAAAGATTTTGATTCTTTTGTTTGGGGGGTTGGAGAAGCTGTCATGGTCTGCTTCTTTAAGTGGTTTGATATGGATTGTTGTCTCCGAGCCATCACTGGGAAACTAGTTTTTCCAGAAAATCCGCTGCGTCCAGTCCAAATCCCGGCGGGATGGTTCCCTGGCTGGGACGCTGCTCTCCCCATTCCAAGACCAGTCACTGCCTCCCGGGGACTTCTCCTACCGGCTGTGTCCCACGCCGCCTGCGGAACCGGCTGGTCCCCCTCCTGGGGTTAGTTCAGGGGGGTGGAGCAGCTCTCTGTGCTTGTGCCGTACCTGACTGGTATGCTGGCTCCAGGCTGTGAAAACAATCGCTGCTTCCCCGTATTAGTTCGTTCTCCGTCTCTAAATCTGTGTTTGTTGTTCAGGGTTCGTAGATTGTTATGTATGTGATCGATTCACTTGTTTTTCCGTGTCTTTGTTGTAAGAGGGATCCGAGGTAGCGTCTGCCTAGTCCGCCATCTTGGCTCCGCCCCAAGGCTGTGATCTTTGATCTTCATCAGTAAGTGCTTCACTTTCAGGAAGCGAGATTGTGTCTTGTGCATAACTCAGGTTGTTAATGAGTCTTACTCCAATCCTGCGCCCCATTCTTCTTCACATAGTCCAGCTTCTCAGATTATTTGCTCAGCATACAGATCAGATAGTATGATGAAAGGATACAACCCTGCCACACACCTTTCCTGACTTCAAACCACGCAGTATCCCCTTGTTCTGTTCAAGTGACTGCCTCTTGATCCATATACAGGTTCCTCATGAGCATAATTAATTATTCTGAAATTCCCATTCTTTGCAATGTTATTCATAATTTGTTATGATCCACACAGTCAAATGCCTTTGCAGAGTAAATAAAACACAAGTAAACATCTTCCTGGTATTCTCTGCTTTCAACCAGGATCCATATGACATCAGCAATGATATTCCTGGTTCTATGTCCTCCCCTGAATTTCTGGCTTGAATTTCTGGTAGTTCTACCTCTCCATGCACTGCGGCAGCTGCTTTGCAATGATCTTTAGCAAAATTTTACTTGCATGTGATATTAATAATATTGTTTGATAATTTCCGCATTCAGCTGAATCCCTTTATTGGTAATAGGCATAAATATGGCTCTGTTCCAGTCAGTTGTCCAGGTAGCTGTCTTTGAAATTTCTTGGCATAGATAAGTGAGCACTTCCAGCATTGCATCCCTTTATTGAAACATTTCAACTGATATTCTGTCAATTCCTGGAGCCTTATTTTTCCCAATGCCTCCTGTGAAGCTTGGGCTTCTTCCTTAACACCATTGCTTCTGGACCATATGCTGCCTCCTCATGTGGTTGAACGTTGACCAACTCTTTTTCTTATAGTGACTCTGTGTAGTCCTTCTGTCTTCTTTTGATGCTTCCTGCATCATTCAATGTTTTGCCCTTCAAAACTGCAACTTGAGGCTTGAATTTTTTCTTTAGTTCTTTCAGCTTGAGAAATGCCAAGCCTGTTCTTCCCTTTTAGTTTCCTAATTCCAGGTCTTTGCATATTTCATTACTTTTCTTCTCAAGCCATCCTTTGAAATCTTCTGTTCAGCTCTTTTACTTCATCGTTTCTTCCATTTCCTTTAGCTATTTGACATTCAAGAGCAAGCTTCAGAGTCTCTTCTGACATCCGTTTTGGTCTTTTCTTTCTTTCCTGTCTTTTTAATGACCTTTTGTTTTCTTCATGTGTGATGTCCTTGATGTCATCCCACAACTCGTCTGGTCTTTGGTCATTGGTGTTCAGTGTGTCACATCTATTCTTGAGATGGCCTCCAAATTCAGGTGGGCTATACTCAAGATTGTATTTTGGTTCTGGTGAACTTGTTTCAATTTTCTTCAGCTTCAACTTGAACTTGCGTATGAGCAATTGATGGTCTGTTCCATAGTTGGCCCCTAGCCTTGTTCTGACTGATGATATTAAGCTTTTCCATCATGTCTTTCCACAGATGTAGTCAATTTGATTCCTGTGTATTCCATCTAGCGAGGTCCACCTGTACAGTCACAATTTATGTTGCTGGAAAAAGGTATTTGCAATGAAGAAGTCATTGGTCTTACAAAATTCTATCATGCAATCTCTGATATTGTTTCTATCACCAAGGTCTATTTTCCAACTACCGATCCTTCTTCTTTGTTTCCAACTTTTGTATTTGAATTGCCAGTAATTATCAGTGCATCCTGATTCATGTTTGATCAATTTCAGACTGCAGAAGTAAGTAAAAATCTTCAATTTCTTCCTCTTTGGCCTTAGTGGTTGGTGCGTAAATTTGAATAATAATCATATTAACTGGTCTTCCGTGTAGGTATATGGGCATTATCCTATCAGTGAAAGCGTTGTACTGCAGAGATTTTGAAATGTTCTTTTTTTTTTTTTTATTGCACTTTACATGAAGGTTGACAGAACAAACTAGTTTCTCATTAAACAGTTATTATACATATTGTATTATGACATTGGTTAACAACCCCACGACATGTCAAAATCTCCCTTCTTGATCTTGGGTTCCTTATTACCAGCTTTCCTGTCTGCCCCTGCCTTGCAGCCCTTGACCCTGGGCTGGTATGCCCCTTTAGTCTCCTCTTGTTTTATGGGCCTGTCTAATCTTCGGCTGAAGGAGTGACTTAATTTCTGAGCTAAAAGTGTATCCAGGGACCATACTCTCGTGGTTTCTCCAGTCTCAGGCCAGTAAGTCTGGTCTTTTTTTGTGAGTTAGAATTCTGTTGTACATTTTTCTCCAGCTCTGTCTGGGACCCTCTATTGTGATCCCTGTCAGAGCAGTCAGTGTTGGTAGCTGGGCACCATCTAGTTGTACTGGATTCAGTCTGGTGGAGGCCATGATAGTTGTGGTACATTAGTCCTTTGGACTAATCTTTCCCTAATGTCTTTAGTTTTCTTCATTCTCTGTTGCTCCCAAAGGGGTAAGATGGGTGGAGTATCTTAGATGGCTGTTCACAGGCTTTTAAGACCCCAGATGTTATTCACCAGAGTAGCATGTAGAACATTTTCTTTATAAACTGTGTTATGCCAATTGAGCTAGATGTTCCCTGAGACCATGGTCCCCACAGCCCTCAGCCCAGCCATGCGGCCACTCAGGGAGTTTGGATGTGTCTATGGAGCTTCCATGACCTTGCCTGGTACAAGTTGTGCTGGCTTCCCTGGTATTGTGTGGTGTCTTACCCTTCACCAAAGTTACCACTTATCTAATGTCTATTTAATGTTTTTCTGTCCCCACCTCTGCCCTCCCTTGTGACCATCAAAGATTGTTTCTTTTTGTATGTAAATCTTTTCATGGGTTTTTACAGTAGTGGTCTCATACAATACCATTTTAGAATTCTGAGCTCCACAACTATAAGATAATAAATTTGGATTCTTTTAAGTCACCAAGTTTGTGGTGATTTGTTACAGCATGGATTAGAAATACACAGGGAGACAGATAAGAAAGCTATTATTGTTTTTAGACAAGGTTTGGTAATGGCTCCATAATCCAGAGCTTATTAGATATCTACTAGGTGTTGAGAGCTGTTAGTCATAGGGCATTTGTTATCTCTATAGTGGGAGGTTTTGGCCTTTCACCAGTTCCTTTTGGTGCTTACAGTCAGTCTAAAGCACAGCTAGTTCCCATGCAAGGGATTCCACATCACTCACAGGAATAAATGCGTGGTGGAGATGCCAGGAGCAGACAGCTTGGGAAAACCAAATGGCAGGATATCGCCATGAACCCGTGTGTGAGTGTGAACTGGGCAAGTCTGCACTCTGAGCAGAAGAGGGCTGACAGTTGTGAGTGGACCATTGCCGATTTGACTGTGCTACTTATGTGAGGTTTGGATCAGGTGCTTTAGATGAAATTCTCAGATGCTTCACCCCAAAAATACACAAAGACAACTTTGTCCTTCCCTCCCCTGTCCTGACCCCGATACAGAAATCTCTATCTGAAAAGGAAATTCCTTCTTTTGTGGCTATTCCTGCAATACCCAAACAAACCCATTGCTGTTGAGTCGATTCTGACTCATAGAAAACATATAGAACAGAGTAGAACTGCCCCATAGAGTTTCTAAGGAGAACCTGGTGGATTCTAATTGCCAACCTTTTGGTTAGCAGCCATAGCTCTTAACCACTACACCACCAGTGTTTCTGTTCCAGCAATCGTGGGTGGTATTTGGATAATATTTATCTTTGTGTTATATTTGTTTGTCAAAGCTGCAATTCAGAGTGTCCTGGTTCTGGGACTTATTTTTATAGGGTAACTCCTCAGGCTCAATTATTCAACATTTGCTAGTATTTATTAAGGAGTAGTACTAACTAATGAATGTGGGTGCTGTATTAGAGCCCCCCCTTTTTTTTTCTTTCGTGATCAGAGGCCCAAAACTGTCTCTTATATTTAGAAGCCTGGATCTAGGGTTACATATCAAGATACAGGCAGTGCTGTTTTGCTGAATGCAGCTGTCCTGGTGTAAGCCAAAGATAGTTTGCTGATCCAGGAGCTGAGGCCAGCAATTTTATGTCTGTGTCTGCTTCTCCCCATAACTTATGGGCCAAGACAGGGCAACTTCAAGAGCTATAGCGATGTCAGCCTTAGCGATGCACAGAGTAATGGGACAGGGACATTTGCTACCTGAGCCATCCTCCCTCCGTTACAGCCAGTGCTGCCTTCTGTATGATCACATAACACTTTGTTCCTGTCACGCCTCCTTCTAATTGTTTGCATTCATGCCTGTCCCCCACTAGCCTGAGAGCCCTTCCCAGGGGTCTCTCTTTAATCATATGTGAATTTCCAAAGTCCAGCCCAGATCTTTGGTAGTACAGGTGCCGGGTAAGTATTGGTCAAACGAGGAAATGAATGAGATTCACAACATAATGAGAACATTCTTGGGAAAGTTAGATTACTTTCATCAGGCTTGTAGAAGGAATAGGAAGCAGCAGCATGCTTGCTGTGGGCAGTGCTTGATCTGTCTTTCCTGGTTAAAGCACTTAGGTTTTTTTTTTTTTTTTTGTGGTGGGGAACCACACTTTCCACACCCTCAATCCATAAAGTTAGGGTGGAGCTGACCTCACCCTCAGCTCCAGTGGCTGAAATGTGATACAGGCCTGACCAAAGAGGGTACCACAACACCCCTGGCCGCACTATCAATTCATATCGTGGTCACGCCAGTGTATCAATGGCTGGGATCCATTCCGATTGGTCAGTTCCTGTTCCAAATCAATTGTGCGTTATTTTAAATTGAACTTTTTTTTATCCCCCTGAAGCTATTGGGAGAAGAGGCATTTCCTTTCCATTAGCATTGTTAAACAGGTAAGAAGAAGACTGAAGCTGCTGGCAGCCATCTTGCAACTTTGAAGCTAAAACTAACTCAGAAGCAGGGATGGATTAATCAATAAGCAGGGTACACCCAGGTTTAATTGTGCTTGTTTACTAATCTGTAGTGCACAGTTTCAACTGGGTTTTACCACATGATGAATTTCATCAGGTGAAATTGTGCACTATAGGTTAGTAAGTAAGCACAATTAAGCCTGAGTTCACCTTGCTTTCTTAAGTGGGTGCTTATTTATTTTTTTTACCTTGCTTATGGGTTAATCTGCCCCTGCTGGGAAGAAAGTTTGTTGTTAGTTGTCATCTAGTACATTCCCACTCAAGGCAACCCCATGTGTTGCAGAGTAGAACTTCTCCATTGAGTTTTCAAGGCTGTGACCTTTCGGAAGCAGATCGCCAGGCCCGCCTTCTGAGAGGCACCTCTGGGAACCACCAAACCCTCAGCTAGTAGAGCATTTCACCATTTGCACCACCCACGGACTCTCGGAGAAAGTTGGAGTTGAGAAATGGAGAGAGACAAGCTCCTTATAATACTCAATACCAAGATCCAGACATGCCTGAAGGTGTCTTTGGAATTTTCAGTTATGAAAATGAGCCAGTAAACTCTACCAGTTTTTGTCGGGTTGCTGAAGAAGCCCCTTGGTGGATGTACCTGGTCATGCTTTTCCTAATCGTGTTGTTAGGGTAGAGCAGAGGCAATTTCAGCCTTGGAGAAGACCTTCATCTCTTTCCTCACTCTTAAAGCTCTCTGCAGACCCCCTGTCTACCTGGGAGATCTTACTTGGTAACAAGAATTTTTTTTTGACTTCATTGGAACCAAAGGTTTTTAATATATAGTAGAAAGGCTTTTTACCTTTTTGATTAGCCCGTAAATTAGTTTGGAATGGATGCCTCTCTAGTCACACCCTGTCCTCTGTATGGTTTTCCCTACAGGCTTGGGCAGGGATGGGTGGGTACATATTGGTTTTCAGAGTCTCTGAAAGGTGGGGAACTCCAAGAAAGCACAATTTACACACCATGGTAAACAGGCTTACTTAAAACCATTTTTATTCTGCCTCTCATTAACACATTCATTTGATTTGGATAGAAGACCAGGGGCTCCCCCACACACAAACAAAAACCACAATGTGAGAAACAGAAATCAGGATCCAACATGGTGGGCTGACTGTAGAACTTCTGTGTGCTGAGAATATATGTCCCTGATTTAGATGTCCTCCAGGGACAAGTGCTGGCTCAGGACAGACATCTTGGTGAAATGACTGGTAGAATGTGGTGTCCGTCAGTTTTTATTTTTTGTTAGGGTTCAGTATTTTAACAAATGTCTGGGATTTATAATAAAACTCACAACAATGCTTTGATTTTGCATAAAACCTTAGAATTTCCCCTCAGGGGCATTTACATCTATTAAGGCAATGAATTCTTACAACAACACTGTGAGGTAAGTAGACAGGCATTCTTTGTTTTCCAGAGGAAGAAATTTGAGGCACAGAAAGAAACTAAGAAACTTGCCTCAAATCAACTTGCATAGCTAGTTAGTTGGAAAAAAGGGACTGGACAACAGGTATTTTGTTCCACTCAGCTTCTTATTCATTTAACTAGAATAAGCTACTTTCTCTTTTGCTTAAAAAAAAAAGTTGGTGCAGTTATTGTGGTGTTTCTAACATTAGTTCTTTGATTTTTGCTGCGTATACGCATTGCCTGTTATGTTAATCACTTGGTGTTTTTCTTAAATTATTTGAAAAGCAACACATCCCTTAGTAGAAAGCCATAAATGGAAGGTCATAAATAAAAATAAAAACAATGAAAACAAGACAATGGTATTAAATTTTATTTAGGCAGAAGGCTCTGAACCTGAGGCCTGCTCTTTCTTTGTTAAAAAAGGAAAAGAGCCGTAATGTCAGAAAGGTGTTAGAGACCTGCTAGTACTAAACAGAGACTTTCTCCTGGGTGTAATCAGGATTGAAAAAAGAATAGAAAACGGAAAAACTGTCTTTATGATTCGGTGTTACTTAATGTTGTGTGTGTGAACTACTTAAAATTATCTTGTGTACCACCTGTGGTACGCAAAGCATCTCACGCTTTGGAAAACACAAGGTTGGTGTGTTCTGGTAGGCAGAATAATGGTGCTATTAAACTAGTATATTCACTCTGGAAGGGTTTACATTTGACAGAAAAGTATTGCAATGGGTGGCACTTCCAGGTGGCATACAGGAGAACCAAAGATCTTTCTTGAAATTTCCAAAAAAAAAAAAGGTTGAAAAAAAGCACATTCCATAAACAGCCAGTTTATTCTCCAAAATGGGATGACGAAGGCACACATGTGCCTAGAATTGACTAACTATATTCTCAGAGTTTGTTTCAGTGAAGCCTAAGGTTGCGGTCAAGTTGACCAATGGAGGATAAGAGCAAGGTGCTGTTAGAAAAAGTGAGGATCAAGACAAAGGCCATGGGTTCACTGGATGACCCATGGGTGAACTCTGAGGGGTTGACAGGAGAAGGAGTTATTGAAGACTGGAGTGAAGTTACAGCATATGAAAAGAAAAAAAAAAAAAAATCCACAAATCCAGCTACTGTAGACAACTTTAAACATGCAACGATTGTTTGTGCTCAACATCTTCCGTCAACACCCATGCCCACAGCTCGTCCCAGGAACCTCCCTCTCCCCCCACGAAGTCCGCCCCTGGTGTAAAAGCCCCGGCTCCCTGAGGCGCTGCTCTGGGGAAGAGGCGTGGACACCGTGGTCTTCACCAAACTGAGGTTCTGAGACCGGATAGTTTCTTCTTTACAAATCAGTGACTTTGGCTGACGTGGCTGTGCTCCTTGGTTTTCGTAAAATTTGGACTTGGAATTCAGTTGCCAGGGACCTGCCTCTGGAGAGTCCTGGAGGAAGAGACCTTACCGTCTGAAGTCAAGGGTGTGTTCCTCAAATTCCTAGGGTATGTGCGGGTGAGGTCTGTTCTCCACGCTCACGGTGGACAGCTGGCTCCTCACATCCTGTGTGGTACAGACAGAGTGAGACAGACAGAAAGACAGCGTGACTGAGGCTCCATGGTGGACGACCGCTTGGTTATTAAACGTGAGTACGCCTGGGGTCGCAGTGAGTCGGAACCAACCTGATGGCAACGGGGTTGGTTGGTTGGCGTTTACTCTGACTAGCAAAGTGGTGAACGCAGACCAGCAGGTCTACGTGTTTTTGCCTCAGAGCACCGATTGCATTTTGAAAACTTTATTTGGAACATATATTTTAGTTTACGTGGGGCACTTGCCAAAAAAGAAGGAAAAAAATCACACCACACGGATGCAGCAAAAATGCTTCTTGAGCGTTTCTGAATCTTATTCTCAAGGAGCAGGAGTACTGTTAGCAGGTTGTTGTGCGTCCTTCAGGCATTTCTCTTTGCATTTCCATACATAAATATGCACTTACTAATTATATGCCTTTTCGTGTGGGGGAGGGAGTTTAATATAAATGGGATCGTGCTGTACATATTCTGCAATTTTTTAATACTTAACAAATGTTTATATGCTGGCACTGCTGCAGGTGTAGGTAATAATAACAACCAACAGTTACACAGTACAATGGTAACCCACTGCCGTCGAGTCCATTCCGACTCATAGCGACCCTATAGGACAGAGTAGAACTGCCCCATAGAGTTGCCAAGGAGCGCCCGGCGGATTTGAACTGCCAACCTTTTGGTTAGCAGCCGTAGCAGTTAACCACTAAGCCACCAGGGTAGGCACTGTGTTTTACATGTAGTCACTCAAATTTAATCCTCACAACAACCTTATGAGGTAGATAATGTTATTATCCCCATTTTATAGGTGAGAAAACTGAGGCCCAAGGGTATGCAGCTGTGGAGAGGTAAAACCGGTAGCCGTGATGCTGACTTACGGTGACTCCATGGAGAGTAGAACTGAGCTCTGTAGGGTTTTCAAAGGCTGATTTAATGGAAGCAGATTGCCAGGCCTTTTTTCTGAGGCACCTCTCAGTGGACTCGAGCTGCCAAGCTTTCAGTATGCAGCCAAGCACTTTAATCATTTGTACCACCCAGGGACTCCATTTAGAGGTAGAACCTGGATTTGAGCTCCAGTAAACCCTGGTGGCGGAGTGGTTAAGTACTACGGCTGCTAACCAGAGGGTTGGCAGTTCGCATCTGCCAGATGCTCCTTGAAAACTCTATGGGGCAGTTCTACTCTGTTCTATAGGGTTGCTATGAGTCGGAATCAACTCGACGGCACTGGGAGTCTAGCTTCTCATTAGGCACCTTAAGTACTACACTCTACTATTACGAGCAGTGAAAGAAATGAAAATGTTCCTGGAGTTTTTCTGCATAGTACAAGGAAACTGTGGCGTAGTGGTTAAGAGCTCGGCTGCTAACCAAGATGTCGTCAGTTTGAATCCACCAGGTGCTCCTTGGAAACCCTATGGGGCAGTTCTATTCTGTCATACAGGGTCACTATGAGTTAGAATCGACTTGATGGCAACAGGTTTGTTTTTGTAGGAGGAAACAGGCCATAAACATAAGTATATGATTTGTCAGGGACTGCTAAGTGCTAAGAAGAAAAGTAAAGTTGGGTAAGGGGATGGAAAGAGGGAGGGTGGGGCTATGGGTGTTATTTGAGAGAAGTTGGTTAGGAATAACCTGTCTGCTAAGGTATTATGAGTACGCACCTGAAGAAGAGATGGGAGTAAGCCATGTCAGTATCAGGAGGAATAGAGTTCTCAGCAGATGTAACAGCAAGTGCAAAGGCCCTGAGGCAGGAGCATGCTTATGTTGATCAGAGAGGAGAGTGTGGAATGAGAGTGGAGGAGAGTGCTGGGAGATGAGATCATGCAGGGCCTTGTAAAGCCACAGTAAGGAAGGCATTTCCATGTTTAAACTGCAGTGTAGTATCTATCCTATGAATAAACTACTAGTATTTATTTAGCAGAGCCCCGGTGATGCAGTGGTTAAGAGCTACATCTGCTAACCAAAAGGTCGGCAGTTCAAATTCATCAGCCGCTCCTTGGAAGCCCTATGGGGCAGTTCTACTCTGTCCTGTAGGGTCTCTATAAATTGGAATGGACTCAACTGTGTCAGGTTTGGTGTGGTTTTTTGGACTTAAGTGTTCTACTGATGGACGTTTAGTTTTCGAGTTCCCCCATTCCAAACAGCTGCGGTGGATATCATTCCCCATCCGTGGCTCACCACCCTGGCTGCATGTTAGAATCCCCTGGAGAGCTCTAAATCACACTAGCACCCAGCTGTATTAGGGAGATTCTAATTGGTTTATGGTGGGCCCTCAGCTTTGGGTTTTTTTTAAAGCTCCCCAGGTGATTCTAATATGCAGCTCCGACAGGAGAACTATTTTACATGCCTTTTTGTGCACCTGAATACAGGGTGGATATCAACTAAAGTCGAATTGCTAGGTGGGTGGATACATGGATTTTTTTTGTTGTTGTTGTGTGCCTTGGATTGATTCTCACTCATAGAAACCCTATAGGACAGGGTAGAGCTGCCCCACAGAGTTTCCTAGGCTGTCATTTTTACAGGAGCAGATCGCCAGGTCTTTTCACCTGCGGAGCCGCTGGTGAGTTCAGATTGCTGACCTTTCAGTTAGCAGTCGAGCACTTAACGATTGTGCCACCATGGCTCCTACATGGATTTTAAGGCTTAATGAATACTTCCAGATTGACTTCCCAAAAGAGTGCCCCAATTTACTGTTCCATCTACAATGTAATATCCCATTCTTCATACTCTTGCCAACCTTGCTTGATATTACCCATCTTTTGTTTCAGTTTGGTACCAAAAAAAATAATGTTTCCTTGTTGCTTTAATTTGTGTTTCCCTGGTTACCATGTGGTTGAACTTTTTTTTTTTAATTTGTTTTACTTTACTGGATGAGAGTTTACAGAGCAAACTAGTTTCTCATTAAATAGTACACATACTGTTTTATGACATTGGTTAACAACCCCACAATGTGTGCACACTTTGCCTTTTCAACCTCAGGTTCCCTGTTACCAGCTTTCCTGTCCCCTCCTGCCTTCTAGTCCTTGCCCCTGGGCTGGTGTGCCCCTTTAGTCTCATTTTATTTTATGGGCCTGTCCAATCTTTGGCTGGAGGGTGAACCTCAGGAGTGACTTCATTACCGAGTTGATAGGGTTACAGGGTTTCTCCAGTCTCTGTCAGGCCAGTAAATCTGGTCTTTCTTTTTGAGTTAGAATTTTGTTCTACATTTTTCTGTAGCTCTGTCCAGGACCTCTATTGTGATCCCTGTCAGAGCGGTCAGTGGTGGTAGCTGGGCACCATCTAGTTGTACTGGACTCAGTCTGGTGGAGGCCGTGTTAGTGTGTTCCATTAGTCCTTTGGACTAATCTTTCCCTTGTATTTTTAGTTTTCTTCATTCTTCCTTACTCCCGAAGCAGTGAGACTTAGATAGCCTCTCACCGGCTTTTAAGACCCCAGATGCTACTCTCCAGAGTAGGATGTAGAACGTTTTCTTTATGAGCTATGTTATGCCAATTGAGCTAGATGTTGCCTGAGACCATGGTCCCCACAGCCCCGAGCCTAGCAGGTCAGACCCTCAGGGAGTTTGGGTATATCTATGGAGCTTCCATGACCTTGCCTTGTACAAATTGTGCTGGCTTTGCCAGTATTGTGTGTTGGTGGTTGAACATTTTTTCATGTGTTTATTCTGATTTTTCATCAGTTTCCCACCAGCTTATATCCTTTTTAAAGGAAAAATCTTTCCATTGTTGGTTGGTGACTTAGGTCTGACTTGTCTCTACTTCACCTACCTGACCAAACAAAGAAAAACTCTTCTTACTTTCTAGAAATGAGTAATATTTCCCCATTTTTTCATCATGGAGTCACTACAACTCTCTGAAGACATAGCTTTGCAAAACAATCCCCAGGGAGCCTTACCTCAGCCAGTAATACAGGGAAGAGGACAGATATGTTCTTTTTGTTTTTTGCAAAAGGGCCAACTTCTTGCTTATCCCCCACCTTGGTATATATGCCAATCTTGATACAACTGAAGGATATTTTGAGGCCGGGAAAGGACCCATTTCATCTTGTTTTCAAGACAGAAGCTCTGCCAGTATGGAGTGGGTTAATATCTGCTAACTCTCTGCCTGTTAGTGGGAGTCAATTGTCAGACCTTTAACCCTCTTTAGACATCAAATCCTCCCCTTAAGGAAACCTTGGAATATGAAGGCTCTTATTGTCAAGAATGGCGAACAAGCATTTTTAAAATGTGATACATATGCCTCGTTGTTTGATACTTACAAAACCACTCAGAGGTGTAAGTTCAGTGGGTTTCCATTGCATGTGTGTTTCGCTTAAGACAAGTCAATTATTCATGTTCCTCAGAAAGAAAAGAGCGACTATTTAAATAGAGCTGGAGATTCTAGCAATCATTCCACTCAGTGTTCATGAACATGGGATAGAGATGTGACTATTTCTGTGTGAACCTGGAGTGAGGTTCCAGTGTTTCAACATATGCCAGGAGCCCTACACACGGAAACTGCTTCAGCCAGAGCTCAACCCAGTGCTGGAGGGAACACTGGCTGTGTTGGGCTGATCAAGTTTCTGTGTGAGTCTCTAATATGATGCCGGTTTAAGGATTCTTCCAATATTAATTTTGATAATACTCAATGCTTGCCTTGTACCCTGGCATTAGAACCTAACCCCCAAGTAAAATGAAGCTTCACCAGTGTCACCTTAGAGTGTCATTCATCATATTTTGCTTGCCTCCGTCACACCCAAGCCTTGTCATGTTATTTGGTTTTCCTGTTACAGAAGTTCCACTGACCATGAGCCTGGCCAGGAGGATGAGGAAGCTTGGGCAGTGTGTAAAATTTCCAGAGAGCAGGGGGAAGAATCAACAGCTGAACCTTCCACCACGTATCTTAAACAACCAGCCAATTGCGGTTGAGTCTTGGGGTGACCCCACACATGTCAGAGTAGAACTGTGCTCCACCCCTCTATGACTGATTTTTCAGAAAAGATCATCAGGGCTGCCTTCTGAGGTGCCTCTGGGTGGACTCAAACTTCCAACCTCTTGGTTAGCAGCCGAGTGTGTTAACTATGTGCACCACACAGGGCGTCCCCAAGAATCTTAGGGATTGTTGTTTTCGGAATCTTAGTCCTGTTTTGTGTAGCATGTCTACATAGTCGAGAATGTTTTCAGTTAAATGCAAAGCCCTAGAACAGTGGTTCTGCAGCTTGAAAATACTCAATTATTTTTGGGGAGGGGTTTGAAAAAAAATGCACATTCCAGGGTTCCACTCCCGGTGATTGTGAGTCAGCCTTGAGTGAGGCTCAGAAATCTGCATTTTTACAAACATCCCAGATGGTTCTGTTGGAGGTGGTTCTGAGACCCAGGCTTTGAGAAGCGTGACTAAAATGACCTTGCTTAAATCCTCAAGGCCCCAGCAGAAAGTAAAAGCCTGCAGGGACTTGAATTATTAGAATTGCTAAATAATGACTACAATATTTAAACATTTGTGTGACTCATTTCTCCACCTTCCCTAGCAACTTGGGGGCAGAGGATTTTCTGACTTTGACGTACTGTAAATTTCTGTCCTTCTTGGACCAGAACACACCACCTCGGTCAGTAGAGCATTCTGTCCAAAGCTGCTGAATGTTTGATGTCATGAAACGTCATCTTTCTTTGCCCTGTTGACCATGTGTCTCACATATATATCTTGTAAAATCAGGATATGTTGAGACAGTTTTATGAACTTGGGTATAAGCCTATCATGAACCAAGACTATTCTAAGAATACTTGGGATTTTGACCATTTGGGCAGAAGAGGTTGGTCGCAGTCTTGATAAGAATAAAAGAATAATTTTTAAGAAGGCAGGAACGTCAGAAATTTTAAAAGGCAACCATTTAAGTCTGACATTATTTTCAAATGACTTGAAACTCAGAAAATTCACATATCCAAGGCCTTTTGTCTCACCTTCTGTCTTGGGCTCATTTAAAGCCAGATTTTTCCAGCCCTTTGGTTGAAGTCCTTGATACTTTTCAGACTGTTACAAAAGAGCCTCCCTGCGGGTACATCTGCTCTTGCGGTAACTTACTCCCATCCTTGGCGTTGAGTTTGATATAACAAGTCAGGCTGATGAGTTTGGTGATGTAAATGAAAACTGACCACTCTGTTAACAGCCACCATTGGCGCGTTCTTCCTTTCGGACTTTATGGGGAGGAGATGTACCAGGCTTTTGCCATCGGTGCTCGGTGGACCACTTGCCTCAGAACCCCCAAGGTGGGAGTGGGGAAGGTAGGGAGAGGGTTGGGCCTCACTTAGGACTTAGCGAGTTGAAATGGAGCTTGGATGTCACCTTCTTTTAAACCTCTGAGAAACTGGCCTTCTTGTTATTTTTTTAAACAGAAAGATAGACTTGATTTCATTCTCTAAAGGCTAACTTCTTTCTCTCCCTCTCTTTGTTTTTCTCAGGACACACAACAAAGCCTTTAAATTTGAGTTTCTTCATGGACTTCTAACAGTGGAAAACTTTTTTGTTTTCATTGATAACATGGGGGAAAAAAGTACCTAAAAGGAACGCGAGTGTCCATATGGGGAAATCATTATTATCCCCATTTTACAGATCAGGAAACTGAGGCACAGAGAGCTTAGTAACTTTACCAGATGGTCTGGGTGGCAGAGTTACGGTTTGAATCTTGTTAGAGCTGGCACTGAAGTCCAGGCTCTAACCACTGTCAAACACTGCCTCTGAAAAAGAAGGAGCACAGAAGTAGCTCCCATTCATCCCTTTGGTGTTATTGATAAACCTCCAGTGCAAGCATACCCACATAAATACCCGCTTCCCAGAGAGAACCACTTATGTTAAGGATGGAGGAAGGCGCTATACGTAAAGACTTCTGGGTCCCTTGAAAAACTTCTCGGTGTTCTCATGGGCAAACTGATCTTTCAAAGCCAAATTGGCTGCTGGAAGCTACAAAGTAGATAGTGCTCAGGTTGAAGGTATGGGTTTTCTTGTTTGTTTTCGGCCCTTGCTATGCATTTAAACAATGTGAATTGGTTGCCGCCTTCTAAAAATCAAGAGATTTTATGTAAAAACTGAGCTCTCCAGCTTCCTTTGAAAAACTGTATTTTAAGTGGTAACGATCAGCTGGAGCAGAGTGGTGGCTGCCCCTTTAAAATGTGCTCACCAGTTCACCATAGTCCCCACTGCTCCCTATTGTCCTACTATTAGGCTCCTTCGTTCCTGTGTGTACCCTGCCTGCTCCCTGCAGCCCTTTGACTTTGTAAACCTGACACATCACATTTTTTTTTTTTTTGACATTGAAATTTCATATCACCCTCACTTAAATAAATTATGGAGTTAGCCATAGGTGAAGGCCACGTACTGGCCTTGGTGACTGGATATACTAAAAGAGACACATTGGTTTAGAGGCCGTGTAGTATTGTGATTAAGAACACAGCCTTCTGTGCCAGACCGTCTTAGGCTTAAACCCTACCTTTACCACTAACTAGCTGCGAGACCTCAGGCAAGTAACTTCACCTTTCTGAGCCTCAGTTTTCTCATTGGCAAAGTGGGGATAATAATACCTACCTCGTGGGGTTACTGTGAAGACTGAATGAGTTAATTCACGTAAAGAGCCTCAAACAATGCCTGGTATATAGTAAGTCCTATATCAGTGTCAGACAGTGAACAAGGAATACCAAAGAACAATTGATGTCTTTGAATTATGGTGTTGGCAAAGAATATCAAATATACTGTGGACTACCAAAAGAACAAACATATCTGTCTTGGGAGAAGTACAGCACCAATGTTCCTTAGAAGCGAGAATAGAGAGACTTTGTCTCACATAATTTGGATATGTTATCAGGAGGGACCAGTCCTTGGAGAAGGACATCGTGCTTGGTAAGGTAGAGGGTCAGCGAAAAACAGGAAGACCTTCAATGAGATGGATTGACACAATGGCTGCAACAATGGCCACAAACATATCAACAATTGTGAGGATGGCACAGGACAGGGCAATGTTCTATTCTGTTGTATACAGGGTCACTATGAGTCAGAACCAACTCAACGGCACCTAACAACAGCAACATGTCAATGTCACCTGCTATTATTACAACTCACTCAGCTCAAGCACTGGTCTGGATAGTATATGTTTTCACAATCCCCTAGGAACCAGGCCAGTACTTGGCCTCCTTCCTCTGGAATGTTGGTCTTTGCGTTTGGCTCATGAGTACAAAGCCTTGGACTCTTTTTAAGGGCTTCTTTCTAAATTCTGAGGACCTCAACCAGTAATGTTGGTAACAGTAGTAATAGTATTATCAATAAATGGTTTGCATTTTTTGGACACTAAGGAACAGGCACCAACCTCTACACATTGTAGGGGTCATCTAATTCACAGTAGCTTTCTGGAATGGGTACTATTATAATCCTCATTTTACAGCTGAGGACACTGAGGTTGCAGGAGATTAAGCAATTGGCTGACGCTCTCATAGTGATAAGTGGTGGCGGTGCGGCTTGAAATCAGGTCCTCTGGAGCCAAAGTCTGCACCACCAGTCCCATGCCCCACAACCTCACACCTTAAACACGCACAAGCATATTTGTTGTTAGTTGTGGTTGAGTTGATTCTGACTCAAGACCACTCCATGTACGCAGAGTGGTACTGCCCCATAGGGTTTTCAAGGCTGTGATGTTTTGGAAGCCGTTCTTTAGGCCTGTCTTCCAAGGTGCCTCTGATTGGGTTTGAACTACCAACCTTTTGGCTAGTAGTTAAGTGCTTAACTGTCTGCACCACCCAGGGCCTCCTCACAAGCACATTATGCCTTCTTTAAAGAATAGAATAGAGTGCGTTCATGTCTGTTCTCCAACCATCTTCCTTTTCACAGGCCAACATGACAGATTCGCCATCTTAAAAGCAAGAAACCTTGAGGTTTCTTTGATGTTTTAGTGTCTCTTTCTCCTCTCTGGATAAAACCACCTGTTTCTCCCTCTGTGACACTTCCTGTTTTGACATCTCCTCCATCCAGGTGCCACTGATTTCTCTTGGACCTGGCTTGTCTGATAGGAAGTTGGTCTGGCTATGACATCCGCTACCCTCTTGGCTGCCAGGGTTGGGTTGGCTGATGTGGCTGGTTAAAGGGTGTCTTCTTCCTTCCTCACCCCATCCGGGTATGCTCTTCCTGAAACTGAGGACATCCAGCCAAAGAGGTTGACCTTCTCCACTAGAGGGACATGGTGCTTTGGTCAAGGGTATAGTGGTAACTGTGCTGCCCTTGCAGAAGGGCGAAAGGATGTTTCAGAGTTATTATCTGTCTTGCCAGAAATTACAGAGCAAGACAGAGATGGATCTGAACTAGTCATTTCTGGGCCCAAGCTGTCCATCACACTACCTTGTCCCCTGCCAGACCTCAGCTGGAAGGTGTCATTGATTCTAGAAGACAAAGAGGGAAGCATCAACAACATCCATTTCTTTAAGAGTTAGAGCTCACTGGCAATATTAAAAATGTGTGGAGACTCTTCTGTCCTTCAACTAAACATTTAAGGTAGTTCAATGCAAAACCAAGGAACGCTGGTGGTGCCATGGTTAAATACTCAGCTGCTAATTGAAAGGTTGGCGGTTTGAACCCACCTAGCGGCTCTGCAGAAGAAAGGCCTGACAGTCTCCCCCTGTAAAGATTACTATCTGGAAAACCACATGGGGGTCGTCATGAGTCAAAAATGACTCAACAATACCCAACAACAGCAACAATGCGAACTCACATATGAACCCATTTGGCAGGTCAGGTGGTAAGGCAGAGCACGTTATAATTCTGAATATCCTATTTACTGTCCCATGTTTGTCACCCTATTGTATTTAGGTGGGACTATGTGACAGTTTTAGCAAATAAATTGTGAGCGAATGTGGTGTCTGTCACTACTGGGCTGAGGCAGGGAAAAGCCCCTGTGGGATTCTCCGGTCTTCCTTTTGCCTGTCTTAGCTTGAGGAGATCTCAAGTTCTAGATCTGAGGTTGGTAAACTACAGTTCATGGGCCAGCCACCTATTTTTTGTAAATAAAGTTTTATTGGAATACAGATATATCCATTTGTTTACATATTGTCTATGACTGCTTTGTGCTGAAATGACATAGCTGAGTTGCTGCAACAAATAGTATGTCCCAAAACCAAACCTGTTGCCGTCAAGCTGATTCCAACTCATGGTGAACCCCATGTGTTACACAGTAGAATGGTGCTCCATAGGGTTTTCTTGGCTGTAATATTTTATTATTTTTTTTCCTAAATTTTATTTAGTTTGTTGTTGAGAATATACACAGCAAAACACACCAAGTCAACAGTTTCTACATGTACAATTTAGTGACATTGATTACATTCTTTGAGTTGGGCAACGATTCTTACCTTCCTTTTCTGAGCTGTCCCTCCCTCATTAACATAAACTCACTGCCCCTTAATTTCCTATCTAATTTTTTGTGTTACTGTGGCCAGTTTGATTCCATATAGATCTTAAAAGAGCATAATCTCAAGGCAGACCTTTTTTTACTAAACTGTTGTTCTGTTTTAAGATGACTTCAGGGGATATTTCTGGTTTGAAGTTTAAAGATTATCTCAGGGCAATAGTTTCAGGGGTTCATCTACTGTCCATGCCTCCAGAAAATGTAGAGTCCATGAGAATTTGCAATTCTGTCATTTTCCCCCTTTTGATCAGGATTTTTCTGTGGGATCTTGGATCAAAATGTTTAGTAGTGGTATCTGAGTACCATCTAGTTCTTCTTATCTCATGGCATAGGAGGCAGTTGTTCATGGAGGCGATTAGCCAAAACATGCCATACCTTCTTCCTATTCCTGACTCTCCTTTTTCCTTTGTTGCACCAAGTAAATAGAAACCTGTTGTTGAGCCTTGGACGGCTGCTTGCAAACTTTTGAGCCACCAGGCTCTATGCAAAGAACTAGGAGGTAGAACAGAAACACTAAACCTGTTATTAGGCCAGTTAACTGGGATGCTGCATGAAACCGTGACCCTAAGCCTCCAAACCAAGGAACCAAATCCCATGAATTGTTTGATTGCACATAAGCAGCCTTAGCTGCTATTCTTTTTTTTTTTTTTTTTTTGTAAATTGGCTGTAAATTATAGTTGTAAACTGGAAGCAGTTTGCCAGGCCTTTCTTCCATGGAGCTGCTGGGTAGATTCAAACTGTCAGCCTTTAGGTTAGCAGCTGAGCGCAAACGGCTTGTGCCACCCAGGGATCCTGTATGACCCACAGGGCATAAAACGTTTACCATCTGAATCTTTACAGAAAAAGTTTGTTGACCCCTGTTCTAGATAGAGCAGCTCCAAGCTGGTGGAGCTTCTGAAAGCCTGGGGCGCAGAATGACTGTGTGAGGAGAAAACTTCCACTGACCTGTGTGGCTCATGCAGAGTAACTGAGGAAAAATCCCCTTTGTTCGGGGTTGTTAATAGAGCCCAACCTTACCTACCCTAATGGAGTCCCATGGTCATTCAAGAAAGGACATTTTACATCTGGAGGAATTCGAAGACCCTACTTACCGCTTTGTGAAGTGAACTGCACAAGTGATGCTGATGATGAGAAGGCCAATGATTATGGATGCGATGGCCACCCACTTGGCATTCCGCCCCAGCCGCCTGGCTCCTTCGAAATCTCCTTCGTTGTAGCTGTGTAGAGACTGTGGGGCACAAGAGAAGAGCTGGTGATGACAGGCAAACCACAAGGAAGGACACGTGCTTCTTGGGCTGTCCTGATAAAAGGCGCCGTGAGGCCTCTGATGACTTTGCCAGTCTTAGTGTCGGCTTCTGAGCAGGTAGCATGGCTAACACTGCCTCCAGGGAGCCTTCCCTGAACTCCCAGGCTGAGTGAACTGCCCCCAGTTTATTTCGTAATTACTCTTATCTTAGCATTTACCATTGTTGTTGTTAGCTTCCTTCAAGGCAACCCCGAGTCATGGTGACCCCATGCACAGTGGAGTGAAACACTGCCGGTGCTGGGCCATCTCCATGATGGGCTACGAGTAGGACCATTGTGAGAGAGTTTTTGCTGGCTGATTTTTGCAAGTGTATCACCAGGCCTTTCCTCCTAGTCCATCTTAGTTTGAAAGCCCCCGTGAAACCTGTTCAGCATAGCAGCAACACATAAACCTCCACCAAGAGATGGGTGGTGGGTGCACATGGGGTGCGTTGGCCGGGAATCCAACCCGGGTGTCCTGCATGAGAGGTGAGAATTCTATCACTGAACCACCACTTCTCCTTAAGCATTTACCACAGCACATTAGAGTCCTTGATTTTATCTCTCCACTAGAGAGTAAGTACCATGTGGGCAGGGATCGTTATTAGCACAGTGTAGCAATGATCAGTGCAGTACTTGTCATGCAGAAGCTGCCTGATAAATACTTGTAAAATGAAAGGAGAGATGGGTATTTCACCTTGTCCACTAGAACAGGAGCTGGCAAACTATGACCCAAGTTTATGAATCGTTTGAACACAGCCACACTCATTTGTTTAAGTATGGTCTGTTGTTGTTTTTATACAACAATGACCATGCAGTCCGCAAGGCGTAAAAAAAATGATTTGATCCTTTACAGCCAGAGTTTACTTATCCCTGCAATAGAAGGTAGGTCCATGAGGTCAAGGACCTGGGCTGACTTTTTCACCTCTATGCCCAGGCAAGGCTGACATTCAACTGGTACTCACTGATAATGAATTTAACCGATAACCAGTTGCCATCAAGTCTGTTCTGATTCATGGCGACCCCATGTGCGTCAGAGTAGAATTGTATTCTATAGGGCTTTCTCATTAGAAGCAAGGATGGTGAGACTTTGTCTCACATACCTTGGACATGTTATCAGGAGGGCTCAGTCCCTGGAAAAGGACATCATGCTTGGTAAAGCGAAAAAGAGGAAGACCCTCAATGAGATGGGCTGACCCAGTAGCTGCGATAGTGGGCTCGTACATGGCAATGATTGTGAGGATGGCGCAGGACCAGGCAGTGTTTCATTCTGTTGTACATAGGGTCACTGTGAGTCGGGACCAACTTGATGGCACCTAAGAACAACAACAGGGTTTTGGGTGGCTGATTTTTTAGAAGTAGATTGCCAGGCCTTTTGGGGCACTTCTGAGCGGACTAGAACTGTCAGCCTTTTAGTTAGCAGTCGAGCATGTTAATCATTTGCATGACTCAAGGACTTCAACACGACTTCGTTCTTGGGTGCCGTTGAGTTGATTCCAATTCATAGGGACTCCCTGTGACAGAGTAGAACTGCCACGTAGGCTTTCTGGGCCGTGATTTTTGCAGAAGCAGCTCACCAGGTCTTTCTCCCGCAGAGCTGCTGGTGGGTTAGAGCCACCGACCTTTGAGTTAACAGCCAAGTGCTGAACTGTCTGCCCTGCCAGTTATTAAAATATTGAAATACTTTTGTTGTTGTTAGTCGCCCTGGAGTCAGCTGACTCTTGGTGACCTTTTATATAACAGAACAAAACGTCACTATTAAATAGTAGCTCTCCTGACTTCTACCCTCTCCCCTAATATCCTACCCATCCTGGTCCCTTCTCAGAATCCTCCAGATTCCTCCATGAGCCAGCAACCTAAGGGTTAACACTTGGCCCAGCAGAGCATCCTTTCTCATTCCAGGCCTGTGCCAAATGTGTTTAATATTTAAAATATTGTCCTTGTTGTGAGTACTTTGAACAGTGTCTGACACACAGTAGGAGCTTAAGAAATACATATGGACTGAACGGATAAAGAGGTGTGTCTGTTTCCCTATAGTATGTGAGTTCCGTGAGACATAGTGGAGTCTCCCAGGACCTAGTCCAGTGCCAGGCAAAGAAGAGGTGCTCAGAGAATGCTTGCCATTGAACCGAAAGCCAGTGCCGTTCTTCTTCTTGATAAGAAGCCCGCTTTATCCTCCCACTGCTAGGAATTGCTCAAAAGTTGTGCTCCAGCCCAACCAAACCAAAACCAAACCCACTGCTGTCGAGTCAATTCTGACTTATAGCGACCCTACAGGACAGAGTAGAACTGCCCCACAGGGTTTCCAGGGAGCGCCTGGCGGATTCAAACTGCTGACCTTTTGGTTAGCAGCCATAGCACTTAACCACTACACTACCAGGGTTTCCCTCCAGCCCAAAGAAGGCTGGAAATGTTTATTCACAGGTTACATACTGAAGAACTCTAATAGTACTGTGTTGGAATCGACTTGACGGCACTGGGTTTGGGTTTGTGTGTGTGTGTGATCTCAGTGGGAATCTTGACTCTCAAATTATAGCACTTTAATAATAATTACCCTTCTTCCTGCACTATTAAGGGCTTTAGGCATATGCAGACAGTTACGAGCCAGAGAAACACCCAGATACCACAGGACTGTCTGTTTCCGGAACCTTCCATTAATTCTTGGATACAGGCCACCTCAGTCAGCAACAGGCTGGAAGACTTGGCAATGCAAAGGACTTGCTTTCGGGCCCCTTGTGTAAATGGCGGAGCTGGAACTTGCAGTGACATTAGGGACTACCAGCAAGGTGAGTTCCAGAATCCTGAGTCCCAGATTTTGGAGTTCTCAACCCTGGCTGCACATTACAACTACCTGAGTAGTTAAAAAACAAAACAAAAACCAGATAACAGGCCCCTCCAGGGAAGATTCTGATCTATTTGGTGTGGGGACCAGGTACCAGGACTTTTTAAAAGCTTTCCAGGATTGAAAGCCTCTGGTCCAGCAGCTATCTGTAATATCCTAAAAGGTCAAGGTGCTCACCACCTTAAATGTCCCAAGGAAGGAAGCAACAGAGCATGGACTCTAAACTCAGATAAACCTGAGTTCAAATTCCACCTTCATTAGCTGTCAGAGCCAGGGCAAGTTATCAAGCTTTCTAAGCCTCGGTGCCCTCATCTGTAAATTGGGTTAATAGTAATGGCACCTATTTCACACTGGAGGATCCAGTGAGTTAACGCATGGGATGTGGTCAGCATTGCCCAGCACATACAACATGCTCAGTAAATGTTAGTTTTTGCTGTGCCACTACCGGTCCCTGTTTTTCTTTTTAAGTTGAAATCCTTGGTGTGCGGTAGCATCATCTTGGCTGTTTATCGGAATTATAGATGATCAGGCTTTTCGCCTTGTTGGAGCAGAATCTTTGGGGACTCAAGTTTGAGAATCTTTGTTTTAGAGGCATCACAATCAAAGTCGCTGCATCGAATCTTAGGACCCCAAATTTTGAGCTCATGACCCAGTCTAGAATCAGGTCCTCCAGAATTGATTATTCCATTGTGTTCCCTTGGAAGACGCAGTTCTGAGATTCACAGTGGCAGTGCCCTTGTGTTGCTGTATCCAGAGGAAAATTACTGAGCACCCTCCTTCCCAAACACCGTCAGTTCCTGGCTGTTTGTGTAAAAAGACATTTTCAGGTCCTCGGCAGCAGTGACTGAAAAAGTGGGGAGAACAGCCATCTTTGTCATATTGAAGGTACCTCTGTCATCTGTGCCTTGAGTGCAGGTGTGATGGGGGATCCTGGGCCACCTGGTGTGTTATTACAGGCCAGCAGAGCCATGCTGGTGACCCAGCTGAGGGGGATTTGAGTGCAAACCACAGGTGAGTCCTGACCAACCTTCACTAGCTGCTGCCAGTCTGGCAAGATATATGGGACCCTTCTCTTTGCAAACCGTCATCTCTCTGGGGCTCTTAATAGAGCCATTGAGCAACCCAGAGATGGGGTGCAGCTGCTGGCTTGCAAAACAAATGAAAAGCCTCCCTAAGCATCAGGTGTGACTCTCCTCTCCCTAGGAGTCTTCCTTATGAATCAGTTCCCTTCTCAGTTCTTGGAGAAGGTGTTTGCAGTGAGTAAATCTGTTGGGGAAATAAATGCAAGGACATGGAGGGGTGAGAGTGGGAGACTTCAGAACTCTCAGGCTTCCCTCTGAGGGACTTGACTGGCTAAGAGGCTCAAGCGTCAGGGTGGAGGTGTGTCAGTGAATGTTGGATGGAATCCTTCCCCACCAGAAAAATTCACTGGCTGTCGTTTTTTTCCCTCTCCCAATTGAAATTCCACACTTAAGGTCTCCTGGGGGCTGCGACAAGCCGAAGTGGCAGAAATGGGTTTTAGAGAAAATGGAGTGGTTTATAAATGTTTTTCTGAAGAGTTGGGAAAACAAACTGTCCTGACGGTTGAGGAAGAACTAGAAAGAAATAGGATAACTTAGATCTTTAAAATATATATGAGCATATTCTTTTAAAAATTATAAATGTAACTTATGAACACGTAAAATATTCAAATGCCACAGGAAGCATCTACGGTCAGTAGTAACCCCTTCCCTGCGGTCCTCATTCCCGGAGACGACCACTGTAAGCACTTGGGCAGTTTGCTGCTGGATTCCTTCCCCCAACACACACACTCAAATAATATGGAAGGAAACTGACACATTTCCGTGCTTCCATTTTGACTAAGCACATCATCTGTCATAGCCAGGAAAAAGCAGAGCGGTTTACGCCCTAAGATAAACCAAGAAGAACAGGGTCAGCCTGTCTAGTCTTGATCCCTCAAAGATTAAAACTGGGAGCAATTCCCGCACATCTCGGCCAAGATGGCTTCATTCCCGTCTCTTACAACGCTGATGCCTGAACACAGGGCAATTCCTTTGTGGTGGGTTGTAATCTTGTGAGAAAGATAGTGGTTTTTTTTTTTTTTTAATCACAAAAGACTAATGTGAAACTTGGTAACCTTGGTAATTTTGTGCTGGTTTCCACTGAAGACTTGTGCTTTCTATTTGGCTAGCCGGTCGTTTTGAAGTCAAACTCCCTCGCATCTCTTACGTTTTTCTTAGCGCTCCAGCCTTTGACAAAATAATAATGATAATGTTGTCATTAGTTGCCACGGAGTAGGCTCCAACTCACAGCAACTTCGTGTATAACAGAACAAAATGTTACGTGGTGCTGTGCTATCTTCACGATCATTGCTGTGCTCAAGTTCATTGTCAGAGCTACTCTATTTTGAGTGCCATCCAACCTAACCAAAAAACCTGTTGTCCCCCTCACACCCCCCTGCCCCAGACTATTGCCCTGAGGCACCCTCCTGACCTGGAACTGAAGCCATTCCCAGACGTCACCTTCCAGCCAAATAGACACAAGTCCATAAAATAAACAGTAACACTTGAGAGGAAGGTGCTCCTTAGAAAAGTCAATTACATGAAATCAAAAGGGCAATGTCTGCCCAGAAGCAAAGACGAGAAGGCAGGAAGGGTAGAAAATCAGGACCAAAGGAAACGGGGAACCCAGGGCAGAAATGGGGAGAGTGCTGACCACATTGTGGGGAATGAAACCACGGCCATGAAACACGTTACGTACAAACTATCGAACGGGAATCTAATTTGCTCTGTAAACTTTCACCTAACGCACAAAAAAAAAGAAAAACAAAAAAAAAATCATTGCTGTCAAGTTGATTCCGACTCATAGTCACCCTATGGGACAGAGTAGAGCTGCCTCATAGGGTTTCCAAGGCTGTAAATCTTTACGAAAACAGACTGTCATATCTTTTTCCTGTGGAGCAGCTGGTTCAAACCACCGACATTTTGGTTAGCAGCCAAGTGCTTGACCACTGCGCCAGAAGGGCTACTTCCAGCCTACAGGGTTCATTTTCCAATGGTGTATCAGACAATATTCTCTTGTGATCCATAAGGTTTTCATTGGCCAAATTTTGGAAGTAGGTTACCAGGCCTTTCTTCCTAGTCTGTCTTAATCTGGAAGCGCCACTGAAACCTGTCTACCGTGAGTGACCCTACTTGTATTTGAAATACTGGTGGCATAGATTCCAGCTTCATAGCAACGTACAAGCCACCACAGTACAACAACTGACGGATGGTGGAATGATAACAAATAAGATTTATTGCACATTTGTTATGTGCAAGACACTGTGTTGAATACTGTTCAAGGATTGTCTCATTAATCCTCGCAGCAACCCTATGAAGTAGGCACTTAGCATTTACCATTGTTGTTGTTGTTAGCTGCTGTCAAGTCATCCCTGACTCATGATGACCCCATCTACAACTGAAGAAAATGCTGTGATGAGTCCTGTACCATCCTCGTGATCGGTTGTGGATTGGGCCATTGTGATCCATAGGGTTTTCTTTTTTTCACAGGGTTTTCATTGGCTGACTTGCAGGAGTATATATTGTTTGGCCTTTCTTCCTAGTCCATTGTGCATGGACTTGCTGTGAGTCAGAAGCCAACTTGGTGGCAGCTAACAACAACATTAAGCAATTACTCTTCATTATCCCCTTCTATCTCCTGGCAACCACCATCTCTCTGGACTTACCTATTCTGGATATTTCATATAAAAGGATCTATACAGTATGTGGAAACCCTGGTGGCGAAGTGGCTAAGTGCTACAGCTGCTAACCAAGAGGCTGGCAGTTCAAATCCGCCAGGTGCTCCTTGGAAACTCTGTGAGTCAGTTCTACTCTGTCCTATAGGGTCACTATGAGACGGAATTGACTCGATGGCAGTGGGTTTGGTTTTTTGTTTTTTATAAAGTATGTCCTGACCTTTTGTATGTCTTCTTTCACTTAGCATAATGTTTTTGAGGTTCATCCATGTTATAGCATGTAATAGTACTTCGTTCATTTTTATGACTGATCAACATACCACATTTTGTTTATCCAGTTACCAGTTGATGGACACTTGGGTTGTTTCTACCTTTGGGCTGTTACAAATAGTGCTGCTATAAGCATTCACGCACCAGTTTATGTGTGGACGTAAGCTTTCATTTCTCTTGGGTATTTTCCTAGGAGTGGAATTGCTGGGTCATATGGTAAACTCTGGAACCCTGGTGGCACTGTGGTTAAGAGCTATGGCTGCTAACTGAAAGGTTGGCAGTTTGAATCCACCAGCCGCTCCTTGGAAACCCTGTGGGGCAGTTCTACTCTGTCCTGTAAGGTCACTATGAGTCAGAATTAACTCGACGGCAGCGGATCTTTTTTTTTTTTGACGGTGACTTTATGTTTAACTTTTTGAGGAACCACCAAACTGGTATGCACAGTGGCTGCACCACGTTACATTCCCAGCAACAATGCACAAGGGTTCCTATTTTCAGTATTTTCACCACACTGTGTTATTTTCTGTGTTTTAAATTGTTTTTATTTGTTATAACCACCCTTGTGTAGGTATAAGGAGTCCCTGGGTGGTGCAAAGGTTAATGCACTCAGCTGCCAACAGAAAGGTTGGAGGCTTGAGACCACCCAGAGGTGCCTTGGAAGAAAGGCCTGGCAATCTACTTCTGAAAAATCAGCCATTGAAACCCTGTGGAGCACAGTTCTACTCTGACACACATGGGTTCGCCATGAGTTGAAGTCGACTCCATGGCAGCTAGTTTACCTTTTTTGGTTGTATATCTTCTTTGGAGAAATGTCTATTCAAGTCCTTTGCCCATTTTTTAATTGGGTTGTCTTTTTGTTGAGTTGTAAGAATTCTTTATATATTCTAGATATTAAATCCTTATCAGACATAATTTGCTAATATTGTCTCCATGTTCATTGCCTGTAAACTTATATTTGTGGTGCTTGGATATTGTCCAGAATTCTGGTCCAAGCTGTAGATCTCATAGTTTAATAAAGCAGACACCCTTATTTTAAGTAGCCTGTTGCTGTCCTGTTCATCCTGCAGAGTATGTTAAAAAGGACATTTGTTCCTTTTCAGGAGTCCATTGGTGGACCAAACGATTAAGTGCTCGACTGCTAGTTGAAAGGATGAAGGTTTGAACCCACCCAAAATGTCACAGCCTTGAAAACCCTATGGAGCAGTTCTGCTGTGTAAACATGGGGTCGCTATGAGTCAGAAACAACTCAGTGACTAACAACAACAACTGTTTCCTTCTAGTTTTTTTTTTTTTTCCTTTGTGGTGCAAATGAGCGTTCATAAGAACTGCAGAACAAATAGGCTGTGGTCATACATTTTACAAGGTACTCAAGAGTCTCCAATGCCTGGACTCATGTTGGCAAAATGTAATAGTTGTTACAAAACCTAGGAAGAGCGGCCAGGGCTTGGTCAGCTGCCTTGAGCCAGCGAAGGTCACACTTCCTGCAGAAAAGGGAGCAAGTCCCTCTCTCTTGTAGTAAATACTAACAATGTCACTGTCAACTGCATCTAGTTATTTTAAGCTTATTTATACACCATTTCCTTTGGCAGACACAGGATACTCAAATATGCATGGAAGGCAGTTTGGCCAGGAGCCAGATGAGGGTGAGTGTTTCTATGCTGAACCTCAAGAAGTGGAGAACAGCAGGCTGTGTAGCGAGGCCAGGCAGTGAGGATTCCTGGCTACCACCAGAAGGTACATGCAACTCCTGGAATCGGCACTTCAAAGAGAGAAAGACCCCAAATAATCCCATGCCTTTTGGTAACCGGAGTTCTAGGAATTTTGTGACACTCCCCCTCCCCCACAAACAGTCCTGAAGGAAAAGGACTTTGTTCTTTCCCTCTGGTCTGTAAACCAAGTGAAGACCTACAATAAAACTCTCTGAAGTTGTACTTTTTTGTATTCTGCAATGTCGATGGTTCCCAACCCTGGCTATGCCCTTTGCCGTCAAGCCGATTTCAACTCACGGTGACCCCATGTGCTTCAGAGCAGAGCTGTGTTTTTTGATGACTGTCATCTATGGCCCTGGAGGCCTAGTGGTACAGTGGTTAAGAGCTTGGCTGCTAATCAAAAGGTTAGCGGTTCGAATCCACCAGCCGCTCCTTGGAAACCCTATGGGGGAGTTCTACTGTTCTATAGGGTCATTGTGAGTTGGAATCGATTCGACAGCATCGGGTTTGGTTTTCTGGGAATCTGTGGCATGAGATTGCTAGGCCTTTCTTCTGTGGCACCATGGGGTGGATTTGAAATTCCAACCTTTTGATAAGTAGCTGAGTATAAACTGTTTGCGCCACCCAGACATTAGAATTACCTATGAGAGACTTTAAAAAGCTCCTGTACTCAAGCCCTGCCCTATACCAGTTGAATCAGAATCTCTAGGGGTGGGTCTTCAACATCAGTATTTTTTTAAAAGTGTTCCAGATCATTCTGAGGGGTAGCTAGAGTTAAGAACCACTGCCTTATAGTATAATACTATATTATGTTAAACTAACATAATGTGAATATAAGTAATTACATAAGTAATAAGAAAGTATAATAATTAATTAACTCATTAATTAATCCATTCATTTAAAAATCATTTATTAAGCACCAACTATGTCCCAGGCACTGCTCCCTGCCCTCTTGGAGCTTACATTCTCTTGGAGACAGAAAACAAGTAAACATGCAAATAAAGAAGATTACAGAATATTATGAAGCCAAGAAATAGGATAAAGAGTTGAAGAAAAGTGAGTTGGAGGGAGAGAGCTCTCTCCAAGGAGGGGCAGCTAGATGAAGTTCTGAAGACCTGGGGAGAAGCCAGGCCTGCAAAGAGCAGGAGGAACAAACATGTCAGAGAGAGTGGCAAGTACAAAGGCCCTAAGGTGGGGAAGGGACCCCAAGGAAATCCAGTGTGGCTGAAATGTAGGAGCAAAACAGAGAGGATCGAGATAGAGATGACATGAGGCTGGAGGGGTAGCCAGGGGCTATATACATAACAGTAGTAAATTACTGTGATGTCAAATTAGCTATCGATATTGAGTGTCTGTTCTGTGCCAGGTCCTGGGCTAAACAATTTTCATACATCATGTAAGTGATTCCTCGTAATAATCTGTATGGCAATAGGAGTAATTTTATCTCTCATTTTACTGATGAGAAAACTCAAACTTGGAACTCAACCAACCAAACCCACCGCTGTTGAGTCCATTCCAGCTCATAGTGACCCCACAGGGTTTCCGAGGCTGTGAATCTCTGTGGAAGCAGACTGCTACATCTTTGTCCTGTAAAGCAGATCTCTTGGTTAACAATCACTTTAACCACTGTGCTACTAAGGTTTGAAATTTGGAAAGAGGAAAGCAAATAAGTTTTCTCCTTTCAAAGTCAACTTGCTTAAATGGGCTACAAACCTAAGCAAAGATAGGTAAGTACATTGGCAAGGCCCTTACAGTAACTACGACGTTATGTCCAAAAGAAATCTAAGAGCTTGATTTGATACGCTGTTGATAACCCAGCCGCAGCTAGCTGACTTGACTCTAATTTTATACAAATCTGGCCACTAATAAAGGAAATAGCTGTGCTACTCATCTTCCTGACAAAAATTCTTTCATTTTCTTGCCTGCCAATCAAACATGCGCAGAATTTATATTAGCCCCCAAACCAAAAGAATAGCAGTGGAGGATATTACTAGTTATTTTTAATTTTATCTTCCTGGTCATTATGGGGTAATAGATGTAAAGTGCTTGGAGCAGTGCCTGGGAGACAGTCTCAGTAAGCATTAGCCAATTACCATTGATATTGTTATTATAATGACATAATGCTGATTGACGAAGATGAAAATAAATGAACTAGCAAACGTTCTTTCATGTGCTCCACGTTCCCCTTGCCTGATTGCTTCCCGTCATGATTGTGCCAAGTGTTAAGGAAGAAAGATCTCCACGAAGATCAAGAGCTCCACCACTGAATCCCCTTTCTGGTTGGGAAGACACACAGCCAAGGTTCATTTTTGTTAGCTGGAACAGGTAACACAGTGACACCTTAGCAACACTTTAGCATAAAGTAGAACTTGAGAACAGAGGAAAAGCCACTTGTGTGGTTGGATGGGACAGGAGCCACGAGTGGCCTCAGCTGAAGGTTCTTCCTTTACTCCCCTTTCCGTTTGGAGAATCATTCTTAATTGTGGCCTTCCAACCCCTCCAGTCACTACCCATCTGTCACTTTATACTGTGGTGGCTTGTGTTTGCTATGATGCGGGAAGCTATGCCATCCGTATTTCAGATTCTAGGAGGATCACTCACAATGGATAGGTTTCAGTGGAGCTTCCTGACTAAAGCAGACAAGAAAGTAAATTCTGGCAATCTACTTTCGAAAATTAGCCATTGAAAACCCTATGAATCACAACAGAATGTTGGCCGATACAGTGCTAGAAGATGAGCCCTTTAGGTTGGAAAACAAAGAAAACAAAACCCAGTGCCATCGAATCGATTCTGACTCATAGTGACCCTATAGGACAGGGTTGAACTGCCCCATAGTTTCCAAGGAGCACCTGGCGGATTTAAACTGCTGACCCTTTGGTTAGTAGCCGTAGCACTTAACCACTATGCCACCAGGGTTTCCTTTAGGTTGGAAGGCACTGAAAATACACAGTGGCTGCAACAACGGACTTGAGTGTACTGACAATTGCGAAGATGGCGCAGGACCAGGCAATATTTCACTTCTCTTGTACATGGAGGTTGTCATGAATCAGAGCTAACTCAGCAACTAACAACAACAAAGCCCTGTAGGACCTGGCCCCTGCATGTTGCTCTAGCCTCATTTGGAGGCTTCTTCCTTGCTCACTTCCTCCCTCTTTCCTGTTCCCGGTTTTGCCTAGATTGTTTCCTCTGTCTGGAGCTCTCTTCCCTGTCTGCCTCTCACATGTCCAGTGCTGGCTCATTCTTCAAGTCTTGTCTTACATGCCAGCTTCCTCAGGGCAGCTGTTTCAGGCCACCCTCTCTTAAGTAGATCTCTGATCTAAGCTCTGACTCAGCCCCTTGTTTGTTTTCTTCCTGGCCATTGATGTGACTTGGTGTTATTTTATTCAGTTGCCTGTTGATTTATTGAACATTTGTCTCCCCCCACATGCCCAGGAGCTCCACTACTGTATTTCTAGTGCCTAACTGAGAGCTGGACACTTAACATTCCTTTAATATGCATTTTATTATATATGTGTATATATACTTTTTTGGTGAAAATATATACAACAATATATACACCAATTCAACAATTTCTGCACGTATGATCCAGTTACATTGATACCATTCTTTAAGATGTGCAATGATTCTCACCCTCCTTTGCCACATTACTCCACTACCGTTAAGATGAAATGCCTACCCCTCAAGCTTCTCAAGTTGCTCTTGTCAATTTGATCCCGTATGGAAACCCTGGTGGCGTAGTGGTTGAGAGCTACAGCTGCTAACCAAAAGTTCCAGTCCACCAGGATTCCACCACCTGGAATCCACCACCTTGGAAACCGTATGGGGTAGCTCTCCTCTGTACTGTAGGGTGGCTATGAGTCGGAATCGACTAAATGGCAACAGGTTTTAGATAGTTCTTTAAAAGAGCGTAATGCTCAAGGCAGATGTTCATTACGTACTAAACTGAACTATTGTTTGGTTTAAAGATGACTTCAGGGGATAGTTTCAGTTTAAAGGTTTAAGGTTTAGAGATTATCTCAAGGTGATAGTGTTGGGTAGGTTGGGGGAGGTCATCTGGCCTCCATGGCTCCAGGAAGTCTGGATTCCATGAGCTTTTATTTGTATTGCTAACAAAAAAGAAAAAAATTCATTTAGCCAGATTTTTGCCTTCCATCTCATAGTCATGCTGTTTGGAAACAGCCTTCTCGTAGACACACTTGCCCAACTAGCTAGCCATTGGAAGGTTGCCATTGTGTAAAACAGAATGCTTGGTTGTCGAAACAGATGAAGCTCTATTGATGTGATCCCAAAGTGAATAATTCTATTAGTTATCTGTTTTTTTTTTTTTTTTTTACCTCTCCAGAGTACAGAAAATGAGGCTATTTAAAGATCTGGGAAATTGGATTAATTTTTTAGTTTTCACTTGTTTTGTGCAAGAGGCCTGTGAACAGGGCTACATTTGGATATTGGATTTCTCAAAGGCAAGAGCTATTTATCTTTTCTGTTTTATAAAGTAGAAATGCTGGTGACGTAGTGGTTAAGTGCTACAGCTGCTAACCAAGAGGTTAGCAGTTCGAATCCACCAGGTGCACCTTGGAAACTCTATGGGGCAGTTCTACTCTGTCCTATAGGGTTGCTGTGAGTCGGAATCGATTCGACAGCAGTGGGTTTTTGGGTTTTATAAAGTGGTGACTCATCTGTGTGGCTGAAGTTTGGGAAGCATTGTTGAACACTGACCTCGAAGAGTAAGGTTCTTTGCCTAGTACTGAAAGGCAGTGTGGCATGGAGGTGAAATATGTGGGCTCGGAGCCACTGCCTGTGTTCAGTCCCAGCTCTGTTACCTGCTTGTGGAATCTTATGCAAATGACAAACTCTTTGTGCCTTAGTCTCTGCATCTGTAAATGCAAGGGATGATAAAAGTATCACTTACTTCATTGAATGATTCAAGGCACTGAAAGCTCTTCGCTGGGTGACTGGCACATAAAAAAAAAAAATTTTTTTTTTTTTTTGGCACATAGTAAATACTTAATATATGTAGCTGTTATCTATTTTCTGCCATAAGAAAGGAAATATTAGGTCTTATGGGACATTTTCTAGATAACTAACTAAAACATTGTAAATTGCTCTCCCCTATTTTTTTTATTCATTGGAGCCCTGGTGGCATGGTGGTTAAGAGCTTGGCTGCTAGCTAAAGGTTGGCAGTTCAAATCCACCAGCCGCTCTTTGGAAACCCTATGGGACAGCTCTACTATGTCCTGTAGGGTCACTATGAGTCAGAATTGACTTGACAGCAGCAGGTTTTTTTTTTTTTTTTTTTTTTTAATTCATTTACTGGAGCCCTGGTGGCACAGTGGTTTAGAGATCAGCTGCTAACCAAAAGTTTGGCAGTTCGAATCCACCAGCAGCTCCATGGAAATCCTATGGGGGCAGTCCTACTCTGTCCTGTAGGGTCGCTGTGAGTCAGAATTGACTCGATGGTAACGGGTTTTTATTCATTCATTAAAAAATTGTTAAGCCACTGCTATGTACCAAGTGGAGTCCTGGTGGGCAGTGATTAAGAGCTGCAGCTGCAAACCACAAAGTCAGCAGTTCAAACCTGCCAGCTGCTCCTTGGAAACCCTGTGGAACAGTTCTACTCTGTCCCACAGGGTTGGTATGAGTCAGAATTGGCTTGGGGGCAATCGGTTTGGTCTGGGTTTTGGATATACCAAGTATTGCTTTAGGTGCTGGAGATACCAGACTGGTATGAATTACGCAGTCCCTGGGTAGTGCAAATGGCTACTAACCGAAAGGTTGGTGGTTCAAATCTATCCAGAGGTGCCTCAGAAGACAGGCCTGGAGATCTACTTCTACAGGATCACAGCCATTAAAAACCCTATGGAGCACAGTTCTACTCTGAGACACACAGGATCACCATGAGTTGGAATTCACTTGATAGCACCTTTTTTTTTTTTAACGAGTCAGTTAGATAAGGTCTCTGTCCTCAAAGAGTTGAAGGAGATAAACATGAACATGCAAGCAGGTAAATAAGGAAATGTCAGGCAGGGAGAAGTGCCATGTAGGAAATAAGACAAGATGCTGTGGTAGGGAGTGACTGATTGCTCTTTGGCTATGGTGGCTGGAGAGGACTTCTCTGGGGAGGCAATATGTGAGCTGAGGCCTGAATTATGAGAAGGGGTGGCCGTATGATGATCTTGGGGGAACATTCCAAAGTCCTGAGGGGTGAAGGAGCTCCCTGTGTCGGGAATGGAGGGAGATGTCAGGGCTGGATCTGCAGGGGCAGAAGACAGATAAGCAAGTCCATGTCAAGGAGTTAGGCTTGCATACCACATCTGAGGGTGCTTTGAAAACTAAGATGGCCAGACTCACAGAAAGGAGACAGTTAACTTCGAGACACAACATGATGCATGGTAAACCCCCGCACAAAAAGAAGCACATAAATGTTACTGAAAATCAGGGAGGGGGTGACTGTAAGGGTTAAGAGTTTTTGTGGAGAAGACAGGCTTGATTTGGGTCTTGGACAAGGGAGAGTAGGATTTAGATCAGTGGATAGTGCCTGAAATGTCATAACGCACACATAACCAAAATCAAAAAACCAAACCCAGTGACATCGAGTTGATTCCAACTCATAGCGACCCTACAGGACAGAGTAGAACTGCCCCATAGAGTTTCCAAGGAGCGCCTGGTGGATTCGAACTGCCGACCCTTTGGTTACCAGCTGCAGCACTTAACCACTACACCACCAGGGTTTCCAGCACACACATACACACACAAAACCAAACCCATTGCTATCTAGTCCCTTCCGACTCATAGCGACCCTATAGGACAGAATAGAACTACCCCATAGGGTTCCCAAAGAGCAGCTGGTGAATTCGAACTGTCGACCTTTTGGTTAGCAGCTAAATGCTGAACCACCGTGCCACCAGGGTTGCTGAAACATCATAGATGTGCCATGAGTTATATGTAGAATGACAGAGGGATTTCCAAGTGGGAGGGGCTCTTTTGTACCTTGTGAGGCATACCAGGGCTTACGGGGAATGCAAAGATGTTTGCTTACTTTATGTGACCAGGGAGTATCCTGAACTCTTGGTGTTTGAGGCGTTCGTGCTTTGAGTAGAGCGGTAACAGAGGCTATTGCGTTTGGCCATTAGGTTCTCAGCTGAGGAAATGTCCTCTCTCACTGACATGATGTTGGATTGACAGAAAACCAGGGAAACCATGAAGCAAACAATCACCAAACAAAATAGTTGGCCAGCCTAACTTTCTGACCAACACGACAAGTTAGTTTACCTGTGGCAGAACAGAAGGTACACCGAGTCACCTAACTTGCTGTGTCAGGGACTCTGAAGTGTGGATTTCTGCCTTAGAATGGCACACAGGTGTTTGCCGTCTGTTTGAACAAACAGAAGAAAGAATTTTATCATAAGGGCAGGGGTTCATGAACGAACTTTTGCCCTTCAGGTTTCACTTCATAAGCCAGAGTCTCTGATGATTTTTCTTTTAAATGGAAACTTCTCCTTACCAAATATTTGTGTATGTGTATGTGAATTGGACAATGGACTGCTTTATCAAAGGCAGTGTTATAAAATAGATATATGTGAATCTTTAATATGGTAGTAGTTGAGCCGAATTAAAAATAAGGCTGCATAGGGATGGTGGTGAACTTCAGGTTTCCTCATCTGTAAAATGGGGATAATGATGTTTACGGCATAGCTGGTTGTGAGTGTAAATGAGATAATGAGTGTAAAAGGCCCAGAATTATCCCATTTAATATCCGCAGCTACACAGATACGGACATTAATGTTCCCAACTGTACAGATGAGGAAACCTAGGCTCAGAGAAGTTAGGATAAGGAACAGAGCTGAGGTTGAACCCATGTGTTGAGTCTAGAGCCTGAACCGGCATGGCGCCTGCCATTCGAACCTGTCCCCAGTGCTCATGTGGGACCCAAGGGAGAAAAAGAGGCTATCAGCAAAAACAGAAGGAGCTGTTTCACTCTACAACATACTGGGGAATAAATAGACCCCTCCAGCACAGTTCACAAAGCAGTTAAAGAAGCAAGGCCCACATAGCCCACTGAAGGGCAGAAGATATTTGCAAATCATTTATCTGAGAAGGCACTTGTATCCGGACAATATGAAGGACTCTTACAACTCAACAATAAAAGGACAAATAGCTCAGTTAAAAATGGGCAAAGGTTCTGAATAGACGTTTTTCCGAAGAAGATATACAAGTGGCCGATAAGCAGATAAAAATGTACTCAACATTATTAACCATTAAAAAAAAAAAAAAAACCATTAGGGAAATGCAAATCAAAACTACAATGAGATACCACCTCCTGGCCACTAGGAGGGCTACAATAAAAAAGACAGACAATAGCAAGTGTTGGTGAGGATATGGAAAAACTGAAACCTGTCTACATTGCTGGTGGGGATGTAAAATGGTACAGTCACTTTAGAAAACAGTTTGGCAATTCCTTAAACATCGCGTTACCATATGACCCAGCAGTTCTACCGCAGGCATATACACTCAGGAAAATTGAAAACATATATCTACACAAAAACTTGTACACAAATGTTCATAACAGTTAAAACGTGGAATCACCCAAATGTCTATCAGCTGATGAATAGATAAAGAAAACTTGGTATATGGTTGTACAATGGAATATTCCTTGGCCATAAAAAGGAATGGAATATTGGTACATGCTACAGCATGGGTGAACCTTGAAATCATTTTGCCAAGTGAAAGAAGCCATTCACAAAAGGGTATATATTGTGTGATACCATTTACATGAAATGTCCACAGTAGGTAAATCTATAGAGACAGAAAGTAGATAAGTGGTTTCCACGGGCTTGGGGGAGAGGTGATGGGGAATGACTGCTAATGGGTATGGGATTTGTTTTTGAGATGATGGAACCTTACTTGCATTAGATAGTAGTAATGATTGCATTTTTTTTTAATGGTTGCATAATCTTATAAAGTTACTAAAAGCCACTAAATTGTACATTTAAGAAAAACCAAGGCACAGTGGCAAAGCTTTTGCACCTGAGAGTTCCAGTGGGCTCATGGCAGTGTGCAGGGGAAGTTGGGGGAACCTGGCAAAGGATGGTGGCAGGGCTGGGAAACAGCCCAAGAATGCCTGATGATTCCCTTAATGCCTGCTGACAGCAGCAGCCAGGTCCTGTGCATATTACAGTTGTCTCATTAGACTTTTGTGTGAGCACTTGGAAATATAAAAGGGAGTTGTGTAGGGGTTGAGTTTCTGATTTAGCAGGAAATGTGAAGAAACAGTGAAACCTGGGCTATTATTTTTAATATGATCTCCAGTTATAACTCAAAGTAAGGCCTAGCGAAACTGGGACCCAGATAAGAATAGATTCTGCTTCTTCAGCAGCCAACTGAGCTTTGAGGAATTGTTCTAGTTTCTAATGAGGAGTGAAGTCAGAGGAAACCAAGAATTGGTGCTAAATGTGGGAGCAGGCTGGCTTGAGACCAGGGCAAAGTAATGGTCTGTTAAGAGGTCTTGAGTGTCACCCGACTGGGTAACAGAAGCGTTAGCTCTATTATGTGGCCTATCCTGGAATTCCTTCCTAGGGGAGTTAAACCCATGTTCAGTGGATAACAAAGAGGACACAGCATATGTCCCTGGAACACACCAAGCTGGTTTCCACCTCCAGGACCTTTTCACTTTTCTGGTCACTCTGCCCAGATCGTACCATGACTGCCTTTTTCTTATCCTTGGCCAAATTTCTAAAGTAGAATCTCTTCTTCACCCACCTGACTTCACTGTTCCTTCTCTCTCATATCTCCCTATTTATTCTCTTCATAGCATTTATCATTCTCTCAGTCTTGTTTATATGCTAACTCGTTTATGGTCTGTCTTCTCCCACTCAGATGTGAGTTCCTTGAGAGCTAAGATCTTTTTTTTTTTAATCCACAAGCTTAGTATATTTTATTCTCTTAAATATTTTAAACACTCCTTCCAAATACGCCAAACATACAAAACATCACATTGATTACAAAATATAACAGTGATTGCAAAACACACAAAAACTGTCACACTTACACTAGAGAACTGTTTACAAAAGTTCTAGTACCGTGGATTTGAGCTGGTTTCTTCATTATCTCTAATCATACTCTTAACCTTAATTTTACATCTTTTTCAAGATTGCCTTCCTGGATTTCTGTAATTAAGAAGATGTTATTTCTAGGGTTGCAGTAAACTTCCTACTCGAAGTACTTTTACCAAGACACCAAGGGGGTTGGGGACATATAAGACTAGCTGAGGCTGCAGGATCTGGGCTGATTCTTTTTTTTTTTTTTTTTAATTTTCATTGTGCTTTAAGTGAAAGTTTACAAATCCAGTCAGTCTCTCATACAAAAATTTATACACACCTTGCTACATACTCCTAATTGCTCTCTCCCTAATGAGACAGTACACTCATCCCCTCCACTCTCTCTTTTCTCGTCCATTTGGCCAGCTTCTGACCCCCTTTGCCCTCCCGTCTCCTCTCCAGACAGGAAATATCAACACAGTGTCTTGTGTCTACTTGATCCAAGAAGCTCACTCTTCACCAGTATCATTTTCTATCCCATAGTCCAGTCCAATCCCTGTCTGAAGAGTTGGCTTTGGGAATGGTTCCTGTCTTGGGCTAACAGAAGGTCTGGGGACCATGACCTCTGGGTCCTTCTAGTCTCACTCAGACCATTCCCAGAAAAACCCTGGTCTTTTTACGAGAATTTCAGGTCTGCATCCCACTGCTATCCTGCTGCCTCAGGGGTTCTCTGTTGTGTTTCCTGTCAGGGCAGTCATCAGTTGTAGCCAGGCACCGTCTAGTTCTTCTGGTCTCAGGCTGATGTAGTCTCTGGTTTTCATGACCGTTTCTGTCTCTTGGGCTCATAATTACCTTGTGTCTTTGGTGTTCTTCATTCTCCTTTGGAGAGCTAAGATCTTGACTGTTGTATTTGGGGAAGATTGTGTTTGTCCAGTGCTGCCCATGGAGGGCAGGGTAAACCTGTCCAATTTGGGGGCTGAGTGTCAGCAAGCCCCTTTGGGCATGGATCTGAAGCCATGTTCTCCAAACAGCTCATCTGTGTGTTTCCTGTGTCTTCTTTCTCAACTGGTTCAGAATTCTTGAGGGAAAGAGAAGTAGTTAATTTGCTGAACCAAATAGCTTACAGGTGCCCAGAATGTCAGCTGTACAAAGCTGGTATTCATCTCCAGGGCTGTCCCAGTACCCGGCACATAGTCCAAACCAAAACAAACAAACCTGTTGCTGTCAATTCCAACTCATAGCGACCCTATAGGACAGAGTAGAACTGCCCCACATGGTTTCCAAGGAGTGGCTGGTGGATTTGAGCTGCCAACCTTTATGATTAGCAGCCAAGATCTTAATCACTGCATCACCAGGGCTCCACTGGCACATAGTAGGTGTTTAAAAGTTGTTGAATGATTAAATGAATGAATTAATGTGGGATGAGCTCCCTCCTGCTTTCTATCCTTGGGGAATGGCGGCAGAGTTTCCCAAGTACTGTGGAACCTTCTCTGAGGCCCAGCATCCCATTATATGCTCAAGCAATGATGATTCTTCATGTTGACTTCAAGCTGTCATCTGAATTCTTTCTCTCATGTTTTCTTTTAGAACGTCAGAGCTAACTGGTACTCCAAGCAGATTCGTACCATAGTGGCAGGGGCCAGGGAACAGCCATAATTGTATTAGAAGGCTGGTGACCCAGGCTTTCCTCTGTCTTTGCCCTTGCTGACATATATTTCAGCTCTCTTGCCCCATCACCTTGGGTCCTGCCACAATTGAATGAGAATGTGGAAGAGACTTTTTCGGGGGTGCATGGGATGTTTGAAGTGGGGAACCATTCTCTCTGGTGTCTGCCATTTCCTTCTGTTTTTAGATTCCTACTGGGGAGACTGTGGGGCTCAAGGGAAGATTATGAGCCACGTGTCTTTCAAAAACATGAGAATTTTCCCGAGGAGCATGGGCGTCTTCGTCATCTAGTGCTGCTATAACAAATACCACAAGTGGGTGGCTTTAACAAAGAGAAATTTGTTTCTTCGCAGTAAAGAAGGCTAAAAGTCCGAATTCAGGGTGTCAGCTGCAGGGAATCCTTTCTCCTTCTGTTGGCCTTCTCATCAATCTCTGCCCCCTTCCTCCCCCTGCCCCACTAGGAGCTGCTCTGCTCAGGGACCCTGGGTCCAAAGGGTACCCTCTGCTCCCAGCACTGCTTCCCTTTCCTTTTTGTCTTTTGAGAGATAAAAGGTGGTGCAGGCCACACCCCAGGGAAGCTCCCGTTACCCTGGATCAGGGATGTGACCTTAGGGTGTTACGATCCCACCCTAATCCTCTTTAACATAAAATTATAATCACAAAATGGAGGACAACCACACAATACTGGAAATCATGGTCTAACCAAGTTGGCACATATTTTTTGGAGACACAATTCAATCCATGACAGTGGGCATCAGATGTCCTCTACAGTTGGGAGAACCAACAAAAAGTGGGCTTATGTAACTGGAGGTAAGCTTCTGCTTGGGTGGAGGAAGAGCTATTTCTCACCATTTCATTGTTTAAAACACAAAACAAAACAACCCCCCCCCCCAAACAAACAAACACTGGGATTGGGACAAAAACAACAAGAAAACTGCTGACATTTTCAAGGCATTTACTTCGTGGCAGGAACTGTGCTAAGTTATAGTTTCTCTGCCCTAAGAGATTTTGAAGACTATAACAGCATTTGTGTTGAGTTAAAAATGTGATGACCATTTCAGCTCTAAATAATATAGTGATAGATGATTTAGAGCCAGAATCTCCTTTTGAGATGGAGAAGGATTCTCCCATTTACTAACCCCTCCCTCTTTTACTCTGAAGGTTTTTCTTTTTATTGTCTTTAGAAAAATGCTTATTTCTGACTAGAAATGAGGACATGTATACTTACTGTAGAAAATTTGGAAATTTACTAGCCAGAACTTATCAAGCCTTTTGCATATACCATCCCATTTATTTCAGACGTCAATCCCCTGAAGGTAAGTGATATCGTTTCCGTTTTATAGATGAGGAAACCAAGGCTGAGCGCGGTTATGTAACTTGATCAATGTCCTATAAGAGTAAGTAGTAGACGCAGAATTCAAACCCTGGTGGACCTGAAAAGAGTTTAGAGTTTGTGCTCTTAACCTTTATGTTATAACAGCCCACAATCCCGTCAGTTAGAGAAAACCATTGTTGACATGTTGGAACATTTCTTCCCAATCTTTTTTCCCCTAGGCATGTTCATGTGGATATGGGCAGTCTTCACTGATAACAAATATGGGATCTCATTGTTCATATAATTTATATTCTATTTTTTCCTATTTCATCTTTTATCTTAAGCATTTCCCTGTATCTTAAAATATTCTTCAAAAGCATGATTCTTAATGGATGTGTGTATAATAGTCCATGCTATTAAAAGATGTATTAGAACTTACTTAGTTAATATTTCTATCCATCTCCAATTTTTTACATTTATTATAACAAAAAATTAGAACAGCAGCAGCAGCAACAGCAATAAATAATATTAATGAAGCCATTACTCTGTGCCAGGCTCTGTGCCTCACGTTCGTTAACTCATTTTATAGGTCACTTCATACTTAATACTGGGATGAGTGCTTCTCCATTTAGTTAATTTTTTTTTTTTTTAATTTTACTTTCTGGGTGAAGCGTTCTTCATGTAGATGTTGCATGATCTTAAATTTATTTATTTTAAATTTTTGGCTGCTGTTGTGAGTATGGAGCCCTGGTAGCACAGTGGTTAAAGAGCTATGGCTGCTAACCAAAAGGTTGGCAGTTCGAATCCTCCAGCCACTCCTTGGAAACATTATGGGGCAGTTCTGCTATGTCCTACAGGGTCACCATGAGTCAGAATCGACTCGACAGCAGTGGGTTTGGTTTTTTTTTCTGGTTGTGAGTATGCCAATATTCTGATCTATTGAGTTGTCGTCGAAATTCTAATTTTAGAACATGTTCCCTTTTCTTCAAATCACCTTTTCCATCTATCAAAACCATTCCCATCTCCTTCACCCCTTTATCTCTAATCCATATTTGGCCAATGGGAGATAACGTGAGGTTCTCATTCTGTGTGCACACCTACGCACTCACTCAGTCACACATACCTGTAGGCTTACTTTAGTGCTTCAGCATAGTCTGAGGTACTTTTGTCCAGGTGTAAAGACTTTCTTTATATAGATGAGTATTGTCTTAGCTTCCAAACCTAGATGGCAGGTTCCATCAAAATACCTTGGCATATGTAGGCAGTGAGTAAATATTTTTAGTAATAATGTCTGCGTTTTCAGGTGACTTTGGGATTTCTTGTTTAAATTTTGTTTGCTCTTAAGTGTCTTTGTCCAAGGTAGTGCTAGGAATTCTAAGACTGGACTTCTTCATCACTGTTCATTCATTCATGCTTGTCTGCCTCCTTGAGCTTTTGGTCTGTTTCTCTCCATAAATATCCTCAAGGACAAGTGAGAACTGTCCTTTTGCCTGTCTATCATTGAAGCCCAAAAGCTAGAGAGGAATTCTGCCAGCCTTGATTGCTTCTCCTATTGATGGGACAAATAAAGAGAAAGCTCTCTGAACATCAAAGTTGTGTTCCTATCAAGGGATCAAAACGAGAGTAAAAGTCAGGGAAGGCATAGCCATCTGATTATAATGCATCAAGAGACTAGACAATAGACTCCATGAGGATAAGAACTGTCGCATTTGATTTTGTTCTCTAATGCTGCCTTTCTGAGTCTCAGTTTCCTCATGGATAAATGGGAAGAACAGCTTTCTTGCCTACCTTGCTGGGATTTTGTGAGGAACAAGTGCAATTGTGTTGATATGAAAATGCTCTGAAAACTAAAAAGATCTGTACCCATGTAATAATAATAATAGCACCAGTAATAGAAATACCACACTATCAGAATTACCCAGAACAAAGAACAAATAAAGTTATCGAAAGAGGGAGTTTAAATATAGGAGGTCTCCTTCAGTTTGGGAAGTAAGAGATACGATATAGAAAGTCAAGAAAACGGAAAGACAAGGTCCCTAATTTCACCTGTAGGAATACAGAGAATGAGGCAGGATGAAAATCAGCAAAGTTTGGTTGATGAGACCCGTTGAAAACATATGTGTTGGGAGAAAGGCGAGTGGTGGGTTTTGCGAGCCAAGAATGTTCAGAATGGAACGCTCTGCAATACCCCATATCAACAGTGGGTTTACTCATTAAATATGAGAACAAATGTATCACTAAGGACAGTGTTTC
Organism: Elephas maximus indicus; assembly: GCF_024166365.1. Lineage (NCBI taxonomy): Eukaryota > Metazoa > Chordata > Mammalia > Proboscidea > Elephantidae > Elephas > Elephas maximus. The sequence goes on along the minus strand of NC_064840.1, from coordinate 17,071,682 downwards.
CCAAAGTGTATTCTGTGGACTATAAGCCTTAGGATTGAAGGATCCTGGGAAACATGCTTAGTAAATGCCCATGCTATGCTGTTCCATTAAAGAGTCACATGGCACAGTGGCTTGACAAAGGCTCTGAGAAGCCTGAAGGAAAGGAACCAGCTCCCCTTTGGTTACCTAAGCATTTCATTTCTCAATTTTTTTGTAAGACTTATTAATATCGGGCAGAACCAATTGTGTGAGAAGCATGGTTTTGGAAACTCAGGCTAAATTTCTGAACATGTGACCTAGAGGTTTTCAGGTATGTTCATGCTCACCCTCAGGAGGCATCACAATACTGGATGAGGGGCTTTGAATCAAAGAGTATCATCCTTAGGACTAGTAACTTGAGAATAAAGACCAATTTCCAAATGTGGACCCCTTGGTCTGCAGTGTGAGGGTATTGGTAAGCTGCAGACCAGCCAGGGAAATTATCCTTGGGAACCAAGCCTTGGACAACTTCTCAGTGACCCCTGGCATTAGCCTGGATGTATTTGAAAACGTTTTGGCAGAAATGCAGTGCACAGCTAAGGAAGAGAAGGGAATTCTTAGAGATAAAGGTAGGAACAGGCTTAGGTCTCTGTAGCCATTAATCATTCATTTATTCATTCATCAAACATTTGTTACATGCCAACTATGTGCCTGGCATTGGGCTTGGTGCTGGTGCTAACAGGGCAACCTCAAGGGGCTCCCCTATACAAATCAGTGCAAAGAAGTAAAGATGCACTGGGTGAAATCTGTTCAGAATACAGTGGGCGAGCAGTCAAGAAAGGCTTCATATAGGAGGTGATTTTCCTTCTGAGCTTTGAAAGACGAATGGAGTGTTCACCAGGTAGACAAGGGTGGTGGAGAGAAGCACAGGCTCAGGTGTTAGAAAGACCTGGCTCCAATCCTAGTTCTTAACACTAACTAACTGTGTGACCTTGAACAAAGCACTTCATCACTCTGAGTCTCAGCTTTCTTATCTGAGGTGACATTAGCAGGATTTATCTGAAATAATATTAACAATAGTATTGTTAATATTAATAACTGGTTGTTGGGTGGATCAAGCATGTAAAACACTCAGCACAGTGTTTGAGACATAAATGCCCAATTAATTGTATGTATTATATTTCAAAAAAAATTTTTTTTTTAAATTCTATTTCACAAAACTGTAAGCTTCATGAGGGCAGGGACCTTGTTTGTCCTGTTCATCGCCTTACCCTCAGTGCATACCATAGGCATGTTCAGTCAATCCATCGATCCATTGATTCATCAGTCCACTGACTGATTGATCCTCATTCGATCAATCCATCATCCATCTATCCATCTACTCCACCATTTATTGAGTTTCTATGTGCTAGACACTGTCCTAGGCCTTGGTCCCATGTTCCCATAATCCAGCTTCAACAACCATCCATTCATGGCCAATTGTTTATCTGTATTTTTCATCCGTATTATGTTATGACAAATTCAGTCATTGTATCATTTCATCAGTAAACTAGAATGGCATTTTAAATGTTTTCTTTTGTAAGAACACACTTAACATCTTGAAATAGATATAGCCGGTACCTCCAAGGATCCAGGACTGAAAGGACTGTAAAGCAGTTTAAATTTTGATTAAAAAAAAAAAATTTTGATTAGCAAATGAAAAATGCCAGCGACCACCCTCCCTCACATAGTGGTGAGACTTACAAAAGCAGCAAGGTAGGGGCTGTTGGGGCAAGATGTATATCTAAAACAGAACTTTCAAACAGTGACACGCTTCAGGCAAGATCTGTATGGTCTGAAACTATCTTAATGCCCTTCAGAGCTTCAAAGGTAGAAATGTATAAGAAGTAAGTCAAAGGGGCCCATAATATTATATATTATGGCAATATCCCATTTCTCAGATGACAGTCATGTGGAAAGAGCCGGATGGGCTTAAGGAGACCTAATAAACTATGTTCAGCATTCAGAGCCCCAACTTGTGGGTACTGTTAAGACCTCTGGGTTATTTCCGGAATTGTTATTTCCAAGTTCTACCCTGACTACAAAAAGCGGGGGAAAAAACAACACAACTTCACTCTAAACCTAATTGAAATCCTTTAGAAACATAATTTTGATGGATGAACAGTTCCCTGGTGGAGCCTGGGTGAGGTGGAAAGGACATCAGTTTGGTTTGTCTTTTGTTTTGTGGGCCTTTTCTTTCTTTTTGATCACAGATCCTGCCATCCAGGAGCAGGTGTGGTCAGGCTTTGGGCAGATCTGTGGCTTACTCTTCCAGCCCACGACCATGGATTGTGACAATGGCTTCCAGTAATCTGTTATTAATTGCATCTTCTGTGGGCTTATGAACCCAGTTGCCTTGTTTTGAGGAGGATTTCTCTTTACATCTTTTCTGCATTGGATCCCTTTCTCTAAATTCCATGTCTTTCTCTTTCTTGGTTTACTCTTTTATTTGAGGGGTGCACATCCTTTCATAGTTTTCTGAGAAAAGGCAGATGCCAGGCATATTTCTCTTTGGAAGCTTGTAGGATCAGAGAGAAGTTTTATCTTTAAGTTGCTGAAATGTCACAATAGTGTGCTTTGCTATAGGGCTTGTGTCATCCATTTTATTGGGTATTTAGGGACTCTTTTACTGTGGAAATTTATGTGCTTAGTTCTGGGAAATTTTCTTGTATTATTTATTCGCTACTTTATTCCCTTCCATTTTTTTTTTTTTCTGGAACTCCTGTTGGCTAGATGTTAGATTTCCTGTAATGATTCTCAAGTTTTCGTGGCTATTTTTTAAAAAATCCGTTTTCGAAGTTTCCTTCTACTTACATTGTTTCCTTACATTTCCTTTCTCATCATTTATTTATTTATTTTTTTGTCTCATTTCGTAGGCATCCTCAAAATGTTTGATGATCTTTGGCTGCTTCTTCATGTTTAAAAGTGAGACACTGAAAAACTGCTTTTGTATGTTAGGTTTTGGCTTCTTAACTGATGGTCATCCTGTGAGGCCATTAGATGGGGATTCACTCATTTCTCTGGAAGTCTCTAAAATGTTTGTGTTTGTAGTTTTTTTTTCCCTTGGGCTGGTCACATCCTTGAAGTGAAATTCTCCAATCTCTTATCTGGATGGCCAGGGTATAGGAGCCAAGAGGGGGCAGAAGTTGGGGGCTTCACTGTTTAATATGCAGATTTTACATTAATCCCCTCATTTCACTCGGGCACTGCAGCTCAGCTCTCACCTTTGCCTGGTATCTAGAGCGTTTCTGTTTACTATTACCAGAAAGAGCAAGACGTCCATGTTCTGCCAGACTTGGTGAGGAAGTCAGTGCCTGGCTGCATGGCATGGTGGACAGTCTCCAGTAGTCTAAGTACTTCTGGAACAGACTTTCAAAGTTTCCTCCTGTCTTCAGCTCTACCCTTCATTCCTACCTTCAACGAAGATATCTCCAGTAACCAGTTGCTGTCGAGTTGATTCTGACACAAATTCCTGAGGCTTTCTAGAGTGTAGCAGGGAAAATTGACTTTCTTCCTGTTGATTTCTTTCTCCGCAGAATTTAGATTTTAGTCTCATCTACTCTGTAAAATTATTCAATGCTCAAACATAGCTTTTGCCATCTTTTAAGATTTTGTAGCCTCTCTAATCTCTTCTACTTTGTCATTGAGTGCTTATATTCCTTTTTTATTCGCTTAGTGTTATTTTAAGGGGTTTTGAGAAAGGAGTGGAGAAAAACAGGTATGATCAATACTCCATTCTTAACCAGATGTCCTCTTTGTTGATTTTGTTGTATTTCAGTTTAGCATTAATATTTATCTTCGGGCTGCAACAGTGACATGCTTATTGGTTTTTGCTTTTATTCTTATAAAATTTGCTAGTCTCAATAAAAGCAGGAAACTGTTACTCGAAAAGATAATGGCTTGTATTCTCAAAATATGCACGTCATCATCACCATCGTCGTCATTAATATTAAGTTCTGGCTGTGTTCTAGGCAGTGAACTGAGAACTTTTAACATTTATCATTTAACCTCCACAACAGCAGTTGGGTAGGCCCAACCCCCATTTTACAGATGAAGAAATCAAGCCTCAGAAAGGTTGAGACACTTGCATGAAGTCACATACATAGCAAATATGAGAAAAGAACTTGAACCTCAGTGGTTGATCTCTAGACAGATTCTGTAGATGTGGTGGAGAGGAGGTTCTGATTAAAGAAGGCTTATAAACATCCAATCAAAAGTCATTGGCTAGCATGTATCCACACACACAGTAATTGGTTCAACTGCGCAAATGACTGTATCACGAAAGTCATCACGAATGGAGGCTCAGCAGGCATTCAGCTCAAGTCTTCAGGGATAGACCGGCCTCCAGCTACGAAACCAAATGGAGCGCACTCTAAGTTTGTCAACCCTTCTGCACCTTTCCTGGAACCTCTCTTCTTCCCGATCCAGGAGGGCAGAGACTTTGCCTATCTTGTTTACCTTTCACTAGAGGTAAAGGAGTATACCAAGACCTGGAACAGAACCTGGCACATCATAGCAGCTCAGAAAACATTTGTTGAATGAATAAACATTCTTTTGCCTGGATTAAGAGACATACTAGAAAATTTTGGGGGTGCCTTTCAGACTGAATAAACAGCGTAGGATGGAGGGCAGAGATGGTTTAGTGGTAGAATTCTCTCCTTCCATGTGGGAGACTCAGGTTTGATTCCTGGCAAATGCAGTTCAAGTGTAACCACCACCCATCTATCACTGGAGGCTTGCGTGCTGCTGTGATGCTTAACAGGTTTCAGTGGCGTTTCTACACTAAGACAGACTAGGAAGAGAAGCCTGGTGATCTACATTGGAAAATTACCCCATGAAAACCCTATAGATCACAACAGTTCGTGTTCAGTTGTGCATGGGGTGGCCATGAGTTGGGGGCTGACTCTCTGGCAGCTAACGCCACCAGCCCAGGATGGATGGTGGGGACATGATGAGAAAGGCCTGAAAGCCAGCTTGCACTCCTCTTAACCAAGCTGTGTGCCCTGGTACAGGTCTGTGTCTCCACGGTGGAAGGGTGTCATTTTCAAGTTCACATGAAGGGGCGATATGGGATTGCACTGGCCCTGTTTGGGGGGAAATTCTTGGGATATGTATCCCTAAAATTGAATATAGGTTAAATTCACTTTCAACATACCAACTTTCATATGCGGAGAAGCAAAAGACTTTGCTGTCCCTACTGCTGGTGGTGCCTAACACACCAGTGTTCCAGTATAACAAGTTGTGTTGTACAGGATCTGATCTGTGATATGGTTCCTAACAACTCCTAAGGCTCCCCTGGCTCCACATGGGGAGGTGGAAAGAATACCTACACCTGAGCATTCTTTGCAAATCAGTACATTTTAAGGCAGTTCTATTATTCTCCAGCCCCTACTCCAACTTTGTATTTTTATAGGAGTCTTTCTCAGACTTGATTTAATAAATAAAGATTGATTTTTTTGAGATTGCAGGCTCTTTTTACAGTCCTGGGAGCTAGTTATTTTGACCCTTGTCAATATTTTCCCTACATTTATGTTTATATCAATTTGCATCATCTGACAGCGTTTCTTAGTTGGAATGCTATTGGCCTTTGTTGTTGTTAACTGCCTTGAGAATCAATTCTGACTCATGGAGACCCCATGTGTGTCATGGTAGAACTGTGCTCCATTCAGTTAGCAAGGCATTTGAGATGGGAGAATTTTTCTTTGGGAGGACAATCCCAGCATTACAGACCATTAGTACCCTTGGCCTTCCTACAAACTTCCCGTAGCACTCCCAATTGCTGGGACCAACAGAGATGCTCCCCCACATTTCCAAATGCCTTTTTGGAGAATGGTATCATCCCCAACTGAAGACTATTAATTAGTAGTTGTGCCTAAACTTACCGTACATTACAGATAAGTGTGATTTGAAAATAGTCAGGACTGAACATCAAAGACACTTCCAGGCCAAACATGCTTGGTAGCAGCTTGTTGGCCACCTTCCTTCTAAATAGTCTTCCTTTTTCTGTTTGTCTTTTGGACTTTGGGATCCTTGTGGCCAAACTTGCTCCTCCCGGAACTGTACTTTTCTCAGTGGGAAAACCCTTCCAGTACCTTAGAGGGCGTGTAGTGGGGATTGGTTTCCTTTATTTGATATGTTTGTTTTCATATGTGACATATTGTGTCTCCAGGTTCCAAATCTATTCATCTGTTGACAATTATTGCTCTTACTAGCACAGTCCTGGATGCTTAACGTGTTTGATTTTGTTTCATCCTTACAACAGTTTGATTCAACTTAAAACACTTTTCATATTCCCATTTTATAAAGAAACCAAGGGTGTAAAGGTGGTAACCTGTCCATAGTTAACTTTCTGACTCCAGTGTCTGTTTTCTAACACCAGAATGGTTTCTCTGGCTATAAAACTATTGAAAAAAGCTTGGAGGGGGAGGGACTAGGGTAAAGAGGTAAGAAAACGTTTCCTATTCAAAGTGCATATGAACTTCATCCTCCAGGACACACCAAGTGGCATCCTTAGTATCCAACCTGTTGCCACCAGCTGGAGTGTTAGCAGATCTCAGACCAGTGGGAAAAAGCTTTTGCATGCATTTCCCTAAATGGTGAGGGCAGGGGGGAAACCAGAATGGAGTGTGCGCACCACTGCCAGCCAGAGAGTCTGCCGCTGCCTGGGGAATTTGGCTGCCACGTCCACTCTAGCTTCTCTGCATCCACAACAACAACAAAACTCAAGCCGGATATCTGGGGAGAGGAAGGAAGGGAGGAAATTGGCTAAGGAACCTGATGCCTCCTTGGCTTCTGGGATGCCAGTAGGAGGAATAGCAGCAGAGCAGAGCAGATGTCACCATCCATTAACACCATTCATTCATACATTTTATAATATTTATTGAGCATCGGCCATGGGCCAGCTTCTGTTCTAGGTGCTGAGGGTACACAGCAAACAACACTGACAGCTAGCCCTGCCGTCATAGAGTTTATAATCTGCTGATGGACACAGACGATAAACATTAATAAATAAAGTAGATGGTATGCCAGATGGGAAGAGGGATAGGTCTGGGGGGTTTCAGTTTTAAGCAGTGTTCAGTGAAGGCCTCATGGAGTGACATAGGAGGGCACTGTTCTAAGCACTTTGCAATGATTCTCATTAACGCTCACAACACCACTAAGAAACAGGAACTATCATTCTTCCCATTGTATAGACATAAAGATGGAGGTTCAGAGAGACGCAGTGACTTGCCAGAGATCATAGGTGGGGGAACTGAAATTTGAACCTGATTTGAACCCAGGCAGTAGGAACTTGAGTGGCTGCACGCTTGTACTTCACCAAGCATGGGGCAGACACAGCCTACAAAAGGCTTTTGGGGAAGGGCAAATGGGGTCCCTGTGGGTACCCACAAAGGGAACATGGTGCCACTCATAGCAGATATAAGTGGACTAAGCGGACTGAGAGGGTGGGGGACTCTTGGGATCTTCAGTGAGCTGCACCTGGTCTCTGCCTGGCTGGTGGGGAGGGAGCACACTGCAAGGGTTGTCCAGGGACAGTCTGGGCCTGAGTCTCGCCCAACCATCACCCCTGGGCCAGCTGCCCCAGTCAATAAGGTGAGGACTTCACGAATGCTCCTTCCTCTTCTGTTGGGGTTCGCCTGGAAGTTCCTACGTGGGCTGAAGAGGGCCTTGGAGCTGAGCTCCGGAAAGGAAGACTAGAAGAATCATCAGGGGCCTCTCCTCCACAGAGGCGTGCAGCTTTGGGGGCAGGTGTGTTTGTGTGGTGGGTGCACCGAGTGGCACTGAGCCTGGAGTCCCCAGGGCATTCCCAGGAGCACTGGGCACAGGAGAGAATGGCTGAAGGGTGCCAGGAAGCCCTTTGGGGTTGCCAAAAGAGGTGAGGATAGGGTCTGTATGCAGCAAATGGGGAAGGAACTGGGGTAGAAAGAGTAAAAGAAAGAGAGGAGTGCAGCACTTTGCAAGTGAAAGGGGCACTGGGAGAAGAGCGGGTGTGAATTAGCCTCTGGCGCCCTGGAAAGAGGAAGGAAGTGTTGCTGGAGAGAGGCAAGGAGAGGGAACTGGACCTGGAAGAAGCAGGAAGGAACTGTTGGTTTCTATAGAGAGCGAGCCAAAGCAAGGGAGGTGGGAGGGGGGACACATCAGGGATCCCCTGGGGATCCTCGGAGAGTGTGGCTGAGGTGGTGCCCAGGGCGCAGCAGAGGAAGGACTATATGCTAGAGATATAGAGATTCCAGGGCGCCTGGGAGCAGGGGGCACGGCAGAGAGAGGGACAGGGAGCAGGGGACTCGCCCTTGCGTTCCAGTGTGGTGTGCTCTCGGGTTCTGGAATCGGGGGTTGAGCAGACTCGGAGGAGTGCCTGGGAATGCTGGACGAGGCAGGGAGAGAAGCAGCTAAGTCCACGGAAGAACTTTGTTGTGTTGGAGAGTGAGTGCACGATGGGCGCTGGAGAGAAGTGGAAAGTGGGTCTCGGGGAGGTTTGGCCAAGGCTCTGAGTCCCACAAGGAACACAGTGGAGGCGCTGATGGCTGTGGGGGAAAGTCCCCAAGAGCCTGAGAGAGGAAAGGAGGAGGCGCAGAGAACAAGAGCACCCAGGGAGCGTGGGACAGAGAGTTAGGGAGCCGTGGAGAGCGCGCTCGGTCCCTGTCTTCCTTCCCCGGCTGCCGTAACCCACTCACCATGACGGAGAAGACTAAAGCCACGATGTTGATAGGGTACGCAGGGCAAAAACACGAGATGATGGTGAGCCACAGGTAGTTCTTGGGCCTAAGCAGGTCCTCCTCGGTCTTTTCATCCTCGGTATTGGCCTCAGGACTGCTGTCCAGAGCGCTCTTGAAGTCCGAACTGGGGGCCAACTGAGACATCGGCGAGGCTGGTGGCGCTGAGAGGGCAGAGGAGCGCACGGTCGGCGCAGTCTGGGGCTCTGGCCGCCCGATGGTGGCAAGGCTCTGAAAAGCCCCGGTGCGTGGGACTCGGGAGACGTGACCTCACCCCTCCTGCGTCCTCTGCCTGCACTCGCCAGGGCTCGGGACCCGGCCAAGAGCCTCTTCATGAGGAGGAAGGGAGGGAGTGGGGGGAGGCGGAGAAGAGAGGGAGCCAGCAAGTCTGCCAAACCGAGGGGGAAAGACAGACCAAGACACCTCACTCCCTGACAGATACACCCAGAGACCATCTAACCCACAACCCGACTCCCACTGAGAAGTCTGGAATAAAAGGCAGCTGGGGGGGGGAGGGGGAAGGGTATTGGAAGGCCCGTTAAGTTGCGAACTGCCCAGCCAGCAGACTGAACGTGGCCAGCCCGGTTTTTTTTTTTCTTTTTAATATCATTGAATTTGAATTTGAATACATTTGGATCCATCCTATCTACAGTCTGTACCACTTCTCTTGTCTTTAACCATTTACCTTAATTTTCTGGAACCTGAGTCATTTAATTCCCCTCCCTTGCCTCAAACCCCTTTTCTGCTTAAACACTGAGCCCGGTAATCGCTCTTCCTCCACAGGTGGGCAGGGATAGGGATGCAGAGCTGTGGGTGGGTCCCTTCCCACACTGGGGCCCTGTACAGCCAGGTACTGGGGCACAGAGCAATGCCCTGGTGCCCCTCACTTCTCCCCAACAGTGGACACAAGGACTTCTCCCTCCACATTACCACCTAAAGGACCATGGGGAGAGGCCCTGGTAGATCTGGTTGGTGTAGACAACTCAGATGGATACATCAGAGGGTTGGGGAGAAGAGAGAAGGATATGGTTTGAGAAATGAGGTAAGGGTAGCAATCCTGGCAGTTTCGAAGCAACTCATGGGAGGCGGTAGGGACTAGAAGTGAGACTCCAAACCCAGATGGAGCTGGGGGATTGCCATGTCTTACTTGAGTGACCTCAGGATAGTCCCTTCATCTCACTACCCCACTTTCTTCATCTGTAAAAAGGGAATAATAATAACAATCCCTGGGACATCATAGGGACAATTGCTGTGAGTACCCCATGAGACTGATGTCCAGCCAGGCTGACCTAATAAATGTTAGCTATCTCCAGGATGTCCCTATTTCCCCCAAACATCGTTGATTATACAGTATGTCAAACCCAATATTCACTCCTGCAAATATTTCACCTCAAATCCAGATATTTTGAACTGACAGAGCAACAAAGAAATGAAAATAGTTTATCATGCACTGTCTCAAAAACAAATGCTTAACGTCATCATTCTCAAAAGTATTAATCGTCCGTTTGTTTTTCTGAGAACATGAACTGATCGGGTTGTGCTCACTTACCTCATGGAACCATATTTATTTGGTTACCTGCTTCCCTCATCTGACAGCAAATTCCCTGCTGAGAGAGAGGACTGTCTTTCTCATCTTTGTGTCAGCACTTGGCACAGTGCCTGGCACAAGATAGGTGCTTAGTATAGCTTGTAGGAGGAACACACAAGGCCCTGTCCTCCATCTTGGTTGGTTAAGCAACTAGGAATAAACGAAAAGATTGGATTCATATACTGGGTTTCCAACTAAGCCTTTGCCCTGGCTGTTTCCTTTGCCTAAAAAGCTTTTCCCTTACACAATCAAGGCTGACTGCTTCTTATTCCCATCTGCCAGCTCAAAAGTCACTTTCTGAGAGTTTAGGTTTATCCCATGTAGATTCCCACAGTAACTCTATAGTTTGCCAGCTTTTGTTTTCCTCTGTGGCATGTATCACCATTGTAATTTGTTTGCTTGTTCACCATCTATTCTTTCTCTAGACTAGGCTCTGTAGCCTACTGAGTGTTGTATCTCCAGCACTTAGATTGTCCTGCCTTACATGGTAGGAATGTAAGAAGTATTTCTTCAATGAACAAATCAGAATTACCTTGAGTATTGAAAAACTCATCTTTAGGTCTGGACCAGGACCTAGTGAATTAGAATTTCCCAGGTGGCACCCAAAAATCTGTATTTTTGGTGCCTGAGAAATCTGTGTTTTTCAGAGCACACCCCAGTGATTTTGATGTGGCTGAACAATTTCTCAAATCCCAACACTATCTTTAGTTCTTAGAATATAGTCCTAGATTTTAGTCTGGAGATCCCCTCAGGTGCCTCAAACTCAACAAATCAAATGTGATCTCATTGTCTTCCCCAAGAACCTGCTTCTTAAGGCTTATCTGTTGGTTAATGGTCTCTGCCCACCTCTCCAACTTCATCTCCCAACTATCCTCCTCTCTCTCACTACCTTTCAGGCATGTTAGCCTTTCCCCCACCATTTTCAAACATTCCACCTTTTCCCACTCCAAGGTCTTTGCACCTGTTGCTCCTCCTTTTTGGGATGCGCCTCCACCCCCCTACTCCTTACCTGTTGGCTCCTTCTTGTCTCTCAGGACACACTCACCTTAAATGTACCTCCTGAGAGAGGCCTTCTGTGACAATCGTATCCCAAGTAGCTTTAGATACTCTTAGCCTCTATCCCATTATCCTGCTTATTTCCTTCATTACAGTTATCCCAATCAGAAATCCTCTTCTTTGTTTACTTATTTATTGCTCCCAGTAGAAGGTAAGCCCCATAATGGCAGCAGTTCTTTTTTTCTGTTTGGTTCATTGCTATATCCCCAGTGCCTAGAACAGTGCCTGGCCCTTAGTTGATGCTCAACCAATATTTGTTGAGTGAATAAACCAACTGTTGATTTAGTTATCCAGGTGGAACTTGGGGACATTATTCTTCTCTTTCCTTCAGCTTTCTATGTGAACTCTTCATCAAACCCTGTTGATTCAATCTCAAACATTACTCTTGACCCTATGTTCTTTTTCCTGTCTCCATAGCCATCGTTCTAATTCTGGCTCTTATCGATAGTGAAAAGGCTGAGTGGGTGCTCTCTGAGGCGTATTTGGGGTCTGAGACTGGTTAATTCAGTTGGTGTGACTAAGGCAAGGTTTGGGTACCAAATGGAATTTTGCTGTTTCAAGACCATGAACCCTAATGTCCATTCCAACCCACCTGTGTCATCCAAGGAATTTACAAAAGATTCAGAGTCCCTGGGTGGTACAAACATTTAACACGCTTACTGCTAACTGAAAGGTTGGAGATTCAGGTCTACCCAGGGGAGCCTCAGTAGAAAGGCCTAGCAATCTGCTTCTGAAAAAAATCAGCCACTGAAAACCCTACGGAGTGCAGCTCTACTCTGACACGCATGGGGTCACCATCAGTTGGAGCTGACTCAATGAGAAGTGGGTTTTTTAGTTGACTCAGCAGGGCCTATCTTTCTTGCTAAGAAAACAACCCTCTAATACTGGTCCAACACTCCAGAGTTATCAAACATGTACTGAGCACCTAGTGTATGCACTTGATTTATTCTCCACATGCGTCACCTCACTTACTCCCTACAGCAGCCCTTGCGAGGCAGATGCAGAGGTCTCCTCTCAACAAACGAGGAGACCTAGGATCAGATAGATGAAGGGACTTGTGTGAGGTCTCATAGCTAATTGGAAGTGCCAGAGCTTGAACCAGGTACAGATACAGGTAGAAATACTTGTTCTGCCAACAGGCCTCAGAAGGAGTTAGATGGCCATCCCTGAAGTTTACTTAATTCTTCTACTCTGGTCAGGGAAGGTGGATTAATAGCTTGTTGACTGGTCTAAAATGTAGCAGTGAAACTGGGATCGCTTGAAACATTTGCAATTAAATGGAAAAGAAAGTGCCCACACCAGAAAGTGTAATATGTATGTGCTGATTCTTGAGGGAGGCATTAGATCACTTAGTCGGGGTTTCCAGATCTCATTTCTTGAGCTTCGCTAATTTTCTCTTGAGAGGCCAGTTTATTGCTCTTGGATGAACTCTGCTGGCTGATTGCTTAATAGTGTGGCAATACTTTGCCTCTTTAAAATGGGGCAGAGAAAGTGACTACCTAATAGCCAACCTACATTAAGCCTTTCTGTAGGTTTCTGGATCCCAGTGTACCAACTTACCTTTTGACCTTTTAAAAGGTTTATTTCCAAATATAACAGTAATATGTGTATATTCTAGAAAAGCTGGAAAATGAAGACAAGTATAAGTAAGAAGAGGTATCACCTGTATGTTACCACCGAACACATAAGAGGCTATTCCCTTCCAATTCTCTTTCTACGTGTGTATATTTTTCTTTACTAAAATGTGGTTTTATACAATTTTGGTCCTGCTTTTTCTGCTCAAGGTTATATGATGAATTAACATTATTTGCAGATATTATTATAGTCTACATAATTTTTCCATTGATTAGATGGATTATTTTTTATGTGTCTATTCCCTGATCATTAAGTATTGAGATTATTTGTAGCGTTTTTTTTTTTTTTTTTGGTTTGTTACTGTGAAAATGCTGGGTGAGCATCTTTTGTACCCAGTTGTCTGCGTTTGAGATTATTTCTCTGTGGTTTGCGATCTTATAGGGTAGATGTCTGTCTTCGAAAGGACAGAGGAATTCAGATTGACTGATTGAGGCATTGTATTATCAGGTATGTACCAAACCCATTTGCTACCCACTTGCTGTCAAGTCAGTTCCGACTCATAGCGACCCTATAGGATAGAGTAGAACGGCCCCGTAGGGTTTCCAAGGAATGCCTGGTGGATTTGAACTGCTGACCTTTGGGTTAGCAGCCATAGCACTGAGCCACTATACCACCAGGGTTTCCATGGACATGTACCAAAGGCAAAATTAAAATTTAGACTAAACAAACAATCACAGATTCAATGGACTACAGACTAGCTGAAAATGAGATGGATTCAAAGAACAGCTTCCCAATGCCGGACAGACCCCTAAGTCTATAATACGTAGTGGGGCAATGTTGAATCTACGAGTGTGTGCAGGAGTTATTCAATCTTAAATCTTTCAATCCAGGGTTCCACAGCAAAAGAAGAGATATAGAGAGATTGAGATTCTGCTGACTTGTGAAAAAGGCAAGAGAAAGATTCCTGATCTTTAGGAAATGGTAGGAGGTTGAATGCATTTGCTGCCAAATTTCCCATTAGTCTCAAGTACCAGCCTTGAGTAGTCGTAAAGTCACTGCTCTGGTCTCAGGGGTTTGCTACAAAAGAACAATGTCTTTTTGGCTAATATTATTAGAAAATCATCTACCTTTCCAGTTTCCAACAACTTTGATCTACTCACAAGAGAAAAAAAAAAAAAAAGGAGGTGGGGGAGAAGGAAGTAGGGGGTGAGGAAACCGATTCTGTACTGTTTATTTCTTAAACCATGCCTTTTAATGAAGCCATTCAGGACAGAGGAAAAACACAAACCCTCACAGGCTTAATGTGCAGTCTTTCCCCTTTCCTCTTCTGCTGTGCCAGAGAGTAAGAACAGCACCTGTTCTGTCAGTCTTCTTGCTGGTTGGATGGTATAAATGTGCTGTATGTTGATCGTACTCTTTAGCTCATGGACAAGGTACACAGGGATCTCATAATGCGGTGAAACCTGCAAAAGCTGGAACCCACGTAAGGCAGAAACCTGCCAGAGAAGGAAAACTCAAATATTTTTCACTAAAATAAGCGATAGAAGAGTGGTTAAGGCTGCACTCTGTCAGAAGTGGAATACTTGTGAGACCTGAAAAACCAAGGCAATCCTGTCAAGTTCCAGCTCTCACAGGTTTTGCTGTAATTCACAAATATTATAACAATGATAATGGAAATCATAAAGCTGTCAGTGGCGGAAATGCTAGATATACCAGTCACTGACATCTTCCACGCCTCCTAGTTTTGCATATGCCCAGGTGCAGTTTTTGCACACTTGCAATCAGAGTCTGTGCACAATTTTGTAACTGATTTTGTTTAACTTGATGCTCTGTATGTACTAAACCTTTTCCACATTGTGATCCTCTGCTTAATTTTTTAAAGCATTTTTTAAATGTAGTAAATATATATGAAAGAAATTGCCTTTTCAAAATTCTTTGTGTGTACAATTCAGTGATGTTTTTGTTAGTTGCCATCAAGTCAGTTCCAATGCATAGCAACCCTATGTACAACAGAACACTGCCTGGTCTTGCTATATCAGACAACGTTTCACTGCTGTTCATAAGGTTTTCACTGCCCAATTCTTTCGGAAGCAGACTGCCAGGTTATTCTTCCTAGTTTGTCTTAGTCTAATCTCTGCTGAAACCTGTCCCCATGGGTGACCCTGCTGGTATTTGAAATGCCCATGGCATAGCTTCCAGCATCACAGCAACACACAAGCCACCACAGGATGACAAACTGACAGACGAGTGGTGGTCAGTGACATTAGTTATGTTTATCATGTTGTTTATTAACATGACCTCTTTGCAAATGTTCCCATCACATTTAACAGAAGCTCAGTGTCCTCTATCTTTTTAATCATTTTTGATGACTTTCATAACTTTATGATAACCGTAACTGTTGTCCTCTCATTGGATATTTTTGAGGATATATTATCTTTTATGTTAAAAATAACGAAACCAGGGATTTTAGACCTGCTGACAACCCTATTCCCTTTCTTCATTCCCTCACCACTCTGCCCAGGAAAATGCCCTGGCCACATTCGATGAAATGGAGATGGTCTACTTTAGCTGACTATGCTGGGAAGCTGACGGTACCGGGAAAGCTGGGGCAAGGTCCCAGGGAGCGGAATCATTTCTAAAGAAGTTGGGCACCAAACCACTTAGGGACTGACAGGATGAAAGTTATTGTGTGGAATTGCAATCCAGAGTAATCGATGATGGAGGCACTGGGGGTGATGGGTGAGCTGGCTTGGTGTGGAGAGGGTGTTAGGAAGATTGAAATAAAGTTGACAAGAATCACACTTAAGTGTGGCTAGAGCAGGAGAGCTGAGTTTCTGTGCTTGGAGCATATAATTTTATTGTTGTAGATTCAGTTCTGTCCCCCCACAAAATGTGTGTCAACTTGGCTAGGCTGCGATTCCCAGTATTGTGTGATTGTCCACCATTTTGTTATATGATAAGAGTTGCCTGTGTGTTGTGGATCCTACCTCTATGATATTAATGAGGTAGGTTTAGGGGCAGTTATGTTAATGAGGCAGGACTCAAACTACAAGATTAGGTTGTGTCTTAAGTCAGTCTCTTTAGAGATATTAAAAAGAGAGAAGCAAATACAGAGACGTGGGTACCTCATACCACCAATAAACAAGAGCCAGGAGATAAATGCATCCTTTGGACTCAGGGTTCCTGTGCTGAGAAGCTCCTAGATCAGGGGAAGATTGATGACAAGGAACTTCTCCCAGAGCTGACAGAGAAGGAAAGCCTCTCCCTAGAGCTGGCACCCTGAATTCGAACTTCTAGCCTCCTTGAGTGTGAGAGAATAAATTTCTCTTTGTTAAAGCCACCTACTTATGGTATTTCTGTTATAGCAGCGTTAAGACTTTTTTGCACCAAAGTTAAGGAAACCAGGTGCTCTGGATTTTTGTCAACCTGTCAGACTACTTTGTTGTTAGTTGCCATTGGGTTGGCTCCTGTTTCCAATGACCTTATCTCTAACAGAATGAAATGTTGCCCGCTCCTGTACCATCTTCATGATCATTGGTGTGTTCGAGTCCATTGTTGTGGCTATCATGTCAATCCATCTCATTGAGGGTTTCCCTTGTTTTCCTTGGCCCTCTACCAAACACGATGCACTTTTCTAGTGGTGTTTCCTGATGATGTGTCCAAAGTAAGTGAGCCAAAGTCGTAGGAGTATTCTGGTTGTTTTCTTCTAAGATTGGTTTGTTGGTTCTTTTGGCAGTTCACACTATGGTCAACATTCTTCACTAACACCACAGTTTGAATGCAGTTCTTCTTTTTCATTGTCCAGCTTTTGCACGCATATAAGGTGATTGAAAAGACCATGGCTTGGGTCAGGTGCGCTTTAGTCCTCAAAGTGACATCTTTACTTTTTAAAACTTTAAAGAGGTCTTCTGCAGTAGATTTCTACGGTACGTCATCTGATCTCTTGACTTGCTTCCATGGATGTTGATTGCTGATCAAAGTAGAATGAAATCATTGACAACTTTGATTTTTTTCCCCTCATTTACCATATGCTGTTTATTGGTCCAGTTGTGAGGATTTTCATTTTCTTCATGTTCATGCATAAACCATACTGAAGACTGTAGTCTTTGACCTTCATCAGTAAGTGCTTCAAGTTGCCTTCATTTTCAACAAGCAAGGTTGTGTCATATATCTACTTTAAAAAAAAAAAAAAAACTTTAGTTAAGTCTTAATAATTCAACAAATATTTAAGGGACTACCCTGTGTCAGGCTCTGATCTAGGAGTTGAGGATGTAGTGGCAAACAAGACAGCCTTGATTCCTGCTCTTGTGGACAAATATGTAAGATACTTAAAATTTGTAATGAAGGAAATAAAACAGGATAATGTGATAATGACTTGGGGCAGAGGAGTTCTTTAGATGTGGAGGCTAAGGAATGGATGCTAGATATATTCTGCTTAACCTTAAGGCCGCTCCTCCACGTTTTCCACCCTGTTCTGTATCCTGGCACGCTTTCTTGAATGTCCTACCTCAGTGGTCAGAAAACATGGCCTACTGCCTGTTTATGTAAATAAAGTTTTATTGGAATACAGCCACTCCTTCATTTATGTGATGTCTGTGACTTTTTAAACATAATCTTTGAAGTGACATCCCAGCATTATTGCTGTATTCTCTTGGCTAGAGGAAGTGCCTAGGTGGTGCAGTTAAGTGCTCAATTATTAGCTGAAAGAGTGGCGATCTGAACCCACCCAGTGGCTCCATGGAGAAAGACCTGGCATTTTGCTTCCATAAAGATCGTTGTTAGGTGCTGTTGAGTTGGTTCCAACTCATAGTGACCCCGTGTACAACAGAACGAAACACTGCTTGAGCCCATTGTTGCAGCCACTGTGTCAATCCATCTCGTTGAGTGTCTTCCTCTTTTTTGGTGACCTTCTGCTTTACCAAGTGTGTTGTCCTTCTCCAGGGACTGGTCCCACTTGATAACATATCCAAAGTATGTTGAGACAAAGTCCTCCATCCTCGCTTCTAAGAAGCATCTGGCTGTACTTCTTCCAAGATAAATTTCTTTATTCTCCTGGCGGTACATGGTATATTCAATATTTTTCGTCAACACCATAATTCAAAGACATCAGTTCTTTTTCGGTTTTCCTTATTCATTGTCTAGCTTTCACATGATTATGAAGCGATTAAAAACAGCATGGCTTGGGTCAGGCACACCTTAGTCCTCAAAGTGACATCTTTGCTTTTCAACACTTTAAAGAGGTCTTTTGCAGCAGATTTGCTTAACACAATATGTTGTCTGGTTTCTTGACTGCTGCTTCCATGGACATTGATTGTGGATCCAAGTAAAATGAAATCATTGCAACTTCAATATTTTTTCCATTTATCATGATGTTGCTTGTTGATCTAGTGAGAATTTTTGTTTTCTTCATGTTGAGGTATAATCTGTACTGAAGGCTATGGTCTTTGGTATTCCTCAGTAAGTGCTTCAAGTCCTCTTCCCTTTTAGCAAGCAAGGTTTTGTTATCTGCATGTTGCAGGTTGTTAATGAGTCTTCCCACAATCCTGATGCTGTGTTGTTCTTCATATAGTTGAGCTTCTCGGATTATGTGCTGAGCATACAGACTGAATAAGTATGGTGAAAGGATACAACCCTGACACACACCTTTCCTGATGTTAAACCATGTAGTATCTCCTTGACCTGTTGGAACAACTGCCTCTTAGTCCACGTACAGGTTGTGCGTGAGCATAATTAAGTGTTTTGGAATTCCCCATTTTTGCAGCATTTTCTGTAATTTGTTGCGATTCACACAGTTGAATGCCTTTGCATTAGTCAATAAAACACAGGTAAACATCTTTCTGATATTCTTTGCCCTCAGCCAAGATCCATCTGACATTAGCAGTGATATCCATTGTTCCATGTCCTCTTTTGTATCTGGCTTGAATTTTTGGCAGTTCTGTGTTGATGTATTGCTGCAGTAAAGTTTTATTTGCGTGTCATATTAATGATATTATTTGATAATGTCCACATTCTGTTGGATCACCTTTCTTTGGAATGGGCACAAATATGGATCTCTTCCAGTTGGCTGCCCAGGTAGTGCGTTCAAAGTTTCTTGACATAGACAAGTGAGTGCTTCTAGCATTGCATCCTTTTGTTGGAACATTTCAAATTCTATCAATTCCTGGAGCTCTGTTTTTCGCCAGTGCCTTCAGTGCAGCTTGAATTTCTTCCTTCAGCACTGTCTTAGTTATCCAGTGCTGCTATAACAGAAATGCCACACATGGATGACTTTAAGAAAGAGAAATACCATTGGTTTTGTGATCATATGCTACCTCTTGAAATGGTTGAGCATTGACCGGTTCTTTTTAGTACGGTGACTCTATGTATTCCTTCCATCTTCTTTTGATGCTCCCTGTGTTGTTCAATATTTTGTCCATAGAATCCTTCAGTATTACAACTCAAGGCTTGAATTTTTTTTTCCATAAAGATTGCAGTCAAGAAAATGCAACTGGGCAATTCTACTTTGTTATATGGGGTTGCTATAAGTCAGGGATGACTTGACGGCACCTAGCAATGATAGAGGTGCCTTGGAAGACTGACCTTCCAGTCTGCTTTCAGAAGGTCATAGCCTTGAAAACCCTGTGGAGAAGTTCTACTCTGCACACATGGGATCACCATGAGTCGTAATTAACTCGAAGGCAACTAACAACAACATTGGCTAGAAGCAAGTTGCTAGGTCCAGCACACACTCAAGGAGAGGAGATTATTCAAGGGCATGAATGCCTGAAGGTGAATCAATCATTAGAGGACATCTTGGAGGCTGCCTACCACAATGTCCTAGGTCTTATGAAAAACTAGCAGTGAGGATCTGGACCTTAGCAAGGTTTCGTCACTTGCTTAACATCCATCAGCCAGTGAATGGTAGAGTTGAACCTGTGATCCAAATGGCTCTGCTTCCAAAGCTCGTGCTCTCAATCACTACTCCATTAGTGTCTAAAGTGTAGATGCTCCCACTGCTGGAATGTAAGGCCATTTAATAAAAGTGGTACAGAGGAAGCTCCTGCCCCTTCTTTCAAACTTCCTGATTAAAGAGAAAGCCTCAGAGTGGTACTAATATGCCTTTACCCTTCTAACCTTCATTAATCTCACATTTAACCAAGAGAGCACCTGCCCTGTAACTCGGTCTTTGGAAGATAATGGCATCAAGTTTTCTAACGTTGTTTTGTTTTAATGGTGTTTAGTTACAATTGTGGCATGTAAGAATGGCTTTTAACAACTGGTAGTGACACATATTTTCCCTTTAAAATACATTTAAAAAATATGAAATACGTTGATTAAAGTAGAAACTCAAATAGGAAAGATTGTACTTTCTTACAATCTGGAATATATTGTGAAAGTGATCTGTGGTTTCTTCAAATTTGGGAAATACTGCCTAAGCTGTGACGTATCCATCCTGAAAAGAGCCTTACTTAATTTTTTTCCTTCATTTTATAGATGTATGAAGTGAAATCCAAAGGGTGTGTCTTAGTCATCTACTGCTGTTGTAATAGAAATACCACAAAGGGATGGTTTTAACAAAGAGAAATTATTCTGTCACAGTCTAGTACACTAGAAGTTCAAATTCAGGTTGCCAGCTCCAGGGGAAGGCTTTCTCTCTCTGTCGGCTCTAGGAGAGGGTCCTTGTCATCAATCTTCCTGGATCAAGGAGCTTCTCAGAGCAGGGACCCCCAGGTCCAAAGGATGCACTACTCTCCTGGCTCTTGTTTCTTGGTGGTATGAGGTCCCTATGTCTCTCTGTTCGCCTTTCTCTTTCTTCTGTATCTCAAAAAAGATTGGCTCAAGGCGTAATCCAATCCTGTAGATTGAATTCTGCCACTAATCACATGTCATCATCATAGAGATAGGATTTACAACACATAGGAAAATCACATCAGATGACAAAATGATGTACATACACATATAAACAATTCAATCCAAGACAGGGGGTAAGTGATTTCCCTCAGGCTGCACACCCTCGATGATCACAGCCCACGTTCACGACTCTCATGCCATTTCCTTTTCTCCTTCTTTTACCTGTATTATTCGTCAGCTTGAAACGATTCCTTTTTACTCTTCCTACACCCGCCTCACTATTTCCAATAAAGTAACTGACCAGTTACTGCGGAGTCGATTCTGACTCATGGAAGCCCCATGTGTTGCAGAGGAGAACTGTGCTCCTTAGGGTTTTCAATGGCTGTGATTTTTCAGAAGTAGATCACCAGGCCCTTCTTCCAAGGTGCCTCTGGGTAGATTCTAACTGCCAACCTTTTGGTTAGTAGCTGAGCACTTAACCTTTTGCAACACCCAGGGACTGATTTCCAGTAGTTGTTTCCTCTAAAGCAAGGTTTCTCAATAGCAGCGTTGTTGACGATTTCCCAAAAAACCCAAACCCACTGACATCGAAATGATTCTGACTGCTAGTGACCCCATAGGACACAGTAGAACTGCCCCATAGGGTTTCCTAGGCTGTCATTTTTTTACGAGAGCATACTGCTACATCTGTCTTCTGCTGAGCAGCAGGTGGGTTCAAACTCCTGACCTGGTTATCAGACAAGTGCTTAACCACTGTGCCACTAGGGCTCCTTTCTCTTGATGGTTTAGGTAGGATAGTTCTTTGTTATGAAGAGCTGACTGGTGCCTGGCAGATTCTACTAGATGCCAGTAGCACCCTCCTCCCCTCAGTTGTGACAACCAAATATGTGACCAGACATTGCCCTGGGAGGCAAAAATCACCCCAAGTTGGGAACCACTGCTCAAAAGCAGTGTTTTATGTCTCAGTAAGCTCTCAGGTGCTATTGTCGCTGCTGAGCTGTGGATCACATAGTGAATAACACTGCTGCCAACCACACAGCCTAATAAGTAACCACAGTCCCTGCATGGTGCAAGCAGTTAATGTGCTTAGCTGCTCAACGAAAGGTTGGCAGTTCGAGTCCTCTCTGAGGTACCTCCAAAACAAGGCCTGGTGATCTACTTATGAAAAAATCAGCCATTGGAAACTTGGTGCAGCAGCTCTGCTCTGACACACGTGGGGTCACCATGAGTTGGAATCGACTCAAGGGCAACTGGTTTCATAAGGTAACCTTTTCTTTCTTTTTTTCATTTTAGGAGACTGTGTGTATCACGCTTACAATCTAAAAACAATTCTTTGTTCAGTACAAAACTTGCTTTAGTTGAAGTAAATCTCCTATGTAGCAGATGAGAATTCCAGCGTTAAACTTTCGGAAGCAAATTATTTCTGTTGAGTAGGGAACCACACATAACATAGCTTTACATTCAACACTTGGAAAATTAGAAATCCACTCGGTAAATGAAAAGGAAGTGCTTATCAAAAACAATCATTTTCATTTTTTGCATTCTTTTGAGAAAAAGAAATTTGATGAGTCTCACCTGCTTATTAATAGCGAGGGATGTTTGTAGAATGAGCATAGTCGAAGTGAATGACTCCTAAATGTGTTGTTGAAACACACAGAGGCTGGGATGAGCTCAGACTCTTGCTCGGCAGCAGAATTAACCATTTTTAATTGCTCGAGCGACTTTCCTGAGAGCGCTGCACATTAGCGAGATACATTTGGAGGCAGCCCCATGTCTAAGCAGGAAGGGCTGTAATGCTGCCTTAAATGTCTTCAATTATACATGAAGGAGTGGTCTTTCTAGCACAATCCAGCCAGAAAGCTCTTGGGCTCCTGGGAAGTTTTGATGCATTAAAAATTAAAACTTTCCTGGATCTTTTTGGCCAGTAAAGACACTTGCTAAGAGAAGAATCTCTCTATTCTTTTTTCAGTAAGATTGCAAGTGGGGTTTTCAGAGTCAGAGCCACAGTCAGCAGCATCCCTATTTGATCTCTTCTGTTTCTTTCTCTCTCTACCCCCACCAACTGCCTTCCTCCTCAGCCCCGCTTTCACCTCTTTCTGTTCCTTTGATTTTTTGCAAAGTGCATATAATGAGGTACAAATGATTTTCTTCTGTTACCTGATTTACACTCTGGGATCCTGTGTTTTTGTTCCTTACAAAAAACAGAACAAAGTCCGCACAGTTCCTGGGAATGGGGTGTGAATTTGTTTATCAGCTCTAAGCATTTTCAACCATGTGGCGTCTTTTGATACTGCCTGATTCCCATTTCTCCAGGCAGCCAGAGTTTGGGAAGAGCAGAGCCAATGCCATGAAGAAAAGAGGAAATACGTTTCCAACCATTACAATGAATCAATCTAAAAAATAGAGGGTAATAAACTCTGTGTCTGAAAGTTTCCCGGAAAAGGCTGCATATATCAGGGCCCTGGAGATGGCAGGAGGTTGGGCTGGGTGAACCGGTCTTCTCCTTGACTGCTCACCAGAATCACCTGGGGGAGCATTCCAAAAAAGGCAGATGTATTTTTAGCCTTGGGTTCAAATCCGAGCATCTCTGTTTTTTTTTTTTTTAAATCCTCCCTTGAGACTCAAATGGAGCCTGTCTGGCCGTGGTACACAGGACGGCTTTTGGGAACTAGTGAGCTAGAGGAACCGAACGTTCCTTTAGAAGGGCCTGAGAAGTCCCTGAGGGCCCTCCATGATTTTAGGAACTGATTTAGTCCAAGGGTCGTGAGCATCCTTAATTGTTAATAATGTGGGAATAACGGTAAGCAATATAGTATAGCGAAAGGAACCCTGGTTAAGTGCTTGGCTGCTAACTGAAAGGAGGGCGGTTACAACCCACTCAGGGAAAAAGACCAGGTGATCTGCTTCCTGTAAAGATTACATCCAAGAAAACCCTACGGGGCACTTCTACTCTGTCACGTGGGTTTGGCTATGAGTCGGAATTGACTCGACAGCACCCAACAACAACATAGTGTAGCAGAAAGTGGCATGGCACATACCAGGAGGAGTCAAATTTCTGACTCCCACTTCTTGGGTGACCTTGGACAAGTCACTCTGTCCCTCTGAGTCTCTGTTTTCCCACCTGTAAAATGGGGACAATAATAGCGCCCACCCAGATATGGGTTGTATAATGGATTGAATTCTGTCCCCCCAAAAATGTGTGTATCAGTTTGGCTGGGGCATGATTCCTGGTATTGTGTGATTTTTCTATGTCACACACAGGATTTTGTAAATCCTGCCTCTATGATGTTAATGAGGGAGGGTGGGCAGCAGTTGTGTTGGTGAGGCAGGATTCAATCTACAAGATTGGATTGTGTCTTGAGGCAATCTCTTGAGATATAAAAGAGAAAAGCAAGCAGAGGGACAGGGGAGCCTCATACTACCAAGACAGCAGCACCAGGAGCAGAGCATGTCCTTTGGACCCGGGGTTCCTGAGCCTGAGAAGCTCCTCGACCAGGGGAAGATTGAGGACAAGGACCTTCCTCCAGAGCTGACAAAGAGAGAAAGCCTTCCCTTGGAGCTGACACCCTGAATTTGGACTTTTAGCCTACTTTACTGTGAGGAAATAAATTTCTCTTCGTTAAAACCGTCCACTTGTGTTATTTCTGTTATAGCAGCACTAGCGGACTAAGACAGGGTGGTTGTGAGGATGAAAAGAGATAATGCTTGTAAAGTGCCTGTATGTGCAGAGTACCTGGCAGGAGGACGAATGTTTAGTACATGTTAGGTATTGGGGGCTCGAAAAGGACAAAGAGGACTTAAGATGTCAGGAGATAAGCTAAAACCGTTGGGCTTCAAGTTACAGGATGAAAGCTTAAAAGTAGTTGTGATTCAAATCGAAACTCACGAAAAGGAGAATTGTAGAAGACTTCATTTTGTTTACGAGGCTGAATGTCCTTTTCTGATTCCCAGGCCCTTGACTGAAGTCAGCTTAAGCTAAGTGACAGAGCATATCACATTGAACTCCTAACGAATTTTTTAAAAATTTTATTTTGTTGTTTTGATTTGCATCTCTCTGATGGCTAATGACATTGAGCATCTTTTCATATGTTTGGTGGCCATTTGAATGTCTTCTTTGGTGACATGTCTATTCGAGTCTTTCTCCTATTTTATGATTGAGTTATTTATCTTTTAGTTGTTAAGTTGTAGAAGTTTTAAATATCTTTTGGTTATTAGATTCTTTATGATTTCTGAAGATATTCTTCCAGTTGCAGCTTGTCTTTTCACTTTTTCGGTAAAGTCTTTTGATGAACAAAAGTTTTTTTAATTTTTATAAGGTGCCGTTTATTTATTTTGTGTTTTACTGTTTGTGCTTTTTTTTATATTAGATAATCCATTGTTGAAAGCCAGGCCTGACCATGATGCCCCTAGTTGTTGTTCTAGAATCAATTTGTTAAAACAATATTTTTCAGCATCTACTGGGAAACTATTAGACTATGAATGGAATGAAAACAAATCATGCTGAACTAACCAGATGTTTTTGCTGGTACAATGTTTAGATAAGTATTGGTCATAAAAATGGCATAGACAGAGTGTTTCTGAAATTTTAGGAACATATTTGAGAAATCACAATGGTTAAGTGTTTGGCTGCTAACCAAAAGGTTGGTGGTTCAAATCTACCAGCCGTTCCTTGGAAACCCTATGTGGCAGTTCTACTCTGCCCTGTAGAGTCACTATGAGTCGGAATTGACTCCACGGTGACAGATTTTCATAGAAGTGCATATATAATGCATGCAAGGCGGTAGTAAATTTAGGTGGATGAGTTGGCTCAAAGCTTTATTCACATAGCTCCAATTACGGATCGATCAGTTTTTCCAGGAGGTTTTTTTTTTACATTTTTAACTTCTTTATTGAGAAATAGTTCACATACTATACAACTAAACCATTTAAAGTATACAATTCATCGGTTTATAATGTATTTACAGAATTGTGCAACCATGAAAACAATGAATTTAGATTGTTTTCAAGAAACATTTTTATCACTCCAAAAGAAACCTTGTACTTATTAACAGTCACTTCCCATTCCCTTCTCACAGCAGTCATGGGAAACCACCAGCCTGCTTTTCATTCCTGTGAATTTCCCATTTGTGGTTTTAATTTGCATTTCCCTAATGGCTAATGATGTTGAATGTTTCCTTGTGCTTATTGGCCATTTGTATTATGTCTTTGGAAAAATGTCTATTCAAATTTGTTACCTATTTTTTGAGTGGAATTTTAAAAATCTTTTTATTGTACTTTAGATAAAGGTTTACAGAACAAACTAGCTTTTCATTAAACAGCTGTATGCATATTGTTTTGTGACATTGGTTATCATCCCCACGACATGTCAACACTCTCCCTTCTCGACCTTGGGTTCCCTATGACCAGCTTCCCTCACATGCATTAGAAAGCTGGACAATGAATAAGGAAGACCAAAGAAGAATTGATGCCTTTGAATTGTGGTGTTGGTGAAGGATATTGAATGTACCATGGACTGCCAGAAGAACGGACAAATCTGTCTTGGAAGAAGTACAGCCAGAATACTCCTTAGAAGCAAGAATGGCAAGACTTTATCTCACTTACTTCGGACTTGTTATTAGGAGCGACCAGTCCCTGGAGAAGGACATCATGCTTGGTAAAGTAGAGGGTCAGCCAAAAAGAGGAAGACGCTCGGGGAGATGGATTGTCACAGTGGCTGCAACAATGGACTCAAGCATAGCAATGATGGTGAGGGTGGCACAGGACCAGGCAGTGTTTTGTTCCATTGTACGTAAGATTGCTGTGAGTTGGAAGTGACTTGATGGCACCTAACGATGTTGGTCAAATGAATAATTGAATAAAGTGGTACGTGGATGTCAACCTGTTGCTGTCAAATTGATTCTGACTGATAATGACTATATAGGTAGGATTGAGTAGAACTGCCCCTTGGGGTTCCCAAGGCTGTAATGTTTACGGAAGCAGACTGCTACTTCTTTCTCCCACAGACTAGCTGGTGGGTTCAAACTTTCAGTTAGCAGATGAGTGCTTAGCTACTGTGCCACCAGCTCAGCTAAAAAGTGGAAGATCCTCAACGAGATGGATCGATGGCATGGTTGCAAGAATAGGCTCAAACATACCTACCGTTGGGAGGGTGGCACAGGACTTTTTGCTCTGTTATACATATGGTCGCTATGATTTGGAACAGACCCCGCAACACCTAACAACAACAGCATGGATGTCAAAACCATAATTACGTATGAAGACACCAGGGTGGGTCCATGCAGTTGCTGCTGGAGCGGCAGTGGTGGCTGGGCACGGCGCAAGGTGACGCCACAGGACCGTGGTAGAGCCAGCAGTGGGAGCAGGAGACTTAGTGGCAGCCCCAGGAACTGCAAGACCAACTCATGGACACATGCAGCCACTGCCATTGGGCCAAGAGCCGCAGACCGAGGCTGGGAGGGCGTTGTCACTGCCGCAGACACCAAGGTGGCTGAGAGGCGCCCGCTCTCTCCTGCTGCTGCCAGATTTCGATGCCCAGGTCTCAGCTCGCCAGCGTTTTTCGTCGGAACGTATGCTTCAGGTTTCTGGCGATTCTGAGTGTGAGGGCAGACTTCTGCTAGGCTCAGCACAGCATTCTCCCTGACACGTGAGCTTGGGGGTTCTATGTGCCATAATTAACCTTGCCTTCAAGAGTCCCAGCACTGAGACAGGCCTCAGAAATAGTTGGCTTTTTTTTTTTTTTAATTGCAAGCATGTTTCTTTTAATGATTCCTGTAAAATTAAGCTTCAAGTAAAACAAAAGAGGAAAGCGACCTACACTTTTAACTTGTCTCACTAGTGCCTAAATGTAGTAAAGGCTGCTTAAGTTTTGTATGGAGATGGATTTTTTTGGAGTCCAAAGGTATCTACCTACAGTCAGTGAGGCCCAAGTTGAATTTCATTTCCAGTGGATCCTAAATACTTCTGCTTATCTCGAAGAGAGAAACTTCTTAAGGAATAAACAAGTCGAATAGAGAAAATGCTGGTCGATAATAGGCGTTCCAGTGGTCTTTTTAATGTTTTGTGCTCTGATTGATTTTTTTTCATTTCCCCCATCACACCCACATGCATACTCACTCATTTGCCGTTACGAATTGTCCTATGAGGACATGCGTTTTCTGATAACTCACAGCCCTACCAATACTGCCGTCAGCACGTTCACAGAGGAACTTAGGAAGTATGGAGTGACAACTTTGGTTTGAGTTTGTAATGCTATGTATGATAAAGCTCCAGTTGAAAAAGAAGGAATCCACGTTCTAGATTGGCCATTTGATGATGGAGCTCCAGCCCCTAATCACATAGTAGATGATTGACTAAACATATTAAAAACCAAATTTCATGAAGAGCCAGGTTCCTGTGTTGCAGAGCATTGTTGCAGAATTAGGAAGGGCAGCTGTGCTGGTTGCACTCGCTTTGATTGAATGTGGAATGAAGTATGACGATGGAGTTCAGTTTATAAGACAAAAAAGAAGGGGAGCATTCACTTCCGAACAGCTGCTTTACCAGGGGAGATAATGACCTACTATGCGATTATGCTTCAGAGATACCAGTGGGCATTGTTGTGTTCAGTAGAAAGAAATGTAAACCAAGGCTGACTTGATTGTGGCATTTAGAAGGAACTCTTGGAAAGCCTGGTGGCATAGTGGTTATGAGCTACCTCTGCTAACCAAAAGGCCAGCAGCTCGAATCCATCAGGTGCTTCTTGGAAACTCTCTGGGGCAGTTCTGCTCTGTCCTATAGGTTTGCTATGAGTTGCAATTGACTCGATGGCAATGGGTTTGGTTTTTTTTTTTTTTTTCTTAGTATCTAGAAATGGGAATCTAGAATCTTAACTGTGTCATCAAAGTAATGATGGCTTCAGTTCTCCTCAACCACTCTCCTAATGATTGGATAAAAAGCAAACAAAAAAGAAATCCATCTAGAACGTGAGTAAAATGTGTAAGAAAGGAAAAAGGGATTAATTCAGTGAAGGATGATTTTGCTAGCGCTGGAGTTTGAATTTATGCCCGGATCGAGTCATTACAACGTCTTCTCTGTTTTAACTTTTACAAAATAGGTCTCTCAGGAAAATCAGCAAGACATCAGCCTGTGCAGAGCCATCTGTTTGGGGAGCACACTCTTGCGTTACGCTTGTTACGTAGATTTCCCTGTGGTGGGATTTCTTCTCTTTTTTTGAGTGGGGGTATATTTTTCCCCATCTTCCCTTCTTTCTCCCTGTTACCCCCTTTTTTTCCCCTGGTACAAGATGTAGGTAGAATAGGTGAAGTCCTTGTTGCTATAGAGGTGCGTGCAGTCTGGCAGCCTTAAGCCCACCTGGGCATTTAAAAAAAAAAAAAAAAAGCAGTGGCATATATGTTATATGATCCAGGTGGTTTTTAGTCTTTACTGATGACGGGGTATTCCTGTTAGTTTTTTTTCCCAAAAACCCTATCCAACATTAAGCAAAGTAGCCACGAGCCTTCTTGTTCTGGTAAATTAGTGAGGAAATGGCATCTTAAGAGAGGAGTCTCTTTTCTCAAGAACTTAGCTGAGAGTTGAGTTTTTCCCTTTTCCAGCCAGTGAAGCTAAGTGGGTGTCTCAGAAACCTTTGTTTTCTGAAGTGAGGACTCCAGGTCATCACTAAAGGCATGTCCAGGCGGAGACTGAGCACTCTTTCTCTAACTTGTAGAATTGTGGACTATATAGTCTTACTCTGATTGTCTAACATTGTCAGAGAATGTCGGTAGTCTAAAATTTTTATTTTAGGACTGATTGATATTTTGAATTTTCAGAAATGGTCTAAGGAGTAGCGGCAAAGACTTGAGAAATGCCTGTGATGGGTATTTTCCATATTGCTCCTTATATGTACAGTTCAGTTGACCACCGATTGCCTTGTTATTTTCTTACTAGGTTGTTTTGGAGATTAAAAAAAAAAATCGCTGGTTCAAAACCAACAATGCCTAGTGAGTATGTGTCCACAGGCCACAACAGGGTAGAGGAGAAATGTAGAGCAACCCAGTGAGTAGGTAAGAGTCTGTGTTGCTTGTGAAGTGGTGTAGTAGTGTTTTCACAGTTTCTTATCAGGGTTCAATGTGCTAATCTAGACAGACTGTTTCTCTGCCCCTTGGCAGGGGCAGCTGTGACTGGGCTACATTGACAGAACGAGTTGAGGGGCACCATTAGGGGCTCGTGTCCTCTTTTCACCTAAGTACTGCATGTTTTATGGTGCTCTGCTTCGAAGGCTCTGAATAGAGGTTTAGGGTCTTCTGGTCCTGCTGGAACTTGCTGTACAGAGCCAGAAACTTCCCATTTGTTTTAGGATCAGCTAGGCCAGTAGGAATGGACTGGGATCATGTCTCGCACTGATGATACCTCAGATGTCAGCTTGCTATGTGAGCTGTCTATTTCCTATTGCTGGAGTTGTTTTGATTTTTAACTAAATTCAAATGTGCAGATGATCTTCTCCCCATCCCAGAAAACAAGACAAAATAATGTCTTTTGAAATAGTTTCTAGGATTTCAAAGTGAAAAATGATGGTTCTACCCCAAATTCTTTATTTCAGAACATGACAATAGACTCCTTTCACATAGGCTAAAGATCAAAACAACAAACCTTCTAAGCTCAGGTCGACTGTCGACTCCAAGGGTTTTGATCAATAGCATCACAAACCTTTTCCCTTTGACATGCTCTGATTTTTGTAGTTTTGGAGGAGGATGTGTGTCTTTGTCATCTAGTACTGCTGTAACAGAAATACCACAAGTGGATGGCTTTAACAAAGAGAAATTGATTCTCTCACAGTCTAGTAGGTTACAAGTCCAAATTCAGGGTGTCAGTTCCAGGCGAAAGCCTTCTCTGTTTGTCAGCTCTGGAGGAAGGTCATTGTCCTCAATCTTTCCCTGGTCAAGGAACTTCTCAGGCACAGGGACCCTGGGTCCAAAGGACTCGCTCTGCTCCTGGTGCTGCTTTCTTGGTGGTATGAGGTCCCCAACTCTCTGCTTGCTTCCCTTTCCTTTTATCTCTCGAGAGACAAAAGGTGGTGCAGGCCACACACCAGGGAAACTCCCTCCACACTGGCTCAGAGAGGTGACCTGGGTAAGGGTGGTGTTACAATCCCACCCTAATCTTCTTGGCATAAAATTACAATCACAAAATGGAGGACAATGACACAATGCTGGAAATCATAGCCCCGCCAAATTGATATACACATTTTTTGGGGAACATAATTCAATCCATGACAGTGTGTGTGTGCGCGCGTGTGTGTGCGCGTGTGCGGTTGTCCCTCAGTATCGGTGCCTCCCTGAGTTAGGAAAATTAACATTCCTGATTCTGTGTAAGATGGACATAGAAAGCAACATAAAACAGCCCTCATTTTGTTTTAAATTACAGACTAATGTTAATTGTTCTCAGAATTGGAATTTTTGTCTCCCCTTAAAACAGTTTTTTTTTCTTTTGGATTTAATGAAGTATTGCTAGCTAAAGCCAGGTTAACATGGTGAGAGAGATATCAGATTGATTAGAGATGTGTAGCCTGATTTGAAACCAAACTCTGAACCCCTTTAAAGAACAATAAAACATATTTTACATGCAATTAAAAAAAAAAGAAAAACAGGGTGTGTAGAAACAAGCAATATTAGGACTCGAAGGGACAACTGAGATGATTAACTTCAAAGCATTCATTTTTACAGTTGATGCCATCATTAGAGATTAGGTCAGGCTTGCTTTCCAGTATCCAGAATTTTACCACCATTTCCTCAGTGACCAAATTTAGGGACGTGTTCCAGTAAATTGAAGGATACTTTCAAAGTCATGGAAACTAAATACTTGAAATTAGGGTTCTGGCAGTAATGGTTATATTGACCTGAGAATTTGAGAATAAATGGCCATGGGGTTGGCCCCCCAGACTTGTTTTTCATCACATGTTTTAACAATGATAGTCTTCCTTAGGGTGTGGTTGTATGTGCTTAAATGCTTTTTTTTCTTAGCATTTGGGGATCAGTAAGGGTTAATTCCAAAGGTGACTGAATATGGCACTTGGAGAATTGGCGTCAATGTTTAGTGCTGGAAAATTGAAGACATTAAAAGAGCAGTAATAGCAAGTAGATTGTGTTAGCACTCAGCTTGGCTCCCTGATGTCCCACTGGGAAAGACTGCACTCCACCCTTGGTTTCCTTGGCTAAAGAGGAGGGATTCAGGACAATCATTGATGCCCACATATCTTCAGCTCAGGTATTTGTGATTGGAACTTTTCACTGCTAAAGAGATACTGGAATGGAGGCGTCTGCCATTCCCTCACTCATTCATTCATTTACGCAGCATAGAGCCATTGAATGCCTACCATATGTCAGGAATTGAGGAAATAGAGATAAATAAGACCCAATTCATACTGAGGATGAGCTCACAAGTTTGTATTCTTATGCGTACTCTTGGGGTCATTTGAATAGTAATAGCCCTCTAGCCCCTGCTCCCACCTGCTTATCCAGAACCTCCAGCCTACTGCATGGGGTCCTTTTTCATGTGTGGTAGGTCCCAGGGCAGGTAGATCTGTAAGTATGTATATATATATAAAACTGAAAAAAAAAACCTATTGCTGTTGAGTTGATTCTTACTCATCGTGACATTATAGGACAGAGTAGAACTGCCCCATATGGTTTCCAAGCAGTGGCTGGTAGATTTGGACTACCGACCTTTTGGTTAGCAGCTGAACTCTTAACCACTGTGTCACCAGGGGTCTGTATGTATGTATATAGTTCATATTATATATGCATGTATGGATATAAATGTGTGTGTATGTATGTGTGAATATGTGTGTGTATATATATATAAAAAAAATTTTTTTAATATATATATATATATATATATATACACACACATATTCTCCTCCCCCCCCCCTTTTATATTCTTTAGCTCTGGCACCTTGCTGTTGATGCCTGCTGCCCCTCTGTGGACCCATTTGAGGATGCGTCCCTGCTGCTGGTCTCCACTCTGAAACACTGAGTTCCATGCCAAAGGTATGATTTCTTAATATTTCTAACAGTTGAAGAGATACAGTGGTATTCTCTGTTCAGTGAAGAAGTGGGGAGGTGAGCTCTGCCTGTTCGTGAATCCAAATCTCATAGAGTCATACTTAGTGACTGCCTGAAGTCCCTTTGTCTTCATAGGCTTAGATAGACTAAGCTACAATAGACTGTCCCACCATGTATCACTGTGTTATGTTTTGCTTCTCCATTATCCACCTCCCTCCTTAACGGTGGTTATTATCCCTTTGCAAATCTATTTAAAAGAGATAACAATGGGCGTTGGCTTTGCCACTTTGCCATGCTCACTTGTTGGAAATTTATTGGTGGACACACTCTGGTGGATGCAGTTATAACCATGTGGCTAGTATAGTGCTACATGTAGGCGTTGCTGGAGAAGTAGATCTTAAATAAGTAGATACAAAATACAATGTGATGAGCCAGTTCTCTCCATCTCTTCAATTTTGTTTTAAAAAAAAATCTTGTTTTTATATTTTTAAATTGTTTGGTAATTTTAAACATACTTATTTTATGGTTTCTGATTTCCGTACATCTAAAATTCTTGAGTGTGTTATCCTGTTGAGTGTATGATCCTGTTGTTTATAGTGTCTGGTGATTTCGCTCATGGCAGGTAGTTTCTTTGTGTGCTTTCTGTTTTTAGATTGTGAGATCACTTTCATCAGGGTTTATTGTTGGGAATCATTTGTGGCTTGGATTGAGGGCTTGTTTTTTTCTAGAACTACTCTGTATTTCCTTCTGCAAGGTATCTTAAGAATATTAACTGCATGGAACTATGCTACGTAAGCAGTAGGATATTATCAATACAGTTGTTGGTACAGTTGAAGCCTCATATGTGCCCCACACTAATTGTTTTTCTTTCCCTATCTTCCTGGGGTCCCTGATGTGACTTTTTGTTTATAATTCCCCTTTTTTGTCACAATTTTACTACACTTATGTATGTGTACACATTTACTACATATATGCATTTTTGTTCTTTGTTGCTGCTAAGTCAGTTCTGATTCACGGTGACCCCATGTGTGCAGAATAGAACTGAGCTCTATAGGGTTTTCAAGGCTGTGATTTTTCAGTGCATCTGCGTCATTAGTTTTGTGGGTGGTAGAGCAATTCATCAACTGGACTGTGCCATTGTTATTTAACCAGTCCCTGTGGCTGCACACAGATTGCTTCCAATGTGTTGAAGGGATGATGCCAATTGATGCTGCCCTTGTCTTTCCATTGTCACTGCCACATCCTTGACTCAAGCTTGCCCTGTCTCTCACTTATACCATTGAAACTGCCTCCTAACTAGTCCCCTGGCTCCAGTGTATACCCTAGTGCCCAGATTTTATCTTTTCAATCATGTCACTCTTCTGCTTCCAAGCTATCATTGGCTCCTTATTGCCTACATAATAAAACCCAGACACATTGTCTTTATCACTCTTGGATTGTGCACCGTTAAAGCAGGATAACTTGTCCATCCCTGCCTCCATGCCTTTGCTCACAGTTTCCTCTTCCTGGTGCGCCTTCCCTTCCATATCTGCCTGTTAAAATCCCATTCCTTTTTTCAAAGTCCACCTCAAATGGTACCCGCTTCCCTGAAGACTTATTGCACCCCCCCATCTATTCTCAAACCAAGGCCATCTTTCACAGAATTTTTCTAAATATTTGAAAATATAATGCATATAAAGTGCTTAGGATGGTGCTTGACTGTTGACTAATATTTGACTGTTGACTGTTACTAATATTTGAATCAGCATCCATAGTGCCTGCAGTGATGTGGGTGTTCAACATTGTTGTTAGGTGCCATCGAGTCAGTTCCCTATGTACAACAGAACGAAACACTGCCCGGTTCTGCATCATCCTCACAATTGTTGCTATGTTTGAGCCAATTGTTGCAGCCAGTGTGTCACTCCATTTCATTGAGGGTCTTCCTCTCCCTCACTGACCTCCTACTTTACCAAGTATGATGTCCTTCTCCAGGGACTGGTCTCCCTGATAACGTGTCCAAAGTACATGAGAAGAAGTCTTGCTATCCTCGCTTCTAAGGAACATTTTGGCTGTACTTCTTCAAAGACAGATCTGTTTGTTCTTTTGGCTGTCCATGGTATATTCAGTATTCTTTGCCAACACCATAATTCAAATGCATTAATTCTTCTTCAGTCTTCCTTATTCATTCAGTCTATTGAATAAGAAAGAAAGGACATGGCTTTGATTCTCCTTTCAGCTCTCTTTTTGAGAGAGAAGCATCACTCTTCATGACTTTAGTATGGTCTATTTTCTTTCCTTTTTACATTGGGATATGCCTTCTTTTCTGATGACAATTTGTGTTGTGGAAGTTCCTTGCCATTTTCACCTGGCTTTCGTTGAGGTATCTCCCACTGAGGAGCTGAGGGACTGAGACACACAGATAGGCTAGTTCCATCTTCAAAATGGAGCCTCTCCTCACTATGTTCCCATTTGGGTCCAACTGGTAGACGCTCGGTGCACGGCTCCAAGGTTTAATTGTATTCTGCTTGTATTTCGCCGAACAATTGTTGGAGTTAAGTGTTTTGGGAAATGAGCTGTATTATTTCACTGACTGAGGCTTCAAAAAGTTTGGAATTGTGAAACGAGGTGCCATATCTGACCTTGATCTCCAGTTGGCCCACCTTTGGTCACTGGGCCCATGCTGAAATGTTCACTGTGGGCTTTTTGAGTTAATTTGGGTGATGTCCTGGCCCTGCAATGGCATTTAGTGGCACATAGTAGGGTCTGAATTGTGTATTTTAAATACACTACCAATTATTCAAGACTTTAGAAGTATAATAACAGCAAACTGAAATTGTGGCTACACTGTGCCAGACACTGTTTTACACACACTATGTATGCTAATTCAGTGAATCTCAAACTTTGCTACACGTTAGAATCTGGCTTAAACCAGACAGGGACTTTTGTGAGCCCCATAACTGAACAGTCCACAAGTCTGACTGGGTCTAGATGATCAAATGATGTAAATGACTTCGACTACTCTCTTCCTGTGTTTCTTAGCTTTGTTTCCCTCTTTGCTGGCAGGGTCGCTTTGTGGTGGTTCCGCAGAAGCTCTAGGTTTATTGTAACCTTGTAGCCAACAATTCCAGAAGAAAGAGAGCCCCTGTTCTCACCAGTTTTAATAGAAGTTCCAGGATTGAGTGTTACAGGAATAACTTGGAAGTTCATCCCTGTTATGGATTGAATTGTGTCCCCCCAAAATATGTGCCAACTTGGCTAGGCCTTGATTCCCAATGTTGTGTGATTGTTCACCATTTTGTGATCTGGTGTGATTATCCTATGTGTTGTAAACCCTACCTCTATGATGTTAATGAGGCAGGATGAGAGGTAGTTATGCTAATGAGGCAGGACTCAGTCAACAAGATTAGGTTGTATCTTGAGTCAATCTCTTTTGAGATATAAAAGAGAGAAGTGATCAGAGAGACACAGGGACCTCATTACCACTGAGCAAGAAGAGGGGAGCATGTCCTTTCGACCCAGGGTCCCTACACTTACTCCTAGACCAGGGGGAGAATGATGACAAGGACCTTCCCCCAGAGCTGACAGAGAGAGAAAGCCTTCCCCTGGAGCTGGCGCCCTGAATTTAGACTACTAACCTACTAGAATAAATTTCTGTTTGTTAGAGCCATTCACTTGTGGTATTTGTTAGAACAGCAGTAGATAACTTAGAAAATCCCTGAACCATTTGCTTTGATCAGGGGACTGTGATGCTTGGACTGGCTGACATACAGTAAGTACACAATAAATGCCTCATTTAAGTTTATTAATGTTTGCATGTATGTGCACAAAATATCTCTGGAAAGATACACAAGGTTCTAGGTATACTGTAGCTGCCTCCCTGGAGGGTAGTGGGACCTGAGGATTAATGGAGAAGGATACTTACTATTATTTGTTTACACTGTTAGAATTTTTACCCTATGTGTACTATTCATTTTTCACAAAAAGACAAACTATTTATAAATACTATGAAAGAAATACTTTGCCTACATATTTACCATACTATTTTCACTACTCCTCCCTGTCTCAGTTTTTTGGGGAAGACTAGGACATTCCCTTCCATCCTTAAAATTACCGTCTAGCAGGAGTCAGGATGATGATGAAGATGGCGCAGGACTGGGCAACACTTTATTCTGTCATTCATAAGGCTGGCATGAGTCGGAGCTGCGTGATGGCAACTAACAACAGTGGGGTCAGGGCTCAAATCTGGTGTTTATATTTTTAAAAGTGATGTGTGTGTGTATGTATATATACGTATGTAGGTAGACATATGTGTATGTAGATGGATATGCACGTATGTAAATACGTATATAGATAGATATAAGTATATATTATGCAACAGGTACCATATATGGTCTGCAAAGTCCAAATATTTACTATCTGGTCATTTTAAAGAAAAAGTTTGCCTCCTACTTCTCAAGGGCATGTGTGGCTTAAAAAGTGCAGATAATCACTCAGATGGCCTTGTCATAGCAGTGGGGAACAATGGACCTGGGGTACCTGGCACAAATTGTCATACAGTAGGTGCTCAGTTATTGTTCTGATCGAGAGGCTAACACCAAAAATATTTCTCCCTGCAGCTCTTCTTTGAGCCGGGTTTCTGGAAGTGATGTGTTGCCTCTCCATAGTCCCCAATATATTTTACTAGTGAAAGATCTTCCCTTGTTTGAGTAAATCTCCCTGGCTAAGCAGAGTAGGTCTTGTTGCTGTTACTGTTGCCTTCATCCTCTGGCAGGAAGGTTCCATTTTGCAAGAGAGCAGCGTGGGAGTGTAATACTAATACTAGCCACTAGATGGCGCTACATATCTGAGAAATAGGCTCAGAAAGCGCCAAGCAGGAGGGCGGGGTAGTCTGGTGATTTCATCATCTTCCCTCCCAGGACAGAGAGTCGTGGTTCTACACTTGGCTCTTCCACTTATTGGCTATGTGACTGTTGACGAATGACCCTAAGTCTTGCTATCTTCACTTATAAAACAGGGATAATAATAATGGCCACCTCAGAGGGATGCTGTGAGCTCCAGCTAATACTGGTGAAGGTACTTTGCAAACCGTGGAATGCAGTGCAAATGTGAGTTAATGCCATGCCTGAGCCCCCCCGCCCCGCCCCCATTGGAGCTTTTGCAACCTCTTTGTCTCGTAACAAGGCAGTGAGGGTGTTGGGAGTCGGGGACTCAGAATCAGTGGGCACGAGTGCAGAACTCCTTTGGAAACCTCCCTCTCGTCATGTGCAACAACACAGGATGAATACAAGAGCCCCGCCTTGCAGGGGTACCACGAAGACGAAATGAGATGACCTGTGTTGAGCATCTTGCACGGTATCTGGCACAAAGCAGCCCCTACATAAAAGGTAGACGGTGGGTGGGCTGCTTGGTCCTTTCTGTGATTCTGTCCTCTCCTCTTCCTGCCTCTCCTCCCATGTCTTACTTTGACCACTGTCATGGTTGCATCACGGTCCACAGGATGTTGATGCCACCCTTTTCTCTCCAGCGCAGCCCTCTCTCCTGAGTTTTAGATTCATCCACTTACTGTCCCCCACCCCTCCTCCGCCGACATCTCCAGCTCTGCATGGTCAGACAGAGCTCCTCAGCTTCTCACTCAGAACTTTTTCTTCCTGTCCTCCTGGTGGAGTGAAGGCACCACCTTCCACCCAGTGGCCCAAGCTGGAATGCCTGACTTGACGCCTGATACCCCTGCCTCCCCTCTCACGCGTTATAACCCATCACACCAAATCCTGGTGCATCTGCCTTTTAAATATCATTGTAATGTGTCCTCTTCTTCCCATCCCTGCTGCTACTGCTCTTCCCCGTAATCACTGCTGCAGCCTCATCGTAGTGCCCCTCGCCTTGCCTTGTCCACACACAGTACCAAGTTTTTTTTTTTCCTGAAAGCAAACCTGATTATTCTCCTGCTCAGAATTGTTCCATGGCTCCCCATTGCCATTAAAATAAAGTCCAAACTTCATAACATGGCCTACAAGGCATCTGATAATCTGCCTTCTACCTACCTCCCCAGCCTCCTTCCTGTCATTCTCTGCCTTGCATGCCAATCTGATCTTATAGTACAGCCAGACTCATACTGTTTTAGCTCCTCAAATGACATCAAGTTTCCTTTTGCCTCTTGGCCTTTGTACCTACTATTTCCTCTACCTGGAACATTCTTCCCTCCCTCCTTACCTGCCTACCTCCTCCTTCGGAAAGCCTTTTCTGACATCCTAAGTGTGGGGTAACACCTAGTCCTTCCCCACCCCCATGCCCTATGGCATCTTCTTGTGTTTGTTTTTAATCTGGCACCATTGCACTGATTCTTTAAATCCAACAAACCTACTGCTGTTGAGTCAATTCCGACTTATAGCAACCCTATAGGACTGGTTTGTATAGGACAGAGTAGAACTGCCCCATAGAGTTTCCAAGGAGCACCTGGTGCATTCCGAACTGCCAGTCTTTTTGGTTAGCAGATGCCGCACTTAACCACTACATCACCAGGGTTACTAAACCTGTGGTTTTCAGGTACCTTGACCTGAATGAGAAACCTGCCTCCATCAGGACCTCAATGTCTTGACAGCTCTGTGTGACGATGATTCTCTAGTGAGACTAAATGTCAGCTGAGATGTTCACCTGACATTTCAGTTTGGCTGAGTTCCCATCCTGTGTCTTGTGGAAAACTAAACGTCCATTTGAGGTTTCTATAAATCTTGAGAGCTCATGTTCTAGTAGTCTCTTCTAGCTCTGACTTCTTGCTCCTGCTAAGATTTATTATATTCGGGTTCTGAGTCCCTGAAGCCCTTTCTTTGCCCACAAGTGGATCCAAATGTATAACATAGCGTAGCCCCTTTTCCTTCTTCCTCAAAGCATTGTTCAGAGAGAACAGTTGAAATGTATGGTATAAATTACTAAAGGTCCAAGGTGAAGTGGAGGAGGTTGGTTTACATCATAGTCCTTAGAGATCCTTCGGGCATCTGCATACCAGGAACTTCTCCCTGGCTGGTTTTCTCCCAAGGGCCTGTCTCACTGTCATGTTTCTCAGCCCCCTTCCTTTCTCTTTTGGGATATGCTCTTTCTCTTCTCCCCTTCATCCGTATTCCTCTTTAAAATGGAGACGTTTAAGGTCTCTTTAATTTTGAAGTATCCTTATATACTATACCTAACCTCTGTAACCCAAATGGCTTGTCAAGGCATCATGTTAGACAAAGGGTGTCTACACAGAGTGACATGTGATGTTACGTAATTCCGCCACCCTCCCCACCATATTTTGTTGACTTTTCTGATGCCATGTGAACTCTGTGAGGGCAGAGACCATGTCTGCTTTGTTCATTGCTGTATACCCAGCACCTAAACTTGGTTGGGGCATATGGGGCTCTCAGTAAATACTTGCTGAATGAATGAGTGAATGACTGAAGAGGTGAATAGATGGATGAGATGTTGCTTAGACTGAATAATAGTTCCAATTCAATACCCCTCCCCACGTGGATTTACATGGAGGGATGTCAGAGGCCCAGCTTATGTGAGTGCTGTGATAATCTGAGCATGACAGCAAATCAAACCCAGTTGTTGTTAATTCTGTTTGGCTATCACTGAGAGAGGTGAAATGTCTACAGTTCCTATAACTTAGAATGTAGGTGAGCACAAAACTAGAAAGACAAAAGAGGTTGAAAAGTCCACATACATTTTGAAATGACAGGAAGATATGCTTCCTGTGCAACCAAGACTGTCTGAAAACATATGAGGACTCTTAAGGATGGGATTTTTCTTGCACACCATTTGCCGTTTCTGAGAATGCCCCACCATCCATCCACCCATTCATCCATTCATTGATCCATCTGTCCATCCATGTATCATCCATCCATCCATCCATCCATCCATCCATCCATCCATCCATCCATCCATCCATCCATCCATCCATCCATCCATCCATCATCCATCCATCCATGTATCAGCCATCCATCCATCATCCATCCATCCATCATCCATCCATCCATGTATCAGCCATCCATCCATCATTCATCCATCCATATACCATCCATCCATCCATCCATGTATCATCCATGCATCCATTCATCTATCCATGTATCATCCATCCATCCACCTATCCATCTATCCATTCATCACCCACCCACCCATCCATCCATCCATCCATGCATCCATCCATGCATGCATCCATCCATGCATCCATCCATCCATGCATGCATCCATCCATGCATCCGTCCATGCGTCCATGAGTCCGTCCGTCCGTCCATGTGTCCGTCCGTCCATCATCCGTCCGTCCGACCATCATCCGTCCGACCATCATCCGTCCATCCATCATCCGTCCATCCATCATCCGTCCATCCATCATCCGTCCGTCCATGTATCATCCGTCCGTCCATTCATCTATCCATGTATCACCCATCCATCCATGTATCACCCATCCATCCATGTATCATCCATCCCTACCTAAACATCCATCCGTGCACCCAACCATTCATCCAATGTTACGAAGCATACTCTAATGCCGATTGTGTGGAATAAGGATAATGTCAGTACCTATTTGGCCAAGTTATTGTCAGATTTAAATGAAATTATGCAGGCAGAGCACCCAGAGTTGGGCCTATTGCATAACGAAAGCTTAATAAATGGTAACTGTTGTTGT
The DNA here is from genome assembly GCF_024166365.1 of Elephas maximus indicus. Lineage (NCBI taxonomy): Eukaryota > Metazoa > Chordata > Mammalia > Proboscidea > Elephantidae > Elephas > Elephas maximus. The sequence continues at coordinate 17,030,243 of NC_064840.1, read as the reverse complement.
TATTAAGCTCTGAATACCACACCCAGATTCTACAGCTCCAGCTCATTCTAAGTCAGACAGCAAACACCCAGTTCAATTTTATTAACCAAAATTCTGAGAAGAGGAATAGCGTGAAGAAACCAGAGAGGGGGTAGGAAGAGTCAGGCTAGACCACCAAGGAAGACTGGGCCTGGGGTGCAGGGCTGAGGAAAGGGCCACCAGGGAATATTTCCCTCTAGAATGTTGTCAGAAGTCAGTCGCCAGGTGGCCCTGGTGTGTCATAATGACTACCCATGGGAGGAAGCAGTAAGCAGGAATACAGACAGAATACAAGTAGAACACAGTGCGGGCTAGCCCTCCTCCTCCTCCAGGACAGCTGGTCAACCCAGATGCAGACTATGCAGGGGCACTCCGGGGCCGGATGGGGATGTTGATCCGGCTCTGCAGCCAGTTGACATAATCCTCTTGAGGCATATGGATGATGTGTTCTCGTACAAACTGCAGGGCAAATACAGCGGCAGCGGCCTCAGAATTTGGTCAGAAGGTTAAGACTCTCCGCCTCCCCCAAGTCCCAGAAGCTTTGTGACTGATGCCGGTGGCCCCAATATACCTCCAACCCTTCTCAGCCTGGAGCATCGTGCTGGGGTGGTTTACTGGGAAAAGGACCCCTTTCCAGCTTCCTGGCTCAGCCAGGCTGATTTTAAGCCCTTTCTTGTTGGTATTGACCCGAGGAAATTTGAGAAGGGCAGGAAAACCCAGCTGTCTTCATTTTTCCTTCTTTTCTACTCTTTAATGTCTTTTTTTTTTTAGTCATTTTTTTTTCCCATAAGCCTTTTTGGTTCACAAACCTCTTTGAGAATTAATAACAGCTACAGACTTTTTTTTTTTTTTTTACAGACTTGTTCCTAGGTGTGTGTTAAGACACACAGATATAGGGTGTTCCGTGTAGAATCTGGATTAAGAGACCCTACCCTCCATCTGGGTTAACAGAAGCTCTGGAATGTTCTCATTTGTGAGAAGAACATGCTAAATTCTGGGCTATAAACCCACCTCAGAAAAGGGAGCCTCCGTAGCCCCCTCCTCTTACCCACTCGGGGACTGTCTTCTCCATGCTTCTTATAACTGGTAGGCAGTGGGTGGATCGTATGACTAGCAGATTAAAGGTGGATCCTGTAACTGGCAGGCAGAGGGTGGACACTTGTCCTAACGTTAGCTTTAGAGTAGCCTGCCACTGTCTTTGCTGAAAGAACCTTACAGGACATGGGGTGTGGAGTCTGAACATCTAAATTTGTCCACAGGGTCACCTTCTCCCACCCTCCACTCTTGACCCTGCACCCATTACACACATACCCAGGTCAGCCTGTGGAGGGCCAATCTGGCATGAAAAAACCGAGAGGCCCAATAGCCTGTCACAGTCTGAGAATGCCTCCACTTGAGTCACACTTTTAAGGTGAGGCATAGGGGGCCCTATTAAAATGCACATGTCATCTGAGAAAAATGGAAAAGCGACTCCATCAGCAACTGCTAACACCTTAGTGTGGAGTCTGTTTTTCCATCTATCTGCTAATGTCTCTCGATGCTTACTCTGGACACATTATCAGCAAAGATTCTAGAAAAGGACATCTTGTTTGGTACAGTAGAGGGACAGTGAAAACGTGGGAAACCCTCAGCGAGATGGATTGACATTGTGAAAACGTGGGAAACCCTCAACGAGATGGATTGACATTGTAGCCGTAACAATGGACTCATACATCCTAGTCATCGTGAAGATGGCACAGGACAGGGCAGTGTTTTCGTTCTCTTGTATGTAAGCTGGCCATGACTTAAGAGCAAACTCAATGGCAACTAACAACAAGAGAACAGAGCGCTAGGAACTTCTAGAGTTGGTGGTGATGGTGAGCTCTTGAAATCATTAAGTGACTCCCCAGACCCAAACCCTTCACCTGGCCTTCAAAGGTCTGCACAGACTGACCTGGTTGCTTCTCCATTCTCCTTGGAAGCCCACACCTCCTTGCTCTCTTCTTCTAAACCCACTGACTGCTGTTGAGTTCCTCGAATTTCTGTCCTTCCTTTAAACACACTGTTCCCTCTGCCTGCCCTTCTCTTTTCTCTTCTCTCCTCACTGTTCATGTCTCAAATTAAAAGACACCTTCCATAGTCAACCTAGTTAAGGTAACTCCCGTCTGTTTCCTTATAACCAGTGCTTCTCAAACGTTATTGTGCGTACAGATCACCTGGACTCTCAGTAAAACGTAGATTCTGAGTTGGCAGACATGGTTTGGGTCCTGAGATTCTGCATTTCTAACAAGCACCCAGGTGAGGTCCGTGCTGTTCGTCCATGGACCACATTTTTAGTAGTGAGGTTTAGAGTGCTCCTTATGAAGATAGAAAACCAAAGCAAATCAAACATGTTGCTGTTGAGTCTGTTCCGACTGACAGTGACCCTAAAGGACAGAGGAGAACTGCCCCCATAGGGTTTCCATGGCTGTAAACACTTACGGAAGCAGACTGCCACATCTTTCTCCTGTGTAGCGGCTGGTGGGTTTGAACTGCTGGCCTTTTGGTAAGCAGCTAAGCACTTTATCCTGTGCCACCAGGACTCTTTATTAAGATAGACAGGTATCCTTTTCCTTGTCCATTTATTTATTTTTGGTCTGTCTCCACAGAGCCTCCAGGGGGCACCACTTACATATAAAATTTAATGTCCCCTGCAGTTGAGTAGTAGTTCCTGGGTGGTGCAAATGGTTAGAGCACTTGGCTGCTAACTTAAAGGTTGAAGGTTTAAGTCTACCCAGAGGTGCCTTGGAAAAAAGGTCTGGCAATCTACTTGAAAAAAAATCAGCCACTAAAAACCCTCTGGAACACAGTTCTATTCTGACATACATGGCGTCGCCATGACTTAGAGTCGATTTAAAGGCCAGTGGTTAGCATTGGAAAGCCAAGGCCGTGTGACAACCCCTCTCCTATTAGAATGTGAGCTCTCTGAAGGCAGAGGCCTTGGAGTCTTCTTATCACTGTGTCCCCAGAGCTTAAACAGTGCCTGGATGGTGAGAGAATGATAGAATGAGGGTCCCCAGAGCTTAAACAGTGCCTGGATGGTGAGAGAATGATAGAATGAGGGCGCCCGATAGAATGTGAGGAGGAAGGACATGGTTACCTCGATGGCCACAGCAATGTCAGGGGAGCACAGCTCCCAGACCCTCAGATCCTGCAGGACCTTCAGGAGGACGTGTGGCCGGATTCTCAGATCTAGATTCTCCCCAAACTTCTGTAGCTTTGCCAGAACCTTCTTGGCAGGGCGGAAGTTCTTCAGATCCTCAGGGAGTTTGGACAACAGATCAAAGTACCTTCAATTCCAAGAGGAGAAGGCCAGTTAGGAAGTTTCTGGAGGGTGGGTTTGGGCACTTCAGGCTCTCCGTCCCTGGTCTCTCTTAAAATGTGATGTCTCCAGGGGAGCTTGAGTCTTTATCTAGGTGATCTCCACCCTCCTAAATTATAAAGGACCCACAATCAGACAAGTCCTTGTTTTTAGGGGCAGATGACTCTCATTTCATTTGAAACATAGCAAATTAAGGGCATGCTTCAAAAGGACTCATTTATAATCTATCAGCTACAAACATGACAAGTTTGAATAAAGGAAGGATCATTGTGATTTCGAAGCTTCTCTTCTGAGAGTTAGTCAGGCCAGGGAGGATATGGCCCATCCCTGGGCTGCCTTCTAAGATGCAAGAGGGTCTCACACGCGAGATGGTGACGATGCTGACAGTGTTTGTGTGTGTATGTTTTCCGTCTCTCTGATGGCCAGTGGGCCTGGGCTACCCCGCTCTGTCTCAGTGGGCTCTGAGGACTCGTCGGACTGTTGTGACAGAGTGAGAGATGGTGGGAATGGGTAGAGTCTAACCTGGGGGTGGGATTCAAGCGTGATCAGGCTTTAAGACGGGGATAACATCTTTTTTAAGTTTCTTTTTTCCCCTTTAACGTATATGTGCCCATTTTGGAAAACTGAAGCAGAAACTGATCATCGGTCATCCATTTTGGGCTACTTTACTGCTTTATTCATCACCATCATCAGAGACTGCCATGGCCCTCGAGTTGGTTCCGACTCATAGCGACCCTATACGACAGAGTAGAACTGCCCCATATGGTCTCCAAGGAGCGCCTGGTGGATTTGAACCGCTGACCTTTTGGTTAACAGTTGTAGGGGTGCTATGAGTTGGAATCGACTTGGTGGCAATGGGTTTGGTTTTTGGTACTGCTTTATATTTGTGGTATATGTTTATATTTACATATTTGTTTGTATCTCCCTGCTTAGAACGAAATCTCCATGAGAACAGGGATCTTGTCTGAGTTATTCAGTGTCTAGAGTGCTAGAACTCTGCCTAACTCATAGTAAGTGCTCAAAAAATATTATTTGAGAGACTGAATGTATACTTGAATGAGTGAATAGCTGTAACCCAGCATCGTTTTTCCTGGGCTGTGGTCTGTTTGGCTTGATTTTTTTTTTTTTATTGTGGTAAAAAATACACCTAACATAAAATTTTCCATTTTAACCATTTGCAGGCATACCATCCAGTGGCATTAATCATACAGTGTTGTATAACTACCGGCGCTATTTGTTTCCAAAAGTTTTCATTGCCCCAAACAGAAACTCAGTTCCCACTGAGCGATAGCTCCCATCTCTCCTTCCCCTCAGTGCCTAGTAACCACTAATATACCTTCTGTCTGTCTGCATTTGTCTGGTCTAGATATTTCTTATAAACAGCATCATGCAATGTTTGTCCTTTTGTGTCTGGTTTTCACTCAGCATAACGTTTTAAGGGTTCATCCATGTGATAGCGTGTATTAGAGCTTTATTCCTTTTTATGATGAAATAATACTGTATAAAAATAACCAAAACCAAACTCATTGCCATCGAGTTGATTCCAATTCATAGTGACCCTATAGGATTGAGTAGAACTGCCCCATAGCGTTGCCAAGGAGAGCACCTGGTGGATTCGGACTGCCAACCCTTTGGTTAGCAGCCGTAGATGTTAACCACTACACCACCAGGGGTTATACATATATATATATTTATATGTATATGTATGTGTATGTATATATATATACTAAACCTGTTGTCGTTGAGTCGATTCTGACTCATAGTGACCCTACAGGACAGAGTAGAACTGTCACATAGTTTCCAAGGAGCACCTGGTAGATTTGAACTGCCAACCTTTTGGTTAGCAGCCGTAGCTCTTAACCACTACGCCACCAGGGTTTCTATATTATATATATGTTTACGTGTACATATATATACCACATTTAGTTTGTCCACTCATCTGTGGACGGACACTGGGGATATTTCCACCTTTTGGCTATTGCGAATAGTGCTGTAATGAACATCAGCTTACAAGTATCTGTCTGAGTCCCTGCTCTCAGTTCTTCTGGGTATACACCCAGGAATGCAATTGCTGGGTGAAGGAGCCCTGGTGGTGCAGTGGTTAGAGCACTGGCTGCTAACCAAAAGGATGGCAGTTGGAACCCACCCGCTGCTCTGTGGGAGAAGGATGTGGCAGTCTGCTTCTGGGAGGATTTACAGCCTTGGAACCCCTGTGAGGGAGTTCAGCTTTGTCCTTACAGGATTGCTGTGAGTTGGAATCGAATTGATGGAAATGGATTTTGGTAATGGATATGGTAATTCTATGTTTAACTTTTTGAGGAACCACCTCTTTGGCTTGATTGTAATGCTGCTATAAAGGTCAATCCCATCTCCCATAATGATGGCGGAAATTCCACCATTAGAGATTTGGGCTGAGTCCCACAGGGAGGACCGGCATTAATTTGCCACTGTAATACCTTAATATGAGTGAGTTTATAACTTCCTCTCCCTCGTTTAATCTCCCCCAAAGAGGGAAAAGCGTTTGCAGCAGACCCCTTTCTTCTCTCAGGAAGCCCCTCCTTGAGATGGTGAGACAGTAATGTCCTGGGGGTGTGCGGCAGTGTGGAAGGTCTTGCAACTCTTGTCAAAATCTCGAGAACCTGCTAGTAAGTTACAGACCCAGATTATTGAAATCGTAGAAAGATTTCTGGGTACATTTTTAGACTACCTCAGCCATTCTTAGATCTTGGTCAGGGTCAAGTTCGTGAAATCACAGTTCATCGAACTCCAGTTCTATACTGCAGGAGAGCACAGAGACTGGGGCCAGACAGGGTTTTAAATCATGAAGTCACCACTTAATAGCAGTGTGGCCCCAGACAAGTGCATTCACCTCGTTGAGCCTCAGTTTTCCTGTCTGTAAAATGGGGGTTAATATATATCCTTCTGGGTTTTTGTGAGGAATAAAAACTTATGAAGAAGAGAAGGGTAGGCTCCAGACATTCGTCTAGGTAATGTGGAAGTGAAAAGAGGAGCATTTTCTGAGGCAGCAGTTTCCAATTTTTTTTAGTAAGGCTAAAGCTCAGTATATAAAATAGGCGAAATGTGCAGCTACTGCTGGGAAGAGAGAGGCACCAACCTTGGCCTTCCGCCTTCTACCCAACCCCTCACGGACTGAGGACACGGTTACCCTGCAATACACAAGTTGGAGGTTCAAGTCCACCCAGAGGCACCTTGGAAGAAAGGGCTGGTGATCTACTTCTGAAAAATCAGCCATTGAAAACTTTATGGAGCACAGTTCTACTCTGACACACATGGGGTCGCCATGAGTCTCAACTGACTCGACAGCAACTGGGAAGGAGCTGTTGTTAAACACTTGCCAGCACACTATGAGTCCAGTCTAAAAGAACCTGCCCATCGCCACAGCAGCAAGGACCAGGAAGGACCCTCTTGTTTAATTAGGAGGGAGTGAATCTATCTGGATCCCTCAAAAGCAAAAGGGGGCGGAGCCAAGATGGCGGACTAGGCAGACGCTACCTCGGATCCCTCTTACAACAAAGACACGGAAAAACAAGTGAATCGATCACATACGTAACAATCTACGAACCCTGAACAACAAACACAGATTTAGAGACGGAGAATGAACTAATACGGGGAAGCAGCGATTGTTTCCAGAGCCTGGAGCCAGTGTACCACTCAGGTACGGCAGAAGCACAGAGAGCTGCTCCACCCCCCTGAACTAACCCCGGGAGGGGGACCAGCCGGGTCGCGCGGGCGGCGTGGGACGCAGCCGGTAGGAGAAGTCCCCGGGAGGCAGTGACTGGTCTTGGAGCAGAAAGAGCAGCGTCCGAGCCGGGGAACCGTCCCACAGGGATTTGGACTGGACGCAGGTATGCCATAAACATGGAGAGTTGCTCCACCCCCCTGAACTAACCCCGGGAAGGGGACCAGCCGGGTCGCGTGGGCGGCGTGGGACGCAGCCGGTAGGAGAAGTCCCCGGGAGGCAGCGACTGGTATTGGAGCGGGGAGAACAGCGTCCCAGCCGGGACACTCGGTCACGGCACAAACACGGGGAGCTGCTCCACCCATCTGAACTAACCCCGGGAGGAGGCCCAACTGGCTCTCGAGTGTGGCACGGCCACGCGGCTGGAGGGACGAGAAGTCCCCGGGAGGCAGCGACTGATTTTGGAGTCGAGAGTGCACCGTCCCAGTAGGGGAGCCTTGACGCTGGGCGTGGGGCTGGAAGCGGAGGATCTGACCGTGACTCCAGCGGGCCAGACCCCCCGGGGGCAATCTCCACACAGCCAGCACACATAGGCGACGCGCCCGCGGGAATCTCAGATATAATAGTCATTCCAAGCAAGACAAGCAACTCTGGCTATATTCTGAGGTGCTACTCTCCTATCTCTCTGTTCCCTCCCCCACCCTCCCCAGGCGGCTTCATTAACATCTGAATAGCCTGAGCCAGAGGGAGAACTCTGATAGGGATCTGACTGCATTTTTTTTTTAGCGGATTTTCTGGAAAAACTAGTTTCCCAGTGATGGCGCGGAGACAACAATCCATATCAAACCACTTAAAGAAGCAGACCATGACAGCTTCTCCAACCCCCCAAACAAAAGAATCAAAATCTTTCCTAAATGAAGATACGATCTTGGAATTATCAGATACAGAATATAAAAAACTAATTTACAGAATGCTTAATGATATCACAAATGAAATTAGGATAACTGCAGAAAAAGCCAAGGAACACACTGATAAAACTGTTGAAGAACTCAAAAAGATTATTCAAGAACATAGTGGAAAAATTAATAAGTTGCAAGAATCCATAGAGAGACAACATGTAGAAATCCAAAAGATTAACAATAAAATAACAGAATTAGACAACGCACTAGGAAGTCAGAGGAGCAGACTTGAGCAATTAGAATGCAGACTGGGACATCTGGAGGACCAGGGAATCAACACCAACATAGCTGAAAAAAAATCAGATAAAAGAATTAAAAAAAAATGAAGAAACCCTAAGAATTATGTGGGACTCTATCAAGAAGGATAACCTGCGGGTGATTGGAGTCCCAGAACAGGGAGGGGGGACAGAAAACACAGAGAAAATAGTTGAAGAACTCCTGACAGAAAACTTCCCTGACATCATGAAAGACGAAAGGATATCTATCCAAGATGCTCATCGAACCCCATTTAAGATTGATCCAAAAAGAAAAACACCAAGACATATTATCATCAAACTCACCAAAACCAAAGATAAACAGAAAATTTTAAAAGCAGCCAGGGAGAAAAGAAAGGTTTCCTTCAAGGGAGAATCAATAAGAATAAGTTCTGACTACTCAGCAGAAACCATGCAGGCAAGAAGGGAATGGGACCACATATACAGAACACTGAAGGAGAAAAACTGCCAGCCAAGGATCATATATCCAGCAAAACTCTCTCTGAAATATGAAGGCGAAATTAAGATATTTACAGACAAACACAAGTTTAGAGAATTTGCAAAAACCAAACCAAAGCTACAAGAAATACTAAAGGATATTGTTTGGTCAGAGAACCAATAATATCAGATATCAGCACAACACAAGGTCACAAAACAGAACGTCCTGATATCAACTCAAATAGGGAAATCACAAAAACAAACAAATTAAGATTAATTAAAAAAAAATACACATAACAGGGAATCATGGAAGTCAATAGGTAAAAGATCACAATAATCAAAAAGAGGGACTTAATACAGGAGGCATTGAACTGCCATATGGAGAGTGATACAAGGCGATATAGAACAATACAAGTTAGGTTTTTACTTAGAAAAATAGGGGTAAATAATAAGGTAACCACAAAAAGGTATAACAACTCTATAACTCAAGATAAAAACCAAGAAAAGCGTAACGACTCCACTAACATAAAGTCAAGCACTATGAAAATGAGGATCTCACAATTTACTAAGAAAAACACCTCAGCACAAAAAAGTATGTGGAAAAATGAAATTGTCAACAACACACATAAAAAGGCATCAAAATGACAGCACTAAAAACTTATTTATCTATAATTACCCTGAATGTAAATGGACTAAATGCACCAATAAAGAGACAGAGAGTCACAGACTGGATAAAGAAACACGATCCATCTATATGCTGCCTACAAGAGACACACCTTAGACTTAGAGACACAAACAAACTAAAACTCAAAGGATGGAAAAAAGTATATCAAGCAAACAATAAGCAAAAAAGAAGAGGAGTAGCAATATTAATTTCTGACAAAACAGACTTTAGACTTAAATCCACCACAAAGGATAAAGAAGGCCTCTATATAATGATAAAAGGGACAATTGATCAGGAAGACATAACCATATTAAATATTTATGCACCCAATGACAGGGCTGCAAGATACATAAATCAAATTTTAACAGACTTGAAAAGCAAGATAGATACCTCCACAATTATAGTAGGAGACTTCAACACACCACTTTCGGAGAAGGACAGGACATCCAGTAAGAAGCTCAACAGAGACACGGAAGATCTAATTACAACAATCAACCAACTTGACCTCATTGACTTATACAGAACTCTCCACCCAACTGCTGCAAAGTATACTTTTTTTTCTAGCGCACATGGAACATTCTCTAGAATAGACCACATATTAGGTCATAAAACAAACCTTTGCAGAGTCCAAAACATCGAAATATTACAAAGCATCTTCTCAGACCACAAGGCAATAAAACTAGAGATCAATAACAGAAAAACTAGGGAAAAGAAATCAAATACTTGGAAAATGAACAATACCCTCCTGAAAAAAGAGTGGGTTATAGAAGACATCAAGGAGGGAATAAGGAAATTCATAGAAAGCAACGAGAATGAAAATACTTCCTATCAAAACCTCTGGGACACAGCAAAAGCAGTGCTCAGAGGCCAATTTATATCAATAAATGCACACATACAAAAAGAAGAAAGAGCCAAAATCAGAGAACTGTCCAGACAACTTGAACAAATAGAAACTGAGCAACAAAAGAATCCATCAGGCACCAGAAGAAAACAAATAATAAAAATTAGAGCTGAACTAAATGAATTACAGAACAGAAAAACAATCAAAAGAATTAACAAAACCAAAAGCTGGTTCTTTGAAAAAATTAACAAAATTGATAAACCATTGGCTAGACTGACTAAAGAAATACAGGAAAGGAAACAAATAACCCGAATAAGAAACGAGAAGGACCACATCACAACAGAACCAAATGAAATTAAAAGAATCATTTCAGATTATTATGAAAAATTGTACTCTAACAAATTTGAAAACCTAGAAGAAATGGATGAATTCCTGGAAAAACACTACCTACCTAAACTAACACATTCAGAAGTAGAACAACTAAATAGACCCATAACAAAAAAAGAGATTGAAACGGTAATCAAAAAACTCCCAACAAAAAAAAGCCCTGGCCCGGACGGCTTCACTGCAGAGTTCTACCAAACTTTCAGAGAAGAGTTAACACCACTACTTCTGAAGGTATTCCAAAGCATAGAAAATGACGGAATACTACCCAACTCATTCTATGAAGCCACCATCTCCCTGATACCAAAACCAGGTAAAGACATTACAAAAAAAGAAAATTATAGACCTATATCCCTCATGAACATTGATGCAAAAATCCTCAACAAAATTCTAGCCAATAGAATCCAACAACACATCAAAAAAATAATTCACCCTGATCAAGTGGGATTTATACCAGGTATGCAAGGCTGGTTTAATATCAGAAAAACCATTAATGTAATCCATCACATAAATAAAACAAAAGACAAAAACCACATGATCTTATCAATTGATGCAGAAAAGGCATTTGACAAAGTCCAACACCCATTCATGATAAAAACTCTTACCAAAATAGGAATTGAAGGAAAATTCCTCAACATAATAAAGGGCATCTATGCAAAGCCAACAGCCAATATCACTCTAAATGGAGAGAACCTGAAAGCATTTCCCTTGAGAACGGGAACCAGACAAGGATGCCCTTTATCACCGCTCTTATTCAACATCGTGTTGGAAGTCCTAGCCAGGGCAATTAGGCTAGACAAAGAAATAAAAGGTATCCGGATTGGCAAGGAAGAAGTAAAGTTATCACTATTTGCAGATGACATGATTATATACACAGAAAACCCTAAGGAATCCTCCAGAAAACTACTGAAACTAATAGAAGAGTTTGGCAGAGTCTCAGGTTATAAAATAAACATACAAAAATCACTTGGATTCCTCTACATCAACAAAAAGAACACCGAAGAGGAAATAACCAAATCAATACCATTCACAGTAGCCCCCAAGAAGATAAGATACTTAGGAATAAATCTTACCAAGGATGTAAAAGACCTATACAAGGAAAACTACAAAGCTCTACTACAAGAAATTCAAAAGGACATACTTAAGTGGAAAAACATACCCTGCTCATGGATAGGAAGACTTAACATAGTAAAAATGTCTATTCTACCAAAAGCCATCTATACGTTTAACGCACTTCCGATCCAAATTCCAATGTCATATTTTAAGGGGATAGAGAAACAAATCACCAATTTCATATGGAAGGGAAAGAAGCCCCGGATAAGCAAAGCACTACTGAAAAAGAAGAAGAAAGTGGGAGGCCTCACCTTACCTGACTTCAGAAACTATTATACAGCCACAGTAGTCAAAACAGCCTGGTATTGGTACAACAACAGACACATAGACCAATGGAACAGAATTGAGAACCCAGACATAGATCCATCCACGTATGAGCAGCTGATATTTGACAAAGGACCAGTGTCAATTAACTGGGGAAAAGAAAGCCTTTTTAACAAATGGTGCTGGCATAACTGGATATCCATTTGCAAAAAAATGAAACAGGACCCATACCTCACACCATGCACAAAAACTAACTCCAAGTGGATCAAAGACCTAAACATAAAGACTAAAACGATAAAGATCATGGAAGAAAAAATTGGGACAACCCTAGGAGCCCTAATACAAGGTATAAACAGAATACAAAACATTACCAAAAATGATGAAGAGAAACCCGATAACTGGGAGCTCCTAAAAATCAAACACCTATGCTCATCTAGAGACTTCTCCAAAAGAGTAAAAAGACCACCTACAGACTGGGAAAGAATTTTCAGCTATGACATCTCCGACCAGCGCCTGATCTCTAAAATCTACATGATTCTGTCAAAACTCAACCACAAAAAGACAAACAACCCAATCAAGAAGTGGGCAAAGGATATGAACACACATTTCACTAAAGAAGATATTCAGGCAGCCAACAGATACATGAGAAAATGCTCTCGATCATTAGCCATTAGAGAAATGCAAATTAAAACTACGATGAGATTCCATCTCACACCAGCAAGGCTGGCATTAATCCAAAAAACACAAAATAATAAATGTTGGAGAGGCTGCGGAGAGATTGGAACTCTTATACACTGCTGGTGGGAATGTAAAATGGTACAACCACTTTGGAAATCTATCTGGCGTTATCTTAAACAGTTAGAAATAGAACTACCATACAACCCAGAAATCCCACTCCTAGGAATATACCCTAGAGATACAAGAGCCTTCATACAAACAGATATATGCACACCCATGTTTATTGCAGCTCTGTTTACAATAGCAAAAAGCTGGAAGCAACCAAGATGTCCATCAACGGATGAATGGGTAAATAAATTGTGGTATATTCACACAATGGAATACTACGCATCGATAAAGAACAGTGACGAATCTGTGAAACATTTCATAACATGGAGGAACCTGGAAGGCATTATGCTGAGCGAAATTAGTCAGAGGCAAAAGGACAAATATTGTATAAGACCACTATTATAAGATCTTGAGAAATAGTAAACCTGAGAAGAACACATACTTTTGTGGTTACGAGGGGGGGAGGGAGGGAGGGTGGGAGAGAGTTTTTTATTGATTAATCAGTAGATAAGAACTGCTTTAGGTGACGGGAAAGACAACACTCAATACAAGGAAGGTCAGCTCAATTGGACTGGACCAAAAGCAAAGAAGTTTCCGGGATAAAATGAATGCTTCAAAGGTCAGGGGAGCAAGTGCGGGGGTCTGGGGAACATGGTTTGTGGGGACTTCTAAGTCAATTGGCAAAATAATTCTATTATGAAATCATTCTGCATCCCACTTTGAAATGTGGCGTCTGGGGTCTTAAATGCTAACAAGCGGCCATCTAAGATGCAGCAATTGGTCTCAACCCACCTGGAGCAAAGGAAAATGAAGAACACCAAGGCCACATGACAACTAAGAGCCCAAGAGACAGAAAGGGCCACATGAACCAGAGACCTACATCATCCTGAGACCAGAAGAACTAGTTGGTGCCCGGCCACAATCGATGACTGCCCTGACAGGGAGCACAGCAGAGGACCCCTGAGGGAGCAGGAGATCAGTGGGATACAGACCCCAAATTCTCATAAAAAGACCAAACTTAATGGTCTGACTGAGACTGGAGGAATCCCGGCGGCCATGCTCCCCAGACCTTCAGTTGACACAGGACAGGAACCATCCCCGAAGACAACTCATCAGAAATGAAAGGGACTGGTCAGTGGGTGAGAGAGAGACGCTGATGAAGAGTGAGCTAATTATATCAGGTGGGCACTTGAGATTGTGTTGGCAACTCTTGTCTGGAGGGGGGATGGGAGGATAGAGAGAGAGGGAAGCCGGCAAAATTGTCAAGAAAGGAGAGACTGAAAGGGCTGACTCAAGAGGGGGAGAGCAAGTGGCAGCAGGGAGTGAGATGTATGTAAACTTATATGTGACAGACTGATTGGATTTGTAAACGTTCACTTGAAGCTTAATAAAAGTTATTTAAAAAAAACAAAAAAAACAAAAAAAAAACTTATGAAGAATGCTTATGGTAGTGTCTGCCATACTATAATCACTGAATTTATGGCGCTTTTGTTGTTATTACATCCCGATGCTGGGGCACAGTGTTACCAGGATATGCAGGCCTGGTTTTGTATCCTTGAGAGATTACATTTTTGGGAGAATATAGTAACTGCCCCATAGACCTCAGACTCTAGACATTTTAGGGATGGTTTCCCTTACCTACCTCTCCCATGAGGGCCTGCAAGCCTGAAGCCAACAGAAGGTAAATATGGCGGACACAGCTGTCTGGGTTATCTGTGCTTCAGTATCTCAGGGCTCTTTGCCTGACTATGCTCTGGGTTTAACCTCTTTGGAGGACTCTTTTGATGGCCAAGGGCATTTTTGGTGTGATGCCTCTCTAAGCCTTGAAGGATAATGGGATCAATTGTAATCTTACAATAACAACCGCCACCACCACCCCACTCAGAAAAATCTTATCTGGCTCTCAGGATCTTTACCAGTGGTCTGCAATTTCTTCTGCATCTCCTTTTACCATGGAGACTTGATGCCTCATTTTTGCTATATCCTTTTGAAAAGTTGAGACAAGGACAAAAGAATTGAACTTCTGGAGACCTCGCTCTTCTTGGCGCCTACATCACAGGTTGTATGAAAAAGAGGAAGAAGAATCAGATTCCCTTCTCCTTTAGTCATCCTAGCTGCCCTTTGAGATCTGACTTAAACACCTTTTCCTTCAGGAGGTCCTTCTTAACCCTCCCAACCACTCTACAATCTGGTGTTCATAAAATAATACAACTCTCTTCAAGGTCCTGAAACACATTTTTCTGCTAACAAGTTTAGCTTAAACCCCAAACCAGAACCACTTGTCGTCAAGTCGATTCTGACTCATGGCGACCCCACGTGTGCAGAGTAGAACTACACTCCATACGGTTTTCAAGGCCATGACCTTTCAGAAGCAGATCACCAGGCATTTCTTCCGAGTTGCCTCTGGGTGGATTTGAACTGTCAACCTTTTGGTTAGTAGTCGAGCGCTTAACCATTTGGAGACCCAGGGGTGCCGCTGTTAAACCCAGTCACTTTTGATTACTTCTCATTCGCTTTCTACTTCTGGTTGTGTTTACACAGCTTTCTCATCTGTAAAGTGGGGACCATAATGGTTCCCACCTCTGAGAGGTGAGGATTAAATGAGGTAATGTGTGTACAGTGCCAAGCACAGTGCCAGACACACAGCAGGTGTGTAATTAATGCTGGCTCCCTCTCTCCCCCACTCTCCGTAGTCATTTTGTACATACATCCTCTCTCTCCAAGAAGACCTCATATTACAAATATAACCATGTCACTCCCCTGCACACAACTTAAGTGGCTCCCCATTCTCCTCAGAATAAAGTCCTCTGAATAGCTTTCCCCTCAAGGCTCTGCATTATTTGGTCCCTACCACATTCTCCAGTTTTATTTCTCTCTGTCCATCTTTCCTTTCTCTCCCAGCGTTGTATACCTTGGCTCATGGTCAAAGTCTTTGAGATAAAGTTCATTCTCCACATGTGGGCTACTGAGACCTTTTATGATCTGGCCTCTGCCTGTTTCTCTGACCACCTTGCAGGTAACCTAAGCACCAGCCACACCTTACTCTTGGCAGGTACTCAACCTACTGTGCCCCGCTGGGCTCTGGAACTTCGCTGTTGCTTTCCCCTGGTCTACCCTTCCCTCCTCCTCTGTGACTCTCTGGATCTGAATTCCACCCTCCACTACTGGATGACCTTTGACAAGAGACATCTCTGAGCCCTACATTTTTCATCTATAAAATGTGGACAATAATAGTACCTACCCAATAGAATTGCTGTGAGGAGTAAACGTGAAGCCCTTAGACCTAGTCAACATCCTGGAAATACCATCTATTTTTATCAAACTACAAATGTTATTTCCTCCAGGAAGACTTTCTGATTGTTGTGTAGTTATTGTTGAGGCTGTTGTGTTCCTTCCCATCTTTTCCAGGAGTCTAAAAGCTCCACGAGGTCAGGTAATATGTCTTTCTTGTTCCTTGCTGTAGCCCTAGCACCTGGCACATGCAGGCACATAGAAGGTGCCTGGTAAGTATCTTGAGTGAATGTGTATGTGTGTCCTTACTTCATGAGGATTTCCATCTTGTCTTGGAGACAGAAGCCAGCCTCCTGGGCCACGCTGTAAAACTTGGCCCTCATGGTGCTACATATACCACTCTTACAATGGAGGATGTCACGAATGGGGCGGCTGTAGATACAAACAAGAAAGGCATGGAGGATGAACTCCAAGGGACACCCCCAGCTAGCCTCATGGGTCTCACTTTAGCCTCCCTGGGCCCCAGGATGGTCTGCATTGGGGATCCCCTGTACCCACCTGGGCTCTCTTCCCTCACCGGGAACCTCCCTCAGCACCCGTCTGGATGGATGAAGGGCAGGCCTTATCAGATGATCCCACAATCACATGTCTGGCTAAGGACAGAGGGACGAAAATGGAATTTGGAGCTGGGAGGTTCAGGTTCAAATCCCAGCTCCACCACTGGGTGACCTCAGGCAAGACATTTGACCTTGCTGAATTTCAGATTGCTCCTCTATAAAATGGGATCATGGTCCCATCTCCTAGGGTTCTTTCTTTGGGTTAAGCAAGACAATGAATGCAGAATGCTTCACACAGGGGCTGGCACAAAGGAGGTGTTTTTTGCCATTGCTTGCATTGTTGCTCAGCATCTTGGCTGTGAGCCCCAGCCCAGGGTGTCCCCTGCCTTTCAGCAGTGTCTATGGCTTCAGGAAGTCCCAACTGCTTTGGGTGTTTCCTTGCTCATCTCCTTCCATCACCCACCTGACTTACCTTTTTCTGGATTGGCTGGCCTTCTTCTGGATTGGCTGGACGTGGCTCTCTCCACTTGTACTGCTGGTTTTGTCACTGAAACACAAAGGAGCAATTTCAAGTTTTCTGACATCTTTTCATGAAAGGGTACTTCCATCTCTCCCCACTCCATGGCACCCACTAGCCCTCAGGATTCATGTAAGGGCAGCCATTCTAATCAAGGCACCAGTCTCACTATATTTTTTCCACCTTTTGACTTTTGCTTCTGTCTTGCCCCCTGCCTTGGGGGTTTTCCTTGTTTCTTCTCCAGTGACTCAAATCCTGCCTATGTTTCATGGTCCACACCACATCCTGCCTACTCAAGCAATTATAGCCCAACTTTTACCATCTAGCTTTGCATATTGTCAGGGTTATACATTTTTTGGATCTGTATTTTACTTGTATAAAATTGGTCTTTACCTCTGGAGGATAAGTTTGTTTTGTACCCCTCCATCTTCCTCTCAACCCCAAATCAGCACTTAACACAGGACCCAGTGCACATTTGCTGAAGGGATGGCTGAGTCTTCCTACCAGTTTGTCTTTGGTGGCCCTGACCCCAGGCTGCCTCTTTGTTCAAGCCTTTTCTTCTCTAACCTAAATCCTGGTGTTGAATGCCTATTTCACCCTAGTTTGGAGGCAGGCAGAGTTGGGTTCATTGTCCAGCCCTGGCACTACCACTTCTCAGTTTATGGACAAGCAACTCCCCTCTGGATCCTCAGTTTCTTTGTCTGTGAAATGGGGATTCCAAGACTTACACCACAGCACATGGATTAAATTAGATAAAACTCCAGGTACAAATACTTGGCACATAGCAGAGGCTCAGTAAATAGTAGTAACCTTCTTCCTCTTTTCTCCCTGTCCTCATGGAGAACAGTTGTTTTGAAGGCAGTTTAGGCAGGGATGGAAGAAGGAGAAGGGCTTCACCAGCCATTCCAGGAGTCTAGGTTTTGTGTTGCACGTATATATTGGAATGTTTAGGAGGGAAATTCTAAGGCATAAAAAGCCTAGAAGAAATATGTCTTAAAGTGCAGTTTAAATTGCTGGTCTGTTTATACAGCATTCATTTATTCATTCATTAAACAGGTAATTAGTGAGTGCCTATGCTGTACTAGGTACTGGAGATAAGATGATGGATTAATTAGTCTTGGTCCCAGCCTTTATGGGTCTCATGAGGGGAGATAGACATCAATCAATTCATCATGCCATCTAACCCTTGCTAGGTGTGGAGTGATTGGACTTCTTCAATGACTGTCCCTCTGTGACTTTGCCTGGCCTGGGTTCCCAGAGGGGCATGAAACCCTCTGCTTATGCTCATCCCTCCCCTATGACTTTCTCCCAGGTCCTGCTTTGGTGATCTGGGCCTTCAGTACCAGTGTCTAGAACCCTCTTTCCCATCCTCTGTCCCTCATGTTTCCTCTGAATTCCTGGAAAACTGACTTGATCACTTTGTCTGCATGGTTATAGAGGTAAGACTGTTTTTCTGATTCTTACAATGAATGGCTAACCCTCCCTTTCTGGCTTTGGCATTTGAGACTTCTTTAGGTGGCCAGACCCAGCCATTTCTAAGGCCCCGTCTCACAGGAAGGCCCCTTGGCCTTCGCTGCTTCTCCCAGAAACTTAAGGGACTGAGTCTAGTGGTCTTAGATCTTATCGCACCTGACTGGGATGCAGGGCCCCAGTAACGACTGTGAATTCTAATCAGCTGCTCCCACCCCCTGCAGCTGAATCCTTTGGGGAGGGTGTTGGCTCTGACCTGTCTCCTGGAGGTAGTTTCCTTTTTGCTAGAATCTTGGCAGTGACTTGGCGGGGGGGGGGGGGGGGGGGGGGTGGTAGGGTGTTATTAGCTAGTGATAAACAGACAAGCATAAATAAACAGCAAGAGACCTTTTTGCCTGCTTCACTGTCTCCTTTCCTTGGCCCTCATTGAGTTCCAGCCACACTGGTCTTTTCTCAGTGCCCCTAAGTTTCCTCCTGCCACAGGCTCTTTGCACATGCTATTCCATCTGCTTAGAGGACTGGTCAGCTAATTCTTCTGTGTTCCTCAGGTCTCAGCTTAAATGTCAAATGTTAAACATTCACCGAGTTCTTCTTCAGAACACTGTCCACAGTCCTGATTCTGTGGCTCACTGTGGGATTATTTGAGAGATGTCTGACTCTCTCATTGGCTAGAGATTCTTAAACTGGTGTCCATGGGCGGAGAGCAAGAGGTCCATGAGGTAGACTGGGAAAAAAATTGCATCTTTCTTTTAACTAACCTTTAACCAAAAAAAGGAAAGCACACCTATTTGCATATCACATTCCAGTTGTGGGGATTATTTTTGAAAACTCATTTATACTCGACACTAATCCAAAATGATGGCAGTCATCAGACCTGCTATTAAGTCTTGTAATATAAAGGCGTTAATAGAGACGCTTATAGATACCTTTATCACAACATTGGTTGTAGTATAGTAATCTGCATTACAATAGATTTCTTTGTGTTCCTTTGTATATTATAGAAAAAAACCAGTTGCTGTCGAGTTGATTCAGACTCATGGCAACCCCATGTGTGTCAGAATAGAACTGTGCTCCACAGGGTTTTTAGTGGCTGATTTTTCAGAAGGAGATCACTGGGCCTCTCTTCCAAGGTGCCTCTGGGTGGTCTTGAACTGCCAATCTTTTGGTTAGCAGTTGAGCACGTTAACTGTTTCACCACTCAGGAACTTCTTGTATTTTATAGTACGTATTTAAAAACATTTTCTGAAAGGCTTCCTCAGGGGTTCATGGCACAAAAAAGGCTGTTAGGCCAGCTCAGACTGTGAGACCCACGAGGGCAGACTGTATTTGTCTGGTTTGCCACTGAATCCCCAATGCCCAGCCGAGTTCTGGGTACATGGGGGGAACTAATGAGTATTTTCTAAATGAAATTATATATTTGGGCAGACCTCTGTCTCCCCCATTACAAATCACCCAAATAAAGCCATAACCTATACCTCACCTTCCCTCCCCCATCCCTCCGGCACTGGAAAATTTAACTTCATGGCACATGATTGTTGGGGAGAAATGTTTGGATACTCAACCCCGATCTCCAGGAATTAAGGAGCTTATTTCCAAGGAGGTCACAAGGAAGAAGGAAAAGGTCCCCTCCCTCTCACCCCACTTTCTACTGCCTGGTGAGGGATGTCTCTGCTGTGGCCTCTGGACCAGTGAGGTGTCCTCCGAACCACCTGCTGCAGGCTCCAGCCCTCCTACCTGGACTTGTAGGTGGTCTGCATGTCCTTAGATGCCGACTCGCTCTTGTTTTGTTTCATCATTGACAAGATACTGCAAAACAAGAGAAGTCGCTTAACCAGGCACTGAACACGTGGTGCTTGGAGGCAGGAGGCGTCTGTGGGGAGGGTTCCCTTACTACAGCAGGAATCCTCAGACCCTACCAGGCATGGGAATCACATAGGGAGTTTGCTAATTATACAGATTCCTGGGCACCACTCCCAGAGACTTGGATTCCTTAGACCTGGAGCAGGGCCCCGGAATCTGCATTTATACCCCTTCCCCATCTCTCTCTCTCTCTCTCTCGCACACACACACAGGCACACACTCACACAATTCTGATGCAGGTGTTTCTGGAAACGCACTTTGAGAAACCTAGAATTGGCCGATATTATCTGAGTTAACACTTACTTGAAGTGCTTGTTAAAAAATGTAGCTTCCTCCGGAGGTTCAGATTCAGTAGATCTGGGATGAGGTCTAGAAATTTTTGACCAGTACCCACAGTGGATTCTAACCTTGAGGGACCTTAGGGATTTTAAGATTTTAAGAGGTTTTAAGGAAAGAAAAAGCTACCTTCTTAGACAGCTAGGGGGCAGTCTGGCCTTGAGACTGGGAGATAAACCGGTTGGCTCCTAGGGGTTCTGAAAAACCCCAGGATTCTATTCGGCCTTAATGGGAGCAAATCTGGTGTCTGAATTGAGAGAGGAATCCGGATTCTAAAACGAGGGACAAGACAGAATCTGCAGCTTTTCCTCCTAACTGCCTTTCTGCTGCTCCACACCGAAACCTTCAATATCTGCTGCCTTAGGAAGAGATTAGGGAGATGTCTTTCTCCTGGGAGAATTGATAAGGATTAGAGATTTCCACAGGTTCTTGCTCTGTAACCATGGTTATTTTCCTCATTAAAGTGAAGGCAGAGGGCCACGTGATGAGTCTTGCGAGAAGCAGCTTCTGGTGTGGTTTTGTCTTTGAAGACCTTAAGCAAGTCACTCATTGCTGGTCTTCTCCATCTATGAGACGGGGTTATGGCGATGGCTAATATACCTGTCTCAGCAACGTGGCTGCGAAGATGCCATAGGACACTATGTGTGAAATAAAAGTCATGTCCACCCAACCACCATCACCACCACCCCCATCACTGCCATTTATTGAGTGCTTATATGAAAAAAAGTTTTTTTTTTTATGTGCTTGGCACATACTAAATATGTTACATGCATTATTTTACTAAGTGTTTAAAATAACTCATTGCAATGGGCATTATTTCCATAACAACAGCAATAATACAAAGAAAATCTCATTTAGTTCTCACTACAACCCTTTGGGGTAGGTTGTTAATGAGCCTCATTTTACAGAAGTAGAATCAGAGAGGTGAAGCAGCTTGCCCAATGTCACACAGCAAGTAAATGATGGAAATGGAGATGGACCCTAGTCTATTAGATTCCAAAGGCAGTGCATTGACTGCTGTACGATTTCATTTTATAGATGAGAAGACTGAGAATTGGGGAAAGGTTAAGTGACTTGTTCAAGGACTCCAGGTTTGGACCCAAGTCTGTCTGACTTCAACACCCGTGCTCATTCATGCCTGTTACTTTTTACAAAGGAAGGAGCCTGATGAGCTGATGTTTTACTAGCACTGTCTGTCTCTAATACTGATAAATCAGGCACAGCAGCTGGGTCTTATGGGCCAACATCATCTCTGAGTACCTCCAAGTGCCACCCTCCAGAGCCCAATGCGGGCTAAGGCAGCTGCAGACAAATCCATCATTAGCAAGCAGAAGCGGGTGTGATGCATGTGAAAGTGCTCAGTGAACTGTAATTACGGTAATAACAATACCCAATAAGTCAGAGCTGGCATCCCAGTAGGCTGAAGGCAATGACGAACCTCTTCTAGTGCTTCATTTATTTTCAAGAAGTAATTTCCTTCCTCAGAGGGAATCTACCCTTGGAAAGGGAACTCCGACTCAAGCCTGTGTTCTCTCTGAGGTGTTTAGATGTCAGAAGTCCCGTGGACAAGGCTTTCCACCAGAAGGATGACACCTCGGGTTCAGGTTGGATGATACCTCTTTGCGAGCCAGTCACATCGGTCACTAGTTTGAAATTTCAGAGGCTGCCTGTTGCTCTTAAGATAAAAACCATCATCTCTGAAGTGGCCTCCAAGGCCTCCAGTCCAACTGTGCCTCGCTCCATCCCATCATGGACTATAGATGCCACAGTCCCTTTTGACCATGTGTACACATAGGTTGCCTGCTTTCCCCCGCCCCCTGCCGACCCCCTACCCCCAACTTTGGCTTGCTGGCTCTTTCTCATGCTTCATCCAAATCTCAGCTGGAAGTTTCTCCCTTGGGGAAACTTCTCTGATCCCCACCCCTTCTCCAGACTAGTTCAGATACTTCTATTTTGTACTCCCAGAGGTTTTCCTTTTATAACACTTTCCCCGATAATAATTAGTACATAGTCCATAAATATTCATCAAAAGAAAATGTAAATAGCCTCAGGATTCTCGGGAGTTGGCGTAGCAGAGTAGTTACGAGGATGGCTTTTCAAGTTAGAAAGACTTGGATTTGAGTTGTGGCTTTGTCATTCACTAGGTGGGTGACCTTGAACAAGTGACTTAAACTGTGTGAGCCTCATTTCCATATCTGTAACATAAAGATGGTAGTACCTACCTCATGAGGTGGTTGTAAGAATGCAGGGAGGCGGTACATGTGAACAAAGTACAGAGCTCAGTGATAGATACAGAGAAAACATTTTGTTAACTGGCAACTACTATTGTTAGTATTCTCACTGTTTTTCTGATATTCTCTATTTGCCTCAAGAGTCAAGAGAACGTACCTGGGCACTTTTTTTTGAGTCCCGTTCTCTATGATGATTGTCCTTCGGGCATCTTCCCGAACCATCTCCAGGAGCTTCTGCAGATCTGATAGGAACATGAAGGGGACACTGTCTGGAGGTGCCTTTGAGGCAAGGCTGTGCAGGGCTGGGTGTCAGGGAGCTGAAGAGGGATTAGATCAGGGTCCTACAAGAGGCAGCTCATAGCGTTTGGCAGGTTGTAATCTCACCATGACATTCCCCTGCTTAAAACTCTCTATTTTCCTTTGGGTAAAGTCTAAATTCCTCCACATGACCTCTGAGGCTCTGCAGAATCTGGCTTTTCTCTTTCTGTACTGTTTCTTCTCACCTTCTCTCCCCCGCCTTAAACTCTGCTGTCGCCCGAGAGAACTGTTTCCAGTTCTGAGAAGGAAATTGCCACATTCAGGAAACTCTCTGATTCCCATAGTCCTGGAATTCTAAACTGAAGATGCAGAAACTGAATTTTGCTCAGAAATGTGTTTCATTTGATGTAGGTGCCAACTTTTTGTACCTGAAAGGTTTCGCATAAAAGTCCAGACCTCCACCTTCCCCAGGGGAAAAAAAAAAAAAACAACTCTGAGATGGGCTCCATTTGCCCTCATTCTTGCTACATCTGACCTTTAGACAGGCGTGTGTTGTCGATTCCCTGTGGTTACCAATACTCCTCATTGTGTCAGTTGCCTTTTATGATCATACTTAATATTGTTCTGTTTTACATCGTGTAGAAAGGTTTCTTTGTACCCAACACCCTCAAAAGTTCGAAAATGAAATACAGATGGAATAAGCTATGTGCCTCAAGAAAAGTGAGAGAATACAAATGAAGAATCATCCTAAGTGTTTCATCATAAGGATACAGATTTGCAAACGCCTGGCTCCCTCTGCTCATTTCCACTCCTTTCCTAGCCCAGGATCTGCTTTACCCAAAGCCCTGTGCTTTGAGACCTTTGCTTCCTGAAGTTTGTGGTTGTCCACGGTGCTGAAAATCACAGGGTGAGTTTGCTTACTTAGTGACTGTGATTCGTCAGAATCTGCCCCCCACCCCCCAGATTTACCAACCAGGAGAGAAAAGAAGAGGCAAAGTGATAAGAGGAGTGAATATACAGAGAGATAAGTGGATGGAAGACATTCGAGAATTAAAGACACCCAGAGGAGTCAAGGAGAGAGAGGGAGAGAAAGAGAGACTTGTTTTGAGATGGGTTTCAAACAATTATAGGAACGAAGACAATTACTGGAAGCTGAACAACTGTACGGAGAGTCTCAGACATGTATTCATAGCAGTGCAAAGCTGTTTGTATCCCAACGTGAACAAACATGTTATGACGGGCATCACTGGATACAACTGAAGTGCTAAACATTTTTTATCTTTACTTTCTATTTTGGTGAAAAAAATGGGTGATGTTTGCACTGTCTCAGAACAGGCAGAAAAGTGGTGGATGTTGATTCTTTATTTGTAGAATAAAGGTAATAGTACCTACCTATCACATTTTCCTCCCTCCTCTGGGATTCTGGAACTGCACTCCCTCCTCCATCTACCTCTCCTGGTTAAGGTGCCTCCCTATGGATTCCTGACCTTCATCACAGCCTGATCTCATGGTATGGCAATTGTCTGTTCACTTGTTTGTCTTTCCCTGTTGGCTGTGAGCTCCTTGAGGGCAAGAACCACACCTTGTCTTTCTGTTGATAACACTTGGCCCTGTACTTGGCACGTGGGAAGCTAAGTTGGTCTTTGCTGAATGAATAAGCAAATAGCTAAGGGAAAAAGAGGAAAGATTTGGGAGACTGTGAGCTAGACTTCGGGTGTCCAGAAAGGATGACATTGTCAGTGGAGACACTTTTAACCCCCTTGGCAGGTAGCTGGCTGGAGTTGACTCAAGCTCAGATGTCAAAATCTATGTTTGGAAGGAAGGCCTGAAGCCCAGTGTTTCCCAAGGCCATTTATGTGCAGTCTTGTTTATGAATGCAGTCAGTGCGGGCCAAGGAAAGGATGCCTGCCCTTAGTGATTTTGACACCATCTAGGCTGTGATAAACATCAACATTTAGGCATTTTCTACTCTAACCTCTAATTCTCAAGTGTTTTGTTTTCCTATTAGTTTATGGGCATGATTCCAGGATTCTGAAAGGTGTCTTAAGAAGCCTGTTAATGAGGGAGATATGGCTGGTTCTTCAACTTTCTTTCCCTCCTCTGGGTACCAAGCAGCAACATCTGATTGCTCTGCCATCCCTACCACCACCCATATGCAGACCAGCCTAGCGGTGGGTGAAGACCAGCAAATGCCTCCAGTGACCTGGCATAGTGGACAGCCCTCCTGGAGCATTACTTATAAAGCTTCGCATTTCACATAAGGCATCAGAGATTTTTTTTTTTCTGTTTGACAGTAATGCTTCTGGGAAGAATGGTGCCCATCAATAGGAAGCTTTACCCATCATGTTGCTGAAGTTGGGTAGGTAAGAAGTAGAACAAGCTCTGGCACTGTGAGGTTCACATCTACTCCTCAGAGCTACTTGGGAGAGGAAACTTGTTTGGAGAGGGTGAAGATGCCACAAAGCAGAGTTGCACTGAGGAAGAAGGTCCTCTGACAGATGCCCGTACCAGAGAAACATGCTCAGTTCTTCAATTCCCAGGGTTGTGGGATTGTGGCTCAGGTACAATGGCATTGCGTGTTTTTAATGGCCAAACTATATCCCCAAAGGAAAAAAATTCTGGCCATCTCTTTTCCTTCTTCCATCCCTAGCCCACCTAAGAATATCACCCTTGATCAACTAAACCCATTTCTTCTTCTATTTGGGAGAAAAATAAGGGAGACCTTGAGACCCTGGGTGGTGCAAATGGTTAACATGCTCAGCTACTAACTGAGAGATTGGAGGTTTGAGTCCATCCAGAGGGACCTTGGAGGAAAGGCCTGGTGATCTGCTTCTAAAACAATCAGCCATTGAAAACCCAGTGGAGCACTTTTACTCTGACACACATGGCATCACCAGGAGCTGGAATTAACTTGATGGCAACTAATTTTTTGTTGTTGTTTGTAGGAGTTGGTTGGGGTAGGGGGTGGAGGGGATTAGCCTGTATCAGGCTTATCATTTTGAGTTGCTATTTAAGTAAGTTTCTCCTCTAACAATCTGAGACTTGGACCTTCAAGACCTTCAGAAGGGATGGCCTGGGCTTTAGTTTCTTGGGAATCTCCTTGTCATTGATTTGGGAAGCAGATCAGTCCATGGAGAGACCACAACTTCCTGTCCTTAGTGATTTGCATCTACAAAGACCTCATTATGCAGCCAACCCTGGAAATTAGACCTTGGTCAAATGGTACATCTCTCAGAATAGGATTCATGAATTCAGAATCAATTTGAGGAGGTTTTAGAAGGCAATGAAAGGCTGGGAAATTTACTTTTGTCAAGACCATGACAAATGGGATGAAGGTTGAATTATAAATGGAGGAAAATGCTGGGAGGGGCTGAAGTAGAAGGACTTTCTTTCCCGGGGGTAGGTCTCTGGTGTACATGCATCCCCTAGCCATTGTTGTGCACCTACTGTGTGTCAGACCAAAGGTGAATAAGATGTTACTAATCCACACAATATCATTAATATCACATGCAACCAAAATATTGCTGAAGATCATTCAAAAACGGCTGCAACAGTATATCGACAGGGAACTGCCAGAAATTCAGGCTGGTTTCAGGAGAGGACATGGAACCAGGGATATCATTGCTGACGTCAGAAAGCAGAGAATACCAGAAGGATGTTTACCTGTATTTTATTGACTAAGCAAAGGCATTTGGCTGTGTGGATCATAACAAATTATGGATAACATTGCAAAGATGGGAATTCCAGGACACTTAATTGTGCTCATGAGGAACCTTTACATAGATCAAGAGGCAGTTGTTCAGACAGAACAAGGAGATACTAATTGGTTTAAAGTCAGGAAAGGTGTGCACCAGGGTTGTATTCTTTCACCATACCTATTCAATCTGTATGCTGAGCAAGTAAACCGAGAAGCTGGACTATATGAAGAAGAACAGGGCATCAGGATTGGAGGAAGACTCACTAACAACCTGCATTATGCAGATGACAGAACCTTGCTTGCTGAAAGTGAAGAGGACTTGAAGTAATTACTAATGAAAGTCGAAGACCACATCCTTCAGTATGGATTGCACCTCAACATAAAACAAAAATCCTCACAACTGGACCAATGAGCAACATGA
The DNA here is from genome assembly GCF_024166365.1 of Elephas maximus indicus. Taxonomy (NCBI): domain Eukaryota; kingdom Metazoa; phylum Chordata; class Mammalia; order Proboscidea; family Elephantidae; genus Elephas; species Elephas maximus. The sequence goes on along the minus strand of NC_064840.1, from coordinate 17,002,904 downwards.
TAAATGGAGAAAAGATTGAAGTTGTCAAGGATTTCATTTTCCTTGGATCCACAATGAACAGCCATGGAAGCAGCAGTCAAGAAATCAAAAGACACATTGCATTGGGTAAATCTGCAAAGGACCTCTTTAAAGTGTTGAAGAGCAAAGATGGCATCCTGAAGACTAAGGTGCACCTGACCCAAGCCACGGTATTTCTAATCGCATCATATGCATATGAAAGCTGGACAATGAATAAGGAAGACCAAATTGATGCCTTTGAATTGTGGTGTTGGTGAAGAATATTGAATATACCATGGACTGCCAAAAGAATGAACAAATCTGTCTTGGCACAAGTACAACCAGGATGCTCCTTAGACGCAAGGATGGTGAGACTGCATCTTACATACTTTGGACATGTTGTCAGCAGGGATCAGTCTCTGGAGAAGGACATCATGCTTGGCAAAGTACAGGGTCAGCGGAAAAGAGGAAGACCCTCAACGAGGTGGATTGACGCAGTGGCTACAACAATGGGCTGAAGCATAACAATTGTAAGGATGGCTCAGGACCAGGCAGTGTTTTGTTCCGTTGTGCATAGGGTTGCTATGAGTCGGAACCGACTCGACAGCACCTGACAACAACAACAACACAGTCCACATCTACAGGGAGCTCACATCCCTTCTCTTCTTCTTCCTTAGTAATAGAACTCTGATTCCTTTTCTGTGGGAGGAGTATTTACTAGCACCTCCCTGGTGGTGTAGTGGTTAAGAGTTTGGCTGCTAACCACAAGGTCTGCAGTTTGAATCCACCAGGCACTCCTTGGAAACCCTATGGGGCAGTTCTGCTCTATTCTATAGCTATCCTATAGGGTCACTATGAGTTGGAATCAACTTGACAGCTATGGGTTTGGTTTTTTTTTTTTTTGATTTCTGAACATCCCTTTGCAGCTAGATGTGTCCCTGCGATTAAGTTCTGGCCAATGAGATTTCAGCAGAAGTATTGTATGGAGCTTTGAGAAGGCTGCTTAGACTCAGCTAGGAGTGGGCACTTTTGTCCTCTGCCCACTTCTACTTCTAGCCTAAAATATATGTGATGACTGGAGTTCTAGCAGCCATTTTGGATCAAGAAGCGACCTTAAGGATGGTGGAGAAGAAAGATAGAAGGCAGTAGGGTCCCTGATGGTCTTTTAGAGCCACCCTACCAGCTCTGAAATGACCTTCTTTAACCTGTAAGAAACATAAACGTTTATCTTCTCAAAGCCACTAATTTTCAGGTCTTAGAGTCAAAAGAATTTCCTACGTGATACAGGGAGATGCAATTGTAAACTAAAATTAAGTACTCAATAAAATCAAATACGAAGGACTAAGAAAATTGAGAGACAGGAACCTGGGGGTGTTAGGAAAGACTTCACAGATGAGGGAACATTTAAGCTGGGTTTTGAAGGCTGAGTAGGAGTTCATAGACTGACGGGGCAGGAAAGAAAGGGCATTGCAGAAAGAGGAAGACACGTGGATTGCTTAAGAAGGGGAAAGTTGGGTGTGGTTGGAGTGTCAAATTTAAGATGTGAAGTTGCAAGAACTGAACCTCTGATCAGATTATATGCAATGTCTAGAGTTTGTCTTAAAGGCAATGGGGATTCTTTGACAGATGTTATGGTGGAGTGTACTGTATCAGATTGGAAGTTTTGGAAGGTCCTGCTGGCTCAACATGGAGAAAAACTCAGTGGATGTGTGAGGCAGGACCAGAGCAGAGAGACTAATTAGGACACTGTTGCTGTCATCTAGATGACAGGTGATGAGAATGTGGACTAGGGGTCTTAACTCACATACCTACAGGGGCCACGTACCAAAAGTGAGTGACGTGGGCTGGTATAAGAAAAATCAAGCTTCCCTTTTGGTCTGTTTTTAATTTCCCACTTTTTCTAGAAACTTGGGTAAAAAATAGAGGTTAAGTGTGAGCTCAGAGCCAGACAGCCCAGGTCGAAATTTTGGCTTCATTACTTTCTATATGACCTTGGGAAATTAAGGTCCCTGTGCCCCAATTTTCTCATCTGTGAAATTGGCAGAAAAAGTTACTGTGAGGATTAAATACATTAATACATATAAAAGGGCCAGAATGGTGTCTAACACATAGGAGTCCTCCTAAGTTTTAGTTGTTATTATTGTCATTATGACTCTAAGTAAAACAGCAAGGCATAATATAATGTTAAATGACCACACACTCAATTGGGAGTAATGACTGGGGGTAATATGGAGGGGTGAGGACTGTGGAAAAGTAGAGAGCATGTGCCCCAGCAAAAGGGAGGAGTTCCAGCTGATTGTTACCAGACAGGATTGCAGACTCACTACTCCCACAAAGGGAAATTTTTCAAAATCAGAATTTATATGTAAAATCTCTCAATATTCAAAGTCACTTTTTTTTTTTTTTGTGAAGCCTTGTGTGTGCTGAACAAAATGTAAATGGCACGATCTGGCCTATGAGACCCAGATGTCTATCTCTAAACTAACACAAAAGCAGTAAAGGTGAATGAAGTTAGGGTTCAAGAAAGTTTTAAAAGATTGCATGATTAGAGCAGGCAATTGGTTAGATGTGGGAGGAAGGTGGCCATTGGGAAGGGTCTGTGGTGTCTCCTGTGCCCAGAGAGATGGCGCCACTCACCCCGCCCCTCATTGCAAAGGGAGCATCCCTGGCTGCTCCCTCCTGCCTTCAGCACTTAGGCTGCTACAGGGAGAACCATTACTCAGGTTCTGGGACTGTGACAGTGTTTTGACACTGGGGACACTTCTCTCTCCTTATTTAAGAGCAAGGCTTTTAGAGTTAAAAGACACAAAGACATGGATATAACATTGATGATTACACAGACCCCTTCTTTGAAAAGTAAACCACCTTCCGCCACCCCTGTACTTAAAATCTTCCAGAGACTTCCTGTTATACTTTGAATAATTCTGAAGTCCTCACCTTGCCCTACAAAGGCCCTATGTGTTCTGAACCCCATCTCCCTCCCCAACTTTATATCATCAAGTTTCAGGTCAAACCTCAGAGCTGAGAGAAGCTTCCCCTGACCAGCCTGGCTAAATTTGCCACATACCCACCAACAGTCTCTCCCTAGTAATGATTGGGGGTAATCTTTTTTTTTTTTTTAAATTCTCTTCTGAGCACAATTTATCTGCAGTTGTCTTGTTGTTTATGGTTTTTTGTTTTGTTTTGTTTATTGCCTGCCTCCTTCTTCCTAAAATGCAAGCTTGGGGAGGGAAGGTACTGTAAACCTCAGTTCCACACGCACACAGTAAGTGCTCAATAAATAGGTGTTGAATAAAAGAAGCTTCAAGAAATCCGTAAGAGTCACACATCTGCCATTTACCTTTTAGTTCCTCTCCATCTCAGAAAATACTTCTGTTCAGTAAACAGCTTTTCAGGGCTGGGGACACCTCCCAGCCCCTTGCTAACAAGGGAGGTGGTGAAAGGTTTTTCTCATTGGCAGCTGTCACTCTTGAGTTCTGACCACCTACTGGATTTTTGCACTTCTGCCCTTGCCCATTAAAGTCCCTCTGTAGGCTGGCCACGAGGCCATAGACTATCTGGTCTACCTTCACCTCCAGCTCAACGTTCTTGATTCTACACTGCACCAATTCCTGACAGTTCAGCCCAACCCAGCCCAGCCTCAGTTGCCTCAGGCATTCTAGGCGGTTCCCCCCTCCCCCCGCCAAAAAAACAAACAACTGGCTGAGCAGGCAGGTCTTAGCTTGGACACAGGAGATGGGGATTTGCAGGTAGGTGTCTCATGCCCCAGAGTCAAAGCTTTTACAGTGGGCCAGCCCTCGTTCATATCCCTGTCTTTCTCTTTCGTCCTTCTACCTTTCCCATCTCTTTCTGTATGAATCCTTCTCTTTACTTCTTACTTCCTTTACTATATAAGCTCAAACCGTAAGATTCTGAAGATAAATTTCGTACATGACTTATGGAATACAGTTACATTCTGTCTGGTTGAGTGCCACAGATATCCCCCCTGAAACAGTATGCAGAATTGCGTATATATGTGTTTGCATTTTTTTTTCCCTTGGAGAGAAGTTCCATAGCTTTCAATAGATTCCCTAAAGGGTTTGTGTCTCCAAAATAGTGATGAACCACTGAAAAGGGCTTTTCGAGGGTGAGCATCACAGAGTGATACAACTTCTATATAGAACTACCCCAGGGTTTCCAAGGAGCGCCTGGTAGATTCGAACTGCTGATCTCTTGGTTAGCAGCTGTAGCTCTTAAACACTGTGCTACCAGGGTTTCCATGAAATGTGTACACAGGGTAAATCTCTGGAGACAGAAAGCAAACTTGTGGTTGCCTGGGACTGGGGGTGGGAAAGGAAAGTGACTGAAAATGGCCACGAGGTTTCTTTTTGGGTCGGTGTAAATGTTCTAAAATTAGATAGCGGTGATGGTTGCACAGCTCTGTGAAGTAACTAATAATCTTTGAATTGCACACTTAAAATGAGTGAATTTTATGGTATGTTATACTTCAGTAAAGCTCTTTAAAAAAGTAGGCACCAGATTTCAAAGACTGAGTATGGGGGAAAAAAGAAGAATGTAAAATGCCTCATTACTACTTTTTGTATTGATTACATGTTGAAATGATAATATTCTGTGTAAGTTGAACTAAATAAAATGAATTATTAAAATAAAAAAAAAAAGAAGCTTGGTAACCATGGACTGTCTCTCTACGAGAAAGAGCTCGGATAAATCCAAGTTATAGAGTATGTATCTGATCTGCAGTGGGAGAAAGCAAGGGAGTCCAAGGAAACTGAAGACGGCTAGGAGATCCCTATGTCACCTCTAACTGAGTCATATATGGGGGCAGAGGGGGAGCAGAAGAGGCTCCTGGTGTCTGTCTAATAGGCAAGGGGTTGGGGTAGATGGTCAGATCTGAGGTATGACTTACTGACGTGAAGAGGCTCCTCATCCGGCTTGGTTGAGCATGACTCGTTGTCCTCAATGTCCTTACTGCCCGTCCCCTGGGTGACCACACTCTGGGGCTCATCTGAGCCGGGGTTCATGGAGATCATGCTGCTCTGGGGAGATGACCCTCCACTGGTCCGAGACAGACTGAGAATGGAGCCTCGCCGGCTAGGTTTGCGACCAGTGGTGCGTAGCATAGGAATTTTGAATTTCTTGGTCTGCTGGAAAGAGAGGAGAAAGAGGGGTTTAGAAAGAAAGGTGGGAAGGAAGGCTAAAAGGAAGGAAAGCAGATAGGAAGGAAGGAAAGAAGTAGGAAAAAAAAAAAAAAAAAGCGAAAGCCTGGCTCTGAATGTGAATTCCTTTTGGTTCTCTCCAAATACCATGAAACATATCCTGGATCTCAAGGGAGATAATTTTAAGATGTGTGTTACTTGAAGCAAACAAGTTGGGACTTATTCTATCCAGTGAGGGTCATGGTGGCCAAAGCATTCCTGACAGGAAGTCAAACACTTATTCCAATGATGTTGCCATGCCTGGAACAGTTTTTGACTTTTCTTTTTAATAACCGCTGGAGCTGATTACGATACTGTGTAAGAGTATAGGTCTAATTTCTTTAGCTACAACTTGGTTTTGACCCCAAATTGTACTTACCAATTTCTTGTTCACCAAGTTGTTGCCTGGGCATCAAAGAATGAAGAGCTATATTCACTGGGATTTTCTAAAAACACAACATAGAGAAAATTCTAACCCTAAAATTTGGGGGTGCCACGTGCCTGTCAGTTTGTCTGTACTATGGTGTCTCGAGTGTAGCTGTGATACTGGAAGCTTTGCCACCAGTATTTCAAATACCACCAGGATTATCCTTGGTAGACATGATTCAGCTGAGCTTCCAAACTAAGACAGACTAGGAAGAAGGACCTGGCAGTCTACTTCTGAAAAAATTGGCTGGTGAAAACCTTATGGATAGTAGCAGAACACTGTCTGATATAGTGCCGGAAGATGAGCCCGAGCTCAAAATAGAACTGGGCAAGAACTGCCTCCTTAAAGTAAAGTCGACCTTAATGATGTGGATGCAGTAAAGCTTTCGGGAACCTTCATTTGCGGATGTGGCACAACTCAAAATGAGAAGAAACAGCTGCAAGCATCCATTAATAATTGGAACGTGGAATGTATGAAGTATGAATCTAGGAAAACTGGATGTCATCAAAAAGGAAATGAAACGCATAGACGTCAATATCCTGGGCATTAGTGAGCTGAAATGGACTGGTATTGGCCATTTTGAATCGGACAATCTTATGGTCTACTATGCTGGGAATGACAAATTGAAGAGGAACAGCATTGCATTTGTTGTCAAAAGGGCATTTCAAGATCTCTCGTGAAGGGCAACACTGTCCGTGATAGGATAATATCCCTATGCCTACAAGGAAGATCAGTTAATATGACTATTATTCAAATGCATGTACCCACCACTAAGGCCAAAGATGGAGAATTGAAGATGTTTACCACTTCTGCAGTCTGAAATTGTTCAAACATGCAATCAAGACTTGCTGAAAATCACTGGTGATTGGAATGCGAAAGTCAGAAACAAAGAGGGATTGGTAGTTGGAAAATACCACCTTGGTGATAGAAACGACACTAGAGATCGATCACATGATAGAATTTTGCAAGACCAACGACTTCTTCATTGCAAATACCTTTTTTCAACAGCATGAATGGTGACTATGCATGTGGTCCTTGCCAGATGGAGTACACAGGAATCAAACTGACTACATGTATGGAAAGAGATGATGGAAAAGCTCAATATCATCAGTCAGAACAAGGCTAGGGGCCGGCTGTAGAACAGACCATCAATTGCTCACATGCAAGTTGAAGAAAATTAGAGCAAGTCCACAAGCGCCAAAGTATGACCTTGAGTACAACCCACTTGAATTTAGAAACCATCTCGAAAATAGATTTGATGCATTGAACATCAGACGAGTTGCGGAATAACATCAATGACATCATACATGAAGGAAGCAAGGGGTCATTAAAAAGACAGAAAGGAAAGAAAAGACCAAAATGGATGTCAAAAGAGACCCTGAAAGTTGCTTTTGAACATAGAAGTCAAAGAGCTGAACAGAAGATTTCGAAGGGCAGCTCGAGAAGACAAAGTATTATAATGAAGTGTGCAAAGACCTGGAGTTAGAAAAGCAGCAGGGAAGAACATGCTAGGCATTTCTCAAGCTGAAAGAGCTGAAGAAAAAATTCAAGCCTCGAGTTGCAATATTGAAGGATCCTTCGGGGAAAATATTGAACAACGCAGGAAGCATCAAAAGAAGATGGAAGAAATACACAGAGTCACTATACCAAAAAGAGTTGGTCTGTGTTGATCAGGAGCTGATGGTACTGAAGGAGGAGGTCTAAGCTGCACTGCCGACACTGACAAAAAACAAAGCTCCAGGAATTGAAGGAATACCACTTGAGATGTTTCAACCAAAGGACACAACACTGGAATTGCTCACTTGTCTATGCCAAGAAATTTGGAAGACAGCTACCTGGCCAACCAATTGGAAGAGATCCATATTTGTACCCATTCCAAAGAAAGGCGATACAACTGAATGTGGAAATTATCGAACAATATCGTTAATATCACACAGAAGTGAAGTTTTTCTGAAGGTCATTCAAAAGTGGTTGTAGCAGTACATCGACAGGGAACTGTCAGAAATTCAAGCCAGATTTAGAAGAGGGCATGGAACAAGGGATATATCATTGCTGATGTCAGATGGATCCTGGCTGAAAGAAGAGAATACCAGAACAACGTTTACCTGCGTTTTATTGACTATGCAAAGGCATTCGACTGTGTGGATCACAACAAAGTATGGATAACCTTGTGAAGAATGGGAATTCAGAACACTTAATTGTGCACACAAGGAACCTGTTCTTAGACCAAGAGGAAGTCCTGTGAACAGAACAAGGGGATGCTGTGTTTAAAGTTAGGAAGGGTGTGTGTCAGGGTTGTACTCTTTCACCATACTTAGTCTGTATGCTGAGCAAATAATCTGAGAAGCTGGACTCTATGAAGAATGGGGCATCAGGATTAGAGGAAGACTCATTAACAACCTGTGATATGCAGATGACACAACCTTGCTTGCTGCATATGAAGAGGACTTGAATGGCTTAATGATGAAGATCAAAGACCATATCCTTCAGTATAGATTACACCTCAACATAAAGAAAACAAAAATTCTCACAACTGGGCCAGTAAGCAACATCATGATAAACAGCGAAAAGATGGACATTGTCGAGGATTTCATGTTACTTGGATCCACAGTCAATGCCCATGGAAGCAGCAGTCAAGAAATCAAATGAGGTATTGCACTGGGCAGATCTGCTGCAAAAGATCTCTTTAAAGTATTAAAAAAACAAAGATGTTACTTTAAGGACAAAGGTGTGCCTGACCAAAGCCATGGTGTTTTCAGTTGCCTCTTATGCGTGTGAAAACTGGAGAGTGAATGATGAAGACAGAAGAAGAATTGATGCCTTTGAATTATGGTGTTAACAAAGAATACTGAATATACCATGGGCTGCCAAAAGAATAAACAAATCTGTCTTGGAGGATATATAGCCAGAATTCTCCTTAAAAGCAAGGATAGTGAGACTTTGTCTCTCTTACTTTGGACATGTCATCTGGAGGGAGCAGTCCCTGCAGAAGAACATCATGCTTGGTAAAGTAGAGAGTCAGTGAAAAAGAGGAAGACCCTCAACAAGATAGATTTACACAGTGGCTGCAAGAACAGGCTCAAGCATGACAACGATTGTGAAGATGGCACAGTACAGGGCAGTGGCTCGTTCTGTTGTCCATAGGGTTGCTATGAGTTGGAACCGACTCCGCAGTCCTAACAGCAACAAAATTTGGGGAGTCAAATTAAAGGAAGCAGATTTGCCTGGTGTTGTGACACTCTGGGGTGGGGGAGGATCCTGGGTTGTGGTAGAAAGGGAGGACTGGATGGGAAGTCCTAGAAGGTATGAAGGGGTAGGTAGGGCAGGTTTGGAGTCCCCGGGTGGTGCAAAGAGTTGATATACTTAGCTTCTAACTGAAAGGTTAGAGGTTCGAGTTTGTCTAGAGGGTCCTCAGGAGAAAGGTGTGGTGGTAAACTGAAAAATCAGCCACTGAAAACTCTATGGAGGATAGTTCTACTCTGACACACATGGGTCACCATGAGTCACAGCTGACTTGAAGGCAACTAGGTCTGAAAGGAAATGTGGACCTTTGAAAGGAAAGGAGTTGGAGAGGACCGATTACAGGTAGGGGTTTGTGTGTATGTGTCTGTGTACCCTAATGTGTGATTGCTATCACTTCCAAATGCACTGTGTGGAGTCATATCCTCATGTTAGTCATGATCCAAGTCTCAGAGAGGCTTCCTGACTTGTCCAACATCACACAGCTAGCAAGTAGTAGAGCTAGATTTGAACCCAGATCATGCTGACATCAAGCCAATTATTGTGTCTTTTTTTAAAGAAACTTTATGACTTGCTCAGTGGCATTGAAAATGCCCTTGACCTTGTGGTGATGATTCTGCTTGGCATTTAAAATACCAGGTTTACAATGGGGAAGAGTAGGCCCTCAGCTGCTTCCAAGTTAAAAGCTCAGTAAAGGGCCTGGGCCATAGAATATACTTAGTTAATAGGAACAGTTTTATTAATTTTGAGAACCTTAAAAGGAAAGCTTTTGAAGAATAGACTGAGATCTTTAAATTAAGCTCAGTGCCTGGTATCCTTGGGAAGAGGATAGGAGGAAGAGACAGGACTGAATGCACTCAACGTTTAATAAATACCTAACAGTGTGGGGAAATTGTATTTAGCAGGATTTCTTTCAGGGAGTCCAGTATATGTGATCAGAAGTAATTTTTTCATCACCTTGAGTGTGAGTGGAACGTCCCTGCACTAGAAGAGGGGAGGGATTTCTTGGTTGAGGAGGGGAAAGAGAAGGCAGGGGAAGAGGGAGGAAGAGAGAGAGAGGAGGTAGGGGTGGAGCCAATGAGATGGCAGAAAGGCTGTGGGGCTTAAGATGTGACTTCTCCCCTTGACAGCCCCCATCCTAAAAATTTTAGCAAAAATCTACACAAATGACAAAATGCTTCAGAATGCTACAGACTAGGGAATTGCAGTTTGATCTGGGTTCGAGCAGATCTGCGTAGGGCCTTGTGGGCTACAGAAATGACTGTGATAAAGAAAAAGCAAATACCAAAAGTTGGCACGCTCTCTCCTTTGCTAAATTAGGAGATCGATACCGTCTTCCCTTGTTGCTGCCATTACGACTGGTCAAGAGCTTGTCAGAGTGACAGAAACCCCCACTACTCCCTGCCACCTTAGGGAGAGATGATGTCAGATGCAGAGATAATATGTGTAAGTCTCCTCTTTTTTGTCCATCTGGCATGATGTAAATTTCTGCCTCTGGGAACCAGACTCTTCAGGCCAATGCTATTTTTGAAGGCTGGACAGATTATGTTATAAGGTCAGCCTGGAGTTTTGCAATGAGTACTGGACTAAGAGCCAGGAGGCCCTAGGGTGGCTTTGAGCAAGTTACTCTCCCCTGCCTTGGTTTCCCTAGCTGTAAAATGGGGAAGATTGACTGAGATGATCTCAGAAGAGCTGTCTGTATCCAGAGCTCTGTGTACATCTTCCTTGAGCTAGGATTTTATCTTGTGCTCCTAATGTTGCCATTAATTAAAATTCAGTTAACCACTCCAGCCGGGAAATTCAAAGTGAAGGGCTGACACTTCTGATTAATTGAGAATGGCAGAAAAATAAAACGTGGGAGGAAGATGTAACAGGCAGCTTCAGCATCTTGCTTGCCCTTTATTGAACTGACTGTCTCCGAATTGGCTTAAATCCCCAAATGGTTCTTTATTTTCTATATTTCACTCAATAATGGTGTTAACCAGCTACTGTGTCCCCCCTCAGTACGGACTGCCTTTTGGCAACAAAGGAAAAGATTTCCCTGAATGGTTCCTTCTGCTTTCTTAGAAACAGCAGTTGCAAACTGGTGGCCTGTGTGAAGACATGTTTAACTGTCCAGCATTTTAGAAATTGGGAGATAAAAACCAAAGCTAATTGGTTTCTTTGGAAAGGGGTAAGCCCTGGGCTCCCATTCTTTTGTGGCAAAATGAGCCAGAGCTGAGCAGAGTTTCTTCCCTTTAGCTGGGCAGGAGTGCTGTAACTTAGCACAGACCTCACCACTGCCTACTACCTTACATCCAGCTTGCTTTCCTCATTTGCGTGCCCTGACTGGCCCTTACGGGCACTGGAGTTTGTGAACATTGCCTTGGCACTGACAAGCTCTATATAGAGAGAAGAATATCAGAGGCTGCAGGTGTTAGCTGGAGCCTGTCTTTCAAAGGTTTATGGCGAGGGAGGACTAAGGTCAGAAGAGGGAGAAGGACTTGTCCAGGTTCGCACAGCGAGTAAGTGGCTGAGCCATGTCTCTTGATTTCTGATTTAGTTTTCCTCTAATACCAGATCACCCTGTAGCCTAGAGCTTGACCCACAAGCTTTCTGGGGAATTCAGTTTTGTAAGAGTATAAGTTCCATGATTCCTTACTCTTCCCTGCTCCAGTTTTAGTCATGAATATTCCCCGAAGGGCATTTTTTTTTTCTTTTTTTTAAGGTTTGTGACACCCACTGCTTTTTCTGTGCATCTCTGGAGACAGATACACACAATATCTCCATAACAACTTTCCATGATAAAAACAAAGACTCTCACATCTCAGGTCTAGGAGCACCCTGATGAAAGAGCGAACAATGGTGAAAATCTTCATGAGGGGCAGTTATAATCACGGTATCATGGAGGGCATACATTTGTACAGCCCAGTGTTTAATAAACAGGCCCTGCATTAACTCCTCGCTCTACCATGGCCCAGCTGTGTGACCTCAGGCAAGTCACTCAACCTCTCTGTGCCCCAGCTTCCTTCTCTCCCACCTGAGGATAATAACAATGCCCCATGGGAATATTAAGAGGGTAGAACTGGATAATACACCTAAAGAGCCTCTTAACACAGATCCTAGCCCGTTGTAATTGCTTAAAAAAAGCAGGCTGTAAAACTGATACGTCCACAATAATGCTCAGCATTTTAGAATTTTCAAAGACAGTTTCCATAGTTTATCATGTTCCTCCCTAACATGAGGTGGGCAGGGCCAAGCATTATACCCATTTTGTGGGATAAAAGGGCAAGTTCAGCAGACTCTCTCTAATTACCTCTTGTCATTATTATTATTACGTTGCTTGTTAGTTGAGCAGATGAAATGGGGAGGCTTGGGGTTAGGAATAGCTCTGGGTGAAAAGACTAGACCGCTCATTGTTCTCTTACTGATAAGCATAGATTCTAGTTTGCAGAAAATCTTGTCTGCCCAATCACTCATTTCTTATTTTCTGACTGAGTTAAAAAAAAAGAGAAATGACTATTATTGATTTAAAAGCGAGAGTGAGGTGAGACCATTTCCTCCCGGTGACATCTTATTAAGCCGCTCCCAGCACCCCCTGCCCCTTCCCTGTCAAGTGGTGTCCAGCCAAATGTCATTTCTCCTATAATCCTCAGACAACCATTTTAATTAAAATTTACAAAAAAAAAAAAAAAAACACCTAGCAGCATATGCTTCTGACTTTCCCTAACCTCGAGAACCAACTAGGAAAAAAAAAAAAAAATCCCATCAAAGAAATGACCGGCAATAACACCCCCAGTGTAAGTGGGGACCTGATGGCCGAACCGTAGAGTCGTGTGCTCTTGGTTACCTTTGACGCTGTGATGAAGTGTTCCCACCTCTGTCCCATGGACTTGTCCTTATTGATTTTTTTTATCGTGCTCTTGCTTCCACCTGGGTCCCTGAGTGAGAAACCAGCTTAATGAGTTTTCCGTTTCCAGAGCCTCAGTTTATTACAACAAGTTACTTTAAGAAATGCAATAAATAGAGGATAAATGGTACTCGGTCTCTGTTATGAGGAGCTGTGATAGTGCAGTGGTTAAAGTGCTCAGCTGTGAATCAAAAGGTCTGCGGTTCGTACCTGCCAGCTGCTCAGCGGGAGACAGATATGGCAGCCTGCTTCCGTAAAGATTTACAGCCTTGGAAACCTTATGGGGCAGTTCTACTCTGTCCTACAGGGTCACTATGAGTTGGAATTGACTCCTCGGCAGTGAGTCTGAGGTCTTCTAGGATTTTGTTTTTCCTTCTGTACTGGTGAAGAAGTAAAAAGAAGAGCCAGGGACAATTCTCCATAGCTGGGGCTGGGGTGCATGGTTCTCGTGAGTGAAAATCAAGGTTGGGAGAGATCACTGCTTACTGGGCGGGGCTGAGTGAGGTAGCCTATAAAAGTGTGCATTCTGAGTTTATTTGCATTTTGGACTCAGGTGCCCTTATAGACTCTGGGGCAAGTTTGCAGTTATTCTGGGAGTGGATTGAAAAGCTTGTTCATTTCTGAATCCCTGCCTGTCCTGGTCCCACCATCAGGGATGCTTCTGAGTAACACAGAGAAGGTATTACTGGGTGGGGATGGGGGATGGCGGTGGGATGAGTCTTACAGTGAAAATGACTGGTGTTGGGTTATTAAGCAAATGCTCTGTACCCAGTGGGCTAAGTAACTTCCCCAGATGCAGGTTTACAGTGAAGCTAATGAAGCTAAGGCTTCAGGACCTCTCACTTGCACGGCCTCTCCAGGGCACTGTACCTAATTTTTTTTCTTAAAGCACTCTTTCCCTAATTAAATAAACTTCAGCCCCACAAAACCTGGATCATCCCCTACCCATGTGGGGAGGAGACTTTCTGGGTAGGAAAGAGAAGCCCCAGCAGGTTCTGTCAGTAATACGTCCAATCCCTAATCTGAAACCCGTGGGGCCACGTGTGCTGCCAAATTAAGAATTCGGGTATTTTGGAAAGGATAGAGGCCGCAGACACTGTGTGTTAGACAGTTGCTCTGAGGGGGTATGGGGCAGCATTCTTTAATCAAATACGCTGATATTCCTGCAATGAAATGTGTTAATATTTACACTGGGGGAAAAAAACAAAAGCCTAACCTGTTGCGATTGAGTCGATTCTGACTCCCAGTGACCCTGTTGGACAGAGTAGAACTGCCCCATAGGGTTTCCAAGGAGCACCTGGTGGATTTGAACTAGTGACCTTGTGGTTAGCAGCTGTAGCACTTAACTGCTACACCACCAGGGTTTCCGATATTTACACTGGGTGGGACAAATAAAGATTATAAACGGCTTCAGGCCAGGTTGTACCACCAAATCAGTTTGGTTCATGTGAGATTTTGTTGCCAAATGAGTTATGAAAAAACTGAGTTTTCAGAGCCTTTTGGATTTTGGCTTTGTGGCTGTGGGGTGGTGGATCTCCACTAACAAGCAATCAGAGAGTCTGAGTGTGTGCTTCCTCAACTACCTCTGCTGTTGATCAACCTATCGATTTATCAATTCAGTCATCTTTCAGTCTTACCCTTGATTCCTCTGTCTGTTGATCAACCTATTGATCTATCAATCTATTGATCTCTCAGTACTATCTATTATCTTTCTGTTGATCAAACTATCAATCTATCAATCTATTTGTCTTTCACTTCTATCAGTCTATCTCTCTGTCTATCCATCTGTCCATTTTTCTTTGTCCCCATTTTCTCTGCAGAAATGATTTCAGATGGCTGGGATCCTTTCAACCAGCCTATACTAGGAACTTGAGGGACTAGGAAGATGGACAGACCAGTTTTGATGGCGGGAACACTGATACAGAGCAGGGGAGGGAGCTAGGCTTGTCTGGGCCTTCTGAGTGCTGCTGGTTGGGGGAAGGTGCTTAGATATAGGAGGCAAACGGTAATCAAGATAAACCTTACCTAAGACTGACTTCTTATGGCAAGGGGGTCTGGAGAGCAGAATCAAGGGCTTTTACCAGCCCAGATTTGGAGGGTGCAGCCTCCTCACAGGCGGGACCTTGCTGAACATGACCAGCGCACAGCCACAATACAGGAAATGTGCACAGACCCACGGTGGAGGAAGGCCAGAGAGGGCTATGTGAGAGTGTGCCTCTAAGCTTTTTGTAGGACTTTGTTTGATTACACAATAAAAAGCACCCTCTGAATAATTAACAGTAAAGCTCATTTAATGTAGGTTCTGCCTGCCTTTCCCCTCGAGCAGTCAAATTAGGGAATATTTAAAACCCAGCCAGAGGAAGAAGCAGCAATATGTACTTCAGCCCTATAAACAATATTTAAACTAGCGGCGCTTTTGAAGTCTGATTGAATGCTCACCAACTGGAAGCTTTAACGTTTCCGCTTTGGAGCGTTTCTTTCAAGACCACAGGGCTTTTCGCTTTTCCCTGTGCTCACGCAGCCCCTGCTGTGCCTTCAGCCTTCTTCTTGAAGTTCAAAAGCAACCCCCCTTCCCCTTTTAAAATTAAATCTGGATCCAGCCAGGCTTTCAAAATCTTAAATATTCAGGCCCAATCGGGAAGATGGAAGTTTGCTGTTAATGCTGACTTCCAAGACGACCCGAAATCTATTGCAACTTCAAGCAGCAGGCTAAATGAGCTAAAAAAGCACCCAGGTTCCCGCAGATCTTAAAAAGCCCTGAGCCCTTGCTCTTGCAAAGCCATTGATAAAGAAAGGGCCTAGTTGGATAGACTCAGGCTCTCTAATGTTTCATTTTCAGTAGCAGATAAACCAAAAATGAAGATCAATAGGGGGAAGGAACGAAACAACCTGAGCTGTGTCTTCCACAGTGGGCTGACGCTGCACACCGTCTAGAGGTGGGCAAAGGAAGGTGGCATTCCTTCCCCATGGCCTAGCGGGCTAGTCATTAGTGCCATTCACCAGTTATTTTCAGTTGTCTCCTCTTTGAAGTCAGATGTAGCACTGTGTCTTGCTTTGTTCTAAAATTGGTGGTTGTTAGCTCCCATTGCATCAGCCCCTGACGCGTAGCGACCCTGTGCACCACAGAACTAAATACTGCCTGGTCTTGCACCATCCCCGTGATTGGTTGTGGATTTGAACCATTGAAGTCCATAGGGTTTTCACTGGTTGAGTTTCGGAAGTAGATTGCCAGGCCTTTCTTCCTGGTCTGTTTTAGTCTGGAAGCTTCCCTGAAACCTATTCAGCATCATAGCAACAGGCAAGCCTGTACTATCAGATGGATGGTGGCTGCATGTGAGGTGCACTGTCTGGAAATTGAACCTGGGTCTCCTGCGTGGAAGGTAAGAAGTCTTATTACTGAACCGTCACTGCCTTCTAGTTCAAAAAGAGATGCAAAAGTGGCATGTGATACACTGCATGGCTGCTTTAGGAGCCAATGCTCAGGTCATCATATTCCCTTTTCTGCAGGCTGATGGTAGAAATGTTGAGAGGGAGGTTCTGTTGGCTGGGGTCCCTAGTGACTGTAATGAACAAAACCCCCGTCTGGACATGCACCGTGAGCAAGAAATGAACTGCTGTTGCATAAGTCACTGAGATTTGGGGGTTGTTCACTGAGACAGCTTAACATAGCTCACCCAGTTGATACCCCTGATTTAACATTGTTTGTTGCCCTGGCAGCACAGTGATTAAGAGCTCAGCTTCTAACCAGAAGGTCAGCAGTTTGAATCTACCAGCTGCTCCTTGGAAACACTATGGGCAGTTCTGCTCTGTCCTATAGTATCGCTATGAGTCAGAATCGACTTGACGGTAACTGGTGCAAGTGTTAACTACTATGCCCTGGTGGCACAGTGGTTAAGCCCTTGGCCGCTAACCAAAAGGTCAGCAGTTCGAACCCACTACTTGTTCCAAGGGAGAAAGATGTGGCAGTCTGCTTCCATAAAGGTTACCGCCTTGGAAACCCTGTGAGCCACTTCGACTCTGTCGTGTAAGGTCTCTATGAGTTGGAATCGACTTGTCGGCATTGGGTTTGGGTTTGGTGTGACCACAGGCTAAGGGCCTGGTCTCCCTGCACATCAGAAGCAGCAATTGGTATATCTTGGTGGTTGAGAGTGGATTTGATTGTGGTTCAGTGGTAGTATCCTCGCCTTCTAGGCAGGAGACCAGGGTTTGATTCCCACCCAGTGCATCTCATGCGCAGCCACCGCCTGTCTGTCACTGGAAGCTTGTGTGTTGCTGTGATGCTGAACAGGTTTCAGCGGAGCTTCCAGACTAAGATAGACTGGGAAGAACAATCTGATGATCTACTCTGTAAACCTTACGGATCACAACGTGACGGTAGCTAACAACAACAACAAGAGTGGATTTAGAATTGGGTGGATAAACTATTCAAGCCCCCCACCTACCCTGCTACTACCTAGATGTGTTGACTTTTATAAGTTGTTTAGCCGCCCTGAGCCTCAGCAGCTTCATCTGTAAAACGGGGGAGTAACAGTAGCTATGCCAGGGGATTGTTGTGAAGATTAAATGAAACGATGCTTGTTAAGGGCTTGGTGTGGTACCTTGTGCAGAGAATTCAATACAGTTTACCAACTAAAACATCGTGTTTTTTTTTGACAGAGATCGCAGTGTGTCTTGGTGGAGGAGCTGGTTGTAGGGAATGAGATACTAGGGCAGATCCGTGGGGTAGATGGAGCTCTAATTTTCAGTCCACACTTCCCCCCAGCTGGAGCTTTTCTTGGAATCCTATTTGCTAGAAGGTAAGGGAAGAGGAAGTTGTGCACTGTCCACCTCTCCCTGGGCTGTACCCATCAAGCCTAGAGCAAGCACAATTTGTTCTTGGCGGCCGCTTGAGAAGGCCGGTCCGCAGTGGCAATCAGAACAATTTTCTTAAATACCTCACTCTCTTTCTGAACTCATGTTTGGAGTAAAACACTTGCTTCTCCGGATGGAAAGTCTGCGGGCTAGTTTACCGGTATACCAGCTGGGTCGGTTCTGACTCATGGCAACCCCGTGTGTGTCAGAGTAGAACTGTATCCGTAGGTTTTTGAAAAATACTCATTTACTGTGTTTTTGGTGAAGGTTTACACAGCAGTTTGGGTTCCATAGGGTTTTTAGCGTCTGATTTTTCAGAAGTAGATCACCAGGCCTTTCTTCTGAGGTGCCTCTGGGTGGACTCGAACCTCCAACCTTTCAGTTAGCAGCTGAGTGTGTTAACTGTTTGCACCACTCAGGGACTCTGGTTGGCAGGTTTAAGACCCCTTCATTGTCCCTGGCTAAGGGGGACCAGTGAGGTAACTGCTGATTTTGCACCAGGGAGGAGGCAGGGGGCAAGGCTCTTGGAGTCTCCCGAGACAGGGCATCTAGTCTTGTCTCCTGAGTGGCAGATGCTCTGATCACCCTGCCTCATTCCCCAACCTGCAGGAATGGCCGCCTGAGTACAAGAGTGCAGAGTGACGTAGTTGCATCAGTGTAGAGGAGAGTGGAGGAAATCCACTGTTTCACTCAGACACCACCTCCTGAGCGAGCCTTTTCCTGACAACCCAATTTAAAAGTCACCCCCACCCTGTCACCATGACATCACCCCATCAGTATGTCGTGACACTGATTGCTATCTCAAAGTATCCTGATTATTACATGTTTGGTCTCTGCCGGAAACCCTGGTAGCATAGTGGTTAAGTGCTACGGCTGCTAACCAAAAGGTTGGCAGTTCGAATTCACTAGGCGCTCCTTGGAAACTCTGTGGGGCAGCTCTACTCTGTCCTGTAGGGTTGCAATGAGTCAGAATGGACTCCATGGCAACGGGTCTGATTTTTTTTTTTTTTTGGTATCTGTCAGCCTGCTGTAGGATGGAAGCTCCTGAGAGCAGGGATGGTGCCTAGTGTCTTCACTGCTGTGTCCCCAGCAGGGGACTGAGGAAAAGTGATTTCTTAGGGAGGGGCAGAACTAGGCGAAAACAATGTAAATGTCATAGTTGCGGTTCTGTGCGTGGTTCCGGATGATGCTGCATTGTTTCAAAAGAGTGAAAACCTGGAAGAGAGTTTAAAGGTCTTAGAGCATGGGTTAAATGCGTCTGTCCATCTGTATGCTGATAAACTCCACAGCCACTAAGAAGGCAGAGAGGTTCAGACATGGAGAGATGTTCCTGTATATTAAGTTAAACAACAAAAATTTAGTTGCAAAACAGTGTGTGTTTGATTTTTGTAGAAGATATTTATATATCATATTCTCTTGGTAAGTAGGGGTCCCTTTTGTATCTTGGCTCACATCTCGGGCACCAGATTGATCTCGAGGTTAACTGAAGAGTCAGGTTTAGCTACAAGCAGAGGAAACAATAATTTAATGGTAACCAAATATGCTTTGTAGCTACGCTGACTTGGCCTTTAGTAGCTGTGCAACTTTGAGAAGTTACTTAAATGCTCTGTGCCTCAGTTTCCTCATCTCTAAATCGAAATGAGGCATAAATGAGGTAAAAAACCCAGAGCATGCTTGACATAGAAAGCGCTCAATTGCCTGCTAATATCGTTACAGCACAGTAGTTGAATTTAGGTGCCTGTGTCATATTTGTGGTGGTTTTCAGCTGTATGTGGTTTTTTTTCAAAAGGAGAGATGGGTTCTTTGTGTTTGAGTAGCCCAGCCCTTGAATGTCCGGCCTCTCTTCATAAGTCCAGATTACAGCCACCTGGCCCTCCAATGAAGAGTGGGTCCGGTGGCGCCTCTCCAGGCCAGCGGGCGGTGAGACAGACTGTGCTGCCCGTGTAGAGCCAGGGAAGAGTGCACGGTTCGGGGGACTCAGGGCTGTTAGAACAGCTCTCCCACCTTCTCCCCGATCCCGTGTGTGCTGTATCCTCCCTGCGGGTTGTTGTTGTTACTTGCCGTGAGTCAGGCTCTGACTCACGGCAACCCACGTACAACAGGTCTAAATGCTGCCCGGTGCTGTGTCATCCTCACAATTGTTGTTGTGCTCAAGTCCATTGTTGCGACCACTGTGTATTTTGAGGGCCTTCCAACCTTGGGGGCTCATCTTGTAGCACTGTATCTATTATGGATTGAGTTGTGTGCCCCCAAAATGTGTGCCGACTTGGCTAGACCATGATGCCCAAATGATTGTCCACCATTTTGTCATCTGATGTGATTTTCCTATGTGTTGTAAATTCTACCTCTATGATGTTAATGAGGCAAGATTAGAGGCAGTTAATGAGGAAGGACTCAATCTGTAAGGTTAGTTTGTGTTGAGTTAATCTTGTTTGAGATATAAAAGAGAAATGAGCAGAGAGACAGGGGGACCTCATAACCACCAAGAAACAAGAGCTGGGAGAATAGTACATCGTGCACAGAGAAGCTTGTAGACCAGGGAAGATTGATGACAAAGACCTTCCCCCAGAGCCAACAGGGAGAGAGAAAGCCTTCCCCTTGAGCTGACACCCTGAATTCAGATTTCTAACCTCCTAGACTGTGAGAGAAGAAATTTCTCTTTGTTAAAGATATCCACTTGTGGTGTTTTGTTATAGCAGCAGTATTCTATTGTGATCTGTAGGGTTTTCATTGGCTAATTTTCAGAAGTAGATTGCCAGGCCTTTCTTCCTAATCTCTTAGTCTGTAACCTTAACTGAAACCTGTTCCACCACCAAATACTGCTGGTATTTGAAATACCAACGCCATAGCTTCCAACATCACAAGAACATGCCAGTCACCATAGTACAGCAGACTGACAGATGGGTGATAGCTGCTGGGGGGTGGGGGGGTGGGGGGAAGGGTGTAAGTTGGTAACTCTTTTCTCCTCTCTTTGGCCAGGGGTCTGTCCTGTTCTTTCCCACTGGGTCTAGGGAAGATGGTGGAGGAGGGAGGGGAACAGTATTAAAGCTACCTGTGCTTCCTAATACCTGGTGGTGTCTGCTTTTCCAGAAAGGTCCACTCATTTCTAGTTAGTCCTTCTAGTTGGTCCTGAGACAGTTAACCTCTAATAAGAATAATACCGACACCGCTTCACAACCCTTCATCTAGTTACAAAACCCAAGGAATCTTGAAAGCCAAAAAAACGGAATCACGTATTTTGCAGCAAATAATGACCTGGACTGATGGGAGACTATGATTTCTATTTATCTTTTTCATGCACTTTGGGTAAATACTCATTTCTTTCTCTTCAGAAACACCGTGTTTGATGACAGGGAGCCACCTCAAGCCCTCTTGGGAGTGGTATGCACTATATGGCCCATGTCAGATATTTTCTTTCTAAAGTGCAAAACAATCAGATTCTCAAGCACCCTTGGTCCCAAGGGTTTGGGTGAAGACTTGCGGGCCTTTATGTAAAATCGCTTCTTACTTTGCCTGCACAGAGGCATGTATCTCTCAGTGAAGGGTAATGAGCACATTCATTAACGAAGGCGCAGTTTCTACTTATGCTGCGGACCCAGTCATCTCGTCAGTTGAAATAAGTGCTCCTGCTAGCACTAGAATTAATGAGGATGTTGGAAAATGATAATGTGTTTGAACTGCCACATGATGAAATTGGGAGGTTTTTGTTTTTCAAACAAAGCAGAGACTCAGGTGCAGCCCATAGTGACCTCCCAAAGTCTGTCAGGCATCCACTCACCCAACCATCTGTCAAATCCATCCAAATATGGGGTCTGCCTGCAAGCAACAAAGATCATCCTCCTGCTTGCGGCTCGCTCACTGCCAGCTAGGGAAAGTTTGCTGTCTGTCAAAAGCCCACGTTGAGGTATTGAACCAGCCCCACATTCTCGTTATAAAATCTTTAAGGGGAGGGATCAAGTCTGTAGCCGTCACCGTGGCTAATAGAAATGAAGCCTCTGGGATCTATAGATCCCCAGGAGTGGATGTTTCCTTTTGGAAAATGTGTGGTGGGTGTTGGAGCCTGGGGTTTATGTCTCAAAATACTTTGCTTAGGAGGGAAACTGGCTGCTTGATGGTGAACACCCAGAGAAGCACAGTCTGGAGAACTGGTGATTTGGTCTTTCCCTCTTGGGATCATTTCCAGGCTTATTTATTGTTGCAGCCAGATTTTGGTTGACTTTGTGTGATCTTTTTTTTTGGTCTTCTTCTTGGACAAACATATAAAACGCGGCAATGGGTTTTATATGTTTGTCCATTCCCCTAGTAAATGTGGATCTCATCTGTTGGTAATATTTTGCCCAGAAGTTTGTTCTTTTCAGCAGCGTTGATAACCATAGAGCTAATTGCTCTTTTAAACGGGGATTTTTATTTTTAGTAGGTATCATTTAATGAACACTCATTGTGTTCCCAGACATTGCACTAAATGCTCTACATACTTTATCTTGCTCAGTCTTTAACTCTTATGGGGCAGGAACCCACTTGATAGATGAAGAAACAGAGGCCAGAGATGTTAGGTGACTTGCCCAACGTCACACAGCTATTAAGTGGTAGTGCCTGGACTCATCCAGGCCCGTCTGATGTCAGAGTCCTTGCTCCTAACCACTCTGATCCCTCTGGCTTAAAAAAAAATCCTTTTGAAGATTTGGGGAAATTGCACTAAGGCGTAAGGGTGAAACATCACAAATAGGGATTGAGGATTTAAGAGAAAACATCCCTCTACCCTCCTTTCTAACTAAAGAAATGCTTTCTAGCACTTTCTACGGAACTTAACCACTCCCCTTTCACAAAATCCGTAAACTTTTTATTTTTTTTTTTTAATGAATCCTAAGCAGTGGTGTGCTGGAGCCAGCTCATACTGACTCACAAAAACCAATTTTGTGCATCTCTTCCCAACACCAAGCTCATTGACATCACGTTAGCAGCTTGCAGTCGGCCAGGGTGGAAGTATTTACACCAGGGAAATTGGCATTACTACAAATCATGGCTTTTTCTCCCTGGAGAGCTGGCTAGTAAACATTTATCAGCATCCCACTGACGTCAGACTAAAACTCTCATCAGGAGCAAATGGCTCATTAGAAAGAACGAAATCCCCACAAATACCCTGCCTTTCTGTGAGAATCTTCCCTGGACTGAATTTTTCTCTCTGAATCCTCTGGCCCAGATGCCGCTCTTGTAGAGCTGGATATCCTCAGATCTCTGATGACATTCTGCCCTTACAAATCTTGGTAAACATCAGCTGCTCTCAGTGTGACCACTATGACTTTTTCCTGCTATTGACAGCATTTGGTCACGTTCTGGGCATGTTTCTAAAACCAACCAAAGGAGATAAAGGGGGGTTCTTTTACTCTCCTCCATCCAAATTCTACATGACATTCTTTCCTCGGATTGGCAGAATGGGTGCTTATGTGTCAGAGGCAAAATGTTGCTGCTGGTGCCTTGCTCAGGAGATGAGATGCTATTAGAAGTCTGCTGGCTTAGGGGCCTTTTTCTTAGAATCTAAGCAATCAGCTGTGAAAACAATTGGATGTCGCTTTGACCTAGCGATTCCATTTCTCAGAATCTAGCCGGCAGAAATATTTTTAACGGGGCACAAAATGTATGTATGAGGATATTCTGTGCAGCACAACTTGAAATGGCAAAAAATTTGAGAATGACCTCGGTGTCTGTCAATGGAGAATTGGTTGTCTGAATTATGGTCTGTTTATACTGTAGGGTACTCTGCAGCTTTTAAAAGAATGTGGGGTCTTTGGGTGAAGCATCGTGGAAAGATACCCATAAGATACTGTAAAGAGGAAAAAAAAAATATGTAGAGAACAATATCCAGAGTATAATTCCATTTCTGTAAACAAACAAAAAAAAGTGTCTATCTGTATATATTTATAAGAGGAGGGTGTTAGAAAGACCTGGAAGGACCAAACCCAAAAAGCCAGTTGCTCTTGAGTCTCACGGCGGCCCCTGTGTATCAGAGTTGAGCTGTGTTCCGTAGAGTTTTCAATGGCTGATTTTTCCAAAGTATGTCTCCAGGTCTTTCTTCCAAGGTAAGTATAGGTGGACTTGAACCTCAACCTTTTGATTAGCAACTGAGAGAGTTAACCGTTTACACCACCCAGGGACTCTTATGGAAGGACACATTCCTTTAAAAGGGATTTCCTCTAGGTGCATTGGAAGAAAGACCTGGGTGATCTACTTCTGAAAAATTAGCCTCTGAATGCTTGAAATTCTATTTAATTATTATCTGAGCAGTCTTTCTAAACAAGAAATCAATCATGGGAAATGTCTTAAGGATATTTGGGACATGCCTAGGTCATGGTGGGGAGGGGAGCAAGTTGGAGGGGCTCCAGGCCCCCCAGGCTCCCCAATCTCCTGCTTTGTACAGATGTTGTATTTAGAAAAATCTGCTTTATGTTACTGGGTTTCTCATTTAAAAAAAAAAAAAAAGGATTTATGAGGTTAAAAAAAAAAAAAAAAAAAACAGGTTGTAAACCACGGCATCAAACCAAACTACAGTTTTAAATTTATCCCAATTGAAAACACTGAATCAGCTGGAGTCATTGGTCTGTCAATAGATGCATGATTCATATTTCTGATTGCTTTTGAGGTTAGTTTTTCTGGGCATTGGTACAGGAGATGAATCAGTCAGGACTTTGGAGGGTAGGTGTAACTGTCCGCAAGAGGAAGGAATTAATTAAAACTCAGGATTTTGGAAGAGGAAGACTGAAGTCAGGTGGGAGGCAGGGCTGGGAGAGGGTGCCAATATCTGTGTATTGGGGGTGGGGGTGAGAAGTGTTAGCGTTTGGGATGGGGAACTATTTTATTTAAAACAGCCTGGGATTTTCATGGAGCAATTCCAATTCCTCATTTCTGGGTTCTTTACCTCTTCTGTCTCTTTCTGGCAGCCAATTTGATCCCCCTTCTTAGAGAACCAGTGTCTGTACATGCATGCCTGTCCTTGCTCTGTCTGTGTGTTCTAGCAGCAGTGACCTCAGGCTTTGGCTTGAGTTCTCCCTCTTGGTGGGGACACACCCAATACTTTCCTTGGCCTGGACAACAAGTTCTAGAGCTTCTGCCTGGGCAAACCCAGCTGCTCCAGAGACTCCAGGGACCTGAGCACTGAGGACTCCTTTGGGTCCAAAGTGGAAAGACCAGTAAAGAAAAAAAAGAAAACACAACAAACAGTTGTTGTTGATCCATTTCATGGTGACCCAGTGTGTGTCAGAGTCAAACTGTGCCCCACAGGGTTTTCAAAGGGCTGAAATGTTACAGGAGTAAATTGCAGGCTTTTCTTCCTAGGCCCCTCTGGGTGGGTTTGAACCTCCAGTCTTTCAGTTAGTAGCTGAGTGTGTTAACCCTTTGTGCCACCCCGGGACTCCAGTAGAGAGACAGCCACCGTTATGTACTTAAAACAAATAACAAACCTTGGGAGAGAGGAGAAAAATGGGAACAATAGAAGGGCAAGGGGAACCAGGAAGGGGAGAAAGAGGAGAATGGAGGAAAAGGAACAGGAGGAAACAAAAAAAAAGGCAAGGAGAAAAACACTTTCAAGAAGAGAATTAGAAATCTAGCGGTAGACCTAGCCATGTACTGATACATGTTTAACAACTGACTCTCCATTAGAAAAAAAAAACACCAAAAACAAGAAAAAACTGATTTGTAGCTTGCTAATCTCCGTGGTGCAAATACTCCCACTATGGCGGATTTCAAGCTGCTAACGTGATCTCACTGGACAAAAAGCTGAAGAGGTGCATACAGTCGGCTCTCACCAGCCTGTAGGAACTGGCTCCAGCAGGCCAATGTTTGGATCACACAGAGCACATTAGAAGAACTCCTAAATCAACGTACCCCCGCAAAACAGCAGTAGTAGGAGAGAAGAATGTCTAGGGGTCTCCTCCTCGACTGCCTAACCCATTGCTAGTTTATGGCAGGTTGTAGGGCTGAGGCATACTTTGGATTCCAGCAGGTGATCACGGGCTTCATGGTGTGGTGGCTGTGGTCAATGGTCAGGGCCTCCAGGAGCCAGTGGAGCGCACAGAGCTGGCGGAAGAGGGGTTCGCTGCAAAGATAGAGGGAGCACAGAGGGAATCCGTCAGAGCAGCAGTAGCAAGAGAGGTAGTAATTGTGGTGGCTCTCAGCTAAGAGAGCTGTTGCCAGACATCGTATGAGTGTTTTGCCCACAATGCCTCATTAAACCTTTACAGTGGCCTCAGGGGGTATTCATTAGTCCCATTTTACAGATGAGGAATCTGAGGCTCAGGGGAGTTAAGGAAGTTGGGCAAGTAGGTAGGTGGCAGAGTTGAGATTTGAAACGAGAGGATCCTGGGTCAGTTACCTGGGGTTTGTGTGTGTAGGAGGAAGGGACAAAGGAGGGCTTCCTCAGCTAGAGGTTCTTGACTCAGGCAAATGAGAGGATTGAAGGACATGAATATCCTACAGGGTGTCTAATTGTTAATTTGATAAAAGTACAACAGACTGACACTACAGAATGTCCCAAAAGCCTGGAGTCACAGGGAAACTAGTGTATTTATGGGGTTGTTCCCCACCCCCAGATTAGCAATTGGACCTGCTGTTTTACATTTTTATGTCCTTCACCATGAAAATATAGCTGGATGTTGAAGAAAAACATATTGACCATGTTATTTGAAAACGTAACTGATGTTCTGTTTAAAAACAAGTCTAAGCCATATTTTCTGACTTTGTGGCACCCTGTGTTAAGCACTTGCAATGAGCCAGGACTTTACACACATTAGTCAGTTCTCCTAAGAACCTGCTAGAGTAAGAAATATTATCCGCATTTTAGGGAAGAGGAAACCGAGGCTCAGAGAGGTGCAGTCACTTACTCAAGGCCACACGGCTTGTTGATGACAGAGATATGACCTGAATATCTCATTTAATGCTCAGGACAACTGTGTAAGAAGGGTATCATTATCATGTCTTTAGAGGTGAGGGAACTGAGGCTCAGAGAGTTGAGGTGACTTGCAGGAGGTCACACCGCTGGGTGATTTGTGAGGATTTGAACCTGAGTCTGTTAAACTTCAGAGGCCACTCTCTCATGGTGCCTGTGCTGAAAGTGCCCATGAAGCCAATGCAGCGAACGGGGGTCACCCTGAGAGTGAGGCCAAGGGCGGGTTAACCTCCTGCCCGCGTTTTTCCCGGAAACAAGGTGGAGTCCTGACCAGCCCCTGCACCCCGACCCCCGTGATTTCTTCTCTTAGACTAACGGGCGAGCTGTCTCCATTATGAACTGTGTGACTGCTCTTCTCTGAAACTGTGTCCAGCCTTGATCAATACTCCCAGGGCTCCTGGGCCTGATGCTCACGGGGCAGGAAAGAATCCACACTCCCCATTTCCAGGAAAGCACCACCTCAGCAGGTGGGTCCAAGCCCTGGGGCTCAAGTGTGGAGCTGACCTGGGTCACCCCATGGCGTCCCTGAGAGGCATCATTTTTTACTCCGCCAGAAGGGACACTTAGGCCTTCTTCCCCCATTTACAGGGTTGGCTGTGTCTGCCAGGTCTTAGGAAAACTAGAAGTCAGCAGCTCTCTTTGTCTTCTTTGAAACTCCTTTCTTCCTCCCATAATTACTTACTAAGCATCTACTGTTCTCTTGGAGTCTCAGGATGGTGCAAATGGTTAATGAGCTCCACTGCTAACTGAAAGGTGGAAGGTTCGAGTCTACCCAGAAGCATTTTGGAAGAAAGGCCTGGCAATCTATTTAAAAAAAAAAATAGCTATTGAAAATCCTAGAGCCTTGCTGCTAACCAAAAGGCTGGCAGGTCAAATTCATCAACTGCTCCTCGGAAACCCTACAGGTTAGTTCTACTCTGTCTTATAGGGTCGCTATGAGTTGGAAGTGACTCAACAGCAACGGGTGTGATTTTGGTTTGGAAAATCCTATGGAGCACACTTCTACTCTGACAGCACGTAGGGTCATCATGAATCGGAATTGGACGGCGACTGGTTTAGTGTTCTTTTACTTCTAATTTAAAGGACTTGTACACCCACACCCCTTCCAGTTCTTGTGTCTCTCTTCTCCCTCAGCAACATCTTTGTCCTTACTGGTAATTGCATTTGGCGACTCTGGTCCCACGGTCATGTCTAGGGTTTCACCAGGAGGAGCAGCTAGCCTTGCCATGTGCCTGGTACTGTGCTAATAAGCACCTCACTTTGCCCTCACCATAACCCTATGACATTGTGAAAGACCCAGGGAGATGCCCGCTCTTGTGTTTCACAATTTAGAGCTGCTCCAGCCCTGGGCTTTGGGATGTATTGGGTGGGGATGCCAAGGGGAGAGGAGATTAAGCAAAAGGAGTTAATTGGTGAGATAGGTTCTGCTTGGGGCCATGGGGCATGTAAGCTTCCAATTCATTTCTGCAGGTGACAAGAACAGGCACAAACCTGACCCTATCCCTCCCTTGGGGCTCTGGTGGCACAGTGTTTTAGAGCTACGGCTGCTAACCAAGAGGTCAAGAGTTCAAATCCACCAACCACTCTTTGGGAACCCTATGGGGCAGTTCTACTTGGTCCTATAGAGTCGCTGTGAGTTGGAATCAACTCGATGGCAATGGGTTTGATTTTTTCCCTCCCTTGCTTAAAATCTTTGAACTCCCTAAACCATCACACATGAGACTCGATCCACTTCTTTAGCCTCTCATTGCTTCACTTGCTACCACCTGCGACCTGAGAAATTCTGCTCAGTTGCTCAAGCTTACCACACACTCTTTTTGCACTGCTTGGGTAAGAATCCTGGTTTTGCCATTTACCAACTCTGTGGTCTTGATCAAATTACTTAACTTCCCTGAGCCTCAGTTTTTTCATCTGTAAAATGGTCGTAATTGTAGCACTTCCCTCAGAGGGTTAGAGTGAGGTTGAAGTGAGGTGCTTAGCACTGTTTTTTGCTCCTGATACATATTCCTCTTCTTCCTCCTTCTCTGCCTCTCATTGGATGGGTCTCAGTTCATATGTTTGGAAGCCTTCCTTGATTTCTTTAGGAATTAAGTCACTCTTCAAGGAAGTTACAAATCATTGTCTTTCCCCGTGCCTACAACGTGTCACCTTGTCTGCACAGTTTGGGTCCCTGCTTCTTTGCAACTGCCTGTTGTCTTTCTGGCCCATGAGCCTACAAGCTACAGAGTCTTCTTCACTGCAGGGTACCCTGTGTCTGAAGTGGCTCTAAATTGTAAAGTATAGGAGTGGGTACCTCCCTGGGTCTTTCACAACGTCATAGGGTTATGGTGAGGGTGAAGCGAGGTGCTTATTAACACAGCGCCAACCACATGGCAAGGCTAACCTGGCACAACGTAGACTCAGTACATTTCTGGTGACTCAAAGCAAGATGGCAGGAATGAATTGGTTTGGATCTGACATTTCCCTGAGCTGATGACTTGGGCACAGTCCTCATATGCAAAACCACTGGGAAATTGAGAAATAGTCACAAGAACAACAACAACATAAAAATAGTGAACCCTTCCCATAGAGCGCTTACTTTGTGCCAGACACTATTTTAAGTGCTGCTCGTCTTTATTAATTATTGACTAATTTTATCCTTATAACAACCCTGGGAGGAAAAGACTATTCTTACCCCATTTTACAAAAGCGGGAACTCAGGCACAGAAAGCTTTGTAACTTGTCCAAGTTCACAAAAGCCAGCAAATGACAGTACTGGAACCTGAACCCAGGCAGTCTGTCTCCCAAGTCCATGCTCTTAACCACAGTGTTGATATTGTCTTCTGTTCTTACAGGTTACCTGTACCAGTTGGCCATCGAGTTGATTTTGACTCATGGTAAACACACACCATGTGTGCAGAGTAAAACTGCTCCATAGGGTTTTCAAAGCTGTGACCTTTCAGAAGCAGATTGCCAGGTCTTTCTTCCAAGGTGCCTCTGAGTAGGCTCAAACCGCCAACCTTTTGGTTAGTAGTCGAGCACTTAACGATTTGTGCCACCCAGGAACTCCTTGTTATAGAGCACAGTTCTCCCTTTTCACCAGGACAGGGTGAACTTTTTCTTTTTTTTCTGTTTCTAAAAAATACCTCAAATCCAATGATCTAAGCATTCCCCCAGATGATTCTGATGCAAACTGAAGTCTGCGAACTGCTGATTTATGCCATTCATTTTCCGCAGGCTTGTTCACAGGAAATCCTGTTAGAAGTGCAAGTGTTTCTAAGGGATATTACAAGAAAATTCAGGTGTATTTTTGCAAGATGTTTTAAGAACAGCTAGCTTAGGCTGCCTGTTGGAATGTCTTGAACAAATAGGCCTACGAAGAAGCCAATCATAACATCAATCAGAAGGAGAGGGGAGAAAAGAGGGGCCTCGTCAAAGGCTGGAATATTATGGAGGGCTAGAGGTGTAATTAATATGTGATGATGAGTGTGTTGTGATGGTTGCATCTTCCACCCATGAACTAAGTGATCTTATTAATGGTCTTTTTTTTTGGCCCGTCATCTTGTCCGGTGATTTCACTCTTGCATTATTTTACTCTTCAAGTCCATGGGACTTGGCTCTTCAAATATATGATCTCCTTAAAGGCAAGACCTTTGAATACACTTCCTGTGGACATGTGGTAATGAGAGCTTGGGCTCTGAAGCCAGAGAGACCTGGCTTAAAACCCCAGTGCAGTGGCACGTTGAGCTCTGTACACATAAGTACACCTCTCTGAGCTTCCTCATCTGCAAGGCGGGGATTATAATACACGTGTACTTCACACTGCTGAGAGAGTCGAAGGAGATTAAACCTACAGAGTAATCAGTAGATTACAGTTCATTATTCCTATGCACACCATTGATGTTGTGCCTGTCATGTCAGCCCCAAACTCATGGCAACCCCATGCACAACAGGATTGGACCACTGTGATCCCTAAGGTTTTCACTGGTTGATTGTTGAAAGTAGGCCAGCAGGCCTTCATTTCCAGTCCGTCTTAGTTAGGAAGCTCTGCTGAAGCCTGTTCGGCTTCATAACAACACGCGGGCCTCCACTGACAGGGCGGTGACTGTGCCTGAGAAGAATCAGTGAGGAATCGAACCCAAGTCTCCCACATGGAGGGCAAGAATTCTACCACTACTGCCCCTGTGCACACCTTGAAGACCAAACCAAACCAAACTCATTGCTGTTGAGTGGATTCCGACTCATAGCGACCCTATAGGACAGAGTAGAACTGCCCCACAGGGTTTGCAAGGAGCGGCTGGTGAATTTGAACTGCCAACCTTTTGATTAGCAGCTGTAATATCTGACAAGTGATCAGACAGAGAAGTCTAGAATTCATTGTACTGTTTTTTTTTTTTTTTTTGGTCCAAAAGCAGTGTTCTCAACTGGGGTAGGGGGGCAATTTTGCCTCCAGGGGACATTTGGTAATATCTTGAGGCATTTTTGGTTGTCACAACTGGAGGGTGCTACTGGCATCTAGTATGCAGAGGCCAGGGGTGCTGCTAAACACCCAACAATGCACAGATGGCTGCCCACCCCCTCCCAAACAACAAAGGATTATTTGGCTCCAAATGCCAGTAGTACCAAGGTTGAGAAAACCTGTCTTCAAGTCAAAAGGTTCTATCTCTGTACCTGAAATACCCCATTTGAAAAGTGCTGACTAGTGAGAAAGAAAAAGTTGGGCTTAGAATTCTGATAGACACGGGGAAGCAGGGTGGGAAGGTTTCAGAAAGCAGGCATGTTCTTTGGAGGGCTGATAAGCCCCTGTTACTCCGTGCAATGATGAGTACATGCCTTTGGGTCAGAAGACAACTCAGGCTTCTCTGGGAAATAGCTCCTTGGGTTGTGGGGAAAACGTGTCCCTGAGCCCCAGCTGAGCCGTTCTGCATACGCTCAATGAGGGCTCCAGACAGATTTTATCGGGCTTTGCAAACTATTTGACGTTAGAGCGTCTGGCTTGGTGGAAATGGAATGACTCGGTCCCAGCTGATTTGCCACTTAGCTCTAAACCACTGTGTCTGCTTTCTGTTATTTTTATACGCCAAATGGCTTTGCAGGCTTCAGGCGCCATGTTCCCTTCAAAAGGACAAAGGCACAGCTTCAGTGGTTCTTGATGCGTTAGCTTGTTGAGTCATTCATTTCCCCTCGGCTTCAATTTATGAGCTCGCAAGGCAAGGGGGTGAGGCTATGCTTACACGTGAGCCTCAGGGAGCCAGGGCGAGATGATGCAGCTGTACCAGGGGGTGAAGGGGCGAAGTACGATTTCCGCCACTCCTTCCATCTTCCTCATCTTCTCATCATCATAGGTGCTGAAGAAAGAGCAGAAAGAAGCAGAGTGAACAGTGAGCAGCAGTTGTAGACATCTTCGTTTCTTCTCTTGCCAGAGCTTATTCAACAGATATTTTAGGGCACCTACTGTATGCCGGGGTCCCTGAGTGGTGCAAACATTTAACGTGCTCGGCTGCTAACCGAAAGGTTGGTGGTTTGAGTCCCCCCAGAGGCTCCTCAGAAGAGAGGCCTGGTGATCTAAATCAGCCATTGAAAACCCAGTGGAGCACAGTTCTCCTCTGACATACATGGAGTTGCCATGAATTGGAATCAACTTGATGGCAAATGGTTTGGTACTATATGCCAGGCACTGTTCCAGAGGCAGCTAGTGAACAGAGCATATAAAAATTCATACCCTCATGGAGTGTACATTCTAGTGGAGCAATACATAGAATAAACAAGATAAATAAGTAACTCGTGATATACTAATATATGAGATTAGGTGTCGGGTATGTTCTCTTAAGGGGCCAGATACTAAATGTTTTTGGCTTTGTGGGCCAAAACTAGGGCCAGGTCTCTGTCACAACTACCCATAGCTGCTGTTGTAATATGAAAGCAGCCATAGATAATACCTATACAATATGTAAATGGATGTGTTTCAATAAAAATTTATTTACAAAATCAGGCAGTAGGCTGAGTTTGTCCTGTGTTGGCTATAGGTGCAATGGTGAGAAACAAAGCAAGGAAAAGGGTTGAAAGTGCTGGGAGTGCTGTGAGTTGCAGTTTTAAATAGGATGATTGGGGAAGGTGTCCTTTAGAAGGTGACATTTGATAAAAATCTGCAGAGTATGAGGGAGTGAGCCATTCAGATGTCTGGGGGCAGAGCATTCCAGACAGAGGGAAAGGCACGTGCAAATGCCCTGAGGTGGGGCTGCGTTCTAGAACTAGCAAGGAGGCCAGTGTGGCTGGAGTACAGTGAGCAATAGAGAGAGGAAGGAGATGAGGGGAGACAGAAAACTACGTCTTGAACACCTAGGCTTTTTCTCTGAGTGACAGTAAGAATTTTGAACTGAGAGAAGATCTTTCTTATATTTGAAAATGGTCCTTCTGGCTGCTGTTTTGAGAATGGTCTAGGGGTGGGGAGCAAGGGTAGAGGCAAAGCGACCGATTAGGAGCTGTCGTAATAAGTCAGGCTTGAGAGATGAGAGTGGCTTCAGCCAGGATCCTAGCATGGTGATGGAGAGAAGAGGAGATGGTGGGATGGGCACATATAAGGGACTACCTGCAATCCATGGTTGAGAGTATCCAAGGAGGCTTCCCGCAGCTCTATAGACTGCTGACTAATTGGTTGATTGAATCAGCCGTAAGATGTGGGGACCTTGATCTTCAGAAGTAGGCACGAGCCCCAAAAGATCAGTCCCAACTCGGGAGGGAGGGGTCAGAGGGGAAATCATTAACTAGATAGTAGACAAGGGTTAACTTTGGTGAAGGAAAGACAGCACACAATATTGGGGAAGTCAGCACAACTTGACCAAGGCAAAGCCATAGAAGTTTCCTAGACACATCCAGATACCTTGAGAGACTGAGTTACTGGGGCTGAGGGCTGGGGACCATGGTCTTGGGGGTCATCTAGTTCAACTGGCATAACATAGTTCTTAAAGAAAATGTTCTACATCCTACTTTAGTGAGTAGCATCTGAGGTCTTAAAAACTTGAGAGTAGCCATCTAAAATA
Organism: Elephas maximus indicus; assembly: GCF_024166365.1. Classification (NCBI taxonomy): domain Eukaryota; kingdom Metazoa; phylum Chordata; class Mammalia; order Proboscidea; family Elephantidae; genus Elephas; species Elephas maximus. The sequence continues at coordinate 16,969,348 of NC_064840.1, read as the reverse complement.
CATCTTGGTCCCACCCTTTCCAGAGCAAAGGAGAATGAAGAAAACCAAAGACACCAGAAAAACAGTAATCTAAAGGACTAATGGGCCACGTGAACCATACCCTCCACCACAGCCTGAGCCCAGAACTAGATGGTGCCCAGTTACTACCATCAACTGCTTTGACAGGGATCACAATAGAGGGTCCAGGACAGAATGGGAGAAAAACATAGAAGAAAATTAAAATTCACAAAAAAAGGCCAAACTTTCTAATCTGTCAGAGACTGGAGGAGCCCCTGAGACTGTGGCACTCAGACATTCTGCTAACTCAGAACTGAAGTCACTTCCAAAGTCCACCTTTCAGCGAAAGATTAGACAGGCCTATAAAGCAAACAATAATACACCTGAGGAACATGTCTCTTAGTTCAGTCAAGTATATAAGACCAAGGGGGCAGCACCTGCCCAAAAGCAAAGACAAGAAGGCAGGAAGGGACAGGAAAACTGAATGAACGGAGACAGAACACCTGGGGTGGGAGGGAAAAGGGGCAGAGTGCTGACACACTGCAGGGATTGCAACCAATGTCACAACACACTTTGTGTATAAATTTTGGAATGAGAAACTAATTTGCTCTGTAAACTTTCACCTACAACATAAAAAAAAAGAACAGTCAGAACTAGTCACGTTTTTAGTGGCCCCCAAGCAGGCTGCTTGGAGAAACCAGAGGCCAGTCCCCTTCCTGTAGAGCATATGGAAGTTTTCCCCAAAGCCAGATACCAGCTGGGGGAGAGGGAGGAGGGAAGATGCTTATAGAGGGGAGAAGCAGCCTGAACAGGAGGGTTCCTCATTGAAACCACTGGCTATTTAAGTGCAAAAGACTGTTTCAAAATGGAAGAGATTAATTTACACTTAGTACCATATTTAAGTGTTTTCCTCCACTATCGCTGGAGCCCTGATGGAGCAGTAGTTAAGTGTTCAGTTGCTAACCAAAAGGTCAGCCGTTCGAATCCACCAGCGACTCCTTGGTAACCCTGTGGGACAGTTCCACTCTGTCCTATAGGGTCGTCGTGAATCGGAATCAACTACGGCAAAGGGTTTGTGTTGTCTTTTTTTGTTATATACATACATATACACACACACACACATACATATATACATACATATACACACACACACATATATATTTATATCAGAGACCTGGTGGCCCTCGTGGTGAAGTGGTTAAGAGCTCAGCTGCTAGCCAAAAGGTCGGCAGTTCGAATCCACCAGCTGTTCCTTGGAAACCCTATAGGGCAGTTCTGTTCCGTCCTACAGGGTAGCTATGAGTTAGAATTGACTCAGTGGGTTTGGTTTGGTTTTTTGTGCCCCTGGAGTAAATTATTTCAGTTTTTCTTTTTTTGTATGCCTGAGTCATAGTGTATATATTTTTTGCCCATGGCCAAATACAGCCCACAGACAAGTTGTAATTAGCCGACTGCATGTGTGTGTGTGCTCGCGTGTTTAATTGAAAAAATTGTCTATATTAAAATGGGGAGATTTCACATAAAAATAAAAAAGCTTTGGCTCTTGAAAAACAGAAAGCTGTGGCCACTCTGGGCCAGAGAAAAAGCCTACGTATGTCCTAGCAATTGTCTTTGGCCCTGTGTGACCTACACCTCTCTAGTTTTAGTTCTCTCTTCTGGCAAGAGTCACCTGGAGCTGTAGGTAGAGGATCCCTGCCCATTTTGCTTGGGGTATGGGCTTCTCCAGTTGCTTCCTCCCTCCCTGTCTGCCTCACTAATTCAAACTACCCGGTTGTTCCCTGAATGCCTTTTAGTTTCTGAGCCCCAGTCTAAGTGCTTTCATTGATTGAATCGCTGACAGACTCCGTGATTCTTTCATTCCCACCAGTATTTATCAAACATCTGCTCTGCGCTGGGAGCTGCAGATGTAGTGGTGAAGGAGACAGACCCAGCCCCTTCTCTCCTGAAGCTTAGATTCTAGTGGGGGAGACGGATCTAATCAAATACGGTTGGGATAAGTGCTGTGAGAGGGAGAATGCATGGGGCTTTGAGAGCCTACAATAGGGCACTGGGCTGAAATGGAAGCCAGGGAAGACTTCCTTGAGGAAGCTGTAGCAATTTAGAAACACATTCCTCAAATTTCTTGACACTCCTCTAATCGAGAGGTGGGGTCTCTGTCCCTTTCCTCTGGAATCTTGGCTTTGTGACTGGCTGAACTAATAGAATATGTCAGAAATGATGCAGAGGCAGTTACTGGGCCTAGGCTCAAGGCTCTTGTAGCCTCTGCTTCCTGTGTCTTGGGATGCTTACTCTTAGAACCCAGCTGCCGTGCTTTCAGGAAGCTGGCAGCCTGTGAAAAGGCCCACTGAGGGAGAAACCAAAGCCCCTGGCCCTCAGCCCTGGCTGAGCTCATAGCTCATGGTCAGCTCCAACTTGCCACCCATGTGAGTAAGCCATCTGAGAAGTGGATCCTGTGTGGAACAGAGAAAAGCCTTCCCCACCGAGTCTTACCCAAATTGTAGATTTGTGAGTGAAGTAAATGTTCGTTGTCGTAAAAAGTTTTGAAGTGGTTGTTCATGGCAGTAGTAACTGGAACAAAAGTAAGTATTGAGCTGAAATCTAAAAGTTGAATGGAATTAACTAGGCAAATAGAGGAGGGAAAGGCCTTCCAGCCAGTGGAACTAGCACGTGCAAAGGCCCTGCAGTGGGAGGGAGGGCATACCATAAGCAGGAAAGTAGGAGAGAGTGGCTGGGGCAGAGGGAGCAAGGAGAAGCTTTTGAGATGGGGTGGAAGGGGCAGCTAGGAGCTAGACCACTCAGGGCCTGGTGATTTCCTCTTAGATTTTTGTCTTCATCCAGTGAACAATGGCAGCCATGGAAGGTTTTAAGCTGGGAGCAATTTATATTTTGAAAAAGTCACACTATCTTGGTGTGGGTCATGGGATGGAGGGGCCAGAGGAGGCAAGCCAGGGACACACATGAGGAGCCTATTTACCTTCCTGCTCAGGATTTAAGGATGATCCTGGAGTTCACTAAAAAATAGGACCAGAATCTAGGTCCCCGATGTTCGTTTCTATGGGCTCTTTATTGAACTCTAAGAGCTGAGGAAACCACAAGCAATTACATTGGCATAACTCTGTCTTACTGGCTCAACTGTGTCTCCCAGGGGCTTAGAATATGTGGAAATTAACCCAGCCTTCACGCTCCTTAATCTCTGGTTTTATGTCTTCTCTCAACCACAATAATAAAACAAATTCTACCTACTTTTTTTTTCACCTTTTCAGCTGAATCTGCTCCTGAAAAACGAGGTCGCTGAGCACAGTGGGGAAGATTGCTTGCTGGCAGAAACCTTTTGGGACATGCTTGATTTTCTTTTTTCCCAGTGTAGTTTGTCAGCCTTAAAACTTTGGTCTGAAAGAACTTATTCTATGGTCTTAGATCCAGAACAACAACAACGAAAATCTCTTTTGCTTTTATAATACACAAGATCAAATGGTTTGTTAAAAAAGTATAAATGAACACTTGTGTTTTTCATACTTTTGTGATGGGGATAATATTTATGGAAAGAAAAGTTCTTAGATGGGGAAGGCCCCCAAAGATGATTCAGCCTGTTTCCTAGCCTTCATGAAAATTAAGATTTTTAGCCCTAAATTTAGGAATTTTAGGTAACTGAGGCCCAAAGAAATCAAATTATCTTTATTGCATAATACAAACCTGTTGCTGTCCAGTTGACTTTGACTCGTGGTAACCCCACGTGTGTCAGAGTAGAACTGTGCTCCATAGGGTTTTCAGTGACTGGTTTCTTGGAAATAGATCACCAGGCCTTTTATCTGAGGTACCTCTGAGTGGACTCGAACCTCCAAACTTTCATTTAGCAGCCAGCCGTGTTTACTGTTGCACTACCCCCAAACCAAACCAAACCCTTTGCCATTGAGTTGATTCTGACTCACAGCAACCTTATATGACAGAAAACGGCCCATAGGGTTTCCAAGGAGTAGCTGGTGGATTTGAATTGCTGACCTTTTGGTTAGCGGCCCAACTTTTAAGCACCGTGCCACCAGGGCTCTGTTGCACTATCTAGGAACTCCTTATTGTATAATAATTAAAAAAAACAAAAACCTGTTGCCATCAAGTCAATTCTGGCTCATAGTGACCCTACAGGACAGAGCAGAACTGCTCCATAGGTTTTGCAAGGATCGCCTGGTGGATTTGAATGGCTGACCTTTTGGTTAGCAGCCAGGCTCTTAACCACTGTGCCACCAGTGCTCCTATTGCATAATAGTAACTAACAGTTACTGACCAATTATTGTATGCCAGGCTGTGTGCTAAACATCATTTCATTTAATCCTCATAAGAAGCTTGGGAGTTTGGTACCATTAATACGGGTGAGAGAAGGTCTGGTGCCACAATGGTTAAGCACTTGCCTGCTAACGGAAAGGTTTGTGTTTGGGACCTAGCAGCAGCTCTGCAGGAGAAAAGATCTGGTGATCTGCTCCCATAAAGATTATAGCTGGGAAACCCTATGGGGCAGTTCTACTCTGTCCTGTAGGGTCTCTATGAGTTGGAATCATCTTGACAGCACACAATAACAACAATATAAAAAAAATATATAGGTGAAGAGAAGAAAAGGGAGGCTCAGAGAAGTAAAGCGACTTGCTCAAAGGTACACAGTTGGTTCAAGGGAAGCTGAGACTTGAACCAAAGTCTTGGGTGGCTCCAAGGCCTGTGCCGTTAACCACTACCCTGTATTGCTATGGGCGGTCTCCAAATGCTATTTTATAACCCTGCACCCCAATTACATTTGATGGTTACATCGCAGTAATGGCCTTGAGTTTTATTTTAATAACCAGCCTTGTACAGTGCATAAAATCTACCAGATAAGACATAACCAGACCAATGTCTACGAGAGGGGTGATCTCATGCATATTTAAACGTATTAAACTTTAAATAAGCCATGTCTCACACTGGAACATGGATTGGAGAGGAGAGAATTGTGTTCCATGACCATGGATTAAAAACCCCATTGAAACAAGTGGAACGTTACAACCAAGCCTCGGGATTGTCTTTGACAGTCCCCCCTCCCAAGGCCTGTCCCTTTGCCTGCTAATCTGAGCACAGCTCCTGCAGAAAAAGAGCCAGGGGTTTGTTCCTTCTCTTTTATTCCAGGGAAAGGCTACCAGCTGACTGCTGTCACTGAGAGTTTCAGGCTCCATGAGTGCCTTCAAGATCGGGCTGGAGGGCAGAATTTGTGCTGAGCTCTTGGGGACCCTCACAGAATGGGTAAAAGTCCCTCTTCCTTGCTCACAAGTGGCCCTCTCTGTATCGTGGAACCTTCAAGGGTCACAGAGAATGCTTCAGTGGTGGCCTGTTGGGTGGGTGGATGGAGGTGTCTGAGTTCCTAGTTTGCCTGCTCCTCCCCTTTTCTTCCCCATTCTGAAAATGTTATCTGACTTTTGGAAAGATAACACAATGACGGCCTCTCTTTCCAGGTTTGGCCCTCCTAACGAGAAACGCTGGCTGTGGAAATTTCTGGGGGGCTAGTATTGATGTGTCTTCTAACCATGCCTCTTCTTGTCAGCCAGCAAACTTCCATTCAGCATTAAAAATCCTGATCAAATGTCACGCTTCTGGGGATTCTTCCCAGATTCCCTTTTTACCCCCTGAAACTTTAAGGGATGGACTCATTTAAGGGCACTGTAGCATGCCCTTCTGTGGAACTTTGCCACGGGACCACATGCAGTAGGGACTCTCCCTTAATTCTTTTCATGTCTCCAGGCCACCAGAGGGCCTGACACATAGTAGGTTGTCAGTATAGGGTGGTTAATTGTGCAACCAGAGTGTGCTTGGGTCAAGGCAGCCTCTCTTCCCCACTCCAAACTTACCTTGAAACTGGCCAAGAAAAAGGGCCAAGACCATAATGCATTAAGACGTCATTGATATTTTACTGGGTACCTGGACTCGACGGCAGTGGGTTTGGTTTTTGGGTTTGAGTGGTACAAATGGTTAAGCACTTGGCTGCTAACCTAAAGGCTGGCAGTTCCAGCGTACCGAGAGGTACCTCAGAAGAAAATCCTGGAGATCTGCTTCTGAAAAACCAGCCGTTGAAAACCCTAAGCAGCACAGCTCTACTCTGACACACATGGGGTCGCCATGAGTCAGGACCGACTTGGCGGCAGCTGGTTCGGTGGGTATTTTATTGAGAATCTTAAGTGGTAACAAAGAAATGAATTTAACACCATTCAGTAAAACCAAATACAAGTCCTCATTAGACAACTCTGTCTTTTCCTGATGAGGGCTGTTTTTCTGTCTTCCCTCCTCCAAAGCGTCCCTTCTCATACCCTCTAGCTGTTTGCTGGATGTCTCCATCCTATCTTTTATGTGAATTTAGCTCTTTCTCTTTGCGTATTCATTCAGGTATTGCCTGCTCCTTGAACAAAGGCTTTTCCTTGGGATGTCCACTCCTTAAAGGGCATGGAGGCAGGATTGTAAATCAGAAATATTTGTTCTCATTTCAGAATGAATAAATAAGTTAGGGAATGAATGCAGAAATGGTAGGCCAGCTTATTTAAACCAACCTTTTGGGTAAAAATAGCTAAAAATGCTGGAAAAATATTAAAAAGAAATTTTTTTTTTCTTAAAGTGGCAAAGAGCTGACAACAGAGCAGCCAAACTCTCTGGGGTAAAACCCAAGAGAGAGTAGAAGCCATAGAATTAAGGCGAGCACGGGCACTCCTTTGTCTTAAGGACATCTGCCAATTCAGAGGAGTTTAACTTTCCTTCTCGTAGCCTCACGGGGTAAGGAGGACCAGAATCACAGCCCAGGGTCTACACTGAGTGAGAAGCCAAAGAGTAGACCTTCCTAGGCCCTCTGCCCCTTATCACCGGACCTCACGGACCAGGACCTTTGCCCTTTTTTTTTTTTTCTCTCCTAATTTTATTGTGGCCAAATACATGTAACAACAACAACAACAACAAAAATTGCCATTTTAATGATTTTTAAGTGTGCAATTCAGTGATACATTCACCATATTGTGCAGTTATCACCACTATTTCTCAAATTTTCCCCTCAACCCAGACAGAAACTCAGTACCCCTTAAGCAGTAACTCCCGATTTTCACCACAAACCTGCTTCTGTCTGCACGCATTTGCTTATTCTAGGTATTTGCTGTAAGTGGGATCATACAACATTTGGCCTTTTGTGTCTTATTTCACTCGGCATAAGGTTGTCAACATTCATCCATGTATCAGAACTTCATTTCTCTTTAGGGTTGAATAATACTCCATTTCACGCATGTATCTCATTTAGTTTGTCCATTCATCTGCTTGCTGATGGACACTTGGGTTGTTTCCACCTTTTGGCTATTGGAAATAGTGCTGCAGTGGACACTGGTGTACAAGTATCTGTTTGAGTCCCTGCTTTCAAGTCTTTTGGGAGTGGAATTGCTGGGTCATACCATAACTCTGTGTTTAACTTTTTGCGGAACTGCCAAATTGTTTTCCACAGTGGCTGTAGGACCCTTATTTTTATGAAGCACATACTAATATTTCTTTAAATAACCTCAGAAGAACAGAGTTTGGGAAATGGTGCAGATGAAAGGATATGTCTGCTGCAGCTTCCATTTCCTCTTTAGCAAACAGTCTGGCAGTTGGGCTCCTGAAGGTAACTCTAACACAGTGGCTCTCAACCTTGGCTTCACATAGGAACCACCTAGGGAAACTTCTAATAATACCGTGTCCAGGTAACACTCCCAGAGGGTCTGATGTTATTGATCTGGGTGCAGCCTGGGCATTGGTATTTAAAGAATTTTTCCAGGTGGTTCTAATGTGTAGCCAGCGTTGAGACTTGTTGCTCTAACGAGCAGCTTCAGGCTACTTCTATGGTGTATCCCCTCTGCTTGCCTCAGCACCTCTTTCCCGTCCCTAGTCTGTGCCTCATTCAGTCTGCACAGGCTAAGTACCCCAGAATGGTGCAGTCTATAGATACGGGTGTCAAACAGAAGGGAGTTTGAGACTCAGTGATGCTTTCTACTTTAAGGCCTTGGGGGAAAGTAGTTAGCATCTCTAAGCATCATTCCTACATCTTTAAAATAGGCTAATAATAGTACCTACCTCTTAGGAATGTTTTAAGGTTTAGATGCAAAGGTATGCATGGAGCTCACAGTGAACACTCATTATCATCATAGCAGTTATTGATATTAGTAGTACTATAGCAATGAGCATTTCAGAATGGACCGGTGTGTTGATGGTCCTCCCCCAACTAGGGGAAAGTCCTTTACAAAAAGATGGGGCTAGTTTATTTAACAAGCCAACACACATTTTTTGTGTACCCACTTTGTGTGGACACTGAGCTAGGACCTGGAGATGCAGCTGAAGGTGTAGAACAGGGATGTTGAGGTAGAAAAGGCGAAGTAGTGTACAGAAACACGCTCTCAGAACCTGGAGTCCAAGGGGGTGCTGGTGATGGTTGGGCTGAAATTTGGGAAGCATCAGGAGAGGGGAGCAATATATGTTGGGTTTTGAATGATGAGTGGAACTTGAGCTGGTAGAGGATGTTGGATAGGATACTTAGGATGCAAGGAACAGCACAGGAAAAGTCCAGATTAAGGACAAGTCCAGGAAGGGCAGGGAAAGAGTTACATTTGGGGACCAGCAAGATTTCTGTATGGCTCTCGCTATCAAGCATGAGGACAGATGTATGTAGTGAAGATACTTCTCAGCCCAACTGGGCTGTACTCGCTCCCAGTGGTCCTTCCCAAGACCGTTAGTGCCAGAGCCATCACGTCCACTTACGTCAGAAGGGTATCACCGTAATGGATTTCTGAGATCTTTTTGGCTGGTTGGAATTTATTTCTCTCCTCCTCTGCCAGTTTCTGAAGTTGCTGTTGCCTCTTTTTCATTGCACTCTCCTCCCTCAACATGGTAAAATACCCGCGGCCTATCTTCACCGACTGAATCAAGAATCTAGAGAGAGAGGTGGAGAAATAATTTTTAAAAAGGAGCGTTGACTGTTGAGACAATGTCCTAGTGAAATGGAATGATAACACGTGAGGGGGCACCCTCATGCATGCCCCTTCCCATCTTTACATTTCTGGAGTAGCCTGACCTGACCTCACTGGAGTAGTGAGTTCTGGATCAGCCTCTTACCAATGACCTTGGACAAATCGTTTAACCTCTCTAGGTCTTGATCACTCTACCATTCAATAAGTATTTATTGACTGCCCACTCTGTGGATAGGCATACCTGTGCTGGGTGCTAAAATAAGGATTCATACCCCACAGGATTAAATAACCTGATGCATGTAAAAGGATCAGCAAAGTATCTGACATTGAAGAATGGCTTATCCATGAAATATGATGGTGAAGCAGGTACTATAAGTCCTGGGCTCCTGGCCAAGGCTTCCTTCTCTTCACTTTGGCTGAATGCTGAATGCACAGCTCAGATGTCCGAGTAAAAAAGTGTAGATGCTTGCTGTGCCAAGTAACATATGTTGGGACTTTATTATTATCCTTATTATCCATTTCTTGTCGACTTAACCATGTTCTAATCAGATGTCTTGATACTGGTTTAATGTGGGCATCCTGTACCCTGATGAGCTACATACCTCCTTCCCCTTTGCCAGTCTTCATCTTGGTGTTGGACTTGGCAGCACCATGATGGGGAAGGAGTGAGGCCAGAGGTGTGTCTTTCTCTGCCCATGTGTCTATACATCTGACTATCTGGGTTGCTCTCAGGTGCTGTGTTGAAGCACCGCCACGTCCCCCAGATATGAATGTTGGTTATGAAATTCAGTGTCATTTATTCCCCACATTCCTAATGAGCAACCCATGGGTGCTGAGCATTGTGCTGACCGTTGTGGATACAGTGGTGAACAAGACACTGAAATCCCTTAGAGTTGTGAGATGGGGAAGAGACACAAATCCTCAGTGATAACACAGAATGACGGGGGAGAGAGGACTCCAGGCTTTGTGTGTGGGGGTGCCTACTTCAGACTTGGGGATGTATTCTTGGAGGGAGCAACGTCTCCTTTCATGTTTTCAGAGTTGCCTTTTGCCCTCTCTGGACTCTCTCTTGTGCTCAGCTTTAGATGGGAATGTTATCAGCAAGCTGCCATGGCCAGACTCTGATATGATTAATTAATCCCTGCTTATTTGCTCAGAAATGTTAAGGTGTTACTAAGGGCATTTTTATTTCAGCAGGAGACTCCTGGAAGTGTCCATTGGGAGAATGCTGGGAGGTGGGAAGTGGGCCGGCAATGGCATTTTTCAAATTGTTCTGCACAGGTGCAACCAAGTGGTGACTTTCATTCATTCATTTTTCTTGTTGACATTGACCAAGAACCTACTATTCCAGGCAACAGTGCAGGGCACTGGTGCTACACAGAGGAATGAGAAAAGGTATGTCCCCTCAGGGAGTTCACAGTCTAGTGGAGGAAGTACACCCATAAGTACACATTCTGAACACAGCGTGCCAAAGGGCTATAGGAACCCAGAGAAATCTAGGGAGACTTTCAAAAGGAGATGATATTTGGACTAAGCAGGAATTCATCAGTAGGGCAAGGGAGAAATACCCGTACCAGTGGATGGATTAGCGGGTGTACATGCAAAGAGGTGAGTCTAAAGATGACCTGTATAGGGAGCAACAGGTATCCTGGAAAACCTGGAGCACAGAAGGCCTGTGGAAGAGTGGCCAGAGTTAAACTGGAGGAGTTGGCAGGGAACAGATGGTACATAGCCTTGGGTTCTGGATTTAAGTGAGCCTGGGTCTAGAGGTTAAAAACCTTGGTGGCGTAGTGTTTAAGTGCTACATCTGCTAACCAGAAGCTTGGCAGTTCGAATCCACCAGGTGCTCCTTGGGAACTCTGTGGGGCAGTTCTACCCTGTCCTGTAGGGTCACTATGAGTCCAAATCGACTCGATGGCTGTGGCGGGTAGGGATGTACCTTCTAGAAATGCTTCAGGAATCTCCAAATGTTTGATTCCATTTTTATTAAAAAGTGTTGAAACTATTAACAAAACTATTAAAACCACAAAACATCCAGTTCCATACCAGATAAATTCATTTTGTACAAGCTCCTCCTGCACGTTTTTTTTCACACCTTGTCAACGTAATATTGGATTGCATTATGGAAGGCGATTACATTGCATGGTGATGACACCGCATTACATTACCTCCACAGGTATGGGGGTTTCGATTCCAACATACATTTTGTGGGGACAGAGTTCAGTCCATAACAGATGAGGGAAGAAGGGAGGGGGAGAAAATGAAGGGAAGAAAGAAAGGAAAGAAGGGAGGAAGGAAGGAAGGACAAACCACTACTGCGTCCCAGCCTGGCAAAGGTAGTGAAGTACCAGATGACACAACTAGCCTGGGCGCCAGCTTCTCAATTACTTTACTCTTGGGTACTACTCCAGGAGCAATAGCTTTTACCCTTTTAATTAAGAAGTCCATCCATAGTAACCCACATTAACATCCTCGTGGGCAGGACCTCGGTCGCAGCGCTGCAGAGGCCCCTCTCTGCCTCGTGGACTTCAGTGAGCAGTGCTCAAGATAAGCAGATCATCAAGCTAAGAGGCCTTTCCAGGGAACTAGGCAATATTGTGATTTCCCATCTGGGGCAGACCTCAGAGCTGCTCACCAATATTTCTGATGCCCTCCCAACCCTCCTGCTTCTGGGTACGTGTATTCACTTATTTGTCTTCACAATGATGCTGTGTTGTAGGTGCTGTAATTATCATTTCCATTTACAGATGAGGGTGCTGAGGCCCAGAAAGGTGAGGTCACAAAGCCGGAAAGTAGCAGAGCTAGGGTCTGAACCCAGGCAGTGGGTTTCCTGTAGACTTCAGCGGCAGGCTGTGCTGGTTTGTGGAGTGTCAGGGTGTTTCTCAATGTCACTGCTCAGCTTCCCACTGCAAAGACCCACCAGTTGCCCTGCATATACTTTCCATTGCTCTTGAAGATTCCAGGGGCTGCTGGGTCCTTGGCTAACTTGGGTGGCTTATCACTGACTGGCAGGTATCAGGAGCTCCCATTAGTTGTGAAACCTCCTTGCAGTCATCCAGATTCCTTCAGGGACTGGAAGGCTGTCATCAAGACCTGTCAGGGCCCAAGACAGACCACAGTCTGTAGGGGCAGCCAGTGGAACAGGCACCCAGAAGGCCTACCACCATGGTGATGATTGTGCAGGACAAGGAGAGGGGCCCTAGACCCAGCCCTTGGTGGGATTTGGGCTCTGATTTTGATGTGTAACTAGACAAGAGCCTTTGTCTTCCCCATAGAACATGTAACTCACTAGATCCTATAATGCACAATCAAATATCTGTGCCTATACTCATGGAACAGCCCAATACCTTTTTTATTTTCTTTAATGGTGAGGGCTAATAGCATCCTATTTAAATTAATTTTTTAATATGTGCCAGGCTGATAGTTCATGCCACAGCAAATAGAAAGGGCTTTAATATTAACTGAATGTCTACTATGTACCAGGCCCTAGCTGGGCACTTACTTTGTGTCAGGTCCTTTTCAAGGCACTGGCACTACAAAGGTGAGCACGTCCTCAGAGAATTTGCAGCCTACACCTATGTGTCTTCGTTATTATTGTTATTTGTAGTAGTTCAGAGAGGGAGCCCTGGTGGCACAACTGTTAAGCGCTTAGCTGCTAACTGAAAGGTTAGCAGTTCAAACCCACCAGACACTCCATGGGAGAAAGATGTGGCAGTCTGTTTCCGTAGAGATTATGGCCTTGGAAACCCTATGTGACGGTTCTGTTCGATCCTATACGGTCACTGTGAGTCAATGCCTTAGTTATCCAGTGCTGCTATAACAGAATTACCACAAGTAGATGGCTTTAACAAATAGAAGCTTATTTTCTCATGGTTTAGGAGGCTAGAAGTTCAAATTCAGGGCACCAGCGCCAGGATAAGCTTTCTCTCTCTGTTGGTTATGGGGGAAGGCCCTTGTCATCAATCTTCCCCTGGTCTAGGAGCTTCTCAATGCAGGTACCCTGGGTCCAAATGACGTGCTCTGCTCCTGGCTCTTCTTATTTGGTGGTAATGAGGTCCCTCTCCTCTCTGCTTGCTTCTCTCTTTTATATCTCAAAAAAGATTGGCTCAAAATACACCTAATCCTGTAGATTCAGTCCTGCCTCATTAACATAACTGCCTCTAATCCTGCTTTATTAACATTATAGAGGTTAGGATTTACAACAGAAGATGATCACGTCAGATCACAAAATGATGGACAACCACCATGGGAATCATAGCCTAGCCAAGTTGCTACATATTTTTGGGAAACACAGTTCAATCTGTAACAGTCAGAATTGACTTGACACCAGCAGGTTAATGGAGTAATTAAGAGGCTGGTAAGAGATTTAATTGGCTTATTTATGCTCTTTTTCAAAAAAGGATTAGAGGCAGGAAAAAAAAAAAGTGAGAAAAAGCAGGGGACAGGAAAAACAAGAGTAAGAGAACAAAATCAGGTCAGGCAAATATCAAAACTCATGTCTGTTGGTACACAAGTTTGGCCCTGAGCGTCCTAGCAGCCAATGCAAAGAGGGAAACACAATCGCTTACATGATTCCTAGTGGCCGTAAGATTTTTACACAGCTGTTGAGGAGGTGTCTAGCTGCTCCTGGTATTGAAACTAGGAAGAAATTTCTCCTGAGGATATAATGAAAAACCAAGTCTGTAGCAAATGCACAGAGTGATGATGCCTGTCTTATCAGCTAACTTCACAGAAAGGGCTGGGGAGTCAGTGTTGGGCCAATTTGAGGAATCTGGCAAGTAAATTTTCCGGTGAATTGTAGCCCATGTTTAATCAAGCTAGCCAAACCCCCAGCTGCTAGGCCTCCTGCAACTAGCAGGGTGAGAGATGAAAGGAGGTAAAGGGATGGTCTGGGTCCTCATGTCAGACATGGCAGTCTATTCTGGGAACTTCAGGCTGTGGGATATTCATTCAGCAGGCTCGGAAGTGCTCCCCTGATACTGCAGAGGTCCATTTAAAAAAGCTTAATATTTTAGTAAATTCCCATGTATGTTTCCTACGTTTTCTTCATCATTATTGCTGATTACGAAGCTATTTGTGTGAAGGGAGCTATTTGCAGGGAAGAGCAGTTTTCGCCTTTAAATCCCCTCACCTAGGGCCTCCTGCTCACTGCTTTCCACGATGTAAAACTCCCCTGGCTAACATCACAAGAGGAACGACGGGGAGTGAGATAATTAACTGCATCAGGCAAGCGGAGGAAGAGACAGATTATAAAATGGAAAGTTTCCTCCACCCAATACAACTTCTTCATAACCACTGCATGGGAGGGAGCAGGTTTTTGTTTTTCAGGGACATATGCTGTCTGTATGGGAGTCTGTGTGTGGGCTGACAAGTGCAGAGTGCTCACTGCGGCAGCAAGAACATGCTCAGCAGGGCTTAGCTGAGACAGACTAAAGGGACAGTAGTAAAGAAACTCAGGCTTTCACTCCTAAGATCATTGGACTTGTGGGGCAGTATGCATAGTGGTTAAGGTGTTGGAGAGGACAGCCTCTGGGTTGGAATCTTTACTTGGTCATTCCCCCGTTGTTGTTGGGCACCCTGGTGGTGCTCAACTGCTAACCAAAAGATCGGCAGTTTGAATCCACCAGCCGCTCCTTGGAAACTATACTGTCCTATAGGGTTGCTATGAGTCAGAATTGACTCCATGGCCACGGATTTGGGTGTGGCATGTGTGATTTGCAGCTGAGTGGACATTGGATGAGGACACCAGAATCCCCTGCTCATGGTTTGGCGGAGGTGCAGATGGGGCCTGTCAGGATGTGTCTGGCATTGCTGGTGAGGTAAAGTGTCTGTCCAGCAGGTCACTGGGGTGTAGGTGTGAGGAGGGTTTTCTGTGGTTGCTGGGTTGGGTGCTGTATGTGGGCACCACTGGTTGCCAGGTGGTCTGAGTAAGGGTGCACAGGTCTCTGGTCACGGGGGTGGAGGGGTGGCACAGGAAATCACACTGCTGGTTACCGGCAGTTGGGGTGGCTCGGGGTGGACGGCGTGTGCACGAGTTTCTGGTTGCAGGTCTGATGGCATAGAAGCACGTGCCATAGATCTCTTGGCTGGTGTGGGTGCGTGGGGATGGGTGGGGGCAGGCACAAGCCTCTGGTTGCAGGTCCAACTGGTGTAAGAGAGTAGTTCTGTCTCTGCTTTCTGGCATCCTCCCTGCTCTGTGGTTGCCTGGTTCCCTAGAGTTCTCGTGTGCCTTCTTACACTTTCCTTCCTTAGATCCAGCTCACGTTCTGCTCACCTTGCTTTACTCTGGTTTCCTTCACTCAATATCTCTCTCTTCTACTGGGAATTCTTTGAAGTTGCTTTCCTGTGCCCCTCACCTGAAGTGCTGCTCACTTTGTCTCAAGGTGGCCATGATGCGCTGGTCCAGCTAGTAGGGTGCCTACAGTCTGTAAGTCTCCTCATTTGCTGCTTTCATTCAGTTTCTCTTTCCCTTTGATGCTCAGTCTAATTCTTCATCCTTCCGTTTGCTGTCCTGGGTTCCCAGATTATCATCTGTGTCCACTTCACTTTATTTCTTGGTTCTTCACTGTAGGGGAATGGCATAGTGTGTTTGAGACTCAGCCGCCATCTCGGGTCCAGCCACCTGGTGATCTACTTCTGAAAAATCAGTCATTGGAAAGAAACCCTATGAAATACAGCCCTACTCTGGATACACATGGGGTCACCATGACTTGAAATCGACTTGACTGGAACTGGTTTGGTGGTCCCTTGCTCTAAGATTGAAATAGAACTTTGACACGTGCTAGCAATCAGTTCATCTCAGAAGTTCTCTGACAAATATCTGTAATGGGCATTCTCCCTCTTTGCAGGCACTCTGCTTGCCGTGAGTCTCCTGTTACCTGAATCAGCCTCCAACCCAAGGGTCCTAAAAGAAACAAGGGCTGAACATCACCTAAAACAGACAGCCAGCCCTCTTTGCCAGGGATGAGGCAGCATTCTGGAGAGTTGGGAGGTGAAGGGAACTCACATTATGCCTTGCCAAAATGGAGGGCATGGAATTAACTACTGCAAATCACTTTGTTAAAATCGACAGCCCAGATATACTTTAAAAAAAAAAAAAAAAAACCTTTTAATGGTATTATGGCCCTACGTCCAGCTGGTTTTCACTCACATTTTCTGCCTCTGTCTGCAAGAAATATGGGGCTATAAAAGCCAGGAGTGCTTCGATGGGGATGGCAGAATGACATTAAGATGAACAAACACTCCTGGCAATCCGATTCCTGGGATGTCCTGCTCTTGCAGAAGGGAATTGCCTACATGGGAAATTTTCACTTAACAAATTTTACTGTTTTCAAATAATAGCAAATAAATCAGTTTATTCCCAGTTTGTCAAGGCTGGAGGCTTGGAGAGACTACTTCATCTGGCTGGCTCACACCTTGCTTTGTCGGCCCACCCAGACATATTGATTTCAGAGGAGGAGAGGGCAAACATGATAGAATGAAGGGATCTGAAAATGCAGTCCTTAAATTCTCAAATTTTCAGGCAATCCCGGTATAGGCAAATTAATAACGCAGCCCCAGTTCAAACGCGCTGAGCAAATATTTTGCATTTAAATTTCTGCATTAGAATGCCCTGTTTATACAATAACTTAATAAATCTAGCCCGGCTGCCAAATTGACAAGAAGGTGAGAATCATTCATTAAAATGCAAATGCAATTGAGATGAAATTTGGAATACATTTATTACAGTAATTGAACTTCAGTCAACTGTAGTCACAACACAGATTTTGAACTGCCTTGCAGACAAAAGGACGTGTTGTATTATTTTTCCCCCCTAAGTTAATATCTTTGTCAGCATGCAAATTAAAGCCATTTCCTGAGTGCTAATGATTTGCAATGGAGGATTTCACTCTTCTTTATAGGACAAGATTGCAAGAGATAAAGGTCAACTGTGTACACAAAAGATTGCTCTGGTAGCACATTGTGTATACAGCAAATTGATTGCAAACATATTCTGAGTGCTTATTGCAACTAAAAAAAAAACACAACTACATTCTATTAAATCACATCTGAGCATCTCTTTACCATCCCTGGGTCATTTGCGAATTGTAATCCCCAACAATGGGAGATTTGTTGAGTCAGGCTTTTCACCTCACAGGTCAGAAGTTTCATGTGGATTTCTCTCCTTCCTGAATGACTCAGCCCAAAGAGAAGGACCCATTAATGTGTTGCTTTTGATCATAAATCAGGTCATTGTGATCCTAAGAGTGATGCTGCTGGGGCTGTTACAACGGTGCAGAAGACTTAACTTGCAATAGAGAAAAAGTCACTTTAGCTGTTGCGGTTATATTCTCTCTGGCTCTTCTGCAAAATTCAGGTGGCATTTCTGAGGGCTGGGCAGCTGGGCGCATGCATGCAGCAGACCACTGTGTGAGCTGCAAGAAGGCAGGAGTAGAGGGTTTCTTTAGCCAATGGTAAGAGTGCTGCTTAGAAGTCACTCTAAACAAACAAACAAAAAAATCAAACCCATTGCCACTGGGTCAATTCAACACATAGTAAACCTATAGGACAGAGTAGAACTGCCCCAGAGGGTTTCAGAGGCTGAAATCTTTCCAGAAGCAGACGGCCACATCCTTCTGCCATGGAGTGGCTGGTGGGTTTGAACTGCCAGCCTTTTGATTAGCAGCTGAGCGCTTAACCACAGGACCACCAGAATTCAGGCTGGCTCACACCTTGCTTTGTCGGCCCACCCAGACATCCTGATTTCAGAGGAGGAGAGGGCAAACATGATAACATGAATTCACTTGTGAAACAGAGAGATTACTTGTATCCCCTTTACCTTCTTCATGTCCAATTAAATGGATCATGAAAGTGAGGTCAACTCTGCTGCCCTAACTTCTTCCTGTTGCCGCTGTCCTGACCAGAAGCCATCACACGTGGCCTCCATTACTCTAAATAGCCCCCTACCTGGTCTTTCTCCTCCCAAAGCCGTTCTCTGACCGGCTGCCCCAGAACTTTTTCTAAAATGCACATCTCATCATTCCAATCATAACACTCCAAATCCTTCATTGACTTTCCACAGTTCTTGGGATGAAGTCCGGACTCTTTCCTCCCACCCGCGACAATAAAACCAGTTGGCCTTTGATTTGACTCTGACTCATGGTGACCCCACATGTGTCAGAGTAAAATTGTGCTCCACAGGGTTTTCTCTGGTGGGCTTTTTGAAAGTAGATTGTCAGGACTTTGTTCCAAGCCACTTCTGGGTGGACACAAACCTCCAACCTTTTGGTTGGCAATCAAGTGCATCAACTATTTGCACCACCCAGGGACTCCATGGCAATAAGGGCCTCAAAGATCTGGGCTTTATCTCTAGCCACTCATCCAGTCAGTCCGCATAACATCTCTCAATCCCTCAAAATTGTACCTGCTTTTTCCTTCTCCCTGCCACACCTTCTTCATCCATTTCACTTGGCTTTTGTCCTTAAAGACTTGGGAGAAATTGTCAACTGTTGGCCCTTCAGTACCCCTGTTTGCCTTCCCCACCAACTCCAGGCTAGGTCAAGAGCCTCTTCAGTGCAGCCTCAGCTCCCCGTGACTATGTACTTCTTATCATTGCACTCACGACACTGTATAGCAATTGCCTATTCACTTGTCTGCTTTCCCTACTAGACTGTGGGCTCCTTGAAGATAATGGCTGGGATAGAGTAGGTGATCAGCACTTGGTTTTCCTTCCCTACCTCTCTGTCTTCTTCCTGATGGCAGAAAGTGCCAGTTGCCTGCCAAGTATACATGTCCCCTGCTTCCTTAGTAACAGACCATATTATCTTGGGCATCAAATGCCTACCTACAAAATAAAAAACAACAGATAAAACCACTTTTCCCAGCTTTCCTTGAGTAAAGGAAAGCTCCGTGAAGTGAAGTGGAAGTCATTGGGAGGAGCTTCTGGAAAAACTCTCAGAAGGGAACTGACATAACTGGATGGCATATGCTCCTGTGGCCCTTTTTCCCTTCTTGCTGCCTGGGACTTGGCCATAATGTCTGGAGCTCCAGCAGCCCTGTGTGACCATGATGAAACATTGCAGATGAAAGCAAATACTAAGGATATTATAGCAAATGATAGAAGGAATCTGGGTTCTGGATGGCCAGGAAGCGGCCATACCAGTCCTGGATGGCCACTTTCCTCTTTCATTTGAGAGGGAGGTAAGCCACTCTCTTGTTTTCTTTCCTTGTTATGATCCTCACATTTAAAATGGCACCATCCTTGACTAAATCGCTGGTTACAGCTCTTGGACTAGGGAAAGATACTGGGAGAGGTTAGTTTGGATGATGAGAAAAAGGCAAATAACCTGAGAAGCATGAAACTCTGCCAAGAGGATGCCTTGGGCAACTGGGAAATAAATAAAAGGAAGGCCTCAGTCTGTAAGGAATACCAGCTGGAGAGCAGGGGAAGGGTTGAAGTTGGAGAGAAATGGGCCCTGTCTGAGACAATGGAAGAGGAGGTACATTGTAATAACTTGAGTGCTTACCTCGTGACAGGCACTGAGCTAAGCAATTTACGTGAATTATCTCATTGAATCCTCACAACATCCCCGTGAAGGAGGTACTGTCGTTATCCCCATTTTACTACGGCGTGGAGAGGTCAAGTCTTACGATCGTAGGGTTAGTAAGTGGTGGAGCTGGAGTTGAAACGCAGGTCACCTGACTCAAACGGTGCATTAGGAAAATGTGCTGGCTTTGGGATCAAGCTGTTTTAGTTTTAACGGATCGTTTCCTTGTCACTCAACTTCTGTGACCTTAGGCGAGTAATGTCACCTTTTTAAGATGCACTTCTCTCATCTACGAAATTGGGATAAATTCATACCCATTTGCCTAGGTTAGCTAGTGCTGCAGTCAAGGAAATTCATAAGTGAGTGGCTTTAAAGGACAGAAGTTTATTTTCTCACAGTTCTGGAGGCTAAAATTCCAAATCAGGGTCTCCGCTGTGTGGATTCCTTCCTTGTTGGTAGCCTGGGCGTTCCTTGGCTTGTAAATGGTCGTCACATGGCGTCTGTCTCCCCCATTATGTGCTTGCCTCTGTGTCTCATCCGCTCTTTTTATAACTCAGAAGTGATTAGGTTTAGAAAACACCTACCCTGATACGGCCTCATTAACATAACAAAGAAAACCCTATCAAACAAGGCTACATCCATAGGTACACAAAAACCAAACTCATTGCCACTGAGTCGATTCCGACTCATAGTGACCGTATAGGACAGCATAGAACTGCTCCATAGGATTTCCAAGGAGCAGCTGGTAGATTTGAACAGTCAACCTTTTGGTTAGCAGCCAAGCTCTTAACCACTAAGCCACCAGGGCTCCTCCCTGGGTATAGGGATTCAGATTCCTACACATCTTTTGAGGGGGAAGGGAGAGACACAGTTTAACCCATAACACTATCCTAGGAAATTCTTGAAATAATCTGTGAGAGGCACTGTATTTAATAAGTGGTAACCATCATCGTTATTATCATCATCATTATGATTATCAAAGTCCTGTAATGACTGCCGTTACCGCTCTCCCAGCCCAGGCCCATGGTGCTTTGCACACAGGCAGGAGGGTGGCTTGGCTGTAAGCCCCACAGGCTTCTGGGAAGTGGCACTTGGTTCAAGTGGAGAGCTTATGAGGTTCTCCTCTCTGAGGGTGGCGACATGATAGTCTAATTAGACCACAAATTGTTTTGGGATTTAGTAAAGTGCATTATGCAGTAATTCAGAAAGGTCTGTGCACGTAATGGTGGTAGGAGAAATGCTTGGTTATCATGTATGTAATGAAATTTATTAAGCTAAAGGACTGGAGAATTAACCTCTTCTCTGCCGAATAAGAAAATTACATGCAGAAAACTTCTAATTATTTCCAGTGGTTTTCTTTTCTGGGCCTTTCCTTTATTTAATCTCTATCTCAGACTTTCCCTAGAGAAAATGAAGAAGGAGGGAAAGGAGGAAGAGGAAAAGAAGGAAAGAAGAATCTAAAGAACCCACATCATAGCCTGGAAAATGTTTTAGAGCGAGACGCTGCTGAAAACGGCACCATGAATTATAATCCAGCCAATGGGTTTAGGCTGCTGTTGTGTACTGTTGAGTTGATTTTGACTCATGGTAACCCTGTAAGGACAGAGTAGAACTGCCCCATAGGGTTTTCTAGGCTGTAATCTTTAGGGGAACAGATTGCCAGGTCTTTTCTCCCTCGGAACCACTGGTGGACTCTAACCACCAACCTTTCAGTTAGCAGCTGAGCGCTTAACCATTGTGCCACCAGAGCTCCTTAGAGTTTAGGCTAAACTGCTGTTGCTAGGTGCCATCGAGTTGGTTCCTACTCATAGCCACCCTACAAACAGTAAAACGAAACACTGCCCTGGTCCTGTGCCATAATCACAGCTGTTGCTATGCTTAAGTCTGTTGTTCGGCTTGAGTCCGCTGTTGCAGCCACTGTATCAATCCATCTTGTTGGTGGTCTTCTCTCTTTTCCTGACTGTCTGCTTTACCAAGGTTGATGCCCTTCTGCAGAGACTGTTCCTTCCTGATAACATGTTCAAAGTACATGAAATGAGTCTTACCATCCTTGCTTCTAAGGAGTATTCTGGCGGTACTTCTTCCAAGACAGATTTGTTCATTCTTCTGGCAATGTCTTAGATATCTAGTGCTGCTGTAACAGAAATAGCACAAGTGGATGGCTTCACCAAAGAGAAATTTATTCTCTCACAGGTGAGAGGTGTCAGCTGCAGGGGAAAGCTTTTTCTTGCTGTTGACCTTGGGGGAAGGTCTTCGTCATCAGTCTTCCCTGACCTAGGAGCTTCTCCTTGCGGGGAATCCCAAAGGATGCTCTGTGCTCCCGGTGCTTCTTTCTTGCTGGTATGAGGTTCCCGCATGTCCTTGCTCACTTCTCTCATTTATATCTCAAAAGAGATTGGCTTAAATTATGATCTTGTAGATTGAATTTACATAACTGTTGCTAACCCCATCTCATCAACATCATAGAGATAGGATTTACAACACATGGAGAAATCATATCAGATGATAAAATGGCGGCCATTCATACAATACAGGGAATCATGACCTAGCCAAGTTGACAGATATTTTGGGGGGACACAATTCAATCCATGGCAGGCAATATATTCAATATTCTTTGCCAACATCATAATTCAAAGGCATCAATTCTTCTTCAGTCCTCCTTACTCGTTGTCCAGCTTTTGCATGCATATGAAAAAAAATTATTATTATTATTTTTTTGCATATGAGGCGACTGAAAAGACCACGGCTTGGGTCAGGTGCGCCTTAGTCCTCAAAGTGACATCTTTGCTTTTTAACATTTGAAAGAAGTCTTTTGCAGCAGATTTGCTCAGTGCAATAAGCACATACACACACAGTTGAGGAGGCGACGAGTGAAATAAAGATGCAAAGAAGCTATATGTGTATGCCAAGCAGCCTTAGAGTTTTGGTTAACTAATCTCTAGAAATTACATTACTTGAAAGCAGACTTCATATTTTACTCAGCACTTCCGCTCACCCCTTTGGCATATAAAAGCCAGTTGCTGTAGAGCTAATTCCAAATCTTGGAGACGCCATGTGTGTCAGAGTACAACTGTGTTTCACAGGGTTCTCAATGCCTGATTTTTTGGAACCGGATCACCAGGCCTTTCTTCTCAGGCAACTCTGTATAGACTTGAACCTCCAACCTTTTGGTTAGCAGACAGTACATTACCCGTTTGCACCGTCCAGGGACTCCCTTTGCCATAAAATGGAGGCCTAATACACACACACACACACACACACACACATAACCAATTTAAGAATACGGCTAGTTGATTCTGTAAAGATAAACGACAGGCAACATTCCTCATGATTCCACAAATTTACTGTTAGTGTTTATTGGAACCTTAGTGGTGCGATGCTTAAGATCTCAGATGCTAGCCAAAACGTCAGTAGTTCGAATCTACCAACCGCTCCTTCGAAACCCTATGGGGCAGTTCTGCTCTGTTCTGTAGGATCCCTATGAGTCAGAATCGACTTGATGGCAATGCGTTTGGTTTTCTGGTTTAAGTATTTATCAAGGAGCCCTAGTGGCACAGTGGTTTAGCTCTCAGCTCTTAACCCAAAGGTCAGTGGTTCAAACCCATCAGCTACTCCATGGGAGAAAGATATGGCAGCCTGCTCCCCTAAAGATTTACAGCCTTGAAAACCCTATGGGGGCAGTTCTACTCTTTCCTATAAGATTGCTATGATGGTGATGGCTTTTTTTTTTTAAGTATTTATCAGGAGTCCTGGTTGTACAGTGGTTAAGCACTTGGCTGCTAACCAAAAGGTCAGAGGTTTGAACCTACCAGCCACTTCGTGGAAGAAAGATGTGGCAATAGGCTTTTGTAAAGATTACAACGTTGGAAGCTCAATGGGACAGTTCTACTCTGTCCTAAAGGGTCGCTATGAGTCAGAATTAACTCGACAGCAGTGGGTTTGGATTTTGGTTTTAAGTATTTATCTAATCTAAATCTCTTTGCTGCTTGCCAATCCCATTTTCATGTACTGCACCTAATTTTGAATGCAATTCATTTAATTCCTTTCTTCCTGACATCTTTGTTGGACACCCACTATGTACAAAGCGATGTGTTATGCTGCAGAAAGATGCAAATTTAAAAAAGATTTGACCCTTGCCTTCCAAGAATTTTGAACTGTGGTTGGCATTTGGGGATCTGAGCCCTCTGTTGCTGATGTTCACGGAAGGGAATTGGGAGTCATTGTTCTGAGCTGAGTCAGAAGCTAGAATGAGCATTTTGGAGCTGAAAGGGCCCTGGGGGAACACACCAAAAAATCCCAAAAGCTCCTGGAGGGATTTTGCAGATGAGGAAAACAAGAACCAAAGAGGAGAGGTGTCACATGACAAATTAGAAGCAGACCTAGGACAATAATGTGAGTCTGGTCTGCCACCCTAGATATCACTCAAGTAATAGAAAAGCATAACGTGTTCAGCTGGGGATGTGGAGTTCAAGAATCTTGGCAATGGAGTGACTAAAACTTTTTTGCCTCTTAGCTTTGGTCCTCCATTTTTGCCACAAAAGTCATCTTCCTAAACGTGAAGCTAACGCTGACACTCACTGTTTAAGTCTTCCAGGAGCTTCCCTCCCTCCCTGCTGTCTTGGCTGGCTCAGCAGGGCTCTACCCCTGTGGAGCTAAGAAACAAGCCCTAAATTAGGCTGCCATCATCTCTCCCTGGGTGCCTACCACACCCTCCTAAGTGGCCTCCCTGCCTTGGACCTCTTTTTCCCCTCGGATCCTCTCCTGTATTGCACCTTACTTCCAGGCTCTGCAGTACAGCCCACAGGGCTCTCCACCTCCCTAGCCTCTTCCTTGCCACCTGATGCTCTAGCAATACCAAATATTCTGCTATACAACCATGCTCTGCCTCATCCCAGAACCTGGAGTGCTGTTTCCATCTTCCTTACCTGGCTAACTTCTCATCCTTTAGAACTTGCCCAGGTGTACTCCTCTCCCCTGCACCCCCTAGAAATTCCTTCTGCTTTTCCCAAGCTGAGTTAAGCAGCCCTGCTCTGTGTTACCGTAAAATACTGGTGGATTTGTCCCACCATGCACGCCCTCCTCCCACCCCCTCCACTAGACTGAGCTCCTGGGCAACTTCTACATCTTTCCTGTGTCCCTGGAACCTGGTACAGTGACTAGCCCATGGGAAGGACTCGATAGTATTTATTGGATGAGTAACTAAACCCTTTAAAGTCCTGGAATTAAAAATCCTAAGGAAATTCATGCCTGTGTTTTGGCGTGTAATGATGACATCCCCTTACATTTGCACTCTGCATTCATGTTCTCGCTGGGTGGGGCTGGTGTCTGTAGCTGTCTGAGCAGAAGCCGAATGATCCAAACAGGATAAAAAAAATAATAAATGCCTTTGAAATATATGTATTTTTTTCAGCTGGGAACTAGAATATAGCTGTGTCCTGGAAAAAGTGATCAAATGAGACAGGGTACCCCGCGCTTCTCAGGAAAGTTACTTCTTTAGCTCCTAACACAGTCTCTGACCTACCTTATGCCAATCTACTACCAGTGGTGTTGAAATCCCTAAAGGGAGCCCAGAACCAGCCTTTAATACCAGCTTATACAGTATGTACATGTTATGCTTTAATTGAGGGTAGAGTGTCACTGACTTTGCAAGATTTCATGACCTCACTGTTGACACACACACACACACACACACGCATGCATAGACCCTTGTACATGTAGTATCCTGCCCCCACAAGTCACCCCAGGTCTTGTAAATATCTTGAAATGCAAAAACAGTGACATGCAACCTAAATTGGCCGCTTTGTTGGAGGCTGTTGATCGGGGCTGCAGTCCCCATTAGCTTCTATAGTGGCTAAAAGATACGTTGGCCCAGGGCTACTCTTTAATTAATGTGAGTCAGCATTCATGGAAGTGCCCAGCATCTCTTCTGGAAGAAGAAAAAGAAAAACCTGCCAAGTGTCAACAAGCAGTTCTGTGTGCATCCCAATTAGGGTGATTTCTGGAAGGCAGAGGAAGCCCACCACAGCTCTAGTTTCTAGGCAACTGCTCTTAGGAGTTCTGAACCTCATTGGAAAAGGACAATTGGCAAGGCTGCCTCGTTAAGGAGTCTAAAGTGCCTCTTTCTGCTCCCCTTACCTCCTCACCCCTTCCCGGTCTACTTACCCCATCACATTTCGCTTGGAGGGGATGTAGCAGAATTTAAATACTCTTGAGGGCAAAAGCCAAGGGGAGGGCTTAGGTTCGGAAGACCATCATAGTGATAGCCATTACTTACCGAGTACTTGCTGTGTATCACACAAAGCCGTAATACCGTACCCATGTCATTTAGTCCGCACAATAGCCCTATGAAGTAGGTACTGTAATTTCAAAGATGGGGAAGCTCACAGAATCAAAGCCACTTGCCTAAAGTCACCTAATGAGAAGGTAGCAAAGGCAGGATTTGGATTCTGGTCTGTCTGAATCCAGGAGCCAAGCTCTTAAGCTTTGCCCTGTCCTCCTCCGTGTCAGCATGCAGGATGAAAACACACTCATGGCATTTGGAGGCAGGTCAGCGGTCAGATTTCAGTTCTGAGAAAAACTTGTTGAGTATTTTTTTTTTTTTTCTTAAAGAATGCAAACTCCACCCTGCAATTTCCATTATTACCTCTTATGCTCAATGGCTAAATGGAATGGGAGGGATTGTTCTTCACAGACCTGCCAGTGTGGGCATAAAAAACGCATTAGCAGGGAGAGAGGCTTTTTCCAGAGCACACCAACCATCTCTCAAGCACTCCTGGTTTATCATTTGGGGGCAGACAAGAGACCGTGGAATAGGCTGCCAGACCACTAGCCCACCAGCTGGAGATGGTTGAGTCACCTTCTTCTGCTTGATTGATGGTGGGGACAACTTGCTGGAGACCTGGAACTTGGGAGGAGTTCTCAGTGGCTCTTTCACCAAGCTGTCAGTACAAGGTGAAACCAGAGGGGTCTGTAGGGGTAGGGGTATGGGGGTGGTCAAAGGCTTCTCTTCTGAATTTACAGCTTGGATCTTGCCTGTCACTATGGGAAGAAGGCTTCCGATGGCCTCCTATACACGGGGTGGCTGTCTGCCACTACATGTCCTCGTCGCTGTACACTCTGAGGGGCCCCGGAAGATGTAAAACCTCTGCCCAGGCCACAGGCCAGCTGTCTCCCATTCACCCAGCAGCTGCTGAACCACGTCAGGGTGAAAGCTGTTCCCATGACTGTCTGAGCCCAGGGTTAAGCTCTCTCTCATCTTCGTCTCACATTTGAGACAACCTTTACATACATCCTTGCCCAATGCCTGGCACCGAACAGGTACTTAATGAAAGGTGTCTGTAATCACCCAACCTGCTATGTCCTTTCTGACCGCAATGCTGTGCAGATTGTTTCCTCTGCCTGGCATGTCTCTGCCCCCGCCCCGGTGTCCTTTTCATTTGGTCACGTCCTGTTTACTTTAAACTTCCGGAGGCTACACGCATAGTCAAAGAACTACAGGGGCCACACAGGTAACATGTAGATGAGCCCAAATACACATGTGGGCTAACACACACCTTTTATGGCCCTATGCAGTCTGGTCCCCGACACTCTAATTAGTAGTTTGGGTTGTGAATCATTCTGTCTCTCTCCTGAAATCTCTTTAAGTTCTTATTTTTATCTTTACGTAACTACCGATAACCAACCAAACGAGATGTCATGGAGTCGACACTGACTCGTGGCGACCCCATGTGTGTCAGAGCAGAACTCTGCTCCGTAGGGTTTTCACTGGCTGATTTTTCAGAAGTAGATTACTACGACTTTCCTTCAAGGCACCTCTGGGTGGACTGGAACCACCAACCTTTCTGTTAGCAGCCCAGTGTGTTTACCATTTTAACTACCAATAAAGGGTTGCTCTATTGCACAGTCCCAAGTTGGGGGTGTGTGTTGAGGGGGCAGGTGGCGTTCACACTGTATTCTGCAATCTGTGCTCCAGGGGGCGCCATTCTCTCTGGTGCAAACATTGTGAATAGCGCCCCCTGGAATTGTACAAAGAACCCTAAACATAAACCTCTCTCTTGGCCCAGTCCTTGTGCTTGGGCAATGGTAGACCTTTAGAGGAGGTTCAGAGGATCTAAGGGGTTGCTTTTCAGCTAACGTGCATTTTGGGTTCTCTCAGGACAGGGATAGGGACTCAGATTTCTGCTTTAACCAGTTTGGATCTGATTTATGTTCTGGGCTTTGCATAATCTTTACTGATTTAAAAAACATCTTGCAAAACAATGTTCTGCTTGGGTTCTTTAACTTTGCATCTCATTCTGCCTGGAAACTCTTGTTTGGAGTTAGTCTGACCCAGAATAAACCCTACGGTTAAACGCACAGTCAGATATGCTGAAGGGCCAGGCTATGCACTTTCTTTAAATGAGACCCATGGGCCTGAGCAAGCAGGCACCAAGTTGTTGTTGTTGGGTCCTGTTGAGTAGTTTCCGACTCATAGTGACCCTATTTACAACAGAACGAAACACTGCCTAATCCCGCACCATCCTCACAATCGTTGCTATGTTTGAGCCCATTGTTGCAGACGCTGTTTCAATCAATTTCCTTGAGGGTCTTCCCCGTTTTCATTAACCCTTTACCAAGCATGATGTCCTTCTCCAGGGACTGGGCCCTCCTGATAGCATGTCCAAAGTATATAAGATGAAGTCTCGCCATCCTCGCTTCTGAAGAGCGTTCTGACTATACTTCTTCCAAGACAGACTTGTTTGTTCTTCTGGCAGTCCATGGTGTATTCAGTGTTCTTCACCAACACCATAATTCAAAGGCTTCAATTCTTCTTTGATCTTCCTTATTCATCGTCCAGCTTTCATGTGCATATGAAGCGATTGAAAATATCATGGCTTGGGTCAGGTGCACCTTAGTCCTCAAGGTGACACCTTTGCTTTTTAACACCTTAAAGGGGCACCAAGACAGTCAGAATTTCCTCTCCCCCATGTGCCTGCCTCAAAAGCAACCTGCTGAAGCATTATTCTGGATACTTCTCCAGGCTGTTTGATTTGGCTATGCTGTATTTTCTAGCTAAGGGCAGAAAAATGCTTTTCCTGGCATTCTTGCTGACTTCGTTCTCATTTTCACGGGAGATTTGGGAAGATAAAGTCCAGGCAAATTTCTAAGAGATCCCCTTAAACAGGTAGTATAGTAAGGTGCAGCTTTGGTGAAGTTGAGGATGTTTTGACTTTTGAGAAACATTTCCCTCCACATTGCTTATCTGTTGCACTGGTTTTTGTACTATACCTGGGCACTTCAATAGAGGAAAAAAAAAAAAAACCCCAAAACAACAGCTGTGCTTTTTCCTGCAAGCTTTTCAGCAAGAAAAGGGCTTGAAAACCGCTTTGCTTGGATGCTGGGGCAGCTTCTTTCAGGTTGAGCAGCAGCCCCTAAGGGTTGCCTCCCTTGATTGTTTGGGGAAAGGCATCTAATCAAATTCTTTGAGTTTTGAGTGCTGTGATGGTGTGAATCAGTGAGGGTGTCAAAGAAAGGGCCTGTTCTCTACAGCAACATCTTGTGGTACTGGGAAGCAATGACAATGGAGGACACTAAACACCAACTTTCTCCCCACCTGGATGTGCCCTGGTGGTGCAGTGGTTAAGAGCTGACCTAAGGTTGTCAGTTTGAATCCACCAGCCTCTCTAGGAAACCCTATGGGGCAGTTCTACTCTGTCATATAGAGTCATTGAGTCAGAAATGACTCGATGGCAGTGGGTTTGGGGTTTTTTTTGGGTGTGGAGAACAATCTGATTTTATGTTCATTTGACAATTCTAGGGGAGGTGAAGCTCCTAGAGGGAGAGACTGAACTTCCTGCAGATAATTCATGTGATAGCTTATGTGGCTAATTGGAAAGGTAAAAGATGTGTGACTTGAATTTGTAGCCCAGTTCATGTTACAAAAGAAATGGTCCTTGTGATGTAGTTGCTCTTTTCCCCACCAGTGATGGAATTGTGGGTATGGAGGAAGGACAGAGGTCGTTCCAGCTCTTATCCAACCTTCTCCCTTCCCACTGATTCAACCAGTTAGCTTTACTTCCAATAAAATAATAGTAATAATAGAAATAAGGAACCCCTGTGTGCAGCAAATGGTTAGGCACGTGACTACTAGCCAAAAGGTTGGTGGTTCAAACCCACCCAGAGGCACCTAGGAAGACAGGTCCAGCGATCTTCTTCAAAGAGGCCACAACCTTGAAAATCCTATGGAGCAGTTTTATTCTGCACATGTGGGGTCGCCATGAGTTGGACTGACTCAATGGCAACTAACAATAACAGTGATAAAAGCCAACACTTACTGACCCCTTACATGTGGCAACTCTATTCTAAATGCTTTCCTTGTGCTGACTTTATCATAAAAACAGATCTAAAAGCCTCAGGCTATAGCTATAGCTCAGGCTATAGCACCCTAAGCTTCTCAGCTGTATGATCTCCAGCGTCTGATTTTCCAATCAGAGGAGAAAGAGGTAACTCTGGAGCCCTGCACAGGGGATAAGAACATTCCACCTACAGAGTGGACAGATTACCAGTAGCACGGCCAAGCAGCTGGGACAAAGTATAAATACCACCCTTCCAAACCTCTGGCTGTCCTGGCCGTGTGTGGGTTTAACACTTACACTACCCATGTGCCAGTCACACGTATCTTAACTCATTTACTTTTCACAACAGATCTGTGAGGTGGGTTCTGTTATTATCTCCATTTAACAGATGAGGACAGGGAAACTCAGAAAGATTAGGTAACTTGCCCAAGTTCAGCTAGTAGGTGCTGGAGCCAGTACTTGACCTTGACCCAAAAGCCATGCTCTCTTCTAACAGTTACCACTTGCCTTTGAGTTGATTCTGACTCATGATGGCCCAGTATATCTTAGAGTAGAACTGTGTTCTGTAGGGTTTTCAATGGCTGATTTTTTGGAAGTAGGTCAATAGGACTTTCTTTCAAGGCATCTCTGGGTGGACTCAAACCTTCAACCTTTCGGTTAGCAGCCAAACGCATTAACCGTTCGCATCATCCAGGGACTCCATGCTATGTTATGTTATTGTTGTTAGGCACTGGCGAGTGGATTCTGACTCATAGTGAACCCATGTGACAGAGTAGAACTGCCCCATAGGGTTTCCTAGGCTGCCATCTTGACTGGACCAGATTACCAGGTCTTTTCTCCCTCAGAGCCGCGGGATGGGTTCGAACTGCCAACTTTTTGGTTAGCAGCTGAGCAGTTAACTATTGCACCACCAGGGCTCCTATGTTGTGTTATACTCCCTGCCAGTACATTAGATCAGGTGATGAGTAGGTGCCTGGGGAGCTGATTTTAAAGGCAATTCTTCTTTGTATGCACTTTGGAATAAAACAGTGAGGAAATTAATACCTGCTAAAATATATTTACAAGCATTAATTTTGCAATAACAGGGTTTAACTATTTTAGTATTATTATTATTTTGCACTCATTTGGGCCATGGGTTGGGCAAACGACAGCAGTGTCACTGATGTTCCAGCAGACTACGAGGTGATATTCCATCTAACATCCCAAACGTTGCTCCTGAAGACTGTTCAGGTGTCCTGAGATTTGCTCAATGAAAACTTGTGGGTTTTCTGCTTTTTAATACAATTTTATTTTATTTTACTCTGAAGTGAAATCATGACTGCAAAAACGTCAATTAATAATTGCAGAGAAGCCTGCAGACAAAGAATGGGACAAAGGGTGTATTCCTTTTGAGGAAAAATAGAAGTTTTGGGCTGAACTGAAAAAGGCAGATGCATTACAGACATTGGCAAGAGGCTCCTCGGAGTGAAAACTTACTAGGGAGGTCCCAGAGCTGGAGAAAGTGCTGAGCTCAGGGTATTGCCACGTGGGACACACTTTATGTGCAAAGACCTGGGATGGAAAATGGCGTCACTGGTGCAGGCTTGCTCTGCCCATGGCTCAGCTGGGCTTTGCCGGTGAATTCTGGGCGGTTTTATTCATGAGCACTTTGTTTTCATTTAGCTTTCCACAAGCTGCTTATTTATTGATGATGTCTATGCTAAAAGGAAAAGGGCAAAAAGTCACCGCTGATATATTTTCAACATCATAGACTGTCTTTCTCACTTTTTCTTTCATTGCTGATGAGAATGCGTCATTTTGATTTGAGCATTTTTGAATTATCCGCTACTTTTCAGCAACTGAAACGCTGTGAAAGTGGAGAGGATGTTAGCTAAGGGCCAGGAACCTTAAAGCTGCATCTTAGGAATTTATCCTGGTGAAATGGCATATCATGGTGTAACTCCAAAGATGTCCATGTAAGCATTGTTTATGTAACAGGAAAACCAATGGTAAATGACCAGGAACTAAAACGATAAATCATACTATGTTCTTACAATGCAGTATTAAACAACCACTAAGATGGCTGGGGTTTCTGGAAGATGGCTGTGTTGTCCTGGTGGCTCAATGGTTAAAAGCTATGGCTACTAACCAAAAGGTCAGCAGTTCAAATCCACTAGCTGCTCCTTGGAAACCCTATGGCGCAGTTCTCTGTCCTATAGGTTGTTATGAGTTGGAATCGACTCGATGACAACAGGTTTGGTTTTCGGTTGTTAACCAAAAAGTCGCCAGTTCAAATCCACCACCCATTCCTTGGAAACACTGTGGGGGAAGTTCTACTCTGTCCTAAAAGGTCGCTACGAGTCGAAATGAACCCTACAGCAATGAATTTGTTTTTTGTTTTTTTTAAGATGTTTGTTATGTTTGAGTGGATATCCTATAATATTAAGGAATTATTGCTAATGTTTTAGATGTGATAATGTTATTGTGGTTAAAGTTTGAAAAAAGAGTTTTTATGTTCCTGAGATAGTTGCTTAAATATTTACAGATGAAATAACATGAAGTGTAGTGAAAAGCTTCAAGATAGTAGTAGACAGGAGGATATATAAATGAAATAATCATTAAGCTGAGTAATAGGTGGATAGGGGTTCATTAGACTACGCTGTCTGCCTTTATAAATGTTTGAGCATTTTTGTAGTAAAAGGTTTAATAGATGAAGTTGTGAGTATACATTTATTGACATGGAAGATGTTCATAATCTATTGCTAAATAAGAAAGCAGGTTACTAAACACTATACGTGGAATAGTTCTTTTTTATGGTAAAAGAATACACATGTATACATAGAAAATTAAAGAATATTGAAAGTGAACATGCCACAACATTAGCAGAGGTTATTCTTGGGTAGTGTAATTGTGGGTGGTTTTATTATTAATTTATGTTGACTTAGATATTTTTTTTTATCTGTAAGCGCTCAGCTACTAGCTGAGAGGTTGGTGGTATGAACCCACAGAGAGGCACCTTGGAAGACAGGCCTGGCAATATTCTTCCAAAAGGTTACAGCCTTGAAAACCGTATGGAGCAGTTCTACTCTGCACACACGGGGTCATCATGTGTTGGAATCACCTTGACAGCTACTAACCGCAACATTTGTATTTTCTAGTTTTTCTGTTGTTTTTGTTGTTAAGTGGTATCGAGTCAGTTCTGACTCACAGTGACCCAGTGTACAACGGAAGGACACTATACCCTATCCTATGCCATCCTCTTAATTGTTGTTTTCCTTGAGCCCATGGTTGCAGTGCACCTCGTTGACGGTCTTCCTCTTTTTTGCTGACCCTCTACTTTTCCAAACATGATGTCCTTTGCCAGGGACTGGTCCTTCCTGATAACATGCCCAAAGTATGTGAGACAAAGTCTTGCCATCCTTGCATCTGAGAAACATTCTGGCTATACTTCTTCCAAGACAGATTTGTTCATTCTTTTGGCAGTCGATGGTATGTATATTCAATATTCTCCTCCAACACCATAATTCAAAGGCACCTAGGTATAGTTTTTCTGGATTGTGTTATTTGTGTATTTTAAAAAGTTCTATAAAATATAGGGCTTGGGAAACTGTTTGGCAGTATATACTAAAGC
The DNA here is from genome assembly GCF_024166365.1 of Elephas maximus indicus. Classification (NCBI taxonomy): domain Eukaryota; kingdom Metazoa; phylum Chordata; class Mammalia; order Proboscidea; family Elephantidae; genus Elephas; species Elephas maximus. Next base: position 16,935,903 of record NC_064840.1, on the reverse strand, counting down.
TGAGCATGTGCAAACTCTTGTGAGCTACCAATTGCACTTCTAGGTATATTCCCAGTAGAAATGTGTACATGTGTTCAGCTAAGGACACGTATAAGAATGGTCATAGCAGTTCTATTCATAATAGCCCCCAAATGGAAACAACCCAAACGTCCATCAGTCCTAGAATGAGTAAATTATGTTATCTTCACTCAATGGAAAACTACCCTCAAACTGAGAATGAACAAACTCCCAATTACACGAGATAATGTGGAGAAATCTCAGAAGTATAATGTTGAATGAAAGGAGCCAGACACAATAAGAGTGCCAATGGTATGATTCTATTTATATGAAGCTCTAAAACAGAAGAAACTAATGTAAGTGTTGGAAGTTAGGATGGTGATTTTCTTTTGAGGGGATAGTTAACAAAAGGGGGCAGTGGTAGTTCAGTGGTGGGAATCTTGCCTTCCATGTGGAGACCCAGGTTCGATTCCAGGCCAGTGCACCTCACACACAGCCACCACACAGTGGATGCTCTCATGTTGCTATGATGCTGAACAGCTTTCAGCAGAGCTTCCAGACTAAGAGAGACTAGGAAGAAACGCCTGGCAGTCTACTTCTGAAAAGTCAGCCAGTGAAAACCCTATATATCACAAAGGTCCAATGTGCATGAGGTCACCATGAGTCAGGGGCTGACTTGACCACAGCTAACAACAGTAAAAGAAAGGGGACATGAGATGGTTTTCTAGGGTTATTGGTAGTATTCCTTTCCTTGATGAAGATGCTAGTTACATGGATATGTTCATTTGGTGAAAATTTATTGAGCTGTCTGCTTAATGATTTGTATGTTTTTCTGTACAGATGCTGCATTTCAATAAAAAGTTAAAAAAAATAACAGGGCTTAATGCATATGGCGTCCACTCTAAACAGTGGATTAGTACATTATTGTACAGCCTGTGGTTACATCCATTAGAGTAATGGCATGTTCAACAATCCCAGTAGGAAGAGATTTAAAATTAATACGAAATTCCAGTACTACCAGCAGCATTTGCATAGCGCCTGCTATGAACTATCTATCCATCCTGACTTATTTTTTTTTTCCTCCATTATATTTGCTTCAGCTGTTCCTCTATGGACCTCCAAGGTTCAGAATCTGGGATCTGAGGGCAACATGCTGGATCTGATACTGAGCTTTGCTCAAAGCCCCATGACTGAGTACAGGGAGAAATTCTTGAGAGCTTGATCAGTTAAGGGGTGACTGTAAAATGGTCACAGTCACTCAGGAAACATCAGTGGAGCCAAACACTCAACTACTATTTATCGACCGCTTAGTCTGTGCCTGGCACTGTTCTAAGTGCTTTATGTATATTAACTCATGTATTAAATCATTGACTCACAGCAGCCCTGTGAGAGGGAAGAAGTATTATCGTAGCCTCCACCTTGGGAATGAGGAAACTGAGGCTCAGAGAAATTAGGCAGCTTGTTCATCACCACGTAGCTTATAGCTGGGGAAGCTAGGAATTGAGCCCCAGCCATCTGGCTCCAGGTGTGCACGGGCTCGCCAGCCAGAAGCCAGGCGTGTGCTTACGTACTGATTCAGGTTCCATTCTCACTCAGCCCAGCCACCTGGTCTTTTTGCAGAGGCACCTGGTCATCTTATCTCCTCTCCCCTCAGCCTGATTCTTAAACGATGCCAAAGGGAATCTGAATCATTCATTCACTCATTCAACAAATACTTGTTCCAGACTAAAAAGCAACAATGTCATTTTGATGACTCAGGTACACCTGACCCAAGCCATGGTCTTTTTAATCACCTCTTATGCATGTAAAAGCTGGACAATGGAAAAGGAAGGAGGAGAACTGATACATTCGAATTGTGCTGTTGGTGAAGAATATTGAAGAACAAACAGGTCGGTCTTAGAAGAAATATAACCAGAATGTTCTTTAGAAGGCTTCAGCTTGTTTACTTTGGACAGATCATCAGGAAGACCAGTTGCTAGGAAAGGACATCGCGGTTGGTAGGGTGGAGGGTTGGCGAAAGGGAAGGGAGGCCCTCTGTGAGGTGGATTGACACAGTGGCTGAAACAGTCTATTCAAATGTAGCAATTGATCATGAGCAGGACCAGGCAACGTTTCATTCTATTACACATAAGGTCCCGGTGGGTAGGAGCTGGCTCAACAGAAACTCATGTTCTGGATTCTGTGCTGACACTGGCAGTGTGTTAGCTAAAACAGATAAGGCCCTTGTCCTTAGGGAACTTATAGTCTAGTGTAGGAGATGGACATCATTAAGATAACTGAACAAAACTGAAAAACTTTACACCTTAAGGAAGCAGTGGGATGTGGAACAAAGGCCTGGAGGGGATGTGGGTTTCTGCTTTGCTACTAACATGCTGTGTAATCTTGGACAAAGCAGTGTCTTCTCCCTGTGTCTTGGTTTCTTCATCTGGGAGATACGATCTGTAGAGTAGATTAAGAATTCCCAAAGTGGTTTCCATCGACTCCCCACCTGTGGGATGTTAATTTGTGGGTGGTATACCTGGGGAAAAGAGCCCTGGTGGTACAGTGATTAAGAGCTCAGCAGTTAACCAAGAGGTTGGCAGTTTGAACCCACCAGCTGCTCCACGGGAGAAAGATGTGGCAGTCTGCTTCCGTAAAGATTTACAGCTTTGGAAACCCTGTGGGGGCAGTTTTTCTCTGTCTGTAGGGTCACTATGAGTCAGCATTGACTCAACAGCAGTGGGTTTGTTTTTTTCGGTTTTATACCTGGGGAATCACCACCTGTCTGCCAGTTTTCAGTACTGTGGTGGCTCGTGTGTTGCTAGGATGCTGGGAGCTATGCCACTGAATATTTCAAATACCAGCTGAGTCATTCGTGGTGGGCAGGTTTCAGCAGAGCTTCTAGACTAAGAGTAGGAAGAAGGGCCTGGCAACCTACCTCCAAAAAATAGCCAGTGGAAACTTTATACATCACAACAGAATACTATTTGATACAGTGCTGGAAGATGAACCCCCTCAGTTGGAAGGCACTCAAAATACACTGTGGTCACAACAATGGACTCGATTGTACCAAGGATCTTAAAGATGGTGCAGGACCAGTGTGGGGTTGCCATGAGTAGGAGCCAATTCAATGGCAGCTAACAACAACAGCATGCATGGGAAAAAAAAGATTCCGTTATCAGATAACTTCAGTAATTTTTTTGTAACCTCTTGCTCCTTGCTCTTGAAGCAATATATCCCAGTGATTGCTGGGGTGTGCTTCCTGGAATCCTTCTTGCAGACAGAAGTCCTTATTTTCCCAAACGCTGCGAGTATTGCCTTCTGAGGGCTCACAGCTGTGTTCCTCCCCAGGCATTGTCCTCAAATGAAAGGAGCTGCTTCAGTAAAGGTCATGGCCCTTCTTGGGGCAGGCTGTACCCAAAGACTGGTTCCTGCAAGGGTGTAAAGGTCTGGTCCTCTCGCCTCAATATGGGACATCTCTGAAAGCTCACCCCAGCTCCTGAGCTCCCTGTGGGATTATCCGAAGTATCCGTTGTGATTGCATCTCACTTCACTTCTCCCTCTGCTCAATCTTGCTTCCTTTCCTCACTTACAGGTTGTTATGGATTGAATTGCTTCCCTCTAAAATGTGCTTTGGAATCCTAACCTGTATACCTGTGGCGGGAAGCTCTGTTGGCACAGTGGTTAACCACTTGGCCACTAACTGGAAGATTGGCAGTTCAAACCCACCCAGCAGCTCCAGGGGAGAAAGGCCTGCTGATCCGTTACCGTAAAGACTACCCATTGCCATTGAGTGAATTCCAACTCATAGTGACCCTGTAGGACAGAATAGAACTGCCCCATAGGCAGACTGCCACATCTTTCTCCTGTGGAGTGGCTGGTGGGTTCGAATGGCAGACCTTTCAGTTAGCAGGTGAGTGCTTGATCACTGCGCCACCAGGGCTCCTCCATAAAAATTTTAGCCTAGATAATACTATAGGGTAGTTCTACTCTGTCACAAATCTACTGGATGGCACCCAACAACAACCACATACCGGTGGATATAATCGCATTTGGGAATATGGTTTTTGTTGTTATGTTAATGAGGCCACTTCAGTATAGGGTGTGCCCTAAACCTGATCACTTCTGAATTATAAAAATTGCAGATTGGACACAAAAGGAAGCGCAGAAGTGGACTGACTCGCTCATGGCCACCCAGCTAGTAACTCTTAGAGCCAAGATTTCCACCCACAACTGTGAACTTTCAACTATACTGTGTGTGTCCTCCAAGCCTAGCTGGGTGGCTTTTCCTGCCTGTCAGCTGAGAAAGAATTTCAGAAAACAAAGTTTTGTGCAAACCCTATGCAACCAAAGGGTTCAAGGGTTCAAGGTACTTTGATGCTTAAGTCTGAAAACAGTCCTTTAGTTAAGTTCTTTTCTATGTGGGATGCTCTGAGGCAGCCCCTCCACAAGGAAAAGAATAAAAAAAGATACTTACCCTTAGTGGAGAGTGGTGCAAGAAAAACAGAGAAAGAACTTTGACACTAGAGGTGTCAAAGACACATGAAGTTACCAGAAATGGAGGAAAAAAAAGGGTAGGGCCTCTGGGTCACATCCAAGATGATAAAAATGCAATTAACTTGAGCCAGGTTGCTCCAGCCCACAGCAGTAACCTACCCTTTGGGTATGCGGCTGTGTTTATCAGTTCTGGGCTAAGGACAGGGGGCCAAGCGTTTGCCCTTTTGAGACTCATTAATGTTCACCCACTGGCTGCGGGCTGTGGGGGTACTGTGATGTGGGGGACTAAGGTCTTCTTTGAATGATTCACAAAGTACAATTTCAGAAGCCTTAACTTTGCCTGTATCCAGGTTATTGATCAGCATATAAATCCATGATCTTAAACAATTCAAGGGCTTTGAGGTAAGGTCTCAAGTCTTGGGGAAGGGAGCATTGGAGAGAACCAGGGTTGAACTTCTAGATGAGCCAGTTCTGGGCTACAGGCTATGGGTGTGTGGGGGTCCTACAGGCTGTGGATGAGGGCTGAAGGATGACATACAGAAGCCCCTGAGAGCAGTCAGGAAAAGTCTGAGGTCAGCAAGTAATGTTTCCAACTCTTTACATTTCCTGATGAAAATCAGGCTCCTTCATAAAGGGATACGGGCGAGGTCTGTTCTTCCTGCTGGTCTCTTGCACTCAGACCCTCAATCTGAGATAGTAAGATGTCACTATAGATACCTTTTGAGTCTCCTTTTGAGGCTTCTAATTTAGAGATGACAAATTATATCCCATGTAATAACTAATCAGTGATAGTGGCAGCCTAGAGTGCTGGGTGGAGAGCATTTTTGAGACTAAGCTTGGTTTCAAGTAGGAAGAGTATTGTGATCCATTAGTGATGTCTGCCATGGGCACAGGACAGAGGAGTTGGGAGTACGTATGCCACGTATCTGTCATCCTGGATTCAAATGTTTTAATTCAATTGTTAGTTTTATCCTTTCTTTTTTCAGAAAAAGTTGGGAAAAACTCACTTCACCTACTAGCTCAGATACAAACTGTATCTCCAAGTGACTGTCCCTTATGAAACACCATTAACTCATAGAGAAGCCCAAGAAAAAGGGTAAGATGATAAAAGTGCCCTATTTCTGTTATTTCATGAACTAAGAAATCAATTTAGTCAGACTACTTGGTTGGCAGGCTAGCTTTCTCAGTGGGGTTTATTGTAAGAATGCATGTAGGGGTGATAAAGGATATGGAAAATCTCATGGAAGTCCAAGACCAGGAAACTCACAGAGAGAGGAATGGGATTTGCTCCAGAAATTAGCTCCAGGGACCTCACTAGCAGGAGTTTGAGAGTCTTCAGGTGGAGTATTGGCATTGCTCATGAGCATTCTTCTCTTTCTGCTTGCTCTGTTCTCCTCTAACTTCGCTCTTGGTTCTCCTGCCTCTTTCCTCTATTTATAGCATCTGCTGATTTATAGCCATTGTTCCTTTATACCTTTGGTTTCCACACAGCTCATTGTGGCCTCTCTGGTCCCCATTTCTGATGGCCTTGCAGCTTCTGCTCCCACTGCAACCTGCTGTGTTCCTGACATGTTTTCCATTTTACTTTCCCAAGGGTGAGACTTGGACTTATACAGATTATCTTTTGAAACTAGCTCATATTTCAAAGTCCAGCTCAGAATTGGCTAGATGACTGTCAGAGACTGAAAATATGACCCCACATCTGCACTCCTTTTCCAGGAGATGTAGAAGCTCTTCCATCAAGAGGTGGAGTCTATTCCTCCACCGTTAATCTGGGCTGTCTTTGTGATTTGCTTTGGCCAATAGAGTATGGCCGAAGTGATATTTTGCCAGTTCCTAGCCTAAAGCTCAAGACACCTCACCACTTTTGTTCTCTCTCAGAACTGTGGCTCCGAGAGAACAAGCTCTGGTTAACTTGTTTGAAATGAGAGCTCATATTGTTCTGGCCAAGACCATCATGGATCTTCCAACAGCCAGCAAACCTCCAAACATGTGAGAGAGCCCAGCCAAGAGGAGCAGAGCCACCTACCTGACCCTCAGATGATTATAGATGTATAAGACAGTTCGGGTGCGACCAGATAACTTCCCAGCTGAAGCATAGACTCATAAGCAATAATACTGCTTATAAGCGATAATAATTATTTATTGTTTCAAGCTACTGAATTTTATGGTTGTTTGTTATGTAGCAATAGCTGACTGATCCAATGACTTAAAGGAAATCTCTAAACTTCTCTGAGTCTCAGTTTTCTTATCCAAGAAATGAATCAACAAAGACCTGTCCTGCCTTTCTCAGGGAAGATTTTAAGATGTTATGGAAATATAACATCTGGGGATTCACAGAACAGGTTGACTCTGTTATAGGGCAACATTAACACCTCCTTTTTTCCAGCCACAGGTCAGTCTCTAATAAGCCAGAGTAGACACTCCTGTTTGAGTGGAAAAGGGCGAGGTCAGCAGGCTCACCTAGAAGGCCTCAAGAAATGGCCCAGCCATCCTATCTCCTGATTTACTCCATAGATTTATACATAAACCCTCTCCCTTACTCAGTTTCCCCACTATGTTAATGTATGATCCTTCCCCTTATTTTTTTTTATATTTGTGCTTTAAGTGAAAGTCTACAAATCAAGTCAGTCCCTCATACAAAAATTTATATACACCTTGCTATGTACTCCTAGTTGCTCTCCCCCTAATGAGACAGCACACCCCTCCTTTCCACCCTGTATTCCCTTGTCCATGCAGCCAGCTTCTGTCCCCCTCTGCCTTCTCATATTGACTCCAGACAGGAGCTGCCCACATGGTCTTTTGTGTCTACTTGAGCCAAGAAACTCACTCCTCACCAGTATCATTTTCTGTCTTATAGTCCAGTCTAGTCCCTGTCTGAAGAGTTGGCTTTGGGAATGGTTCCTTTATGGGGCTAACAGAAGGTCTGGGGACCATGACCTCCAGGGTCCTTCTAGTCTCAGTGAGACCATTAAGTCTGGTCTTTTTATGAGAATTTGAGGTCTGCATTCTACTGTTCTCCTGCTCCATCAGGGATTCTCTGTTGTGTTCCCTGTCAGGGAAGTCATTGGTTGTAGGTGGGCACCATCTAGTTCTTCTGGTCTCAAGCTAATGTAGTCTCTGCTTTATGTGGCCCTTTCTGTCTCTTGGGCTCATAATTACCTTGTGTCTTTGGTGTTTTTCATTCTCCTTTGCTCCTGGTGGGTTGAGATCAATTGATGCATCTTAGATGGCCCAGACACCACTCACCAAAGTGGGATGCAGAATGTTTTCTTAATACATTTTGTAATGCCAGTTGACCTAGATGTCCCTTGAAACCATGGTCTCCATACCCCAGACCCCTGTCCCTGCTACTCTGGCCTTTGAAGCATTTGGTTTTGGTTTAGTCTGGTTGTGCTGACCTCTCCTGTATTGCGTGTTATCTTTCCCTTCACCAAAAATAGTTCTTGTCTACTATCTAATTAGTGAATACCCCTCTCGTAACCATCAAAGAATATTTTCTTCTGTGTTTAAACTATTTCTTGAGTTCTTATAATAGTGGTCTCACAGAATATTTGTCCTTTTGCAACTGACTAATTTCACTCAGCATGGTGCCTTCCAGATTCCTCCATGTTATGAGATGTTTCACAGATTCATCATTGTTCTTTATTGTTGCATAGTATTCCATTGTGTGAATATACCATAATTTATTTATCCATTCATCTGTTGATGGGCACCTTGGTTGCTTCCATCTTTTTGCTATTGTAAACAGTGCTGCAATGAACATGGGTGTGCATATTATCTGTTTGTGTGAAGGCCCTTATTTCTGTAGGATATATTCCAAGGAGTGGGATTGCTGGATCATCCTTCCCCATGATTTTAACTGCTGAGTTCTAGGAGTGGGCAAGAGAATTGATTCACCCACCAACAAACATTTACTCACTTAGGACCAGGGACGGGGGTCATGGCAGAGTCCACACTGTTAGATCTTACCTCCTAGCAAGGGAGGCAGAGATGGAAACAGGTCATTGTAGCACACTGAAGCTGTCTCTTCCCTCGTCTGCCACATCCCATCCATTAGCAAAAGAAATTCTGAATCCATCCACTTCTCTCCAATTCATTGGTCTTTCCCTGATCTGAGCCATTGTCATCTGCCATCATAATCTTCTGACTGGTCTCTACGCAGTAGATGGGATGTTCTTTTAAACATCAGCCCACACCCTTCTCTTGCTCAGAACCCTCCAATGGCTTCTCACTGCATTTAGACGAAAACTCAACATTTCATCATGGCCTACGAGGCCCTGATTGATAAAAAAACGGTCCTTGCCCACCTCTCCAACTTCATCTCCTGCTTCTCTCACTCCACTCCAGCCACACTGGCCATTTTTCTGTTCCACCCACATTTCCGGTGTGGTCCAACTTTCTCACCCCCTCACCTGTTGTCCTCTGAAATAGTCTACCTCTTTCCTCCTATTCCTTTATGTGAATGTTTCTTTCTCACCATTCAGGTATCAGGGTCAATGTCCCCTTTATGGAAGTGGCCTTTCCTGGCCACTGGCAGCTTCCTCCCCTCACCATGCTCTACATATCACTTTGAGTTATGGAGTTGTTATACCTCTTTGTGGTTACCTTAATATTTACCCCTATTTTTCTAAGTAAAAACCTAACTCGTATTATCCTATATCGCCTTGTTTCTCTCCATATGGCAGTTCTATGCCTCCTGTATTTAGTCCCTCTTTTTGATTATTGTCATCTTTTACATATTGACTTCAATGACTCCCTGTTTTGAGCATTTTTTTCTTTTTAAAATTAATCTTAATTTGTTTTTGTGATTTCCCTATTTGAGTTGATATCAGGATGTTCTGTTCTGTGACCTTGTGTTGTGCTGGTATCTGATATTATTGATTTTCTGACCAAACAATATCCTTTAGTATTTCTTGTAGCTTTGATTTGGTTTTTGCAAATTCTCTAAGCTTGTGTATATCTGTAAATGTTTTAATTTCACCTTCATATTTGGGAGAGAGTTTTGCTGGATATATGACCCTTGGCTGGCAGTTTTTCTCCTTCAGTGCTCTGTATATGTCATTCCATTGCCTTCTAGACTGCATGGTTTCTGCCGAGTAGTCTGAACTTATTCTTATTGATTCTCCCTTGAAGGAGACCTTTCTTTTATCCCTGGCTGCTTTTAAAATTTTCTCTTTATCTTTGGTTTTGGCAAGTTTGATGATAATATGTCTTGGTGATTTTCTTTTTGGATCAATCTTAAATGGGGTTTGATGAGCATCTTGGATAGATATTCTTTCGTCTTTCATGATGCCAGGGAAGTTTTCTGCCAACACATCTTCAACTATTCTCTCTGTATTTTCTGTTATCTCTCCCTGTTCTGGGACTCCAATCACACGCAAGTTATTCTTCTTGATAGAGTCCCACATGATTCTTAGGGTTTCTTCATTTTTTTTAAATTCTTTTATCTGATTTTTTTTCAGCTATATTGGCGTCAATTCCCTTGTCCTCCAGGTCCCCTACTCTGTATTCCAATTGCTTGAGTCTGCTCCTCTGACTTCTGTAATTTTACTGTTAATCTTTTGGATTTCTGAATGCTGTCTCTCTATGGATTCTTGCAGCTTATTAATTTTTCCACTATGTTCTTGAATAATCTTTTTGAGTTCTTCAACTGCTTTATCAGTGTGTTCCTTGGCTTTTTCTGTAGATTGCCTTATTTCATTTCTGAGGTCATCCCTGATGTCTTGAAGCGTTCTGTAAATCAGTTTTTTATATTCTGCATCTGGGAATTCCAGGATCGTATCTTCATTTGGGAAAGATTTTGATTCTTTAGTTTGGGGAGTTGTAGAAGCTGTCATGGTCTGCTTCTTTATGTAGTTTGATATCGACTGCTGTCTCTGAGCCATCATTAAGATATTGTAGTGATTTATTTTATATTTGCTCACTGAGTCTTATCTTGTTTTGTTTTCTTTCAATATACGTAGATGGGCTACTAGATTGCGCTGTCTTGATTGTTGTAGCCCTTGAGTCACTTATGTCCTATTACCAGCTGGTTTGGGCTGTTACCAGATATATAAACCTAAGAGCACGTTCACTATTCTTGAGTAGAATCTGATTTTGGGTCATCAAGTGTGTGGTGCAGACTGTCACCTATCCACCTAGAGGAGTAGTGGTGATAGTTGTGTGCACCAGATTCTAGTATCAGCAGGGTTTCACACTCGGGGTGTGGGCAGGAGGCTGACAGGCTCTACATATCACTTTGTTTGATAGCCTTCATAGTGTATCACCAACACCCCCCAGTCCTGTTTATTCTCTTGCTCATTTGATTGTCGTTTTTATTACCATTATGACATAGACCATCATCTCTTATTCACTGAGGACAGGAGTCTTGTCTGTTTTGTTCACTCCTGTGTCTTCAACATATAGGACACTTGGCATATACCTGGCAATATCTGGTACTTAATAAATCCTTGTTAAAAAAAAAAAAAAGAATGTGCACAGAGAGCTACGGAGGCCCCAAGAGGAAGTACCTAACCCGGTACAAAGAACACCGCTTCTTCCTTGGCCAAAATTCCACCTCTGTTGCTTCTAATTGCCTTGCTTATGTTGTCTACCAAATGCAGCTGGAGAGAGAAGTCTCCAGAAGTCTTAAACACTTGCCCAACCCATTGCCAGCTGGGCTTGGCTAGGGGGTAATTTGTCATTGTTTATTTGCCATTGAGAGATTTTTTTTCCCCCCTTAAAACACTTGCATTAAAAACTCCTGGCAGCTGTGGAGGAAAATATGCCATTGACTTCAAGCAGCAACCAAGGAGTGGGCACATGTGGATGTTTTGAATGTCGGCTCCTGCTAGGATAAATTCAGCCAGTAAGTGCTTAGTATGGTGCTTAGCGCCACTGAACACCTGGTGGAACAGGCAAGGAGGAAAGCAGTTAGGTTTTTATTCTTTTTAGCATCATGTTAAATTGGACGTGAAACCACGGATGATACAGTTGACTTATAAGAGGGCTGAAGTATTAAATAAAAATCCAGGAGACAGTCAAGGTGTTTGGCTCAAGGTGGGCGAGACTCTAATACCAAAAAAAAAAAAATTAAAACAAAAAAAAAAGAAATCAGCTGCTGTAGAGTTGATTCTGACTTGTGGCGACCACACGTGTTTCATAGTAAAACCGTTCTCCACGGGGTTTTCAATGGCCGTAATCTTAACAGAAATTGATCGCCAGGCTTTTCTTCCATAACACTGCCAGGTGGATTTTAACCACCAATCTTTTGGTCAGTAGCCGAGTGTTAACTGTTTGCACCACCCAGTTGTTGTCCTTCGGTGCTGTCAAGTCATTTCCCACTCATAGTGACCCTATGTACAATAGAACAAAATGCTGACCGGTCTTAACATCCTTCTTAGAATCGTTGCTATGTTTGAGCCCATTGTTGCAGCCACTGTGTCACTCTATCTCATTGAGGGTGTTCTTCTCTTTCATTGACCCTCTGCTTTACGAAGCATGATGTCCTCCTCCAGAGACTGATCCCTGCTGATAGCATGTCCAGAGTACATGAGATGAAGTCTTGCCATCGTGGTTCTAAGGAGCATTCTGGTTGTACTTCTTCCAAGACAGATTTGTCGATTCTTCTGGCAGTCCATGGTATATTCAGTATTCTTCTCCAACGCACAGTTAAAATGCATAAATCCTTCTTTGGTGTTTGTCATGGATTGAATTATGTCCCCCCCAAAATGTGTGTATCAACTTGGTTAGGCCGTGTGTGGTTGTCCTCCATTTTGTGATTTTCCTGCGTGTTATAAATCTTAATCTTGGCCTGTGGTTACAAGGATTGGGTTGGGATTGTAACACCACCCTTACACAGGTCACCTCCCTGATCCAAGGTAAAGGGAGTTCCCCAGGGGCACGGCCTGCACCACCTTTTATCTCTCAAGAGATAAAAGGAAAGGGAAGCAAGCAGAGAGTTGGGGACTTCGTACCACCAAGAAAGCAGCACCAGGAGCAGAGCACATCCTTTGGACCCGGGGTCCCTGCGCCTGAGAAGCTCCTTGACCATGGGAAGACTGAGGACAAGGACCTTCTTCCAGAGCCAACAGAGAAAGCCTTCTCCTGGAGCTGACGCCTTGAATTTGGACTTTTAGCGTACATTACCATGAGGAAATAAATTTCTCTTTGTTAAAGCCGTCCACTTGTGGTATTTCTGTTATGGCAGCACTAGATGACTAAGACAGTGTTCCCTACTTATTATCTAGCTTTCATATGCATATGAGGTGATAGAAAATACAATGGCTTAGGCCAGGTGCATCTTAGTCCTCAAAATGACATCTTTGCTTTTTTTTTTTTTTAACACTTTAATGAGGTCTTGCACCACTGAGGGACCTAGACTAACAGGAGGTGAAAAAATTTGGAAAACAGTGAGTAGAAAAGATAGTATCCTCTTAGCTAACACTTTGCCTCCTTAAATCTGGGAGATGGGCCACAGGATTTGCACTTCTTGGAGAGGTGACTTCCCCTGGAAAATAGGACATTTCCTTTTGAGGTAGAATTGCTAGTTCCTTAAATGTTAGCAGAATCCAGGAGTGTGGGCAGCTGAAACGTTTTATTCTCGTTTCTTGTTTCCTTGCTTGTGGCTCGTCTGTCTGTCTTTTTCCACATTCACCTTCATGTCTAGTAGTTGGACAGGCTAAGCCTGTCCCATGAGGGCATTGAATTCTAGCTTGTTTCAGAGCCATGGTAAATGGGTTTGGCAGGAGTGACAGACTCTGCTGGCCAATACAGGGGTGGCAGAAAAGGCACTGTTCTTTAACGCCTTTTAATCAAGGCCCTCTATTCTACTAGGTTACTGGGAAATTCAACCTTAGTCAGTCTTGAGGCTTGTCCCCAGTGGTATGTTGGTGAATGTGTAACAGCTGCCTCCCTGGGGGTGAGGGTGGGACCACCCCTGATTTTGTAGTGGTTGCTGATTTCCATGAGGTAAATATTCCCACCATGGCTAATTTCGGACCACTAGTGTGACATCAATGAACACAGAATTGGGAAGATCTTTGTAGTAGCACCCCACTATGTAGTATTTCAGCCATACAGACACTAAGAAAAAAAAAAAAGCCCAAAACAGTAGCTGTTGATTCCAACTCATGGGGACCCCATGTATGTCAAAGTAGAACTGTGCTCCATAGGATTTTCGATGGTTCATTTTTCAGAAGTAGATCGCCAGGCCTTTCTTCCAAGGTGCTTGTGGGTGAACTTGAATTGCCAACCTTTTGGCAAGCAGCTGAGCACATCCCTACCCAGGGACTCCCCTTACAGGGTTAAAAAAAAACCCCAAAATCCACTGCTGTAAAGTTGACTTCGACTCATAGTGACCCCATAGGGTTTCCAAGGCTGTAAATCTTTACGGAAATAAACTGCCACATCTTTCTCCCACAAAGCTGACCTTTCGAACTGCTGACCTTTCAGTTAGTAGTCGATCGCTTTAAGCAGGGCTCCTGACAAGGTTACTCTCCCATAAATCTTCTGCTTAATGCTTAGGGTCGGGGGAATTTGGACTTGACAGGCCTTTGACCACAACCCCATAGACTGCTCCTCAGTGTCAGGTTATCTGCGGGGCATTCTCTGTTGGGCTTACTTACCGACTGCGTATCAGGTCTTTTTTGAGGTTTATGATTTCCTTGTTCATATACTTGATGTTCTTCAGTGGCTTGTCTGGAACCTAATGGGAAGCCAAGAAATGAAAGAAAAAGAGTGTTAATACAACTGTTACAAATGAGCCAGACTTAATTTCCAAAGGCTTATGAATTCTCCTGGGATGCGTGACCCAGGCTTGAGAGATCCCAAGAAGTTCAGAGTTCACTTGTACACCAAAGGGAGACACTGCTGCATGGTGGGAATGGTGCGGGCTTTCGATGTAGGCAGAACTGAGCTCTGATCCTGGCTCGGCCCTGTTTTCAGCTGTGTGACTTTGGACAAATTACTCACCCTCTCTGTGCCTGGAAACCCTGGTGGCGTAGTGGCTAAGTGCTATGGCTGCTAACCAAAGGGTCAGCAGTTCAAATCCGCCAGGCGCTCCTTGGAAACTCTATGGGGCAGTTCTACTCTGTCCTATAAGGTCACTATGAGTTGGAATCGACTCGACAGCAACAAGTTTGGTTTATTATAACGGCGTTATACTCAAGGTAAAACAAGGACTTCAACATTAATGATTACTGTTATTGTTGGTGGCATGGGCAACTGATTTGGAGAGCTGAATGTGGTCAGTGCAAAGATGGAAATGTACTTTTTTCCCCTTCCTGCCCCCACTGCAGGATTTTATAAGTGAATTATCCACATAATTGCTTGTGGGCTTCTCTCTCCCTTTCCTTCGTTCATTTTCCTTGACTTGACATATCGGAAACCCCACAGTACTTGAAATTCATTACACGTAGGTTGATACCAGGCCACCGTAAAGAAGAGAGTTAAATGAACTCTAATTTAATATAAAAGTTGCTTTCTCAGCTCTAAGTTTGGAGAAACAATAATAAGAATATTATATGGATTATCCTGTCTTAAAATTAATTCCCGAAATATTAGGATTCTTTTATTCAGAAGGAATGCCAAGAAATCATGCGAAAATGGACGCACTCAGATGGAGCTGATGAGAGAATACACTGGGATGGCCTTTTTGGAGGCTAATTTGTCAGTGTGCGTACCACATGCTTTAAAAATGGGCATGTCCTTAGGTCTAACAATTCCTCTGCTGTCAAGCATCTGAAGGAAGATTCCTGTATGGGAGGCAGATTTATCAACAAAGTTGCTCAACAGAATGCTGCTAGTAATAGCAAACTATTGGGAACTACTTAAACATCTCACAACAGACGACAGATTAAACAAATTTTTGTGCCTCTGACAATAGAATAGTGTGCGGCGATTAAATGTAGTGGTAATTATGTAAATTTATTTTGATATTTAGAGATGTTTCAGTTTTTTATGTGAGGAACTATGTCACAAAGTGTAGTGGGTTGAGCAGTATCTCCCTCCCCCACAAAAAAATTCATGTCCACCTGGAACCTCAGAAAGTCATCTTTTTTTTTTTTTAAATTGTACTTTAGATGAAGGTTTACAGAGCAAACTAGTTTCTCATTAAACAGTTAACACACATATTGTCTTGTGACATAGGTTGTCAAGCCCATGACATGTCAACATTCTCCCCTTCTTGACCTTGGCTTCCCCATTACCAGCTTTCCTGTCCCCTCCTGCCTTCTCGTCCTTGCCCCTGGGCTGGTGCGTGCATTTAGTCTCCTTTTGTTTTATGGGCCTGAGAATGTGGCCTTACTTGGATGTAGGGTCTTTGCAGATTTAATTAGTTAAGAATATTGAGATCATACTGGATTTAGGGTGAGCCCTAAATCCAGTGACCGATATTCTTTTAAGAAGAGAAGAGGACACAGAGGGACACAGAGAAAAGCAACCTAAAGACAGAGGCAGAGTGTTGTGATGGGTCTCCAAGCCAAGGAGCACCAGGGATTGCTGGTAACCACCAGAAGCTAGGAGAGAGGCCAGGGACAGAGTCCTCCTCAGAGCCTCCAGAAGGAGCCAGCCCTGCTGACACCTTGATTTCACATTCTGTCCTCCTGAAGTATGAAGAGAATACACTTCTATTATTTTAAGCCACCCAGTTTCTGGTAATTTACTGAGGAAGCCTTAGGAACCTAATAGACAAAGTAACATATATAGCATAATTATGTTCTTGGTTTTTGAAAAATTATATACGTGGATATGCCCATGTCAAAGGTATGTAAGAGCATACCCTAAAATGCTAGCAGCGATTCTCTCTTGGGGGTGAGACTACAAGACATACTATTTCTTTTTCTTAGCTTATGTTCATTTCCTGTTACTCTAATAAATATTAGTTGCATAATTAACAAAGAAAAAAGATTTGAAAGAAAAAAGGACAAAAAGAAGTTTGACAAAGTCTGATTGGTAGCACTGTGTTGAGAGTGTTTTTTGAAGTCGGTGAGAATATAGGGGCATGAGATAACAGAAGTTAATATGGATGAGTGGGATGGGGCTTGGGCTCTCTCTGCAGGCTCTGAGAAAAAAAATGGGCTACAGTGCCCACTCTCAGGGCCTTTTAAGTGGACAGTGGAAGGTGGGGAGTGCTTGTGGCGAGGTCGGTGGGGGTTGGAGAGCGAGCATCTGAAGTGGAGGGAAGAGAATATTGCTGGCTGCCTGATTCTCTACTGCTTTTCTCCTGGTTACCCAGTTCATGTTCCCATGCAAGACACCTCGAATTAAGGGTAAAGAGTCTGTAGCAATTCCCTAGAGTACTAGTAACTACAGTTCCTTCTCGCCCACCTAATAAAGTATATATATATATAAATATAAATAAAAATGGCAACCCAAAAAACCAAACCCATTGCTGTCCAGTCAAGTTCCAACTCATCGTGACCTTATGGGACAGAGTAGAACTGCCCCATATGGTTTCCAAGGCTGTAAATTTTTAAGGAAACACTACCACATCTTTCTCCCAAGGAGTGGCTGGTGTGGGGCTCTAACTACCAACCTTTTGGTAAACAGCCATTTGCTTAACCACTGCGTCACCAGGGCTCCTTCAAAAAAAGTATATAGGATGCAAAAGAAGTATTTGGGGATAGCCTTGAGTAAGCTCAGCTGGATATGAAACAGTGGAATTACTTAAAAATTTTATTCCTTTAGTTATTGTTAGCAATGAATTATAAGTAGTATAGCTTGCTCATCTCGATACACCAGGCTATCGGTGAAAATTGATGGCAAAGCCAGGAGCTTTCATCTAGAGGGATGGGTGAAGTGGGCACAGAGACCAACCACAAAGGCAACACGTAAGGATCACCTGGCATACTTTTTAAAACTTCTACATATGTGAATTAAACACATTTATGAACAAAGGAAAAACAAACACACTCAAATTTACCTGCAGATCATTTGAAAACACTTGATTGAAACCACACTTGATTTGACAGTTGAGTATCCATTGCTTTCTTAAATATTTCAAATTTTACCCTTCTCATGAAACGGAATGCATAAGCATCAATAACTTAGGCATTAGTGAGCTGAAATGGACTGGTATTGGCCATTTTGAACTGGACAATCATAGGGTCTACTATGCCAGGAATGACAAAGAGGAATGGCATTGCATTTGTCATCAAAAAGAACATTTCAGGATCTACCCTGAAGGACAGTGCTATCAGTGACAGGATAATATCCACAGGCCTACAAGGAAGACCAGTTAATGTGACTGTTACTCAAATTTATGACCAACCACTAAGGCCAAAGAGGAAGAAGTTGAAGATTTTTACGAACTTCTGCAGTCTGACGTTGATCAAACATGCAATCAGGTTGCAATGATAATTACCGGTGATTGGAATGAGAAAGTTGGAGACAAAGAAGAAGGACTGGTATTTCGAAAATAGAGCCTTGGTGATAGAAACGATGCCAGAGATTGCATGATAGAGTTTTGCAAGACCAAAAACTTCATTACCTTTTTTCATGAACATAAATGACAACTGTTTTACACATGCACCTTGCCAGATGGAATACACAGGAATCAGATTGACTAGATCTGTGGAAAGAGATGATGGAAAAGCTCTGTATCATCAGTCAGAACAAGACCAGGGGCCTGCTGTGGAAGAGACCAGCAGCTGTTCACATGCAAGCTCAAGATGAAACTGAAGAAAATTAGAACAAGTCCTTGAGAGGCAAAATACATACGACCTTGAGCATATCCCACCTGAATTTAGAGACCATCTCAAGAATAAATTTGATGCATTGAACACTAATAACCAAAGACCAGATGAGTTGTGGAATGACATCATATATGATGAAAGCAAGAGGTCATTAAAAAGATAGGAGAGAAAGAAAAGACCAAAATGGATGCCAGAAAAGACTCTGAAACTTGCTTTTGAGCATCAAATAGCTAAAGCAAATGGAAGAAATGATGATGTAAAAGACCTGAATAGAAGATTTCATAGGGCAGCTTGAGAAGACAAAGTATTTTAAGGACATGTACAAAGACCCGGAGGCAGAAAACCAAAAGGAAAGAACACACTTGGCATTTCTCAGGCTGAAAGAACCAAAGAAAAAATTCAAGCCTCGAGTTGCAATAGTGAAGGATTCTATGAGGAAAATATTAAACGATGCAGGAAGCATCAAAAGAAGATGGAAGGACTACACACAGTCACTATACCAAAAAGAATTGGTTGACGTTCACCCACTTTAGGAGGTGGCATATGATCAGGAACCGATGGCACTGAAGGAAAAAGTCCAAGCTGCATTGAAGGAATTGGCAAAAAACGAGTCTCCAGGAATTGACAGAATGCCAACTAAGATGTTTCAACAAGTGAATGCCAGACTGGAAGTGCTCACTTATCATTGCCAAAATATTTGGAAGACAGCTACCTGGCCAACAGACTGGAAGAGATCCATATTTATGCCTATTCTCAAGAAAGGTGATCCAACTGAATATGGAAGTTATCGAACAATATCATTAATATCAGACCCAAGTAAAATTTTGCTGAAGATGATTCAAAAGCGGCTGCAGCAGTATATCAAGAGGGAACTGTCAGAAATTCAAGCCAGATTCAGAAGAGAATGTAGAACCAGGGATATCATTGCTGATGTCAGACGGATCCTGACTGAAAGCAGAGAATACCAGAAAGATGTTTACCTGTGTTTTATTGACTATGCAAAGTCATTTGACTGTGTGGATCATAACAAACTACGGATAACATGAAGAACGGGAATTTCAGAACACTTAATTGTGCTCATGAAGAACCTGTACATAAAAAAGGAGGTAGTCATTCAAACAGAATAAGAGCATACTTTGTGGTTTAAAGTCAGGAAAGGTATGCGTCAGGGTTGTATCCTTTCGCCATACTTAATCTGTATGTGAACAAATAGTCTGAGGAGTTGGACTATACGAAGAAAAACGTGGCATCAGGATTGGAGGAAGGCTCATTAATAACCTGCAATATGCAGATGATACCACCTTGATGAAGATCAAAGACTACAGCCTTCAGTGTGGATTATACCTCAGCGTAAAGAAAACAAAAATTCTCATAACTCGACCAAACAAAAATCCTCACAATTGGACCAATAAGCAATATCATGATAAATGGAGAAAAGATAGAAGTTGTCAAGGATTACATTTTACTTGGATCCACAGTTAACATCCAGAGAAGTAGCTGTCAAGAAGTCAAAAGATGCATTGCCGTTGGGCAAATCTGCTGCAAAAGACCTCTTGCAAGTGTTAAAAAAAGCAAAGGTGTCATCTTGAGGGCTAAGGTATGCCTGACCCAAGCCATAATGTTTTCACTTGCTTCATATGCATGTGAAAGCTGGACGAATGACTAAAGAAGACCAAAGAAGAATTGACGCCTTTGAATTGTGGTATTGGAGAAGAATACTGAACATACACCATGGACTGCCAAAAGAAGGAACAAATCTGTCTTGAAAGAAGTACAACCAGAATGCTCCTTAGAAGCAAGGATGGTGAGACTACATCTCACATACGCTGGACATGTTATCGGTAAGGATCAGTTCCTGGAGAAGGACATCATGCTTGGTAAAGTAGAGGGCCAGCAAAAAAGACGAAGACCCTCAATGATATGGATTGACACGGTGGCTGCAAAAATGGGCTCAAGCATAGCCACAATTGTGAGGATGGCACAAGACTGGGAAGTGTTTTGTGCTTTTGTACATGGAGTCGCTACGAGTTGGAATTGACTGGTCGGCACCTAAAAACAGCATGAAGCAACTGGGCCAATGGCTATCTTTAAAGAATTTTTTTTTTTTTCAAATGTCACCTAGTGGTAGTTGCCCAAACCCATTATGCACCAGGAATTCATACCATTGTGTAAGAGTGAGTTTGTATTGACTGGAGTTACGTGGAACAACTTAGAGTAGCAGAGCTTATCTCCGTGCTTAGCAGGACGAGACCCACCCCAAGTCTCACAATTATGTCAACATTTCACTGGATTCTCAGGAAATCATTTTCTTTGTGCCTTTCATTGAATTGCAATGATAATAAGCCAGCAGTGATAATTAGTATTGGATGAGGGAGTTCTGGCTGTCAGGACTTTTATGCACATCATTTGATATTAAAAAAAAAAAAACCCTTTGCTGTGGAGTTGATTCCGACTCATAGCGACCCTTTAAGACAGGGTAGAACTGCCCCACAGGGATTCCAGGGCTCTAATCTTTACAAAAACAGGCTGTCACATTTTTTTTTCCCGTGGAGCAGCTGGTGGGTTCAGCCTGTCAACCTTTTGGTTAGCAGCCGAACACTTAACCACTGCACTATCAGGGCTCCGATTAGAAGCGTTAAAAAATTATAAAGCATCTAAACATCACTCTCTACCACCGTTCTGGGGGACAATTTAGGCATGTGTATGAGAAGCCTTAAAAATACGTATCCCCCTTGCCCCAGCAATTCTACTTTTATTATAAGAAAGTTGTCTGGCAAGGGTGAAAAATTTATCCATAGATTTGTATCACAGCAGAGTGAATAATAGTGAAAACCATCCAAATGTCTAGCAGTAGGTGTTGGGGGCATCAATCGCGGTCTATTCAGACAATGATACGTGATGCATTTGAGTTTTGGTGCTACCACTTAACGTTGCTGTAGATGTATATTTACCATGTGGAAAGGTGGCGGTTGGGGTTGCTTTTTCTGTTGTGCGCGGTTGAGTCTGACTCATAATGACTCTGTAGGACAGAGTAGAACTGCCTCATAGGGTTTCCAAGGCTGTAAATCTTTATGGAATCAGACTGCCACATCTTTCTCCTATGGAGCAGCTGTTGGGTTTGAACTGTTGACTTTTCAGTTAGCAGCCAAATGCTTTAACCACTGTACCAGTGTGGCTTCTTGGAAAAGTGGTAATGGGATATAATTTCAAGTGAAAATGCATACTACAAATGTAAAAAAAATTAGATCATATAGAATTTTAATATTTATATCAAAATCTATAGAAAATTCTATTCTACCAATTATATTTAAAAAATTGATATATACAAAGGTGTATATGTATATTATATATCAATATAACAATCTGAAAGTAAACTTAACAAATTGCTAATAAGGGTGTTGGAATTATAGGTAATAATGACATTTTCTCTTGGTTATCTTTTTTTCCCCTAATCTTTCTACAAGTTGTACGTATTACTTGTTTGATAATAAAATAATAGTGTTTTTCTGTGTTTGGAAAGCAATTCTGAATGATTCTCTCAAATGTGGGCTTAATGGAAGTGTTTTAAATTGAGTAATCTAAGGAACTGCAATAATGTAGGTTAGTTAATAGTTTGTATCAGGTAGGGTTCAGGCATGAAATTAGAGCTCATGCCAAGTAGTTTGAAAAGGGAATTTAAGATAGGGGACCAGATACAGAAGTATGGGAAGAGCTGAAAAATTCAAATAGGAGATGGCGAAACAACCCAGAGATAAGCAACAGAAAGAAGCCTGTAATATCACCAAGGCTGGAGGGACTACGGGTGTCTTTCAAGCCCCAGAACTGGGCCACCTGGCAGGAGCTGGACTCAGAGAGGGCTGGTAGTCCTAGCTGGAGATGCCAACAGAAGCTGAGCAAGAGAAGGGGAGGAATAACCCTTCCTCTCTGCCTCTAGTTTCCTAGCAGTGCCTCTGATTGGCTGAACTTACCAGAAAGCCAGCTGGCAAAGGTATCAGGGAAATGTAGTTTGCAGGGTCAGCCCTCTATAAAAAACCAAACCAAACGCATTGCCCTCAGGTCGATTCCAACTCATAGCGACCTTACAGAACAGAGTAGAATTGCCCTATAGAGTTTCCAAGGAGTGCCAGGTGAATTCGAACTGCCGACCTTTTGGTTAGCAGCTGTAGCATTTAACCACTATGCCGCCAGGGTTTCCCCAGCCCTCTATGGGAAGCAGGAAATGGAAGTGTAAGCCAAAAGCAGATGGTTATAATTATAGCTCATGCAAATGCTATAGCCCGAGGTGCTGACCAGTTGCTTTTGGACTATAAAGTTGGCCCTCATCGTGGCTGTCCAGATGGTGACTTTGGACATTCCTTATGTTTTGATCCTAAGCCTGAGGTTTCCAGAGTTTTCCACGGCTTGAATGCTCTTTTAGAATTGAGATTATTCTTTTTCTCTCTCAAAATCATTGTCAAAACCCACATTTCTAGGATATCCAGAAGTCTTCTACTTCCCCCAGTGTCTTTGCCTAGGAAATACCGTACATCCTAGATCTTTTTAGACTATCTCCTCTTCCCATCAAAACTTATCTGTCCTATGTCCTTATCAAGGATAAACAAAGCTAATGTTAAATACTCCTTCCCACTGACACCGATCAGTGTGTCTTTCTACCCAGATAACACATTTGCAGTAGAAGTCTAGGTTTGCTTAAGATTTTATTCTGGTTATGAAACTAACTAATGCACGTTGTAGAAAATCAGGAAAATATGAAAAATAAGGAGAAAATGAAAACCAGGCATGATCTTTTCACTATCTGTGTGTGTGTATCCTTTCGGCTTTTCTGTCTGTGACTAACTGCTCAAACCTTGGATTTATTCAAGTCATCCTGGAGGCAGCTAACTTTGATTTTTTTGTCCTTATTTCCCTTGTATGTGCCTTTGGCCTTAGAGCCTTCAGTTTTTCCATTGCTTTGCAGACTGTGGGTGATGACTCCATTCTTTGTTTCCTGGAAAACAAACTCAAATCTCTACCCTCCTTTCCTACAGTGTGTGTGGACAGCGCCATTTCCCTGACAAATCTATAAATAAATCTTTGAGGCAGGACCATGAGAAATGCTGAGTGGCATCCTGTAATGTATCAGGTTAAAAGATAATAAACACAGGGGGGCCGAGAACTGTAGATTTCCGTTGGAGTCTTAGGGAGGGATGGTTTTCTGGCAGGTAGACTTGTATTTAATGTTCATGTGCTAGAATTGTTTAAGTAGTAACATTTGGAAGCAATTTGCTTTAACCTAACATTTGAGAAATGGGAGATGGCAGGAAGGAGAGGAAAGAGCTTTGTTGTCAGAAAGACCCAGGTGTGAATCCTGACTCTCACTTAGGAGTTGAGTGGCCTTGGGCAAGTTATACCCCAAGTGTCAGTTTCCCCATCTGTGAAATGGGGCTACTGCTGCCTACCAATAATATTATTGATCACCTATGTGCCATGCACTGTACTAAGCGTGTTGTTATTTGGAATACATAATTCCATTTAGTGCTTGCCATATTATTTCCATTTTATTGGGGAGGAGGTTGAGGTTTAGAAAGGTGAAAATGATAATACCACTAAGTGGCAAAGCCTGGATTTGAACTCATGTTCTAGGGATATCAGAGCCTGTGTTCTTAACCACTACTCCATTCTTCCTCCTCCTGCCCTGTTTTGCATAAGCAAACAAACAAAAATACCAGCTGGTGGTGGAGTTGATTCCGACTCATGGTGACTCCATGTGTGTCAGAGTAGAACTGTGCTCCATAGGGTTTTAAATGGTTGATTTTTCAAAAGTAGATCACCAGGCCTTTCTTCCGAGGTGCCTCTAGGTGGACTTGAACCAACAACCTTTCAGTTAGCAGCCCAGAGCGTTAACTGTTTGCACCAAGCAGGAACTCCCCATTTTGCATAAAAAAACAAACAAACCAAACCCGTTGCCGTCAAGTCGATTCCAACTGATTCCAAATCATAGCGACACTATAGAACAGAGTAGAACTGCCCCCGTGGTTTCCAAGGAGCACCTGGTGAATTCAGACTGCCGACCTTTCTGGTTAGCAGCCGTGGCTCTTAATCACTGCACCGCCAAGGTTCCCCCATTTTGCATAGTGGGAGGTAAATAAAAAAGGATAGCAGTTGCTAGCTGTTGGTTTACAGATACTACCTACTTCCAAAGCCCATCTACTGAATTTGTCATAAAAAATTTTATGTGGCAGAAAATCAGAATGATTTGTTGAAGGTCACAGCCAGAAAGCCAATCTTCTAAATATCTGTTGTTCCCTATGTTTTATGAAAGAATGCTGCATACTCATCTTTATTATTCCTTAAAATATGATCTACTTCCTACAATCAGATTAAGATGGAAATGAATTCCTGCTAAATGTGCTTGGGCTGATACAGACATCAGGGGAACAGCTGGGGTGCTCCATGGAATGGTAAGGGGGAAGGGAGACTGTTTGAAAAGAGAGCACTGAGGAGCAAGGAAAGTGATTAGCAAATGTCAGGCTCATTATGGAGACACTTTAAAGGATGGAATAGGCAGGGAGCAGGGAGGATCCATGGCAAGAGGACACACATGAGCCCGGAGGCCTTGGTTGGCACCCCAATATTTAAGCTTTGGTGGTTTTTATGGTGGTAGCTGGCAGTTTCCTTTGGGAAGAGAAAGCTTTTTTGTCATAAGGCAGGCACTTACCTACGTGGACTCTCTGGGTAGTGAAGACAGTTAAGTGCTGAGCTACTGACAGAAAGGTTGGTGGTTCACATCTACCCAGAGATGCCTCAGAAGAAAGGCTGGGTAATCCGCTTGTGAAAAGCCAGCCCCTGAGACCCCTAGAGAGCACAGTTTTACTCTGACAAACACGGGGTCACCATGAGTTGTAACTGACTCCGAGGCAACTGGTATTTTTCTGTTTTTTACCTACAAAGGGATTAAGGAGCCCTGGTGGTGCAGTAGTTAAGTGCTCAGCTGCGAACCCAAAGTTTAGCAGTTTGAACCCAGCAGCTCTGTGGGAGAAAGGATCTGGCCATCTGCTTCCATAGATTATAGGCTAGAAAACCCTGTGGGGTGGTTCTGCTTTGTCCTACAGGGTTGCTTTGAGCTGGAATCTAGTCAACAGCATACAACACGTAAGGATAGCCTGAACCAGTGACCTCATCCACATGCAGACTGTTGGAACTGAAATACGAAGTATGCTATTGAATTCTTTAAAGCAGCTCTTCACTGAAGACAGGCTGCAGGCTTCAGAGAGTATTTTGATTCCACCTTTTCTTTCCTCCTAGGAGAAAAGAGATTGGGGGCCTGGGGATGGGAGGAGAGAAGTTGCGGAAAAGAGGACTATCATCTGAGGGAGATGAACAAGGTATCTGCTGAGAACCTAAGCAGAGAATAAGCATATAGGAGTCCCTTGGGGTAAAGTGGGGCAGACAGTGATCTCTGGGGAAGAAAGCTTCTGACACCCAGCTCCTGGTACACTGCCTGTTCCATCAACACACAGCTCCTGAACGAGTGAAGAGCCGAATGAATGCATGACAGTCTCAAGGTTTAACCCCATGGGCTAATTCTTAATTTACAAATGGAACAAGGCACCTATATGATGGAGGTCTACTGGACACTACCATAACCACCATGAAAATACTTAGCATCTTCAAGGTTACCACAAAGAAAGTTAACAAACCTACTCATCAAAATAAAGAAGAAAAACATAATGTCTCAGTAAAAACAAAACCTACAAAAACAAATGAAAAAAAAAATCCACAAACAAATGGAATTCAGCGCAGGAGAGGAAGAGAAACAGAGAAAACGTCAGAACCACACATAAAACCACTACAAAATGACAGCAATAAAGTCACACGTATCAATAATTACACTGAACATAAATGGCCTAAATATGCCCGTAAAAAGACAGAGTGACAGAATGGATTAAAACAAACAAACAGAATCCGTCACTATGCCATCTACAAAAGACACACCTTAGAAACAAAGATGTAAATTTATTAAAAATCAAAGGTTGGAAAAAATATATTGAGAAAACAGCTACCAAAAAAGAATAGGAGTGGCAATACTAATCTCAGATAAAATAGACTTTAAAACAAAATCCACTATAAAAGACAAAGGACACTATATACTGATTAAAGGGACTCTCCATCATGAAGGCATAACCATAATAAATACCTACACACCAAATGACAGGGCTCCAAAATATCTTGGTAAGGACAGAACTTATAGAAAGAAACTCCGCAAAGATACAGAAGAGCTAAGGGTCACACTCAGGCAACTTGAACTCAGACATATATATAAACACTTCACCCGACAGCTGCAAAGTACACCTGCTTTTCCAATGTACGTGGAACGTTCTCCAGAATAGACCACATCTTAGGCCACAAAGCAACCCTCAACAAAATCCAAAACATTGAGATAATACAAACTATCTTCTCTGATCACAATACCATCAAAGTAGAAATAACAGCAAGAAGAGCAAGGAAAAAAAATCAGCTACATGGAAACCAAACAATACCTTGCTTAAAACCCACTGGGTAATAAAAGAAATAAAAAATGAAATTAAAAAATTCCTAGAATCAAATGAGAATGAAAACATCATAGCTTTGGGACACTGCAAAGACAGTGCTCAGAGATCAGTTTATAGCGATAGATGCATACATCAAAAAGAAGAAAGGAACAAACTCAAAACATTGGCTGCACAACTCAAACAAATAGAGAACAGCAAAAGAAGCCCACAGCCACCAGAAGAAAGGAAATAATAAAGATCAGAGCAGAAATAAATGAAATAGGGAATAGAAAAACAATAGAAAGAATCAAAAAACCAAAAGTTGGTTCTTTGAAAGGATTAAGAAAATCAACAAACCACTGGCTAAAATGACAAAAGAAAAACAGGAGAGGATGCAAATAACCCAAATAAGAAATGGAATGGGGGACATTATAACAGACCCAACTGAAATAAAAAGTATCATAACAGAGTGTTATGAAAAACTACACCCCAACAAATTTGAAAACCTAGAGGAAATAGAAAAATTTTTGGAAACACACTACCTACTCAAACTAACACAAAATGATGTTGAAAATCTGAATAGACCCATAACAAGAGAAGAAATTGAAAAGGTAATAAGAAAAACTCCCAACAAAAAAAGGCGCTGGCCCAGATGGCTTTATTGGAGAATTCAACAAAACATTCGGAGAAGAGCTTACACCAGTACTACACAAACTATTTCAGAACATAGAAAAGGAAGGGGTACTTTCAAATTCATTCTATGAAGCCAGCTCAACCAAATACAGACCAATAACTCTCATGAATATAGATGCAAAAATTCTCAACAAAATTCTAGCCAGTAGAATTCAGCATTATATATATATAAAAAATATACCACGACAAAGTAGGATTCATACCAGGTATGCAACAATCATTCAATATTAGAAATAATCAATGTAATCCACCATACAAAAAAAAAAAATTATATGTCTACCTCCATCGACACAGAAAAGGTATTTGACAAAGTCCAGCACCCATTCCTGATAAAAACTCTAAATAAAATAGGTGCAGAAGGGAAATTCCTCAACATAATAAAGGGCTTCTATACAGAACCAAAATCCAACATCATTCTTAATGGAGAAAGGCTGAAAACATTCCCCTTGAGAACAGGAACAAGACAAAGATGCCCTTTGTCACCACTTCTAGTTAACATTGTGCTAGAAGTCCTAGCTACAGAAATAAGGCAAAAAAAAAAAAAAAAAAAAGAAATAAAGGGCATTTGAGTTGGTAATGAGGTAAAACTGTCCCTATTTCAGATGATATGATCCTATACCTAGAAAATCCAGAAGACTCCATGAGAAAACTACTGGAACTAATAGGAAGATTCAGCAGAGTGGCAACATACAAGATAAACATACAAAAATTTATATACCAATAAAGAGAACAACAAAAAGGAAATCGGGAAAAAAATACCATTGATAATAGCCCCCCCCCCAAAAAAAAACTTAGAAATAAATCTAACCAGAAATGTAAAAGACCTATACAAAGAAAACTACAAAACACTACTGCAAGAAACCAAAAGAGATCTACATAAATGGAAAAACATACCATGCTTACGGATAGGTAGAGTCAGCATTATGAAAATGACAATTCTACCCAAAGCAATTTACAAATACAACGCAATCCCGACCCAAATATCGACAACATTCTTTAAAGAGATGGAAAAAGTAATCATTAACTTTATATGCAAAGGGAAGTAAAGCACTATTGAAAAAGAAGAATAAAGTAGGAGGACTCACTCTGTCTGACCTCAGAACCTGCTCTACAGCTGTGGTAGTCAAAACAGCCTGGTACTGGTACAACAGACACATTGACCAATGGAACAGAATTGAGAATCCAGATCTAAATCCATACACCTGTGGTCACCTGATTTTCGACAAGGGCCCAAAGTCCATCAAATGGGGAAATTTTTTAATTTTTTTCCCCATAATGGTGCTGCCAAACTGGAAGTATGTCTGCAAAAAAAATGAAACAGGACCCATACCTCACAACATACACACACAAAAAAATCCAAAAACAATATATAGAAGAAAAAATAGGATCAATGCTAGAGGCTCTAATGTTGTTGTTGTTGTTGTCAGGTACCGTCGAGTACCTGACAACAACAACTCATAGCGACCCATAGCGACAACAGAAAGAAACATTGCCCGGTTCTGAGCCATCCTTACAATTGTTGTTATGCTTGAGCTCATTGTTGCAGCCACTGTGTCAATCCACCTCATTGAGGGTCTTCCTCTTTTCCGTTGACCCTGTACTCTGCCAAATGTGATGTCCTTCTCCAGGGACTGATCCCTCCTGACAACATGTCCAAAGTATGTAAGACGCAGTCTTGCCATCCTTGCCTCTAAGGAGCATTCGGGCCGCACTTCTTCCAAGACAGATTTGTTCGTTCTTTTGGCAGTCCATGGTATGTTCAATATTCTTCGCCAACACCACAATTTAAAGGCATCAATTCTTCTTTGGTCTTCCTTATTCATCGTCCAGCTTTCACATGCATATGATGTGATTGAAAATACCATGGCTTGGGTCAGGTGGACCTTAGTCTTCAGGGTGCCATCTTTGCTCTTCAACACTTTGAAGAGGTCCTTTGCAGCACATTTGCCCAATGCAAGGCATCCTTTGATTTCTTGACTGCTGCTTCCACGGCTTTGATTGTGGATCCAAGTAAAATGAAATCCTTGACAACTTCAATCTTTTCTCCGTTTATCATGATGTTGCTCGTTGGTCCAGTTGTGAGGATTTTTGTTTTCTTTATGTTGAGGTGCAATCCATACCGAAGGCTGTGGTCTTTGATCTTCATTAGTAACTGCTTCTAGTCCTCTTCGATTTCAGCAAGCAAGGTTGTGTCATCTGCATAACGCAGGTTGTTAATGAGTCTTCCTCCAATCCTGATGCCCCATTCTTCTTCATATAGTCCAGCTTCTCGGATTATTTGCTCAGCATACAGATTAAATAGGTATGGTGAAAGAATACAACCCTGACGCACACTTTTCCTGACTTTAAACCAATCAGTATGCCCTTGTTCGGTCTGAACAATTGCCTCTTGATCTATGTAAAGGTTCCTCATGAGCACAATTAAGTGTTCTGGAGTTCCCATTCTTTGCAGTGTTATGCATAGTTCGTTATGATCCACACAGTCGAATGCCTTTGTGTAGTCAATAAAACACAGGTAAACATCCTTCTGGTATTCTCTGCTTTCAGGCAGGATCCATCTGACATCAGCAATGATATCCCTGGTTCCACATCCTCTTCTGAAAGCAGCCTGAATTTCTGGCAGTTCTCTGTCAATATACTGCTGCAGCCGCTTTTGAATGATCTTCAGCAAAATTTTGCTTGCGTGTGATATTAATGATATTGTTCCATAATTTCCACATTCGGTTGGATCACCTTTCTTGGGATAGGCATAAATATGGATCTCTTCCAGTCAGTTGGCCAGGAAGCTGTCTTCCATATTTCTTGGCATAGACGAGTGAACACCTCCAGTGTTGCATCTGTTTGTTGAAACATCTCAATTGATATTCCATCAATTCCTGGAGCCTTGTTTTTCGCCAATGCCTTCAGAGGAGCTTGGACTTCTTCCTTCAGTACCATTGGTTCCTGATCATATGCCACCTCTTGAAATGGTTGAATATCAACTAATTCTTTTTGTATACTGACTCTGTGTATTCCTTCCATCTTCTTTTGATGCTTCCTGCGTCGTTTAATATTTTTCTCATGGAATCCTTCACTATTGCAACTCGAGGCTTGAATTTTTTCTTGAGTTCTTTCAGCTTGAGAAACGCCAAGCGTGTTCTTCCCTTTTGGTTTTCCATCTCCAGCTCTTTGCACATGTCATTTTAATACTTTGTCTTCTCGAGAGGCCCTTTGAAATCTTCCGTTCAGTTCTTTTACTTTATCAATTCTTCCTTTTGCTTTAGCTGCTCGACACTCAAGAGCAAGTTTCAGAGTCTCCTCTGACATCCATCTTGGTGTTTTCTTTCTTTCCTGTCTTTTCAGTGACCTCTTGCTTTCTTCATGGATGATGTCCTTGATGTCATTCCACAACTCGTCTGGTCTGCAGTCACTAGTGTTCAATGTGTCAAATCTATTCTTGAGATGGTCTCTAAATTCAGGTGGGATATACTCAAGGTCATATTTTGGCTCTCGTGGACTTGCTCTGATTTTCTTCAGTTTCAGCTTGAACTTGCATATGAGCAATTGATGGTCTGTTCCATAGTCAGCCCCTGGCCTTGTTCCGACTGATGATATTGAGCTTTTCCACTGTCTCTTTCCACAGATGTGGTCAATTTGATTTCTGTGTGTTCCATCTGGCGAGACTATAGTTGCTGTTTATGTTGGTGAAAGAAGGTATTTGCAATGAGGAGGTCGTTGGTCTTGCAAAATCCTACCATTCGATCTCCGGCATTGTTTCTATCACCAAGGCCATATTTTCCAACTACTGATCCTTCTTCTTTGTTTCCAACTTTTGCATTCCAATCGCCAGTAATTATCAATGCATCTTGATTGCATGTTTGATCAATTTCAGACTGTAGCAGCTGATAAAAATCTTCTATTTCTTCATCTTTGGCCCTAGTGGTTGGTGCATAAATTTGAATAATAGTCATATTAACTGGTCTTCCTTGTAGGCGTATGGATATTATGCTATCACTGACAGCATTGTACTTCAGGATAGATCTTGAAAGGTTCTTTTTGATGATGAATGCAACACCATTCCTCTTTGAGTTGTCATTCCCAGCATAGTAGACTATGTGATTGTCTGATTCAAAATGGCCAATACAGGTCCATTTCAGCTCACTAATGCCTAGGATATCGATGTTTATGCATTCTGTTTCATTTTTGACTATTTCCAATTTTCCTAGATTCGTACTTCATACATTCCAGGTTCCGATTATTAATGGATGTTTGCAGCTGTTTCTTCTCATTTCGAGTCGTGCCACATCAGCAAATGAAGGTCCCAAAAGCTTTACTCCAGCCACATCATTGAGGTTGACTCTACTTTGAGGAGGCAGCTCTTCCCCAGTCATCTTTTGAGTGCCTTCCAACCTGGGGGGCTCATCTTCCAGCACTATATCAGACAATGTTCCGCTGCTATTCATAAGGTTTTCACTGGCTATTGCTTTTCGGAAGTAGACTGCCGGGTCCTTCTTCCTAGTCTGTCTTAGTCTGGAAGCTCAGCTGAAACCTGTCCTCCACCGGTGACCCTGCTGGTATCTGAATACTGGTGGCGTAGCTTCCAGCATCACAGCAACACACAAACCCCCACAGTACGACAAACTGTCAGTTTGTGTGGGGGTTTGTGTGTTGCGTGTCTGTCCCTAATATGCAACATTAACAGGATACAGACCATAACTAACAACACATAAACTCCAGAAGATGAGCTAGATAATTGAGATCTTCTAAAAATTTAACACTTACGCTCATCAAAAGACTTCGCCAAAAGAGTAAAAAGAGAACCTACAGACTGAGAAAAAAATGTTTGGCTATTATAAATCCAACAAAGATCTAACCTCTAGCACCTACAAGAAAATCCAACACCTGTGTAATAAAAAGGCAAATAATCCAATTAAAAAATGGACAAACGATAAACAGACAGTTCACCAAAGGAGACATTCAGGCGGCTAACAGATAAATGAGGAAATGTTCCAGATCACTAGCCATTAGAGAAATGCAAATCAAAACTACAATGAGATTCCATCTCATCCCAACAAGGCTGGCATTAATCCAAAAAACACAAAATAATGTTAGAGAGCTTGTGGAGAGACTGGAACACTTTTACATTGCTGGTGGGAATGTAAGATGGTACAACCACTTTGGAAATTGATTTGGCACTTCCTTGAAAAGCTAGAAATAGAACTACCATACGATCCAGCAATCCCATTCCTTGGAATATATCCTAGAGAAATAAGAGCCATCAGAGGAATAGATATATGCACACTCATGTTCATTGCAGCACTGTTCACAATAGGAAAAAGATGGAAACAATGGAGGGTGCCCATCAAGGGATTAATGGATAAACAAATTGTGGTATATTCATACAATAGAATACTACACAACGATGAGTAACAATGGTGAAGCTGTGAAACATACAACATGGATGAACCTGAAAGGTATTAAAAAAAAAAAAGAATGTATTAGGCTGAGTGAAATTAGTCAGTCACAGAAGGACAATATTGTATGAGACCACTATTGTAAGAACTCAAGAAAAGATTTCAATACAGAAGAAAACATTCTTTGATGGTTACGAGGGTAGGAAGGGAAGGAGAGGGGTATTCACTAACTAGATCCCACTCAGTGCCGTCGAGTTGATTCTGACTCATAGTGGCCCTATAGGACAGAGTAGAACTGCCCCATAGAGTTTCCAAGGAGCGCCTGGTGCATTTGAGCTGCCCATCCTTTGGTTAGCAGCCGTAGCACTTAACCACTATGCCACCAGGGTTTTCCTTACTAACTAGATAGTAGATAAGGATTATCTTAGGTGAAGGGAAGGACAACACACAATACGGGGGAGTCAGCACAACTGCACTAAACCAAAAGCTAAGAAGTTTCCCAAATATAGCCAAACACTTTGAGGGACAGAGTAGCAGGGGCAGGGGGGTCTGGGGACCATAGTTTCAGGGAACATCTAGGTCAATTGGCATAACAAAGTTTATTAAGAAAATGTTTAGCATCCCATTTTGGTGAGTGGTGTCTGTGGTCTTAACAGCTAGTGAGAGGCCGTCTAAGATACATCAATTGGTCCCAACCCACCTGGAGCAAAGGAGAATGAAGAACACCAAAGACACAAGGAAAATATTAGCCCAAGAGATACAAAGGGCCACATAAACCAGAGACTCGGCCTGAGACCAGAAGAACTGGATGGTGCCAGGTTTATCACCAATGACCACCCTGACAGGGAACACAACAGAGAGTTCCTGATGGAGGAGGAGAAAAGCGGGATGCAGAAAGACCAAACTTAATTGTCTGACTGAGACTGGAGGGACCCCAGAAGACATGACCCCCAGACTCTGTTAGCCCAGAACTAAAACCATTCCCGAAGCCAACTCTTCAGATAAAGATTTGACTCGACTGTAAGACATAAAAATGATACTTGTGAAGAGAATGCATCTTAGCTCAAGTAGATACATGAGACTAAATGGGCAGCTCCTGTCCAGAGGTGAGATGAGAAAGCAAAAATGGACAGGAGCTGGTTGAATAGACAGGGGAAATCTGAGGTGGAAAGGAGGAGTGTGCTGTCACGTTACAGGGAGAGCAACTTGGATCACATAACAATGTGTGTACAAATCTTTGTAGGAGAAACTAACTTGAACAGTAAACTTTCACTTAAGGCACAATAACAAAAAAAAAAAAAAATGGGCAAAGAAAATGAAGAGACACTTCACCAAAGAAAACATTCTTGTGGCTAACAGACACTTGAGAAAATGCTCGTGATCACTAGCCAGTAGACAAATGCAAATGAAAATCACGATCTCATCTCATCTCAGCATTACTGGCACAAATCAAAAAAACAAAGTAAGAAATGTTGGAGAAGCTGCAGGGAGATTGGAATTCTTATGCACTGCTGGCGGGAATGCAAAATGGTATAACCATTTTGGAAAACGATATGGCACTTCCTTAGAAAGCTAGAAACACCATATGATGCAGCAATCCCACTCCTAGGAATATATCCTAGAGAAATAAAAGTCGTCACATGAATAGACATATGCACACCCATGGTCATGGCAGCATTGGCCAGCATAGCAAAAAGATGGGAACAACCTAGATGTCCATCAACAGATGAAGGGATAAACAAACTATGGTACATACACACAATGGAGCGCTATGCAACGATAAAGAACAATGATGAATCTGTAAAGCATCTCTCAACATGGATGAATCTGAAGGGCATTATGCTGAGTGAAATAAGTCAATCACAAAAGGTCAAATATTGTATGAGACCACTACTATTAAAGCTCATGAAAAGGTTTATACACAAAGAGAAATCATCTTTAATGGTTACCAGGGAGGGGAGGGGTGAAGATGGAAAAACACTAAATGGACAATAGATAAGTGGTAACTTTGGTGAAGGGTATGACAATACACAATACTGGGGAAGCCAGCACAACTTGTACAAGACAGTCATGGAAGCTCCGTAGATACATCTGAACTCCCTGAGGGACCGAATTACTGGGCTGACGGGTGTGGGGACCATGGTCTAAGGGAACATCTAGCTCAATTGGCATAACATAGTTTATATAGAAAATGTTCTGCATCCTGCTTGAGTGAGTAGTGTCTGGGGTCTTAAAAGCTTGTGAGTAGCCATCTAAGATACTCTATTGGTTCCACACCATCTGGAGCAAGGGAGAATGAAGAAAACCAAAGACACAAGAGAAAGATTAGTCCAAAGGACTAATGGACCACAACTATCACGGCCTCCACCAGAGTTCAGTACAACTGGATGGTGCCTGGCTACCACCACTGACTGCTCTGACAGGGATCACAATCGAGGGTCCCAGGCAGAGCTGAAGAAAAACGTAGAACAGAATTCTAACTCACAAAAAAAGACCAGGCTTACTCACCTGACAGGTACTGGAGAAACCCTGAGAATATGGTCCCTGGATACCCTTTTAGCTCAGTAATTAAGTCACTCCTGAGATCCACCCTTCAACTAAAGATTAGGCAGGCACATAAAACAAAACGAGACAGCAGGGGCACACCAGCCCAGGGGCAAGGACTAGAAGACAGAAGGGGACAGAAAAGCCAGTAATAGGGACCTCAAGGTTGAGAAGGGAGAATGTAGACATGGTGTGGGGTTGTTAACCCATGTCATAAAACAATATGCATACTGTTTAATGAGAAGCTAGTTTGTTCTGTAAACTTTCATCTAAAGTACAATAATAAAAAAAAAGAAACAGCATCACCCAGGCAATCCAAACCATAAACAGCAAAGTAAGTATTCTAGTTGTAACCTGTGTTTTTTTCTGCCCATCAGTCCTGCTTCAGGGTGTAGCACTCTTCCCTCAATACACTTGTTTTAAAGTAAAAATCTATTGTGTTCCGTAGGGAAGTTATAATCAGTAGTTCCCCTGTTTTTTCCCGCAAAGACTCAGATTTTTCTGTGTAACTTAGTTCTCTGGGTAGGTGCATCAGTAACACTGAACCCCATTTTCTACCCTCAATGGCCTCGTTGACTGCAGCTGGATAAGCAAATGCTTGAGATTATTTCTCACTGGGGTGTGTTTGTGGATGAGTTTCCCTTGTTTGTTCCAGAGGAGACATTTTATTTACATAGCTGTATTTAATCCGAGGAAAGTAGAGGGCCACCTAAGACAAGGGAAACTCTCAGTGAGATGGATTGACACAGCGGCCCCAACAATGGAGTCAGACATACTACGATCATGAAAATGGCTCGAGCCTGGGTAGTTTTCATACTGCTGTACATAAGGTCGCCTTGAGTTGGAGCTGACTCAGTGGCAACTAACATCATTTGATCCAAACGCCAACCCTGTGATATAGGTGTCTTTATTCCTGCTTTATTGAAAAGGAGACTGAGGATCCGAGGGGTTAAGTCGTTTATTCCTTAAAGTGCCTCCCTTCATCTAACTCATGGGTCAGCAAACTATGGCCTACTGCTGGTTTTTGTAAATAGTTTTATATTGACACAGCCACACGTTTGTTTGCAGTTGTCTATGGCTGCTTGTGCATTACAACACCAAAGTTGAGTAGTTGAGACTGTATGGTCTGCAAAGTTGAAAGTATTTACTATTTGGCTCTTTACAGGAAAGGTTTACTGGGCCCTGGTTTAATTCATCAAGTCCTGTTGGCTTTACTTCCACAGGGCTCTGAAATCTGTCTTCCTTCCATCCCCCACCAGTGCCACCACCATGTCAGCGCAAGCCATCTTCGACTTTCACTTCTACTACCGCCTCCCGGTGGCCTTCCTCTTCACCCTTGTTCCCTTGGCTATTGTTCACATAGATGACCTTTTAAAAAGGCACAACCAGTCCCATCATTCCCTTGCCTAAAACACTTTAAAAACGCTGCTCATTGTTCTTGGAATGAAGTTCAAAATTCTTCCTGTGATCTGGCTCCTGCCTGTTCAGTGTTATCTCCTACCGTTCCCTTGTCCTGATGTCTGTGGTCCAGGCACACAGGCCTTTTTGGACTGTCTTGTGTGTGCCTTATTCCTTCTGACCAGAGGGTCTTTGCATCTGTTATTCTGTCTTCCTGGGATGCCCTTGTCCAGCCTTCTTTTCAACTTGTTAACTTTGGCTCATCCTTTAGCTCTGCTTGGTGGCTTCTTCCTCTGGGATGCATTCGTTGATATCTCTAAGTTTGGCAGACGGTCATATAAAGATGCACAAGTTGTGTACTGCACAACTCTGGGGAGATGCACCATTCACGTGGTGGTTTCTGTGAATGAGATCTCCTGGAGTTGTGCTATATACAACCTTCGCAGCTGTACATGGTGGTCCTAATAGATGCCTCTGTTATACATGCTTACCTCTCTAAACCTTGACAGCACATCTCATATTTTGTAGTTATAATCATGTGTAATTATTTGTCTCTCCTTCTAGACTGGAAGCTCTATGAGGACTATCATGGATTGAATTGTGTGCCCCCAAAACGTGTCAAGTTGGTTAGACTGTGATTCCTAGTATTGTGTGATGGTCCACCATTTTGTCATCCGACGTGATTTTCCTATGTGTTATAAATCCTACCTCTATGATCTTAATGAGGTGGGATTAGTGACAGTTATGTTAATGAGGCAAGCAGAGAGAGAGGGGGACTTCATACCACCAAGAAAGCAGTGCTGGGAGCAGAATGCATCCTTTGGAACTGGGAATCCTGTGCATAGAAGCTCCTAGACCAGGGGAAGATTGATGACAAGGACTTTACTCCAGAGCTGACAGAAAAAGCCTTCGCCTGAATTTGAACTGCTAGCCTACTAGACTGTGAGAGAATAAACTCTTTGTTAAAGCCACCCATTTGTGGTATTTCTGTTACAGTAGCACGGAATGACTGAAAGAGGGACAGGATTCATGTCTGTATTGTTACCGTTGTTTCTACAGTAACTGACCACATGCATTAGCTCACATTCAGTATTAGTGAATGAATGAATCAGTTGGCTGATATTCAACTTTAAAACCAGTACCCTTTCCCACCAGCCACGGCAACCATCAGACGTTGGGTGAAGGGATTAATGTGGTCGACGGATATCTCCCGCACTGTACCCCTCGCCTTAGCTAACAGCTTCATGATATGGAATTGGATAGATTTGGCCAATTTGCAGGTGGCATGGGGAAAGGCTGTGACCCCTTCTCTGGCATTTTATCCTAGAGCCCCAGATGGCCTGGGTAGAGCGGGATGGTGGTGGTTGTAGAATTGCAAAGCACAGTCCTGAGTAGTCTGATAACAAACCATTCCTAGTTGCCGTCAAGTCAATTCTGACTACTGGTGACCCTTGTGTGTCAGAGTACAACTGTGCTCTATAGGGTTTTCTATGGCTCATTTTTCAGAAGTAGATCACTAGGCTTTTCTTCCAAGGCACCTATGGGTGGATTCAAACTTGCAGCCTTTTGGCTAGTAACTAAGCTTATTAACTGTTTGCACCACCCAGAGTCTCCTCTGATAACAGTTAAGGCTTAGTGCTGATATCCCTGTTCCAAGTACTGTGTTAAGCTCCTCACATGTATTATCTCATTTAATTATGGACATCAATCCTATATAGTATTCTATGATCCTCTTCATGTAACCGGTGAAGAGATGGAGGTAGAGAAGTTAAGAGGCTTGTCCAATGCCTTTGTACTAACACATGGTGGAAAAGGGATTTGAACCCAGGTAGACAAAGCCATAGTTTGGGCCCTTAAACTGCTATACTGTACTTGCTCTTTTGTCATTGGGTTCCTGGGAAAATCCTCAGGAGCTAAGGGGCCCTGAAGGCCTTAAAACAACATAATTATAAAACAGCATTGGCATTTAGGGTATGTGTGACTGGACTCCAGAAATTGTCAGGGGAAGAGTCTGCTGTCTACCAACATATGCCCGCCCCTTCTTCCTGTGTTCATTTTAGCCTCCCTTGCAGTTAAGTGTGGCCATGTGACTGAATCCAGCCAATGGACTGTAAGCACAAGTGAGGTGGGCTGCATTTTCAGGCCGTGCCCATGAAACCTCACACACGCTGCTCCATGCTCCCTCTCCCTCCCCTCCGACTGGCAGCTGACCCAGGATGACCTTGAAAGACACGTGTTGAAGATGCAGGACTAAACAGTTATTCAGCCTGTTTGTTGAGTAACTCTGGGGAACAGCCCTATTCCCCCAGTTAAGAGAAAGCAAGCAAGCAAAGCCAAGATGTATTTTGGGTATATTTGTTAAAGCAGCCCAGCTTATCCTAACTAAAAAACAGCAATAACAAAAAAATAAACACAACAACAACAAAAAACAGATTCTGACTCATAGCGACCCTACAGGACAAAGTAGGACTGCCCCATAGGGTTTTCAGTATTCATGGGAACAGATGGCCACATCTTTCTCCTGCAGAGCGGCTGGTGGGTTCAAATATTTTTTTCCAGCTCTGTCCAGGATCATTAGAGCTATAGGTGGTAGTAGCCAGGCGCCATCTAGTTGTGCTAGACTCAGTCTGGTGGAGGATGTAGTACTTGTGGTCCATTAGTCCTTTGGACTAATCTTTCCCTTGTATCTTTGGTTTTCTTCATTATTCCTTGCTCCCGAAGGGGTGAGACTGGTGGAGTATCTTAGATGGCAGCACACAGGCTTTTAAGACCCCAGATGCTACTTATCAAAGTAGAATGTAGAACATTTTTTTTATAAACTATGTTATGCAATTTGAGCTAGATGTTCCTGGATACCATGGTCCCCACAGCCCTCAGCCCAGCAATTCAGTCCCTCAGGGAGTTTGGAGTATGGAGCTTCCATGCCCTTGCCTGGTACAGGTTGTGCTGGCTTCCCCAGTATTGTGTACTGTCTTACCCTTCACCAAAGTTACCACTTATCTACTGTCTATTTGGTGTTTTTCCATCTCTACCCCTCCCCTCCCTCATAACCATCAAAGATTGTTTCTTTCTGTGTATAAACTTCTTCATGAGTTTTCATAGTACTGATCTCATACAATATTTGTCCTTTTGTAATTGACTTATTTCACCCAGCATAATGAATGCCCTCTAGATTCATCCATGTAATGAGATGTTTTGCAGATTCATCATTGTTCTTTATTGTTGTGTAATACTCCATCGTGTGTATGTACCATAGTTTGTTTATCCATTCATCTGTTGGGTGTCTAGGTTGTTTCCATCTTTTTGCTATTGTGAATAATGCTGCAATGAATATAGGTGTGCGTATGTCTATTAGCGTGATGGCTCTCGTTTCTCTAGAATATATTCCTAGAAGTGGGACTGCTGGATCATATGGTATTTCTATTTCTAACTTTTTAAGGAAGTGCCATATTGTTTTCCAAAGTCGTTGTACCATTTTACATTACCACCAGCAGTGCATAAAGAGTTCCAGTCTCCACACAGCTTCTCCAACATTTGTTATTTTCTTTTTTTGATTCATGGCAATAATGTCAGGGTGAGATGGTGTCTCATTGTAGTTTTGATTCGCGTTTCTCTAATGGCTAGTGATGGCGGACTTTTCCTCATGTATGTTAGCTGCCTGAGTGTCTTCTTTGGTGGTGTGTCTATTCATATCCTTTGCCCATTTTTTAATTGGACTATTTGTCTTTTTTGTTGTAGAGGTGTTGAATTTCCCTATAGACTTTAGAGATTAGACCTTTGTTGGATATGTAACAGCCAAAATTTTTTTCTCCATCTGTAGGTTCTCTTTTTACTTTTATGGTGAAGTCTTTTGATGAGCGTAAGTGTTAAATTTTTAGAAAATCCCAGTTATCTAGCTTATCTTCTGGTGTTTCCATATTATTATGGTTTGTATCCTCTTAATGCTGTGTATTAGGTCCTCTAGCATTGACCGTATTTTTTTCTTCTATAATCTTTATTGTTTTTGGTTTTACATTTAGGTTTTTTATTAACTTTGAATTAGTTTTTGTGTATGATGTGAGGTATGGGTCTTGTTTCATATTTTTACATGTGGACATTCAGTTTTGCCCACACCATTGGTTGAAAAGACTCTTTCCTATGTTTAGTGGCCTTTGGACCATTGTCAAAGGCCAGGTGATGGCAGGTAGATGGATTCACATCTGAGTCCTCAATCCTGTTTCATCGGTCGTTGTACCAGTGCCAGGCTGTTTTGACTACCGTAGCTGAGTAGTAGGTTCCAAGGGCAGGTAGTGTGAGGGCTCCTACTTCATTTTTCTTCAATTCTTAGTATTGTTCTTCTGTTCTCTGTTTCATTTATTTCTACTCTCATCTGTTATTTCTTATCGTCTGGTGACTGTGGGCTTCTTTTGTTCTTTTTTTTATTTGTTCGGGTCGTAGGGTTAGTGTTTTGATTTTATCCCTTCTTTTTTTGATGTGTGCATTTATTGCTATAAATTGACTTCTGAGCACTGCGTTTGCTGTGTCCCAAAGGTTTTGGTATGTGCTGTTTTCATTCTCGTTTGATTCTAAGAATTTTTTTTTTTTTTAAATTTCCTCTTTGATTTCTTCTATTACCCTGTGGTTTTTAAGCAAGGTTTTATTCAGTTTCCATGTTTTTGATTTTTTTTTTCCTTGCTCTTCTGTTATTGATTTTTAATTTTATAGTTGTGATCAGAGAAATACCTTGTATTACTTTAATGCTTTCAAATCTATTGAGGGTTGCTTTGTGGTCTAACATGTGGTCTTTTTTGAAGAATGACCCATATGCATTGGAGAAGAATGTATACTTCATTGTTGACGGGTGGAGTGTTCTGTATATGTCTGTGAGGTCAAGTTGGTTGATTGTGGCATTTAGATATTCATATCTTTGTTTAGTTTCTTTCTAGTTGTTCTGTCCTTCACCAAATGTGGAGTGTTAAAGTCTTCTATTATTGTGGAACCGTTTCTCTTTTCAGTGCTGTTAGTTTGTTTTATGTATTTTGGAACTCTATCATTGGATGCGTATATATTTATTAGAGTTTTGTCCTCTTGGTGGATTGACCCCTGAATCATTATATAATGTCCTTCCTTATCTTTTACGGTGGATTTTGCCTTAAAGTCTATTTTATTAGAGATTATTATTGCCGTTCCTGCCCTTTTTTTTTGGTTATTGCTTGTTGATACATATTTTTCCATCCTTCACAGTTTATTTATATCTTTGTGTCCCGTATAGACAGCATGTTGATGAGTTGTGTTTTTTAATTCGTTCTGCCACTCT
This sequence comes from Elephas maximus indicus, assembly GCF_024166365.1. Taxonomy (NCBI): domain Eukaryota; kingdom Metazoa; phylum Chordata; class Mammalia; order Proboscidea; family Elephantidae; genus Elephas; species Elephas maximus. The sequence goes on along the minus strand of NC_064840.1, from coordinate 16,893,920 downwards.
CTGTCTTTTTACTGGTGCATGCAATCGTTTACATTCAGTGTGATTATTGATAGGCGTGAGTTTACTGCTGTCAGTTTGTTAATTTTTTTTTGTTCATGGTGTTGACAATTTCTTTGTTACGCTTAATTTTCTGTGCTCAGTTCTTTTTGTTGGTGGATTTTCTTTTTACTTGCTTCATTGTTGATTTTGTGTTTACTGAGTCTTTATGATTTTCTTATTTTTTATATTGATGAGTAGGTTCATTACGTTTCTTTGTGCTTATCCAAATGTTACCTCTGTCTTCCTAAGTTGAAGCCATCTCTTATTTCTTGATACCACCTTGACTTCCTCTCCATATAGAAGTTCTATAACTAAACCATTTATTCCCTGTTTTTGTTTTGAAGTTGTCATCTTTTACACATTGACATCTCCGGTTCCTTATTTTCATTCTTTTAGCTTTATTTTATTTTTGAGAATTCTTTATCTGGGTTGGCATTTGGCTGATGCTGTCATGTGTCTTAATCTCAGGTTTTGTCTGATGTTGTTGGTTCTCTCTCTGAAGAATTTCCTTTAACATTTCTTGAAAGGTTGGCCTTGTTTTTATAGATTCCTTTAATTTTTATTTATCTTTTAATGCCCTAATTTTGCCATCATATTTGAGACAGAGTTTTGCTGGATATATAATTCTTGGTTGGCAGTTTTTTTCCCAGGGTTTTATATATGTCATTCCATTGCCTTCTTTCCTGTCTGGTTTCTGCAGAGAAATCAGAGCTTAGTCTTATCGGTTTCCCTTTGTAGGTGACTTCGTTTTTTCCAAGCTGCTGTCAGGATTCCTTCTTTGTCTTTGTGAGTCAAGGGTGGGCGCCTGCATGGTTGCACTGGGTGCCACCTTTCACCGGGTTGTGTGGGTAGAGGGTGAGCAATGGACAGGAGTGTGTGCAGTTGTGCTGGCGCTGCCTCCCACCAGCTGTGGTGTGCGGGGGTGAGTGATGGGCAGGCGTGCGTGCACATGGCCATGCAATAGCTGCCTCTTACAGGGGAGGGGAAGGCATAGGGGGTTGCTTGTATTATGATCCCATCAGGTGGGGTGATCTGGGCATGGGACCCTCCGCCGTGTCCAGTCAGGAGGAGGGAAAGAGGGAGAGTGCACCTCTCTGGCCAACTGACATGGGTACCTGGGCTCTTCCCATCTGCTGCATCCAGTGGTCAGTGCCTGACCCCAACCAAGTGTTGGGGCGGTGGTACCCAGAGTCCTTGCAGGCGAGTAACCTACCACTGGTATTCCACGGATCTACTGCTTCATGCATACCACTCTCCCCAATGGTCTGGGACCATCGTTCACGAGTATACCTTATTCTGGTTCCTGGCTCCCTCCATATTCTGTGGGCATTAGGGTGCCTGTATCTCTCACCCTCCTGTCTGAGTATTCCTTCCTTAGATATGGTTGATAGTCCACTCACCTGGCTTCCCTCTGTGTGTTTCTATATAGTTTCTTCGTCTTTTGTTGGGAATGCCATACTACTGATTTTCTGTGCCCTTCCCCCAGGGTCGCTACTGGCTTTGTTTCAAAATGGCCAGGCTGTGCTGGGACGGCTGGTAGAGCCTCTCCGTGCCATGTTACTCCTTGTTCACTGAGTTCATTCCATTTCTTCTTCTAGTTGGTGTTTGGCTCAATTCTTTATCCTTCCTTTTTAGTGTCCAGGGTTCCAGGATTGTCATCTGCATCTCTTTCACTTGGTTTCTCGGGTCTTTGCTGTAGAGGGATGGTGTGGTGTGTCTGACTAAGCCACCATCTTGGCACTACCCCCATCTTGAAGATTCTTGGTAAGTTCGGATCATTCCTGGTTTGCCCTGTTAATGATGGGGCTTCGTGGTTATCTTTCTGATTCAGCAGCACCTGTACTCACTTTGCTGCTCCTCTTGGAGCTACTGGGACCTTCTGGGAGAAGAGGAAGAATCCATTTTCCTCAGGGATCCGTAGGCTGCTTGGGTCAACTCTACCCACCATCCCCAGTCAGAGTGAAGCGGTAAGACACTGAATCTCTTTACTGGCTATTTTGACTAAAGGTCCTACCCTTTTTTTGCTGCTGGGTATAAGGAATATGGCAGGGGGCATTAGGACACAGGCAGTATTTATAGTATTGTCATGTGCTGGGCTAAAAGCTCAATTTCTGTTGCCTGGTTTAATCCTTACACCAGCCCTGTGTCATCAGTAAAACCCCTATTTTGGCAGTGAAGGGCTTGAAGTCCTCTCCAATGAATGGACGGCCAAAAGGGCCTCCCAATGCAACAGATAGGACAATAACACTAGCCGCTATCCACCAAGTGCCACTAGGTGCCAGGCATTGAGCTGAGCTTTTTTCCCACGTTCCTTAATACATTTAATCCATAATACATTTTGCAAATGAGAAAAAAATGAAACTGAACATTAATTAACTAGATGCACTTATTCATTCATTCAACAGTGTTTTTATCCAGTGCCTGATACACGCTGGGGGCTGCACTGGAGGACTGGAGGGAGAAGGTTCCAGATTCTCTTGCTGGTTCTACAGTGTCCTCAGGGGTCTCTGAGGGTGGGCTGTCGCTCCTGGTCTTCTTGTTGCATGGCACACAGTGGCACCCTCTAGCTTGCTGTATGACCCTTTCTGGGACTCGGTTTTCCATCTGTCAGTGAGGGGAGACCAGATCTCAATCCGGTGGCCTGCATGATTTTTTTGACCTGTGTAGCGTTTTCAGATTCGTTGGAATTCATTTCCAACCTTTAGATATGGTATTTTACACAAAAATCCGCTTTTCTAGCTGTGAGACAGTGTAGGAAGTTGCAGCAAATGTGTTGGATGCAAGCTTTTTTCCCTTGGGTGAGAGGTCTGGAAGCAGGAGAGGAGAATGTCCAAGTCGGCTCACTTGACAGATTATTGAGGAATTACTACTCGTCAGCATGGTGCTAGGTATTTTACAACATCAATCTCATTCTCTTCTTCCAACACCCCAATGGAGCAGTTGTCAATAAACCCATTTTACCAAAGGGGAAATGGAGACACAGAACATGAGATCACTTGTTCAAGGTCACATGGCTGGCAGCTGTCATAGCCAAAACTTTTTTTTTTTTTAATTATCTTTTAAATTGTACTTTAGATAAAGGTTTACAGAACAAACTAGTTTCTCATCAAACAGTACACACATTGTTCTGTGACACTGGTTAACAACCCTACGATATGTCAACCCTGGGCTCCCTGTTACCAGCTGTCCTGTTCCCTCCCGCCTGCCAGTCCCCGCCCCAGGGCTGATGCGCCCCTTTAGTCTTGTTTTGTTCCATGCGCCTGTTCAATCTTTGGCTGAAGGGCGAGCCTGAGGAGTGACCTCATTACTGAGTTGAAAGGGTGTCAGGGGGACCATACTCTCAGGGTTTCTCCAGGCTCTGTCAGGCCAGCAAGTCTGGTCTTTCTTTTTGAGTTAGAATTTTGTTCTACATTTTTCTCCAGCTCTGTCCAGGACCCTCGATTGTGATCTCTGTCAGAGCAGTCAGTGGTGGTAGCCAGGCGCCATCTAATTTTATTGGACTCAGTCTGGTGGAGGCCATGGTGTATGTAGTACACTAGTCCTTTGGACCAATCTTTCCTTTGTATCTTTAGTTTTATTCATTCTTCCTTGCTCCTGAAGGGGTGAGACTAGTGGAGTATCCTAGATGGCTGCTCACAGGCTTTTAAGACGCTAGATGCTACTTATCAAAGTAGAATGCAGAACACATTCTTTGTAAACTATATTATGCCAGTTGAGCTAGATGTTCCTCAAGACCATGGTCCCCACAGCCCTCAGCCCAGCGATTCGGTCCCTCAGGGAATTTGGATGTGTCTATGAAGCTTCCATGACACCTTGGATTGTACAGGTTGTGCTGGCTTCCCCAGTATTGTGTACTGTCTTACCCTTCACCAAAGTTTCCTCATATCTATTGTCTATTAAGTGTTTTTCCATCCCTACTCCTCCCCTCCCTAGTAACCACCAAAGATTGTTTCTTTTTGTATGATAACCTTCTCATGAGTTTTTACAGTAGGGATCTCATACAATATTTGTCCTTTTGTGATTGGCTTATTTCACTCAGCATAGTGCCCTCCAGATTCATCCATGTTAGGAGATGCTTCACAGATTCATCGTTGTTCCTTATCATTGTGTAATACTCCATTGTGTTTATGTACCACTGTTTCTTTATCCATTCATCTGTTGATGGGCATCTAGGTTGTTTCCATTTTCTTGTCATAGGTAAAAGTTAAACCCCAGCCTCTGTGCATTTAAAACCTGGGTTTTTAACTATTAAGCTTCCCTGAAAACTCAACATTTTTACCAGTCCTTTGTGCTGGGGGAGGGGGGGAACCCAAAAACCAAAGCCATTGTCATCAAGTCAATTCTGACTCCTAGTGACCCTATAGGACAGAGTAGAACTGCCCCTTAGGGTTTCCAAGGAGTGCCTAGTGGATTCGAACTGCCAAGTTTTTGGTTAGCAGCTGTAGCTCTTAACCACTATGCCACCAGGGTTTCCACCAGAGGGAAAGACAATGTTACTCTATTGTTTGTTTTTTAAATCCTCCCTGTTTTCTAAGGAGGGTGGTTGGTTTGCTGAGAGGGAAGATGAGTGTGAAGATGGAAACTTGAGAACCACAAGAGAGAATGAAGTGGTTCCAGCTAATAAAGGCAGAGTGACATGTTATGGAGAGTGAGGAGGGGGCCTGGGAGTGGGGAGAGACACTGATATAAGCTTTTAAAGGACTGTTTTATTGGTATTTCCTGTGTGAGGTGCAGTGGAGCCCTCTCTCCATCTCTTTACTTTTCAGTAAAATCCACATTACATACTAGCACTTTTGGGGTGGGGATTGTACCCTGAAGGGCTTGATGAGGTGTGAGTCAAGTCCCCAGGTGGGCTGGGGGAGCAGAGGTACACCAGGGACAGATGCAGGGGAGGACTAGGATGAGGAGTTAGAGAGAGTCCCAGCCTTACGCCCCACTAGCTCTGTGACCTTGGACAAGTCACTTCCTCTGTATTGCAGGGCTCCCACCTGGCACCTGTCTGGCTTTCATCTAAAAGCTGTGAGGTTACTAAGAGGCACACTTGGTATAAAGGGCTTTGTGAAGCAAACATGCCAGGAGAATGTTAATGTCGTTGTCACTATACCATGAGTACTTGTGTTTTTTACAAAGTCAAATCATGAATTACTAATGAAAAATATGATTTGAGTGAGAAACATTAGAAAATGGTGCCCCAATACACCCTCTCCTCACTTAATGACAAGGTTAGTTTCCAAAGACAGGGTCGTTACGCAAAATTGATGTTATGCAAAAATGGAGGATGACTACATCAGGTTACAAAAATGGAGGATGATTACATCATTACATAACTGCCAAATCACATGATTACATAACTGCTAAACCACTGAGAAACATGGCCCAGCCAAGCTGATAAGTAATGTTAACCAACACAGCCAGCATTACTGTCACCTTGTACCTTGGCATTAGTTACTGCCAGATGTATGTTAATGCACAAAATAGATAGTAGATGTTTTTACTATTGTTGTAAATGTGAAATGTCAGATAATGAGACAGTTGAAAGTGAGAAGGTGTAAGGTCAGTAAAGGCAAATTGAGGGCAGTGGTGGTCTGACAGTCTACTTCCGAAAATCAGCCAGTGAAAACCCTTTGGGTCACCATGGTCCGATCCTGTGGTGCATGGGGTTGCCATGAGTCGAAGGCCTGCGCAAGGGCAGCTAACAACAACAACAAGGGCAGATTAAAGCTGTAAATGACCCCAATGTAGTCAGCAGTGGTATTGGTGCATTTGAACAGTAGGTGGCGCTAGATGCCATAGCTTTCAATTAAGCCTTGGTTTCTCTCAATTTCTCTGCCTCTCTCTTCTCTTGATTGAAATGGAAATTGGCTGCCAGCATCAATGAGCCCCCATCAGCCTTGGGACTGAGCTGGCATGCCAGCAGCCAAGCACTATCCACCCAGTAAAAAAAAAAAAAAAAAAAAATTAAATCAAATACATTAATCTCATAAGCTTTTCTGAAACACTAAATGTGAGGGGCCAAGGGCTCAGCTGTCAGGCATCAGTAGCCATGGGGATTCCATGATGGGCTGGGGGCTGCTATTCACAGTCCCGGCAGCGTCAGGAAACCGGCTCCACGTTGTGACAACCACTGTATTCTGTATTGTGAAATCTTGCCAGTGATGCTTCTGTTTAATAATATTAACTGTGCTGAGTTTTCGATGCCTCCCGTGTGTCTGGAAATGTGCTAGGCTAAAAATGGCACATGGGGTCCAATGTGAGTATCAGCTTCAATCTGTCCTTTAGCAGTGGCTGTCTCAAGCACCCTGCAGTCAATCTAGGCTTATGGGGGTGGCGGGGGCGGGGGGAGGAGAAAGAGTTCTGTGACTGATTAGCAATGTCTACCATGGACTCAGGAGGGAAAAGAGGATTCATGACACATGATTGCCATTCCCACAGGGGATATTTACCTGCTTTTTTCTCAGTTAATCCTCATGGCTACTCCAAAAGTTGAGTATTGGTGTTGTTATTAGCTCCGTTTTACAGTTGAGGAACCTGAGACCCAGAGATGTTAAATAACTTGCCTGAGGGCCATTCAGTAAGACACAGAATCAGAAGTTCACCCAGTCTGTTTGACTCTCATAAGGTGTCCTGGTGGCACAGTGACTAAGCGCTTGGCTGCTAACCAAAAGGTTGGTGGTTCAAACCCACCAGCCACTCTGTGGGGGAGAGATGTGGCAGTCTGCTTCTGTGAACCCCATGGGACAGATCTACTCTGTCCTATAGTGTTGTTATGAGTCGGAATTGACTCGATGGCAGCGGGTATTTGACTCTGGTATTCCTATTGCTTATCACAACACAGTTTTTTTGTTTTTGAAAATGAAACAAAGCATTCGGCAATCCATCCTGGAGAAGAAAAAAAAAAAAAAACTAGTGATCAGTTCAAGAAAGCCTCTGGTGATGGATTTAACACTGCCCCCCAAAATCTGTGTTGAAATCCCCTGGGTGGTACATTGAATGTACCCAGCTGGTAACTGAAAGGTTGGAGGTTTGAGTCTACCCAGACACACTGGAGAAGAAAGACCTGTCACTCTGCTTCCAAAAAATCAGCCATTGAAAACCTTCTGGAGCGCAATTCTGCCCCAACACACATGTGATCGCCAGGAATTGGGATCAACTCGAAGGCAGCTGGTTTTATTGGTGCTTGTAAATATGGCCCCGTTTGGAAGTGGAGATATGAGTTTTCGTTTTGTTATATTGATGAAGTCATACCAGTGTAGAGTGGATTCTAACCCTAATCACTGGTGAGTTATAAAAAGAGCAGATTAGACACACACACTCTCTCTGTGTCTCTCTCTCTCTCTCTCTCTCTCTCACACACACACACACACACACACGAAGACAGATGCCATATGAGGATTATCTACAAGCCAAAGAGGCAAGGAATGCCTGGGGTTATCAATAAGGAAGGACTCAACACAGCCAAGACTCTGATTTGGGCTTTTAGCTCCAAAACTGTGAGAAGGTAAATTTCTGTTCTTTAAAGCCACCCACTTGTGGTATTTGTGTTACAGCAGCGCTAGGTAACCACGACACCGCCTTTCATCACACTGTCAGGGTTCTGGAGGGGAGAGTATGTGTGTGTGGTTAAGACCCCAGGTGGCTTCAGTCTGTGTTCTCTCTCTTTGGAAGAAGATGAAGTCAACCTCTCTGCCACAGCCAAGTGCACCCCCTGAAGCTCCAAAGAAACCTGTTACTGTGTCGGTTAACAGCCGTTCACCTTATCTTTCACAGGAGAAGCAGAGCCAACGAAGACACGGGTGGAAGAAAGAGCTTAGAGCCAAGAGACAGAGAGCTGGTTGGGCTGAGCCTCAGTACAATTGCAGAGTTGCCGGGAGTGAATTCTAGGATGCTGTCTTCAGAATACCATTCCATGGAACACATCATGAGGCTGGGGTGGGGAGGCAAGAAGAGCACAGACATTTCTTGAACACCTACTATAAGTCAGAGCCTGGGTGTATGTGACACCATCACTGAACAAGACAGCATCCCTGCCCAGAGGAGTTCACAGTCCAGTGGGGGAGGCAGGCATCAAACTGGCCATTCAACTACAACGGGGTGAAGTACAGGCGGCAACCCCAGCTTGGGGGCTGGGAGGTTCAGACTGAGCTGAACACAGAAAGTGGAGGGAAGGGTGTTTCAGGCAGAGGGAACCATGAAGATCCTGGAAAGGCTGGAATGTAGAGTATGATGGGGGTAGGGGTGCAGTAAAGGCTGATACCTCAGAGCAGAAGGCAACCAGCCTGAAGTGACAATGCTGCTGAGAAGCCACTGGAGCAAAATAAGCTTAGGGGGTGAGGTCCCCAGTTAAGGATTGAAGAGGATGTGTTAGTTGTATTTCATTTCATTTTTACTACTTTGAGTTTCTTGACTAGGTAATATTTTCACATGGTTCAGATTAGAAGCATATAAAAGTATACGAGATAAAGGTATTACGTCCTCCTCATCCTCATTCAATTCCCTCCCTTGAGGCAACTGTGTTGCTGTTGTGCGCCGCTGAGTCGGGATTCCAACTCATAGTGACCCTACAGGACAGAGTAGAACTGCTCCATAGGTTTCCTAGGCTGTAATCTTTACGGAAGCAGATCACCAGGTCTTTTCTCTCGGGGAGCAGCTGGTGGGTTCAAACAGCTGACCTTTCAGTTAGCAGCTGAATGCTTAACCATTGTGTCTCCAGAGCTCCTTTGAGGCAACTAGTATTACAAATTTATTGTGTATCTTTCCAGAGAGATTTTATACATTTATAAGCAAACATAGAAAACCCTGGTGGTGTAGTGGTTAAGAGCTACTGCTGCTAGCCAAAAGTTTGGCAGTTCAAATCCACCAGGTGCTCCTTGGCAACCCTATGGGGCAGTTCTACCCTGTCCTATAGGGTTGCTATGAGTCAGAATCAACTCTATGGCGACAGTTTTTTTAATAAGCAGACACACATACATCACACACATACTTCCCCACTACAGAAAAAAAAACCAAACCAAACCCAGTGCCATCGAGTCGACTCCGACTCATAGTGACCCTGTAGGACAGAGTAGAACCGCCCCATAGAGTTTCCAAGGAGCGCCTGGTAGATTTGAACTGCCAACCCTTCAGTTAGCAGATGTAGCACTTAGCCACTATACCACCAGGGCTTCCAACTACAAGTATCCCCTTTTTATACAAATGGCAGCGTTGTTTGTATCCGGATTCACTCCTCCTCTGCATAACATACGTTTGAGAGTGTCAGAGCACTCTGGGCATGTGAGGAGGCTAGAGCAAAGATGGCGCCAAGGCCTTGAGTCTTTGTTGCTGGGAGAGAGGTTCACTGCTGGCAAAGCCTAATTGATGAGAGGAAACGAGGGGAAGCTGGATTTGGGAGCGTGCGTGGGGGCCGAAAGGCTATTATCAATACAGGGATTGGAGCTCAGAGAAGAGGAGGGAATTGAAGATTAATTAAGGTCTGAGGTGTTGGATTAACTGAGAGACAGAAAGAGAGAAAATAAAATTAGAAGGCCAAGGACCGACACGAGGGGAACTTGGTTAAGGAAGAGAGAATAACAAGAGGAATTACAGAAGAGCTTGCTTGATTTTGTAAATAAAGTTTTATTGGAACACAGCCATGCCTATTCATTTATGTATTATCTATGCCACTTCTGTGCTACAAGGGCAGAGTTGAGTGGTTGCAAAAGAGGCTGTATGGACTTAAAAAAAAAAACCAAGCCCATTGCTGTCAAGTCGGTTCTGACTCATGGCGACCTGATAGGACAGAGTAGAACTGCCCCATAGAGTTTTCAAGGAGCGTCTGGTGGATTCGAACTCCCGATCTTTTGGTTAGCAGCCGTAGCTCTTAACCACTATGCCACCTAATGGACTACAAAGACTAAAACATTTACTATCCCGCTCTTTAAAAACAAGTTTGCCAACCCTTGCTTTAGAAGAATGAAGTATGTTTCTTCATGGACTAATTTGCAGCCATAGATTATTTTCCAGAACAATCCTGCCCCAAAGTAAACAGCTGCAGCAACGCCAAACCTCATCCCATCCATGTGCCAGTGGTGCAGTGGAGCCTGGGTTCTTTTCTGTCATTCTTGCTGATACCTCCCCAATCACTTTTGAGAAGGTTGGAAAACTGAAAATGACTTGGAAGAGTGTAGTCCATTACCTGGCTCCCAGATGCATACATCTACAGATACAAAGAATCTTCTTCCTTTCTGAAAATAGATACTATGTCAATTCCTAGCCTTCTGTGGTTACAAAAATCACAAATGGAATTTTTTTCTCATTTCTTATTTTGTTGGTGTGAGGGCTGGAGCACATTGTGGTAATAATAATGACTGTCATTCATTAAGAGCTTACTGATGACTGACTAAAGAGCCCTGGTGGCACAGTGGTTGAGTTGAGCGTTTGGTGGTTTGAACCCACCAGCTGCTGTTCAGCAGAAAGATGTAGCTGTCTGCTTCTGTAAAGACAACAGCCTTGGAAACACTATGGAGCTGTTCTCCTCTGTCCTATAGGGCCAGTATGAGTTGGAATTGACTTGATGGCAACAGGTTTGGTTTGGTTTTGATGACTGACTATGGTGGACCTTCAGCAGATACTCAGGAAATTCCTAAGGTGCCACTGATGTTCTAGACCAGTGGTTCTCAACTGGGGGCAATTTTAGCCCTACTGCAGGTGACATCTGGCAATGTCTGGAGACATTTTTGGTGGTCACAGCTTGGGGACGGTTGCTATTGGCATCTAGTAGGTAGAAGCCAGGGATGCTGCTAAACAATCTACAATGAACAGGGCAGCTCTTCTTCCCCAACAAAGCAGTATTTCGTCCAAATTATCAATAGTACTGAGATTGAAAAACCTGTTGTAGAAGACAAGTGCCATGTTCTTATTTCTCGGGGGTACTCCAGGGCATCCGGCACTGAGCTTGTGTTGGTAATCGGGATACAGGTTTTCCTTTTTCCCTACACCAGTCTGTGGCAGGCCGCCTCCAAGGTAGCCAGTGTCCCCTACCTCCTGGTATTCATAATTAATAGGCCCTGTGCAATCCTCTGGAGTGTGGGCTGAACCAAGTGACTCCCTTCTGATGAATAGAATATGGCAAAAATAAGGTGAGATCACTTCTGGGATTGTTATCTGTTGTAGTTAGATGCCGTCGAGTCGGTTCTGACTCATAGCAACCAAACGTACAACAGCACAAAACACTGCCTGATTCTGTGCCATCCTCACAGTCATTACTATGTTTGAGCCCGTTGTTGCGGCCACTGTGTCAATCCATCTCATCGAGGGTTTTCTTCTTTTTCGCTTACTGTCACTTTACCCAGCATGATGTCTTTCTCCAGGGACTGGTCCCTCCTGATAACATTTTCAAAGTATGTGAAACGAAGTTTCACCATCCTCTATTCTAAGGAGCATTCTGGCTATACTTCTTCAAGACAGATTTGTTTGCTCTGCTAGCAGTCCATAGTATATTCAGTATTCTTTGCCAACACAGAATTCAAAGGCGTCAATTCTTCTTCAGTCTTCCTTATTCATTGTCCAGCTCTCACATGCATATGATGCGATTGAAAATACCCTGGCTTGGGTCAGGCGCATCTTAGTCCTCAAAGTGATGTCTTTGCTTTTCAACACTTTAAAGAGGTCTTTTGCATCAGATTTTCCCAATGCGATGCATAATTTGATTTCTTGATGGCTGCGTCTATGGGCGTTGATTGTGGATCCAAGTAAAATGAAATCCTTGGCAACTTCAGTATTTTCTTTTTATCACGATGTTGCTCATTGGTCCAGTTGTGAGGATTTTTGTTTTCTTTATGTTGAGGTGTAATCCATACTGAAGGCTGCAGTCTTTGATCTTTATTAGTAAGTGCTTCAAGTCCTCTTCACTTTCAGCAAGCAAGGTTGTGTCACCTGCATATTGCAGATTTTTAATGAGTCTTCCTCCAATCCTATTGCTGCATTCTTCTTCATATAGCCTGACTTCTCTAAGATTAGGTTACAAAAATTACATGCCCTCTGTCTTGGGTGCCCTCTCTTGCTCTGGGGAAAGTCAGCTGCCAGTTTTTGAGATGCACTGTGGAGAGACCCATGTGGCAAGGAGCTGAAATCTCAGGCCTACAGCCAGCGAGCACCTGAGGCTGGCCAGCAGCCATATGAGTGAGCTTGGAAGTGGCTCTTACCCAGTTGACACTTGCAACAGCTACCTCTCCAGGCCACCTTGATTTTGGCCTTGGAAGAGACTGTTAGCTAAGCCATGCTGGGATCCCTGACCCACAGAAACAGTGAGATAATAAACGTTGTTTTAAGCTGCTAAAGTTTAGAGTAAGTTGTTAGACAGCAATAGATAACTACAACCATAGGAGAATAAAGCCACCACAGAAGGTAGCTGGTAGCTTGGGTTACATAAACTCATTTAATTTCTCTTTAGGACGTAGGCACAGGATTAATGGAACTTCATTGACCATATCGATTCCCCCTGTTGGTGAGGAAAAACTGTTGGCCTATTTCAGATTATGGATTGGCCGGTGCATGACTTGTTGCAAACAAAATAATCCCAGTGCTGAGCTAACACAGGAAGCAGTAGATAGTAGTAATGAAATGCACAGACTTTAGAATCAGAGAGTTGTTGTTATTGGGTGCCATCGAGTCAGTTTGGACTCATAGCACCCCCATGTGATAGAGCACAACTGTCCTGTAAGGTTTTCTAGGCTGTAATATTTACGGAATCAGATCACCGGGTCTTTCTCCTGCGGAGCCCTTGGGTTCACATTCCAGCTCTGCCACTTGCTAACTGTTAGTCATGGCAAGTGCCATAAGAAATACATGCTCTCAAATGCCCATTTTACAGATGAAAACAAGCAAACAAACAAAAAGCAAAATCAAGGCATGGAGGGGTAGAGTGACTGGGTAAGGCCACGTAGTCAGGCAAATGGACCTGGGGTGATCGTTAAGTAGACAAGTATTGGGCTATTTACAACATAAGTAAATAGAAGAAAAATCTGAGACTTTCTTACTGATGTTTACGCACATGTCCATTAGGATAGAGATACCATCTTATTATCGTTTTCGCGGTGCACTTGGCCATCTTGCCTCTAGTGTTGTCATCCTCCCCCCCTTGAACACACCCACACATATTTGTGCCATGGGCTATCAGACTGTTCCCTTCTGTGCCCTTTGTGGCCTCAGAGGCCCCTTTGGCTTTTCGTGCTGGCCCTGCTGGCATCATGGTGACTGGCCTTGGCACCGCTCGTGATGAACAGATGTTTGTTCCCAGTTGTCCTTAGAACTGACATATCTAGCTAGTGTGTGCTGAACACTGAATGCTGCAAAGACTCCCCACTGATGAAGGAGCTTTACAAGTGTGCAACAAAACTGCAACTAGGATTCCTTTCCTCATCTCTCGGTCCCTGGAGGAAGGACGTAATCCCTAGCATGTCACATCTTCCCATCTTCAGCCTGAGGGTCAGTGAGGAAGGTGAGTGGGCCAGGATTGGAACATCAAGACTCTGCTTACATTCATAAGGTGCCAAGAAAGCCAGACAGCTCCAATTTAAAATCTTTTTTGTTATATGCAGCGCACCTCTTTATTATAAAAATTCTGCATTCAGATTTTTAACATAAATAATGTTCAAAAGCACTGATTTAAGCAGCTGGTGTGCTTACACTATAATTGTGTTTTCTTGCTCTCTGCACTTCTAAGGTTGTAGCCTTGCATTATGTATAGGGAGGATGACCTTGGCAGTTGCATCTCTGGTCCCTGGCGTAATGCCAAACACAGAGTGCTTTCTTGGCAGTTATTTGTTGAGTGAGTGGATGAATGGATGAAAATAAAACTGTAACATTTGTTGGCTTTCAAATTTTAGACTCAGCTCATAGTCAAAGACTGGAAAGACGAGTAAGGGGTACAGGACAGAATGTGAAAGCTGTCAACCTTGACAATGTAAAAGTAGTAGTAAAAGACACAAGGAGAACTGCTGAGAGCTAATCTCCTACAAAGTTAGGCATCAGAGATACTCTCTATGGTGGATAGGGCAAGAAATGTAAGTGTAGCATATTTTTTAAAGTTCCAGAATTAACAAGTTGAGACATTTTTGGAGGGGGACAGAGACTAGAGATGGGGTGTGGTACAGGGATAGGACGGAGCCAGGTCTTCATCTTTCATAGCAGGACGGTTTTAAGTCTTACATGTTTAAACCAAGAAATAAAGGTCGAAATTAAATAATCTGGAGAGGTGAATCGTTAGAATAGTGCAGAGTGGTTGCCCTGGGGGACGGCACTGAAGGTGAGAAGGGGGCAGGGGAGAAGGACTCCTGCTCTCCAGTAGCTGCTTCCCCTGCTATTTGGTTTTATAACCTAGGTATGTTTTACATGGAGTCCCTGGATCGTGCAAATGATTAATGCCCTCAGCTGCTAACTGAAAGGTTGGAGCTTCGAGTCCACCCAGAGGTGCCTTGGAAGAAAGGCCTGGTGATCTACTTCTAAAAAACCAGCCACTGAAAACCCTGTGGAGCCACAGGTCTAGTCTCACACGCGTGAGTCGGGATGAACTGAGCAGCAACTGGTTTTGGGGTTTTACATTAATTTTTAAAACATTAAGAGAGTTTGAGAGCCCTTGTTGGAATTAAAATACAGAGCCTCACTTTGTTCCCGTGAAAATCTACAAGCACAACAAGCCCGCTAATATCCATTCTCATTTCAGAGTCAAGACGAAATTAATTTGGAAAAGAAACTATAGCCGGGGAGCAGAGTTAGCCACCTCAGGAAATTCAGGGAAATGTAATTGAGTAAGAATTATCTCCTTAATTACTTCTGACCAAATCAATAACAACGCTAGATGAGAAACCATGGTCACCACCAATGAGCAGCAAGTTGCTGAGAAACTAATTGGGATTCAGGCTATTTTGAAAAAGCAAAACACCTTCTTCCTCATAGTTAGCAAACATGGTTCTTGGGGATCCAGTGGGGACAGGAGAAGATGGCAGCCTGTGGTAGAGAAGGGAGCCGGACCTATTTATTATTTTCACCTGTGACAGTGGTGAGCGTGGATGCCCCTGATGGTGTCATATGCTCATTTTCATGCATTCCTGGGGCTGAAGTGGAAGAGGAGCGGGTTCACCATGCAAATTCGAATGAGGTGAAGCAAACACCCCAAAGGTAGGGAGAGCGAGCATTTCTGTTTGCAGAGCACAAGCTTTTATCTGGGAACTGCAAAAAGGTTTCTTTAAAACCACTGTGGATGTGCCTTTGGAAAGAGGGTGGTGAGGATTCTTGTCCCAAAGAGCCTCTGCTGGGTACTCCTTCTAGATCTATCTGTGGCATGGTATGTGGGTTGGCCTAAGATCCTATCTAGTGCAGAGGTTCAAGTGAGCTCTATTTGCTTGCCCTCTGGCAGACCTACCCGTTGCCATCAATGTTGAGGCCCCTTGACAATCGTCTAGAGCCATCTATCTCACTTCCCTTCCGTACTTTGCCTTGTGCCTTGCTCTCCAGCCCCTTGGACTTGTTGGTGAACCATCCCAGCTGTCCAGGACACATGGGATATTCTTTCATTCGAAAAGGCTTATTGATGGGGACCATAGTTTTGGGGGATGTTTAGATCAATTGGCATAACAAGTTTATAAAGAAAGTTTTCTACATCCTGCTTTGGTGAGTATCTTCTGGGGTCTTAAAAGTTTGCGAGCAGCCATTGAAGATACATCTATTGGTCCAATCCCATTTGGAGCAAAAGAGAATGAAGAAAAGCAGAGACACTAGGAAAATACTAGCCCAAAGGACTAAAGGACCAAATGAACCAGAGACTCCACCAGCCTCAGACCAGAAGAACTAGAAGAACTACCACCAATGACCGCCCTGACAGGGAACACAACAAAGAGTCCTGGACAGAGCAGGAGAAAAATGTGAAACAGAATTCAAATTCATGTAAAAAGACCAGACTTAATGATCTGACAGAGACTGGAGGAGTTCCCGAAACTGTGGCCCCCAGAAGCTCTGTTAACACAGAACTGAAACTATTCCCGAAGCCCACTCTTCGGACAAAGAGTAGACAGGGCTATAAGATGAGGAATGATACACGTGAGGAATGTGCTTCTTGGTTCAGCTGGAGATACAAGACCAAATGGGCAGCTCCTGTCCAGAGGCAGGATGAGAGGGCAGGAAGGGACAGGAACTGGTCAAACGGACACAGGGACCCTGGGATGGAAGGGGGGAGTGTGCTGTCACGATGTGGGGATTGCAAGCAATGTCAGAAAACAATATGTATATAAATTTTTGAATGAGAAATTAACTTGAGCTGTGAACTTTCACTTAAAGCACAATCATAAAATTAAAAAGAGTTATTGAGCCCCTCTTAGGGGACGGGCCCAGTGTTAGACACTGGGGAGAAAATATGAGCAATACATACCCTTCCCAAGGCAAACAGTTACGATGGTGTAGGTTTGGGAGCTGTGGGCCCATCTAACCCAGCAGGGGTGGAGGGTTAGTCAGGAATGAAGGAAGTGACTTCTAAGTCTAAGCAGAGTCATGAAGAACTGGGAGGGGTCTAGAAGAAGAGAGAGGAGGAGGCAGAGGGAACAGTGCTCCAGGCAGAGGGAACAGTATGTGCCAAGATTTGAAAGTGAGCGAGAACTTGATACCAAAGGTGGTTTAGTCCAGCTGGAGCAAAGAAGTAGGGGCAGGTGGTAGAGTGGTAAGGAATGAGGAAGAAGAGGCAAGAAGGGGCCTAATCATGAAGATGATGATAAGGGGTTTGGATTTTATACTGAGGGTGAAGGCGGGAATGGTGCTGAAGGGTTTAAGCATGGCTGCTGAGAGCCTGTTCAGGCCGCTGAGATTGGGGTGGGACATCAGTTGGCCCAAAGTTACAGTTACAGCCCCAAGTTATGCCCTCAGACCCCAGGCCCGGGAAATCTGCTGACTGGTAGCTACAGCTGCAGTAGCCTCCTCCTAGACTCATAAGCCACCTTTTTGGGAGAGCCATCCTCAGTCCATGTGGCTCCAGAAGTAGTCACATGACCCAGGCCTGGCCAATCAGTGGATTCTACCTCCCAAGCCACAGCGAGGCCTTGATTCTTTTATGGGCCTGAGACGCAAAGCAGGCCAATGGCAATCAATCCCAGGGCATTTTCTAAAGCTGCTGGCAATGAGAAAATCTCCTTCTACTGCGGTTGCTAAGCTGGGAGAAAGTTCAGAACTCTTGGTGGCCATTTCAGCCTCCGTTTTGGTAAAGCTGACTTGACAATTAAAGCAATACAGGAGAAAGAAGAGTTTCTAAAGATACTGTTGGAACACTTGGACCTAACTATGCCTAAAGCTAGATTTATCTATGGACTTTGTGCACCTGAGGTAATTAATGTCCTCTTTTGCTTGGGCCACTTTGAATTGCATTTTTCTATCATTTACAATTAAAAAGCATCTTGACTTGATCATGATTTTGTGAGCACATTGCAAATATTTTTCTAGACGACCCCAAACCATACTGGGAGAGTTACACCTTTACCCTGTGGCTAAACCAAAATCCATGGGAGAGCATTCATTTTAGAACTATCAGAGATGATCAGATCTGAGTGGTGTGTTGGTTAAGATTGTGTGTCAACTTGCCTGGGCCATGATTCTCAGTGTTTTGGCAGTCTTGTGATGTAATCGCTTCCCTATTGAGATCTGATATGTGATCACCCCCATAATGGGATCTGCTATAAATAGCCAGTCAGTTGAAGGGGAGTTTCCTTGGGTGTGTGGCCTGCATCGAGTAGAGAGTGGGTGGACATTCTGGCAGGGCTCAGGGGCTTTTGCTCGTTCTGGATCCTGCAGCTGGCTCCTGTTGGTCTGATCCCTGGTTCTTGGGACTTGAGCTAGCAGCTTACCTGCGGTCTTGCCTGCCGATCTTGGGATCTGTCAATTTTCACAGCCTGTGAGCAAGAGCCCTGTTCCCTGACCTGCCAATCTTGGGTTCACCAACCCCTGTGGCTACATGAATCAGGAGAAGGCTCTATTATGACCCACGAACTTGGAACTTTACAGCCTCTACAATCACGTGAGCCATTTCCTTGATATAAATCTCTCTCTCTATGTATATATTTATACGGTTTACTGGTTTTGGTTCTCTAGAGAACCCAACCTAAGATAAGCAGTTAGTTACCCAGGACAACCCTTCCATCATATGAAAAATATATTAAAAATGGCTGACATTTATCATGGGTGCTTACTAAGTGCTAGGCTTTTTGCACACATTAATTTACAACAAACCTTGTGGGATAGGATATTATTATCTTCATTTTACAGATTAAAAAATAGAGATACAGAGAACTAAATTTCTAGAGTTCCAAGATAATAAGTGATGAGGTAGAGTTCAAATCCAAACTGCACTTTGGCTCCAGAGTCTGCCCTGTACATACTCCACCAACAGATGACCAACCCAAGGCCCAGAGAGGCTGAAGAATTTTCCTAAATAAGGTCACACAGCAAAGCAGAAGAATACTCAGAATAGGAATACATGGTCCTCAATTTCCAGCATACTACCCAGAAAGTACAATAAATCAAAGGGTAGAGTGTAAGGTTTGGAATTAGACCTGAGTTCACTGGCCATGTTCTTTGGCAGATAAAGACACCTCTTTGAGCCTTAGTTTCCTCCTGTGTAAGGTGGCAGTAATCACAGAGCCTGCGTCATAGGGTTTGGTTGGAGATTCAATGAGATAATGTGTGTAAAGTTCTCAGGACAGAGCCTGGCTTATAGGGGTCTCTCAATAAATGGCAATTGTTAATGTAATTGTTATAATTAATAAGCTGTGCTCTTAATGAAGGTGTAAAATGCAGGTGATTTGCCACATGACCACAGACAGGTCACTGAATCGCAGTGGCTCTTGTCCCATCAGTAAAATAGGGTTATTTTCCGCCCTCTGCTCGCAACACTAGACCATTACAAGGATTAATTAGAAGTTTTATAATGTGCCGTGCACTTTGATGCTCTATAAACACAGGAATGTAATGGTTGAATATTTATATAATCTCCATTACTGAGGATCTTAAATTGCTTTACTGATGTTAAAGAAAAGAAAATCCAACCTTCCAAAGGTGTGTAAATCCACCTGAGTCTAATAAAATAAGATTGGGGTTTTATTATCCCCCAAAAGCTTAGAAATCCACCAGTGGGCTGATCTCAAAGGCTTGGGAATGCAAAAGGAGAGGGTGAGATTCAGGGGCTAGATTTGAGCTCCTTGAGGGATAACACTGAATCTTGCCCTCTAGTAGGTACCCAGCATAGAGCACAGGGCTTGACATGCAGATAATAGCACTGGTTAAATGCTTGATGGATAAGTGGATGGATGGATGGATAGGTACAGATGGATGGAAGGAACCCTTAAACTCCTGATGATTGCAGATAAGATGGATTTGGTTCCAAATACTTGGGGAAAAGTAGATAAGAAGTCACATCAGTTATTGGTAGAGAAAGCCACTCAGGCTATGTGATAAATTGGAAAGACATTTGGCATCACACAGACCTTGGTTACCAGGTGTGTCACCTTGGGCTTTGGACACAGCCTCTGTTTCTTCTTCTGAGAATGACAACACAGTATCTGTTAAGATGCTTTGGGCTGAAAGTAACAGGAAGTTCCATCTACCCTTGCTTAAATAATAGGACATTTACTTCACTTCGACAGCTGAGTGTTGCTGTCAAGTCACTTAACAGAGTTGTCAACTTCATCCGTAAGTATCTTCTCCTCAGGATTGTAAAATGACTGCTGGTAGCAATCAGGATCAAGCCTTCTTTCCCAGAAGCCCCGGGAAAGTCTCTTCTCATGTCTCTTTGGCCCAGATTGGCTTAGACCTGCCCATCCTTTAAACCAATCATTGGCTAGATGAATAAGATTCTCTTGATTGGCCTGTTGTTGTTAGGTGCCATCAAGTTGGTTCCAGCTCATAACGACCCCATGTATAACAGAAGAAAACACTCTCCAGTTCTGCACCATCCTCATAATTATTGCTACGTTTGCAGCCACTGTGTCAGCCCATCTCCTTGAAGGTCTTCCGCTTTTTCGCTGACGTTCCACTTTACCAAGCATTATATTCTTCTCCAGGGACTGGTGGCTCCTGATAACATGAGTTATCTCTTCATCCTCGCTTCTAAGGAGCATTCTCCAAGAACGTACTTCTTCCAAGACAGATTTGTTTGTTCTTTTGGCAGTCCATGGTATATTCAATATTTTTTGCTATACCATAATTCAAAGGTGTCAATTCTTTGGTCTTCCTTATTCGTTGTCCAACTTTAGCATGCATATGAAGCAATGAAAACACCGTGGCTTTGTTCAGGGGCACCTTAGTCCTCAAGGTGACATCTTTGCTTTTTAACACTTGCAAGAGGTCTTTTGCAGCAGATTTGCCCAATGCAGTGTGCTGTTTGATTTCTTGACTGCTGCTTCTATGGGTCTTAATTGGGGATCCAAGTAAAATGAAATCCTTCAATCTAGTGATGGCTAAATATTTATTTTTCTCCAGTAATTGTCCCTTTGCCCCCCAAGATGCCAGATATCTTCATGTTGTGGATATGGAAACCAACTTATGGAAACCAACTCATAAACTAATTCATATTAAGGTGGAGGTGACACCAGGTATCACTCACCCTAATAGCACTTATACCCTGAAAACAAAGTACAGGAGTGGGCAATGCTTAACCCAAAGGGATGCTTGGCAAATGGTGGAATTTCAGGCATTTACCAGGCTTTAGTGAGTTGGGGTATGTTTTAGGGTGGGACCCTCCTGGTCTACCCTCAGATCATAGGTAATCTCTCACTGTGGCCAGTGAGGCCACTCCAAGGGGGACCAGTTGGCTGAGCTGGAAGCCCAGTGGCCACCATTACTGCAAAGACAGGGTGCCATGGGATTAGAGAGGGCCGATGTTAACCAGGCTGATGGTGTCACCTTTGCACTGCCCCTCCTCATGTGTCTTCAGTGTCTTGTTGGGGTTATTCAGGAGGAAGCTGGCCTCCCTTGAGGCTTTTATCTCTGAAACTGGAGGGTGATGTCTTCTATAAGTTCCAGATTCTCTTTAAAGAATAATCATAATTAGAAACAAACAAAAAAACCCTGAAAGGACACCCTTCCAGCTCAGTAGTGAGGTCACTCCTGAGGTTCACCCTTCATCCAAAGATCGAATAGGCCCATGGAACAAAACAAGACTAAAGGGGCACATCAGCCCTGGGCCAGGGACCGGAAGGCAGGAGGGAACAGGACAGCTGGTAATAGGGAACCCAGGGCTGAGAAAGGAGAGTGTTGACGTGTCGTGTGGGTTAACCAATGTCATAAAACAATGCATGTACTGTTTTGATGAGAAACTGGTTTGCTCTTCATCTAAAGTATTAAAAAAAAAAAAAAAAGCCAAGCAGACACCAGATGAGGTCCGGGCACAACAGGCTCTATTGGCAGAGTTTCCTGATTCAACAGCTGGCTCTGTGTGTCAGGCTCAAAGGGGGGGGGGGGGGGAAATGTTGGCCACTTGTTCAAATAAGCTAAAACTGAAAAGGTCCCTTAGTCCCCAGAGAGAAAAAGGCTTCTTTCGAGCCGATATGGGAAATGTTGGCAGAGAGAAAGAGATTAATTAAGTTGAAGCCCAGGCCCCTTGTTCGACAGGAGGGTATCTGTCTGGGCCCTGCATGGATCTCCTTTGAGCACCCCACAGACTAGGTGGTGACCCCAGGTTCTCATGCAGATTTCTAGAATTGCTTCTTTTTCCTGAGGTAAAGACATGGAGGCTCCTTCTTCAAGAGCAAGATAAATTGGGGTTGCTCAAATGGATCAAATTTTCATACCCTACTCCCCTAATCCTATATTTTTTTCTTAACAGAATTATTTAATTTTAATTTTTTACTGTACTTTAGATGAAGGTTTTTGGAGCATACCAGTTTCTCATTAAACAATTATTATACATACTGCTTTGTGACAGTGGTTGCCAACCCCACAACATGTCAACACTCTGCCCTTCTTGACCTTGGGTTCCCCATTACCAGCTTCCCTATCCCCTCCTGCCTTCTTGTCCTTGCCCCTGGGCTGGTATGTTATTTAGTCTCGTTTTGTTTATGGGCCTCACTAATCTTTGGCTAAAGGGTGAACCTCAGATGTAACTTCATTACTGAGCTAAAAGGGTGTCCAGGGCCATACGCTCGGAGTTGCTCCAGTCTCTGTCAGACCTGAATTATTTTTGAGAAATTGCCTTTGGGACCACATTGCCCTGGATTCCAGTTTAGCTTCAACACTGTGTGAACCCGGACAATTTATAACCTCTCTGAGCATCAGTATTCTCACTTATAAAATGGGGGTGTTAATAATGCCGCCTTTCTTTCCGGAGATATTCAGCGACTCAAGGGTAATGAATTCCAGGCACCTCGCATTGTATCTGGCATTTAGTGTGTGCTTAATAAGTGTTGGCTATTAAGGCCATTATAGGAGCCCTGGTGGTGCCAGTGGTTAAGAGTTCAGCTGCTAACCAAAAGGTCAGTAGTTCGAATCTACCAGCTGCTCCTTGGAACCCTATGGGGCAGCCCTACTCTGTCCTATAGGGTTGCTATGAGTTAGAATTGACTCAACAGCAATGGGTTAAGACGATTATGAGCTCTGCCAATAAGCCTCTCAGCCCCTGAAGGCCTTGCCTAAACTAAACCTTACTGGGGGGGAAAAAAAAAAAACAAAAAAAACACAGCAGTATTTATGAAAACAGAAGGGATCCTTGAGAGAGACTATCTGTTTTTTTTTTTTTTTAACTTTTATTAAGCTTCAAGTGAACGTTTACAAATCCAATCAGTCTGTCACATATAAGTTTACATACATCTCACTCCCTACTCCCACTTGCTCTCCCCCTCTTGAGTCAGCCCTTTCAGTCTCTCCTTTCGTGACAATTTTGCCAGTTTCTCTCTCTCTATCCTCCCATTCCCCCTCCAGACAAGAGTTGCCAATACAATCTCAAGTGTCCACCTGATATAATTAGCTCACTCTTCATCAGCGTCTCTCTCCCACCCGCTGACCAGTCCCTTTCATGTCTGATGAGTTGTCTTCGGGGATGGTTCCTGTCCTGTGCCAACAGAAGGTCTGGGGACCATGGCCGCCGGGATTCCTCTAGTCTCAGTCAGACCATTAAGATTGGTCTTTTTATGAGAATTTGGGGTCTGTATCCCACTGATCTCCTGCTCCCTCAGGGGTCCTCTGCTGTGCTCCCTGTCAGGGCAGTCATCGATTGTGGCCGGGCACCAACTAGTTCTTCTGGTCTCAGGATGATGTAGGTCTCTGTTCATGTGGCCCTTTCTGTCTCTTGGGCTCTTAGTTGTCGTGTGGCCTTGGTGTTCTTCATTTTCCTTTGCTCCAGGTGGGTAGAGACCAATTGATGCATCTTAGATGACCGCTTGTTAGCATTTAAGACCCCAGACGCCACATTTCAAAGTGGGATGCAGAATGATTTCATAATAGAATTATTTTGCCAATTGACTGAGAAGTCCCCGCAAACCATGTTCCCCAGACCCCCGCCCTTGCTCCGCTGACCTTTGAAGCATTCATTTTATCCCGGAAACTTCTTTGCTTTTGGTCCAGACCAATTGAGCTGACCTTCCATGTATTGAGTGTTGTCTTTCCCTTCACCTAAAGCATTTCTTATCTACTGATTAATCAATAAAAAACCCTCTCCCTCCCTCCCCGCCTCGTAACCACAAAAGTATGTGTTCTTCTCAGGTTTACTATTACTCAAGATCTTATAATAGTGGTCTTATACAATATTTGTCCTTTTGCCTCTGACTAATTTCGCTCAGCATAATGCCTTCCAGGTTCTTCCATCTTATGAAATGTTTCACAGATTCGTCACTGTTCTTTATCGATGCGTAGTATTCCATTGTGTGAATATACCACAATTTATTTACCCATTCATCCGTTGATGGACACCTTGGTTGCTTCCAACTTTTTGCTATTGTAAACAGAGCTGCAATAAACATGGGTGTGCATATATCTGTTTGTATGAAGGCTCTTGTATCTCTAGGGTATATTCCGAGGAGTGGGATTTCTGGGTTGTATGGTAGTTCTATTTCTAACTGTTTAAGATAACGCCAGATAGATTTCCAAAGTGGTTGTACCATTTTACATTCCCACCAGCAGTGTATAAGAGTTCCAATCTCTCCGCAACCTCTCCAACGACTATCTGGTTTTAAAATCCAGGCTCCACCACTTAATTGCTTTCAGGATCACTTGCATCAGGAAATTGAAAAAACGTGAGTGATCTGATCTTTAAGGTACCTTCTAGCAGGACTCACTGTGTCATTAAGTCCCCTTGCCTTAGAAGGGGACCCACATGAGAGTCCTTGATGTGGGGCTGGGTCTCTCTCTACTAAGTTGACTTCCAGGCTGGTTTCACAGGTGCCCGCCAACATCCTTGCCTCATCTTTCTGTAAAGCAAAACTAACTGTCAATCTCTCTTACTCAGAACCTTTCATTGGCTCCGCATTGCTGTCAAGGCAGAGTCCCAATTCTTCCATTTATCCTACAGAGCCTTTCACGATTTTGCGTCTGCTGGGCATAACTCCATCCACACACACTATCCCCTTTAGTTGCTCTGGACACCTTTGAAGCATGTCCTGCTCCTGGAAACGAATTATATCTCCTATAGGGCACGGCCTTTCTCTCCACCTTCTCTTGCCCACTCAGAAAACTCTTGCTCATCCTTCAAGATCCAGTTTAAATATCACCACCAATATGAAGCGTTCTCAAGCAGCTTCTTCCTCAGTTCTCTCTCCACTGGTTGAGTTAGTTGCTCGATCCTCTGTTCCCGTAGCATCTTGGACATGCCTCTCTTCTTGGAGCGTTGAGCTCAGGTGCTGAAGTTATGTTTTAAATGTCTGCCCCGTACTCTCTGTGAGCTCCTGAGATTAGGGATGGTCTTATCTTTGTAAGGGATCAATAAATGTTCGTTGAGTTACTAAATGACTCTGTGGAGTCTATAACAAAAGATGGAAGGAATTGCTATTCTTTAATAGGAGATGGCAATGCTGGGAGGTGGCAGAATGTGTTCAAGGACAAAAAGGTTGTGAAGGATCAAGATAATCAGTTTTTCCAGTCGGTCTTGGGGAGACCTGTTACCCATGTGGTCACCCATGTCATGGCTTGCATGAGAATGACTTTTCTGTACAGCCAGAAGTCTGCCCATTCTGGGAGCAACTGGAAAGTACAGCTGTGCTTTTGGTGGATATCTGGGAGGAGTTAGGGAGCTTGTCAAGTCAAGGAATATGGTCCCTGTGTGGACTAACACATCGTGCAAGTACCCTGTGTTCCCTTCATGGCAGGCAGAAAGAACTAGAGGAGTCAACTTAAGAAGCCAAAAGGGATTAGGGATGGGACAAGAGGCAAGATTATGGGCTTTGGCACCAGACATACACGGGTTTCCAGTCCTGAATCTTCTACTGGTGAAATGACCTTGGACAAGTCCTTTATCCTCCTCAAATCTCAGTGTTCTCATTTCTAAAATGGTGAAGATGCTCATCATTATACATGCCTTGCTGTGTGAAGGTGGCCATTAGACCTGGCACACGTAGAGTGCCTGGCATGTGGCAAGCTGTCGGTAAATGGTATCTGTCATTTTTTATCTAGCAGGAATATTATTAATTCAACAAATATTTTATGGACCTGTTACGGGCCCGTCATTATCCCAGGATCTTGGGACTCAAAAATGTTTAAGCTCAAGATGCTTAGGGCTGTTAAACACTGTTTTTGCAAGACCAAAGCAGGTGTGTGTGCCAGCACTCTCTTCCCGAAGGTGCCCATTAATGTCAAATGGCTTGGTCGCAGCCCTGTTGGACCAGAAAAAAGGCTGTCTGACCTTTTGTCATCCTGTCCACACCACTGAGGTGAATTCCATTAAATGAGCCCTTATTTCCTTGCTGGATCTCTTCACTGAAAATGTCACACAGATGCAGGAAGCAGGATGATATTTCTCTCCTCTTGAAATGTGGCCAAGTCTAGGCATGGAGTGCCATTTTGAAAGCCCCTTTTTACACCCCTGGGAGAAAATTCCACTTGCAAAGCTTCCCTGTAATTTGCTGTCCAAGAGCGAGTTGATTAATCAAGTTTATCTGCATTTATTCAATGTACATTTCGAAAGTTGTTTATTGAAGCTATATTTTAAAAATATAAATATGCTCCCCGTTTAATGCAGGTTCCGATTCTCTAGAATGTGCATTTCTGAGCCTTTAGTGTAGGTGCCGAGTCATACTGTTTCCAAGCCAAACCAAACTCATTGCTGCCAAGTCGAATCCGACTCATAGCAACCCTAAAGGACAGAGTAGAGCTGCCCGATAGGGTTTCCAAGGAGCTCCCGGTAGATTTGGTTAGCAGCTGCAGCTCTTAACCACCACACAACCACAGTTTCCAAATAGTATTTAGCAGCTGTGAATTTGCTGAAAGCAGAACAAGGAATCATTTGGAAGAGAGAGAATGGCTGCAGTGCAGAAAGTACAAAATGAGAACAGTGTTGCCGTGGATGCTGTTGTGAAATGTGGTTCACCCCTCCTCCCTTTCAAAGGAAAACTTAAAGCGTATTTCCTGCACTATGAGCCTCATCTTTGAAATGGCCCAAATCGCATTTTAACAAATATACATGATTGAGTTTGTCTAACTAGAGCTTTCACAGCCTGTAAAATGTGTCATGAGCTCCTGGCAACCCTCGAAATTCTTTTAACACCTGCACCTCAAAAACACGAGATCCAGAGTTGTGGAATGTTCACCCTTGGTGTTGTTTAGGAGGCAAAGTTCAGTGTTTACAAGAGATATATTTTGCACAAACATGTGGTCCGTAATCGAGTAGCATGGGTGACTGCAGTCTGTGGCCTTTTCTTATTCATTCATGCATTCATTCATTCAACAAACACTGTGTGGCCAACTTAACAGCACTAACAACAGCAATATGCCAGGTCCTATCTAGCATCCTTGGTTTAGGGATAACATAATAGGCAAATAAATACAACTAGAAGTCCCCCAGAAGGAAGGATGGTGAGACTTTGGCTTGCTTACTTTGGACATATCATCAGGAAAGACCAATTTATCGTGTTTGGTAAAGTAGAAGGTCAGCTAAAATGAGGGAAACCTTCAGTGAGATGCATTGACACGATAGCCACAGCAATAGACTCCCACATACCAACAATCATGAAGATGGCACAGGACCAGGCAATGTTTTGTTCTGTTAAACACAAGGTCACCATGAGTTGGCGTCGACTTGAGACTAGAGCCCAAGCTCTAACAATAGCTATACTTGTATGAGTGCTTACTGTGTACCCTGTGTTGGGGTAAGACGTGACATGGATTCTCTCATCCTGTCTTTACCACAACCCTACAAGATAAGTATGATCTCCATTTTAAAGATGGAAAAACGGCCAAGACTGATAAGCCTCAATTATAAATTCCCAGATTGGTTTGGCTTGGGTCAGGTGTCCACCTCTGTTCTTGTCAACTCTGGCCAGAGGTGAAGAGGAACCTCTGCAAAAGGGTTCCAGAAGGTGCAATCGCAGGCCAAGCACTTTCACAGTCCTCCAAAAGAAGAAAGAAAAAAAGACACCGGACTGTTGCTTATGCTAATACAGAAAAGCCCCTTTAACCTACAGGACAGAATTCTCTTAGCTTGTGGTGCAGTGGTTAAGAGCTCAGGCTGCTAACCAAAAGGTCAGCAATTGGAATCCACCAGCCGCTGCTTGGAAATCTTAGGGGGCAGTTCCACTCTGTCCTGTAGGTTGCTATGAGATGGAATCAACTCGATGGCAACGTGTTTTTTTTTTTTTGGTGGGGGGGGCGGTTCTTTGAGAGCATCAATAACGATGACAATAATAACAGTAACAATAGCTCTCATTTATGTGTCAGAAGGGAGTCCCCTGGGTGGCACAGACACTGGGCTACTAACAAAAAGATTGGCTGTTTGAACCCACCCAGAGGTGCCTCAGAAGAAGGGCCTGGTGATCGGCTTTTGAAAGGTCACAGCCATGAAAACCCAGTGGAGCATACTTCTGCTGTGACACACAGAGGCTTGCCATGAATCAGAATTGACTAGACAACAACTGGTCATGTGTCAGAACCCACACTACATACTTCACTTATGCTATTTTATTTGACATTCACAGCAGCCCTTTCAGGTAGGGATTGTTATTTCTGTCATTTTAGAGAGACAGAAATTGATGTTCAGAATGGTTAAGTGACTTGCCCAAGGTCACGCAGCTATGGCCTACAGTAGGTGGTATTCAAATTCAGATCAGTCTGAAACTATTTGTCATGGATTGAATTATCTCCTCCTCACCCATGTGTGTATCAATTTGGCTGGGCCATGATTTCCAGCATTGTGTGGTTGTCCTCCATTTTGTGATTGTAATTTTATGTTAAAAAGGATTAGGGTGGGATTGTAACACCATCATTACCCAGGTCACATCCCTGATCCAGTATAAAGGGAGTTTCCCTGGGGTGTGGCCTGCACCACCTTTTATCTCTCAAGAAATAAAAAGGAAAGAGAAGCAAGCAGAGAGTGGGGACCTCATACCACCAAGAAAGCAGGACCAGGAGCAAAGCACGTCCTTTGGACCCGGGGTCCCTGCACCTGAGAAGCTCCCTGACCATGGGAAGATTGAGGACAAGGACCTTTCTCCAGAGCCAACAAAGAGAGAAAAAGCCTTACCCTGGAGCTGACGCCCTGAATTTGGACGTTTAGCCTACTTTCCTGTGACAGAATAAATTTCTCTTTGTTAAAGCCATCCACTTGTGGTATTTCTGTAATAGCAGCACTAGAGGACTAAGAGACTATAGTCTGGAGGCAGAATACACCCTAGGGCCTCATGCCCACCCACATTATGGAAGGCAATCTGCTTTACGTAACCACATCTAACTACTACTTAACAGCATCTAGTCTAGTGTTTGACCAAACGACTAGGCACCATAGCTTAGCCAAGTTGACAAACAAAATTAACCATCACTTGGCTCTTGCCAGAAAAAGTGTGCCTACTCCAGCTGTATCCCACCCCCAGAAGCTTCAGCGGGATTGAGCTCTAGTTGCCGGGATAGTGATGTGCTCATGAACCCATCTTCCTCTTCTTGTCTCACTTCTTCATGCCTGTCATGGACTGAATCGTGTCCCCTAAAAACTTGACTGGGCCGTGATTCCCAGTATTGTGTGGTTGTGCGCCATTTTGTGATCTGATGTGATTGTGTTATAAATCCTAACCTCTATGATATTAATGAGGCAGGACTCAATCTAGAGGATTCGGTTGTATCTTGAGTCAATCTCTTTGGGCTATAAAAGAGAAAATCCAGGAGGGAGAGGGACCTCATACCACCAAGAAACAAGAGCAGGGAGCAGAGCATGTCTTTCAGACCTGGGATCTCTGTGCTGAGAAGCTCCTAGACCAGGGGAAGATTGAAGACAAGGACCTTCTTCCAAAGCTGACAGAGTGAGAAAGCCTTCTCCTGGAGCTGGTGCCCCAAATTCAGACTTCTAGCTGCCTAGACTGTGAGAGAATACATTCGTTTGTTAAAGCCATCTGCTTGTGGTATTTTGGTTATAGCAGCACTAGTTACCAGGACAACATCTCTCTACTGGTGCTTCCTGGGATTGCTTCCCAAATATAATACTTGCACTCATAAAGCTGTAAGAAATGCCCCAGATAGACTTAGATGAAATGTAGTATAGAAAAACGGGACTGCAGACCATGGCAGATCTGAGGATCATCTCCAGGGCTAGCTATCACCTCCACAAATCACCACCAACACGGTCTCTCTCTCTATGTCTCACACACATACACACACGCTCCTTCTCTCTCTCAACGAACCTGCCATTCATGGGAGCGGTGGTTTTGCTCATATTGCCATTAGTGGTTGGGGATTTGGAAACTAAATGGAAAATGCAAACGGGAAGATGAAAATGCTTTTTTCTCCTCTGCGACAAGGAGAAGACTCTGACTCCTATACTACCACATGAAAGAGATGGACTTTCTCCACAAGGAGATAGGTTTTGGACTTGAAAGCCCCCACAATGACCTGAGCCAATTGCTTAAAATAAATCAATCTCTACATCTATCAAAGGAGGCCTCATGGTTCAATGGTTAAGTGCTCGGTTGCTAACGAAATGTTGGTGGTTCGAATCCACCAAGCTGCTCCGTAGGAGAAAGACCTGGTGATCTCCCATAAAGATTATAGCCTAGAAGACCCTATGGGAAAGTTCTCCTCTGACACATGGGGTCACTATGAGTCAAAAATAGACTCAGCGGCACCTAACAAAAACATCTATCATGTCTTTTTCTGTATGGACCCCTGGTGGCACAGTGGCTAAGCATTCGGCTGCCAACCACAAGGTCAGCAGTTTGAACCCACCAGCCGCTCCTTGGAAACCCTATGGGGCAGTTCTACTCTGTCCTGTAGGGTTGCCATGAGTTGGAATCGACTTGATGGCAATGGGTTTGGTTTGGTTTTATACGTCTTACTGGGAACCCTAACTTAGGCCACATAGTAAATACTTCAAGCTTTGCGAGCCAGATAGTCTCTGCCCCAACTACACAGTTCCGCTCTTGTTGTATGAAAGCAGCCAATATGCACATGAATGGCTGTGGCTGTGTTCCAATAAAACTTTATTTATAAAAACAAGTGGTGGGCCAAATTGCTGTTTGTGGTAGGAAGCCGTGGATGGAGATGAGCCTGGTAAGAGTCACGGGGGTACAGGCAGAGCACCGACACATCTGCTACACCCCCTAACAACTGTGCAAGAACTGCTGTACAGTGAGTAAAAAAAGGGAGGTTAAGTGATGCGCCTGAGGTCACACAGCTGTAAGTGCTTGTGAGCAAAACGGAGCTGTCCCCTATGCTATTGTGCATTGCGAGTCTGTGAGAGAGGGAAGTTTTCTATGCTGTTTCTCAGTTGCCTTTTAACGTTTGGCAAGGTGCTTTTGTTTTAAAGTACACGGTCTGGAAAGCATGTCACCATAACCCTTTCCATAAAGCAGAATTTCTTCTGCTTCCCAAACTGCTATGGCAGCCCCTGAGAATCTAAGTGAGAACGAAGGTAAATGATTTAAGTGTTCTTTTTCCTTAATAATCCTTTAAAATTTCTTGATTACGTGCGTTCCCAGGATGTATATATAGAACTCCTACAAATCAATTAAAAAAAAAAAACAGCAAACAATTCAATAGAAAGTAAGGCAAATGATACAAATAGGCAATTCTCAGAAAAGAAAATACAAAAGGGGAGTAAGTACACAGATGATCCTCAGCCTCATAAGAAATCAGGTAAATGCAAGAAAACAACAATGAGATGCCTCTTGGCCCATCATATTGTCAAAAATTTAAACATCTTATTAAAGATGGACGAAGATGTGGAGAAGCCATTTCTCAGATACTATTACCAAACCTGTTGTCGCTGAGTCAGTTCCAACTCATGGTGATCCTATAGGACAGAGTAGAACTGCCCCGTAGGGTTTCCAAGGAGTACCTGGTGGATTCGAACTGCTGACCTTTTAGTTAGCAGCCATAGCTTTTAACCACTAGGACATGAGGGTTTCCTCAGATACTGTTGGTAGGCTGTAAATTGATGCAGATTTTCTGGAGGGCACTTTGCTTAATAAAATCCATTTCCTCTACCCTTCTTCCAAGACCCAGAGGAGGAATTCCAATTGGTCTACATTAATCATGGTGGTTCCATTTCTTTTGCCAGTGACCAGTGTATGTGATAGCTTCCAGGGTAATTCTGGGGAATGGGACCTAGGAAAGCTGAAGATATGTTTGGATGTGTCACCTAGAACACGTCCAGCCATCATGTGACCACTGGGAGAAGTGTTCCCAACTCACTGAGAATGGCGAAACAGAAAGATGGAAAGGAAGTACCTGGGTCAATGATAGCATTGAACCCGTAAATTAGCCATCTTTGGAAGTGTCCAGGCTTCAGACTTCTCATTAATGTGAGAACATGAAGCTCTTATTGTCTAGCCACTTGGATCTTCCTTTATTTCAGCTCAAAATATCCTAATTGATACAATTACCTCTCCCATATAGAAATACAGGGTCATGTGTCCAAACAGGCAATGTACACATATTTTATAGTAGCATTGCATGTGATAGTAAGACTTTAGGAGTAACTTGGATGTGCATCAGTAGGGACCTAGTGAAAGGAACCATGCTCCAGTAGTACACCTGAATGGCAGGCAGCCATTAAAAACAATGGAAGTTTTTATGCACTGATTCCATCATGGACAAATCTCTGTGAAAGTTTTAAAAAGTTGTGAAATAAAACATGTAGTATAACCTCATGTGTGAAAAACAAGGTCAGTGGGTGGTGAAAATGGTTTGTACTGTACTACAAAATGAAAGGTTGGCAGTTCAAACCCACCCAGTGGGGCTCTGGAAGAAAGGGCTGGCAATCTGCTTCCATAAAGATTACAGCCAAGAAAACCCTGTGCAGCTCAGTGCTGTTCTGTTACGTGTGGGTTCACCATGGGATGGAATCAGCTTGATGACAACAGGGAATCTACCTATTTATCCGTCATCTATCCATTTATCCATCCATCCATCTACGTGAGTGGTTAATTGCTGTCAAGTCAGCTCTGATTCATGGTGACCTTACGTGTAAGAGAATGAAACATTGCCTGGTCCTGTGCCATCCTGATGATTGTTGTTATCTCCAAACCTATAGATAAAGGGTATGGAAGGAGCAACGTTATATGCATAAAGTATTATCTTTAGAGAGGGGAGTTGAACAGAGACTGATCGTCAAGAGAAACTTTTGCTTTTTTTTATCTATAGCATTTGCCTTTTGGACAGCAGAAATGGATTCATTTATGACTTTTTTTCATTAAAAATGATATTTAGAAAATACTCTGCTCATTATAGAAAAACCTAGCAGATACTAGAATGTACCGACGTAAGTTTTCTTCAGACCATAGAAGTCAGAGGTCTTTCTTCTTTAGCCATTATTTCAGCCTCCCTGGGAACAAAGAAAAATGTCTCCTCAGGCCTGCAAATGTTTTTCTTGTGTGTATCACAATTACTTGGGCAGAGTTTGGTGTTTTTAATGAGAACAAAAGTCAAAGCAAGTAAGCAATGTCACTTTTCCCAGTCTGCATAAACAAAGCTTTGTGGGGATGGGGTTTGGAAAGTGTAAGAATTGCATCCTTTGAATTGGGTGTGTGTGTGTGTGTGTGTGTGTGTGTGTAAGAGAGAGACAGAAAAAGAGAAAAGGAAGAAGGAGGGAGAGATATGAAGACAGAAAGATACAAGAAGAGTGGGAGAGGAAAGAGGGGAGGTAGATAGTGGATAGGAATGCTCTGTAGATGATTCTGGAGAATTCTCCCTAGAAATCCACCCTGTCTCTCCAGCACCAGCTCTTCTCTCCCAACCACTTGGCACTGTACAAATCTGACCTTCCAGAAGGAGAGAGGCCTCCAGTGATTGCTCAGACGGTAATGACAGAATTGTAGGCAGGGGCTGTGTCGTAATTGCCTTCCAGTCGTCCCCTATGTTTGCCTGGCTCTGATTTCTGAGTTGAGTACCATTAGTCTCAAGGCTCCTGTCATATGGCCATTAAATCATTGTTTTCTGTGACAGTGTCATTTTTACAAAAATCTGGAGGGAAAATACTGCACAGTCTCAGGAATGGAATGCCGCCACCTGGTCATTATGCCCGACAGCCCTCAAATGGCTGCCCCTGAAGACGTGCGCCTTTGTTGAGACTGCACAACGTCTCCCCAGACTAAACAGCTCTGGCGTGCCTGTTATTGCTCCATGCTTTCTCAGAGTGGAATTATCCTGGTCAGGGAGCTCCCACTAGCATTCATTTAGGAGACTTAGGCCTAGCGAATAAGTGTGAAGAAAAGAATGGCAATGGAAATATTTTTCCGGAAATTACAAAGGGTGTTTCTCTAAGTGTACCATTTATTTTATTTTTTATCTCAGGGAGAGAAAGAAGCAAAAAATTTCAGACGAGTTGTAATTGTTGTCTGAACTAATGGTTTAGATGGGGAGTTTTGGGGTCTGCTGAACACAAGAAGATGAGGAAGGAGAGACAATCCTCCTGAGCAATTTCCAACAGCTGAGCTGCAGGGCTGAATAAAGAGGATGCCAGTGAGCCTTGGGCACAGCTCCTCGAAACCAAGTCTGGTCCCCCTTTTGGGACTGGAATTAATTCATTTAACAAATATGGAGTGGTTGCTTTGTGCTCCATATTCTTCTTGGTGCTGGGGATATGGCAGTGAACTAAGCTAAGTTCCTGAATCCTGGCTGGAGTCCTGGTAGGAAAGAGATGGCACACTGAAATTGGGAATTTGAGGAGGGTTGAATAAATGGACTACTTACAAGGGCATGGGCAGGGTTTAAAGAAACTGATAAAAAAAAAAAAATTTTTTTTTAATCAGGCATCAGTGGTTCAATGGTAGAATTATCACTTTTCATGAAGGAGACCCGAGCTCAATTGCTTAATTTCTGGCCAATGCACCTTATGTGCAGCCGCCAGCTGCCTATCAGTGGAGCCTAGCTTGTTGCTTTGGTGCTGAACAGGTTTCAGTAGAGCTTTCAGACTAAGATGAATTTTCTAGGGAGAAGGGCCTGGTGATCTGCTTCTGAAAATTAGTCAGCGAAAACCCTGTAGGCCACAAGAGAACATTGTCTGATCTGCAACTGATTATGGGGATAGTGCAGGACCAGGCAAGTTTTTATTTTGCTGTGCATAGGGTTGCCATGAGTCAGGGGCCAACTCAGTGGCAGCTAATGACAACAACAAGGGATTGTGCAGCACCCTGGGGATAACAATAGTAGGGAGCCTTAATCACTCCTAGGGCTGAAGGAGCAAACAAGGGAGCAACTACCAGAATCAAAGAGGGTAAAGAGGCCAGGTGATAGGAGCTGTGGTCTTTGGTAGAGGGTCACAACCAAACAAGACAACATGGCAGAAAGGAGCCATGGAAAAAATACTCTGAACTGTCTTTCATCTTTGGCTTTCCTAATGGAGCCTTCCATTGCTGAGTCCAGCCAGAAACTGGAGAGCAAGAGAGCTCATTAATGCAGTCCATGCAAGTTGTTCTCCCAGGGCACAGAGCAAGGGGCAGAGGGTGACAAGCGAACCTGTAGAGGCATATAGAATATTCCCAGCACAGTCCCTGCCCTCATGGAGCTTACACTCTATCCTTCAGTAACATGAGCAGTATCTTTGTATAAATTAGAAGAAGCCACCCCTTCTAAGAATGGATCCTGCCCCATGCCAGGGCATATGGTTTGGTAAGCACACCCCAGGCTGAAAATCAGCCCACATTCACCCTTTGGGTCAGGAACTTGTGCAAGACTTAACCCATAAAACATGACATGTCACGTAGTCAAAGCATCATAAAGACAATAACAAATAAGGGGAGAGTGATAGGACAAGGAAAGGGGAGACAGTGGGGAGTTTACCCTGGTTTGATTTCTCCTAGTTTGTTATCAGAGCCCTCTGTCTTCCTGTCAGCCCTACTGCCACTGAGGGCCACTGCTGTGACATGGGATGAGCAGGTGACAGATGACACACAGAAGCATTTTTTCCAGAGCATTAAGCTTGTTCACCACCATTCGTCTGTCAGTTTATCATACTGTGGTGGCTTGTGTGTTGTTGTGAGGCTTGAAGCTATGCCACCGATATTTCAAATACCAACAGGGTCACCCATGGTGGACAGGTTTCACCGAAGCTTCCAGACTAAGACAAGGAAGATGGCTCTGGGAATCTATTTCTGAAAAAACTGGCCAGTGAAAACCTTAACGAAAAGCGTTGGAACATTATCTGATATAGTGCCAGAAGATGAGCCCCTAGGGTTGGAAGGCACTCAAAATACGACTGGGAAAGAGCTGCCTCCTCAAAGTAGAGTTGACCTTAATGACATGGATGGACTCAAGCTTTCAGTACCTTCATTTGTGGATGTGGCACGACTCAAAATAAGAAGAAACAGCTGCAAACATCTATTAATAATCAGAACGTGGAATGTACAAAGTATGAATCTAGGAAAATGCGAAGTCATCAAAAATTAAATGAAACAAGCGTCTAGAGATTGATATCCTAGGCATGAATGAGCTGAAATGGACTGGTATTGGCCATTTCAAATTGGACAATAATGTGGTCTGCTATGCCAGGAATGACAAATTGAAGAGGAATGGCATTGCATTCATTGTCAGAAAGAACATTTTAAGATTTATCTCAAAGTACAACATTGTCAGTGATAGGATAATATCTGTATACTTGCAAGGTAGACGAGTTAATACAACTATTATTCAAATTTACTCACCAACCAATAAGGTCAAAGATGAAGAAATTGAAGATTTTCACCAGCTTCTGCAGTCTGAAATTGATCAGACATACAATCAAGATGCATTGATATTTACTGGTGATTGGAATGCGAAAGTTGGAAACGAGAAGGATCAGTAGTTGGAAAATATTGGTCTTGGTGATAGAAACAAAGCCAGGGGTCTTGTAATAGAATTTTGCAAGACCAACAACTTATTCACTGCCAATACCTTTTTTCAACAACATAAACAGTGTCTATACACGTGGACCTCACCAGATAGATTACACAGGAATCAAATTGACTACATCTGTGGAAAGAGAAGATGGAGAAGCTCAATATCATCAGTCAGAACAATGCCAGAGGCTGACTATAGAACAGATCATTAATTGCTCATATGAAAGCTCAAGTTGCAGCTGAAGAAAATTAGAACAAGCCCACCAAAGCCAAGTACAAACTTAAGTATATCCCACCTGAATACAGAGACCATTTCAGGAATAGATGTGATGTACTGAACGCTAATGACCGAAGATGTGTGATGACGTCAAGGACATTATACATGAAGAAAACAGAAGGTCATTAAAAAGAAAAGACCAAAATGGATGTCAGAAGAAACTCTGAAAGTTTCTCTTGAACATAAAGTAGCTAAAGCAAAAGGAAGAAATGATGAAGTAAAAGAGCTGAACAGAAGATTTCAAGGGGCAGCTTGAGAAGACAAAGTATTATAATAAAATGTGCGAAGACCTGGATGTGAAAACCAAAAGAGAACACACTTGGCATTTCTCAAGCTGAAAGAACTGGAGAAAAAATTCAAGCTTCGACTTGCAACATTGAAGGATTCTATAGGCAAAAAACTGAACGATGCGGGAAGCATCAAAAGGAGACAGAAGGAATACACAGAGTCACTTCCCCAAAAAAGAATTGGTTGAGGTTCAACCATTTCAGGAAGTAGAATATGATCAAGAACCGACAATACTGAAGAAGTCCAAGCTGCACTGAAGAGAATGGTGAAAAACAAGGCTTCAGGAATTGACAGAATACCAATTGAGATATTTCAATAATTGGATGCAATGCTAGAAGTGCTCAGTCATCTATGCTAAGAATTGGAAGACAGCTACCTGGCCCACCTGATTGGAAGAGATCCCTATTAGTGCCCATTGCAAAGAAAGGTAATCCAACAGGATGTGGAAATTATTGAACAGTGTCATTAACATCACACACAAGTAGAATTTCACGGAAGATCATTCAAAAACAATTGCCGCAGTACATCGACAGGGAACTGCCAGAAAGTCAAGCTGGATTCAGGAGAGGACATGGAACAAGGGATATCATTGCTGATGTCAGATGGATCCTGGCTCAAAGCAGAGAATACCAGAAAGGTGTTTACCTGTGTTTTATTGACTATGCGAAGGCTTTTAGCTGTGCAGATCGTAACAAATTATGGATAACATTGCAAAGAACGGGAATTCCAGAACATTTAATTGTGCTCATGAGGAACCTGTACATAGACCAAGAGGCAGTCGTTTGAACAGAACAAAGGAATACTGTGTGGTTTAAAATCAGGAAAGGTGTGCATCAGGGCTGTATCCTTTCAAAATATTTATTCAGCCTGTATGCTGAGCAAATAATCCAAGAACCTAGACTTTATGAATAAGAATGTGGCATCAGGTTTGGAGGAAGATTCATTAACAACCTGTGATGTGCAGATGACACAAACTTGCTTGGTGAAAGTGAAGAGGACTTGGAGCATTTACCGATAAAGATCAAAGACCACAGCCTTCAGTATGGATTACACCTTAACATAAAGAAAAGAAAAATCCTCACAACAAGACCAATAAGCAACATCATGATAAACAGAGAAGATTGAAGTTGTTAAGGATTTCATTTTTCTTGGATCCACAATAAATGTCCTTGAAAACAGTAGTCAGAAAATCAGACAATGTATTGCATTGGTCAAATCTACTGCAAAAGACCTCTTTAAAGCATTAAAAAGCAAAGATGTTACTTTGAGGACTAAGGTGTGCCTGATCCAAGCCATGGTGTGTTTGTTCACGTTATATGCATGCGAAAGCCAGATAACGAATAAGGAAGACAAAAGAATTGATTCTCTTGAATTATGGTGTTGGCAAAGAATATTGAATATATCATGGACTGCCAGAAGAATGAACAAATCTGTCTTGGAAAAAGTACAGCCAGAATGCTCTTAAGAAGCGAGGATGGTAAGACTTTGTCCCATGTACTTTGGACATGTTATCAGGAGGAGCCAGTATACCAAGAGAAGTACATCACATTCAGTAAAGTAGAGGGTCAGAGAAAAAGAGGAAGCCCTTCAAGGAGATGGATTGACACACTGGCTGCAACAATGGGCTGAAACGTAGCAACAATTGTGAGGATGGTGTAGGATTGGACAGTGTTCCATTCTTTTGTACATGGGGTCACTGTGAGTGGGAACCAACTCAATGGCACCTAACAACAACAAGCGTGGTCAGGCCAGTGACAAGGTGACATGCTACAAACATGGCTGACTATGGGCCTCAAGGAGATCGAAACGACTGCCCCCCACCACTCCCCCGCCCCCCCAGAGCCAGCCTCCGTGCAGCCCTCTGCAAACCTCATGGGTGGGCAGAAGCCATGGTGGGTCCTGCGCTGAAGTTAGTCACTAGTGGAAGCACTTAGAGCTTACAGGG
This sequence comes from Elephas maximus indicus, assembly GCF_024166365.1. Lineage (NCBI taxonomy): Eukaryota > Metazoa > Chordata > Mammalia > Proboscidea > Elephantidae > Elephas > Elephas maximus. Next base: position 16,854,928 of record NC_064840.1, on the reverse strand, counting down.
GATGGCATGGCTGTCTTCTCTTGGCTCCCTGAACTGTAATGAGCAATTTGTCTTTCAGCCTTGATCTGCTGTCAGCAGTGCTGACATCAACTCCAAGTATTAATTTCTTTGCACAGTGTCTTACATTGCAGCCAACAGAGGGCGAAAAATGAAGTGGGATTCACCGGAGACAGAAACCTATCACCCGGCTGCTTTTTTTAGTGGTAGAGCTGTGGTGAGGGATGGAGCCTGAGCTATGCTTTTTTAAAAAGCAGCACACATTCAACCCTTAATGAAGCATTTTTCTTTTTGTAGCTGCCCACTTGACCTGTTTTTCCCATCACTCCCCCTTGCCTGCTGTCTTTGCCCAATTTCTTTAAAGTGACCAGGCAGAGAGATAACAAAGAAACCCATGGACACGCCAGATCTTCTCATCTGCCTATAAAATGCTCACTCATTTCATGAACATGCCCTTTTGAAGGGCTTTTGTCTTTCATATATGGTCTTTTATTCAGGGACCTGTGGTTGGCAGCAATAGAAGCCCACTCATCCAACTCAACTGAAAAAAAAAGTGGGGATGTAGTAAATCTCAAGGAATTCAATGACAGGAAAGCTCAGATATGTGTTCTCTTTCGTGGGCTTTTCAAAAAGGCGCTCAATTTGCTATTGTCTGCATGTTTGTGTCCTTGTTTTCCTCTCTCTGCATGGGTCTTTCTCCTCCCTTACACAGCTCATCATGTTGTTGTCGTTGTGTGCTTTTGATTTGGTTCTGACTCATAGCGACCCTATAGGACAGAGTATAACTGCCCCTTAGGGTTTCCTGGTCTATAATCTTTACAGGAACAGGTACCCAGGTCTTTTCTTCCATGGAGCAGCTAGTGGGTTTAAATCGTGGACCTTTCAGTTAGCAGCCAGGCGCTTAACCATTGTGCCACCAGGGCTCATTCACAACCCATCATACTAAACCTCTTGCTGACTTTGACTCACAGCAATCCTATGGGACAGAGTAGCAGTGCCCCACAGGATTTCCAAGGCTATAAATCATTATGGAAGCAGGCTGCCACATCTTTTTCGTGCAGAGTGGCTGGTGGGTTTGAACTGCTGACCTTTCAGTTAGCAGCGGAGTACTTAACCACTGTGCTACCTGTGCCAAGTGGTGGTCCCTAGCCCTGGAGTTGACTGGACCCTCACCTTCAAACTCTATATAACTGGATCAGTCTCTTAGTGTCCAAGTCCAAATTCCCAGGTAAAAAATTCTGATTGGTTCAGCTTGTATCAGACATCATCTGTGGCCTGGAGAATAGGTCTATGTGGTATGTAGACCTCCTCATCTCTGAAAGAGGGAATGTGGGTAGAGCCAGAATGACTTCTCCAGAACTTCTAGAAAGAGATGCTATAGTGGCAAAAGCAGATGTGGATTTAAATCCCTATTCGAGTAAGTCCTTACAGCCCTGTGGCCTTTGATGAGTTACTTTCTTTAACTCACAGTGTCTTTATCTGGCACATGGGGTGGTATTATTTACTTCTTTGCACAGTGTCTTACATTGCAGCCAACAGAGAGGTGAAAAATGAAGTGGGATTCACCAGAGACAATGGTCAAATACTGCAGACTTCTATTGAGCTTGTTCACAGAGTTTTAATTTTTTATCTTAATGACCGCATATTGACAGGAGAAAGAGAGTTGTGAGTAAAGCACCTGGAAGTTGGCTCTGTGTTCGCTGGAGGAGAAGAGAGGTGTGGATTTGCCTGGATGAAGGTCAAGTACAGTCTCTGTCTCTCTCAGGTACACACTTGATGACAAATGGTGAAGGGTGGAAGACTATGGGAAGGTGTCAGTTGCAGGAGAGAGTCAGCCGGCTTTGTGCTCACTTCCTGAACATTCTTTTGACTTTAGAAAACAATGCCTTTCCTCAAAGGGGTTCTGGTTCTAGTGTGGGTAACTCTCCTTGTTACCTGCTTTCACCTCCTGAGGGTTTGAGAAGTCTCTGTCATGGCTGAGAGCACAGACCTTGGAGGCTCACAGAGCTGACTAAGAGTCCAGGCTGTGCTGCTCCCTGGCATGTGTGGCCTTGCCTGTACCTCTCTGGGCTCCAGCTTCCTCATCTTTAAAATGGGGTGGTAATAGCAGATACCTCCCAGGACTGCTGAGAGAAGTAAATGAGAGAATGCATGTAAAGCTCTCAGCTTAGTACCTGGTAGGTACGAAGGCCACTAGAGATATCCGATGTGAACAGCTGCCCTTGAGTCTGAATATCAGGACACCATGCTAAGAGTCTGATTTCTGAAGGACAGGAAGGGAGCTAGAGAATATAAATCCAAAGTTGTTATGCATAGGAACACATTATCCCTGCATTTTTTGCTTGGGTAATCATAGCCCCCAATCCCTCCCTTATAGGCAGAGCAGCTTCTGTGGGAGAAATGTTGAAACACCAAGGGCAGAATTAGACCTGCAGGGACATTACAGCTCAGTTCACACAAAGACTCAAAAGTCCATGGCAATTACTGGGTATCTTAAACCAAAGACAAATCAAGAATAGAAATGAGAAATACTGAGATGTGGGGTTTTGGGCCCAGTCAGAGAATATTAGAGAAAGTACTACAAGCATCTAATCTAAAAATGGGGGGCAAGGTTGGGGGGGAGAAAACCAAACATTCCTTTTTTGTTTAAATGGGACATTTAATTGATTATGGAACAGAAGGGAACGCCTTGTGTAGTGATGACCACCGTGGATGTAATCTTGCGAAATCTGCCTGACCACCTGGGAGGGACAGGGTATATCTGTGTTTCCCATGCTTTGGTCATCACAAACTACTTTCAGGATATTTGCCATCTCTATGTACCCCTGGTGGTGTAGTGGTTAAGTGCTACTGCTGCTAACCAAAGGGTCAGCAGTTCGGATCCGCCAGGCGCTCCTTGGAAGCTCTATGGGGCAGTTCTACTCTGTCCTATAGGATCGCTATGAGTCGGAATCAACTCGACGGCACTGGGTTTGGCTTTGTTGGGTTTACGTACCACTTTTTTAGGTGTCTTTAAATAGGCTCATTTTTAAACATAGTAAAAAGAAAATTTGATATCACTAGTATAGATAGAAAATCTGCTTGTCACAAATAGTGGTAACTACAAGTGCAAATACAATAAAAATAAAAAAGAGTTATTCGATCACGGCTAGACACTGTTGCCTGTGCAAGGCACTGAGCCAGGTCCTGCCCTCTCTTTGTAAAAAGGAAGATCTTCTAAATAACATTTCACTGAGGGTCCGCTGCGTGCCAGGCAGTATATGATTACTAGACTGTCTGTTGTACACAATTGTGGTGGGGATTGAGTAAGATGGTAACCTGCCTCTGCAATGCTATCTTTCTTTCCATTCCTGTAAGCCAGCAAAGCTGGAACAATGCTCTGGGCTCGGTGGAATCCCACCCAACACTCGATGATGGCGGTGGGGCTGCCAGTGGCTCCAGATAACAAGCCCTGGCTGTTCTTCAGTCCAGTCCAGCCCTCCCTACACCTCCCGGGTCCCCAGGACACAAAGCATTTGAGTGTCCTCCACCTGGAAAATGATGTCTTATATATCATTACTTAAGCTTAATTGTGAGCGGGTTGGAGGACACCCCACATGAGGCGACTTTACACGGGGCTGTTATGTTGGCATATGCGTTTCATGATCTCTGGCCATCCGCAGCAGCTATTTTCAGCTTCATAGCAAAGCTTTGGCAGAGCTCCTGGTGGATTTTTTTTTTTTCTTCCCAACTGGCCACTGTCTGGTATGACCTTGCCAGACTGAGCTGGCTGTTTCTAGAATGAATGGACAACTGTCCGTGAAGTTAGCTGTCTGAGGATCTTGCCCGTGGTCCCAGACCCACCAGGATATGTTGGCTCTGAGGTGAGCTTCAGTTTTACCGATATCTTAGTGATTGCCCATCATTTACAGAGGGAGGCTTCCATCCTTCGTCTGGCTCTCTGCACATGTCCAGCAGGCCCACTGTCTGCTGTCTTGACAAGCCTTTGTCAAGCTTGGCCAGCATGTGAGGCTTTCCCTGTGATGCTATTTAAGCTTGTACCTTGAGGAGTTTGGCAAAAGAAACCCATTTCAGCAATGCACTTGTCACTTGTGAATTTGGAGAGCAAATTTTAGCCATGTCCTGGGAGGCAGGTGCCATATTTGTTGAGAGCATAGACAGACCTGGGTTCATATCCTAACTCTGGCACTTACTAGGCCTATGACCAGTTACTAAATCTTTCTGAGTCTCGGTTTCTCTGTCCGTAAATAGGGCCAATAATACTTCCCTTCATAGGATTGTGGTAAAGATTGGTTGAGGTACTTAACAGTGCCTGGCATGTAGTAAGCATTTCTTTATGTAAAGAATGAGTCTGAGATCCCAGAATAAGGTAACTGGCTTAGGGGAAAATGTGTAGAGGGAAATGGGAAGACTTTAGAACCTAACAGTCCTGGGTTTGATTCCAAATTTTCCCGTTTGCTAGTTGCGCATAAAAAGGAGCTGTGGAAAGAATTACACCAAATAGTTACTTCTGGGGTAACAACTGGTTTGGAATCACTCCTCAGCCCTTTTGGCCAAGTTCAAGTGTAGAACTGGTTTGGGTAATGGTCAAAGATGATTCTAACCTTATTTGTAATACTCTGTTTACAAGTTAATGTATTATCTATTATTCGTGGATGCAAATAGATTGGTTATTTGCGTTTACCCAGGTTTTTCTGGGTTGTACTGCTATCGTTAGCCACCAAGTTGGCTCCAACTCATGACGATTGTATAACAGATCGAAACCTTGCTAGGCCTGTGCCATCTTCACGATTGGTGGCATGTTGGAGGCCATCGTTGTGGCTATTGTGTCAATCAGCCTCGTTGAGGATTTCCTTGTTTTCGCTGACCCTCTGCTTCACCAACCATGATGTCTTTTTCTAGCGATTGGCCTTATCTGATGACGTGTCCAAAGTAAATGAGCAGAAGTCTCATCATCCTCGCTTCTAAGGAGCATTCTGAGTTAGACAAGGCTTTATGACGGTTGGCAAATACTTCTAATTCTACATTTCCAGCTCTTGAGACTTGGGTTAGAATATTAAGGGTACGGTCTCCTTCCACATAGTGGCAATCTGCCCAGAGCAGGACAAAGCCTTTCACTAGACCTAATTCCTGCAGCTACAGGCCGCTCCTGAAATGAGAAAGTGACCCCTGTATTAGCTACTGATACTCCACTACCTAGAATGTGGCCATACTTTTGGAAACAAAGGAAAAACTGCTTAAAGGATAGGAACCTAAGGAGGATTCAGAACGGACCACACGAAGCTAGCATCCTGAGACTACTTCTGCCTTGTACTTAGGCCAACCCCCTGAGTTATTTAAAAAAAAAAAAAAAAACAAAACCTACTTTATCATTACCAGTGTCGCACCATGAGAGCACAGCCTCTGGAATCCGTGAGCCACCTAGGCACCAATATCAATATCAATATCAACTTGCTACTTGCTAGCTGAGGTTATCCTGGCTGAGTTACCTAAACTCTTTTAGCCTCAGTTTTATGACAATATCTACCTCTCAGTGTTGGCACAACAACAGAACAACAGCTAATTTTTGTGGAGGCCAGTGGACCCAGCACTTCGGTGAGTGCTTTCCATGCGTCTTCCCATTCAGGGAATCTGTCTTAGTCATCTAGTGCTGCTATAACTGAAATACCACAAGTGGATGGCTTTAACAAACAGAAATTTATCCTCTCACAGTTTAGGAGGCTATAAGTCCAAATTCAGGGTGCCAGCTCTAGGGAAAGGCTTTCTCTCTCTTTCAGCTTGTCTCCTCCTCCCCCTGGGTCTAGGAGTTTCTTAGCACATGGAGTCTGGGCCCAAAGGACGTGCTCTGCTCCTAGCTCTTCATTTTTGGTAGTAGGATGTCCCTTATCATCTCTGCTCACTTCTCTCTTTTATATTTCAGAAGAGGTTGACTCCAGATATAACTTAATCCTGTAGATGGTGTCCTACCTCATTAACATAACCGTCTCTAATCCTGCCTCATTAATATCATAGAGGTTAGGATTTACAACACATAGGATAATTACATCAGATCACAAAATGGAAGACAGCCACATAATACTGGGAATCATACTAGCCAAGTTGACCCACATTTTTGGGGGACACAATTCAATGCATAACAGCATCTAAAAGTATAGGTTTTGGTGACAGGACCTGGCACATAGAATTTCATAGATAAGTGGCAGTTATTTTCAAATCTAAAATATGTATTCTGGTACAGATAGCCTATAGGAGCTGGACTATTTTTTAAAATCATCCAAAACCAACCAGCTTTTCCTCTGACACACATAGGGTTGCCATGAGTTAGAATTGACTCAATGGCAACTGTTATATTTGTTTTTTTCCATGAAAGCTAAGGTGGCCACAGACGTAAGCCACTCAGATCTCTCCCAAGGAGTGCAGTCAGATGACAGTCTGCGGAAGCACTTGAGCTTACGACACTCATTCTTGGACAGCTTCAGAGGAAGACCAAGCACTGTGAGGTACCAGGGCCCGGCCATTTCTGCCCATAGCGGGGACCACTCTGATGGGTAGTCTGTGCTCTGAAGCTCTCCACTGGGCTGGCCAAGACTTTTCTCAGAGTTTTGCTACAGTCAAGGAACCCTGGTGGTGCAGTGGTTAAGTGCTCAGCTGCTAACTGAAAGGTCAGTGGTTCAAACCCACCACCTTTTCTGTAGGAAGGGTGTGGCAGTCTGCTTCCGTAAAGATCACAGCCTTGGAAACCCTATGGGGCAGTTGTCCTCTGTCCTATAAGGTCACCATGAGTCAAAATTGACTTGATGGCAATGGGTTTTTTTGTATTCATTCGTGCTGCATTCTACCTAGCCCTCACAATTTTTCTCCCTTCCCGTTCTCCTCTCCCAGGTGTCTGATCTGCTTCACAGTCTGAAGACTTTCCCTGCTCCATCCTGCTCCCTCTCCTCTTTAACTCTCTCGAGAATTGCTGTTGTGTTGTTGCTAGCTGCCATCAAGTTGGCCCCCAACTCATGGCAACCCTGTGAACAACAGAATGAATTGCGGCCTTGTTCTGTGCCATCCCCATAATCAGTTACATATTTGACCGACCCATAAGATTTTCACTGGCTGACTTTCAGAAGTAGAACACCGGGCCGTCTTCCTAGTCTGTCTTAGTCTAGAAGCTCCATTGAAACCTTTTCAGCGTCATAGCAACACACACGCCTCCACTGATAGATGGGTGATAGCCGTGAATGAGTTCATTGGCCAGGGATTGAAACTGGATCTCCTGTACAGAAGACGAGAATTCTACCACTGAACCAAGGATTGCAAGCGTTATCCTTGGGCAAATCACTTGCACTTTTTACTACGTCTTGGCATCCTCTTTTGAAGGACCTGAATGGATACAACTTCCTATATTCTTCTGGCCACAGTGAGCCAGTCTTTTCATTCTGATTGACTGGATACCTGCATGTGTTCCTGGAGATGTAGGACAGGAGGGACAAGGTGATGGAGAAAGAGTTTGGAAAACTCCAGTCTTCAGCTCGAAGAGGGGTTACTCCACCACTTCAGTGGGCTGGGTTAAGTTTTACTGGGGTGGCAGGAGGTGAAGGCAGCCATGTTTTTTGTGCTATTAATGAAATGCAGAGAGGAAATGTGTCTGACATGAAGAACTGGCCGGAGGAGGGAATGTGTGGGCCATTCTCTAACACAGTCACATTTCTGGGTCTAATGTGGCCTTTCCGTCTGATTACCGCCCTGTACTTTTGGCCAAAAGAAAGCCAGGAGAAGAGGTATTTTTAGGGACAATAGGCAAGTTAATTAGGCAGCTCTGCATTTGTCAGACTTTACATTAAGAGCTCTGAGGGAGGGGTGGCCATCAGGAGCCGTGGATTTGATTCCATTTGAAACCTGGTCCTGGGACCTTCTGGGTAGCCCCCCACATTGCATTCTGCATGCACCAGAAGCACAGGAAATTTTAATGACACCTGAGCCACTTCCCTCCACAGCTCCATCGCTGTCCGTTGGGCGGAAAGCAGTCTTTGTTGGGTGCAGGGAGCCGTTTAGGTCAGGGAAGGACACTGTTGTTCCTCCACTCCCTGACCCCACACGGTCATTCTGATTGAACAAATCAAACACAGCCTCAGTGAGCTATCCTTGGAGAGCAGACGGGGGCAGGGGACCTCATGGATATATACTGTTTGCACCAGCACATTCTGTGATGGTCCAGGAGCCAAGGAGGAGGGATGCAGCCCAGAGAGACAGCTAAGGGGCTCTTGTGAGGGAAATGTACCAGAAGTCAGGTGGGGGCAGAGCAGTGGTGTACTAGCTCTTGAGAGCCACTGGGGAGAACTGATTGTGTGCATCCCTCCCCAGCCTTGCTTCGGTGATGTCATGCTGGCAGCTTGAAATCGGCCATGGGAGTAATATTTACACCACAGAAATTGGCAGACGCTATAAATCAAGTTTGTCTGTTTTTCACTCCCCAGAGAGCTAGTTGTTCAACATTTTCTAGCACATCATTGAGGAAAAAGGTTCTCTCTGTATAGACACATTCCCAATTATTGTCCCTAAATCCCACCATCCCTGTTAGCATTTGTCATAATACCCTGTCCTTCCCAGGGTGTACTTATCTATTTGTTTGTATTTATTACTTGTATGGAGATCCTGGGTGGTGCAAACAATTAATACCTCCAGCTGCTAACTGAAAGGCTGGAAGTTCAAGTCCACCCAGAGACATTTTGGAAGAAAGACCTGGTCACCTACTTCTGAAAAGGCAGCCATTGAAACCATATGGAGCACAGTTCTCCTTTGACATGCATGGGGTCACCATGAGCTGAAATTGACTCGGCGCAACTTTAAAAAAAAAAAAAGAAAATTCTATAATGTTTCTTTTCCTGGCTCTACCACTTACTAGCTCTGAAGTTGGGCACATTAGCTAACCTCTGTGTGCCTCAGTTAAGCCTTCTGTAAAACAGAGATAAAAAGAGCACCTAGCCTAATAGGACAAAAAAACAAAAACCTTAATAGGGTAGTTTCTTAGTGGCTGCCATGGAGGGGTGGTGTAATACATTCTAATGAATATTGTAATATATTTAATCCTCACGGTAACTCATTCTCATAGGTATTATCATCCACATGAGCAAGGGCAGGCTCTGAGATTTTAAGTAACTTGAAGAAAATCTCATAGGCAGTAAGTGGCAGAGCTGGGATTGGAACCCAGCGATTTGGGATTCCAGAGCCTGTGTGTCTAACCACTGGATTAAACTGCAGCGTATGTCTTCTCCCTTTGGCGAGGCGGCTTCCCACCACTTGGACTTGGGCAAGCACTGGTGTTCAGGCGGGAGCAGAACAATGACAAAGTTCTAGTTCCTTCAAAGAAAACTTTTTGCCTCAAAGAAAGAGTGAGAAAGGAACTGGTTTAAGTTCATTTGGAATTCTGAGTTCATTATCCGCGTACGTAGAGCCTGTCTCGATGACAAATGAAGTGTGAAAAATGTAGTCCATCATCCAAATGTTGGACCGCTGCGATGTCAGAACTGGTGTGTTTTAGAAACATCTGGATGGCCAGAGGGTAAAAGCCAAGCTTTTATTTTATTAATGAGAACTTGTGGCGATGAAGTGGGGGGAGGCGCTCTCATTTTACAGGTGCGAGATGTGAGACCCCGGGAGAAGTAGCACCTTGCCCAAGGTTACACAGATTTTGGGTGGCAGGGCTGGGCTAAACTCTTAGCAGTAAGAGTTCAAGGCACCATGCTGCTCCATTTTAGCTGAAATTGCTCAACACAAGAATGGGCACTTAGGAAGTGGTTGGGGAGCAAGCTTCTCATGACAGAGCCTCAACTGTGGTAAGCCAGGTTGGTCTGATGAAAATGCCCAACTGCAGAAACTGAGGCTCGGAGAGGTTAAGTAATTTGCTCAGAGTCACACAGCTGCCGAGGGAGTGGAATGGGACTAGAGCCCAGCTTCCCTTTAGGGTCAGTCAACCATAGCCACCTCCTCTTAAGCACCGTAAATAAGAACAGCAGTTGTTTATTGAGCATGCACTATGTTCTAGGCACTTTTAAGACTGGAAAAAGAATGGGAGGAGTATTATGAGCTCCTCATTTAGGTCCAGGGTTGGGTCAAGGTCGGCTGCCTAGCCTGCATTCCAAAATTTTGTAAAGACAGTGTACCCCTCCCTCAACGCTACCCACTCTGCATCTTAGACCTGATGTCTTCTCTCTGCCCCAATTCCATGTTTTCCAAACTTCAGCCTTTCACCTACAATCATCCTCGTCATTTGTGGTTTCCACCTCTTTTATTAATATTTTTCTTTACATTGACATAATAAAAAACTACCATAAGTATCTATGTTAGCCTCTTTCTAAGCAACGATACCCATGACACTATGCATTTGGAGTGTTCCTTAGAGTTTTTCTAATGAACCATTAAAATTAACACAGAATTATTAAGATGAAAGTGGCCGTCCATGTAAAATCCTCCTGTGTACCACCGGTGGCTTGCATAGAAACCTCTGGGCAACATGGCAACATGGCCCAGGTGTTGTGTGAAATCTGTGTCATACCTGACAAGGTGGAGAGGCCCAAGGACCAGGAGATAGCTCAGAGTGGGGATTCTTTGGTGGAAACTGAAGACTTTACCATCTTCAAGAAGGTTTAGACCAAGGTATTGCCTGACTTCCGTGGAGTGTGTGTGTGTGGGGGAGGGGGTTCTTTATATGCCAGTCAAATCTCTAAGATTTTTCCAGATGGTGGTCTCTGTCTTGATTTATGTTACCCTGGGGTGGGGCGGAGGTGGGGGGCAGGGATGGCTATGCGAGGTTGGTGCCCAGTCATCGTGCTCTTATACATTGGCTCTAATCCTCACAGTCTCTTGCGGGGTTGACATTATATCGCAGTTTTATAGACTTGAACTCAGGCAAAGTGGCACAGCTAGCAAGTGGAGGAACCCGGCATGCAACCCAGCTCAGCGCAACTTGAAACTCCAAGCCCTTAATGATTATGCTGAACTGGCATCCTGAGCCCTCTCCTAAAGTCACCTCCCACCTGGCATCATCATTTCACTGAGGGGTCACAGAGTGGGATAGTCAACAGGCACTCAGCAGAAGCCCCTTTTAATAGTGGGTGTAGGCTGCAGCTGTTGGGATCTTCCCAGGGACAGGGAGAAGGAGTCCCACACAGGTTCTGCAGGAGGGAGAGGAAGAATTTCAAAGCAGTCTCTTTCTTGAGATCTGGAGAGAAGTCTACCCTTTAAGAAATGAAGGGCCCTGGGGGTTAGAAAGGAGTTCCTGGATGGTGCAAACAGTTACTGTACTCGGGTGCTAACTGGAAGGTTGGAAGTTCAAGTCTTCCAGAGGCATCTTGGACGAGAGGCCTGGAGATCTACTTCCAAAAAATCAGCCATTGAGAACCCTGTGGAACACAGTTCTACTCTTGAACACATGGAGTTCCTATGAGTCAGAGTCAGCTTGATGGCAACTGGATGGTTGGTTGGTTGGTTGGGGTTAGAAAGCCAATCACTGCTACTTAGAGAACTGGATGGGTACTGGGATTTGTTCTAGAAATCAAAACAGCAGATTTTTATAGCATATAAGTGGTTGACCTGGGATTCTAACCCAACTAGGACCATAACCTATTGGCTTTGAGTGGATTCCAACACATAGCGACCCTATAGGTCAGAGTGGAACTGCGCCATAGAATTTCCAAGGCTGTAAAAAAAAAAAAATTTTTTTTTTTTTTTTTTAAATCTTTAAGGAAGCAGACTGCCATATCTTTCTCCCTCAGAGAGGCTGGTGGGTTCGAACCACCAACCTTTAGGTTAGCCGCTGAGCACTTAACCACTGAGCCACCAAGGTGCCTGCAGAACTACAAAGGTAGTTATTTTTCCTGACAACACGGATCGGGCCATTCATTCAACAAATACTTATTGAGCAACTGCTCTATTTAGTCCTTAGAGATAGATTGGGAACTGTGTTTCACATCTGGGCTCTGTAGACAAATCCTGATGTTCTGGGTTTAAACTCCTCCTTCCCAATCCCCACTAGACTTGCTATCACTTGGGGGCCCCGCAGTTTTCGTTAATGATGTCAAGTACCCATATTGCTGATACAGATGCGACCATGATCTTGGTCTCCTGTCGAAGGAATTAGTTACCCAGCGATGGCTGTTTAATGAAGAAATATGAGGATGTCCCAAGAAATGGAATCAGCTAGGGAGAGCCAAAACTGCCCAGCACCTGAGGCATCTGGATTTCAGGGCCCAAGCTGATTAAAACGCTGCTCACATATCTTAAACCAAACTGCTGGAGAGCAAGTGTTTCTAACCAGTGCCCCACCCCTTCCAGGCTTAAGTCGTTATTACTGAGCACCTGTATTTCATACCTCAAGTCCTGGGCAGATGGCTGAATGTCAGAGATGTTGCTGAGATGGGCAGGGAGGAGCTGACCGCTCCACCTGAGTGACCCCTTCAAGTAGATTGCAGACCCTCAAATATCGTTTTAAAGAGCTGTGTTGAAAAGAATCTTCTCTCAGCCATTCAACTGTGATGTGTGTTTGGGATCGTTGCCTTGTAAATGAGGTACAAGGTGTCACCTTTGCGAGGTACTTCTTTTCCCAACACATCATGATATTCTGGATCTGTTCCTGAGCCCAAGTGAGCTCAGCACTTCATTATCATGACAACTCACGCCGCAAGCCCAGACAGACCACAGGCGCGCCAAGCGTCTGACATTTGGCAGCTTTGCCAAGAACTTAACAACAGTGCATGATCATATTTGATATGCTTTTCCTTAATTCATTATGGAGACTGTGGGTCGGAGATAAACCGAACTTTGAAAGCTGATTGTGTTGTTTGGAATTATCTAAGGACAGGGGTGAGGGTGTAGGACTGAATCCAGCATTGCTGTGTTCGCTCAGGTTTGGACAGGTGGAGGGACCACCACTTCTCATGGGTGTCCAAGCTGGGTCTGGGCTGGCCTTCCCTAGTGCTTGGTGGGCAGCTAAGCCTACTGTGTTCATTTGTATTTTCTGCCTTGCCCTTGAAGCATTTGAGATCCCTGCTTTCAAGAAATGGATTGCATAGCTAGCTAGCTAGCTAGCAGCTGTCAAGTTGACTGTGACCCATGATGGCCTCATGTACAACAGAATGAAACACTGGCCAGTCCTGCGTCATCCTCACAATCGCCAGCATGCTGGAGTCCATCATTGTGGCCGTTGTACCAATCCATCCCACTGAGGGTCTCCCTCACCCTCACTGGACCTGTGCTTCACCAAACATGATGTCCTCCTCCGGCAATTGATTCCACCTAATGACGTGTCGAAAGCAAGCATGTTGGACAGTGTTGTCTTGTGATCCATAAGGTTGTCATCAGCTAATTTTGGGAGTAGATAGCCAGGCTTTTTTTCTAGTCTGTGTTAATCTGGAAGCTCTGCTGAAGTCTGCCCGTTATGAGTGACCCTACTGGTATTTGAAATACTGGTTGTGTACCTTCCAATATTACGGCAACACAGGAGCCACCACAGTAAGACTGACAGACGGGTGATGGAGGAAATGGATTAGCAAACAAAAACCTGGGTAACCAAGGCATTTACCAATGCCTTTAGGAGGACTTTGGACACCCATTTCATCACATTCGTTCATTCAGCAATTGTTTACTGAGCACCTATTCTATGCCAGGGTCTGTGTCCGCACTGAGTAAACAGTGGGTAATAATAATTAATACACAGTGATGGTTGCTATGTCCCAGAAGCTGCTTCAATGCATTAATCCATTTACTTCTCAAAACAACCCCACGTGATGAGTACTGTTACCCCATTTTGTGGGTGAGGACACTGAGGCTCAGAGAGGTGAAGAAACTTGTTTCTGGTTACACAGCTAGTAAGTGAGTCCGTGTTCTTAACTACCGAGCATCACTGTTTCTCTGGAAAGACTGGTTCCCGAGGAGCTTATGTTCGTTCTCAAAATTCGTCTGGCTTTCAACTCCTGCCATCCTCCGAATCTCTCCCGCGCTGCAGATTTAAGAAAGGCAACGCGATGCAACTGCTTTTTAATCCAATAAACCTGCAGAGCTCCTCCTCCCCCCGCAAGAACGCTCTTCTCCTCAGCCCTCTGCTTACAGTTTTCACCCCTTTCTGGGCTTTGAGGATGACTTGTTCGGAGATGAGCCTCAGTGCTTTGTGCATTGTAAATCTCTTTAAAATTTACAGTGCAGGCATCTTTTTTTCTCCAAATATGGCAACTTCTCAGGCCTGGATTTAGCGTTGGTCCCTCCAGCAGATGCGAGGAAGGCCCCATATAAGGTCATGCTTGTGTGGTGTTCATCTCCTTGTACAAACCTGTCAGCATGGTTTTTATCTCCCTCACAGCTGCAAGCTCTATCAGGTGAGACTCCACTGTGTGGTCGCATGTGGAGGCTTCACCTTTCCACCGTTCTTCACCTGTCACTGAAGAGAGTAGTTTATCTCTCTCGTTTTTTCCTCCTCTCAGGATGTCAATTAGGAAAAGCAAGAAGGAAAAAAAGGGGGATCGCAACTGCTAAGTGATCAGGTTGATACCAGTAGAGGAGGGACAATAATTAGGGCCGATGAAATTTGGAATATTAATAAAATGGAGAGTAAGTGGAGGTTAGCCTGAACGGAAGATCAGCGGAGCCACCTCAGCCCCATTAATTAAGCGCGGGGAGTCTCCATGGAAACCCAAGTTGGGCACATTTGTGAACTCATGTTAATTATATGGAAATCTCCGCACTGGAAACCCAGTTGGAAAGGGCAGGAGAAAATGTGCTCCATGCCCCGATGGATTCGCAAATCAAGGCTTCGATAGCTGCTGATGACAAACTTAGTTTCAGGTAGCTTGTCTCATGGTTGCAAATGCTATGCTTCAAAGTATGAAGATGTAATTCCTCACTGATTGGCAAACAGTCCCAAGCCCCTCTGTCCACCCTGGTTCCTCTTCTGCAATCTCCTTGGACCTCCACACATCTAGCCACAAAAGGATTAATGGTTGGGCCAGTGTTCTTGCTAAACCTTTTAGTATCACTTAATACTGCCCTCAGCTATTACTAAAAAAAAAAAAAAAAACTTTTTTTTTTTTTTTTACTAGACAAGGAAAAAGAGGCCCAGGTAACTAGCTCAAGGTTACACAGCTGTATAGCGGCAGAGCCAGGATTTGAACCCAGGCAGTCTTGCTGCAGAACCGACATCTTAACCACTATGTCATGCTAAACTCACTCAAGGTCACACTCAAGGTTAAGTCAAGTGTTTACACTCATGCCCGGAAGTATTACCAGTTGCCACTGAGTTGGCTCTGACTCATGGAGACCCCATGTGTGTCAGAGTAGAACTGTGTTCCATAGGGTTTTCAATGGCTGATTTTTTGGAAGTAGATCACCAGGCCTTTCTTCCAAGGCACCTCTGGGTGGGCCTTTTGGTTAGGAGCTCAGCGTGTTCACCATCTGCACCACCCAGGGACTTCTAGATAGAGGTCTCATTTTACAGTATTTAAGAAAGATGTGACCTTCCTGTACCTCAAATGCAGAGTTTGGGGGATCCCGGGGATGTAGGATGAGGATTACCATGTAGGGACGGAAAGCTACTGAGGGACCAAGAAGGAACCAGGGGAGAAGGAGACATGACAATTCTCTCTGAAGATGTGGAGGGCCCCAGTGCTGAAGGTGAGGGATACACTTGCCTACCTCAGAGGTGGGATTATGGGCCTAAGTGACCTTGAACAAGTGTCTTAACTTCTCTGTGACTCAACTTCCTTATCTGTAGATTGGAGATAATAATAGTACCTACCTTTTAGGGTTGTTTGGAGGCTAAATGCATTAATCTTTCTAAAAGTGGTTCCAACGGTGAAGGGCACATAAGTGCAATGGAAGTGTTTCCTATTATTTCCACCATTATATAGCAGATGTCTCCTGGGTGGCTCACCTTGATACCTCAGGTACACAGGGTGGCTGTATTTGTTCTAAGAGCCCCTCATTGCCCCCAGTGTCCTTGCTCTGGATTTGTTTTTCTCTCCATCAAATTAGGAGAATGGGCACATGCCTTCTAAGAATGTTAAAATTCTCTCTCTCTGACTCCTTAGGTTTCCTCATGGGGCTTGCTAGGGCATAGTGTTCTCTGTCCATGTGGGAGTGGTGCTTCTCAGGCACTCTAATGGGTGAAGAGAGTATCATCCTATGTCCCCTCCCATCACTGCTCTGCTCTTCTCCCCTGTGAGGTGTGGATGCTGTTGTTATTGGTTGCCACTGAGTCAACTCTGACTCATGGTGACCTTATATGTAATAGAAGGAAACATCGCCCTATCCTGCGCCATCTTCGTGATCACTGGTATGTTTGAGGTCATTGTTGCGGCCATTGTGTCAGTCCATCTCATTGAGAGTTTCTTTTGCCTACTCTGGCCCTCCACTTTACCAAACATGAAGTCCTTCACCAGCAATTGGTCCCTTCTGGTGACATATCCAAAGTAAATGAGCTGAAGTCTTGGACAATATTCTGTAATCCATAGGGTTTTCATTGGCTAATCTTTGGAAGTAGATCGCCAGGCCTGTTTTCCTAGTCTGAGTCTGGAAGCTCTGGTGAAACCTGTCCACCTTGGGTGACCCTGCTGGTATTTGAAATACAAGTGGCCTAGTTCCAGAATCATAACACAAGCCACTATAGTATAACAAACTGATTAACCCCTATGAGGTATAGAGGCAGGATACAGCAAAAGTTAAGAGCCAGGGCTTCGGTGAAGGACAGAAAAGGCTTCTGGTCTCACACAGGTTGACCAAGTTATTAAACCTCTTTTAACCTCAGTTTCCTTATCTCTAAAAGAGGGACAGTAATGATCATCTACCTTCTATAGTTGTTTGAGGATGAAATGAGTCAATACACATAAAACACCTTAGTGCAATTACTATATAGTAAGCTGTCAATGCATTTTATCTATTTACCGTGAGGCCAGCACCCCAGGTAGGAGGTCATGGGTCTTTTAAACATTATAATCTCTGTGCCCCCATGCCCTCCACTTTATTCCTAAGCAAATTGTAGCCCCTCGATTTGTGAGTTTACTGGAGAGAGACAGTCTCTGATCTCCATCCACTGCTAGGCGCCTTCCATCTTCCATCAAACGGAGACACCGCAGGTATTCTAATCACATGTCCTTGTTAATAATGTGTATTTCTATGTAAAAAGGAACAACTAACACACAGACAACACCAAATATGAGAGCTCGCCACAATGCTTTCATTGTTCAGGGGATGTTCTCTGCTTCTGAGAATATAAAGTTAATTGGCAGTTCTATTTATCTTGCTTTGGTTAACTGATATACCCCTTTGCCCTTTAGTTTGTAAACACATCTTGTGTTTCTCTGATCTTGCTTTCTTCTACCTCTTGCCTCTGAACAACAGCAACAAAAAAAATCCAAAAAACAGTCTACATTTATATAGTGTGGCATTGTAAGTTCTTAATTTATAGAATTTTATAAACTTGGCATTGACATACCTCTTTATTTTTTAAGCAGTGAGCTAAATAAAAATGAGGAAAAACAAGCAATAAGCTAGAGGGTTCTTTTTCTCGGACATTTATTCATTCAACGAATAGTTGGTTTCAGTGCCCATTATGTGCCTAGGATGTGTTGGTCCTTCTTTAGTCTACCCCTTTCTTTCCATCTCTTCTGAAGTCAATCTAACCAGGTCCCTCAGCAGATGGCCTCAGGTTATGAGGGAAGTATGAGCTATGGAGCCAGACAGAATTGAGTTCGAATCCTGTGTAGAATTCTTAACCTGTCACCTTGGGCAAGTTATCTCATCTTCCTGAGTCTCAGGCTTCTCTTCTTTAAAATGAAGCTAATAAACTTCTCACAGTTGTTCTGAGGACTAAATGAAAGAATATTTTTTAATATGTCTATCATAGCATCAGAGCTCTGGTGGTGTGGTAGTTAAGAGCTTAGCTACTAACCAAATGGTTGGCAACTTGACTCCACAAGCCGCTTCTTGGAAACCCTATGGGGCAATTCTATTCTGTCCTGAAGGGTTGCTCTGAGTCACAATCGACTCAATGGCAGTGTGTTTGGTTTTGGTTTATCACAGCATGAGCCTCACTGTGTGTAGATGTTCAGTGATGCATGAATTTTCTTCTGCCACTGAGTTTCCTATTACACCCCAGCTCTGGCCTCCATCTTTCCCTAGCTCACTGCTAGTCATTCTTGATTCTCATCTCAAATGCTTCTTCAGGGAAGCCTTTCCTGGAGCCCTGGACTAAACTAGGTCTTCCTGCTGTTTGCTCCCATGACAGCCTATGCTTGCCTTTCTGCATCGCTCATCATGCTTGAAATTACTTGTTCAACATGAGTCTCCCTGCTAGGCTGCAGCTTACACAGGGACCAGAGTTGTGCTCTGTTGACAGGTGTGAACATCAGTTATAAGATGCACTGACAAATTACCTACAACATTTCAGGTTTTACGAAGAAAAGCTGAACCAACCCAATTGCCCATTAACAGGTGAATGGATAAACTAATAAAATCATACAGTGGAACAGAATTCAGCAACAAATGAAATAAAATACTTAAAATAACTTTAAAAAGGAACAAACGATTAATAAACACAACAGTGAGGACAAGTCTGAAAAACATGCTGAGCGAAAGAAGTCAGACACACAAAAAAAACCCATCGCAGTCGAGTCGATTTCGACTCAGAGTGACCCTATAGGACAAAGTAGAACTGCCCCATAGGGTTTCCAAGGCTGTAATCTTTTATGGAAGCAGACTATCTCATCTTTCTCCCACAGAGCAGCTGGTGGGTTCCAAGATTTGACCTTTCAGTTAGCAGCATGTGTGCTTAACCACTGCATCACCAGGGCTCCTGAGGCACAAAAAAGTATATTCTATGGGATTCAATTGAGGAAGTTCTAAATTCTAATGGAATTCTAAAGCAAGTGGAATTAATTTATAGTAGTAGATCAGTGTTTGCCCAGGGCTGAGAGTGGGAGGAGGAGATTGACTGCAGATGGGCGTGGGGGACCCGTTTGGGATGATGGAGCTGCTCTGAATCTTATTTGGGTGTTGGTTACATGGGTGCATACATTTGTCAAATCTGATTAAACTGTACACTTAACGTGTGCTTTTTATTGTATGCGAATTATACCTCACAGTGTTGATTAAAAATCAGTAAATGAAACAAAAAAAGAATAAAGGGGAGGAAGGAAGGGAGAGAGGGAAAGAAGGGAGGAAGGAAGGAAAGAAAGTACCCTAGCTTGGTCTCTGCCCAAATCAAAATTGATTTCAACTTCTGAGTAGGCTGTGGAAGTTAGTGCAAACCAATTGTTCTCACTTGTAACAACAATAAGAAAAAAAATTACAAAAATGATACTTTCAAAGACATTGAGGAGCTGGGGAAGTAACAGATGAGGAGATGAGGTAGAATTCCAGAGAGAGAAAGAGTTCCTCTTAGAAATCGTGAAAGCCATGAGACAGTAGAATGATATCTTTAAAGTGCTAAACAAACAAAAAACACCTGCCCATCTACAGGATACAAATATCCTTAAAAATGACAGCAAAATAGAGGCATTTTCAGACACACAAAAGCTGAGGGAATTTGTCCTTAGGAGATCCACACTACAAGAAATACTAAAGCTACCCTCCTGGCTGAAGGAGTTGATCCCAGTTGGGACAATGGACGTTTAGAAAAGAATGAACGCTGTAAAGAGCAAGTGTCTGTATGCACAGATATGCTAATGTTGTGGCATGTTTCCAACTCATAGCGACCTATAGGACAGACTAGAACTGCCCCGTAGGGTTTCCTAGGTTGTAATCTTTATGGGAGCAAATTGCCAGGGTTTTCTCCCACAGAGCCACTGGTGTGTTTGAACTACCAACTTTTTGGTTAGTAGCTGAGTGCTTAACCATTGTGCCACCAGGGCTCCTTGTAAAAAGATACAAAGTTGACTATTTAAAGTAAAACTAATAACTGTCTTGTGGGCTTTATAATAAAAATACAGGGGAAAAAAAAAACCCACCAAGTATAATAAAAAAATTGATAAACTTGGTTCAATTTAAGAACTTCTGTTCATCAAAGTGACCATTAAAGAAGTGAAAAGATACTAGGTAAATATATATACATATATATGCAAAGGACTCATGTCCAGAATATATAAAAACTCCTATAAATCATTAATAAAAGGTAAAAAAAAAAAAAGTATCACATAGGTACTTTACAAAAGAGGAATCCTAATGACCAATAAACATATGAAAAGATGCTCAGTGTCATTACTTATCAGGGAAACGCACATTTGACCAGAGCACCTAGATTTTCCTTTGGGACCTAACCCTTCACCGTCGTCAGTGCATTCAGTTCAGGTGATCCTGGCCTCTGGGCATCAGGGGTGGGCATTCTTCAAGTGAACAGTTCAGGGGCTCTTGATGGCTATTTTGGGACAAGAAAGAGTAATTCCAGCCTGGAGCTGCTGATAGCCATTTTGACACTCAGTGGAGTCCTTGCCTTAGGCTGAAACCTTTCCAGATGGAAACAGGGACAGTGGCTGTAGAAAGGCAGAGTCCTGATGACTTGGTCTAAGCTCCTGGATCCAGCTATGCCTGAAGCCATATTCCCAAGTTTTTTGTAATACGAGCCTCTGGTTCCTTTTTTTTTTTTTTGGCTTGTGCAAGTTTGAGGAGATTTCTGTTGCTTGCAACTGAAAGATTTCGGACAAAATACAGCTGTGATAAGCATCTCCCTGTGTGTGTGTATGTACTCAAGAGCATATATACTCAAGAATATATATATATATACACACACATATATATACACACATATACATACATATAGTGATCTTGAGTATATATATATGCATACACACACACACGTACCTTCTTGAGAATAGGACTTACAGGAGCATTTTGTGGAATTAATACCTAAATGTGCAGTAGCTGGATTGCATGTATTTAAAACCATGCTCTAAAAATATATAGTTCACTTTTACCTACAGATTTGAAAGGGCCAGTTTCCCCACACCTGGGACTGAATCTTAAATGTGTGTGTCAATGGGAAAACGAGCAAGAGATCTAAACTAGCATTTCACAAAAGAGTATATCTAAACGGCCAATAAACCTGTGAAAAGATGCTCAATCTCATTAGGCATAAGGGAAATGAAAATTAAAGCCATGATGTGATACCACTGAACACCCATCAAAAGAACTAACATGAAAAAGACCAACAATACCAGGTTTGTTGGGGATGTAGAGCAACTGGGAGTGCTGGTGTGAGTGTAAACTGATAGAGCCACTGTGGAAACCTGGCAGCATCTTCTAAAGCTGGACATACATATATACTGGGACCAACAGTTTCACTCCTGGGTATGCACCTAACAGATTATTTGTACATTTAGTCACCAAAAGACATACATAGAAAACACTCATAGCAACATTTTTGTAGTAGATCTATCTCCTTCTCCCTTCAAAAAAAAAAAAAACCACAACCCAAAAGTTTGTTAACATGTAAATGGATAAATGAATTGTGGTACATTCACATAGTGGAACACCATATAGCAATGAGAATGAACAAACAACAATTACACACAAAAACATAAGTGAATCGCCCAGTGTTACACCAAAGAAACCAGATCTAAAAGAGTATATACTGTATAATCCCATTTATATGAAGTTCAGAAAACAGGAAAAATGAATCAGCAGTGACAGAGGTCAGAATCGTGGTTACCACTGGGGAGAAGGAGGCTACTGGCTGGAAGGAAGCCTGAGGGGTTTTCTAGGTTCTGGTAATTATATACTGATTTTGATGAAGAGGTCACGTGACTATGTTCACTGTATGGAAATTCGTCAAACCATACACTTATAATTGCGCACTTTCCTCTATGTATGGTATAGTTCAATAAAATGTTTTTTTAAAGGCATTTTACTAACAACAAAATGATTTGGAAAGACTCTAATGGTGGACAAGGACTTCAGAACACATAGACAAATGGAAGAAATTGCAGAATTGGTCCTCATACAAGCTATCGCAATGACGAGAGGCCAGTTTTTCAGACCTTTGTTACAAACCCAAACGCAAAAAAAAAAAAAAAAGGCAAGCATCTGATATATTTCTCATTTGCATTGCCAGGCGTTTAATCTCTGAGCAGACTCAAGAATAAAGTGAAAAATGGACTAGGAACGAATAACGAGGAAAACTTCATAGAAGCTTTGGGGAAAGCTAACCATAGTATTTAGGGATTGGTGTTTTTTTTATTGTATTGGCAGTGCTGTGGCTAAGAGCTGTGGCTGCTAACCAAAAGGTCAGCAGTTCAAATCTGGCAGCCACTCTTTGGAAACCCTATGAGGCAGTTCTACTCCGTCTTATAGGGTTGCTATGAGTCAGAATCGACCCTATGGCATCGGGTTTTGCTTTGTTGTATTGGGGAGGAAGAGAATTCTAGGCATATTCCGCACTTGAATTTGGAGGAAAAGTTTTTGAAAATCTGGTAAAAGACTGATAGGAAGGAGCTCACGGCCAGAGTCTCCGGAAAGAAACATGGCATTAAATGAGTGAGGGACTGTAGAAAATGAAGTTTTGCTTAAATACCTATGAATAGGTCTAATAACAAAGCAAGGGGCCAGCATCTAAGGAAATCTTGGCCTCTGTGGAGCACTGGTGAGCTCAGAAATTCAAAGGGATTTCACCAAAGATGGCAGGAAGGACATGCCCCTAGATGAGTGACTACAGCTCTAGAATAGTGCCAGCAAATCTAAAGGCAAGAATGAGTGAAAGCTTTCCAGAAATACCAAGAGCAGGATTTTAATAGGATTTGTATTGCCCGGAGCAAGGAGATGTACAGGGAGACAATAGGCCCACTATTGGGACAAGGTGGTGGATTAATTTATGTAACAGATATTTATTGTGTGTCTTCCGTGAGGCTTGACTAGAGCAGTAACTCATGTGTCATAGGTGTGCTGCAAATAGTTGTTGAACGTATGTTATTGTTAGTTGCCCTCGAGTCAATTCTGATTCTCGGCAACCCCATGTGTGCAGAGTAGAACTGCTCCATAGGGTTGTCAAGGCTATGACCTTTTAGAAGCAGATCACCAGGCCTTGGTTCCAAGGTACTTCTGGTTGGGATTGAACCTCCAGCCTTTCAGTTAGTAGTAAATGGGTTCAAAGATCATTAGTGTCAGTCCCTGTCTCAGTGGACCTCATGCTGTTGGAGACAGACTTATCAGCAGGTGTAGGATGAGGGCTGTGGCTGTGGAGCCCCATACAACTAAGGAAGGAGGAAACAAGGGAAAGTCAGAGAAAGCTTCTGGAAGGGAAGAACTTGTTAATCTGTCTTGTTTTAAGGAGCCCCTGAATATCTGCCTGGACCCAAGTCGACATTTTATGAGGAAGAAAATACAGAAGATCAGACCACATCTAAGTACAGTGACCATCTCTGGCCAGCCTTCTCTTGCAGAAGCCAGGATACTTATAACTCAAGTTACAAGGATCCTAAGTAGGGACTGTCTTTATCCTCATTTTGTAGATAAAGAAACTGAGGCTTAGAGTCTGATGTGATTTTCCCAAGGGCATCCACCTGAGAAATACCAGAGCCATAACTCTTAACATGTAGGCCAACTCCAGAGCCAGCAAACGTTACCATCACATTCTCCTATTTTGGATAGGAAGCTGGTTACCATACCCCTCAAGGTTTCTCTAGGACTCCTCAGTCCTAGGTGGTGGGTCCTCAGCTTCAGAATTTCTTAGGACTAGGGAATCATTTCGTCTGAATTATTCTGCCTCCTCAACTCAGGAAAGAAATTCTTTGGCCCAGGCTCCCTTGGCCTAAACTCTACCTCTGCTTGAAAATGAAGAATGGCTGAATGCTTGGTGACCCTGGTTGAATTATTAGCAATGGAACTAGGTGAATTCATGCTTTCCCCATGGCTCTGTTTCTCCTGCCTTGAGCCAGTAGGCCTTTGTGGCATTTACTCTTCTTTCTTTTCTTAATTTTATTCGTTTGAGGCCTATAATATGCTTTGTTGAGAACCAGGCTTTGTAAAATGAGGAAATTACTTGCAAGAACATTGCATGGTCTACATTAATGAGTTGTAACGTGACATCAAGCTGTTTATGAAAACAACCCCCGTTCAACTGCCTGAAGCCCACTGCTCTCTGTGGAAGCTGGGAAGAAAGCCTTCGTTTTCCATGGGAAAGCAGAAAGGCAACTCTTCAGAAAATGGCAATTTGTGCTGAAAAGCCCTGACAGACCTTTAACCAAAACAGCAGGAATTGTGGCCCTGTCATTTGCAGCTGCAGACACCTGCGTGCTCTGCTGCCTTTGGTTTAAAACATTACTTGGGCGACAGTGATCGGTCTTATCTAACGATTTACTTACCTAAAGTACACGATTACGGAACAGACTGTCCTTATGATCCGGGGCAGACAAGAGCCCGTTAATGAAACTACCGAGTCCCTAGGCTTAGATTGCTTAGCATTTGGTCCGAAAGGCCATCTCCCCTGGTGTCCAAGTGGCCAGACTGTCTAGGATTTTTTTCTTTGCTTCTTTTAAGCAGGTGAAATTGTTAGGATCAATAAAGAAGCTCAAAGGAAGCATGAGAAGAGCTAACAAATACTGTTGGGCGCCATGATACAAAAAGGAGAGAAAGAGAAAGAAGAGCGAGAATGGGAGAAATAGAAGTACCTTATAAAGCACACTACCAAACCTGCAGTAAAATATAAACTGCTTTCTGCAGAGTGACAGTTTTGATTTCCTCGAATCAAGGGCTGGCTGCTTTGGGGGTGTCTGGTCTCTGACCTACACCCACGCCCCTCCATTAAGTACCCTACCATGGATTACAGCAAGGTCCTTCAAGTGTCAGAAGCGACTCTTTTCCTTCACAGGCAGACAGGGAACAATGGGGCCTGGCTTCCTTTCAAGTCAGTTTGTTGGAGGACCAGGTTCTAATATCCAAAAGGAAGAAGCTGCCACTTCGTATTGTGAGTAACCATGAAATGGCTGCACGTGACATGGCTTCTGTGGCCAGTATGACCTCCTTCCCCAGAATACTCCTGTCACTCCTGATGAGCTCAGAAAGGCTTTGGCATCAATGAGAATGTGAAGTGTGCAAGCGTGGTCTTGAACCAGCCTTGGAGAAACTCAAGAGGGCGACCAAGTCTCCATTACAGCAAATATTAGTAGCTCATAGTGCCAAAACTCAAACCGTACGCATTGCCATCCAGATGGTTCCAACTCATACTGACCAGAGGGGGATAAAATGGAACTTTGGAGCCAGACTGGCCTGGTTTTGAGTCTTAGCTTCTCCATCCTCTAAGCAGTGTGATTTTACACAGGTCACTTTTTGTTTCTGAGCCTCAGTTTTCTTATCTGTAAAATGGGGGTGATAACAATTTTCTTGCAGAGTTGTCACATAAGACCTCAAGATAATATCTGTAAATCACCTGGCACATTGTGAACCCTCAGTAAATGGTAGGATGAGAGGATAAACTGACAGGACCCGATAGACTGAAGAGCCAAGATACCATAGGCATCAGACTCAAAATGAAAATGAGAAAGGCCGCCTTGGAGGAATCTTCAAGGTAAGATACATAAGGACGACTCTTAGGATTATTACCCACTTTTCAGAACATACCAAGAGAGAATGGAATGGGAGAGAAGGATTTGTGAAGCCATTTCTTTGGCAATAGCTCTTGTGATGCTTTGACTCCTGCCCCCATAAGACAGAGCACCCTCATCCTTCACCTGAAAGCAAATGAGAGGCCTCCATGGGATTGCTTCAGAGCTTAAAATATGACGCTTCCAGGGTAAAGCATATAGTTAATGTGCTCGGATGTTAATTGGAAGGCTGGAGGTTCAAATCCACCCAGATGCACCTTAGAAGAAAGGCCTGGTGATCTACTTCTAAAAAATCAGCCATTGAAAACCTTGTGGAGCACAATTCCACTCTGACAGCATGGGGTCAGAGTTAACTTGCCGACAAATGGGTTTTTCTTTTTTTTTTAAATAGGTGGGTGACATGGATTAGATTGTGGCACCCCAAAATATGGCCATGATTCCCAGTATTGTGTGGTTATCCTCCATTTTGGGATTGTAATTTTATGTTAAAGAGGCTTAGGGTGAGATTGTAACACCCTTACTAAGGTCACATCCCTGATCCAATGTGAAGGGAGTTTCCCTGGGGTGTGGCCTTTACCACCTTTTATCTTAAAAGAGATAAAAGGTAAGGGAGCCAAGCAGAGAAGGGGGGACCTCATATCACCCAGAAAGCAATGCTAGGAGCAGAGTGCATCCTTTGGACCCGGGGTCCCTGTGTGGAGAAGCTCCTAGTTAGGGGAAGATTAATGACAAAGACCTTCCTCCAGAGCCTGTAGAGAGATAAAGCCTTCCCCTGGAGCTGATGCCCTGAACTTGGACTGCTAACCTACTAAAAAAAAAACTAGACTATGAAAAAATAAATTTCTCTTTGTTAAAGCCATCCACTTGTGGTATTTCTGTTACAGCAGTACTAGATGACTAAGATAGTAGGAGACTGTTGAGCAGGGACTGAGGGACTCTGCCACCCTCCTAGGAAATCCAGAGAACAGAGGTAGTCTGGGGAGTGCTTCTGTGGCCGGGCAGAGGGAGAGGGAGTAGCTGCTGCTGAGCCAGGAAGTGGTCCTAGTCTCAGTGGTGTGTCAATGGTGTGTGAAACCTGGAGGCCAGATGTGACATCTGACACAGGAATGTCAGCCCACAATGGCTCCCACCAGAGGTCTGGGAGACCCCCATGTTGGGAGTATGGAGGCAGGGTGTACTGTTGGAAAATCTTTGGGGATTGGAGAGCTGATAGAAAATGTGTACAGTTGGAGTCAGAGGGTTGCAGCAGAGAACTTCCAAAGAGCCAACAAAAGCACCTACAGGAGAAGGGGCCACCCTTAGCCACTGGCTGAGCCCAGAGAGGAGAGCCATCTTACGATAGTACCAGTTTGACCTTCCCTGTGCCCCTGAGCTAACGTAGTTCAAAAGCTAAGAGGAGTGGGGGGACTCTTGGAGGCGAAAAGATCATGCCCCCACACCTCCCTCCTTCAGTCTGCTTGAAACTGTCCTCAACCAGTAGGAGAGGAAGAACATTCTTCTCCTGAGGGAAGGTTAAAGTTACTATATTGATTAATACGTGGTGTGTCAGTGGTACGCGAAACCTGGAGACCAGAAGTAACATCCGTTCAGGATCCTGCCCACCAGAGGTCTGGGAGACCGCAATGCTAGAAGTCTGCATTGTTGAATGTATTAGTATCTTGAGTGGACACTTCTAATTTCTGAATTGTGACTATGTTTTGTGACTTAAAGAGACCATGAGACTGGCTGTCACCCAAGGTAAGCAGAAAATGCCCTGGACACTCCAAGTTCCCATGCAGGGGCTGGGGAAGAGCTTCCTCTGCTGAAAATATTTTAAGGGAACAGTGAGAGAAGCAAAGTTGGGCGTTGATTAGATGATGGGTTTTTTTCAATGAGCAGGTTACATTTGTGATTATCAACTGTACAAAAGGTGGGATGGAAGCTTCATAAGGTGGTTTTTTTTTTAATAGCGTTTGGTGTTTGTTTTGCATTTTTATTGAACTTTAGATTAAGGTTTATAGAACAGACTAGTTTCTCATCGAACAGTTAGTACACACATTGTTCTATGACATTGGTTAACAACCCCACGACATGTCAACATTCTCCCTTCCCAATCCTGGGTTCCCTATTACCAGCTTTCCTGTTCCCTGCTGCCTTCCAGTCCCTGCCCCAGGGCTGGTACACACCTTTAGTCTTGTTATGTTCCATGGGCCTGTTCAATCTTTGGCTGAAGGGTGAACCTCAGGAGTGACCCCATTACTGAGCTGAAAGGGTGTTGGGGGCCGTACTCTCAGGGTTTCTCCAGTCTCTGTCAGGCCAGCAAGTCTGGTCTTTCTTTTTGAGTTAGAATTTTGTTCTGCATTTTTCTCCAGCTCTGTCCGGGACTCATGAGGTTTTTGGACAGTGGGCTGGAGTGGACAGAGAATCCCATGGAATACTCGTTAGTTGCCGATTTCAGGGACTGCTGGGGTGAGCGGGGTGTCCTTGAAGAGTGAAGACAAGTTAGAAGTAAACACCCGATAGGATGCAGTCAGTATTTTCACCTCCCCTAAAAGCCCCTCAAAAGTAAGTTGTTTGCCTTCCTTCTGCTCTTCTTCAGAGAGTGGAGCACATTCCCCCTCACCCCACCCACCCCCAGAAAAAGTCAGGCTTAGCTTCTTAAGTAATACAGGATAATGGTTAAGAGTGGGGACTTTGCAATCTGACCAACTTAGGTTTGAATGCCGGGTGGTTCACTAACTAGGTTAGCTATTTAACCTCTCTTAGCCTCAGTTTCCTTACCTGCAAAATGGGATGAATAGTGTCTACCTATTAGCATTGTAAAAAAAAAAAAAAAAGAGGGGGTGAAATTGGATCATTCCCATAAAGTCTTACTTGGCATGTCACATTGTATGTAAACCCAAACCAAACCGGTTGCCATCGATTCCAGTTCATGATGATCCCGTGTGTGCAGAGGAGACCTGTGCGCTGTTAAGTTTTTTCAAGGCTGTGGCCTTTCAGAAGCAGATTGCCAGGACTTTCTTCTGAGGCACGTCTGGGTGGGTTCGAACCACCAACCTTTCAGTTTGCACCACTCGGAAGTACTTCCACATTTTAAGCACTCAACCAATAATACCAATTATTTCTATTATTATCATGGCTATATAATGTAACTTTTATTGATGTTTAAAACGTCAACGTTACTTCTAACCTCGTGGAGGACACAAAAACATGCCGCAATTTGCTACCTCTAAGAAAAGACGTGAGAGA
Organism: Elephas maximus indicus; assembly: GCF_024166365.1. Classification (NCBI taxonomy): domain Eukaryota; kingdom Metazoa; phylum Chordata; class Mammalia; order Proboscidea; family Elephantidae; genus Elephas; species Elephas maximus. The sequence continues at coordinate 16,826,144 of NC_064840.1, read as the reverse complement.
ATGATGAAGCGTCAGGAACTAGGTTTTTCTCAATACTATACCATTTTTCTTTGATGAACAACTAATGTTGGCATTATGCAAACAGAACCAGGGGTGGCTGGGCTGTAAACACAGCACGAAAAGGTAGAATGATACTAGTCATAAATCAGTATCAGAGATTGTTGTGGACCTTCCCATTCAGAGACATTAAAAATATCCACAAGATTCAATTAAAGGTGGGAACACAGCATCCGGAGATGAAACACTAGCCTTAGGTCACAGCGCAGGCAGAGCAGCAGAACCAGGACTCAAACTCTAGAATGATCCCAAGAGCCAGGTGTTAAGTCAGTCAGCCCTGGCATGAGTTTCTATGGCCAAAGGAAAAACTCAAGAATTGTGCTTTTATGGAGACAATCTAAAACCCAAGCCCTGGAGCTGAAGAACAAGAGGGACGAGAGGATTATTTGTTGGCTTGGGGTAGGGGAAAAGGCATGGAGGCTGGTTAGGATTGAAGGCTAGCCAGGCTGCCTGCTCTAGTTCCCACAGACCCTGTAGAATATTTCCCCATTCCCACCATTCTTCCATCCCCTGCTGGTGTGGTCCTACTTCATGACATGGGGTTGCTATGAGTTGAAAATTGACTCGACTGCACCTAACAGTAATGGAGCCCCTGGGTGGCCCAAACGGTTAAGTACTGGGCTACAATCTGAACGGTTCAAACCGACCCAGAGGCGCCTTGAAAGAGAGACCTGGCAGTCTGCTTCCCAAAGGTCACAGCCTTGAAAACCCAGTTCTTCTCTGCAATACACGGGGTCTTCATGGGTCAGAATTGACTGGAAGGCACAGATTTACTTGTGTTTTTGGTTTGGTTTCATGAAGATGCCGGATTTGTGTTCTCTTAAATTCCTTGGTACTTGTCTGCAGGCATTGCTTTCTGAGTTTGGAGAAAACAAAAAAAAAAGAGAAGCCTCTTTTAAAAAGTCTAAAAATATCAAAGAAGCGGTTTGATTAGTGGAGGGTAGGATCAGCTAATAAGCAGTAGCGACATCCGTGACAGCCATGTGCTAATTGCCTTTTGGGCACTCTCTTCAAGGGCCTCTTGGAAATCAAACATTTTAGTCACGCTACCCTTTTGGCTGCCTTTTCCTGAATGCATAAAAAATGATCAGCGTGAGAGTCATCATCTCTGAAAATGTCAGTATTAAGTATTTTAATTCTTCATGTTTGGGAACCATTGGCTTCGGTCCCTAGGTGGAAATATTAAGAGCTAACATTTAATGAGCGATTACTGTGTTCCTGGTGCTTTTCTTGGCATTATCTCCTTGATCTTCACAACAAGCCTATGCAGAAGGAACTGGGATTATTTCCGTATGAGAGGAAACTGAGGCATAGAGAGTTAACTCACCCAGGGTCACATAGCAAGTGTTAGGGTGAACCAGGTGCAATGTCACAGGAAGTGGCAGTCTGAAATAAGAACACGTATTCTTACCCGTTATGCTATTCTGCCTTCTGGTAACTAGCTCCTGTATGTTATTGACTAGCTGATTAAAAAGGATACAACTCCGCTTATTATTTAGTTACTGAGCTCACATCTCGCCACTAGAACATAAGCTCCCTGCTAGAGAGAACTTTTATATTTACTGTAGGAGTGTTCCCCTCACAGTGTCTAGCCCAAAGCAGGCAGCCAATAAGCACGTTAGATAAATCGCTCTACTGCGTACAGATCAGTCTTAGGAGAAACACAACCAGAATGCTCCTTAGAAGTGAGGATGGCGAACCTTTGGTTCACTTCCTTTGAACATGTCATCACAAAGGCCAATCCCTGGAAAAGGACATCATATTTGATAAGGTAGAGAGTCAGCAAAAATGAGGGAAACCTTCCATTAGGTGGAGTGACCCAATAACTGCGACAACGGATGCAGACATAGCAGCGATCACTTAGACGGTGCAGGACCCGGGCATCCTTTTGTTCTGTAACACATATGGTTGCTACGAGGCGAAGTGGACTCTACGGCGACTAACAACAACAACCCGGTGCCAGGTGCTGTGCCAGGCTCCTGAGATGGAACCACCAACAAAGCATGGTCCCCGCCCTCAGGGATCTCCTAGTCTAGTGGTGGAATCAGGCAAACAAACAGGCCATTATGATGCAAGACATTTTTTGTAGACAATAAAACGATCCAGCAGGTCAAAGCTTGGGTTCAGAGTGGGTTCACTTAACTTGATATTTACCCGAATTATTCAACCCGATTAAGCTGTTTCTGATTATCAGCGTCTCAGCCGCACACAGCCAGAGCCTCATCCCTCATCAGCTGGGCCTCTCTTTCTCACCACTGTGTTATCTGGCAGATCTTGGCAGCGTATTGACTCAGAAGCGGAATATGCCTTCCTTAGAAATGTGTCTCCAATTAGAAACGGCTTATAAATCTTCATTGAAGTGAGCGTTATTTAGAGAGATGGATTATTTTTCTTTCTGCCCCATCCTTTGCTCCCTTTCCCTTCCAAAAAAGCTCACTTGCATATTTTAGCAAGAGCTCAAGTAAATGCAAATGTCCTTGTCTGTGGTCACGGGCGCAGTTACATTCTTGTTTGCATTGCCTACAGCTAAAATTGGTACTTTCCTCTTTCTGCTGGAGACTTCTGAATACACTCCTCAAACAAATGCAGCAGCAGGTGCCCTTTTGGAGAGAGATTCTTGTCTATTGCCTCCTCTTACTGCAGACAACCAAGGTGATCTTAAGAACACAGGCTCTCTGTAGTGAGTCTGTCCTGGGTTCGTATCCTAGTTCCATCACCTGCTTATCTCGTGTCTCTGGGCAAGTTGCAAAACCTCTCCAAGCCTCGGTTTCTAGTGGGGGTGATAATAGCAGCAGCCCCACAAAATTGGGGTGTTAACTTGAATAACATATGCACAGCATCTGGTGCATAATAGATGCTTGGTGAGTGGGAGTCATGATTTTTCTCTCTAGAGTCACAGGGCAAGAAGAACGCCCAGGGATTGGTAATTTAGGTTACCTGGTTCTGCAGGTGAAGAAACCAGAGCGGTTAAGTGAGTTGGCCAAAGTCACATAGCCAGGTAGTGAGAAAACTGGGATTGGAAGAGGCCTCCTAACTACAGGCGAGGACCATGCCTGTCCCTCCACTGTTCAGAACTCTCGAAACATCTTGCCAGGAACACCAGCCAGGATTTGGATTTTTCGGAGAGGATGACTTGAGAGACATCTCTGACCTGTTGGCTGTCTTTCTCTGTACCACCTGGACTGCAAGCTCCTGGGACCTTCTGACCCAGCCAGGATTGGTTTGACTTTCAGGATAATTGGTGGCTGCCTCTGAGACGAGGGAGCCCCAGAAAGATCTACCTACTCATCTGAGTTTTAAATAGAACACCTACTCTGTGGCAGAGCCTGCTGGGCACTAAGGTTATAGCAACAAACAAGGCAGACATGTTTCTTGCCCTCCAGAAACTTATAGTTTGCAAGGGAAGATATCTCTGAAAAGGTAACGATATGTAGGGAGTGCTATGAAGGGGAATTTGATAGTGTGAAGGAAGCATGTGACCTAGATGGGGAGGGGGTGTCAAGGAAGGCTTCCCTAAGGAAGTGACATTTAAGCTGATGCTGAAAAAGGTAGGGGTAATCTATCTGTATGTGTGTGAGAGAGAAAGAGCGTGTGTGTGTTCTAGAAGGATATGCAAAAACCAGTCTGGCTTTTGAGTAGAGACCAAGTGATCAGAGAGGAAGCTGGAGAAGTTGCTTGAGGGTGATGGAGGTCTCTTGAGTTGTTTTAACAGGGGAATGGATTGGAAGAAGGCCAGATTGAAAGTACAGAGTGCAGTTAGGGGGAGATTAAATAGCCCAGGCTACAGATGATGGGTGCCCTGGACGAGGTAGTAACCTTGGGAAAGGAGGTGGTGTCCATAAACACCTACCCTATAGCAGTTGACTGATTGTAGGGGGTGATGGAGAGGGAGAGGTCAGAGAGGAAGCTCAGGTTTCTAGCTGAGCAGTTGAGTACAAGATGGCATCATTTAATTGGATGGAGAAGGTTTCACCATCAAATAAGCGTTCAATGCAGGGGTGGGGGTGGGGGCTAAATCCAGGACTTCAGTTGTCTTCTAATACAGTGGTTCTCAACTGGGCATGATTTTGCCCCCTGGGAGACATTTTGCAATACTTAGAAACATTTTCTTGTTAAAACTGGAGTGGGGAGGGGAGGGGGAGAATATTGCTGGCTTCTACTGGTTAGAGACCAGGGGTGCTGCTCAATAGCCTACAATGCACTGACATTGCCCACAACCAAGAATTATTCGACCTAAAATGTCTATAGTGCTGAGATTGAGAAACCCTGTTTTCGTGAAACCTTCTCAGTTATTTAAAGCTTTAATGGAAATTCATGGAGCAAAGTGCTCCTCAAGTTGACAACCATCTGGGACAGAAACTTGGGTAACTTAGTGTATAAAGGGGAGAGTATGGAAAGACTGACCTGCTGGAGCCTTGTGGAGGAGCATTTTATCAGACAGGGTATCCAAGAAGGACTTAATCCTTGGGAGAGAATGGTAATGCCCTCCCAACCCCACACATATTAGGAAATGAGTTCTAGCTTTGGCTAAGTGTCTTACATCATCCCCAGTCTACAATCTACCCAACTTGCAAGGTTTAGATCAGATGACTTCACTCCACATTTCTTCCCATAACACAAGTTGTTTCCACATCCACCAAAAAGCCAAACCTGTAGCCACCAAGTCAATTCTGACTCATAGTGACCCTATAGGACAGAGTAGAACTGCCCCATAGGGTTTCCAAGGAGCACCTGGTGGATTTGAGCCGCCAGCCTTTTCGTCAGCAACCGTAGCTCTTAACCGCTGTGCCACCAGGGTTTCCTTCCACATCTAAGCGCCTATATGTTGCTCATATTTCTCTTTGGTATTTCTTATTCACCACTTTGATTTATAGGTGTTCAGAAATTTGCCAACCAATAGAACTGGGGTTTCTTGAGGGAGGACCCCAGGTCTGATTCATCTTGTTGTTATTTGCTGCCCTCAAGTAGGTCTGCCTCATGGCGACCCCCACACACAACAGAATGAAACACTATCCAGTCTTGCGCCATCCCTGTATTAGGTGTGGATTGGACCCTTGTCACAGGGTTTTCACTGACTGATTTTCAGAAGTAGAGCGCCAGGCATTTCTTCCTAGTCTGTCTTAGTGTGGAAGCTCCACAGAAACCGTTCAGCATCATAGCAGCACGCAAGCCTCCGCTGACAGACGGGTGGTGGCTGGCCATGAGGTGCATTGGCTGGGAATCGAACCCAGGTCTCCTACAGAGAAAGTGAGAATTGTACCACTGAACCACCACTACCCCCCGCCCCCACCCCCGGCTCATCTTAGTGCCCTCTTAACATCTGTCACATTGTAGGTGTTCAACGTATGCCTGGGAAAGTGTCCGCGACCTTGTACCAGGCTGCAGTGGGGCATGTTCCCTGTCTCCTTGAAACCAATACTGGGCCCATCCCAGAATTCATCCCAGCCCCATAATCTCCCCACTTGTGAAACCCAGAAACCCTGAGGCACTCCCAGGCTTCCAAGTGGATCACCAGCTAATTTTCGGGTTATTGCATCAATTCCAAGTTAGGCAGAAATACATTACATCAAAACTGAGCCCCGTAAGAAATTTTCTCAGCAGAGTCTGAAAACAGGAATTCAGAAGGGAAGATGCCACCACCTCATGAAAGAAGGTAGCCCATTACCAGCGATTACGTTTCTGAGTTTAGCTGTCAGGAAGATCACCAAGAGAAAATATGCCGGTGTATTCGGCGCAAAAAGGGTTTGATCGGCTTCTGCGGGGTTTGATGTAAGTGCTGCTTGCCACTGAGCCCCATGTGGATTCTTGTGGCTTTTGAGTTTAACAGCTGAATGGCTGGGTCTTTGGAGGCTGTGGGAATGTTGAAAGGGGGTGAAGAGTCGGTCCCTCTCTGCAGTTGTGCAAGGCCTGGTCTAACTCGAGTTTCCTGGAGCCCCACCAAATGGTGGAAACAGATGGGGGTCACAGGAATCAGGATGGCCCACCTTCCACTGGCCCAGGTTCCTCTTCATGTTCTCCCAGTATGCTGCTTTTTCCAAGTTTCCAGAAGAGCGTCCCATGTGTTTGTCTTTATACATTTCTGTATCCCCAACACCTCAAACAAGGCTTGGCACGTACTTGGAGCTCAGTAAATATTAGTTGAATGAATGATCAAATATGCCTGCTGTGGGGGGAGGGACTGTGCTTTTCCCCCAGTCCTCGCAGCCATCTGCTGGGCACTACTGCTGCTTTGTAGGTATCCTTATGAACAAGAGGGTGTCCTTGAGATTCCCAAGTCATTGTTGGGAAGGCAAAGGGATGCCTTCTGTTTTTTGTTACTCAATCTGTGTTGCTTGGGACCCCCAGTGTCTTACTGAGTTTTTATGAAATCATTTGTGCCAGTCATTGCTGGGTGGTCCACTACCCATCTCCAGTTCCACCTCCCCCCAGCCCCTGATGTCCACACGAATGTTTGATACACACTTTCCCAGCCATCCTTGAAGTTAGAAGGCAGGTGACAGTTCTGGCAAGGGAGGCATGAGAAGAAATACGCTGGGAAGGTTCCTGGGAAGCCAAGCTTGTTGCTGAGTCGATTCTGACTCATGGCGACCCCATGTGTTATGGAGTAGAACTGTGTAGGGTTTTCTTAGCTGTAATCTTAATGGCAGCAGATTGCCAGGTTTTTCCTCTACGGTACCTATAAAACCAAACCAAACCTGTTTGCCCTCGAGTTGATTCCAACTCATAGCAACCCTATAGGACAGAGTAGAACTGCCCCATAGAGTTTCCAAGGAGTGGCTGGTGGGTTTGAACTGCCAAACTTTTGGTTAGCAGCTGAGCTTTTAACCACTGCACCACCATGGTACCTATAAAAAAATGTAGGTTTAAACCACCAGCCTTTAAGTCAAGTGACAACAGTTTGAGCCGCCTAGGGACCTTTGCTTTCCTCATAAGATGCATAAATATAGCTGTTATTTCCCCTTCTTCTGTATTTCTGCTGGAACATAGATGTGATGACTGGAGCTGGGACAGCCATTTGTGACCATGAGGAAGAAAGCCATGCCATTGCTGGCATTAGTGGGCTATTAGAACCAATACCAGCATCCACCACTTCCATACTTCTTAGATGAGAAAAATAAATTCTTATTTGTATCACTGCTTTTCAGTCTTTATCTTACTTGTACACAAATTGTTCCTAATTGATACACAGGGTTTTCCTTTTGTTTTTTCTCAGTACCTTCTGGTTCTCCATGGGAGTCAAATATGAGTAATAGGTCTGGGCTGAGAGTCAAATCCAAGGGACCTCAAACCATGCTCAGCCCTCCCCCTCACTTGCCACATGCTCCCCCCTCTTCCCCCTGTGCATTTCTTACAAGTGAGATTTTTAACTGGGTCAAACATTTCTGCTGTCAGGATGAACTCTCTACTGCAAGGAGCCATATCCCTTATGCAGACACACTCTCCAGCTGGTGCTAAAAAGTAGCCCCAGACCTGCTCAAGCCCCTGCTACCCTTAAACCAGGACCTGGCCACACTAATGATGGACCTCATTCCATCCAACTTTACTCAGCTTCCTTTATACTTCATATCTGGGCTGACCATTCTTCTCCAAAATGGTGGTGGTGGCACTCACGTCCTGTCACAGGAGAGAGAGGGGCAAAGGTAAATAATAATAACTACCTTCACCACTTACCAGGAATTAACTGTACCAGGTATTGTGCTCAGTACGTCACGTGCATTATTTTACTTAATCTCTCCAAAACACCTGTGTCAGACCCAATTATTATTCAAGCCCCTGAATGATGCAGATAGTTTGTGCTCACCTACCAGCCTAAAGGTTTGTGGTTTGAACCCACCCAGAAGTGCTGCGGAAGAAAGGCCTGGCAATCTGCTTCCACAGATTACAACCAAGAAAACCCTATGGAGCAGTTCTACTCTGTGACATACGGGGTGCCGTGACTCCGAACCGACTCAGTGGCGATGGGTATTATTATTCCAACCATTTTATAGAACCTCATGCTGGAGATTTGTGAGGGGATTGACTCCACCTTTGTCTGCCTTGAAAGGCAGAGGTCCTAATTAGTCACTCAGCTCATATCACATCATCAAGCCTGTTCGATGTGCTGCCGCTGGGCTCCCTCCTACTCCACCCATGCAGAGCAGTTGTCTCTTTGCAGATGACACAAAGAGCTTGCTTCATTTCCTCCAGCATAAAGCAAGTGCCTTTCACAAATAATTAAGCGTCACCTTTTTTTTTTTTTTTTACTAAGAGTGTAGTGGTTAAGTGCTACGGCTGCTAACCAAGAGGTCGGCAGTTCAAATCCACCAGGTGCTCCTTGAAAGCTCTGTGGGGCAGTTCTACTCTGTCCTATGGGGTCGCTATGAGTCGGAATCAACTCGATGGCAGTGGGTTTGGTTTTTTGGTTTGGACTGAAGGTCAGAGCCTTGAAAGCCCTGTGGAGCACAGTTCTACTCTGCCAATACAGGGTCCCAGAAGTCTTTTTTTTTTTTTTTTTCTCCTTATCGCTCTTCTCTTGTCAGGAGGTAATGAACATGCGTCTTCTCTGTATCCTGATTCATTATGGAGAGGAACGGACATCACATGCGCCTGCAATTAGACACAGCAAGGCTTGCCAAGACAAGCATTACTAGTTCAAAACATTGGGGCATAATGCAAAAAAAAAAAAAAAACAAAACCTTGAATTCTGTAGTTGTCTACCACAGTAACAATGGAGCCAGAAGAAGCCCTTGAAGAGAGAAAAAGATTCCTTGCTATTTTCCTGGCCTGAGTCATGGGTGATACAAAGGCAAAGGGGTAGCCGGCGGCGATTCTTCAGAATTGAATCTCAAGTTGCCGTTAGATCTTTTTTTTTTTCAGGGTCATCAGTGATTCAGTGTGTCAGGTGTGGTTAGAGTCCACCGCAATCACCCAGCAGCTCTGAGCTCACCTCCAACAAAGCCTGATGACTCACCACAGCCTGGCATTTACCTCTTTAGGCCCAGTCTTGCCTACCTGGACAAGGAGGATAATCATTTCATGTTTGTGGTGGAAACTTACTGTGCTGGGAGGCCAGGTTTCTCTTTTTGGAGAAAATCTTTCCAAAGGATGTTGGCTCTCCCTTCCTGAATCCAGACAGCCCTGCCAGGGTTACAGTGGGCTGAGTTTCTGGGTCCTTCTCTAGACTTATCCATCCTCAACCATGCAAGAGCTCAGAACAAGTTCTTCTTACACCTGGGGTTCTCCCTAGTTTGTCCCCTTTTCCTCAGTATCTGTTGGCAGGTTCTCCTGGTAGCAGAGAACGAGACCATGGGGTTCTTCAAGGCTCATTCTACCAGTTGCTGTTGTTGTTAGTGGTTATAGAATCCCTTTCTGACTCATGGAGACTCCATACACAGCGGGGCTAAATGCTGCCCAGTCCTGTACCCATCCCTATGATTGACTGCAGATCAGATGGTTGTGATCCACAGGGTTTTCGCTTGTCACTTTTTGGAAGTAGATCACCAGGCTTTTCTTCCTAGTCCCTCTTAGTCGGGAAGCTCTGCTGAAACGTGTTCAGCATCACAGCAACATGCAAGCCTCCACTGATAGATGGGTGGTGGCTGTGTATGACATGTGTTGGCCAGGAATTGAATCCAGGCCTCCTGCATGGAAGGTGAAAATTCTACCACACAGCCACCACTGCCCCCACCCAGGAGCAAAAAGGGGTTAATAACAACCTCTTAGATGAAATCATAACAACATAATACTTAACTGACATTTACTAGTATTTACTCTGTGCCAGGCTTTGCCATATTAACTTATCTAATCCCCATAACATCTATTCTGTGTATTTCCTTTCTACATTTTAACACCTCTGAAACTGGAACACACCTTATAATTGCTAGCAGATTATGGTTTATTTGCTAGAGTTTTTCTTTCTTACTGGCACAGACATACACACATACACACAATTATGATGGGTCTTATAATTGAAGTTTTCTTGGATTAGATAAAATAGGATGTGCCCATTTTACAGATGTACAAACGGAGGCACAGAGGCGCTGATTTGCCTAAGGTCACACAACCTACTAAGTGGCAAAGTTGGGGTTTGAATCCACATAGTTTGCTTAAGAATCAGCTCTTTCAATCCCTAGCTAGGATGTGAGCAAAGCACCCAGCATGGTCCCTGGCAATTTTTGGATCTGTCCAAACTGGGGATGCTTCTTTTCTCTCTGGACATTTAATCACGACAAGGTGGAAACTTCAGGGCATCAGGAGAGAGGCTTGTGAAGTTTAAAAGATTCTAAACCTTTCTCCTTTCTACCAGCAGCAATCTCTGTGTTTATATTCTGGAACGTGGAGGGGAGTGTTCTAGGCACCCCTTCTTTTTAGCCCTTTGCAAGGCAGAGATTGTGGCTCTATGATACACATGACCTGCTCCTCCTTCCACCATGGCCAATCCCATTAGGCTTCTCTTTTGCTTCCTTGGGAAACAAAGAGAAATGGGGCTCTCTAAACAGATAAGGAGCCCAACCTAAGGGCAAGCTAGAAGAATTCCTAAACAAAAGACCTTCAAGCAGAGGATTTGCATGTATTATTCATTCTCCCTCAGTGGAAAAAAATACATGAAGATATAACACAAGGCAGAGTGCTGTTGTAACAGTGGTTACGATAGAGCAAACTCCATCCCATGAAAAGGAAAAATGGCTAGCTGCAGAGGGCTTCAGGACTTTTGGGGGGTTTTTCCGAGGGTCACCCATTATACTAGCACACAACCAGTTAAAACCAGTTGGCCACCAAGTCGATTCCAACTTGTGGTGACACCATGTGTGTCAGAGTAGAGCTGTGGTGCACAGGGTTTTCAAGGGCTGATTTTTCAGAAGCAGATTGCCAGACCTTTCTCCTGAGGTGCCTGGGGGTAGACTCAAACCTCCAACCTTCTGGTTAGTGATCGAGGGTGTTAACTGTCTGTACCACCCAGAGACTCCACACTAGAACACAGTAGACTCTTAATCAGTAATGTCACCATGCAGCCCAGTGTGGCCGCACCTTCCTCCTCTGAGATGCTGGGTCACACCACGTTGGACCCTTCCCAGATGCCTAGTATTTTGTTATTTTGTGTGTGTGTCATCCCCCCAACAAACCGAAGCCAGCGATTGTGCCGCTCACCTTCTTTCTATATCTCCCATGCCATGGCACTGAACATGATCAACGCTTTTCACTGCTTGATTGGCATAGTGAAGTAGAGAGGGCTTGAATTCTAGAGCCAGACAGATGTGAGTTCAAATCCCCGCTCTGCTCCTTGCTGGCTGGGTGTCCTTGGCAAAGAGACCTGTCCTTACTCAGCCTCCTTGTTACCATCTATCTCATGAAGAGGTTATAGATCATACCTTGTAGGACTGTATTAGGCTCTGAAATATCACATGTAAAGACTTTAGCTCAGAACCTGGCACATTGTGAATATTCCACACGTGTCAACCAGGGGCGGATTATCCAATAAACAAGGTAAGCATGATACTTACCTTGCTTACCAGATCATCTGTAGTGAACAATTGCACATTTGTTCACCACATCAAAGATTCTGCTGCTAGGTATAGCTGGCATCTGTCTCTCTCCCAACCCCACAGCACCTTCCTACAGAATCAAAGCTTCTTTTTAACTTTACAATCCCTGACAGGGGTGAATGACCCAGTAAACAAGGTAAGCACGGGCTTACTTGTGTTTACCAGATCATCTGTAGTGAACAGCTTCACATGGGTTTCATCAAAGATGTGCTGAAACCCCTGTGAAACTGTTCATTATAGACACTCTGGTAAGCCAGGTAAGCACCGTGCTTCCTTGCTTATCGGATAATCCACCTCTGGTGTCAGCTGTCACCATCATTACCATGACTGCAGTTATTAATTTGATTTGCACCAAAAGTCGATCCTAATCTCTACATATTTTCTGTGGCTTGTCACTTTCTAGTTAGCCTGGTTTAGGTTAATCAATAATTTACTGTAGCTCTATTAAGTCAAAATTCCTTAAGGCATGATCCTTTGAATGTCTGTCAGGGATACCCTGGGGGTCTTTGTCGTTATTTCCTAGAAAGTGGGGCAGGGGCAGTAGGATTTCTAGGAGGCATTTGTGCCTGAGGTCTTAGTTTATCCAACAGTTCCCAGGAAGCTTTCTTCCCATACTCTGATCTCTTTTTCTGATTTCTAAGATGGAGACGATCGTTCCAACCTCTGTATCTTCCTCCACTCTTCATCCTTCTACCAAAGAAGGAAAAACTTTTTATTGCATGTACCTGTGCGAGCGCGCATGCGCACATACACGGATCCTGAGTTCGTTAGCTGTCTCTTCTCTGTGCTCCCACAAACCCTATGATACTTCCCGAGCATATCATGAATCACCCTGCAGTATAATTATCTGTTTCCTGTCTCTTTCACTCTTCATCTCCCCACACTAGACTGTGAGCTTTTTCCCTCTTTTTTTTTTTTAATTCTTGTAAAAATATAAGTAACATAACATTTGTCAATTTACTGTTTTTCATGTGTACCGTTTAGTGACATCAATTACGTGAATCATGTTAGGCAACCATCACCAATATCATTTGCCAAATTTCCCATGACCATATACAGAAATTCACTGCTTCCCAAACAATGACTCCCCATTTTCCCCTCCTTCCCATCCCTGGCAACCACTAATAAACTTAAGACTGTATACATTTTCCTGTCTAGATATTTCTTATGAGTGAGATCATACAAAGTTTGTCCTTTTGTGATTGACTTACTTCACTCAGCATAATGCTTTCAGGGTTCAGATATGTTGTAGCATGTATCAGGACTTCATTTCTCTTTTTGGCTGAGTAATATTTCATTGTACGTATATATAACATTTTGTTTATCCATTCATCTTTTTATGGACATTTAGGTTGTTTCCACCTTTCGGCAGCTCCGAATAGTGCAGCATTGAATATTGGTGTACATATGCCTCTTTGCATTACTGCTTTCAAGTCTCTTGGGTATATGCCTAGGAGTGGAATCGCTGTGTCTTATGGTATTCTATTAACTTTTTGAAGAACCACCAAACTGTTTTCCACAATGGCTGTAGATTGTGAGTTTTCTGAAGGCAAGTCTTCCGTTTTTTACAAGTACAGGTGTTTAGTAGGCAATAGAGGTTGAGTATTTGTGAAATTAATGAAATAATATAACTAGGGTCTTGGGAGTGTTTACTATTTGTCAGGCACTATTCTAGGAACCTCTGGCATAAATTAACTCATCTAATGCTCATGGCAGATCCATGAGGAAGTACTATGATATTGCCATTTTGCAGATGGAAACATTGAGGCAGAAAAGTTATGCGGCTTGCCCAATATCACAGAGCTTATAAGAGGCAGATCCTGGGCTTGAACCCAGGCTGTTTGAGTCTACCGCCCATGCTGTCCCACTAATCCTTGCTTCTGAAACATCAGCCTTACTCCTTGCTCTCTTTGCTCATCTCTCATGTGCTAGAAGTTCAGTCCCAGAGGGGGCTGCTCAGGATTGAACTCACTTCTATGTATCACGTTAAGATGAAAGGGATGCACATAGAGGACCAAGCAATGAGGGGCACATAAAAACGTGTCCATTGTCAGAAAAGACAGGCAGGAGGAGGTAATCCAAAATGGCAGCATAGTCAGATGCCTCATAACATTCCCCTTACAACAAAGACCTGAGAAAACAAATGAATTAGATGTAGATGACAACTTTGGAACCTTGAGCATAAAGGCAAGACCGAAGAATTGAACCAAGGGCCAAGTGGAAGGAGATTGTACAAAAACAGCAAACATGGAAAATTTTGGATCACTGGGGCCTTGCCAGCCAAACCTGCACAGCGTGACCATACTGAGACAAAGCGGACAGTGTTCCCAGCTGATGTCCTCATCCCCTGATGCAATCAAGCAGGAGTGACTCTGCACCCACGTCCAGAGCCAGGCACAAGTGCTCCCTGCACTATGAAAGTTACGTGCACTCACCTTACCTACCAAGTCCACCCCAGCACCCCATGCCAGAGAACTGCAGATCTGTGGTGCCCCTCCTAAACCCTTCATCTTCCCTCTGTGCTCAATTGCGGTCTGGTGATACCCACCACTGTCCTGCCCCCTGAGCTGGGGGCCCATGGACTAGCAGCACCCAATCCTTCACTCAGCCACTCACACCAGGGACCCACAGACAGGTGGTACCTGCCTCTCCACCCAGCCACTGGCACTGGGAGTCCGTCTGTGGAATGGCAGCGTCCACTTTTCTACCTAGCCACTCAGGCTAGGGGCCTATGGAGGTGTGGTATCCTCTCTTCCACCCACCCAACCATGCCAGGGGTCTGTGATCCACTGGCGCCCATTTCTCTTGCCCAGCCAGCTGTGCCAGAAGCCCACCTACTTTCTTCCACCCACCTGCACTGAAGCCCGTGGTCTGGTGGTGGCCCCTCTTCTACCCACCCACTCATGCTGGGGGCCAGTGGACAAGCAGCACCTGCTCCTGAGCCTAACCACCTGAGCTGGGGCCTGCAGACTGGCAATGTCTACCTCTCTACCTCCCTGCTGGCACTGGGGCCTGGGGACCAGTGGCATCCCCTCTTCTACCCAGACAATTGTGCTAGAGACCTGAGGACTAGCAGTACCTGCTCCTTCACCCGGCCACCCATATTAGGGGCCCATGGACTGGTGATACTTGCTGCTCTGCATAGCCACTGGCACCAGCAATACACAAACTGGTGGCACCCATTCCAACACCCAGCCAATGCCCTGGGGGCCTGCAGACCAGCCGTGCCTCCTACTTCCTCCAGCCACTTGCACCAGGGACACAAGGACTGGCAGTGCATCGTGCCCCAGCTAGCAACCAACAGTGCATGCACATAACACCCAACCCAACAACCAGTGAGAACTGTCACTGCACCCACACCCAGGTGACAGGCCGGACAGACATCACCTTATCAGCAATCCAGCTACATCCTCAGCCACCCCATAAAACCAGCCAACAGAGACCCACTTTCACATATGCAGCTCTGCCCGCACCTAACTGGAGACGCGTGGTGGGAGCTCCAGTGCAGCCAGACTACCAACCACAGTAGCAAGCATGCCCCACCTGCTCAGATATATCAAAGCAAAAAATCAGGGGATGCAGAAAACAAACATACAGTAAATAAATAACTGTAATAACACCTGAATGCCTTGGGAAAACAGCAAACAATATTAAATCACATAAAGAAGCAGGACAAGACGTTGCAGCAAGTGACTAAAATAAAGAACCAGAAAGCCTTCTGGAGGAAGAGATGATAATGGAACTACCTGATAAGGAATTTGAAAGACTAATATATAGGGTTCTCCAGGAGATCAAGAAAGAAATTAAGGAAAATACAGACAAAATCAAGGAAAACAGAGACAAAGCAATAGAAGAATTAAGGAAAACCATGTAAGAACAAAACAACAAAATAAACAATTAGAAACCATACAAAAACAGCAGTTAGAAATCCCAAAGATTAACAATAAGATTTCAGAAATAAACAACTCAATGGAAGGATATAGGAGCAGAATCAATCAATGGAAGACAGAATCAGCAAAATAGAGGGCAAAACCCTTGACACTAGTTTGTTTGAGGAAAAAGAGAGTCCTTTGGACACAAAATGAAGAACATCAGCCAGCAACCTGAGATTAGGACACAGGAAAGCATCAGCCAGATACCAGCCCAGATAAAGAATTCTCAAAGATAAAACAAACCTAAAAGACTGAAAACAGAACCATGAACATCCATCTATAAATGATGATAGTGTCAAAATAAAAAGGAAGAATAAATGATGTAGTTATGGAACTTTCATATGGAGAGAAACTCAAGGCGATATGAAGAATTAAAAGATTGATTTAAACTTAGAAGATAAATTTAAAGATAACCACACACAAAAAAACTTACTCATCAAAATAATAAGAAAAACAAAGCCTGAGTAAGCACAAAATTAACAACAATGAAAGAAATGGAAAAAAAAATCCACAAACAAACAAACAAAAAAACTCAGCACAGAAAATTAAGCAGAACAAAGAAATTGTCAACACCACAAAAAACAAAACAAAAAAACACAACCAAATGACAGCAGTACACTCACACCTTTTGATAATCACACTGAATGTCAATGGCTGAAATGCACAAGTGAAGAAACAGAGTGGCAGAATGGATTAAAAAAAAAAGAACTATCAATATGCTGTCTACAAGAGACATGCTTTTTTTTTTTAATTATCTGTTTTATTTTTTACGGCAACGGGTTTATTTTATTTTTTTAAGTATTTTTTTAAACTGTGCTTCTGTGCGTTAAGTGAAAGTTTACTGTTCAAGTTAGTTTTTCATACAAAAATTTATACACACATTGTTATGTGACCCTAGTTGCTGTCCCTATAATGTGACAGCACACTCCTTCTTAACACCCTGGATTTCCCGTGTCCATTCAACTAGTTCCTGTCCCTTTTTTCCTTCTCATCTCGCCTCCAAACAGGAGCTGCCCATTTAGTCTCATGTATCTACTTGAGTTAAGAAGCAGTCTCTTCACGAGTATCATTTTGTCTTATAGTCAGTCTAATCTTTGTTTGAAGAATTGGCTTTGGGAATGGTTTCAGTTCTGGGCTAACAGAGTCCAGTGGCCGTATCTTCCAGGGTCCTTTCAGTCTCAGACCATTAAGTCTGGTCTTTTTTGGTGAACTTGAGTTCTGTACCCTACTTCTCTCCTGCTCTGTCAGGGACTGTCTGTTGAGTTCGCTGTCAGGGTGGTCATTGGTGGTAGCTGGGCACCATCTAGTTCTTCTGGTCTGAGGATGATGGGGTCTCTGGTTTATGTGGCCTTTTCTGTGTCTTGGGATCATATTTTCCTTGTGTCTTTGGTGTTCTTCATTCTCCTTTGCTCCAGGTGGGTTGGACCAATTGATGCATCTTAAATGGCTGAAGAAACACACTTTAGACACAAAGGTATAAATAAACTAAAACTCAAAGGATGGAAAAAAATGTATCAAGCAAACAATAACCAAAACTGAGCAAGAGTGGCTATATTAATCTCTGATAAAAGAGACTTTAAGGCAAATCCGCCATAAAAAATAAGGAAGGACACTTTTTAATGATTAAAGGGTCAATCCAGCAAGAGCCACAATAACCACCTATATACCCAATGCCAGTACTACAAAATACATGAATTCTAACAGCACTGAAAAGAGAAATAGATAGTTCCACAATAATAGTAGGAGACATTAACACACCACTTTCACTGAAAGACAGAACAACTAGAAAGAAACTCAACAAAATGCAGAAAATCTAAATGCCCCAATCAACCAACTCAACCTCATAAACATATACAGAACACTCCATCCAACAGGAGCAAAGTATACATTCTTTTCTAACACATATAGATCATTCTCCAGAATAGGCCACATCTTTGGCCACAAAGCAACCCTCAGTAAATTTATAACCATAGAAATCATACAAAACATCTTGTCTGATCAGAATGCTATTAAGATAGAAATCAATAACAGGATAAGCAACAGAAAAAACAAAACAAATGTATGGAAACTGAATAGCACCTTGGTAAAATCCACTGGGTAATAGAAGAAATCAAAGATGCGATAAAAATTCCTGGAATCAAATGAGAATGAAAACACAGCATACCAAAACTTTGGGGACACTGCAAAAGCAGTGCTCAGAAGTCAATTTATAGCAATAAATATACACACCAAAAAGAAAAAAGGGCCAAAATCAAAACATTCACCCTACAACTCAAACAAATAGAATGATAGCAGCAAAAGATGCCCACAGTTACCAGAAGAAAGGAAATAACAAAGATCAGAGCAGAAATAAATGAAATAGAGAACAGAAGAACAAGAGAAAGAATCAACAAGACCAAAACTGAATCTTTGAAAGTATCAATAAATCAACTGGCCAAACTGACAAAAGAAAGCTAGAAGAAGAAGCAAATAACTCAAATAAGAAATGAGATGGGTGACATAACAGCAAAACCAAGTGAAATAAAAAAGGATCATAACAAAATACTATGAAAAATTGTACTCCAAAAATTTGAAAGCCTAGAAGAAATGGGCAGATTTCTAGAAACACATTACCTACCTAAACTAACATAAGCTGAGGTAGAAAAACTGAACAAACCCAGTACAAGAGATTGAAAAGATAATGAAAAACACTTCCAACAACAACAAAAAGCCTTGGCCAAGATGGTTTTATTAGAGAGTTCTACCAGACTTTCAGAGAAAAGCTCATACCGGTACTACTCAATCTATTTCAGAGCATAGAACAGGAAGGAATGCTCCTGAATTAATTCTGTGAAGTCAGCATAATTCTGATACTAAAGCCAAGCAGAGACACCATTAAAAAACAAACAAACTACAGGCCAATATCCCTCATGAAAATATATGCTATAAAAACAGCTTGGAGGTAGTCTCACCTCTTCCAACCCCACTAGGGGGAAGGAGAATCAAGATCAACAGCCCTAGGCTGATTCCCATGAGACGGTCAGAGACGCCTCCTCTCTTCACCATCTTTACTAATTCTGGCACCAACCATCCCTCCCACAACACTCTCTACTGGGTTCAATAATTCATTGCAATGGCCACACAGAACGCACAGACCATACTCACAACCATGGGGTTTATTAGGGAAGTAACAGTTACAATTCAGGCTCAAGAATACTCAGGATATAGTTCTTCCATCAGAATTGCCTCTCCCCAGCTGTGCTTGTAGGCAGGCCTCTCCCTGGCCCTCAATCTCTGCTCAGGGATACTCAGCTTTCTGTGTAGGCTGGAAAGTCCACTGTGCCATCTCCTGCTGCCATGTGTCTGCTGCTGGGTCTCTCCTGCTGGTCTCTCCTTCGTTGGTGGTGGCAGGCTCCCCCTCTCTGCCTGGAATTGGCTCTTTTTTAAGGCAAAACTGACCAATCCCCGTGGTGGGCCACAATTATCTTATTTGCACAGCCGTACCCAGTCAACTGTGTGGGAGTCATAAGACCATGGCTAGAAAGGCCACACACAAAAGTAATTAATTGCATGCAAAAATTCTCAACAAAATTCTAGCCAATAGAATTCAACAGCTTATCAAAAAAAATAATATATCATGACCAAGTAGGATTCATGTCAGGTATGGAAGGATGGTTCACCATTAAATAAATCAATCAATGTAATCTACCACATATATAAAAGAATCGTGTGATCATCCCAATCAACGCAGAAAAGACATTTGATAAAGTTCAATACCCATTCCTGATTTAAAAAAAAAAAAACTTTCAGCAAAATAGGAATAGAAAAGAAATTCCTCAGTATGATAAAGCACATTTATACAAAACCAACAACCAATGTTATTCTCAATGGGAAGAGACTGAAAGTATTCCCTCTGAGAATGGGAACCAGACAAGAATGCCCTTTATCACTACTCTTATTCAACATTGTACTGGAAGTCCTACCTAGATCAATAATGCAAGTAAAGGAAATAACGCACATCCGAATTGGAAAGGAAGAAGCAAAACTATCCTTATTCACAGATGATATGATCCTATATGTAGAAAATCTCAAAGATTCCTTAAGAAAGCTGCTGGAACTCATAGAAGGATTTAGCAAAGTAGCAGGATACAAGACCAATGTAAAAAATCATTGGATTCCTCTACACCAACAAAGAGAACATCAAAAAGGAAATCAAGAAAACAATAACATTTACAGGAGCCCCCCAAAAGATAAAATACGTAGGAATAAATCTAACCAGGGATGTAAAAGACCTATACAAAGAAAACTACAAAACAGTACTGCAAGAAAGCAAAAAGACCTACATAAGTGGAAAGATATACCATGTTCACGGATAGGGAGACTTAACATTGTGAAAACATCAATCTACCTAAAGCACCCTATAGATAATAATGCAATCCCGATCCAAATTTCAACGGCATTCTTTAACAAGACGGAAAAACTAATCACCAACTTACATGGAAAGAAAAGAGGCCCCGGATAAGTAAAGTGTTATTGAAGAAGAACAAAGTAGGAAGCCTCACACTACCTGATCTCAGAACCTCTATATAACCACGGTAATAAAAACAGCCTGGTACTTGTACAATGACAGACATAGACTAGTGGAACAGAATTGAGAACCCAGACGCAAATCCAGCCACCTGTGGCAGCTGATCTTCGACAAAGGGCCAAAGTCCATTAAATGGGGAAGAGACAATCTTTAACAAATGATACTGGCAAAACTGGATGTCTATCTGTAGAAAAATGAAACAGGACTCATACCTCATACATACACAAAAACTAACTCAAAATGGGTCAAAGACCTAGTATAAAACCTAAAACTATAAAGATCATGGAAGAAAAAATAGGGGTAATGCTGTGGGTCCTAATATATGGCATAAATAGAATACCCATCATAACTAAAAATGCACAAACAACAGAAGATGAACTAGATAAAATTAAACACTTATGCTCATCAAAAGACTTCTCCAAAAGAGTAAAAAGAGAACCTACAAACTGGGAGAGAATTTTTGACTATGATATATCCCATAAGGGTCTAATCTCTAAAATTTATGGAAAACATCAACATCTCAACAACAGAAAGACAAACAATCCAGTAAAAAGTGGGCAAAGGATATGAACAAATGCTTCCAAAGAACACATTTAGGCAGCTGACAAACACATGCAGAAATTTGATCATTAGCCGTTAAAAAAAAAAAAAGCCGTTAGAGAGATGGAAATCAAAAGTATAATGAGATCCCATCTTACCCTGACAATAACGGCACTAGTTTTCTAAAAAAAAAAAAGCAGAAAATAACAAATGTTGGGTAAGTTGTGGGGAGAGTAGAACTCTTATGCACTGCTGGTGGGAATGTAAAATGGTGCAACCACTATGGAAAATGGTATGGTGCTTCCTTACAAAGCTAGAAATAGAAAGACCATTTGATCCAGCAATCCCACTCCTAGGTATATATCCTAAAGAAATAAGAGCCATGACAGAAATAGACATATGCACACCCATGTTCATTGCAGCATTATTCACAATAGCAAAAAGATGGAAACAACCTAAGTGCCCATCAACGAATGAGTAGATAAGCAAACTGTGATACATACACGCAATGCAATACTATGCAATGATAAAGAACAATGACAAATCTGTGAAGCATCTCACAACATAGGATGAATTTGAAGGACATTATGCTAGTGAAATAAGTCAGTCACAAAAGGGCAAATATTGTATGGGACCACTATTATAAAAAAAAAAAAAAAAAGGTTTACGCACAGAAAAAAAAAATTCTTTGATGGTTACCAGGGTGGGGGGGGAGGGGGAGGGACGGAATTACAAGCTAGGTAGAAAGGCACATGTTAATATTGGTGAAGGGAAAGGCAATACACATTATGGAGGAAGTCAATACAACACGACCAAGGCAAAGAAAAACACTGAGAGGAACGCAAGAATAAAGAGCAAAAAAAAAACTTTTTTTTTTTTTATAGTAATTTACTATAACATGGACAATCCTGCAACAATCGTATTAACAAATAATAGTTTTAGAATGGATACATAGGTAGATAGGTATGCTAAAGAGGTGTAGAGGGTGTAAGGGAGCACAATTAACAAATAATAGTTTTAGAATGGATACATAGGTAGGTAGGTATGCTAAAGAGGTGTAGAGGGTGTAAGGGAGCACACCCACTTGCAGATATAGGTTTGGTTGTGGATATTTCTATATTTATAATTGTAGGTGCTGCATGTATATTAATACAGACAATAGAGCACACAAGGGGCACAGTCATGGAAACTTCTTAGACATAACCAGACACCTCGCGGGATGAAATTTCTGGGCTCAAAGGCAGAGGACCATAGACTTGGGGCATCTGTGTCAATTGGCTCTGCATCGTACTTTGGTTAATAGCATCCGGGGTCTTAAAAGTTTGCGAGTGGCCATCTAAGATACAACTATTGGTCTCTTCCCATCCATAGCAAAGCAGAGTAAAGAAAACCAAAGACTGAAGGGAGCAACTAGTCTAAAGGCATAATGAACCACAGCCTACAAGACACCAAGACCAGAAGAATGACATGGTTCTTGGCTACCACTACTGACTGCTCTGACTGGGATCACAACAGAGGGTCCCATACAGAGTAGGAGAAAAATGTTGAACAAAAAATCAAATTCACAAAAAGTTGTGGCTTACTTGTGTCATTAAATACATACCGATTTTTCTTTGTCTTTCAAATCAACCAGAGTATCTCATGTCACATATATAAATTATCTAGTGTTGACTGTATACTAGACATCACGCTAAACAATTTCCGTATCTTACATCATTTAGTCTTCATACGATTTCTGCCTAGGTGATTTACTGTTCTTACTTCATTGTTGTTAGCTGCCTTTAGGTCAGCCCCCCAAATCATGGCGACTCCATGCGCAATGGGATCACACCGTTGTGATCCATGAGGTTTCGGTTAACTGAGTTTCAGAATTGCCAGGCTTTCTTAGTCTGGAAGCCCCACTGGAGCCTGTTCAGCATCATAGCAACATGCAGGCATCCACCGACAGACAAGTGGTAGCTGCACGTGAGGCGCACTGGCTGGGAATTGAACTGGGGTCACACACATGGAAGGTGGGAACTCTACCACTCAATCACCCATACCTTATAACCAAACTATTGCCCTCGAGTCAATTCTGACTCATAGCAACCTACAGGACAGAGTAGAACTGCCGCGCAGGGTTTCCAAGGAGCAGCTGGTGGATCTGAACTGCTGGCCTTTTGATTAGCAGCCTGAGCTCTTAACCACTGCGCTACCAGGGCTGTGCCTCACAGACACAAGTAAATAAAGGTTCAGGGGTCTGTTCAGTGTCACATAGCTAGTGAGTAGCAAAGCCAGGCTTCAGACAGCAAAGTTGGACACTCTGCAGCCTCTCCATAAAGACATGCACATCTCCGGATGTGCACATCTCCGGGCCCAGCAGATCTCTGACAATAATTTCTACCATGGCAAACCTACAATTCATCTTAATTTTTTTCTGATGTTCCACAGTGTCACTGCTGATTTATTCCATCATTTTGGAATTACTGGCTAATAGGATGGCCTGGCTCACCGTTCTGCCTGGCGTTTTCATTCTCTACGAGAAACCAGCCATTGATAACAACAGGGCTGTGTCTCGACAATTTAATTACAGGCTGACTCTCTTCTCTTCCCCTCTCCCTGGTTGGTCTGGTTGCTAATTCCTGTTTCACTTGTTCTTAGAAATGTGATTGGTTTCGGCAGAGAGAAAAGACTTACCGATGTTGGGTGATCTGAGGCATAAAAGAGCCGCAGGGCCCCCGAGTTTGGGGAGCTCTGGGTCTTCTTGGTGGCTGGTACCTTGGTCATCTTGGAAATCTTTCTGGCTGGGCCTGTGTCCCCAAGGGAAGGGTTTATCCAGAGCCTTCTTAGTCTGCCGCCACTGGTGTAAGACGCTCCAGCAATTTCTCCCTGTCTCCCAACTCCCAGCGACTCAGACCCCAAAGGGATTTCTGTCCAAGAGGTACTGGGAAAGCTAATCGTTTGGATCTTCCACAAACAGGAAAAGGAAGTCCGGGCAAGGTGGAATCCAGGAAGTTTGCAATTACTTTTTAGAAAGTTACAAACTTTTATGAGCTTCCCCCCCTTTCTCTCTTATAAATAAAAATCGAATATGAACTAAAAAAATAAAACTCCACTGACAAAGTGTGGGGGGCTCCATGGAGGGGCCCCCGGAGCCCTATCCTCCAGCCTCTCCCAAAGAACCTGAACTGAGGCAGCCCCAGCACCCGGCTTTGCTGGCGGCTGCAGGGAGTGAAGGCTGCCAGTAACTGCGCGGCTGGGGCCAACAGTTGCCTAGCAACAGGACGCTGTGGAGGGCTTCCTCATTGGCTGGGATTGGTGGGGGTGGGGTCACGAGCTCGCCCAGAGAAAGTGACTGGCGCGAGCGGGCGGGCGGCCGGGGAGCCAAGTTTGCCAAACTCTGATTTCCCATCCCAGGCCTGAAGACCCCTATGCTTTCTCCCCGCCCAGCTACAAGCTTCTCCCTCCTTTCATACGGTTTGGTGCCTCCTGCTGCTTCTTCAGGAGCCCTGGTGGTGCAGTGGTTAAAGCGCTGGATTGCTAACCAAAAGGCGTTTTGAAACCGGCAGCAGCTCAGAGGAAGAAAGATGTATGTGGCAGTCTGCTTTCTTAAAAGATTTACAGCCTTGGAAATCCTATGGGGTAGTTCTGTTCTGTCCTACATAGTCGCCATGAGTCAGAATCAACTAGATGGTCGTGGGTTTGGTTTTGGGTTCTGGCTGCCTCCTCACTAGCGATTTCTTGTGTCTTGGTTTCTTAGCTTAATGTCTGTCTTTAGCCCCATGATTATCTTAACCTGAGATGCTTATTTCTCCCCTTTATCCTTCTGACAAACTCCTACTCATTCTTCAAAGCCTCCTCCCCCCAAATCTCTCTCTCTCTCTGTGTATGGCATTTATTGAGTGCTTAGAATGTGCTATAGACCGTTCTAAGTGCTTTTATATGTATTAACTCAACCCTCACAACCTCTCTTTCGTACAGGTGCTTTATTACCCTATTTTTCAGACCAGAGAAACTGAGGCACAGAAAAGTTAAATGATATGCTTAGGGTCACACAGCAAGTGCCTGAGCTGAGAGGCAAAGCCAGAACCATTTGATTCTAAAACCCAAGCTCTTCACCACTTAGCTGTATGACCTTGGGTAAGACGCCTAATTTTACTGAACTTTGGCTTCCAAGTTAAAGGGTTAAAGCAGGTAATATATATAAAGGCTGAGCTCCAGGGGAGCTCTGGTTACGTGGTAATTCTTATTATAATTTCTTGACAATCCTTTCCCCAGGAAGAATTAGTCATTCTCCCAAGGCAGTATTCATTTCATAGGCTATATTAATAATAACTGCTATTTATTGATCACTGGCTCTGTACCAGGTACGCTACTAAGCACTTTATTAATTCATTTAATCCTTCCAGTAACGCTATGGTGTGGGTCCTCAGCCTGCCTCGGATGTATGGCACATCTTCTGATTTGCAAGCCTGATCTTTGCATTATTTCACACTGGCTCAGTCTGATTCATACTTGATTCTTAAATCTGGAGCTCACGGGGATTATGACGTCATCATGGCTACACAGTGACCTCACGTTCTCCTTAGGAGACTTTCACTGCAAGAAAACACCCCCACAGAATGCAAAACGCCTCACCAGACAGCTCCAGGCACCGAGGCCTGGTACTCATTATTTTCTCACCATTGTCTGAAGCCTGAGCCTGACCTTCCCTTTCAGGGGAAGTTTTGGTTCTCCCCCTTCCTTTGTAGGCAGCGTTAAGCAATCAGCAAGCGTGTTCAGGAGAATACAGCTACGCTGAATCGTGTTCAGAGGATGGGGTCGGGGATGAGAAGAGATGAGAAAACAAGACAGAATGGAAGGTGTAAAGCCCAGAGCTGAACAAAGGACTGTCTTCCTATGTCTTTGAGGGACGGGCTTGGTGAAGACTGATTCAGCTAGCTCTATAGGAGTCCATTTTGGCTCAATATGAAGAAATACACAAAACAGGGCATGGTTTTAAAAGGCATGAGCTCTAGAATCAAACTGACCTGGCCACTGAGCAGCTTCAATGAGAGTAACCCTCACAGGACTATGATGAAAGTAGAATGGGATAATCCATCTGAAGCACAGTGCCCAGTACAAAGGAAGTGCTCGATAAGCGTTAGAACTTATTTTTGTTACTAATACTCAACTGTCAGAGCCAGGTAAGAGGTGGAAACAGTGAGGGGGCTGGAGTTGAAGAGACCTGTGGCCAAATCGTGGCTCTGTCATTTACTAGTGACGAGACCTTGGTCAAGTCACTTCATTGAGCCTCAATTTCATCATGTATAAAAATGGTGATGGTTATGTCTACCTCACACAGTTGGAAGGACTAAGTGAAATGATGAATATTAGAGCCTACACTCAGTAAAGCCCCAATGAATGTTATTTCCCTTCTCTGTCCATGTTGTTGTTGTTATTGTTAAGTGCTGTCTAGTCAGTTCTGACTCATAGCAATCCCATGTACAACACAATGGAATGCTGCCTGGTGCTGTACAGTCCTCACAATTGTTGCTGTGTTTGAGCTCATTGTTGCAGCAACTGTGTCAATCCATCTCCTTGAGGGTCTTCCTCTTTTTTGCCGACCCTGTACTTTTCGGAGCATGATGTCCTTCTCCAAGGACTGGTCTCTCCTGATAAAATGTTCCGAGTACATGAGGTGAAGTCTTGCCATCCCTGCTTCCAAGGAACTTTCTGTCTGTACTTCTTCCAAGACAGATTTGTTCATTCTTCTAGTGGTCCAATATTCTTTGCCAACACCATAATTCAAAGGCATCAATTCTTCAGTCTTCCTTATTCATCATCCAGCTTTTGCACACACATGAGGTGATCAAAAAGATCATGGTTTGGGTCAGGTGCACCTTAGTCCTCAAGGTGACGTCTTTGCTTTTCAACACTTTAAAGAAGTCTTTTGCAACAGATTTGACCAATGCAATACGTTGTTTGATTTCTTGACTACTGATTCCGTCGGTATTGATTGTGCATCCAAGTAACACAAAATCCTTGAAAACATCAACCTTTTCTATGTTTATTATGATGTTGCTTATTGGTCCAGTCGTGAGCATTTTTGCTTTCTTTGTGTTGAGGTGTAATCCGTACTGGAGGCTGTATTCTCTGGTCTTCATTGGTAAGTGCTTCAGGTCCTCTTCACTTTCAGCAAGCAAGATTGTTCAGCATATTGCAAGTCGTTCAGTAACCCTGATGCCGCGTTCTTCTTCATGTAGTCCACCTTCTCGGATTGATATCTCAGCATACAGGTTGAATAAGTATGGTGAAAGAATACAATGCTGATGCACACCTTTCCTGATTTTAAACCACGCAGTATCCCCTTCTTTTCTAACAACTGCTTCTTCATCCATGTACAGACTCTGCACGAGTACAATTAAGTGTTTTGGAATGCCCATTCTTTGCAATGTTATCTGTAATTTGTTATGATCTGTACAGTCAAATGCCTTTGCATAGTCAATAAAATGTTTACACAGGTAGACACCTTTCTCCTATTCTCTGCTTTCAGCTAGGATCCATCTGATATCCGCAATGATATCTTGGGTTCCACGTTCTCTTCTGAATCTGGCTTGAATTTCTGCAAGTTGCCTTGTCTATGTACTGTTGCAACCTTTTTGAATTATCTTCAGCAAAATTTTACTTGTGTGATATTAATGATATTGTTCAATAGTTTCCACTTTCTGTTGGATTACCTTTCTTTGGAATAGACACATACGTAGATCTTATCCAATTGGTCGGCCAGGTAGCTGTCTTCCAGATTTCTTGGCATAGACCGGTGAGTGCATCTGTTTGTTGAAACATCTCAGTTGGTATTCTGTCTAATCCTAGAGCCTTGTTTTTCACCAAGGCCTTCAGTGCTGGTTGGACTTCTTTCTTTGGTATTATTGGTTCTTGATCATTTGCTACGTCCTGAAGTGGTTGAACGTCAACTGATTATTTTTGGTATAGTGACTCTGTGTATTCCTTCTGTCTTCTCGATAATTCCTGTGTCATTCGGTATTTTGCTCATAGAATCCTTCAAAATTGCAACTTGACGCTTAAATTTTTTCTTCATTTCTTTTAGATTGAGAAACGCCAAGTGTGTTCTCCCCTTTTGATTTTCTAACTCCGTCTTTGCATATGTGGTTATAACACTTTACTTTGTCTTCTCGAGCCGCCCTATGAAATCTTCGTTTGGGCAATTTGCGTGATCATTTCTTCAGTTCGCTTTAGCTGTTCTGTGTTCAAGATCAAGTTTCATTGTCTCTTTTGACATCCATTTTTGTCTTTCCTTTCTTTCCTGCCTTTTTAATGACCTTTTGCTTTCTTCATGTATGATGTCTTTAATGTCATCCCACATCTCATTTGGTCTTCGGTCATTACTATTCAACGTGTCAAATCTATTCTTGAGATGGCCTCTAAATTCAGGTGAGATATGCTCATGTTTGTACTTTGGCTCTTGTAGGCTTGTTTTAAGTTTCTTCAGCTTCTACTTGAATATGAGCAATTGATGGTTTGTTCTGCAGTTGGCTCCTGGCCTTGTTCCCACTGATGATGTTGAAGTTCTCCATCGTCTCTTTCCACAGATGTAGTTGATTTAATTCCTGTGTATTCTATCCAGCAAAGTCCACATATGTTATCGCTATTTATGTTGTTGAAAAAAGGTATTTGCAATGAATAAGTCATTGGTCTTGGGAAATCCTATCATTTGATTTCCAGCATTGTTTCTATCACCAAGGCCATATTTTCTAACTACTGAACCTTATTCTTTGTTTCCAATCACAAGTAATTATCAGTGCATCTGGATCGCATGTTTGATCAATTTCAGACAGCATTAGTGGTTGGTGCATAAATTTCAATAATAGACATATTAACTGGTCTCCCTTGTAGGCATTGTATTTCAGAATAAATCTTGAGATGTTCTTTTTGACCATGTCTCTGTCCATAAAGGGGTGTTTTCCATGGGCAGGTAATGAGCTCCCTGACACTAGAGGAATTCCACTAGATGCTAGACTTCTTGATAGGTGGAGGAGGCTCAGATCATCCCTTCGGCTGTTAAAGTAGATATTATCTACTTGAGAGACAGTATGGAGTACTAGTTAAGCCAGTGTTTAAATCCCAACTTGGTCTCTTACCAACCGTGTTACCTTAGGCAAGTAACTTATCTTCTCAAGCTTTAATTTTCTCATTATGGAATAATGGTACGTACATCAAAATAACATAATGTACATAAAACATGTAGAACAGTACCTGACACATAGTAAGTGCTCACTAAACGTTCACTATTATTATTTCATGATTATATGAACCAAAATGCTTTCTGGAATCCTATAGTACCCTTTATGGTCAATTAGAGTTAATAAGAAAAATTCCTAAGTCTCATGGGCTTTCCCAGTCTACCTGGGTAGAGGACACATGCGCGCACACACACACACACGCGCACGTGGGTACACACATACACACATGCACACACATACCCATGCATGCAGAGTGAAAGTATATACAAGAGGGTGTGCTAATAGGGATTGTCCAAGAACAAGAAGCCAAGATGGGATTAGAGAAGCAAGAGATTTATTGGGGAAAATGCTTGCGAAGGATAAAGGGTGAGGGAGCATGAGTAGGCAAGAGAATCTGTTGAAGGAGAATGGGAAGTAGGGAAGGAAGGATTGGGTAGGGAGACCCACACACTGCAGCAGAGTTCTGAGCAGCTCTAGGCCAGGCTGATGGGTACTTTTCAAGGCAAATTTGCCTGTTAGATGAGTTTCTAGGAATGGCCTGTTCTAGAACCCCACTATGCTTGGTGGTCACTATGCCTGGGAGCAGCTGGGATGGAGGGTGGGGGGGACATGCAGTGGAGCCAGAGGTGCAGCATCTGTCAATCCACTATGCTCCCTGCAGCATTGTCTTGATGGGCAATCTGAGCTGGAGACCTCTATGGGGCCTTTTGTGCTACCTTGACCCACTTTAGGGTGAATGTCCGAGGAGCATCTCCTCCATGGTTCCTATGGACCTCCTTCCTGAGAGGAAACTTAGGGGTCAGTGGGACAAACTACAACCCCCCTCACCACAGTTGATATTTATGCTGCAATTGGTGCTCATTCTTCCCACTATCCAGTCTAAATTCCCCTCATCCTGCACTCTACCCTCAGCAGATCCTGGTGGTGGCTTACCTCGTGGTGGGACTCAAATCTTCATTCGTGAGGGTTCTGAGCCTTTGGTAAATATACTAGCCTCAGATCATACATATATATGTATGTATATCCCAAGTGGATCACCTATGTTCCGTAACATATTCCTCCCTAGCCCTGTTGCATAACAACTGATCAATTACACCTGCTTTAATGGTAACTCCTTTTCTAGTTCCTAGACATGAGCCCCATGTGCCTTTTGAGCTGATTAGCTTATAGTTCCAACATAATCCGTGTGTATCCTCTGGCAAAGTGTTCTCACTTTGGGAACCAGGGCCCCTAACCCTGCAGACCCTGGAGTTGCAAGTATGGGAAGCACACATTCCCTTGGTGAGTCATTGGGAGTGATGGGGAGTGGGGCTACTCCTGTTTTTGTCTTTGGTTCCTGGATCCATGTATTGGCCCCACTGGGGACACAGTGCCATACAGAGGTCTCTGATTTGATGCTTACATTTCAAACTGTAGGAGAGCACCCCATCCTTGCAGACCATTGCTTCTGAGCTGATATCCCCACTGTGCCTTCAATGGACTGGTCCAGGACTCCATGGAACCAGCTGCTCTTGAATGGTGTGGTCTGTGATATGAGGGGACCCCAGGGTCACTGTGCAGTGGGTTTCTAGTCCATAGTGGTTCCATGGACATGAGGTTGGCAATGGTAGTAGATGTTGTCAGCTGCTAGTCCATGTTCCCACAACATTCAGTTCCCAGTGAGGGCCCCTTGCTGCCTTTATGCCCAAGAGCTTCCTTTGGCTACAGCAGAGTTTCCCAACTTTCTTGATTCTCGGCACCCTTCGTGTCTCAGTAATTTTTTCTTCATGGCACCCCCAAGCCAAAAGAAATATCTAAGAACCCCATTTATTAAGTAGTTAGGTCCACATAACTTAAATACTTATATCCTAACAATGTAGTAGGCATCTGAAAAAATAACACGTGCATTGAAAGAAAAATAATATTTGTATTTTATTCTTAAATAGCCACAGTTGCTTACAAATGGGATGTATACACTTGTTAAACAACAAATTAGGCACTGTAAAACTTCTCATATCTTGGAGTCAGATTGGGGACCATCACCCTCATTTTCTATAGCACGTTGATTTTTGTGCAGCACTCACTTTTTATCACAGCCATTGCCCAAAACCCAGCTTTTCAAAGGTAGAATATCATGAAAGGAATATTGCACTATCTACTGTTGAAACCCAACTACCTCAAGCAAGTAGTTCATACAGTGTTCAATAGGTGTTGCTGTGTTTCCCTCGAAAATTTAAAATATTCCTTACCTCTCCTGTGAATTTGCTGTGGCACCCCGTGGCACATAGTTTGGGCTATAGGAATGTCTTCTGCCTTTGAGTGGAACAGGCTGCAAGTGCTAGGAAGTTAACAACCACAGGAGTAGCTTCCAAGCAATGACTAAGGGAGTTTGTGGATAGTTACCCTGCTTCTCGCTCCTCATGTGGGGTCTCTCTGGGGTATATCCTACACCTGTCTCTCAGAGGTCCCCTATAGTGCTGACCTGTGGATAACGCCACTGCCCACAGCATTTGCCTACTCACCAATGCAGCTAGCACGGGCTTATTTTCTTTTCTCACTTCCCCATTCCCTTTCTGGATCACTTTCTAAATATACTACTTATATCCGGTGGGTTTTTATCCAAATCCTTGTTTCAGGGTCTGCTGCTGGGCAACCCTACCTGGATGAGTGTTGATTGGAATAATGCAGGTGGCCAGACTTGAGCTAGGTCCTAAAGACTGGGCTTTAGCGGTCAATTTTCACTTCAGGCACTTCAATTTTCCCTCTTCCCCATCTCATTACATGAGCTTGCCACCTTTTTTGACCTTGTCCCATAATCATCGTCTTACCGTTGCTCTCATGATATTTTAAAGAGTTTCTTGATATTCTCCATATTCCTTAAATGCTGAGAGGCCAACACGTTTTCACATATGCACATACATCCCCCAACAGTGAAATATTTTGACAACTGCAATATGAAAAAATATGAAGTGACTGTTTAATTCTTAATTTCTGCTTGATTTAGGCAAAATACAAAGTGAAGAAATTGAAGCGACAGGCATTCTGTCCTCCCAATTTGCCAAAAAGAAAGGCACCTGAAGGGATTAAAAATTAGACATATCGAGCAGAAGAAAAATCTTGGATTGTGTCAGACATCAGCTGGGGTAGCTGAAGTGAATTTCAAAATATGGTAAACACTCAAATTTCAGTCAGTAATACAGATGTTTGGCATTAAAAACCTGTTGGGAAAGTCATCATTGTCTGAATATCTTTAATATGCTTTTCTGTGTTGCGTCTAGCACCCAGAGAACTCCCTCTGGGTATTTGTGCTGAAAAGTCAGCGCTGGATTTACCCATCACGTGGCCCAGGGCAAGAGTAAAACATGGGACTCCTGTGACACGTGGTAGCTGCCAATCTATTGATGAATTGCTGCCAGAAAGAAATACCACTGGATAATGAGTATTTGTGCCAACTCCACGGATTCCTCTACTTCATTGGACTAAAGAAGGATTACTGTGTGTTACATTGCCCTTTGTAGACTCAGTGGCCTCCCAGCCCATTCCTACCCTGCCTTCCAACTACACTCAACAAGGGGGAGGTGAATTGGGCGCTTTATAAACAAACTCATTGCCATTGAATTGATTCCGACTCTTGGTAACCCCATGTGTGTCAGAGTAGAACCATGCTCCACAGAGTTTTCGGTGACCGGTTTTTCAGAAGTAGATCATCAGGCCTGTCTTCCAAGGTGTCTCTGGTGTGGACTTATACTTTCAATCTTTTGCTTAGCAGCTGAATACCTTAAATATTTACACCACCCAGGGACTCCTCTTGGTAAACAAAGAAAGAAAAATGTCATATTATTCTCTATCTACTCTTCTTTCTTTCCTTGCTTTGGTGCATCAGGCCCAGAAGTGAAGGAAGGAGTATGGCCTCCAGCAGGGTTTTAGTGAATTAATGAATTTCCCCCAATGAAGATCAAAGGTGTGGTTTAAGCTACCTCTGCGACTAGTGCCTTCTATTTTTACATACTTCATCTCATAGCATCCTAGGATCTAGGCCAGATTAGAATTAAGATATTATCAATCTCATTTTGCAGAAGCAGCAGCTCTGGGGATTTAGAAATTTTTTGGTGATGGCAGTTGTCTGAGAACCCAGGTTTATGACTCCAAATTTGGTGATTTATTTCAGCACTGTCACACTGCCTTTGATTTAAAGGTATATGAGTATGTTTAGTTCACACAAATAATCTGGGGGTTACCTCTACAAATCCTGCCAAGACAATGGGCATTTTCCACCTGGATGACTTTAGGTTTTTCAGCCTTCCGGGGAAAGTCTTTCATATCCAAAGAAGACATCTCAACCCCCATCCCAGGGAGCAAGGCACCCTCCCCCAAATACTTCCAAGAATTTCCAAGTAGCTTACAATATCCTGTTCAGTACACACTCTAGCCTGCTTCATGCCATCTTGGCTCCAGCTTTATTCTACTCTTCACTCCAATTTATGTTCTTAAAATGCTACGTTCCCAAGGTTGTGTATAGGAAACTTTTACTGAAAATTTTGGATGAGAGAGGAAGCCTGCAACCCAGCTCTGTAGAATCAGTGACTTGAAATTAAATATTAGGCCTCACTGAATTTTCAGTTAAATAAAAATAAAGTTCTTGGGTGATTCTAACACAGACATAGGGGTAGGAATCTTTGTCATGTATCCTGTTGTAAACTGTCTTTTTTCCCCCTCCAGCCAATTTTTTTTTAATTGTGTTTTAGGTAAACGTTTGCAGCGCAAATTAGTTTCTCATTCATAAATCTGTACACAAATTGTTTTCTGTCGTTGCTTGCAACCCCCACAATGTACCAGTATTCTCCCTCTTCCTTTACACCCCGGGCTCCCCATGTCCATTCTTCTAGATATCCTGTCCCTTCCTGCCTTCTCGCCTTTGCTTTTGGGCAGGTGTTGCCCATTTTGCCTCGTATACTTAATTGAACTAAGAAGCACATTCCCCATGTGTGTTATTGTTTGTTTTGTCTTTGACTGAAAGGTGAACTTCAGGATTGGCTTCAGTTCTGAGTTAGCAGGGTAGCCAGGAGCCATAGTCTCATGGGTTCCTCCAGTCTCTGTCAGATCAGTAAATCTGGTCTTTTTTTGTGAATTTCAGTTTTGTTCTACATTTTTCCCCACAATGTCTGGAACCCTCTATTGTGATCCCTGTCAGAGTAGTTGGTGGTGGTAGCTGGGCACCATGTAGTTCTGGGCTCAGGCAGGTGGAGGCTGTGGTTCGTGTGATCCATTAGTCCTTTGGACTGATATTTTTCTTGTGTCTTTGGTTTTCTTCATTCTCCTTTGCTCTGGATGAGATGGGACCAATAGATATATCTTAGTTGGCTGCTGGCAAGCTTTTAAGACCCCAGACGTTGGGGTCTTAAATGCTAACAAGCGGCCATCTAAGATGCATCAATTGGTCTCAACCCACATGGATCGAAGGACAATGAAGAACACCAAGGTCACACGATAACTATGAGCCCAAGAGACAGAAAGGGCCACATGAACCAGAGACTTACATCATCCTGAGACCAGAAGAACTACATGGTGCCCAGCCACAACCGATGACTGCCCTGACAGGGAGCACAACAGAGAACCCCTGAGGGAGCAGGAGATGAATGGGATGCAGACCCCAAATTCTCATAAAAAGACCACACTTAATGGTCTGACTGAGATTAGAGGAATCCCGGCGGTCATGGTCCCCAAACCTTCTGTTGGCCCAGGACAGGAACCATTCCCGAAAACAACTCATCAGACATGGAAGGGACTGGACAATGGGTTGGAGAGAGATGCTGATGAAGAGTGAGCTACTTGTATCAGGTGGACACTTGAGACTGTGTTGGCATCTCCTGTCTGGAGGGGAGATAGGAGGGTAGAGAGGGTTAGAAACTGGCAAAATTGTCACGAAAGGAGAGACTGGAAGGGCTGACTCATTAGGGGGAGAGTAAGTGGGAGTATGGAGTAAGGTGTATATAACCTTATATGTGACAGACTGACTTGATTTGTAAACGTTCACTTAAAGCTCAATAAAAATTATTAAAAAAAAAAAGACCCCAGACGCTTTCATCGAAGTAGTGTATAGAACGTTTTCTTTATAAACGATGTTATGCCAGTTGACCTAGATGTACCCCAGACCATGGTCCCCAGCCCTCAGACCCAGTAATTTGGTCCCTCAAGGTGTTCACATGTGTCTAGGAAGCTTCAATGGCTTTGCCTTGGTCATGTTGTGCTGACTTCCCCTATATTGTGTGTCGTCTCTCTTTTCACCAAAGTGAACACTTACCTCCTATCTGGTTAGTGATTAACCCCCCCCACCCCTCCCCTCCTTCATAAGCATAAAATTTTTTTTTCTGTATGTAAATGTTTTCTGGAAACCCTGGTGACGTAGTGGTTAAGTGCTATGGCTGCTAGCTGAAGGGTCGGCAGTTCGAATCCTCCAGGCGCTCCTTGGAAACTCTATGGGGCAGTTCCACTCTGTCCTATAGGGTCGCTATGAGTCGGAATTGACTTGATCGCACTGGGTTTGTTTTTTTTGGTTTAAATGTTTTCTTGAGTTTTTATAATAGTGATGTCTTATATTTGTCCTTTTGTGACTGACCGATTTCACTCAGCTTGATGCCCTCCAGATTCACCTATGTTGTGAGATGTTTTGCAGATTCATCATTCTTGCATAGTATTCAGTTGTGTGTGTGTACCATAATGTGTTTACCCATTCATCTATCGATGAGCACTTAGGTTGTTTCCATCTTTCGCTATCGTGAATAATGCTGCAATGAATATGGGTGCGCATATGTCTATTTGAGTGATACCTCTTATTTCTGTAGGATATATTCCTAGAAGTGGGATTGCTGGATCTTATGATATTTCTATTTCTAGCTTAAGGAGGCACCATATCATTTTCCACAATGTTTGTACCATTTTACGTTCCCACCAGCGGTGCATAAGAGCTCCAGTCTCCCCACAACCTCTCCAATGTTTATTATTTTCTGCCTTTTTTGTTTTGTTTTGTTTTTATTAGTGCTGGTAAAGTTGGGGTGAGATGGTGTCTCATCGTAGTTTTGATTTGCATTTCACTACTGGCTAATGATTGTGAGCGTTTCCTCTTGTGTCTGTTAGCCACCTGAATGTTTTCTTTGGTGAACTGTCTGTTCATATTCCCATTTTTAAATTGGGTTATTTGCCTTTTTATTGTTGAGATGTTATTCTGTAGATTTTAGAGATCAGACCAAGTCGGATATGTTGTAGCCAAAATTTTTTCCCAGTCTGTAGATTCTCTTTTTATTCTTTCAGTGAGGTCTTTTGATAAGCCTAAGTGTTTAATTTTTAGAAGCTCCCAGTTGCCTAGTTTATCTTTTGGTGTTTATGCATCATTAGTTATGGTTTGTATTCTATTTATGCCATGTATTAGGGCCCCTTGCATTGTCCCTATTTTTTCTTCTGTAATCTTTATCGTTTTAGGTTTTATATTTGGGTCTTTGATCCATCTTGAGTTTTTGTATATGGTGTGAGGTATTGGTCCTGCTTCATTTTTTTTTTTTTTACAAATGGACAACAAGGTTTGCCAGCACCAATTGCTAAAAAAACTGTGTTTTTTACTGGGAAAGCCAGCACAACTTGTACAAGACAAGAGCATGGATGCTCCATAGACACATCCAAACTCCCTGAGGGACCGAATTGCTGGGCTGAGGGCTGTGGGGACCACGGTCTCGGGGAACATCTAGCACAGCCGGCATAACATAATTTATAAAGAAAATGTTCTACATTCTACTCTGGTGAGTAGCGTCTAGGGCCTTAAAAGCCTGTGAGTGGCCATCTAGAATACTCCACTGATCTCACCCCACCGGGAACAAGGAAGAATGAAGAAAACTAAAGATACAAGGGAAAGATTAGTCCAGAGGACTAATGGACCACATCTACCATGGCCTCCACCAGGCTGAGTCCAGCACAACTAGATGGCGCCTGGCTACGGCAACTGAATTTTCTGATATAGATCACAATAAAGTGTCCTGGACAAAGCTGGAGAAAAATGTAAAACAAAATTCTAATTCAAAAAGGAAGACCAGACTTGCTGGCCTGACAGAGATTGGAGGCACCCTGAGAGCATGGCCCCCGGACACCCTTTCAGCTCAGTAATGGGGTCACTCCTGAGGCTCACCCTTCATCAAGAGATTAGAAAGGCCCATTAAGTTTTCCTTCCTTTTCTGTGCCCTGAAATCCTTTGAGTAGTACTGCTGTGATCTCGTCTCCGAATGTTTGGTAGAATTCTCCCTTGAAGCCATCCGGGCCAGGGATTTTTTTTTTTTTTTTTTTGCGGGGATGGGGTGGTGGTGGTGGTTGTTATTACCTCTTCAATCTCTTCTCTTGGTATGGGTCTATTCAGATTTTCTATCTCAGCTTGTGCTAGTTCAGGTAGATAGTGTGTTTCTAGAAATTTTCCGTTTTCTCTAGGTTCTCAGATTTGTTTAACTACAGTTTTCCATAGTATTCTGTTTATAATCCTTTCAATTTAAGCTAGATCTATTGTGATATCTCCCATGTCATTTTTTCTTTGGATTATTTGCTTCTTGTCCTGTTTTTCTTTTGTCAGTTTGGCCAATGGTTTTTCGGTTTTTTCGCAGAAACAACTTTTGGTCTTGTTGATTCTTTTCTATTTTTTTTTTTTCCCTAGTCTCTATTTTGTTTATTTCTGATCTAATATTATTTCCTTTTGGTATCTTTGGGGTTTATTGCTTGTTCTTTTTCTATTTGAGTTGTAGGGCTGATATTTAGATTTTGGCCTTTTTTTTTGATGTGTACATTTATTGCTATTGATCTCTGAGCACTGCCTTTGCTGTGTCCCAAAGGTTTTGGTATGATACATTTTCATTTGATCCTAGTAATTTTTTTATTGCCTCTTTGATATCTTCTATTATCCAGTGGTTTTTAAGCAAGGTATTACTTGGTTTCCATGTATTTGATTTTTTTTTCCCCCTTGCTCTTTCTGTTACTGATTTCTACTCTTATGGCATTGCGATCAGAAAGAATGCTTTTTATTATTTTGATGTTTTGGATTCATTGAGGGGTGTTTTGTGGCCTAAAATGTAGCCTATTCTGGGGTATGTTCCATGTGCGTTGGAAAGGAACATATACTTTGCTGCTGTTGGGTGGAATGTCCTATACATGTCTATGAGGTTAAGTCGGTTGATTTTGGCCCTTAGATATTCTGTATCTCTGTTGAGTTTCTTTCTAGATGTGCTGTCCTTTACCGAGAGTGGTATGTTGAGGTTTTCTGCTATCATTGTGAAACTGTCTTTTTCTCTTTTCAGTACTGTTATGGTTGATTTTGCCTTACAGTCTATTTTATCTGAGGTTGATATTGCCACTCCCCCCCTTTTTTTTTCTGTTACTGTTTGCTTGATATATTTTTTCTATCCTTTGATTTTTAATATATTTATGCTTTGTGTCCAAGATGTGTCTCTTGAAGACAGCATATTGAAGGGTTTTTTTTTTTTTTTTTTTTTTTAACCCCTGCCACGACTCTCTGTCTTTTTATAGGTGCATTTAAGCCATTTACATTCGGTGTGGTTATTGATAGGTAAGAGTTTATCGTTGTCATATTGCTGTGCTTTTTTTTTCTTTTGTGGGGCTGACGTTTTCTTTGTTTCTCTTACTTTCTTGTCCTGAGTTCCTTTTGTTTCTGGATTTTCTTTTCTTTTTATACATTTTGTGTTTACTGAGTCTTTGTTTTTCTTCTTTTCATTTTGATGAGTAGGTTTGTTTATTTTCTTTGTGGGTATTTTGAAATTTACCCTGATCTTGTAAGTTTGAACAAGCCTTTGTTTACTTGATATTGCCATGACTTCCTCTCCTTTTGAAAATTCTGTATCTACCCCATTTATTCCTTCTTTTATCGTTTTGATGCTGTTATCATTTACAGATTGAAGTCTGTTTCCCTGTTTTAATCTTTAGCTTTGTTTTATTACTGAGTATTCTTTACCTAGGTTGATTTCTGGTTGATGCTGTCCTGCATCCTAGACTGAGGTTGTTGTCTGATGTTGTTTCTCTAACCAAAGGACTCCCTTTAGTATTTCTTGTAAGCTTGGTTTTGTTTTTACGAAATCTCTTAATTTCTCTTTATCAGGAAATGTCCGAATTTCACCATGGTTTTGAGAGAGCATTGCAGGACGTGTTAATTTGGTTGGCTGTTGTTTTTCTTTCAAGATTTTATATATGTCATCCCATTGTCTTCTTGCCTGTATAGTTTCTGCCAGGTAATCAGAGTTTAGTCTTATAGTTACCCTTTGTATGTGAATTTTTATTTTCACAAGCTGCTCTCAGGATCCTCTCTTTGTCTTTGGTTTTAGCAAATGTGATTATGATATGTCTTGGTGACTTTGTTTTGGTGTCTCTCCTGTATGGGGTTTGTTGCGTTTCTTGCTCAGCTTTTCGTCTTTGATAATAATTGAGAAGTTTTCTACCAGCAAATCTTCAGCGATCTTCTCTGTGTTTTCTATTTCCTCCCTCTCTTCTGGAACTCCAATTGCACACAAATTTTTGCTATTGTGTCCCACATAGTTCTTAGGTTTTCTTCATTCTTTGATTTTTCCTCAAACAAAGTCACGCCCATGGATTTGTCTTCAGTCTTGTGATTCTACCTTCCATTGTTTCAAATTTGCTTCTAAAACCTTCTACTGAGTTGTCCATATCTGAAACTTTGTTGTTTATCTTTTGAATGTCTAGTTAGTGTTTTTTTTTTGTTTGTTTTTTTAAAGGTCTAATTGTTTATTTTGATGTTTGTTCCTGGATTGTTTTCCTGAATTCTTCTATTGCTTTGCTTGTGTTTTCCTTGATTTTGGCTGTGTTTTCATTGGTTTTGTGTGTGTTTTGCATGGTTTTCATATTTTTTCCTTGGTTTTGTCTGTGTTTCCTTGATCTCTTTTCTAATCCCTTACAAAACCCTGAATATTAGTATTTTCAATTCCATATCAGGTAGTTCCACTGCCTTTTTTTTTTTTAAATAACTTTTATTGTCCTTTAAGTGAAAGTTTACAAATCAAGTCAGTCTCTCACATAAAAACTTATATACACCTTGCTATACACTCCCAATTACTCTCCCTCCAATGAGACAACCTGCTCCCTCCTTCCACTCTCTTTCATGTCCATTTTGCCAGCTTCTATGTCCCTCTACCCTCCCATCTCCCCTCCAGGCAGGAGGTACCAACATAGTCTCAACTGTCCGCCTGATCCAAGTAGTTCACTCCTCACCAGCATCCA
Organism: Elephas maximus indicus; assembly: GCF_024166365.1. Classification (NCBI taxonomy): domain Eukaryota; kingdom Metazoa; phylum Chordata; class Mammalia; order Proboscidea; family Elephantidae; genus Elephas; species Elephas maximus. The sequence goes on along the minus strand of NC_064840.1, from coordinate 16,786,054 downwards.
TCTCCTACCGCTTGTCCACTCTAATCCATGTCCGATGAGCTGACTTCTGGAATGGTCCCTGTCCTGGGCCAACAGAAGGTCTGGGGGCCATGACCACCGGGGTCCTTCTAGTCTCAGTCAGACCATTAAGTCTGGTCTTTTTATGAGAATTTGGGGTCTGTATCCCACTGTTCCCCTGCTCCCTCAGGGATCCTCCGCTATGTTCCCTGTCAGGGCAGTCATCAGTTGTGGCCGGGCACCATCTAGATCTTCTGGTCTCAGGATAATGTAGTCTCTGGTTCATGTGGCCCTTTCTGTCTCTTGGGCTCTTTATTACCTTGTGTCCTTGGTGTTCTTCATTCGCCTTTGATCCGGGTGGGTTGAGACTCATTGATGCATCTCAGATGGCCACTTGCTAGCATTTAAGATCCCAGAGGCCACTCTTCAAAGTGAAATGCAGAATGTTTTCTTAATAGATTTTATTTTGCCAATTGACTTAGATGTCACCGGAAACCATGGTCCCCAAACCCCTGCCCCTGCTTCGCTAACCTTCGAAGCATTCAGTTTATTCAGGAAACTTCTTTGCTGTTGGTTTAGTCCAGTTGTGCTGACCTCTGCTGTATTGAATGTTGTCCTTCCCTTCACCTAAAGTAGTTCTTATCTACTACCTAATTAGTAAATATCCCTCCCCGCTCCCGTAACCACAAAAGAATGTGTTCTTCTCAGTTTAAACTGTTTCTCAAGATCTTATAATAGTGGTCTTATACAGTATTTGTCTTTTTGCAACTGACTAATTTCACTCAGCATAATGCCTTCCAGGTTCCTCCATGTTATGAAATGTTTCACAGATTCATCACTGTTCTTTATTGATGCATAGTATTCCATTATGTGAATATACAATATTTGTTTATCCATTCATCTGTTGATGGGCACCTTGGTTGCTTCCATCTTTTTGCTATTGTAAACATTTTATTTTATTTTACTGGAAGGTCATCTGAGTCTTTATTTTGGTCATGTGCTGGAACCATCTTGTCTTGCCTTTTTTTTTTTTTTTTATGTTTTAGTATTGTCTCCTAGCTGCACGACATTAAGCTATTATTTTCTTTGTTTTTTAATTGTGTGCTCATTTTGTTTCATCGTGCTCTTTTGTTTTGTTTTGCTGTGTCATGGCAGGCGGGCCAAGGGTGTTTTGCTGCTTGCTCATCTGTGGGCACAATAGCTTTCACAACCTTATCCGGGTGGGCAGGGCAGCAGCAGGCAGGGTGAGCCCTCTTTCTGTACATTGGTTTGGTGAGGTCACTGAGGGCAGACTAGGCGGGTGCTGTGTGCCTCCTGATGTTGGTTCAGCGGCGTGGGAAAGTTCATAGCCCCTCACCAGAGAGGCGGGGGTGTCGGACAGGGAGTGATATGGGCCTACTTCCCACCGTTCAACACCTGGTCAAGTGGTGGTGAGGAGGTGCAGTGTAGGCCTGATGCAGCTGCAGGCTTGAGTGCCAGGGACACTCAAGGTGTGCTGGTATGGTGGGAGCTAACAGGAAGGGGGAGGAAGGTGGTGTATGGGGCTAGATGGGAGGGAGAAAGAAAAATAAGGACAAAAGCAGATGGTGTGGTAGCTGTTGGATGGAGGTGGGTCAGACCTGGGGCCCAGTGGGAAGGGGGGAAGTAGCTTAAGGTACTAGGTTAGAGGGAAAAAGAAATAAAGAAGAAGAAGAAAAAAAGAAATGGCTGCGTAGTGGGTGCTGGCAGGTGGGGGTGAGGTGGATGCAGGACTCATACGCTCGTGGTACTCTATCCATGGTGGTATTGTGGGGCGGGCAGGAAGGGGGATGGTAGTGTATGGTACTAGGTGGAAGGGAGAAAGAAAAGCAGGAAAGGGAAAAAGAGAAAAAAGAAAGAAATGGTGGCACAGTGGGAGGCCAGTGAATGTGGGTAGAGCAGACCTGGGAGCCAGTGGGAGGGAAGGGGAGGCCGCTTACAGGGCTAGGTGGGAGGGAGAAAAAAAGGGAAAAAAATGTCATCATGGTGGGAGCTGGCGGGTGGAGGTTGGGTAGACCCAGGCTGGTAGCTCTCTGGCCGTGGCAGTACAGTGGGGCCAGAAGGCCGAGGGATGGGAAAGCATGTTTCCCTGGTTACTGGGTGCTCTGTCTTCTATTGGGAGCTCTGCAAAGTTGCCTTCTTTACTCCCTGTCTGAGGTTGTTGCTCGCCCTGCTTCAGGATGGTGACGTTGTATTGTGTTACTTGGCAGGGGACCTCCGCTCTGTACTTCTCCTCACTCTCTGTTTTCCATCAGTTTCTTCTTCCATTCGTATTTGCTCTAGTTCTTTATGCCTTTATTTAATGCTTAGGGTTTGTATCTGTTTCACTTAGTTTTTCTGGGCTTTGCTGCAGTGGGACAGCATAGTGCGTCTGTCTAGGATGCCATGTTGGCTCCGCATCCTTTAACATGATTTTAAAATGAGTGCTTACTAAAATGGAGTTATAGCTTGTGGGTGTCCAAATGTTGAACGAATTCCTTATGACTGAACTGGAGACACTCTGTATTTACCCTGGCTGTACAACCTGGGTGGTTTCTTCAGGGTATGATGTTGTTTTGTTGGTTACATGCTGAGATCTGACTGTAGCTGAGTATCCACCCTGGTTTTGGATGCTTAGTGCTAGGGCAAGTAGACAAGACCCCGTAGTGTGGATATTTGATTTTTTTTTGCCTGTTCATCATCATTATTTCTTTGGGAAGCTAGTCTCCCTGTACTCCAGTCATGGGATGCTTGTGATGGTCACAGGGGTGAGCGTATCACCCAAGCCTAGACAATGGAGAACACCACTCCCCTACCCCAATCTCAGTGATTAGACCAGGGGTACGCATGTCATCCAAATTGGGCCAATCAAAATTATTTCCCAGAGTATTTTTTTATAAGACACTCAAGGAAAGGAGACTTTCTTTCAGTTCATGGGACTAGAAGCATGTGAATTGGGTTCTGTCCAGGCTGGTTTTTGTGCCACAAGGAAATGCCTTTCTGTAGTAGAAGAAAATGAGGCCAACTTGGAGAAAGGCAAATTGAAGAGATTGAATTCCAATGAAATTTGTTTAAGTGGCTGGATCTAGGTGAGCTTGAAGCTAACACCTTCGAAAAATTTCCATGTGTGAATCTCTGAACACCATTTTGTTGTTGTGACTTGGTTATTGTTACTCTCTACCTTAAGTTAATGAGCTGAGGTTTGTCCTCTCCACTGCAAAGAATCCTGACTAATTTAACTCTTTTCCACGTAAAGGGCTGGTCTTGTCCCAGTCTCCCAAAATCCTATCTGGGATTTAAAAACACATTCTCATACAAGAGGCAGTCTGCCTGGACTAGTAGGATCTTGAGAGCTAGATTTAGGCGTCAGGGGAGATGTATCCATTCCAAAGGCAATGTAGTATGGAGAAGGAGCCCTGGTGGCACAGTGGTTAAGTGCTAGGTTGCTAACTGAAAGGGTAGTGGTTTGTACCCACCGGCCTCTCCACAGGAGAAAGAAGTGACAGTCTGCTTCTGTAAAGATTATAGCCTTGGAAACCCTACGGGGCAGTTGCCCTCTGTCCTATAGGGTCACTATGAGTTGGAATCAACTCAATGACAATGAATTTGGTTTTGGTAGTGTGGAGGGAAGTAGCCTGGGATTTGGGGCCAAACAGAACTGAGTTCAAATTTTGTTTTTTAATTCTATATATTACCTGTGTGTTCTTGAACAAATTTCTTAACTTGTATGAACTTCAATTTCCTTATTACATACAAAGAATCAAATTACCAACTTCACAGGACCATTGGGCAGGTATAAGTGACATACTGATCTATCTATATATCTATCTATACATGTTAGATTAAAAAAAAAGTACAATATACAGAACTTTTCAGGCATCATTCTTTAGGCAGTCTGGATGAGGTGGCCCAATTGCTCAATTTCCTGACGGTATCTTCCTTGAAGACACTCTCCCTGGCGCCTCCCTTTTGGTTTTGTCCTCTGCTTCCTGTTCAAGGACAGCCTCAGAAGTATGCAACTTTTTCCTGTCTGGCAGTCACCTGACTTCTGGCACTTTTGTAGAAGCTGTCTGTCTTTCTCTCTGCTCCAGTGACACTTCTTTCTCAATAAATTATGCTCTTTCAAACAGGTGTTGAGGAATACGACATTTAGAATTTATAATAGTTGCATTCTAACGTGTACCTTCATCAGACAGTAGCACAAAGAAGAAGAGGAATTCATTGATGTACAAAATCAATTCAGAGCATATGTGTAACCCCCACCCCTAACCCACCCACCACTCTAAGCTATTTCTTCCCAGGACTGTCTTTTCTGATTTTTCACGTTTTGTTTTCGTACTTCTTTCTCCCATTAAAAAATCATATAATTAAAACAAAAGAAAAAAACTTTTCCATATTACTTTTAGTAATAATACCCGTGTGTTGTTGGAAATTAATAAAATATAAATCACCTGTAATCCCACTGCCTAGAAATTAGCACTGTGAATATTTGGATATATTTCTTCTGATTTTCTTCTCAGAAGGTTTTAGGACATATACTTACCTTTCAAAATAAAAATAGGCTTTAAAAAATTGTTGACTATTTAACACATGTTTATTTTTTAAAAAACCAGGTAACACGAAAAGTATACATATAAAAATGTGTAACACCATAGTCACTCCACCCAGGGATAATAATTTAGCTTTTGGTTTATATAGTTCCCTATTTTTTTCCAGATACATCTATAAAAATCTACACCTATATCTTATCCCTTCTGTCATTTTTAACAAAACTCATTGTTTTTGTTGTTGTTGGGTGGCTTCTAGTCGGTTTTGACTCATAGTGAACCTATGTACAATGGAAGGAAACACTGCCTTGTCCTGCACCACCTTCAAAATTGTTGCTATCCCTGAGCCCATTGTTACAGCCATTGTGTCAGTCTATCTCATCGAAGGTCTTCCTGTTTTTCACTGACCCTCTACTTTATCAAGCGTGATGTTCTTCTCCTTGTTATCTTCTGATAATGTGTTCATAATACATGAGACGAAGTATCACCATCTTCACTTCTGAGGAGCATTCTGGATCTACTTCTTCCAAGACAGATTTGTTCATTCTTCTGGCAGTCCATGGTATATTCAGTATTCTTCGCCAACACCATAATTCAAAGGTGTCAATTCTTCTTTGGTCATCCTCATTCATTATCCAGCTTTCTCATGCACATGATGCAATTGAAAATACCATGGCTTGGGTCAGGCACACCTTAGTCCTCAAAGTTACATCTTTGCTTTTTAACACTTGAAAGAGGCATTTTGCAGGAGATTTTCCCAATGCAATGCATCTTTTGATTTCTTGACTGCTGCTTCCATGGGCATTGATTGTGGATCCAAGTAAAATGAAATCTTTGACAACTTCAGTCGTTTCTCCATTATCATGATGTTGCTTATTGGTTCAGTTATGTGGATTTTCATTTTCTTTATGTTGAGGTGTAATCCATACTGAAGGCTGTGGTCTTTGATCTTCATCAGCAAGTGCCTCAAGCCCTCTTTCCTTTCAGCAAGCAAGGTTGTGTCATCTGCATAACACAGGTTGTTAATGAGTCTCCCTCCAATTCTGATGCCACGTTGTTCTTCATATAGTCCAGCTTCTTGGATTATTTGCTCAGCGTATAGATTGAATAAGTATGGTGAAAGGATACAACCCTGATGCACACCTTTCTTGATTTTAAACCACAAAATACCCTTTTGTTCTGTTCTAATGGCTGCCTCTTGGTCTATGTACAGGTTCCTCATGTGCACAACAATTAAGTGTTCTGGAATTCCAATTCTTAGTAATGTTATCTGTAATTTGTTATGATCCACACAGTCCAGTGCCTTTGCATAGTCAGTAAAACCAGGTAAGCATCTTTCTGCTTTCAGCTCAGATCCACCTGACATCAGCAATAATAACCCTGGTTCCACGTCCTCTTCTGAATCTGGTTCGAGTTTCTGGCAGTTCCTTGTTAATGTACTGCCATAAGTGCTTTTGAATGATCTTCAGCAAAATTTTGCATGTTTGTGATATTAATGATATTCTTTGATAATTTCCACATTCTGTTGGATCACCTTTCTTCGGAATGGGCACAAATATGAATCTCTTCCAGTCAGTTGGCCAGGAAGCTGTCTTCCAGATTTCTTGGCATAGATGAATGAGCACCTCTAGTGCTGCATCTGTCTGTTGAAACACCTCAATTGGTATTCCGTCTTTTCCTGGAGGCTTGTTTTTTGACATTCCCTTCAGTGCAGCTCAGATTTCTTCCTTGAGTATCACTGGTTTTTGACCATATGCTGCCTCATGATATGACTAAATGTTGACCAATTCTTTTTGGTACAGTGACTCTGTGTAGTCCTTCCATCTTCTTTTGATGCTTCCTGTATTATTCAATATTTTCTCCATAGAATCCTTCAGTATTGCAACTGGAGGCTTGAATTTTTTCTTCAGTTCTTTCAGCTTGAGAAATGCTGAGTATCTTCTTCCTTTTTGGTTTTCTAACTCCAGGTCTTTGGACATTTCATTATAAACGCTTTACTTTGTCTTCTCTAGCTGCCCTTTGAAATTTTCTGTTTAGCTCTTTTACTTAACTGTTTCTTCCTTTTGGCTTTAACTACTCAATGTCAAGAGCAAGTTTCAGAGTCTCTTCTGGTATCCATTTTGATCTTTTCTTTCTTTCTTGTGTTTTCAATGACCTTTTGTTTTCTTTGTATATGATGTCCTTGATGACATTCCACAACTCATCTGGTCTTTGGTCATTAATTTTCAGTGTGTCAAGTCTCCTCTTGAAACGGTCTCTAAATTCAGGTGGGATATACTCAACGTCATATTTTGGCTCTCATGGACTTGCTCTGATTTTCTTCAGCTTCAACTTGAACTTCTATATGATGGTCTGTTCCACAGCTGGCCCCTGATCTTGTTCCAACTGATATTGACCTTCTCCATCGTCTCTTTCCACAGACGTAGTTTGTGTTCCAACTGATAAGGTCCATGTGTATAGTCACCATTTATGTTGCTGAAAAAGGGTATTTGAAATGAAGAAGTCATTGGTCTTGCAAAATTCTATCGTGTGATCTCCAATGTCATTTCTTCTACCAAGGCCATATTTTTTAAAAAGTGCTAATATTTAGCTTACTGATATCTTTCCCTGTCAATAAGTACTGACTTCTGTCATTGGCTTTCCAATTTTTGGACTGTAACACTCTGTGAGAAATAGGTTTTAAACTATGATCTAGTAGTGTGTGTACAATACATATATATTTAATATTGAAATAAAAGTTTCATGCAACAAAACTTATCTCAATTATGTATGATGTACTGTAGTTTTCTATTCTCTTTTTCATTTTTTAAAAAATGTGGGTTATGACCCAGCAAATTGATTTCAAGACCCACTTGTATTTTGGCTTACATTGTTATGACTTGCATTTTGAAAACCATTCTCCTATTCTGTAATTTAAATTGCTATATTGGGTTTTGAATTCCAGAGTTTTTACAATGAATAGAAACATAGAGATGGTCTTGTCCAACCCTCTCATTTTATATGTAGAATAGTGCAGATTTGATTTTCTCAATAATTGGTACAAGAATTCCGTTCAGTACCATACAACCCAGAAATCCCACTCCTCGGAATATACCCTAGAGAAGCAAGAGCCTTCACACAAACAGATATATACACACCCATGTTTATTGCAGCTCTGTTTACAATAGCAAAAAGCTGGAACCAACCAAGGTGTCCATCAACGGATGAATGGGTAAATAAATTGTGGTATATTCACACAATGGAATACTACGCATCGATAATGAACAGTGACGAATCTGTGAAACATTTCATAACATGGAGGAACCTGGAAGGCATTATGCTGAGTGAAATGAGTCAGAGGCAAAAGGACAAGTATTGCATAAGACCACTATTATAAGATCTTGAGAAATAGTATAAACTGAGAAGAACACATACTTTTGTGGTTACGCGGGGGGGAGGGAGGGAGGGAGGGAGAGGGTTTTTTACTGATTAACTAGTAGATAAGAACTGCTTTAGGTGAAGGAAAGGACAACACTCAATACATGGAAGGTCAGCTCAATTGGACTGGACCAAAAGCAAAGAAGTTTCCGGGATAAAATGAATGCTTCAAAGGTCAGCGGAGCAAGGGCGGGGGTTTGGGGACCATGGTTTAAGGGGACTTCTAAGTCAATTGGCAAAATAATTCTATTATGAAAACATTCTGCATCCCACTTTGAAATGTTGCGTCTGGGGACTTAAAAGCTAACAAGCGGCCATCTAAGATGCATCAATTGGTCTCAACCCACCTGGAGCAAAGGAGAATGAAGAACACCAAGGTCACATGACAACTAAGAGCCCAAGAGACAGAGGGGGCCACATGAACCAGAGACCTACATTAGCCTGAGAACAGAAGAACTAGTTGGTGCCCGGCCACACTCGATGACTGCCCTGACAGGGAGCACAACAGAGAACGCCTGAGGGAGCAGGAGATCAGTGGGATGCAGACCCCAAATTCTCATAAAAAGACCATACTTAATGGTCTGACTGAGACTAGAGGAATCCCAGCGGTCATGGTCCCTAAACCTTCTGTTGGCACAGGACGGGAACCATTCCCGAAGACAACTCATCAGACATGAAAGGGACTGGACAGTGGCTAGGAGAGAGATGCTGATGAAGAGTGAGCTAATTATATCAGGTGGACACTTGAGACTGTGTTGGCATCTCCTGTCTGGAGGGGGGATGGGAGGATAGAGAGAGTTGGAAGCTGGCAAAATTGTCACGAAAGGAGAGACTGGAAGGGCTGACTCATTAGGGGGAGAGCAAGTGGGAGTACGGAGTAAGATGTATATAAACTTATACGTGACAATCTGACTTGATTTGTAAACGTTCACTTGAAGCTCAATAAAAGTTAATTAAAAAAAAAAAAAAAAGATTTCCGTTCAGGGAGGGGATTTTCTTTGTTTAGGAAAAGACCTTTCTAACTCTTCAGAGGTGAAAGTAAACAAATCACTCCACGCAGGGAATAAACTGAGATTTGAGATGGAGAACATTGAGCCACATGGCAAGGAAACAGAACCTGGGTTAACAAAATGAATAAGGGACTCTCAGACACAAGAATATCTAATATTAAATTTGTATCTGCATTGTTGTGCTGTGAACTCATCTACCTTCTGTAAAGTTTAGGGAGCTCTGGTGGTGTAGTGGTTAAAGTACCTGGCTGGTAACCAGAAGATCAGTGGTTCAAACCCACTTACCACTCCACAGGAGAAAGATGTGCTAGTCTGCTTCCATAAAGATCAGCAGTCTTGGAAACCCAATGGGATCGCCATGAGTCGAAATTGACTCAATGGCAGTGGGTTTGGTTTTGAGTTGTGTAAAGTTTAATACTAGTCAAGCCTCTTTTGAAAGCTAGTACTACAAATACGGCTCAAACTGGATTGAGGGGAAAAAAGCTAGAGTTTTTATTGGCTCATGGAATTTGAATAAATCAGGCTTGGCTGGATCCAGGGGTTTAAGCGGTATCATCGAAATTTAATCTTTATCTCTTTTCTCTATGTTGGCTTGCCTCTCAGATACTGATCCCCAATAATTTTTCCCCAAAAGACCCAGGGCTATTTCTCATTTGACTGACTAGTATCACATACCCATCTTTGAACCAATCATTGTGATCAGAGAGAGGGAGTGCTCTGATTGGCCAGGCTTGGATCATGTGCTTACCCTTGGGCCCAGAGATGATGTCAGCCCCACCTGAACCACTTGGCTTGATGTGGGAGAGAAGTGGTTTCTAGAAAATTGGGTTCATGTGAGAAGAATCAATGGATGCCTTGAATTTGGACTTTTAGCCTACTTTACTGTGAGGATATAAATTTGTCTTTGTTAAAGCCATCAACTTGTGGTATTTCTGTCATAGCAGCACTAGATAACTAAGACACCCATCTTTGAACAGATCATTGTGATCAGAGACAGGGAATGCTCTGACTGGCCAGGCTTGGATCATGTGCTTACCCTTGGACCCATAGATGGTGTCAGCTCCACCTGAACCACTTGGCTTGATATGGGAGAGGCGTCGTTTCTAGAAAATTGGGTTCCTATAAGGAAAACGTCACTATGAGTTGGAATCGACTTGACGGCACTGGGTTTTTGGGTATAAGGAAAATCAATGGCAAGCAGCAAAAACATTAGATGCCTCCACTTTGAAGTGTGGCGTCTGGGGTCTTAAACGCTAGCAAGCAGCCATCTAAGATGCATCAATGTGTCTCAACCCACCTGGATCAAAGGAGAATGAAGAACACCAAGGTTACAAGGTAATTATGAGCCCAAGAGACAGACAGAGCTATATGAACTAGAGACTACATCATCCTGAGACCAGAAGAACTAGATGGTCCCTGGGCATAACTGATGACTGCTCTTACAGGGAACACAAGAGAGAGCCTCTGAGAGAGCAGGAGAACAGTGGGATGCAGACCCCAAATTCTCATAAAAAGACCAGGCTTGATGGTCTGACTGAGACTAGAAGGACCCTGGTGGTCAGGGTCCCCAAACCTTCTGTTGCCCCAGGACAGGAACCATTCCAGGAGCCAACTCGTCAGACATGGAATGGACTGGACAATGGGTTGGAGAGAGATGCTGATGAGGAGTGAACTACTTGCACCATGTGGACACTTGAGATTATGTTGGCATCTCCTGTCTGGAGGGGAAATGGGAGGGTAGAGGGGGTTAGAAACTGGCAAAATGGTCATGAAAAGAGAGACTGGAAGGAAGGAGCGGGGTGACTCATTGGGGGAGAGTAAATGGGAGTATGTAGTAAGGTGTATATGTTTATATGTGAGAGACTGACTTGATTTGTAAACTTTCTTATTAAAAAAAAAATAGATGCCCACTTAAAACATATTTGTAGAAATACACCCTGTGAGTGGTTAGCTTGGCGGATATAAAAATGGCGTGGTGGGACACCTGACCTCCTCGTCTAACTTCATAAGGGGGAAGGAGAATCAAGATCAACAGGCCAAGGCTGCTTTGTATGAGGCAAAGGTCAGACATACCCCCTCTCCCAGCCATTTTTGCCGACTCTGACACCAGCTGTCCCTCCAATGACATTCTCTACACTTCTCTGCTGGATTCAGTGATCCGCTGCAATAGCCACACAGCTCGCTGACCATACTCACAGTTATGGGTTTATTAGGGAAGTGACAGGTTACAATTCAGGTTCAGGAACACGCAGGATGCAGCTCTTTCATCAGGACAGCGTCTTCTCAGCTGTGCCCTCAGTCACACTTCCGTCTGGCCCCTCAGCCTCTGCCCTGATATGCAAGTGTTACAGAGCTCTTTTAGTTCTGCCAATAAATACTCCATGGCACCCCACTCTGCCAGTAAGCCTTGGCGTGAAGACGCTTAGCTCTAGCTCTGTGGGTTGGCAAACCCAGCTCCACCAAGTGCCTGGAGGCTCTCCACCAGTAATCTTCCTACAGCTTTCTTGCTCCTTGGGTCAGGAAACTGTCTCCTGCTGGGTCTCTTCCCTCTGCTGCTACCTTTTTTCTGCCATTGCTTCTCTCCATCTTTGGTGTTACAACTCTCTCTTTCTCTAGTTTTCTCCCTCTCTCTCTCTGTCTCCTCGTTCCAGGAGCTTCTCAGCACAGGGATCCTGGGTCCAAAGGACACGTTCCACTCCTGGCTCTTCTTTTTTGGTGGTAGTGAGATCCTTTCCTCCTGCCTGTGGGATGGCTCATTTTAAGCCTTGCAGGATGGCAAAACTGACCTGTCCCTTAGGGTTCCATATACTTTATTTGCATAGACCCACTCAATCATTGTGTGTCTGTCACAAAGTCTATGGCTAGAAGGGTTATATTAAGCAATTCATTGCATCACAGTGGGGATTAAAGAAGGGGCCGAATTCCTCATCCATGTGCCGTAATGCACAATAAGATCCCAGGAATGAGACATCAAGGTGCAACAAAACAAAACAAAACCCAAATTCACTGCCATCGAGTTGATTCCAGCTCACAGTGACCCTATAATACAGAGTAGAGGTGCCCCATAAGGTTTCCAAGGAGCAGCCGATGGATTTTGGTTGCTGACCTTTTGGTTAGCAGCTGAGCTCTTAACCACTGAGCCACCAGGCCTCCAGATGATCCCTAAATAGAGTTTAAACAACAGAAGCTAGAGGAGAGAGAGCCTGAGATAAAAACGCCCCTGGGAGTTCACAGAAATCTTGGGGAGGGCAGCAGATTTTCTACAATCTGTACAAAAGGTCCCTGTATCAATCTTGTCAAGATCCTAAGGGGAAGAGGATTCCTTGAGGATATCTGGGTTATATAGGATGGAGAAACTGAGGATTAAAGAGGTTCAGAGCCCTGCCCAAAGTCACACAGATAATTATTAATAATTATTATTAATTGCTGTTGGAGTGAATGGACGCCGGAAACCTCGGGTGGAAAGGGGCAATGTGCTGTCACATTACAGGGATTGCAACTAGTGTCACATGGCAATATTTGTATAAATTTTTGCATGAGAAATTAACGTGAGCTGCAAACTTTCATCTAAAGCACAATAAAAAAATTATTATTAATTGCTAGAGTCAGGACTGAACATAGCTCCCTGCCATGATTAAGCAATCTTTCCACTGTATCACTTACCGTAGGGTTCTTTTTCCTCTGCTGCTTCCAACAAACCTGGAAATGTCCCCCAGGTTTATCCCCCCTGAAACAGCACTTGCCCTGTGAGTCTCTTGCCCAGTCCTTGGGGCTGCCTGGGAGTTCTGCTGGGAGCTGCAAGGAAGAGCTTGCATGGGATTGGAGGAGCCAGGCTCCAGCCTCTTCATGAGACTGAAAGCTCAGTGACTGAAAGAGAAGCTCAGGATGCAGGGACCAGCAGGAAAACAACCCCACCAGGGAGTCCCCAGAACAAGGGCAAGTGACCAAGAGAGGACAGAGATTTAAAGAAAGGGGATTGATATTTCTTGTGCATTTACTATTTACCACTAAACTGTTTTCCACCGTGGCTGCACTATTTTACATTCCCACCAGCAGTGGACCAGGGTTTTGATTTTTTCACATCCTGCTCACACTTGTTATTTTCCATTAATAATAATAATAGTCATTCTAGTGGGGTAAAGTGGTATCTCACTGTTGTTTTGATTTGCATTTACCTTATGAGTAATGGGGAGTCCCTGGGGGGTGCAAATGGTTAAACGTTGGACTACTAACTGAAGGGTTGGTGGTTGAGATTTAGGCAGGAGCGCCTCAGGAGTAAGGTTTATTGATCCGCTTCTAGTAAGTCACAGCCTTGAAAACCCTATGGAGCTGTTCTACTCTGCACACTTGGCGCCTCATGAGTCGGTATTGATTGCACAGGAACTAACAATAGCAGTAACTAATGATGTTAAACGTCATTTCATGTGCTTATTTGGCCACTTAGGATACTCTGGGTGGCGCAAATGGATTAGTGCTTGACTACTAGTCAAAAAGATTGATGGTTCAAACCCCCTCGAAGGCATCTTGGAAGACAGGCCAGGTAATCTGCTTCCAAAGGTCCCAGCCTATGGAGCACAGTTCTACTCTGCACACGTGGGGCAGAATCAACTCGACGGAAACTAAACAATCACCACATTACCCACTTCTGTATCTTCTTTGGAGAAATGTCTGTCCAAGTCCTTTGCCCATTTTTTTGTTTGGATTGTTTTGTGTGTGTGTGTTTTTAATTATACCAATTCTTTATATATTCTGGATATTAAACCCTTATCAAATATATGATTTCCAAATATTTTCTCTCATTCTGTAGCTTGTCTTTTACTTTCTTAATAATGTCCTTTGATGCACAAATGCTTTTCATTTTGGTAATGTCCAATTTATCTGTTTCTTCTGGTGTCATATCTAAGAATCCATTGCCAAATACAAGGTCCTGAAGATTTGCCCCTATGTTTTCTTCCAAGGAATCAACTTGATGGCAATGGGCTTGGTTTTGGTTTGGTTTTCTTTCAAGACTTTTATGGGTTTAGTCCTTATATTTAGGTTGTTCATCCATTTTGAGTTAATTTTCATATCTCCTTCTGTGTTAAGAGGCCTTTTTGGGCATGGGGTTCCATAGAACACCTTTTAAGGAGCCTAAGTGTAGCAGCTAAGAGCCCCTGATTTGGAGTTGGAGTCCCTGGGGGTGGTATAAACAGTTAACGTGCTTGGCTGCTAACAGAAAGTTTGGTAGTTTGAGTCCACCCAGAGGCAGCTCAGACAAAAGTTCCGGCCATCTCCTTCTGAGAAGTCAGCCATTGAAATACCCTATGAAGCACAGTTGTACTCTGACACACAGGGTTACCATGACCCAGAGCCAACTTGATGGCAACTTCGTAGTGGTGATGGCTTTGCAGATAGAGAGAACCGAGTTCACCTCTTAGCCTCTTGGCAGTACTAGTGACCTTGAGCAATTTATTCAGCCTTTCTAAACCCTGGTATCTATAAAGTGAAGGCAATGATACTGGCCTCAGTGCTGTTGAGAGAATTAAAGAAAATAAACCACGGAAATGGCTCAGCCCAGAATCTGGGCATGTAGTAAATCCTCAAGAGATTTGTTATTTGTTTTCTCTTATTTTGTAAGGAGTAGGCCCCAGATTTTACCATTCTGTGGTGGTGCTCTTCCTTTTAAAGCACAAATTGTGATATTTAGGCCTTCATCTGACTTAGTTCCTGGAAGCTTCCCTTCCTCCACTTTTACCTTTCTTCCTTTCCTCTTTTTTTTTTTTTTCTTCTTCTCATTTTCCTTTAAAAAAGCAGGTTTCCCTCACTGGGGAAAACGTGCATGTTTCACAAATTCATCTTGCTTGTCACTTCAGCCAGCAGCTGTTCTCTGGACCGCTGGTCCGCATTACCCATGAGGCGCTGCTCTCTCTACTTCAGCACCCCTCATTCTGCCTCTGGCTGCTGCTGCTCTGCCTCACGCAGCCCCCCTCAAGCTCAGGACAGACCTCCTCATGGCCCACAGCAGCAGCAAAATTGTCCGCTGCAAGTGTTTTGCTGCCTCAATGGAAAGTTCCAGGGTGGTAGAAGGGAAGCAGATACAAAGTGTTGCTTACAACTGCTGGTGCAGGTAATGGGCTCAGGGCCCATGGAGCCAACTTTATGGTCAGGTACAGAGCTGCCCCTGTCTTGTCTGCACCTGCAGTGATTGGGGCCACAAGGAGAGAAGGAGCATCCTCTCCATCCTCATTGTCTGACCTGGTTCCAGGATGTCCGGTGTGGGCACTCCCGCTCTGTTCAGGAAAATCAGCCCCACCATCAGGGAGGTGATGTTGCCCTGTGATCCTTGTGTTAGTCTCCTACTGGTGCTGGCTTTAAAGAACAGAAATTTATTTCCTCAGCTCTGGAGGCTAAAAGTCCAAATCAGGGTTTCAGCTGAGTCATTTGTTTCCTTGTCAGTAGTCCTAGGTATTTCTTAGTTCCTTTGCTTGTGCAGGAGCTCCACATGGCATCTGTTTTCCCTGGTTGTGTCTCCGTGTCTAATCTCATCTTTTAATATCTCAGAAGTGATTAGGTTTAGGACCCACCCTGCTCGGATATGAGCTAATTAACATAACAAAACCCTATTTCCAAATAGGATTACATCCACAGGTACATATACAAAACAAAAAACGGTTGCTGTTCAGTCGATTCTGACTCATGGCAACACCAAGTGTGTGGAATAGATCTGTGTTCCATAGGGCTTTCAGTGGCTGTGACCTTTCAGAAGTAGGTCACTAGGCCTTTTGGTTAACAGCGTAGTAACTAACCATTTGTGCCATCTAGGGCCTGTTTTTTGTGTGTGTGTGTGTGTGTGTGTGTGTGTGTGTGCTTTAAGTGAAAGTTTACAAATCAAGTCAATCTCTCATACAAAAATTTATATGCACCTTGCTATGTACTCCTAGCTGCTCTTCCCCTAATGAGACAGCACATTCCTCCTCTCCACCCTGCATTTCCCATGTCCATTCAACCAGCTCCTGTTCCCCTCTGCCTTTTCATCTCCCCTCCAGACGGGAGCTGCCCACATAGTCCCATGTATCTAATTGAGCTAAGAAGCTCCCTCCTCACCAGTATCATTTTCTGTCTTATAGTCTAGTCCATTGCCTGACTGAAGAGTTGGCTTTGGGAATGGTTTCAGTCTTGGGCTAATAGAAGGTCCAGGGACCATGATCTCCAGGGTCTTTCTGTAGGGCCTGGTTTTTATTGGACCCTTTTTCCTAGACTGAGGCTAAGAGAAATGGAAGAGGGGTCAGAATGCCATTTCCACTTTCTAGCCTTGTGCACCTGCAAAACTGTGCTCTTACCACCCTCCCTCGGAAGGAATTTCCCTAAGGGCTGTTACTCCTATCACTGGATTATTAGAGATGAATCTGGAAAATCATCTAGAACCATACTGTTCAACACAGTAGGCTCAGCCACTGTGGCTGTTGAGCCCTGGCAACATGGCAAGTCCAAAATGAGATGTGCTGTAAGTATAAAATGCATACTGCATTTCAAAGACAATACTGGAGAAAGGATGTAAAATATCACAACAATATCTTATATTGGTTATATGTTGAAAGACAATATTTTGGATATATTGGATTAAAGAAAGTATGTTACTAAAATTAATTTCCCGTGTTCCTTTTTATGATTTTTAGTGTAACTCCTAGAAAATTTAAAATTGCATATGTGACTAGCATTGTATTTCTGCTGGATAGCACTGTTCTTGAAGGGACTCAGAACAGAATGAGAGAAGGATACCTAACAGGTTCCAGTGGAAGAAACCTCTGAATAATAGAGCTGGGTCCCACAGTGAATTTGCTGAAAGCCAGGAAGGAAGAGCGGGGTCCACTTTCCCAGTCTCATCCTGGACCACTCATCCCTGCCCTCCCTACACGCTGGCCACTGAGCCTCCTTCAGGTCCTCTACACTGTTGTCTTACTCACACTTTCACACTTGTCACCCGCGTGTTCTCTCGTCTGCCTTCACATGGCTCTTGTCTTTTCTTCAAGCCAGCCTCACTTTCATCTCCTTTCCTGTTCCTGACACCCTTTGCTAAAAAATAGTCATCCCCAAAGTGTTTATTCTTTTGTCAGTTTGGGCAGTGGTTTACAGATTTTGTTAATCTTTTCAAAGAACCAGCTTTTGGTCTTGTTAATTCTTTCAACTGTTTTTTTGTTCTCTATGTCATTTAATTCTGTTCTAATTTTTATTAATTGCTTTCTTCTGGTGCCTGAGGGTTTCCTTTGTTGCTCCCTATCAAGTTGTAGGGATAATTCTTTGATTTTGGCCGTTTTTTCTTTTTGGATTGTGTGTTTATTGCTATCAATTGACCTCTGAGGACTGCGTTAGCTGTGTCCCAAAGGTTCTGATAGGAAATGTTTTCATTCTCATTGGATTCTATGAATTTCTTTATTCCATCCTTAATAGATGTTGTTCAGTTTCCATGCCTTTGATTTTTTTTTTCCTTGCTTTGTCTGTTATTGATTTCTGCTTTTATGGCTTTATGGTCAGAGAAGGTGCTTTGTAATATTTCAGTGTTTTCGATTCCATTAAGGCTTGTTTTATGACATAATATGTGGTCTCTTCTAGAGAACGTTCCATGTGCATTGGAAAAGAAAGTATACTTGGCTGCTGTTGGGTAAAATGCTTATTCTTATCATGGCACATTGTACAGTCTGGAATTCTTTTACTTATTTTACTTGCATATCATCTGTCTTCCAATCAGAACATAAACTCCATGAACGCATGAATCTTGTTCATCCTATTCTCCACTGCACCCTCTCATGCCTGTATGTGGCACATAGTTGTTGTTAGTTGCTGTTGACTCAGCTCTAACTCATGGTGACTTCATGTACAGTGGAACAAAACACTGTGTGGTCCTGCATCATATTCATGATCCTGTTTATGTTCAAGTCTATTGTTCCAGTCACTGCATATTTTGAGTGCCTTCCTACCTAGGGGGTCATCTTACAGCAATACATCTGATAATATTCTGTTGCAATCCATAGGGTTTTTGTTGACTAATTTTGGAATTAGTTCACTAGGCCTTTCTTCCTAGTCTGTCTTACTGTGGAAGCTCTTTTGAAACCTGTCTACCATGGGCGACCCTGCTTCTATTTGAAATACTGTTGGCATAGCTTTCAGCATCATAGTAACACGCAAGCCACCACAGCAGGACCAACTGACAGACAGGTGGTGGATGACATGGGTAAAACCTCTGAATTGAGCCATGCCTAAAGACTTTGGTGGTAGACTTTTCAGTTGCTTGAGCCAGTAGATCCCTTTGTGTGTGTGTGTGAGTGTGTGTGTGTGTCTGTGTAATGCCGGTTTGAGGTGGATTTCAGTGGTTTCTAACCAAGAGTGTTCCAAATGACACAATAATATCTCCTCCTGGTTATGGCCCTCTGTCGTTCCTGGCAGCTTCCAGTGGAACACTTCACCAGGAGAAGAGAATGTCTCTCAGGCTTCCTGGTCTAGCTCAGCAGAGCCTGGTTTAGAGCCCCAGTGGAAGTGCTTATAATTGGCCAGTGAGAGCAAGGCGCTCGTTTGGCAATTGTGTGCCAACAAATAACTCAAGCAAGTAACACTCTTGGTGTTTTATAATTATGTGAAAAGACCTGAGATGTTTGTAAGGCAGGGGTCAGCAAATTAAAATTTTCCCAGGAGTTAAGAGCCTCTGAATGGGTGTTTCTGATAATCTTGTTTATGTTCTGGGGTAAATAAATCTCTCCTTTGTTCTGTGCTATTCAACTCTTAGCGCTGTTGGTAATTAAAGGATAGAGGGTAGAGAAATGAATGAGTTCTTTAATTGGCTGTGTTCTGGGTGATACAGTAAGGAGAAAAAAGGCCCTTTTGAGCTGGGGTGGAGTGACCTGCTCTGTCTTGGGAAAGAGTGATAAAACCCTGGGAAGCTGGTGGTCAAGTGGCAAAGGGGCAGGAATCCATCATCATTAGTGTGATCAATGAGCAGAAGCTGTGAGCTCTCACTGGGCTGTGCCAGAGACTTCCAGAGATGCTGAGAGAACCAGACAAGGCCAGAGTGAAGATCTGGTTTCAGAAGTCACCCTCTTGTCAAGGATTGCCTAGAAGAATGATCACTCACCCTCCACTTGCCTTCCATCACGACTGTGGAGGGGGACTGGAGGGGATGGGACAGATAAAACAAATGGAATCCTAGTAGATGGTCAGATACTCATTACCATACACATTGTTGTTTAGTCGATTCCAACTCATGACGACCCCAGGTGTTACATGGTAGTAGAACTTAGGTTCATAAGTTTTCTTGGCTATAATCTTTATGGAAGCAGATGACCAGGCCTTTCTTCTACAATGACACTGGGTGAGTTTGAATGTGCCAACCTTTTGGTTAGTAGTCGAACCCAAACTCTTTGTGCCACTCAGGGACCTGATGGTCAGATAACGTCACTTATAACGAGATGTGATAGAAAGATAATCATAGTAATAACAACAACAAATATGACAACTGACATGAGCCAGGCACTGTGATGGGCACTTGCAACCTTATTATTTTTTTTAATCTTTTTTTTTTTTTATTGTGCTTTAAGCAAAAGTATACAATTCACATCAGTTTCTCGTATTAATTTATGTCTCAGTCCTGTCTAATCTTTGTCTGAAGAGTTGGCTTTGGGAATGGTTTTAGTTCTGGGCTAACAGAGAGTCCAGGGGCCATATCCTCTGGGGTCCTTCCAGTCTCACTCAGGCCATGAAGTCTGGTCTTTTTACTAGAATTTGAGTTCTGCATCCCACTTTTCTCCTGTTCCCTCAGGAATTCTCTGTTGTGTTCCCTGTCAGGGTGGTCATTGGTGGTAGCTGGGCACCATCTAGTTCTTCCAGCCTCAGGCTGATGGAGTCTCTGGTTTATGTGGCCCTTTCTGTCTCTTGTGCTCATATTTTCCTTGTGTCTTTGGTGTTCTTCGGTCTCCTTTGCTCCAGGTAGGCTGAGACCAATTCATTAATCTTAGATGACTGCTTGCTAACTTTTAAGACTCCAGACGCCACTCACAAAAGTGGGATGCAGAACGTTTTCTTAATAAACTTTATCATGCCAATTGATCTAGATGTCCCCCAAAACCATGGTCCCTAGACCCCCGCCCTAGCTACTCTGGCCCTTGAAGTGTTATATTCAGGAAACTTCTTAGCTTTTGGTTTAGTCCAGTTGTGCTGACTGCCCCTGTATTGTGTATTGTCCTTCCCTTCACCTAAAATAATTCTTGTCTACTATCTAGTTAGTGAATACCCTTCTCTCTCCCTCCCCACCCTCGTAATCATCAAAGAATGTTTTCTTCTGTGTTTAAACCTTTTCCTGAGTTTTTACAATACTGGTCTCATATAATATTTGTCAACCTTTTTTTTTTTTTTTTTGATGCTTTCAGTAATTCCATAATATAGGTAAAATGATCCCCATTTTACAAATGAACAAACAGAGACACATAGACAGGCTAAGTGAATTGCCAGATCCCCCAGCTAGCATGTGATAAAGCCGACATTGATACCCAGGTCAATCTGCAAAGCCATGCTTGTGTTGAGTGCCCCTCTATAGCTTTTTTTATTCCTTGACCAAGTTTTGTGCTCTTTCTGAGTCTTAGTTTTTTCATCTGTACATAAACACCTTTACGATAGAGGGTTCTTGGATGCAAACAAAAGAAACAGACTGGTTCACTTAAGCAAAACAGATTTAATGAAAGGATGTTTGAGCTCTAGCATATTCTTCTGTGCAGGGAGATAAGGTTCAGCTCCCACCAAGACTCACCCCCATAAAAAAGAAAAACAGTTGCCATTGAGTCGATTCCAATTCATGGCAACCTCACGTGTGTCAGAGTAGAACTGTGTTCCATAGTGGTCTTAATGTCTGCTTTGTTTTTGGAAGTAGATTGTCAGGTCTTTCTTCCTGGTCATCTCTGGGTGGACTCAAACTTCCAACCATTTGTTTAGCAACCAAGTGGGTTGGGTGTTTTCTTCGAACTGGAAAGGTATTCAGATGCTGAATAGCCAGAATATACCCTCTCCCTTAGTTTTGAACAGAGCTTGTGGGCTGATCGATGTCTTTAGCACCAGGCCTGGCACACAGGAAATACCTTATAATTATTATTATATTACCCAGGAAGAGGCAGCTCATTCTGTTGTCATATCCACAGTACAAATTCTGGTCCACTATTCAGGGGGATGACTTCAACTTCTTTATGAACAGAGACGTTAACCAAGCTAACATATCCTCGAGACAGTAGGATGCTGGCATGCCTTCAGATTGGTCACTAAAGTGTGCCCTAAATTGGGAAGAAATCAGAACAGATTGCATCTAATTTCTCACTGTTCCAAGCAAGAAATTTCCTTTTCAGGGAAAATACCATGACTTGCAAGCTGTTTAGAAACATGGTGTTCATAAAGTCTTGGGTTTGGATTAGCTTTTCTTTGATGGATTGCATATCCCATGGGGTTACCTGGGTTTTCGGAGAGAAGAGTTATATAGAAGCTACTTTTCTCAATATTCCCTTAGACTGTTAGGAGCCTGGTGAGCCCCACTCTTCCTAAAGGTGGTTAAGTAGACTATTATGGGGTAAGCATGGGCTTTGGAGACAGCCAGACCTAAGTTTGAAACCTGCCTCTACTGTCTCCTACCTGAATAACCTTGCGCAAATCATTTTCTCATCTGAAAATGCTTTAAACATTATCTACTTCCTAGAGTTTGTAATGGCCTGCAGTAGTTATTACCCAGAACTATGGGGCAGTTCTACTCTGTCACATGGGGTTGCTATGGCTTGATGGCACCTAACAACAACAACAGCTGCTAGTCCATATGATGCCTTTGTGTGAGTTAGAAAAAGCCATCTGGATTATGGTGGTGATTAAGAATATTGAATAGACCATGGGCTGCCAAAAGAATGAAGAAACCTGTCTTGGAAGAAGCAGAGTCAGAATGCTCCGTAGAAGCAAGGGTGGCGAGACTATGTCTCACATGCTTTGGACATGTTATCAGGAGGAATCAGTCCCTGGAGAAGGACATCATGCTTGGTAAAGTAGAGGGTCAGCGAAAAAGTGGAAGACCCTCAACAAGATGGATTGACACAGTGGCTGCAACAATGGGCTCAAGCATAACAGTGACTATGAGGATAGTGCAGGACTGGGCAGTGTTTTGGTCTGTTATACACAGGGTCTCTGCGAGTAGGAACCAACTTGATGGCACCTGATGACAACAACATCTTCTAGCAGATCCATCTGGGACTAGGGTGCATGGCTTGCTGAGCAGAACACAGCAAGGATTTTAGCATAGACTTAGCTCCTCAGCTTGCACCCTTGTGTGATATGTAACCTGCATAACTCTTCATCCTAAAAAAAAAAAAATCCTGGTTCTGTTTTTTCTGCCCGGTTAAAAAAAAAATTTAACTTCTTCTATTAACAGACACAGACCCCTTATCCAAAAGGATGAGACTATAACTCAGATCTTGCCAAGCCATCTGACAACCAATAGGGATTGGTATAAGAAATGAGCATGTGACCTAAGCAGGCCAATCAGAATCTTTCCCTGAGGCTTATATACACATGTTGGGAGAAAGTAGTAGTTTGTATCTACTGGGAAAATGACAGCCATGCTTCTTTCAAATGGGATAGCCTGTTTGTAGTAGGACGAAATCTGATCAGCAGGCAAAGATATATGCAGATAAGCAGAAATGAAAAAGAGAGAGAGAAGAACTTTCTGGAGCCAGTTTCTGAGGTTGGTTCCTGAGTCTCTTCCTGTGATTCTAAGCTCTAACTAAGTTCTCCTCTTAGTTACAAGAGCGTAAATGTTTCCATTTTGCTTAAGGTAATGTGAGTTGGTTGTCTGACACTTGCAACCAGAATGATTCTGTTGATTGAGTAAACCATGTAAGACTTTTCAAGTAGGGAAAACCCTTAGCTCCTTAAACAATAGCTATTGCTACTGCCATGGGAAGTGCAGGCAGCCCTCCCATGGAGTATAACTCAGAGAGGTTAAATGATTTGTCCATAGTCACACAGCTGGTGAGTAATAGACCTGCGATTAAGACTCAGGAGTGAGAGGGTTTCATAGGCTCCTTACCTCAAAATATCTCTGTCATAAACCACAGTATACTGCATGCAATTCCCACTAGTTTGCTTCTTTGGAGTGAAAGGAGAAAGTACTTTATTAGATGAGGTGTAGATTTGAGATGTCGGATATGCCACCAGCTCTTGATCTTGTGCCCATGGCAGACATCACTAATCCATCAGCCGAAAACACTTAATTGATCAGGCTGTGGTGCTTTGCCTGGGCATGGTCTCAGCGTCTTTCCTTTTTTCTTTTTCACTTTTCTTGTGCTTTAGGGGAAAGTTGACAGTGCAAATTAGTTTCTCATTCAAACATTTATACACAGATTGCTTTGTGACATTGGTTGCAATGCCCACAATGTGTCAGCACTCTCACCCTTTCCCTTTATTTTGGGTTCCCTGTGTCCATTCAGAAACCCTGGTGGCGTAGTGGTTAAAGTGCTACGGCTGCGAACCAAAGGGTTGGCAGTTCAAATCTGCCAGGCGCTCCTTGGAAACTCTATGGGGCAGTTCTACTCTATCCTATAGGGTTGCTATGAGTCGGAATCGACTAGACGGCACTGGGTTTGGTTTTTTTATGTGTCCTTTCATCCAGTTTTCGTGACCCTTCCTGCCTTCTCATCTTTGCTTTTGGGCAGGTGTTGCCTGTTTGGTCTCAGACTCTTTCTTTAACATAGTGCTTCAGGCAGCTTCTGCTTGTTATTTGGAAATGAAATGGGAGATGAAACCGAACATGTTGATTTTAGGCAATTTGTGACAAAATCCCTTCCAATCCAATTTTTTTTTCCTTAAGTCTCTAACACGTTGAGCAGCGCCTTCAAAGGTGAGAAAGTGTTGCTTTAAATTAATGCCAGAAAATAAGGGACTCAGAATAGCAGCACAGAAGCCTAAACGGCTAATGAAGTTTGGCAGAAGGTTTTTGTGTGCATGTGTAGGGCACCTGGGTTGGCAGGCAAGCGAATTCGCGAAGACTCAGGAACAGATTAGCTAGGTTCTGCCACGTATATGGGATAAAGCTTACTTCCTCATGATCTTTTGGAGGTGGGGGTGGGGGTGTTTTGGTGAATTTTCCAGCCAGAGAAAAGCTTTGTGGTAGAAGAAAAAAAAAATTGAATTAGACACAATAAAACAGAAAACCAAAAAACCCTCAAGAGTTTAAAATTTTATGCCCAGGTTGTGAAAATACAAGGCCTTGGTCACCGACAGCCAAGTCAGTTTAAGGGCGTCAAAGGAGTAGACACTGATAGTAAAGGGTGTAAATAGATAACTTTGTTTCCAATGCAGTTTTAGTTTTTTGATGTGTTTTCATCATGACGAGAGGAAGAAGTTTGTTCAACTGTTCGGTAAAGGTTCATTTTTCATCATATTGGTTCTTAGAGAAGAGCTTGTTTAGATAGAATAAACCCAGACAATTCCACCCCAAATTTGCTCTTAATAACTGTTAAAATTATTGATTATTTGGTATCTGTTGAGCTTTGTACACACACGATCTTTAATTCTTATAACAAAACCCTACAAATTTGCATTTTCTTCTCATTTTACAGATGAGGAAACTGAGATTTGGAGAGGGTATGCAGTTAGATGAGCCAAGATACCAAGGTAAGTCTTTCTCATAATGAAGTTCATGACGTTTTTACTCTAATGTGCCATGTAGTTTATTTTTCTCTTTATAAGAAGTTATAAACTAACAACAACAACAAAAAAGAATGTTCATAAACTTAAAAAGAAAAAGTCCCTGTAGTTAATGAGTCCCTCCTGCTCCAATTTCACAGTGGTAACCTGTAGTACCAGTGGGGTGTGCGTCTTACAGCATCTTAGCTATTGCCAGAAACAGTACATGTTCATTACAGGAAAGGCAGAAAATGCAGATAAGTGAAAAGAAAGATAAAGGCCACAGCTTGGAGATAGCCAGGGAGAACACACTGACGTATTTCCTTGCTGTGGGCTTTGCGTATGTGTGTTTTTGGAGGAAACTTTAGGGAATACCTGTCAGTGACCATTCCTATGCTAGGTGCTGGGGAAAAGAGGTGAACAAGACCCAGCCTTGGCTTCTAGATCTCCCGGTCTGGTGGTGTTGAGGAGTTGCAGCCTTTTTCGCACCATGCCAGTGCCCGCTGGTCTTGGTTTTTCCTAAAGAGCAGTGAGGGTGGTATGGGAGACTTCTAAGAAGGATGGAGTGTGTATAGTGTGTGCACTTCCTATGGTGAGGATCATTTTATGGTCCCATTCTACATTTGAGGACACAGAGTTTCAGAAGGTGAAGTCACTTGCCCAGGGTCACACAGTAGTGACAGAGGTAGTGTGTTGCTGTCCCTCCTGCTTAGCTGTAGCCTGCTCCAGCCCTTTTAGGAGTGGGCCACCCCTTGTTCACAGAGAAGCAGGGGTGAGTGTGTGTTTGCAGTACTGTGGGAGGGACAGTGTAGGCCAGTGATTTAGAAGACAGCCTTTAGGATTGGGTAAATGTGGATTCGAATCTTAGCTCTGCCGCTTAGAAGCTGCGTGTCTTTGGGCAAGTGACTTCACCTCTCTGAGCCTCAGTTAAATGGGGATCATTATCCCACTTGCCACATAGAGTCACTGTCAGGGTTAAATGGGCTAATGCATGTACTAAAACAAAAAAACAAAACCAAACCTGTTGCTGTTGAGTCAATTCCAAGTCCTACCGACCCTATAAGACAGAGTAGAACTGCCCCATGGGGTTCCCAAGGAGTGGCTGGTGGATTCAAACCGCCAACCTTTTACTTAGCAGCCACATTCTTAATCACTTTGTCACCAGAGTTCCAGTGCATGTAAAGTGCCTATAAATTCTCAGATGGGGCCTTTAATCCAAATACACAAAAGATGCCATAGAGTGGGTCAGCTTTTCTCAAAGTAAATTTCTCACCAAGTGTTATTATTATTGCTTTTATTATTTCTGGGTAGCCTATGATTCAGGAAAGGTTATGTCTCCCTGGTGGGATTAGATGACACTTCGTTCCCCCAGGGACTGTGACAGTTTTCGGTTTTGATTGCCTTTGGACACAGGTTGCTGGCACCATTGCCTCAGTGACTTTGGGGAAGAAAGCAAAAACTTGCTCCTTGGATCCCTGGTGGCACAGTGGTTAAGAGCCTGGCTGCTAACCAAAAGGTCAGCAGTTCAAATCTACCAGCTGCTCCTTGGAATCTCTATGGGGCCATTCTGTTCTGCCCTATAGGGTCACTATGAGTCGGCAATGGGATTGATTTTTTTTTTTCTGGTATCACAGGCTTCTCTTGTTGGGCTGGGAAAGAGGTGGCATTATGGGGGAGTTTTCCTTAGCATATCCTAGATGTGCCTGACCCTTGGTTCCCGGCATGCTCAGTGCTTTCCTGGTTCCAAAATATTCCTGGCTCTGACTTTGGGCTCCTATTTACTACTTACTCCTGTCTTTTCTCTTCGCTTCTCTGATTCTAACCTGTCTAATCCCTGGCACAGGGCCCAAAACTCAGCACATTATTTTTGCAGATGGAAACACTAAAAGCCTGGCAGATAGAAAGAATTGGTTGGGGAATATTGAGCAAGTCATTACTCCGGGTTGCCTTCTCTGTATAATGAGGATAATGATAGTGGCGACCTCACTGGGGTGTTGAGAGGATTAAATGAATGCGCAGAGCCTAGTACAGTGCTTGGTGCTTGTTTGATGTTCAGCAAGCAGTAGCTGGGACTGTTATTCCCGGTCGCTTCTCCTTTTGCCTTCTCTAAGTACTTTCCACTCCAGAAATGCACAGTGTTCCACGTGTGGTCACTTGCTTCAGTCGTACAAGGGCAAGACCTTTTTTTTTATGTTGTGATTCCTTTCCTGATTGCCTGATGACTAGGGGATAATGTTCGGATACTTTCACTTGGCAGTCAGCCCCTTCACGGTCCTGTCTTGCTTCCATTCCAGTCTCATCCTTAAACCATCCTCATCAGCAAACCCTGTGGTACGACCCTTCCGCTCCCTTGAAGTATCCTGCTTTTCTTTCTGTGTGCTCTCTGCAGCTTACAGAGATCTGAAATGATTAAACTATAAAAACGAAACAGAACCAGGTGGCCGTGGTGTCACAGAGTCAGTCAGTTTTGCTCAACAGAGAGGCCAGTTGGCTCCATTTTTACAGATGAAGCAACTGAGGCTCAGGTCAATTACTGAGGAGAAATATGATTTGGATGAAATCTGGCTTGAAACAGAAGCTGTAGCTATTCTCTCTGGTGTTTTGGAAGCTTGTGAAAATGTTGAGGTTTCCCCTATGGCAACTGGGATGCCACCTTTGATTTTAGCTGTAAAGCTGACAGGTACTTCGATACTACCTTTCCCCAGGACAAACGGGGGGCAGAATTTCAGTGCGAAGAGACCGCAGAAGGGGCAAGAAGGGATCTTCTTATCTGATAATGAAAAAGTATTTTCAAATCAGACACTGTCTCTAGACTGTGTAACTAAGGATTTGTACCAAAAATGGGAGGCCTCTTTAGGAGAAAATGATCTGGGCAAATTTGCACTAAATTCTGTAAGAAAACCGGAACTGTTTGAATAAAACTGAGAGAAATGGGAGGACATCACTGGAAAAGAAAAAAAAAAAAAAACAAACCGCTATGTTGCTGGGAAGTCCCTGGGTGGTACACACACTTAATGTGCTTGTCAGATAACAATAAGGTTGGGGGTTCGAGTACTCAGAGGCGCCTCGGAAGACAGGCCTGGCAGTCTGCTTCTGAAAGGTTATAGCCTATGAGCACAGTTCTACTCTGCACTGGGCCCTCCAAGAGTCAGAATTGACTCGATGGCACCTAATAACTACAAAACATTGTCCTCTTGTATATCTTCTTTGGAGAAATATCTCTCTAGGTCTTTGCCTATTTTTTTGAATGGGTTGTTTTATCTTTCTGTTGTTGAGTTGTGACAATTCTTCATATATTTTGGATATTAAATCCTTAACAGATACATGATTTCCGAATATTTTCTCCCGTTCTGTAGGTTGTCTTTTCACTTTCTTGATAATATCCTTTGATGCACAAATGCTTTTCATTTTGATGATGTTCAATTTATCTTTTTTTTTTTTTAGTTACGCTTTTGGGGAAACCCTGGTGGCATAGTGGTTAAGTGCTTTGGCTACTAACCAAAAGGTTGGCAGTTTGAGTCCCCCAGGCGCTCCTTGGAAACTATGGGCCAGTTCTACTCTGTCCTATAGGGTCTCTATGAGTTAGAATCGACTTGATGGCAGTGGGTTTGGTTTTTGGTTTTTATGCTTTTGGTGGCATATCTAAGAATCCATTGCCAAATACAAGGTCCTGAACGTTTACCCCTATGTTTCCTTCCAAGGAATCAGTTCAACAGCAGTGGGTTTGGTTTTGGTTTGTGTTCTTCCACAAGTTTTATGGGTTTAGTCCTTATATTTAGGTTGTTGATCCATTTTGAGATAATTTTCATATCTCCATTTGTTTTAACGAGGTCTTTTGGGCATGGGGTTCTGCAGAACACCTTTTACGGAGCTTGAATATGGCAATTAAGAGCCACTAATTTGAAGTCAGAATCCCTGGGGGTGGTTTAAACAGTTAACGTGCTTCACTGCTAAAAGAAAGGTTGGTGGTTTGAGTCCACCCAGAGGTACCTCAGAAGAAAATTCTGGCTATTGCCTTCTGAAAAATCGCCCACAGAAAAACCCTACAGAGCACAGCTCGATTATGACACACATGGGATTGCCATGGGTCAGAGTCATCTCAGTGGCAGCTTGGTAGTGGTGGTGGCTTTGCAGGCGTAGAGAACCAGGTTCACCTCTTGGCTGTTCTAGTTCCTGGCTGTGTAACCTTGAGCCATTTATTCAGCCTGTCTGAGCCTCAGTATCTTCATCTACAAAGTGAAGGCAGTCATACTGGCCTTAGTGCTGTTGAGAGAACTAAAATAAGCCATAGAAATGGCTCAGCCCAGAGTCTAGGCACACAGCAAATCCTGAAGAAACTTATTACTTGTTTTCTGTTATTATTTTGTAAGGAGTAGACTGTGGTGCTGCTCTTCCTTTTAAGGCACAAATTGTGATATTCAAGCCCTCATCTGACTCAGTTCCTGGAAGCTTCCCTCCCTCCACGTTTACCTTTCTTCCTTTCCTTTTATTTTTTTTTCTTCCCATTTTCCTTTGTAAAATCAGGTTTCCCTCACTGGGGAACACGTGCATGTTTCACAAATTCATCTTGCTTGTCACTTCAGCCAGCGGCTATTCTCTGGACCACTGCTCTGCATTACCCATGAGGCACTGCTTTGTCTACTTCAGCACCCCTCCTTCTGCCTCTGGCTGCTGCTGTTCTGCCCTGTGCACCCCTTCATCAAGCTCAGGACAGACCTCCTCATGGCCCAGCAAAGGGCAGCAAAGAGTCGGCTGCAACTGTTGAGCTGCTTTGAGGGAAAGTTCCAGGATGGTAGAAGGGAAGCAGATGCAAAGTGTTGCTTACAACTGCTGGTGCAGGTAATGGGCTCAGGGCCCATGGAGCCAGCTTCATGGTCAGGTACAGAGCTGCCCCTGTGCTGTGTGCACCTGCAGTGATTGGGGCCACAAGGAGAGAAGGAGCGTTCTCTCCATCCTCATTGCCTGACCTGGCTCCAGTATGACCAGGGAGGGCATTTCCACTCTGTTCAGGAAAATCAGCCCTGCCATCAAGGGGGTGATGTTGCCTTGTGGTCCTTGTCCTAATCTCCTACTGCTACTGTAACAGATACCACAAGTTTTTTGTTGTTGTTGTTTTTAATTTTATTGCGGTTTTAGATGAAACTTTACAGTGCGAATTAGTTTTTCATTCAAAAATTTATACACAAATGGTTTTATGACATTGGTTGCAATCCTGGCAATGTGTCAGCTCTCTCCCCCTTTCCGCTTCAGCCCCAGGTTCCCCGTGCCCATTCGTCCAGTTTGCCTGTCCCTTCCTGCCTTCTCCTCCTTGCTTTTGGTCAGACGTTTTGCCCATTTGGTCTTGCATATGTGATTGAACTAAGAAGCACATTCCTCATGTGTGTTACTGTTTGTTTTACAGGCCTGTCCAACCTTTGGCTGAAAGGCAGACTTTGGGAGTGGCTTCAGTTCTGAGTTAGCACGATGTCTAGGGGCAGGAGTTCCTCCAGCCTCTATCAGACCAGTAAGTCTGGCCTGTTTTTGTGACTTTTAATTTTGTTCTGCATTTTTCTCCCACTCTGTCTAGAATCCTCTGTTGGGATTCCTGTCAGAGTGGCTGGTGGTGGTAGCCAGGCACCATCTAGTTCTTCTGAGTTCACTGGAGGCTGTGGTTCATGTGGTCCTTTAGTCCTTTGGACTAATATTTTCCGGTGTCTTTGGTTTTCTTTATTCTCCTTTGCTCCGGATGGGATGGGACCAATAGATGTATTTTAGATGCCCATTTGCAAGCTTTTAAGACCCCAAATGCTTTCACCAAAGTAGGATGTAGAACATTTTCTTTATAAACGGTGTTATGCCAATTGACCTAGGTGTCTCTCAGGGCTGTGGTCCCGAGCACTCAGCACCAGTAACTCAATCCCTCAAGGTATTTGGATGTGTCTAGGAAGCTTCTGTGGCTTTGCCCTGGTCAAGTTGTGCTGCCTTCCACTGTATTGTGTGTTGTCTTTCTCTTTACCTAAGTTGACTTGTCTGCTACCTAGTTAGTGATTTTCCCTTTCTACCCCTTCCCTCCAAGTAACCATCAAAGTTTTTTTTTTTTTTCTGTGTGTAAACCTTTTCCTGGGTTTTTATAATAGTGCTGTCATACAGTATTTGTCCTTTTTTTGATTGACTTACTTCACTCAGCATACCGCCCTCCAGATTCATCTATGTTGTGAGATGTTTCAAGGACTCATTATTGTTCTTTATCTTTGCGTAGTATTCCATTGTGTCTATATACCATGATTTGTTTGTCTATGGGTTGGTGGACACTTAGGTTGTTTCCATCTTTTTGCTATTGTGAATAATGCTGCAGTGCACATGAGTTTGCATATGTCTATTTCGTGTGATGGCTCTTATTTCTCTAGGATGTAGCCCTGGAAGTGGGATTGCTGGATCACGTGATATTTCTATTTCTAGCTTTTTAAGGAGGTGTCATATCATTTTCCACAGTGGTTGTACCATTTTACATTCCCACCAGCAGTGTGTAAGAGTTCCCGTCTCCCTGCAGTCTCTCCAACAGTTGTTATTTTCTCTTTTTTTGATTCGTGTCAGTAATGTTGGGGTGAGATGATATCTCATTAGAGTTTTGATTTCTCTAATGGCTACAGATCGGGAGCATTTCCTCGTCTGTCTGTTAGCCACACAAATGTCTTCTTTGGTGAAGTGTTTGTTTATATCCTTTGCCCGTTTTTAATTGGATTATTTGTCTTTTTGTTGTTGAGGTGTTGAAGCAGTCTATAGATTTTAGAGATTATACCATACTGGATATGTCATAGCCAAATTTTTTTTCCCAGCCCGTATGTTCTCTTTTTACTGTTTTGGTAAAATCTTTTGATGAGTGTAAATGTTTAATTTTTTAGGAACTCCCAGTTACCTAGTTTATCTTCTGGTGTTTATGTGTTGTTAGTTATGGCTTGTTTTCTGTTTATACCATGTATAGGGCTCTTAGCATTGTCCCTATTTTTTCTACCATGATCTTGATTGTTTTAGCTTTTATATTTAGCTTTTTGGTACATTTTGAGTTAGTTTTTGTGTAGTGTGAGGTGTGGATCCTGTTTTATTTTTTTACCGAAGGACAAGTTTTGCCAATGCCATTTGTTAAAAAGTCTGTCTTTTCCCCCTTTCGTGGACTTCAGTCCTTTGTCAAAGATCAGCTGACCATAGGTGGATGGATTTATATGTGGGTTCTCAATTCTGTTCCATTGGTCTATGTGCCTGTCATTGGACCAGTATCAGGCTGTTTTCACTACCTTAGCTGTATAGTAGGTTCTGAGATTAGGTAGTGTGAGGCCTCCTACTTTGTTCTTTGTTTTTAATAACACTTTGCTTATCTGGGGCCTCTTTCCTTTCCATATGAAGTTGGTGATTAGTTTTTCCATCTCTTTAAAGAATGCTGATATTTGGATGGGAATTGCATTATATCTGTAGATCGCTTTAGGTAGGAAAAGTGGGTGGTGTTAAAGAACAGAAATTTATTTTCTCACAGTTCTGGAGGCTAAAGGTCCAAATCAGGGTCTCAGCTGTGTCAGTTTGTTACTTGTTCATAGTCCCAGGCCTGTTCCTTGGTTCCTTGGCTCGTGAAGGATCCCCGCATGGTGTCTGTTTCCCCCAGTGTGTCTCTGTGTCTAGTCTGTTCTTTTTTGTCTCAGATGTGATTAGATTTAGTAGCTTCCCTACTTGGGTATGTCCTAATTAACATAACATATCCAAATAGGACCACACCCACAAGTATTTATAGATAACAAAAAACAGTAGCTGTCCAGTCGATTCTGACTCATGGAAACGCCAAGCGTGTGGAATAGAGCTGTGCCCCATAGGGTTTCCAATGGCAGTGACCTTTCAGAAGTAGGTGGCTAGGCATTTTGGTCAGCAGCAGAGTGCCTAACTACTTATGCCATCTAGGTCCTGGTTTTTATTGGACTCCTAGACTGAGGCTAAGAGAAATGGGAGAGGGGTCAGAATGCCATTTCTACTTTCTAGCCTCGTGCGCCTGCAGGACTGTGCTCTTACTGCCCTCCCTCACAAGGAATTTCCCGAAGATCTGTTATTCTTATCACTGGATTATTAGAGATGAATCTGGAAAATCATCTAGAACCATACTGTTCAACACAGTAGGCACAGCCACTGTGGCTGTTGAACCCTGGAAACATGGTATCTTAGTCATCTAGTACTGCTATAACACAAATACCACAAGTGGATGGCTTTAACAAAGAGATGTTTATTCTCTCACAGTCTAGTAGGCTAGAAATCTGAATTCAGGGTGCCAGCTCCAGGGCAGGCTTTCTGTCTCTGTCAGCTCTGGAGGAAGGTCTTTGTGATGCATCAGTCTTCCCTTGGTCTGGGAGCATCTCAGTGCAGGAACCTCAGGTCCAAAGGATGCACTCTGCTCCTGGCACTGCTTTCTTGGTGGTCCCCAACTCTCTGCTTGCTTCCCTTTTATCTCTTCAGAGAGAAAAGGTGGTACATGCCATACCCCAGGGAAACTCCTTTACATTGGATCAGGGATGTGGCCTGAGCAAGGGTGTTACATTTCACCCTAATCCTTTTTAACCACAGGCAGAGATTATGATTTATAACACATAGGAGAATCACAAAATGGAGGACAACCACACATGGCCTAACCAAGTTAATACACACATTTTGGGGGAGGACATAATTCAATCCATAACACATGGCGAGTCCCAAATGAGATGTGCTGTAAGTATAAAATGCATACTGGGTTTCAAAGACTTAGTGCTGAAAAAAGGATGTAAAATATCACAACATTTTTTTGTATTGATTACATGTTGAAAGACAATATTTTGGATATATTGGGTTAAGTAAAACATATTATTAAAATTCATTTTCCCCATTCCTTTTTATGATTTTTGGTGCGACTCCTAGAAAATTTAAAATTGCATATGTGACTAGCGTTGTATTTCTACTGGATAGCACTGTTCTTGAAGGCACTCAGAACAGAATGAGAGAAGGGTACCTAACAGTCTCCAGTGGAAGAAACCTCTGAGTAATAGAACTGGGTCCCACAGTGAATTTGCTGAAAGCCAGGAAGGAAGAGCGGGGTCCACTTTCCCAGCCTCATCCTGGACCACTCATCCCTCCCCTCCTTACATGCCAGCCACTCAGCCTCCTTCAGGTCCTCTACACATTGTGTTGTCTTACGCCTTCACACCTGTCACCCGCGTGTTCTCTCCTCTGCCTTCATATGGCTCACTCTTTGTCTTTTCTGCAAGAGCCAGCCTCACTTTTTCATCTCCTTTCCTGACCCTCTTCGCTAAAAAAATAATCATCCCCAAGTGCTTATTCTCTTCGCGGCACTAGGTAGAGTCTGGAATTCTCTTGCTTATTTTACTTGCTTATCATCTGTCTTCCAACAAGAACGTAAGCTCCATGAGTGCAGGAATCTTGTTCATCTTATTCTCCACTGCACACTCTTATGCCTGTGTCTGGCATATAGTTGTTGTTAGCTGCCATTGAGTCAGCTCCAGCTCACGGCGACCCCACAACAGAACAAAACACTGCACAGTCCTGTACCATCTTCAGGATTATTGGTATGCTTGAACCCACTGTTGCAGCCACTGTGTATTTTGAGTGCCTTCCAACCCAAGGGGTCATCTTATAGCACTGTATCTGACAATTTTCTGTTGTATTTCATAGTGTTTTCATTGACTAATTTTTGGAATTAGTTCACTAGGCCTTTCTTCCTAGTCTGTCTTAGTCTGGAAGCCCTGCAGAAACCTTTCCACCATGGGTGACCCTGCTGCTGTTTGAAATACCAGTGTCATAGTGTCTAGCATCATAGCAACACATAAGCCACCACAGTAGGACCCACTGGCAGACAGGTGGTGGATGACATGGTTAAAGCCCACTGAATAGAGCCAAATGCCTGAAGACAGCTTTAATGGTGGACTTTTCAGTTCCTTGAGCCAATAGATTCCTGTGTGTGTGTGTGTGATGCCAGTTTGAGGTGGATTTCAGTGGTTTCTGACCAAGAGTCTTCCAAATGACACAATAATATCTCCTCCTGGTTATGGCCCTCTGTCATTCCTGGCAGCTTCCAGTGGAACACTTCACCAGGAGAAGAGAATGTCTCTCAGGCTTCCTGGTCTAGCTCAGCAGAGCCTGGTTTAAAGCCCCAGTGGAAGTGCTTATAATTGGCCAGTGAGAGCAAGGCGCTCCTGTGGCGATTGTGTGCCAACAAATAACTCAAGCAGGCAACACTCTTGGTGTTTTATAATTATGTGAAAAGACCTGAGATGTCTGTAAGGCAGGGGTCAGCAAATTAAAATTTTCCCAGGAGTTAAGAGCCTCTGAATGGGTGTTTCTGATAATCTTGTTTATGTTCTGGGGTAAATAAATCTCTCCTTTGTTCTGTGTTATTCAGCTCTCAGCACTGTTGGTAATTAAAAGGGTAAAGGGTGGAGAAATGAATGAGTTCTTTAATTGGCTGTGTCCTGCGTGACACAGTAAGGGGAAAAAGGCCCTTTTGAGCATGGGCAGGGTGGCCTGCTCTTTCCTGGGAAAGGGTGATAAAACCCTGGGAAGCTGGTGGTCAAGTGGCAAAGGGGCAGGAATCCATCATCATTAATGTGATCAATCAGCAGAGGCTGTGAGCTCTCACTGAGCTGTGCCAGGGACTTCCGGAGATGCTGAGAGAGCCAGACAAGGCCAGAGTGAAGATCTGGCTTCAGAAATCACCCTCTTGTCAAGGATTGCCTAGGAGAATGATAACTCACCTTCCACTTGCCTACAATCACGAGTCTGAAGGTGGGCTGGGAGGGATGGGAAGGACAAAACAAACAGAATCCTGGTAGATGTTCAGATACCCATCACCAAACCCATTGCTGTCAAATTGGTTCTGACTCATGGTGACCCCAAGTATTACAGAGTAGAACTTGGCTCCATAGGGTTTTCTTGGCTGTAATCTTTATGGGAGCAGATGACCAGACCTTTCTTCAGTGTCGCTGCTAGGTGAATTTGAACGGCCAACCTTTTGGTTAGCAGCTGAGCACAAACCATTTGTGCCACCCCAGCACCTGGTGGTCAGATAACATCACCTGTAACATGATGTGATAGAAAGATCATCATAATAGTGACAACAACAGATATGACTGCTATCATGTGCCAGGCACTGTGATGGCAGCTCTCAACACTATTTCTTTTAATGCTGTCAAGAATTCCATGATATTGGTAAAATCGTCCATGGTTGACACATGAAGAAACAGAGACAGAGAGAGGCTAAGTGACTTGCCAGTTTTCCCAGCTGTAGGTGGTAAAGCTGGCATTCATACTCAAGTCAACCTGTAAAACCATGCTTGTGTTCAATGTTCCTCTCTAGTTTAAAAAAAAAATTTTTTTAACTCTTTGTCCAAGTCTTCTGCTCTTTCCAAGTCTCAGAAAATGGGGATAACAAAAACCTTTATGTAATAGGGTGCTTGGATGCAAACAACAGAAATAGACTGTGGTTCACTTAAGCAAAAAAGGGATTTACTGAAAGGATATTTGCTCTCTGGTCTATTCTTCTGTGGAGGGAGATAAGGCTCAGCTCCCAGCAATACTCATACCCCTAAAAAAACAAACAAACAAAAAAACCGGTTGCCGTCTAGTCAATTCCTATTCATGGCAACCCCATGTATATCAGAGTAGAACTGTGCTCCACAGGGTTTTCAATGGCTAATTTTTTGTGTGTGTAAGTAGACTGTCAGGCCTTTTTTTCTGAGGCACTTCTGGGTAGACTTGAGCCTCCAACCTTTCTTTCAGTTAGTATCCAGGCAGGTTAGGCATTTTCCCTCAACAGGAAATGTGTTCAGACGCTGACTAGTCAAAATGTGCCCTCTCTTTGACTTTCTTTTTCTTTTTCTTTTTTATTGTACTTTAGATGAAGGTATACAGAATGAACTAGTTTCTCATTAAACACTACGCATATTGTTTTATGACATTGGTTAACAACCCCACGACACGTCAACACTGCCTTCTCAACCTTGAATTCCCTTTTACCAGCTTTCCTTTGCCCTCCTGCCATCTAGTCCTTGCCCCTGAGCTGGTGTGCCCCTTTAGTCTCTTTTTGTTTTATGGGCCAGTCTGATCTTTGGCTGAAGGTTGAACGTCAGGAGTGACTTCATTACTGAGCTGAAAGTGTTCCCTGGGGGCATACTATCAGGGTTTCTCTAGTCTCTGTCAGGCCAGCAAGTCATGTCTTTCTTTTTGTCTCTCTGACTTTCTAATAGAGGTTTAGTGATGGTGGATGTCTTTAGCACCAGGTCTGGCACACAGGCAGTACCCTATAAAGTTGTCATTGTTATTATTATCATTGTCATTGTCCAGGAGGAGGCAGCTCATTCTATTGCCACACCTACCATACAAATTCTGGTCTGCTTTTATTCTGGGATGATTTAGACTCCTTTGTGAACAAAGACATAAACTAAGCTAACATATCCTCGAGACAATAGGATGCTGGCATATCTTCAGATTGGTCACTAAAAAAAAAAAAAAAAAAAGTGTGCCCTAAATTGGGAGGAAATCAGAACAGATTGCTTCTAATTTCTCACTGTTCCAAGCAAGAAATTTCCGTTTCAAGGGAAACATGACTTGCAAGCTGTTTGCAAACACAGTTTTCATGAAGTCTTGGGCTTGGCTTTTCACGGATGGATTGCCTGTCCCGTGGGGTTAACTGGATTTTCAGAGGGAAGAGGCATATAGAAGTCACTTTTCTCACTTCTTCCTCAGATTATTAAGGCCTGGTGAGCGCCACTCTTCTGTAGATATTTGAATGGACTATTATAGGGGAAGCATGGGCTTTGAAGCCAGGCAAGCCTGGGTGTGAATCCTGGCTCTACAGTTTCCTAGCTGTATATCCTTGGAGAAGTTACTTTCTCATCTGAAAAGTGGGATAATTGTTACTTACTTCCTAGATTTTGTAGTGGCCTTCAGTAGCTGTTACCTAGAACAGTGGGGCAGTTCTACTTTGTCACATGCGATTGTTATGACTTGACGGCACCTAGCAACAACTGTTAGTCCATGTAACACCTTTGTTTGAGTTAGAAAAAGGTATTGTATCCTCTAGCAGATGCATCTGGGACCAGGGTGCGTGATTCACTGAACAGAACACAGGCAGGATTTTATCACGTGCTTAGTCCCTTAGCTTGTACCCTTGTGCAACGTGCAACCTGCATAACTGTTCATAGTCATACTGTTTTTTCTGCCTAGTAAACTTTTTTTTTTTTTAACATTTATTCTATTAACAGACACAGA
The DNA here is from genome assembly GCF_024166365.1 of Elephas maximus indicus. NCBI lineage: Eukaryota > Metazoa > Chordata > Mammalia > Proboscidea > Elephantidae > Elephas > Elephas maximus. The sequence goes on along the minus strand of NC_064840.1, from coordinate 16,748,145 downwards.
CCCCTTATCCAAAGGGATAGGAATATAATTTAGCTCTTGCCAGACCACTTGACAACCAATAGTGATTGGTACAAGAAATGAGCTTGTGACCCAAAACAGGCCAATCAGATTTTTTCCCTGGGGCTTATATACACATGTTGGGAGAAAATAGTAGTTTATATCCACTGGGTAAATGGAAGCCATGCTTCTTTCATATGGAATAGGCCTGTTTTTAGTAGGAGGCAATGTAATCAACAGGCAAAGATATACAGAGATAAGCAGAAACGAAGATGGAGCAAGGAACTTTCTGGAGCCAGTTGCTGAGGTTGGTTCCTGAATATCTTCCCGTGATTCTAAGCTCTAACTCAGTTCTCCTCTTAGCTACGTGAGCATAAACATTCCCTTTTTGCTTTTAAGCTAATGTGTGTTGGTTGTCTGACACTTGCAACCAGAATGGTCCAATTTGATAATTGAGTAACTCCTATAAGACTTTTTATGTATGGAAAACCCTTAGATATTGTTATTGCATGGAAAGAGCAGGCAGCCCCTATGTAATATAACCCGGAGAGGTTAGGTGACTTGTCTGCAGTCATACAGCTACTGAGTAATAGAGCTGGGATTAGGACTCAGGAGTGTGAGGGTTTCACAAGGCCTCTTACCTCAAAATATCTCTGCCATAAAGCACAGTGTACTGCATGCAGTTCCCACCAGCTTGCTTCTTTGGAGTGAAAGGAGAAAGTGCTTTGTTAGATTAGGTCTAGATTTGAGATATCAGATATGCCACCAGCTCTTGACCTCATGCCCACGGCAGACATCACTAATCCATCAGCAGAAAACGTTAATTGATCAGGCTATAGTGTTTTGTTGGGAATGGTTTCAGAGTCTTTCTTAACATGCTGCTCCAGGCAGCTCCTGCTCGTCATTTGGAAATGAAGTAGGAGATGAAACCAAACATGCTGATTTTAGAAAATTTGTGACAAAATCCCTTACAATCCAATTTTTTTTTTCAAGTCTCTAACTCATGGAGTATTGTCTCCAAAGGTGAGAAAGTGTTGCTTTAAATTAATGCCAGAAAATAAGGGACTCAGAATAGCAGCACAGAAGCCTAAATGGCTAATGAAGTTTGGCAGAAGGTTTTTGTGCACATGGGTAGGGCACCTGGGTCGGCAGGTAAATGAATTCCCAAAGACACAGGAGCAGATTAGCTGGGCTTTGCCATGTATCTGGGGCAGAGCTCACTTCCTCATGATCTTTTGAAGATGGGGTGAAAGGGGAGTATCTTGCTAAATTTTCCAGCCAGAGAAAGTCTTTGCAGTAAACTTAAAAAAGAAGAAAAGAAATTTGAATTAAACAAAACAAACAAAATTCTCAAGAGTTCAAAGTTTTATGCCCAACTTGCAAGATCTCAGAAACCCTGGTGGTGTTAGTTGTTAAGCGCTATGGCTGATAACCGAGAGGTTGGCAGTTCAGACTCACCAGGTGCTCCTTGAAAACTCTATGGGGCAGTTCTGCTCTGTCCCACAGGGTCACTATGAGTGGGAATTGACTTGATGGCAATGGGTTTGTTTTTTTTGGTGCAAGATCTCAAGTCTAAGGGAGTGAAAGGGGTCAAAATTCATAGTAAAGGATGGAAATGGATATTTTGTGTCAAATGCATGTTCAGTTTTCTGTGTTTTCCCCATGATCAGGAATCGACTCAATGGCAGTTGTGTTATTTTACTGGGGGCCAGCAGATTAAATACAGCTTTCCTCCCTCCAACTGGAAGGCAGGTATTTTTTATCTCCATGCTACAGGTGAGGAAATGGAATCTCAGAGGTGAAACAACTTGCCCAAGTTCACACAGCTTTTAAGCCGCAGAGCAGGGATTCAAATCCTGATTTGTGTTCACTTAAAGTCCCTTTTCCTTCTTTCATATCATCCAGGCCCTGGGCTAGGTCCCAGAGATCAAACGATGAGTCGAGACAGGTTTCTTGTCCTCAAGGAGTTCTCCCATCTTGCAGAGAAAGGAGCTAGCCCCATTGAGGTGTTCCCCTTGAACCTTGAATCGTGCACAGATAAAATAGCACTTCTCCACGGCTGCAAAGAAGGCAGCAAGTGCACCAGTTGTCTGTGGGCATCCCTTTGTCTTAGTTCTGAGTTTATTTTTCCAACACTTGCCCGAAGCCTCCAGCTGCAACTTCCCTAAACCCCAAAGGAGTGGAAGTTCTGCCGCTGTTCGCACGCCACGCCACCTGAGGTCTGAGCTCTGCGTGTGCTCTGGGTCTGTGCTGGGCTCTGACGACGCTGTAGGCAGCAGATGCTCCTGGCTCCCAACCCTGCTACCCTCCCCAATCCACCCTGAGGTTTGGCTTCTGGAAAGGTCATGAGCAAGTCTTCCTTTCCAGTTGCTGTCCAGAGGGCACAAGCAAAGATGCCTTCCTGGCAGCTGGCATCACATCGCAAACCAGCAAATGCAGTTTTCCTGGGGCTGTTGACCCACAGCAGTGTTAGGGGTGAGGGTCCTTCATGCTTCGCTTGGGGGAATAGATGCTGCTCTCAGCCTTTCTTCCCACTGGTTCAGCCTGGGGCTGATCAGCTAGTACAAACACCCTGGGATTTAGCTCTAACAGTCTGAGGGTTCTGGTTTAACCTCTACATTGGTTATACAAAAAAAAAAAATTTTTTTTTTTTTTTTTATAACCAGCTCATAATAGTAACAATTACCATTTATTGAATGCCTTCTAGAGCTTTCCATATACAATGCCAACTGGGGGCTTTTTCCGAATAACCTGTATATTGAAAAGGCAGAATTTATGGGGTACACTTATAAAAAGCTACTTTTATTCCCTCCCCCAAGTTGCTGTACAGTCCCAGGCCTAGTTCTTCCCTGGAGAAGCCTCTTCGCTCATCTGTGTAGGGAATAAGAAATGGCTTTGGTGTCTGTAGTGCCCCACACCATCTCAGTTTAGTGATTAATATGTCCAGGACAGTGCAGCAATCAAACTCCCAGCCTTGTGTGCTCCGGCCCCCTGCAGGTAGAAGCTGCCCTGGGAAAGGGACTCACAGTCAGCTTCTTGAGCATCCCCTAAGTGAGTGCTAGTTCTGCCCACCAACCATCTCCCCAGGCAGGCTGCCTCCGCCACTCCGAGGTTGGTGAGAGCACAGTGGGCAGAGATAAGGGGAGAAAACTGTCTCACTTGCTTGGGACTGCCGTGGGCTGGGCTCTGCAGGCAGACTCTCTGGTGGGTGTTTGTGTGAACTTTGGAACTCCTGTCTCCATTAGCTCCGAGCACAGCAAAACCTTTGTAGGAATTAGAAAAAATAATCTCCCTTACCTTCAGATGTAGCCTCATGGATGCACAGCTTGGCAAATGGTTATCTTTCAGCAAGTTAAAATCAACTTGGCAACAGCTGGTACTAGTACTAGTTCTTACCACAACCCTCATCCTCTCCCAGTCTTTCAAGATAGATTTTCTTTCCTTCCGTCCTCCATCTGTTGAGAAAGCAGAAGATCCTTGAGGTAAAGTGATTTAACCATCAAACACGGTCGAACTGAGATTCAGCCTCAGATCCATCCAAACGAAAAACAAAACCCATTGCTGTCGAGTTGATCCTTACTCATAGTGACCCTGTAGGACAGAGTAGAGCTGCCCCATAGGGTTTCCAAGGCTATAAATCTTTATGGAAGCAGACTGCCAGAATTTTTCCCCCATGTAGCGGCTGGTGGATTTGAACTGCCGACCTTTTGGTTAGCAGCCGAGAGCTTAACCACTGCACCACCAGGACCCCAAATCTGCATTTTCTCCCATACCATCTTTTCCCCAGCAGCTGTCAACCATTCCCTCCAGCTGGCAAAATACAGTCCTGGAAGTGGCCACCCCTAGCCTCACAGAATGCTGAAATTAGCACTCTCTGTTGATGTCCACAACCTCCGTTCTGAATCATTTATCCAGTGCCATTCTTCACTAAGCACTCCCTCCTGCTCATAATCGTCCCAACTTCCAGTCTTAACTCACCCTGTGAACTCAATGCTGGGGGCTATCTTCCTGGCCCTTGACGGTGGCTCACCATCTAGCTCCATTGACCTAGACTGTCTTGTGAAATACTCTTTCCAGCTGGACCGGACCCCGAGACTCCTGATGTTGGCACTATCCATTATGGATGGTGCTCTGGTCGATTCAGAACGTGGCTGTTATGCCCTAAATAGCCCATGTCCTTAGCCATAGCAAAATAAATTTTTATCCCTTACTCAGAATTTGAAAGCACATCTGGAGAGTTGTGCACACCAGCTGAGCAAACCTGAGTGCCTATCAGGAGAACTTGGACACCAGTGCTAGGAATCTGCTAAGTGGAAAGATTTTAATTGTCCCCAGGCTCGTCACAGCAACCTAATTTCCTCTAACGAGCACACACACAAAGCTACGAAAAGAGGTGCGGGATTGGATGGCAATTCAATGCCTCATAATGCCAGATGAATTGTAGTGCCTGCTCCATAGTATTGCATTTGCTGATGTCTGGGAGACGGTCTCCATGGATGCTAATTCAATTATGTTGAAACATAGAAGGAAATTGTCAGCCAAATTGCTGCCACGCTGCCGAGCGGTACCTAGCCAAAGTCCCCAGTGCTGTTTCCTCAGGATTCAGCAGCAGACAGCTCTTCTAGTCAGAGAATGACCAGAGGCTGTGCTCCACTTGCCCTGGCTGCTTGGCTTTTCAAACAAACTTCCTGTCTTAGACCTCTAAATAGAGACAAGGCATTTGTGAATCACGTTCTTGCCTCCTGTTTCTTGTTATCTGCTCATCCATTTATTCAACAACCACAAACGTACGTGACATGTTTAAAAGAAAATGCATCATTCAACCCATAAATGTTGACTGAGCACCAACTATGTACTAGGCACGTTCTAGGCACTAAGAACTCAGCAGGGAACAAAATGGACAGAAATCCATGTCTTCATGAGTGTATAATCCTGCCTCACCTTCTAAGAAGCTAGTGTTACCAGGTTAGCTTCAAGGATTTTTTGCTTTCTAGAATCTTTATAATGGGTGAATAAGAAAACTATAGGAGGACAAGAAAAGGATAAAAAAAAAAACCCCAAAAACCCACTGCCGTCGAGTCAATTCCGACTCATAGCGACCCTATAAGAAAACTATAGGGAGACAGAAAGGCCAAACTGATTCATAGGAGAAATGGCTGTATCAGAAGAGAAGGGGAACAAATGAAGCATAGCATGCATGGCTAATTTTGGAGACTTTGTTGTTGCTAGCTGCCATTGAGCTGGTCTTCGGATCATGGAGACCCCATGCACAACGGGATTGGACCGTTGTAATCCATAGGATTTTCTTTAGCTGGTTTTTGGAAGTAGATCGCCAGGCCTTTCTTCCTAGTCTGTCTTAGTCTGAAAGTTCTGCTGAAACCTGTGTAGCATCATAGCAACACCCAAGGCTCCTTTGACAGATGGGTGGTAGCTGCACTTAAGGCGCATTTGCCGGAAATTGAATCTGGGTCACCTGCATGAAGGTAAGGATTCTACCACTGAACAACTAAACCGTCACTGCCCTCTTAGAGATTTTAGGGAGTTTAAAAAGTTGAGGAGAGGCATTTGGTGGAGTGGGCCAGAGGAAGAGTGATGGGGAGAAGAAAGTGCATTTCAAGTGGTGCTCGATTTTATGAATGGAATGCCTCTTTGATATTTTTTGCAGATTTCATTAAATGTAAAATTCCTTTCTGTTTTTTTAAGAACCAATCAGTAAATATTTGTTGAGTGTCTACTGTGTTGCAGCTAAAAGACAGATGCAGTCTTTGCCTTCCTGGGCTTGTAGTTCCAAGGGAAAGACAGCCTGAACATGTGATAGGCATTTATGGGGGGGGGGGGGCGCTGAGACTTCACCTGGGAAGGCAGAGAAGGTTCCCCTGAGCAAATGAGATTTATTCTGAGCCCTGAGGATCAGGAGCTTGGCAGGGAAGGAGCTGGGTGTGGGGTGTCTGAATAGTCCAGACAGAGGTAATAGCTTTTAGGAAGACTTCTTGGAATGAACGAATGTACCTTACTTGGGCATCTATAGTGTGCGCATCAATGTGCCTCCCTCATCGTCTCTACTGCTGCTGCCCATTGTCAAGAAAATCAGAAGTCAGGATAAAGTGGGTGGCGTCTGGGGAAATGGAATAAACTGCTTTCAGACTGGTTGTTTGAATATCAGAACTGGGGTTTCTTCCCGTAAGAGTCTGTGCTCTGGTAGTTTCAAGGCTAAACGATGCCAGCCTGGCTTTCTGTTTCTGTTGCCATCAAGTAGATTCCAACTCTATAGGACGGGGTAGAACTGCCCCGTAAGCTTTCCAAGGCTGTAATCTTTACAGAAGCAGACTGCCATGTCTTTCTCCTGGGGAGTGGTGGTGGGTTCAAACCATTGGTCTTTTCGTTAACAGCCAAGTGCTTCACAGTAGTATGTAGGCTACATTTATTAAGCACCTACTGCATACCCACCCAGTTCTGTGCCAAATACTAAGGATACAAAAGTGAACTGCAGACATGGTTCAGTTCTTGCCACATGCACAGTCTGTTTGGAGGGGGTACAACCAAGTAAAAAGGCATCTATAATATCTTATTATCCTAAGAACTATGACAGTGTTAGTTTATCACCTGCTCCCAGAATGTCTTAAAAAACAAACAAACAAAGTCAGTTGCCATCTACTTGATTCTGACTTATGGCAACCTCTTTTGTTTCAGAGTAGAACTGTGATCTGTGGGGTTTTCAATGGCTATGACTTTTTAGAAGCAGATCACCATGATTTTATTCTGAGGTGCCTCTGGGTGGCTTTGAACCACCAACCTTAACCATTTGTGCCACACAGAGTCCCCAGGGGAAGTTAAACAGATCTGAGTGTGAATATCAGCTCTGCCAAGCAATAGCTGTGTGACTTTAGCAAGTTAACTCCCCTGAGTCTACATTTTCTCACCTCTGAAATGGGGATTGTTACACTCACCCTAAAGAACTCAAGTGAGGTTTAGAGATAATCTGTGTGTCAGCATCCTGTTGAACAAGCAGGATTCCATCAGGGCGCAAGAAAGCAGCCTCATTCTTTTCTCCACTGTCTATTGACAAGGCCTCGGTGAGCTAAAGCTTTCTCTGCCCCTGGCTAAAATCTTGAGTTGCCTCCATCACTTTACTGGTCAGTCCTGGATAATAAAATGTCCCGCAGTCATTTTTGATGTTCCATCTTAGTAATTAAAATGCCCTGTCTTAAGTAATGGCTAGATCTCTGGGTCTCATTTAAAGTTAAATCTTCTTTCAAACAAACCAATTGTAAAAAGACATTTTTGAAATAATTGGAGAAATTGAAACACTGGCTGAATATTTGATGACATTAAGGGATTCTCTTTAATTGTGTGGAGCCCTGGTGGTACAGTGGTTAAAGAGCTCAGCTGCGAACTAAAAGGTCAGCAGTTCAAATCCACCTGCCACTCCTTGGAAACCCTATGAGACAGTTCTACTCTGTCTTACAGGGTTGCTGTGGGTCAGAATCGACTCGATGGCAACGGGTTTGGTTTTTATGGTTGTTACTTGCATAATGGTAGATAAGATATGTAGAAATTTATACAGATTTACTAAATACCATGATGTCTGAGGCTTGCTTTTAAATAATCTAGTGACTTAGGGGGAAAAGGGTTGGGACATAAGTGAAGCAGGAATGGGCATGTTTGTTTCATTTTCCCTACTTTTATAAATGTTTGAAACTTCTACAATAAAACATTTGAAAAAGATGTTAAAGTTTCTCCCCTGGGCAACCACACATGATTGGCAGGTTGTATAGCACATAAGACTAGTGGGTATTATTCGTATTGTAGATGTTGTAGATGTATGTATTTATTATAACAATTCTTTGGCCTATGGCAGTGGTATTTTCCTCTAATAATATCAGTATATATGGACATCAAACTTCTATGATGGCCCCCTGTCCTCTCCTCTTCTTGGTATTCATGCCCTGTATAATCCCCTCCACTTGGGCTGTACCTAGTGACTTGCTTCTAATGAATATGGTAAAAGTGATGGAATATCAGTACTGAGATTAGATTCTAAAAGCCTGTCTTCCATCTGGCTGGTACTCTCTCTCTCTCTCTGGCTCCTCTCCATAGTTAGTTCTGATGAAACAAGCTCCCATGTTGTGAATTGCTTTTTTGGAGAGTCCACATTTCAAGGAACTGAGAAGGTAGCCTCTGGCCAACAGCCTCCAAGACACTGAATTCTTCCATCAGCCATATGAGTGAACTTGGAAGTGGATCTTGTCCTAGTTGAGCATTCAGATGAGACTGCAGCCCCAACCAACACTTTGATTACAGCCTGGTAACCACAGGTCCCAGCCAAACTGTGTCTGGATTTCTGACCCATAGAAACTGTGAGACAATGTTGTTGTTTTAAACTTCTAATAGAATTGATGCCTTTGAGTTGTGGTGTTGGTGAAAAATATTGAATATACCATGGACTGCCAAAAAAACGAACAGATCTGTTTTGGAGGAAGTACAACCAGAATGCTCCTTAGAAGTGAAGACGACGAGACTTCATCTCACATATTTTGGGCATGTTATCAGGAGGGACCAGTCCCTGGAGAAGGACATCACGCTTGGTAAAGTAGAGGGTCAGCAAAAAAGAGGAAGGCCCCCCAACAAGATGGACTGAAACAATGGCTGCAGTAATGGGGTCAAGCATAACAATGATCATGAGGATAGTGCGGGACGGGACAGCGTTTCGTTCTGTTGTACACAGGGTCACTATGAGTCAGAACTGACTCGACAAAGCCTAACAACAACAAATTTTGGGGAGACTGGTTATGCAGCAATAGATAACAGAGTTCAGACAGATGGAAGTAAAGTTTTTTTGTAGAGAGCACACCTGTTTTTAGTTCACACAAAGGTGCAGTATTAGTGTGGGTTAGAAGTAGGCCTGCCTCTCCCCTCCATCTGCTCAGGCATTGGGAAAGAGGATGGTGGTCAGTTTCTCTATGCCCTACCTTCTCCCTGCTTGCTAGTCAAAGGCCTAAGAGAGGGGAGGAAGTAGAGGTGAGGGCAGGCTCGCTTGGCTAATACCGTCACAATCTGATGTTTGCAGTCTAGGTTTGGCAGGTGTTTAAAGTGCTTCTTGGCTAGGTGTTCAAGGATGACTATCTTCTGTGAGGTACATTGTGAGTTCTTTGGAGGCCCTTTAATGACTTCTGTATTACATAGTATCCTGACCTAGTGGGAACTCTTTGGTTCCTTCTTGTGATGCCTCCTCTCCATGTGCTGTGCCAGGTGGTACATATCAGTGCCTCTTTCTGCTCCTTTTGGGCAGTGTGCCTTAAAGATGCCCCCACCCCAGTTTCTTCACATCTGCTTCACTCATGGGAAACTCATGTATCATTGCCATCCCAACCATGGATGTACCATCTGCTTCCAGTGCTACCCTCCCTCCTCATCCTGCAATCTTGAGAGCCTCCAGCTATGGTCTGACTATACATTTTTCAGTTCTGAGTTAGACCCCAGACTCCAGGTAACATGTAGCAAGCTGGAGATACCTCCTTGAAGTTCCCCCCACAAGGCTGTTGTCAGGGGTAATTGCCTCTCCTTTCCCCTGGAAGGAGTAAGACTCAATGAATATTGGACTACTTGCTCCAAAAACTCCTTTCCAACTTCAGTCTCTTTATAACCTGAAGGCGGATGTGGGACCAAGGTTCACCAGACTCTTTGCAAGACCAGCATCTTGCTTTGAAATGTAGGATGTTTGAACAGCTCATTTTTTTCTTGGTCTGTGGGGACTCAGCTAAAACCAAGACCCAAAGCATCTCATTTTAACATTTTGTTATATCCATAGAACAGGCATAGAGTACTGTTCAGTAGCTGGTGATTGTTACTTTTACATTGTTGTGGACCTGGTCGGTGGTCTCCCTGTGGTCACGTTCTCTGTATGTGACTTTGCAGCTCTTCCCACCAAGGGGTGGAATCTATTTCCAGCCCTTGAATGCAGGCGGGGCATGTGATTACTTCGGAGGTTCTGGGTGGTACAAATGGTTAACACACTCGGCTGCTGACCAGAAGGTTGGAAGTATGAGTCCCCCCAGAGGTGCCTCAGAAGAAAGGCCTGGCAATCTAGCTCCAAAAACCAGCCATCGAAAACCCACTGGAGCACAATTCCTCTCTGACACACATGGGGTCACCATGAGTCAGAGTTGACTCAGTGGCATCTGGTAACTCGTCATGTGATTACTTTGACCAATAGAATGCAGCAGAAGTGACATGGTACCTGTTCCGAGCCTGGGAACAAGAAGCCTGCATGGTTTGGACCTTTCTCTTGGCACCCTCCTGCTGCCCTGTGAACAAGCCTCAACTAGTCTGTGGGAGGATGAGAGACCACGTGGAGCAGAGCTGAATCGGCCCAGATCAGCAGGGCCACCTAGCTGACCACAGAAACATGCATGAACTCCACCAGGCCCATGTGTCAGAGCAAACTGTGTTCTGTAGAGTTTTCAACCCATGGACTTAAGTAAAAATAACTGTTTGCTATCGTATGCCTCTGAGCCTTCCTGGCTGTTCGTTCCGCAGCATTATTGTGGCATTAGATAACTGATACAATTGTACCAGCATAGCTAATGAGGGAGTCATGTTTGAGCAGAGGGCCTCTCAAATATCAGATGACAAAGCTGACTGCTGGCTTGGCCTTGTCATCTGCATGCATCTGTCCCGGAGAGAGACTGTTTTCGTTCCTTAGGCACTCTGGGCTTCGACTGGACAGATTTCTTCCTAGGCTTGTCAAAACTTTCCAGAATGCAGCATAGCAAACAGGGCTTCCTTTGGCAGCTTGTTAGGATAATTGAAATGTGGGTGGAAGCTCATTAAGTTCCCCTTCCTCAACAGTCTTCCTTCCCAGCCCGGGGAAGCTGCGAGTTCTGTCACATCCCATTAGCACTGTGTCTGGGTGGTTTCCACACTCTTCCAGGCAAATCAAACACATGGGGTCCACAGTCAAAGGAGGAATATATTTAGTCCCACAGAGAGGGTGTATTTATAGAAATTTACGGATATGCATACATTGGCTCGGGTGGTTGATGAGAAAGAAGATAAATGCGTTGAAAGTACGGGAATCATGCAGGTTGCTATTGAGCATAGTAAAAAGCTGACATCGGAAGCCCTTTCTGGGGGTCCCTAAGTCCTTTTCTATTCTTATCTTATGCTACATTGGTGGAAAGGCTTTTGGAGTCAAAAAGACTTTTGTTCCAGTCTTGGCTGGGCCACAATAATAATGGTAACCATGTTGACTTTTACTGAGCAGGCTTTATTTGCCAGGCTTTGTACTAATAGCTTTATATAAATAATCTCAATGCTGTCAGGAAGCTCCCTGAGTTCAGAGACGATGCCCCTGGTGTCTTCTGTAAATCCAGCACCCGACACAATTCTCTGCATTGGATGTAATAAATGTTTAGTGAACAAATGAATGAATGACAGGCCTGTGAGGCAGAGGTAATTTTTCCCAACTTCCAGATGAAGAGGTCCCATAACCCACCCGAGTTCCCACAGCTAGCGAGTGTTGTGAGAGGGCCTTCGAGTCTACCCGTTACCAGTTGTCACAGAGTCCCTTCCAACTTATGGTGACTCTATGTGTGTCAGAGTAGAGCTATGCTCCACAGAGTTTTCAGTGGCTGATTTTCAGAGGTAAATCACCAGGCTTTTCTTCTAAGGCACCTCAGGGTAGACGGGAGCTTCCAACCTTTTGCTTGGCACCCGAGCATGTTAACCATTTATACTACCAGGAATGCTATTGTCAAATGCCCTCTTATTAGTTAGTCCTCACAGTGTCTCAGAGATTCCTAGAAAATGGAGATCGTTTTCTCCGATGGGGCTGTTGTGACGATTACATAAAGCAAGAAAGGACAATATACAGGAGAGTGCCTGACACATCAGAAGAACATATATGTTAGTTTTGTTGTTGTTCTTGCATCTCTGTTTTTCAATAGAGTGTATGATGGGGCTGGAAGTGGAAAAGGACCAGAAGGGGCCTTGTGGCACCATGGATCCAAAATATCACGGGCTAACATCTTGACTCCACCATGTAATTGTAGTATCACTTGTTTAAACTCATTTAAAGCTATATAAAGATTGTCATATCTGCTGAAAAGTGTTCTCCCAGCACTGGGCTAGGACTCCCAGGGAAGAAAGTGTGGGCACAGGAACTAAACAAACTCATCATTAAATGCTTTAGATCAACAAACACCATATGCTTGTATGAATCAATCAACAACGATCAGTTTAAAAAAATTTAACAATATAAAATCTGCCTCATAGGGTTTTTTTTTCAAGACACAATTAAGGTGCTGTTCAGTGATGCCTAGCACTTGGCAAATCCTCGATAATAAAAGCTAATCATAAGAAAAGCTTATTGATCACGTACTGTATACCAGGGCTTTCTAAGCTTCATCTCATTTAATGCTCTCTTCAACCCTAATAGATAAAAAAATAGGTACTATTTTTTTAAATAATATTTTATTGCATTTTTTGTGAAAGTTTACACAGCAGATTAGGTTCCCATTTAACAATTTCTAAAAAAAAAAAAAAAAATTTTTTTTTTTTTATATATATTGTTCAGTGACATTGGTTAGATTTGTGACAGTGTGTCAATATTCTCATTTTCATTCTGGTTGTTTTGTTTCCATTAATCTAGTTTCCTTGCCCTCCCCCTTACCTTCTCATCTTTAGTTTAAGGTAACCGTTGGCCATTTGGTCTTAAAAAGATGATTTTTCACAGTAGTCACGGGTGATATTATTTATTTTATGAGCAAATCTGTTATTTAGCTGAAAGGGGACCTCTAGGAGTGGTTTCAGTTCCAAGTTCAAAGGGTATCGTATGGTGGGAGTCTCAGGGGTTCCACTAGTCTCTATTGGTCCAGTAAGTCTGGCCTTTTTTAAGAATTTGAGTTTTGTTCTACATTTTTCTCCCATTCTAACCAGGACCATCTATTGTGTCCCGGGTCAGAATGGTCAATAGTGTTAGCTGGGCACCATCTAGTTCTTCTGGTCTTAGAGTAGACGAGGCTGTGGTTCATGTAGACTAGTTGCTTCTTTGAGTCTTTGGTTTTCTTCTTTCTCTTCTGTTCCGGGTGAGTACAGACAAATAGTTATATCTTAGATGGCTGCTCACAAGATTTTAAGAGCCGAGATACTACGTACCACACTGGGATGTAGAACATATACTTTATGAACTATGTTATGCTAATTGACTGAGTTGTCCCATGACACTATGGTCCTAAGCCTTCAAACTTAGTGAATCAATCTCTCAAGGTGTTTGCTTATGTCTATGAAGTATCCGTAACTGTGCTATCGGTGTGCTTTATTACATATATGCATACATGTGCAGCACACATACACATGTATATACATATGCCTACAGGTTCACCTATCTGTGCACATGATTATACACACATATACCTTCCTATACACATATATGCATACATATTTACCTATGAAACCACAAACATATTTTGGGTGGTTCTTGCTATTGTTGCAAAATTGTGTATGTTATAGCATTCACAAAAAATGTCACTAACTTAGTGTCATTATGTTCCTTGGTCAAGTTGTGCACACTTCACCCACATTCGCTATTGCCTTTCCCATCACCAAAAATAGCAAGTGTCTACTATCTGGAGAGTGACTTCCCCTCCCTCACCCTCCCATTCCTGGTAACCACCAGTGAACATTAATTTCTATAAGTACACCTATTCTCGTCTTTTTGTAAAAGTGAGTGTGATGGTTAAGGTTGTGTGTCTATTTGGCTGGGCCATGATTCTCAGTGGTTTGATATTTTTGTAATGATGTAGTTTGACAGTTATGTAATGATATAGACATTCTCCATGATGTGATCTGATATGATCAACCAATCAGTTGTAAGAGGAGTTTTGTTGGGAATGTGGCCTGTATCCAATATATATATATGGATGTTGTGGCAAAGCTTGCTCACTTACCCTGGATCCTGCACCCGGTTCCTCATCATCTGACCTCCATTCTTGGGATTTGAGCCAACAATGATCTTGGAATTCATTTGGCCTCCACAGCCTGTGAGCCAGCAGCTTGCTGTCTGACCTGCCAATCTTGGATTCATCAGCCTCCACAGGCTATTAGCCAGCAGCCTGCCATCTTACCTAACGATCTTGGATTTGTCAGCCTTCGCAGCCCGTGAGTCAGTGGCCTGCTGTTTGATCTGTTGATTTTGGGTTCATTGGCCCCCGCAGCTATGTGAGTCAGAAGAAGCCTCCAGCCTGACACCTGACACATGGATTTGGGACTTGCCAGCTTCTACAACCATGTAAACCATTTCCTTGAGATAAAACTCTGTTTCTCTCTGTGTGTGTATATATATATATGTATACATATATATGTATATAATATTTACATATTTCACTGATTTTGCTTCTCTAGAGAACCCAGCCTAAGACAGTGAGATCATACAATATTTGTCCTTTTGTGAATGACTTATTTCTCTCAGCATAAAGCCATCCAGATTTATCCATGCTATAAGGTTTTTGGTTTTTTATAAGGTGTTTCACGAATTCATCACTATTCTTTATAGCTGCATAGTATTCCCTTGTATGTATGTACCACATTTTATTTATCCATTCATCCATCAGTGGGCACGTAGGTTGTTTCCACCTTTTAGCTATTGCGAATAGTGCTGCAGTGAACATAGGTGTGCATATGTCTGTTCGTGTCACTTCTGTTAGGTCTCTTGGATATATATCTCAGAGTGGGATTGCTGGATCATAAGGTAGTTTTTTTTCTTCTTTTTGAGGAAGCGCCATACCCTTTTCCATAGTGGTTGTACCATTTTATATTCCACCAGCAGTATATAAGGGTTCCAATCTGCCTACATTCCTGCCAGTATTTATTGTTTTCTGTTTTTTGATCAGTGCCATTTTAGCTGGGGTGAGATGATGGGTAGATAAAATTAATTGTCCCATTTTACAGTTGAGAAAATTGAGGTACAGAGAGGTCAAGCAACTCGTCCAAGGTAAAACACTTAGTAGAAAGGCTAGTTTCTTTTTAGACTGGACGCATTCCCTGGAGAAAGAGAGGAAAGGCAGAGCATAGGGCCATTTTGGTTGAGTTGGGATGAAATCCAGTCTTTGACAAGCCTGGGTTTGGGTGGTTTCTGGCCAGAAAAATTCTGGCATTCATTGACATTTATAAGAAGCTACTGTGGGGACTCATCGGTTACAAGATCAGTGCCGAAAAGGGCTGCTTTGATGGTCTTCAGTGCAGTGGAAATGGCACGTCTACAGCACTGTCTTTAAAGGACCATTGTATCTTAGCAACTGTAGGAAGAAAATTCTCCAAGGAGAGTTATTTAAAATAATTGTGCTCTGATCAATTGCATCTGCAGTTGGCTAGGTTTCTCCACACTATCAACCCTGTTCTGTTGGTTGGAGCTCCTTATTATGGATTTTGGGAAACAATGCTACGATTGATTTAGCACCGTCTCCTGTGGACAGTTGGAAGCAGTGGTAGAATTCTCGCCTTCCAGGTGGGTGACCTTGCTTTGATACCTGGCCAATGTACTTCAAGTGCAGTCACTACCCGTCTGTCAGTGGAAGGCGCATGTTGCTGTGATGCTAAACAGGTTTCAGTGGAGCTTCCAGACTAATACAGATGAGGAAGAAAGGCCTCGTGGTTTATTTTCAGAAATCTCAGTGAAAACCCTATGGATCACCCAGAGGTCCGACCTGCAACCAATGATGGGGATGGCGCAGGACCGAGCAGCATTTTGTTCCATTGTCCACGGGGTCGCCGTAAGTCGGGGGCTGACTCTGTGGCAGCAAACAAAAACAATAATAGCTATGGACAGGGGAATGAGGATAGAGGCGTGCTTTCCATGTATTTCTGACCCTGCATTATTTATTTGCTTTGAAGTATCATCGTAGGCAAGCAATCACACTTCTTTTTGTCAGGGTTCTTGGGGTGTACCTCATGGGTGTCCCTACATACCATATACAATTACATGTTTGCACAAAAAAGCACTGCTATGTGTTATTTGAATGGTCATTCTGTGCGTCTTACTCTGATTCAGATTTGTCATTGGGCCCTCACCACATGACCAGGCCTTTCTCTAGATCTTTTCCTGTCATTCTTGGGTGGGTAGGGATCACTATTCCCATTTTCCAGAAGAGGAAACAAAGACTCAGAGAGGTGAATTAACTGGCTCAAGGCTATGCAGCACTTAGTACAGTGTCTGACACCTACTAGCAACTGATACGTTAGGTGCTGAGGGACCAGCAAGCAAGTGGCAAAGCTGTAATTCACACCTAGATTTTAGGCTTCCGGATGAATGGGTCTTTTGCGGCACAGTCTCCACGTTTGCTGAGTGCCTAAAGCTGTGCTAGCTGCCACAGCAAATACAGAAATAAACAGCAATCTCATCACTCAGTGAATCCCGTCCTTTTCTCTCTCCCTCTTCTTCTCTACCGCCACGCCTTGTCTTCTCCAACCCTCTGAGAGAATTCCAAATCTCCCGCAAACGCAAAGAAAGGGTCACTGCATTTTATCTGGTTATCAAGCACTAAATGGTAGATTGCCTTCTATGTTTTAAATTGCTGGCACCAACAGATGCATTGTGAGTACATCATTTTGGGGTAATAGCCTTTATTTATTTATGCTGCTCATCCCCAAAAAGGAAATAACAGCCCAGAGAGCAGACTGATGAAGAATTTGGTACCAGACCTGCCACAGAGTCTCTTTGGGCCTGTTTCCTTGGTAAGAAATTATATTCGACCTGTGCCTTGGTAACCACAGCAGGGGAGACTTAAGGAAACCTAATAAGGAGTCTCGTGGCAAACTTAAAGTTCTGTGCAAAAACAAAATAATGAGAATTGTTCCGAAAATTAAAAAAAAAATCCGTTGCCATAGAGTTGGATTACCGACTCATAGTGACCCTATAGGACAGAGTAGAACTGCCCCATAGGGTTTCCAAGCGGCACCTGGTGAATTCAAACTGCCGACCTTTTGGTTACCAGCTGTAGCTCTTAACCACTATGCCACCAGAGTTTCCAAACTCTGGTCTGGCAGTGGTGGGATTCAAAGCCATGCCTCTGAAGAGACTGGCGTCTAAATCCAGTGCCTTAGACCACTCGACCTGACCATGCTACCTGCTTAAATTAGCTACCTCTGAAAATTAATGAAAACCTTATGTATCTCAACAAAATATTGACTGATAACAGTGCTGGAAGATGAGCCCTTTAGGTTGGGAGTCACTCAAAATACACAGTGGCCACAACAATAGACTC
Organism: Elephas maximus indicus; assembly: GCF_024166365.1. NCBI lineage: Eukaryota > Metazoa > Chordata > Mammalia > Proboscidea > Elephantidae > Elephas > Elephas maximus. The sequence goes on along the minus strand of NC_064840.1, from coordinate 16,730,890 downwards.
AAACACACCAGCAATCATGAAATGGCGCAGGAATGGGCAACATTTTGTTCTGTTGTACGTGGGGTTGCCATTAGTTGAAGCCAACACCAACAGCAGCTAACATCAACAACTCTTTCCAGGGGCAATTCTGCTGAGAGTACCAAAAGCCTTAAAAATGTAAATGCCATCTGGCCCCATTCATTCTCCTTCATTAGAATTTATCCTGGGGGATAACCAGATAAGGTGTGAAGATGTAGTGTTCACACATTCACATCGGTGTTATTTGTAAGAGCCAAAAATTAAATACAGCCTAAGTATCTAACAGTGGGACATTGGCTTAAATAAATGAATAGATAAATAAATAACTTATGGCATACTCTGAACACTGGGCATTGAGATGGTGTCTTTGATGAATACAAGGAAGAGGTTAAGCTACAGTGGTGTTTGTGCAGCTTTCTTTAAAAGAGCAAAAAGAATGAAAAGCTAAATCTCCCACAACAAGGGCCTGGGTTTGCACGAACAGTGGATACTCTTTTTTTTTTTTAAGTCATGATGGACGTGGATATTTATGAATACAAATAGAGGTTCGCAATATATTGTCAAGTGGACAAAGCAGAGAAAAAAATAAGTGTAACCAGATCTCTCACTCCATATATCTGTAAGGACATATGTGAAAATTGGAATCCACCTGATGGCAACAGATTTGGTTCCAGGTTTTAGTTGGGATGCTAGCATATATATATATTTTTTAATTTGATTAAATAATATTTAGAATAATTATTATTGCAGTTGCCACCATTCACTGTAGTCTGTGCGTGGTGCAAGCAGATAATACACTCAGCGTTAACCAGTAGGTCGGAGGTTGAGGTCCACCCAGAGTTGCGTCGAAAGAAAATCCTGGTGATCTCCTTCTGAAAAATCAGCCACCGAAAGCCTTCTGGAGCACAATTCTACTCTGACGCACATGGGATCGCCATGAGTCAGAATCAGCTTAACCATTCATTGTATTCTCAATACTATCGATGCACTGGGAATGTGCTAAACTTACAGACCCAGCCCATTCTGCTCTCAGCACAGCCCCATGAGACAGGCATTACCGTATGACGGAGACAAGGACTCCAAGCATGGGGCTGACCTGGGAAGGATGTGGAGGAGGGACAGAAAGGTGCCTGACTTTGACAAGCACCCATTCTGTGCCAGGCACTTACAAGCTATCAGCACACTGAATCTTGTGCTAAATATGTAGGATAAATACAACCTCCAACTGACATGTGACAATTGAAGCTCAGAGGGGCTAAATAACTTGCTCAAGGTCACCCAGCTCGAAAGTCAAGCCTGTCTTGCTGGTAAGTGCACCTTGTCTCCACCTGACTGTGTTGCCCTTAGTAACAGCTTCTCCTCCTTAGCAACATGGCCATGGCCAAAACCACCGACAAGCAGAGACAGTGGGAGTCTGGAAGGGCCTGGTTTATCATCTAGTCCACCCTCACTTCACAGTGAATTTGGGAGCAGAGTCCAGCTTGGGACCTTGCTATCCTCGCTCCAAACCCAGCCTTCTGTCCTCTGGGGGAGTGGTGGGTTTGTAGCTCCTGAACACTGCCTCTGACTTTGGAAGTTGAGACATGGAAGTAAAACTACATTTGCATAGCTGTGAAAATAGACCCCAAACCTCTGCTTGGCTGGCTAACCTTGGACAAGTTGCTTCACTTCTCAGAGCCTCAGTTTCCTTACCTGTAAAGTGGAGTTAATGGTGTTTACCTTTAAGGGTTTTTCACAGGGCCAGAGATCTTGCACAGAGTAAACCAAGCTCCGTTGCTGCTGACTCGAACCTGACTCAGTGACCCTAAAGCACAGTCTTTTTTTTTTTTTTTTTTTTTTTACTCATTCTAAAAACCTAGTGGTGATAACACATAGAGATGCAGGGCGATGGTGGTTCAGTGGTAGAGTTTTTGCTTTCCATGTGGGAGACTAGGGTTCGTGCACAGCCCGCGCCTGTCTGTCGGGAATGACTTGATGGCAACTAACAACAACAGCAATGTGTAGGGTATTTATGCCCATAGCTAGTAACACAGGGCCTGGAAGTTATGTCTGCATTTTGGAGCCCCAAGGAAAAGCACTTCAGGTCTTCATCGCCAAACTGAAGTCAGTTCCACCTTAAAATTCCCCCCTGCAAACATTTGGAAAGTTGGCATTTAATTGATCATAACATCCTCAGACTCTCAGACAGGCTCTTTCCTCCTCTTGCTCATCACCGCTGATTACTCAAGATATTTTTATGTAAACAGAAAATGGCTCCTGCATAATTAGACCCATCCACCCTCACACGCCCCCTTGTCCTCTGCATCTGGCCTCCTGGAGCTGCCCAGCCACCTCAGAGGCTAATCAGGTGAGGGTCTGTGTGTCTGCTGAGCTCAGAGGGTCCCAAGAGGAGTGGGCTTGGGCCACAGAGACTGATGGGAGAGGGTGTGATCTGGGGTACTGGAGGCTGCTGGGAAAGAGGCAACACTATAAAAATCTCTTTTTCTTTCTCTGTTCCTTCCAATGCACCCACCATCCCCTTTACTCCCAGTACCAAATTGCTACCTGTCGTACCCTATCAGGAAACCAAAAAACCAAACCCATTGCTGTCGAGTTGACTAACTCATGCTGATCCCATATGTTACGGAGTAGAACCGTGCTCCACAGTATTTTCAATGGCTGAAATCTTTATGGAAGCAGCTTCCCAGACTTTTCTTACGCAGCGGCAGTGCCGTTGGGTGAGTTCAAACTCCCAAACTTTCGGTTAGCAGCTGATTGCAAACTGCCTGTGCCACCTGGGGACCTATCCTATCAGGACAGACTGTCTTTTCAAATTTAGCAGTCCTGAGTCCCACCCTGACTTTCTGGTAGGTAACTCCAGATGAGATAGAATTCATCTGAAAACAATGGAATCTTTGTATGTTACACCGAGGTAATAATGTGTACTTTCCGAGTTGATTGTTCTTCCATGGTAGCTTCTTGGCACATACGCAGTATTGGAATTGTTTCCATCTTGATCTGCCTCCTCCCCGTTCATCCCGCTAGACCATGAAATCATTGAAGGCAGGAAGTGTACCTTACTGTTTTCTCCATCCCCAGTGCTTGGCACAGCTCTGGGAATTAGTAGGTGCTTTTTTGTTTGGGGACGGGGACTTCATGGAGTTCAGTGGAGAGGGTGTGGGAGCTGTGAGAAACAAAGCCACAGAGGTAGGTGAGATCTGATTATTAAAAGGTTTAACCAGTAACCAGTGGCCATTGACTCAGCTCAGACTCATGGCAACTGCATGTGTGTCAGAATACCATTCTGATGACTAAGTGCACCTGACCCAAGCTATGGTCTTTTCACTCACCTCATATATATCATATATATATGATGGAAACCCTGGTGGTGTAGTGGTTAAGTGCTTACGCCTGCTAACCAAAGGGTCAGCAATTCAATCTGCCAGGCGCTCCTTGGAAACTCTGTGGGGCAGTTCTACTCTGTCTTACAGGGTCGCTATGAGTCGGAATCGACTCGACGGCACTGGAGTCATATATATATGAAAACTGAACAATGAAAAAGGAAGACAGAAGGAGAACTGATGCATTTGAATTGTGGTATTGGCAAAGAATATTGACTATCCCGTGGACTGCCGAAAGAATGAACGAAACAATCTTAGAAGAAATACAGCAAGAAGGTTCCTTAAAAGTGAGGATAGTGAGATTTCATCGTGCTTACTTTGGGCACATAATCAAGAAAGACCAGTTGCTAGAAAAGGACATCATCTTTGGTAAAGCGGATGGCCAGCAAAAAATGGGGGAAGCCCTCCATGAGATGGATTGACACAGTAACCAAAAAAATGAATTCAAACATATTAATGATCATGATCATGAAGATGATGCAGAACCAGGCAACATTTGTCTGTTATGCATACATAAAAGGTCATCATGAATGATAGCCAATTCAATGCAACTAATAACAAACAACAATTCCTGTTTATACTTTGTCAGGTGCAGCATTTAGTCGCTGGCACGACTGCCAGGCACAGACCTTATGTGCCGAGATGAGGCATGCGAATGCCCTTGATTTTAAATGTCTGAAGTCAAGATGGAAATCCTGGTAGCATAGTGGTTAAGTGCTATGGCTGCTAACCAAAAGGTCAGCAGTTCAAATCCGCCAGGTGCTCCTTGGAAGCTCTATGGGGCAGTTCTACTCGGTCCAGTAGGATCGCTATGAGTTGAAATCGACTCGACGGCAGTGGGTTTGGTGAAGTCAAGATGCAAAGGATTCAGAGCAAATGGAATACCCCCTCCAGCAGGTCCATCTGTCAGCCCTTCTCAGTGGTGTTGGGACAGGACCTGGGGTGGTGGTGGGAGAGGGCCCACTGAAGATGGTGCCATGTAAGCTTCTTTGCCTGGGAGAGCACAGATGAATTGTCTAAAGGGAGTGCACTTTATGGCTGGTAGGGAATTGGTATGTTTACCTTTTTTTTCCCCCCCAAATACCATGGTCTTAAAAAAAGTGACCTTTAATTACCCCTACTTTAGTGGCATAGGAATGCTCTATATTTCAAGTGTATTGGGAAACCTTGGAGGGCTGGGTTAGGAACATGTCAGCCATCCAGAGCGATCCCACGGGTGTGGCTTTAAACCAGTTGTTCTCAGTCAGGAGACATTTGGGAATGGCTGGAGACATTTTTGGTTGTCACAACTGGGGGAGGGAGGAGGGTGCCGCTGGCATCTAGTAGGTGGAGATGCTGCTAAATAAAACGCACAGGATAGCCCCCCACAACAAAGGATTATCCAACCACAAATATCAGTAGTGTTGAGGTTGAGAACCCTGCTTTAGAGGTATCTCTGCATTCTGTCTTCTGTTTTTCCCTCTAGGTGTGGATACAGAAGGACCCAAATCATGGGATGTTCCATGGGGGCATTTCTGAAGATTCCAGCAGGGGGCACTAGAAGAGGGTGGAACTTTGTGTGTCTGTCTTTGCTACAGGGGATATAGTAGGGTGGGCAACAGAGCCTTGGACGTTCCTAGAGGCCTTCTTTCAGATTGTTCTCAGTGGTAAGATTTAACAACAGCCAAAGCTGTTTCTGGAGCCCTGGTGGCACACTGGTTAAGAGTTATGGCTGCTAACCAAAAGGTTGGCAGTTCAAATCCACAGCCACTCTTTGGAAACCCTATGGGGCAGTTCTACTCTGTCGTATAGGGTCGCTATGAGTCAGAATCGACTTGATGCCAATGGGTAATGCCGTTTCCCATTGAAATACATTTATTTAAGTTTGTAAGTGAATCAATTTAAAAATATCAATTAAATAAAAAGTAAAAATATCAATTTAAAAACTAAAAATGCATAAGTGATAGGCAAAGGTGCTGAAGATTGTGAAGATGGCAGATATTATAATACAAGAGGGTGAAACTGCTCTTTTCCTAGGGAATACCTTGAGATTGCTCTGTGTTTTAATGGTAAAGTCAATACTTTGCAAACATCTATGATATAAACATTTTAAAATTACATGGGACCCTCATAAATGGAACCAGATGTTTGAGTGTTACCAGCTATATTAGTCACCTGTCCCTTTCCTGGGCTCATTTTTCAATCTCTTAAAAAAAAAAAAAATTTTTTTGTGTGTGTGTGTGAAAAGTACTCCTCTAGACTGAACACAGTGTTTGATGCCTAATAGCTGGTTGTTGAAAAAATGTATGCAACCAAGGAATCAAAAAGGAAGCCTTCTGTTGCTAAAAAAAAAAGAAAAAGAAAAGAAAATCCAACTCTAACTGGTTTAAACAAAAAAGAGAAATAGTCAGAGATGGGGTGGGCTGTAGCATTTTTTTAAATCGTGGTAAACGTATATATGAAAACATTTGCTATTTTAGCGTTTTTTACATGTACAATTCAGGGACTTTAATTACTTTTTTTTTTTTTTATCATATTGTGCATCCATTACCACTATCTTTTTTCCAAAAATTTCTGTCACTCTTAACAGAAGCTCAGTGACCCCTAAGCAGTGACTCTCCCTTCCCTTGTAACTGCTAGTAAACTCTGGTCTCTATACTGGCATTTTTTTTGTTCTTGTTTTTTAATAATATTTCACTGTGTTTTCAGTGAAGGTTTATACAGCATTTGGTTTCCCATTCAACAGATTGTTTAGTGTCATTGTTGCGTTCTGCACAGGGCGTGAACGTTCTCATTATTTCTGTCCTGGTTGTTCCAATTCTATTAACCTAGTTTCCCCTGCCCCCTTACCTTCTCGTCTTTGTTTTAAAGTAATTGTTGACTGTTTGGTCTCATACAGATGATTTTTTAAAGACGCACAGTACTCAAGGGTGATAGTCTTTATTTATTTTGTGAGCCAGTCTGTTAAACTAAAAGGTGATCTTGGGGGCTAGTTTTGGCTCAAGGTTTAAAGAATATCTCAAGGCAGTAGTCTAGGAGAGTCCTCCAGTATCAACCGGTCCAGTAAGTCTGTATTTTTTTAAGAATTTGAGGTTCTGTTCTACACTTTTCTCCCATTCTATTTTTTTTATTGTGGCCCTGATCAGAACAGTTGGTAGTGGCAGCCGGGCACCATCTAGTTCTTCCAGTCTCAGGGTAGATGAGGCAGTGATTCATGTAGACTGTTAGTCCTGTAGACTAGTTTCTTCTTTGAGTCCTTGGTTTCCTTCTTTCTCTTTTGCTCTGGACAAATAGAGACCAATAGTTGTATCTTAGATGGCTGCACACAAGCTTTTAAGATCCCAGACACTAACTATAGCATGTTTTTGATCTAAAAACAAAACAAAACCTGTTGCCACCGAGTTGATTCCGACTTGTAGTGACCCTATAGGGCAGAGTAGAGTTGCCTCATAGGGTTTCCAAGGAACAGCTGTTGGATTTAAACTGCTGACCTTTTGGTTAACAGCTGAGCTTTTAATCACTGTGCCACCAGGGCTCCACTTTTGATCTAGAGATTCATTATTGGATCTGGGCTATGATGTCATTTCTCTGCAGTTTTCTCACATCTGTTCTCTTCAGTTTGTAGACATTGTCCTCAGGAGAGCTTCATATGGTAGTAAAAATAACTGCTGCAGAATCAAGTCTCACACCTATACACTAAAAACTCAGGGAAAGAGAGCATCTTTCCCCCAGCATTCCAAGATTCACTCCAATCTGACCATTTTAGATCACATGACAACCCTGGAACCAATCACCAAGGCCAAAAGGATGGAATCCATCGATTGGCTCCTCCTAGTTCTCATGTTCCATGACTGTGTCTAGGGATGGTGTCATCTTCCCCAGTGCAACATGGATCCCCAGATGGGAAATGAGGGCTGTTAGGAAGGGGTTGGGGTGAGAGGGGATGGTGCTAAGGCAGCATTGATACATGAGGGATGGCCACTCTACCTGTGAATGACAGGCAACATTGATAGAGGCATTGCTGGGCCATGAACTGTTTTTTGCCGTGGCAAGATAAGCACAGAGATTGAGGGTGAGCATTTAGAAACCTTTGAAGCAGTTTAGCATTTCTACAAGTGTGTAGTTAATGGACTCATCTTGTTGAACATGGTGTAGACCGCATATATTGTTTTATGAGGGACTGAGATAAAGAATTGGCCCTTCACCATAGATAATTTGAAAGCATTTGTTAAGAGGCTGTACCTTGTGGGTTGTGTTGAAGGAATGTTGAGAATAGTAATAATAGCTGTATTTGCTTACAAATTGAAATTATCATAGCCCATCTATCCAGTCTCTCTTGTAAAGTATAATGATTAAAAATGAAGCCTTTGGAATAAGACAGACACAAGGTCAAATCTCACTTTTGACATTTTCTAGCTGTTTCTAGACACCTTGGACTAAGTATGTTCAAGGGGCAGAAGAAAGGCTGGAAGAGTAGTAAGATGTGATTGACAGAACCTAGCTTACCTAGAGCCTCTTAGGCCACGGTTAAGGATCTTGAATTTTATTCCACATGTAAGAGAAATTGGGAGGCTTTAAGCATGGGAGTGGTATGGTCTGATTTATATTTATAAAAGATCGCTTAACCTTGGGTTTGTATGGCAGACTGAATGTGTGTTAATCTCTACTTCCTCTCAAAACCCCATAAAAATTAGAGTAAAAAAAAAATATGTATAGACCCACTAGGAGAGGAGAAAATGTGGGTATCAATAAAGTTTTGGAAACAACTAACTTAACAGGGTGAAAGAAGCCTAAAACTTAAGTTCCGGCAGAGAGAGGTGCTGAAGAGGAGCCAGCCTCTTCACCCCACAGAACTGTGGAGAATGACAGGAACTGGAGGCACTAGGAACCATGGGGGGTGGGGGCAAGGGGCAGGGCTAAAGTCAAGAATCGATTAAATGTTCAAGGGATTTGATCTCAGGCTCTCATCCCTTCCAATAGCCAGCTAATCTCTTCCCAACCCCTCCCCATAGCCATGGGAGAATATAAATTTATTCTTTGGAGTAAATTGGACTGGAAAGCTTCATATTCATGGGATCAGAAATAGAAGAATATAGGAGTAAAATATTGTACTGAATGGTAAGACCATGAAGCCAACTTCACTGCTCAGCAACTAGAATACTGGCAGTCAGGTGTATGCCACCCATGCCCAGATGGTTCTTCTTGGGACAAAAAGAATAGCCCCAAGAAAAAAGAGAGACGATACTGATCTTTGTGTGACCCCAGTCCCCAAGAAGACGACAGATTCCTACCTGGTCACCATTTGTGAATTCCACTCGTTAACAAATACTGCTTATAACCCAAAATCTCCAATTAGCTTTCCAGTTTTTTTTTTTTTTTTAACTTATAAATGTATCTGGTCACATAATGACTACCCAATATTTAAGGAAAATCTCAAACAAGAAAATACAGACGTGAAAATCAACAAACAGAAATGAGAAACTTGAAGAAAATAGAAATTAAATAATGAGGAGAAAACTAAAACAAAACAAACAAAAACCAAAAATACTTAATGTCTTCCTAGAGTCAAGAGAAGATATTACATTCATGAAATAAGAAGAGGATACTACCAAAAGTAATCATAAGTGATAAGGATTATTTATTGAGACAATTTAAAATGACAAAAAAAAAAAATTCAGCAGAAGAGTTGTAGGATAAAGTTGAAGAAATTTTACGTAAAGTAGAAAAAATGAACTTGGAAACAGGAGGGAAAAAGTAAGAAAATTAGAGACTTATTTTAAGGAGTACAAACTCTGAATAAATGGAGATCTAGGAAAAAAGAACAGAAAAAAATTGATGGAACGAGATCATGAAATAAATAGTAGATGTCCCAAAACTATAGGACATAGATTCTACTTTAAAAGAGTTTATTGAGTAAGCTGCATAATGAGGAAAATAATCCACAGTAAAGCACACCACTGTGGTATTTTAAAACAGAAGAGATAAAAGGAAGAGCATAAAAGCAGGCAAAGGGGGGAAAAAAAAAAAACAGATCACATACCAAGGAACAAGAATCTGAATGGCATCAGCCAGCTAACAGCAATTGGAAGATTGGAGAAAATGCATTAATGTCTTCATAATTCATAGTAAACATGGTTTTTACTCTTAAATTCTATATCTAGGAAAACTATCAATTAGGAGGCTAGAAGAAAGACATTTCAGAGCTGCAAACTTTCAAAATTTTATTTCCTATGTACATTTCTCAAAAAAGACAAGTGACGGAGGTTCTAGGTACTCAACCTAAGAAGTGAAAGCCCCAGGATAATGAAAAAGGAAAATCCCAAGTCAGCAGTCATGCAGAAGGCTTGCAAACAAACTAGTTCATTTTTAAGCAGGAGAATGAAGAGCTCAGGGGAAAAAGATGAGGAGAAGAAGGAGCAGGGGAGAAAAAAAAAAAGGAGGAGAAGGAGAAGAAGGGAAAGATGGAGAAGGGAGGAGGAGCAAGACGAGGAAAAGAAGAAGATAAAAGAAGGAAGGAAGGAGAAAGACGGAGGGGGGCAGAAGAAGGGAGGGTGGAAGAAAGATGCATTTGAGTTATGTGGGGAAAATGGTATTACGATTTTTACATTTCAGTTGTAGATTTTAGAAAGAAAATACAAACAAGAGCCAGTTATTATCTCTGGGAAAAACAAAAAGTTGAATAAGAATGAACATGTTAAATTAGCTAAGGAAGGAATATTATTTACTTGGCTCTAATAATGTAAACTTGGATCCTGATTTACGCAAAAATTGAGATACCACGTGGAAGGATGGGGGAGATAGAAAAAGAGAGAGTGAGTTTATGGATGTGTGACAGGGGCTTCATGGTCTAAGAGAAATAAATTCTTATCTTCCGTATTAGGAAAAAAATAGATGATGCTTAAAATTGGCAACTCAATAAATAGCAATATTGGCATACTTAAAATAAGGAGCTAAATACCAGACAGGACAAACCAAAGTATTAAACGGGGTTGCATCTGGAGAGCAGGACTGGGGATGAGGTTGTGTGATGACGTACAGGGGACTACTGAAATTTTCTTACAAACTTCGTAACAAAATTTGGCTTTTAACTATTCACATGTATTATTTTCATGAAAATTAAGGTTAATTTAATTTTTAAATACCCCCTCCAGCTGCTATAAAACCCCAAAACCAAACCCAATGCTTTTGAGTGGATTCCGACTCATAGCGACCCTATAGGACAGAATAGAACTGCACCATAGAGTTTCCAAGGAGCGTCTGGCGGATTCAAACTGCCGACCCCTTCTTGGTTAGCAGCTGTAGCACTTAACCACTGCACCACCAGCGTTTCCCCAGCTGCTATAGACACTGGAAAAATGAGACTGCAGGGAAGGCAGTACTATCTTTGAATATTTCACTTTGCAGTAATACCATGTAATCTCTTGACTTTTGTTTTTGCTGTACTTCGTAGTGTTGTTACCCAATCAGGGGGAGGAACTGGTTTTATTAACAGGCTTAGTATTTTGCCACCATGGCCAAATCTGGGGCCTGCCATCACTGAGTTTTCTCCTTCTCTGTTACACTTCTCTCCCATTCAACAAAGATGCCTGCAGTGTGCAAAGGGGGAATTCAAATTCCAGGCATGTCTGTCCTCGGTTCGGTCTGATTTTCAGAAATTGCACTAAATCAGTGGCACTGAAAATTGGCCTCTTTTTTTTTTTTTTTTTCTGGGGATGTTGGTTTGGCTTGATGAGAAAGCAAAAACAAATGGAGTTCATAAATGTAATCAGGAATTTAAAGAGAGGTTAAACCTAATGGATTAATCAAGTTCCTCTGGGAAGTGGGAAGGAAAGAAAGGTGGGAGGGAGGGAAGAAAGGAGTGATGGAGCCAGCTTTTGTCCAGAATTGATTTAATAAGCCCTTTCCTGGAGTCAGCTCTTTGAGTGTCTGGGGTGTTTTTCTGTCTATCCCTGTTCATCCCTTCTTGTTAGCAAATGGAGAGTCTCGCCCAATTGTAGCAGCCTCATGTGCTGAGTGGAGAGACGAGAGTGTCAGCTGCTAGAAGACCTTGGCTTGTGTTTCTGATTTTGTCACTTACTAGTTGTGTGGCCTTGACGATGTTCCCTCACTCTTTGAGCCAGTGTTACGCTCATCTATAAAATGGGGCGAGTGTTCCAATTTTCCAACTTTGTAGGGCTTGCAAAGGTCAACAGAGAGGTATCGTTGCAGAATGTCACAGCCGGAGGTGGAGATGGAGAGGTCTTTGACCAGCACCTGGACAAAAGAGTGTATCTTAGACTTAGAGAGCAAAGGGGCGAGTGGTTTGAGATGAAGCTGATGATCATCTCTGTAAAAAAAACAAAAACAAAAAAGCTGTTTACAACTGGAACCTATGACAGAAACTGGTATTTGCCTTCCGATACCCACTCCTTTCTTCCCTGGTACCAGAACCTTAGGTGATATGCCTAGCTAAAATACCAAATTTCCCTGCTTCCCCCCAGTTAGCTAGGGCCACATGACTAAATTATGGCTGATAACATATAGTTGGAAGCTTTGCTTGTTACTTCTAAGAAAGCTCTTTAAAGGACCTCCATTTTGCTCTTGCACTTGTTCTCCTTCTTATCCCCTCAAACACAGGTATGATGGCTGCAACTTCTGCAGCCATTTTGGACCCTCAGGAGAGAAACCATGTGTGAGGGTAATGGAACAGGTAGAAGGAATCAGGTTCTCCAAAGACTGAGGAACTTTGGACTTACCTACCTCTAGATGTCTTTCCTCTGAGAAAGAGTCTCTTCTCTTTTCTAAACCACTGTTACTTACAGCTGAACCTAATCCTAAGGGATACACTACCCAAGCTGGAAACTTGGGAGCCCTCTTCTATATCTAATCTTAACACCAAGTCCTAGTCATCCTTTGTTAGTTGCTGTCATGTCAGCTCTGACTCACAGTGACCTTATGTACTTCGGAATGAAACGTTGCCTGGTCCTGTGCCATCTTCATGATCATTGGTATGTCTGAGTCCCTTGTTGCGACTGTTGTGACAATCCATCTCATTAAGAGTAGCCAAATATGATGTCCTTTTGTAGTGATTAGTCTTTCCCAATGACTTGTCGAAAGTAAGTGAGTCAAAGTCTCCATCCTCGTTTGTAAGGAAGGAACATTTTCGATATATTCATCCTACCTCCTGCTATTTCTCCAATCTATCCTCTTCTCTTACCCTTGCCTGAGCCTCATCATCTTTCATCAGGATGACTCTACAGACATCTATCCCAAAGAATTTTCACCTTTCAGCAATCTTTCGGACACTTTAATCTCACTATTCACTCCTGGGTAAGCACAGGATTATAGACAGAGAGTACCAGAGCTTAAAAGGCCATTAGAGACCATCTGATTCTGGATTTCTTATTTGTTTGAGTGGCTTGATGTAAAAGGGAAAAAATGGAGTTGTCCATGAACCTCTTGCGATCATATGCACTACAGTTGTCAGGTGTTGTCAAGTGGGCTCCAGCTCACAGCGACCCAGTGTATAATAGAACGAAATACTGCCCAGTCCTGCACCAACCTCACGATCGTTGGTATGTCTGAGCCCATTGTTGCAGCCACTGGTCAGTCCATCTCATTGAGAGTCTTCCACTTTTTCACTGACCCTCTATTTCACCAAGCATATATAAACAACCCATGTAGAAAATGTAGATGTGCACTTCTCGAGAAGGTCCAGAGTTTTCAGTAGATCCTCACAGGAGTTCGTAACAAAGGTTAAGAATATCTGCTAAGTCTAACCTCCTTGCTTTATAGGTGGGGAAACTAGGCCTAGAGAGGTTAAGCGACATGTCCAAGGTCACACAGAGAATCAGTGGCAGAGCTGGAACACAGCCTAGTGCTCTCTTCTTCATGGACATGCTGCTGATTGGCAGGCAAAGCAAGTGCTCAGGCCTCATATTTTTCTCTTTGAGGACTGGGTGTCTGTTGCTCAGACTCCTCAGATTGGACTCATGTTGATAAGGGCTAGAGTTTAATTAGCATCAGTAAATGCAAAGAGACTTAACAGAGTTATTAATTATATACATTTCTGTTTACAGGAGAATAATATTGTTGGCCCCATTAAGCACCATTATCAATGCATGATCTAATAATTTCAGTCTAATGAAACTAATATATTTCGGAGGAATGGTAGGAAATACTCCACATGTGCTGCAAATTGGATTTTTCTGAGCTAGGAAGTTCTTGAGGCAGCAATAATAATTGTTCTGATAATCATCACATTTAACTCATACAGTTTACATAGCATTTTCCTCATACCTTGTTTTGTTTCATTCCCCCAGAAATTTGGAGAGGAAGAAAGCAAAGAAAACACAGTGTAATAGTTAGGAATGTTTTGGTTACAAGCAACAGAAAATCCAACCTAAGCTATCTTAAAGAAAAAATTAATAGGGGAGGGTGGAAATATCATTGGCTCATATAACTGAGTTGTCCTGGGATATTGTGATTCAGGAATGGTTTGATCCAGGGCTTCATACTGTCATTAAGACTCTGGCTTTGTTTATAGATGGTCTCTCAGCTACCTTCTTGGCTTTATCCTGAGGTTGCCTCTTTTTATAGTATAACATTGTCCTCTTATTCTCATATCCCCATATCACACTGCCCAACATTAGACAGATGAGCTCTTCCGGCGATTTCATGGAAGGTAGAGAACTTCTCTGTCCCAGAAAACCCCATATCTCATTGGTGTGAATTGCGTCGGGTGTTCGCCCCTCAACCAATCACTGTGGACAAGAGATAGTATGCATTCACTGGTTTAAGCCAATCAGGACCCACTCTAGAGGCAAAAAAAAAAAAAAAATTTTTTTTTTTTCCCCCAAGAGGGGATCAATTCCACTGAAAACAACAGAGCTGATAACAATGAGGGTAGAGTTACCCAAAGCAAAATGTGAGCACTGCTGGTGGGAAAGGGGGGAAATGATCTGAAGGGACAACCAGAAGTATCCTTTACATAGTGGCTTGGAAAGGTTAAGAAAAAAAAGAAAAGGCATGTCCAAAGTCATACAGGCACTGAGTGGTGGGACCAAGATATAACTTGAGGGTTTTTGTCTCCAAATCTTATACCGTAAACACCTGTCTTTTCCAGAACCCTAAAGAATTTTCCCATCATCTTTTGTACTTATTTACTGGGCCTGCTCTTAGAAAAACACTGGACAACTTGTGAGATCATGCTGAGTCAAGAACTTCCTGTTCATGCCCATTCAAGACATAGAGCCCAAACCCCGGATTATAAGGCAAGTGAAACTCTACTTGGCATTATCCTTTATGCAGAGACATTCCCTTCGGTGTTGTCATGGAAAGTAGCTGGATCCAAGCAAGTTTTAGATATTTATTTTACAGCCTCACACACTTTTCTTAATCAAGTTGAAGTTTAAGACAAGTCATTTCCTCACATCACAAATCACATCATCATTGGACTGTCACCTTCCTGGTCACACTGCTTCTTCCTTAGAATTCCAATTCATTTTAAATAAGAATCACCTCTCCTACAATGCCTGGAAGTGGTCCACAATACCTCCAGCTATCATGTCTTGAATCCCTAGTACCAGTCAACTACTTAAATTCTTTCAGCAATGTAAAGCAGCAGTGTTGTTGTTAATTGCCGTTGAGTTGGCTTCAACACCATGTAGAATAGAACAAACTGTTGCCTGGTCCTGTGCCATCTTCATAATCGTCGATATATTTGAGTTCATTGGTGTGGCCATTGTGCCAGTTCATCTCACTGATAGTTTCCCTCTCCTTCACTGGCCATCCACTTTACCAAACACGATGTCCTTCTCCAGCGATCGTTCCCTCCTGGTGATGCGTACAAAGTAAGCAAGTCAAAATCTCAAAAAGTATTCTGTTGTGACCTGTAGGGTTTTCACTGGCTGATTTTCAGAAGCAGGTTGCTAGATCTTTCTTCTTACTCCACCTTTGTCTGGAAGCTGTGCTAAAACTTGTCCACCATGGGTGACCCTGCTGGTGTTTGAAATACCACTGGCATAGCTTCCAGCATTATAGCAACATGGAAGGCCACCACAGTAGGATAGACTGATGGGTGGTAGAAGGGAGGAATGATGACCACCATTTCCCAGGAAAGTGAAGAGGACTTGAAGCACTTACTGGTGAAGGTCAAAGACCACAGCCTTCAGTATGGATTCCACCTCAACATAAAGAAAACAGAAATCCTCATAACTGGGTCAATAAACAACATCATGATAAACATGATTGAAGGTGTTGAGGATTTCATTTTACTTGAATCCAGAATCAACACCCATAGAAGCAGCAGTCAAGAAATCAAAAAATGCATTGCATTGAGCAAATCTGATGCAAAAGATCTCTTTTAAGTGTTAAAAAGCAAAGATGTCACTTGAAGGACTAAGGTTCGCCTGACCGAAGCCATGGTATTTTCATTCACCTCATATGCACGTGAAAGCTGGACAGTGAATCAGGAAGATCAAAGAATTGATGCCTTTGAATTATGGAGTTAGTGAAGAATAGTAAATATACTATGGACTGCCAGAAGAACAAACAAATCTGTCTTAGCAGAAGTACAGCCAGAATGCTCCTTAGAAGTGAGGATGGTGAGACTTTGCCTCACATACTTTGGACACATTGTCAAGTAGAATCTGTCCCTGGAGAAGCACATCATGCTTGGTAGAGTAGAGAGGATCAGTGAAAAAAGGAAGACCTTCAACGAGATGGATTGACACAGTGGCTGCAACCGTGGGCTCAAGCATAACAGCGATCTTGAGGATGGCACAGGACTGGGCAGTATTTTGTTCTGTTGTACATAGGGTTGCCATGAGTTGGAACCAACTCGGTTACACCTAACAACAACAATTTCCCAGGAGAGGAACCTGAGACATGTAGAGGCGAGGTAGCTCATCCAAGGTTGCACAGCTGTGGAGAGTGATAGTCAGGACTACTGTCTCTGTGCCCAGTTGTATCTCCCCAACTAGATTGAAGCTTTGTGAGGGCAAGGACTTTATTTAGTTCAAGCCTGGATTTCCCAAAGCAACCAGATTGTGCCCTTGGTGCAAGATTGTCCTCAAAATTAGAGCAAGCATTTGTTGAGAATTTACTAGGTGCTAATTCTTTTTTTAAACCCTGTGCTAGGAGCCCTGGTGGCATAGTGGTTAAGAGCTCAGCCGCTAACTAGAAGGTTGGCAGTTCAAATCCATCAGCCGCTCCTTGGAAACCCTATGGGGTAGTTCTTCGAGGGAGATGGGAGTGGCTGAATGGCACCTAATAACAACAAACCGTCTGCTAATTGGCTCTTGTGCACTGTGAGTGATTTATTCCTCCCAACCACCCCATGACATAGGTAATATTATCATCTCCACAGATGAGGACACTGTGCCCCAGAGAGCTATTGTAGCTCTTCCAAGGTCATTCAGCTAGTACGTGTGGAAGGTGGAATTCAGGTTCACGTCTGTGACTCTCAAATGCCAGGTCTTAATCAGTCACCTAATCGAAGAAGAACACGCCTTGGTCTCATGTGAAAGGACGTGGAAGACAGTAGACTGCACAGTTCTCTCCTGCGTGAACTTGCCATCAGAGCTTCCTTGCCTGTCACCCATCACTCGTATCCAGGAATAAAAGCCCTGATTGAGAGACTTGTCCAACAATACAGCTTTAACAGGGCTATCTGCCCAGGACACAGTAAGCACTGACAGGAAACATCTGCCCTGGAAACGCTGGTGCTTCTGCTGATTGAAATACATGAATGGAAAAGCTGTCCTTGGGTCTGGGGAAATTCTGAGCCAAGGAGATTAAGGTATTAGCAGCCATACCCTGCAAGGCTAGACATGGGAGTGCTCCTGGGTGGTGAGAAGCACATCCCAGGCCAACTGGGTTGCTCTTGGTAGTAATAACAATCAATCACTGATAAATATGGCTCCTTAAAGAAGCTTAGAGTAGCCCTTGGGGTGTTTTGCCAAATGGGAATTGAATTCCCACTGGGAGGGGTCAAGAACTGCTTGGCTCACCCCACTTTGGGTAGTGGACTCGAAGTAAATTTAATGTAGAAAAAACCAAATCCTCAGAACATTTTCATCTGCGTGTGTGTGTACTGATTCTTATCACAGGAAGACTGCTCATTTAATGTAGGAATTTATCATGATTCCCTGAAACCCTGACCTTCCCCTCAAAACAAAAAAACAGAAACAAAAACAAACCAAACCCATTGCCTTTGAGTCCATTCCGACTCATAAGGACTCTATAGGACAGAGTAGAACTGCCCCATAGGATTTCCAAGGAGCAGCTGGTGGATTCCAACAGCCGACCTTTTGCTTAGCAGCTGAATGCTTAACCTTTGTGCCTCCAGGGCTCCAACCTTTCCCCGAAAACCTCAGATAGATTTTGGGTTACACGATGTTGATTTATCAGTAGATTTTCAGTAATACACATATTGGGTGAACTTAAGTCTTATTTTCTCCTTCCCTATCTTGTTGTCTTCCTCCATTCATCCATCCACCCATTCATGCATCCATCCCTGCATCCCTGCATGCATCCCTGCATCCCTGCATGCATCCCTGCATGCATCGCTGCATCCCTGCATCCATCCATGCATCCATCCATGCATCCATCCATGCATCCATCCATGCATCCATCCATGCATCCATCCATCCATCCATCCATCCATCCATCCATCCATCCATCCATCCATGCATCCATCCATGCATCCATCCATGCATCCCTCCATGCATCCCTCCATGCATCCCTCCATGCATCCCTCCATGCATCCATGCATCCATGCATCCATGCATCCATGCATCCATGCATCCATGCATCCATGCATCCATCCATCCATCCATCCATCCATCCATCCATCCATCCATCCATCCATCCATCCATCCATCCATCCATCCATCCATCCATCCATCCATCCATCCATGCATCCATGCATGCCTCCATGCATCCATGCATCCATCCATCCATCCATGCCTCCATCCATCCATGCCTCCATCCATGCCTCCATCCATGCCTCCATCCATGCCTCCATCCATGCCTCCATCCATGCCTCCATCCATGCCTCCATCCATGCATCCATGCATCCATGCATCCATGCATCCATCCATGCATCCATCCATGCATCCATCCATGCATCCATCCATCCATCCATCCATCCATCCATCCATCCATCCATCCATCCATCCATCCATCCATCCATCCATCCATCCATCCATCCATCCATCCATGCATGCCTCCATCCATCCATGCATCCATGCATCCATCCATCCATGCCTCCATCCATCCATGCATCCATGCCTCCATGCGTCCATGCATCCATCCATCCATGCATCCGTCCATCCATCCACGCATGCATGCATGCATCTGTCCGTCCACACGTCCGTCCATGTGTCTGTCCCTCTGTCTGTCCATCTATCCATCCATCCATGCATTTAACAAATTTTAGCTGAGCTCCTGCTGCGGACCAGATCCTGTGCTGGGTGTTGAATAGACAAATGAGTAAGACACGCTCTGTTGTTGGGGATGGGTGGGCATCTGTAGCAGTGGTTCTCAACCAAGGGGCACTTTTGTCCCATGCCCCCTAGGAAACATTTGGCAATGTCTGGAGACATTGTTGGTTATCACAACTGGGGAGTGTAGATAATATTGGCATCTGGTGGGTAGAGGCCAGGGATACTGCTAAACATCCTACAGTGCATAGAATAGTCCCTTCAGCAAAGAGTTATCTGGCCTAGAGTTTCAGTAGTACTGAAGTTAGTAACCCTGATATGTAATATGGTAGAAAGAATTGGACTCAACTGTGTTCAGTTCTGTGTCTGGCAGAAGACCTTTAAAATAGTGAGATGCATTTACCCCTAGTTCTTTGCATAGTTCCTGGGGTCTTAAAAGCTTGCAAGTGGCCATCCAAGGCACAACAGTTGGTCTGTATCCACCTAGAGCAACAGAGGAAGAAGGAGAGTTAGGAATAGGAGGAGGAAATGGAATGTATGGCTAATGTCTCCATGAACAACTGCCTCCTTTGCCATGAGACCAGAAGAATTGGATGATGCCCGGCTATCATTACTGCTAACATTCTGATCAAGGATTCTATAGAAGAATCCTGATTCAAAGGGGGAAAATGCAGAACAGAATTTCAAATTCTCATGGAATGTAGACTTTCTGGAGCCATGGAGGCTCGGTGAACCACTGAAACTATTGCTGTGAGGTACTACTTCAACCTTAAACCAAAACTATGCCCTGAAGTGTTCTTAAAACCAAACAATAGTTTAGCTTAACTAGTACATAATATTTGCCTTCAGCATTGTGCTCTTTTAAGATGTATCTATTTGGGATCAAATTGACAACAGCAACTTGAAAGATTAGATAGGAACCTTAGGGGGCAGTGAGTTTATGTTAATGGGGAAGGAACAACTCAGAAAAAGAGGGTAAGAATGGTTGCAATCAACGTCACTGAATTGTACGTGCAGAAATTGTTGACTTGGTGTATGCTCTGTGGTGTATATTCTCAACAAGAACAAAAATAAAATATAAAAACAATAGTAAGAAGCTTTATATAGGGGAGGGGGCAGGCTCCTGTTATGCTAACAGCTAGTGTTTATTGATGAGGGCAGTGGTGGTTCAGTGGTAGACTATTTGCCTTCCATGCAGGAGATCTGGGTGCGATTCCTGGCTAGTGCACCTCGTACGTAGCCACCACCTGTCTGTCACTGGAGGCTTGTGTGTTGCTATCATGTTAAGCAGTTTTCAGCATAGCTTCCAGGCAAAGGTAGACTAGGAAGAAAGGCTTGGCAACCTACTTCTGAAAATCAGCCAATGAAAACCTTATGGGTTTGCAGATGATCATGGGAATCACACAGGATTGGGTAGTGTTTCATTCTGTTGTGCATGGGGTCACCATGAATTGGGAGCCAAGTTCATGACAACCAACAACATCATCGTTCACTAAACATTTGCCATACTACAGGAAGCATGCTAAGTGCTCGATAATCATCACCTCAATGAACCCTCAAAAAAATTAAAAAAAAAAAATCACACACAAACCAGAAACACTTAGATGGTAAGCACTATTATCTTTTTTTTTTTTTTCCTGGTATTATTACACTTTTTCAAAAGATAAAATAAGCCCAAAGTCACAGAGCTCTTAAGTGATAAGAGGACATTCAAACCCAGGCAAGTGTGACGCCTTCCTGCTGTTTCCACGCTCTGCTGACCTTGGGGTTGGTCAGATTGGGGGCCAGAGCTTCAGCCTTCTCTTACCAGCTGGACAGCTTTGAGCGAGTCACTTAACCTTCCTGAGCCTTAGTTCCCTCATCTGTGGAACAGAAAAAATTAAATTTTCTCGTAGTTGTGAGACTGAAGAAGAAAACATGGAAAGTGCCTGGCACTGTGTCTGCCAGTAGGTGGCCCTCCAAAATACTAGGTCCCTCCCAGTCTTTTAATGAAAATTTACTGAAATAATGAAGACTTCCCCTTCCTCTCAGCATGCCAAGGGTTAACCCAGAAGCACAGACTATAAGCATTTCTCTGATCTCGGCACTAATTATACACAGAAATCATTTTGCCTCTGCTGTGTATAATGAAAACCATTGTACAGAAATGGAATTTATCATGCTATGTGTTATGAGAGGGCTTTCTTTCTTCTTCTTTTTTTTTTTTTTAAGGAAAGACTACCTCAATTTCCCCCACTTTTCTTCATTTTCCCCCTCTCCTTGCCAGATAATCAAATACCAAAGTTATATTAACCTCCCAACCACTTCAATTAAAATGCTCATCCAAAATTTGAAAACAATTTAAAAAACCCATTATCTCAGATTTAGCGTTCTCTGATCCTGTGTCTATTTTCTGCCACAGCATAAACGGCAGGTAACATTATCACAGTAGGTGCCTTCTAGAAGGCAGTGTCTCACTCCTGCCTGTTGGTCCCACGGCTGCTCACTCGGCATAGGCCTTATTAAAAAACCCACATGCCCTGGTGTCCTTTTGTCATCTCCAAATGCATCGAAATAATTGATTGTTTTAATGAGCTCTCCATCTGTCTCATTTGCTTCCTTCTTCTCTGCTCAGTAGCTGGTTTCAGGGAGAGGAAAGGATAGACTTTACTCTTGGGAGGTCATGGACCCAAGGATGGGAGAGTCTGTGGCGGGGGATCTTCTACCCAGGGGTTCTGCATTCCCTGGTAATACTTGGAAATGGTTTGGCCAAAGAGGAGTCCCTGGGTGTTGCAAATGGTTTGCACGCTCAACTGCTAATGGAAAGTTTCGAGGTTCAAGTCTATCTGGAGGTGTCTCGGAAGAAAGGCCCGGAAACCTGTTTCCAAAAATCAGCCATTGAAAATCCTGTGGAGCACAGTTCTAGTGTGATACCCATGGGGTCGCCATGAGCCAGAATCAACTCAAGGGTTTACTGGTTGGCCAAAAAAAAGAACATGTAGGGAGGTGTGTTAGGGGCTGTGGTGGCTGAAAAGAACACAAGACCCTGCAACACAACTCGAGAAAGAGAATTCTTAAGTTACCCTTTGTGATAAAAGAAGGACACTTAGCCACTTCAGTTTGGGTCAGCAGACATGTATGGAGTGCCTGCTGTATACCAGACACCATGCCAGGCTGTGGAGGTACGGTCTCCAAGGCCTGGCAGAATCAGTCAAAAACTCCTTGTGTCAGATACATCCAGAAACCCTAGTGGGAACATAAATTTTTGCTACCTCCCTGGAGTGTAATTTAGCAATATGTAATATTATTATTTATTTATCAGAAGATTTAAGAGATGTGTACACACATTGACCCAGAGGTCTGCCTTCTAATTTATTTTAAGGGAATAATCACCTGTTTGTGCAAATATTTAGCTACAGCTATGCTCTTAGAAGGAGCCCTGGGAGCACAGTGGTTAAGAACTAGGCTGCTAACTGAAAGATCAATGGTTCGAACCCACCAGCTGCTCCAGGGGTGAAAGATGTGGCAATCTGCTTTCTTAAAGATTCACAGCCTTGAAAACCCTATGGGGCAGTTCTTCTGTGTCCTATAGTGTTGCTATGAGTCAGAAGCAAGGGCAATGGATTTGGTTTTTGGGTTCGTTTTTGGTTTATGTTCCTAGAACATTTTTTATAAAGCATATTGTAAAAACCTTGACATGGAATCACACAAATTAATGATGGCCTATACTTTTTTTTTTTTTTACACTTAGAATGGAAACCCTGTGGCGTAGTAGTTAAGAGGTTAGCAGTCTGAATCCACCAGGCTCTCCTTGGAAACTCTATGGGAGTTACACTCTGCCGTATAGGGTCACTAAGAGTCGAAATCGACTTGATGGGAACGGGTTTGGTTTTTTTTTTTTTTTAATACCTAGAATGGAATACTATGAAATCATTAAAAAAAACACATAATAAAAGGGTGTTTATTGATATGGGGGAAGTATATGATTAATTGTGAAGTGAAAGAAGCCAAATAGGATACCAAATAGTATATCTCAGTTTTATGTGTATATGTAGATATATGGAGGCAGTAGTGGTTCAGTGATACATAATTCTCACCTCCTGTGCAGGAGACCCAGGTTCATTCCTGGCCTGTGCATAAAGATTGTTGCTGTTGTTATTAGGTGCTGTTGAGTCGGTTCCGACTGATAGTGACCCTATACACAATAGAACGAGACACTACCCTGTCCTTCTCATCCTCGCGATCATTGTTATGCTTGAGCCCGTTGTTGCTGCTACCGTGTTAATCCATCTCATTGAGGGTCTTCCTCTTTTTTGCTAACCCTCTACTTTACCAAGCATGATGTCCTTCTCCAGGGACTGATCTGTCCTGACAACATGTCCAAAGTATGTGAGACGAAGTCTCACCATCCCTGGTTCTAAGGAGCATTCTGGCTGTCTTAGAAACCAGATCCTGGCTTAGAAGATAAATCTGGCTTCCAAGACAGATTTGTTCATTCTTTTGGCAGTCCATGGTATATTCAATATTCTTCGCCAACACCGTAATTCAAAGACATGAATTCTTCTTTGGTCTTATTCATTGTCCAGCTTTTGCATGCGTATGAGGTGATTGAGAACACCATGGCTTGGGTCAGGTGCATGTTAGTTTTCAAGGTAACATCTTTGCTTTTTAACAATTAAAAGAGCTTTTGCAGCAGATTTGCCCAATGCAATACATCATTTGATTTCTCGACTGCTGCTTCCATGGGTGTTGATTGTGGATCCAAGTAAAAAGAAGTCCTTGACACCTTCAATCTTTTCTCCGTTTATCATAATACTGCTTATTGGTCCAGTTGTAAGGACTTTCGTTTCCTTTATGTTGAGGTGTAATCCATAAGTGCTTCAAGTCCTCTTCACTTTCAGCAAGCAAGGTTGTGTCATCTGCACGTCACAGGTTGTTAAATGAGTCTCCTTCCAGTCCTGATGCCCCATTCTTCTTCATATAGTCTAGCTTCTTGGGTTATTTGTTCAGCATACAGACTGAATAAGTATGGTGAAAGGATACAGCCCTGATACACACTTTTTGTGACTTTAAACCACATAGTATCCCCTTATTCTGTTCCAGCAACTGCCTCTTAATCTGTGTACAGGTTTCTCATGAGCAAAATAAAGTGTTCTGGAACTCCCATTCTTCACAATGTTATCCATAATTTGTTATGCTCCACACAGTTGAATGCTTTTGCATAGTCAATAAAATACAGGTAAACATCCTTCTGGTATTCTCTGCTTTCAGCCAGGATCCATCTGTCATCAGCAGTGATATCCCTCGTTTCACATCCTCTTCTGGATTCGGCTTGAATTTCTGGCAGTTCCTTGTGGATGTGCTGCCGCAACTGCTTTTGAATGATCTTCAGCAAAATTTTTCTTGAGTGTGATATTAATGATATTGTTCGATGATTTCCACATTTTGATTGGATCACCTTTCTTTGGAATAGGCGTAAATATGGATCTCTTCTAGTTGGTTGCCCAGGTAACTGTCTTCCAAATTTCTTGGCATAGACAAGTGAGCATCTCCAGCGCTGCATCCGTTTGTGGAAACATCTCAACTGGCATTTCATCAATTCTCGGAGCCTTGTTTTTCACCAGTGTCTCCAGTACAGCTTGGACTTCTACCTTCAGTACCACTGGTTCTTGATCATATGCTACCTCCTGAAACAGCTGAACGTTCACCAATTCTTTTTGGTATAGTGACTCTCTGTATTCATTCCATCTTCTTTTGATGTTTCTGCCCATAGAATCAGTATTTTGCCCATAGAATCCTTCACTATTGCAACTCGAGGCTTGAGTTTTTTCTTCACTTCTTTCAGCTTGAGAAATGCCGAGCGCGTTCTTCCCTTTTGGTTTTCTAAGCATAAAGATTATAGCCTAGAAAACCCTGCGGGGCAGTTCTACTCTGTCATATGTGGTCACTATGTGTCAGAATTGACTTGATGGCCCCTAACAATAATGACTCTTCCTAAAACAGAAGTCCTCCTATTCCCAGCCCCATTCCTCACTCTGCAGAAACATGCCCTCCTGGAACGTGAATAACTGAAATGAATCGAGGTCCATCAAGGTCAGCTTTGGCCCTCCAGGAGCTGTGGGATGGAAGTAGGTTCTGAAACCTGGAATCTTAGCTCCCCCGGAAGCACCCCTGGCAAGAAGGCATCATCCTAGAGGGCAGATTTCCTGTCTGACCAGCTCTCCATGGTGCTGCTGAGCTGGCAGGTGAGCAGATCCTGGTTGCAGGAGCCCCACTAAGCACCTTGCGGGTTGGCTGGCATCTGATCTAGCCTTTTCTTCTGCAGTTTGTCTACATGCAAAGGGGGTTACTGGGTCTGCAATGCAAAGCAGTGGTTTTTTTGAGGGGATTTGTATTTTTTTCTTTTCCTTTTTTTTCTTTCTGTCTTTAAATCTCAGTCAGCAGCAGCAGCTGCTTCTTCGTCCGTGGTGGTTCCGAGTGTCTCAGATAGGCATCAATATTGACAAACGATGTCCCACAGCCCAGTAGGTAATGCAGTTTAAGAAGAGGAGCTGAACGAGCTCATTAAGATGGCTTCTCAGCACCCTTTGGCAGCCCCAATTACTTGGCTCTGAATATCATGAATATGGATCAGTGAAAGGAGGGGGCTCAATCTGGATCAGGTTTTCTTAACACAGAGGCAGTATGGAGTAGGGGTATAAGACCGTTAGTTCTGAAATCAGAGAGGCCTGTCTTCCAATTTCGTCTTTGCCACCCATGTGACCTTGGGAAAGGGTATTTACCACTCCGAATCTCAGCTTCTTCTCTGTAAAATGGGGATCATGACCTAATATATTTAGCACAGGTCTTGGCACATGATAAAACTCAGACCAAACCCAGTGCCATCGAGTCGATTCCAACTCATAGCAACCCTATAGGACAGAGTAGAACTGCCCCATAGAGTTTCCAAAGAGCGCCTGGTAGATTCAAACTGCCAACCTTTTGGTTAGCAGCTATAGCACTTAACCACTATGCCACCAGGGTTTCCGAAAAGTGCTCAGTAAATGCAGCAGTTCTTGGTATCTCCTCTAGAAACGGCCACATTCAGAGGAACTGGTCTTTCCTAAGAGTAAGTGAGGAAACTTTCCCCAAAAATGTCCCTGAAGGTTTCCCTTGTGGTTTATTGGCTACAATTGGGTCACGTGGTCATGCCTAAACCAATCATTGGCTGGGGAAAGGAACTGCTATGATTGGGCAAGAGCAGAAGATCATTAGTTAGAATTAGGCCACATGGCCACTTCTGATGGGCATCCAAATCCGAGATTAACCTGTTGCTAGTTGAGTCAATTCTGCTCATGGTGACCTCATGTTTGTCAGAGTAGAACTGTGATCCATAGGTATTTAAGGGCTGATTTTGTGGAAGCAGATCACCAGGCTTTTCCTCTAAGGTGCCTGTGGGTGGACCTGAACCTCCAATGTTTCATTTAGCAGCTAAGCAATTATCAGGAATGAAAAGCAGGAAACTATAACTCTGAACGAGGAGAAAAATCCATCAACTGAAACAGACTCAGTCCTGATACAGATATTAGAATTGGCTGGTCAGGACATTAGAACCAGAGCTTTGAACTGATTAATTGTGATTCCATTTAAACCCCTGCTGAGAATTTGCATATACTGACCCAGAATCTACAGTTTAACAAGATTCCCAGGTGATTCTTATGTGTAACAAATTTTGAGAACCGCTGCTCTAGTAATGGTTCTCAGAATTGCTCACTAACCAGAAGCATTAACATCACCTGGGAACTTGTTAAAAATGCAACTTCTTAGCGGGGATTTGAATTGGAAGGAACCAGTTAGAAGCCCTCATTAAAACATCTATTGTATTCCTTAAGTTCAGAATGCTAAGAGATATGGAAGATATAGAAAAGACCCAAATTGAACTAGAGATGAAAAGTACAATGTGTGAGATGAACACCGAATGGGATTAGTGGCAGATTAGACATTGCCGTACAAAGGATTAGTGAACTTAAAGACTTAGCGATAGAAACTATCCAAAATGAAGCAGAGAGAGAGAAGAAAGGGGGGGGGGGAGAGCATCAGTAAGCTGTGGGACAACTTCAGGCAGCCTAATATATGTGTAATTGGAGTACCTGAGGGAGAGGTGGGACCAAAAAATATTTGAAAAAATAATGCCAGAAAATTTTCTGTATTTGATGAAAAGGTTTGGCAATCAGGTGGAGCCTGGCTGAAGCCCTGGTTCTGCCACTTACCACTTGCCTGAACCTAAACACATTACTCACCTGCTCTGAGCTTTCTTGGCAAATCAGGTGTAGGAATACCTATCTCATAGGGTTACTGTGAGGCTTCCAGCAGATGCTGGTTATAAAACACGTGGCACAGTGTTCACATGGTAAGCCCCTATACAGAGAAGGCACAGGGTCTGCTATTATTTTGTTTAGGGTCTTTTCCAGCTCTGGCCTTCTGTGGTTTGCAGAGATTCCAATGTTTACCCTTTGGTTTATTTAATTATAACTAATTTTAGTAGGTGTTTATGATATCCCAGGTTCTGTGCTAAGGGCTTTATATGTATTAACTTATTAAATCCCTACACCAACCCTTGAAGGAACATATAACGTTTACTTCAGGGCTTCAAACCAGTTCATTCTGGTTGGAACCCCTGCTGAAAATTTACATTTCCACTCCAGATATACTGGATCAGAATCTACATTTTAACAAGATCCCCAGGTGATTCTTGCAAATTATCAGCAGGAGTTTGAACTTGAATGAACCAGTTAGAAGTCCTGGTTTACCTCTTCCCCATTTTATAGATAGAAAACTGAGGCACAAAGATTAAGCAGCTTGCCCACACTTACAACTGATGAAGACGTGGCTGGAGACTGAACTGCTGAGCTCTCCTGACTCCTGATAGGCCCTGATCATGTCTAGCCCAGTCTCCTTTTTTCACAGCTCATGAAACTGAGGCCCAGAAAGGCTGAGTTTCTTGCCGCAGATTGCACAGCAAATAACTGGCAGATCCAGGGCTAGAACCTGATACCTAGTTCAGAGCTCTTTTCATTGCCTCCCAAACAGCTCTGAGATTTTTATTCCCTTGAATAGTGGAATACATTTATTTGTCTAGATTTGCAACCAATTCTCTGAACTGGGTCAGGCTGAAGGCCTGGGCAAAGCCTCCCTCCTTTCTTCTTCCCTTTACCTTCCAGTGCAGGTGAGCTGCACTATTTTCAAGTTCTGTGTTCTCCAGCCAGCAGCCCAGAGCCCCCATGGAATTAGTCTTGTAAGTGTCTTATTCACAGGGCCATTTGCATTCAAAAGAGCTCCTGGGAATGGAGGATGCTTAACCCAAAGTAGTGAATGTCTGGTGGCAGGATTCAGGCTTTCACTAGGAGATGCTTTGTGACGGGGTAGAATCTCACTGGAATGTCTGAATAATATTAATCATTTATTCCCTCTTGATTTGTTCATTCACTTATTTGGTCAGCTTGCTGAGCACCTTCAAGGGTCAAGACTTTGCTTGGTAATGCCAAGACAAATGTAAAAATGAGTAAAGCATTGTCCCTGCCCTTGGGGAAGGCAGAGAAGGGAACAAATGAGTGTAATTGTGGAGATTAATGCTGTGACCCACGATTGGAATTGTTAAAACAAAAATCTTATTAAGCTAATAATAGAAGTCAATTGAAGTTTCTTTAATATACAGTTTTCAAATCATGATAACATTGTGACTAGGGAGTCAAAAAAATATTCCAAAGAAGAAAGAACTTCCAAAGATTCTTAAATCCCATGTTGTCATTAGTAATGATTCATTGCCACGGAAAAAGGGCCAGAAGAGAACTGACAAAAATCGGTGGTCAGGAAGGATTCCATACAGCATTGTCTTGAAGACCAATTAAAATAATTACTAATTTACCCTAAAACATAGCTCTAGTCTGACCTTTGGAGTTTATGTTGTTGAAACTGCACATAGATAATTCTCTTCAAAGATCACGATACCTAGGCAAAACACTCTTTACTAATCTAGACCGTTGTTTGACTTAAAGGTGACTTGCACAAAACAAGTATTCTCAAGGCTCAAGGTTCAAAGATCATCTCAGGACACCAGCTTCGATAGGTTACCTCAACCTCCATGGAACAGAGAAATCTGTATTCCACGAGAATTGAAAACGCCATTTCTCATACTTTGCTGCCTGGGCCCATGGTGGGGGGTGCTTCCTGGAGGAAATGACATGAGTTGACTTTTGCAGGACTAGATAGAATGTCACCTCTTCCCTCTAGAAGGTGAGTTCTATGAGAGTAGAGACGTTGAGTATTTTATTCATGGCTGTATCCCTAGCAGTCATAACAATTCCCTGCATCGTAGATATTTGTTCAATAAATATTTGTTGAATGAATGAGGGGAAAAAAAACAAAGATCAAGGAAAGCATTCTAGACAGAAGGAACAGCATGTGCTAAGGCATGAAGTTGCAAAAGGGCACGATACTTTGGGAATGGCGGGAGGCTCCCTGTGGCTTTAGGATGGAGTGCATGGGAAGGATTAATGAGCCAGGGCCCATGGACAGAAGAAGGAGTCCTTGAACCACGGACTGAGTTTGGGCATGATCTTGATGGACAGGACGCTAGGGACAGGTTTTAAGCAGGGCTCCTGTGTAGAGAAGGAAATGGCAGTGGGAGGGGACACTAAGGGGTGGAAGCCCAGAGCAGCATCTGTTCAAGTTGCACAGAAACCCCTAGCAAGAAGGCCAGACTTGACCTAGGGGCCCAGGATGGGGTAGCCCTTATAGTTCAAGGGCCTTGCATCATTTTTCCCACCTGCTGAAAGGCGTGCGGTCATGTGGAAAGCCCATTACCATCCCACCAGGAGAAGCTTCCCCTTGTTAAAATTCTGGGCCATGGAGTCTTGTATTAAAGTTGATATTAAGCCATAAAATGTAATATGTTATGACACCATAAAATGCAGTATAATTGCTATAAAACCATAAAATGTAATGTAGCAGGCACAGTGTCCATTATGCTGCTTCACAGTCTAAAACAGTTAGCTTCCACTCTGCTTTTAGACAAACAATTCCTATTCATTGCTACCTCTGGAGAAAGGTATAGGAAAATCAACCCAGAGGAGAATGAATAATAACACAAGCAGCAACGGAGGTGAGGAGAGAAATCCCCAGGCTTTGGAATTACAGCCCAGGTTCAAATTCAGTTCAGTAATGTCTAGATCAGGATCCCTAAAAGCACAGTCAAGATGGACGCTTAGGCTAGATTTCTCCTGAAACCACATTTTGCCAGCTCCTTCCTTTTTCCTGGGTGGCACAAATGGTTAAGTGCTCGACTTCTAACCAAAAGGTTGGCAGTTTGAGTCCATCCAGAGATGCCTTGGAAGACAGGCCTAGCAATCTACTTCTGAGAAATCAGCCATTGAAAACTGTATGGAGCACAGTTCTACTCTGTCATACATGGAGTCACCATGAGTCGGAATTCACTGGATGACTACTGCTTTCCTTACTCTACTTCTCCTGGGAGGTGAGGGAGCTGGTGAGCTTTTATATTGCCACAATAGTCAGTCATTGGCCTCCAGTCTCCCCCGTTGTTGTTAATTGCTGTTGAGTCAATTCTGACTCATGGCAACCTTGTATATAACAGAATGAAATGTTGCCCAGTCCCATGCCACCCTCACAATCGTTGCTACGTTTGAGCCTGTTGTTGTAGCCACTGTGTCCACCTCATTGAGGATCTCACTCTTTTTCACTGACCCCCATTTTACCAAACATGATGTCCTCCTTCTCCTGCATTTGTTCCCTCCTGATTATGTGCTCAAAGTAAGCTAGACAAAGTCTCACTATCCTCTCTTCTAAGGAGCATTCTGGTTGCACTTTCTCCAAGACTGATAGTCTCTACTGGGGAGGGATGAACCTTCTAGGCATCTTTGAGCAAGGCGTGCAGGTATGAGCTGTTAGTAACCAACACCTGCAGGGTTTGGGGGAGGCACACTGATAAAGGGAATGTGAATGGGAAGAGGTGGTACCATAGCCTTTGCAACTAATAGGTTTTTTTAATTAGAATTTTTGGTGAAAGTTTACACAGCAAGTTAGGTTCCCGTCTGACAGTTTCCACACAAGTGTTATTCTCTTTGTGTCTGTACCCATCCATATGTGCTCAAACTTTCATTTTTTCTTTGGTTGTGTTGTGCTGACTACATCCACATTTGGTGCCACTTTTCCCATCACCCAAAATAACAAGTCTTTATGTCTAAAGTGTACTATCCCCTCCTCACCCTCTCTCTGGTAACCACCAATGAACATTGGTCTCTCTACATTTATCTGTTCTTGTCTTCCAGGTCCATCCATGTTATAATATGTTTCATGAACTCATCATTGTTTTTTATGTTTTAATAGTATTTCATTTTATGTATGTACCAAATTTGCTTATCTATTCACCTGTTGTTGGGCAGTTTGGTTGGTTCCATTTATTTGCTTTTGTGAATAAAGCAGCAATGACCATAAGCATACAAATGTCTGTTCATGTCATTATTTTTAGGTTTCTAGGGTAGGAGTGGAATTGCTGGATAATAGGGTAAGTTATATTTTCAGTTGTTTAAGACAGAGAAGTACCATTTTCCATAGTAGTCGTACCATTTTACAGTCCTACCAGCAATGGATATGGGTTCCAGTCTACCTACAATCTCACCAACATTTGTTGTTATCTGGTTTTATTATTATTTTTTGTTTGTTTATCAGTGCCGTTTTAGCCAGGGTAAAATGATATCTCATTGTAGTTTTGAATTACGTTTGTAGTAGGTAGTGCTCATCTGTCAGTTTGTTGTACTGTGGTAGCTTGCGTGTCATTGTGATGTTGGAAGCTATGCCACCAATATTCCAAATACCAGCAGGGTCGCCCATGGTGGACAGGTTTCAGCAGAGCTTCCAGACTAAGAGAAACTAGGAAGAAGGACCTGGCGATATACTTCTGTAAAAATTGGTCAGTGGAAACTTCATGAATAGCAGTGGAACCTTGTCTGGTATAGTGCCAGAGATGTGCCACTCAGTTTGGAAGGCACTCAAAATACCACTGAGGAAGAGCTGCCTCCTCAAAGTAGAATTGATCTTAATGATGTGGATGGAGTAGTTTTTGGGACCTTCATTTGCTGAGGTGGTATGACTTAAAATGAGAAGAAACAGCTGCAAACAGCCATTAATAATTGGAACATGGAATGTGCGAAGTATGAATCTAGGAAAACGGGAAGCCATCAACAATGAAATGGAACACATAAACATCGGTATCCTAGGCATTAGTGAGCAGAAATGGACTGGTATTGACTATTTTGAATCAGATAATCATGTGGTCTACTCTGCCAGGAATGACAAATTGAAGAGGAATGGTGTTGCATTCATCATGGAAAGGAACATTTCAAGATCTATCCTGAAGTAAAACACTGTCACTGATAGAATAATATCTATATGCCTACAAGAAAGATCAGTTAATACAACTATTATTCAAAGAGATACATCAACAACTAAGGTGAAATATGGAGAAATTGAAGATTTTTACCAACTTCTACAGTCTGAAATTGCTCAAACATGCCATCAAGATGCATTGGTAATTACTGATGATTGGCATGCAAAAGCTGGGAACAAAGAAGAAGAATCAGTAGTTGGAAAGTATGACCTTGGTGATAGAAACAACACTGGAGATACCATGATAGGATTTTGTAAGACCAATGCTTTATTCATTGCAAATACTTTTTGTCAACAACATAAACAGCAACTATACACGTGGACCTCACTGGATGGAATGCACAGGAATCAAATCGACTACGTCTGTGGAAAGAGAAGATGGAAAAGCTCAATATCAGTTGGAACAAGGCCGGGGGCTGACTGCAAAACAAAGCATCAATTGCTCATCTGCAAGTTCAAGTTGAAGCTGAAGAAAATTAAAACAAGTCCATGAGAGCCAAAGTACACCTTTGAGTATATCTCACTTGAATCTAGAGGCCATCTCAAGAATAGATTTGGTATATTGAACACTAATGACTGAAGACCAGATGAGTTGTGGGATGACATCAAGGACATCATACAGAAAAAAAGCAAAAGGTCTTTAAAAAGACAGGAAAGAACAAAAAGACCAAAGTGGATGTTAGAGGAGGTTCTGAAACTTGCTCTTGAGTAGCTAAACCAAAGGAAGAAATGATGAAGTAAAGGAGCTAAACAGAAGATTTCAAAGGGTGACTCGAAAAGACAGAGTGAAGTATTATAATGACATGTGCAAAGACCTGGAGTTAGAAGACTAGAAGGGAAGAACACACTCAACATTTCCCAAACTGGAAGAACTGAAGAAAAAATCGAAGCCTCAAATTGCAATATTGAAGGATTCTATGGGTAAAATATTGAACAATGCAGGAAGCATCTAAAGTAGGTGGAAGGAATACAGAGTGACTGTACCAAGAAGATTTGGTTTACGTTCAACCATTTCAGGAGGTGTAGCATGTGACTAAGAACCAATGCTACTGAAGGAAGAAGTCCAAGCTGCACTGAAGGCGTTGGCAAAAAGCAAGGTTCCAGGAATTGATGGAATACCAACTGAGATGTTTTATCAAACAGATGCAACACTGGAAGTACTCTATCATCTATGCCAAGAAATTTGGAAAATAGCTGCCTGGCCAGCTGATTGGGAGAGATCCATACCTGTGCCCATTCCAAAGAAAGGTGATCCGACAAAATGCAGAAACTTTTGAACAATGTCATTAATATCACATGCAAGCAAAATTTTTCTGAAGATCATTCAAAAATGGTTGCAGCAGTTCATTGACAAGGAACTGCCAGATATTCAAGCCGAGTTCAGAAGACGACATGGAATGAGGGATATCATTGCTGATATCCGATGGATCTTGGCTGAAAGCAGAGAATATCAAAAAGATGTTTACCTGTGTTTTATTGGCTGTGCAAAATCATTCAACTCTGTGAAGCAAAACAAATTGTCGGTAACATTTTGAAGAATGGGAATTCCAGAACACTTAATTGTGCTCATGAGGAACCTGTACGTAGACCAAGAAGCAGTTGCTTGAACAGAACAAGGGGATACTCTGTGGTTCAAAGTCAGCAAAGGTATGTGTTAGGGTTGTATCCTTTGACTATACTTATTCAGTCTGTACGCTGAGCAAGTAATCTGAGAAGCCACACTATATGAAGAAGAGCAAGGCATCAGGATTGGAGAAGACTGGTTAACCACCTGCGATATGCAGATGACACAACCTTACTTGCTGAAGATGAAGAGGACTTCAAGCACTTACTGATGAAGATCAAAAACCACAGCCAACATAAAGAAAATAAAACTTCTCACAACTGGACCAGTAAGCAACATCATGATAAATGGAGATAATAATGAAGTCAAAGATTTCTTTTTACTTGGATCCACAATCAATAACCACAGAAGCAGCAGTCAGGAAATCAAGCGATGTATTGCATTGGACAAAATCTGCTACAAAAGACCTCTTTAAAGTGTTAAAGAACAAAGATATCGCTTTAAGAACTAAGATACGACTGACTGAACTCATGGTATTTTCAGTCACCTCATAACCATGTGAAAGTTGGACAATGAATAAGGAAGACTGAAAAAGAATTGATGCCTTTGAATTATGGTGTTCGTGAAGAATATTGAATATACTATGGACTGCCAGAAAAACGAACAAATCTGTCTTGAAAGAAGTACAGCCAGAATGCTCCTTAGAAATGAGAATGGCAAGGCTTCATCTCACATACTTTGGACATGTTATCTGGAGGGACCAGTCCCTGTAGAAGGACATCATGCTTGGTGAAGTAGAGGGTCAGTGAAAAAGAGGAAGCTGCTCAATGAGATGGATTGATACAGTGGCTGCAACAATGGGTTCAAACATAGCAACGATTGTGAGGATGGCACAGAGCTGGGCAGTGTTTTGTTCTTTTTTACATAGGGTCACTATGAGTTGGAACTGACTTGACAGCATCTAACACCAACAACAGCTAATTTTGAACATCTTTTCATGTGTGTTGGCTACTTGGATGTTCTCTTTGGTGAAAGTTATGTTCATGTCCTTTGTCTATTGTGATTGGGTTGTTAGTCTTTTTGTTGTTGAGTTGTTGCAGTTTTGTGTAGATTTTGGAGATTAGGCCCTGTCTTAATTATCTAGTGCAGCTGTAACGGAAATACCACAAGTGGATGGCTTTGACAAATAGAAGCCTATTCTCACAGTCTAGCAGGGTAGAAGTCTGAAGTAAGGGCACCAGCTCCAGAGAAGAATTGACATCAATCCTACTCAATGTCTTCAAAAACATAGAAGAGGAAAGAACGCTACTAAACTCTTTTAGTGAAGCCAGCATAACCCTTATACCTAAACGAGGCAAAGACATCACACAAAAAAGAAAGCTACAGACCAATATCCCTTATGAACATAGATAACAACATTTTTTAACAAAATTCTAGCCAAGAGACTTTAGCAACATATCAAAAAAAATCATACGCCATGATCAAGTGGGATTTATACCAGGATTACAAGGGTGGTCCAGCATCAGAAAATCGACCAATGTAATACACCACATAAATAAAACAAAGGAAAAGAACCATATGATCATATCAGTTGATGCAGAAAAAGCATTTGATAGAAGTAAAGACTCCAGATAAAAATTCTTTCTTTCCCTATCTTCTCTGCAGAAAGGTCTCTGTCATCAATCTTCCCTTGGTCTAGGAGCTTCTCCTTGCAGGAACCCCAGGTCCAAAGGACATGTGTTGCTCTCTTGGTGATGTGAGGCCCCCTGTCTCTCTGCTCACTTCTCTCTTTTATATCCCAAAAGAGATTGGCTTAAGATACAACCTAACCTTGTAGATTAAATTCTGCCTCATTAACATAACTGTTGCCAATCCCACCTCATTAACATCACAGAGGTAGAATTTACAACACATAGGAAAATCGTATTAGATGACAAAATGGTAGACAATCATACAATACTGAAATCATGGCCTAGCCAAGTTGACAGACATTTTTGTGTGACACAATACCATCTGTGACAGACCTTTATTTGGATAAGTCATTTTTGAAGTTTTTTCCCAGTCTGTGAGTTGTCTGTTTAGTCTTTTAGTAAAGTCTTTTGATGAGCATAGGTGAGGGAAGAATGTTGGGATTTGTACTGGGATTGCATTGTATCTGTAGATTGCTTTAGGAAGTATTGACATTTTCACTATATTAAGTCTCCGAATCCGTGAGCATGGGGTGTCTTTCCATTTTTGTCGGTCT
This sequence comes from Elephas maximus indicus, assembly GCF_024166365.1. Classification (NCBI taxonomy): domain Eukaryota; kingdom Metazoa; phylum Chordata; class Mammalia; order Proboscidea; family Elephantidae; genus Elephas; species Elephas maximus. The sequence goes on along the minus strand of NC_064840.1, from coordinate 16,694,857 downwards.
CTTTTAGTCTCTTGTAGTAGTGTTTTATAATTTTTATTGTATAAGTCTTTTATGTCCCTTGTTATGTTAATCCCTACGTATTTTGTCGATTTGGGAGCTATTGTAAATGATATTGTTTTCTTGATTTCTTTTTCAGAGTAATCTTTGTTAATATAGAGGAAGTGAACTGATTTTCATACGTTGATCTTGTACCCTGAAACATTGCTAAATTGTTCTATTAGTTCCAGCAGTTTTCTTGTGGAATCTTTAGGGACTTCTGTGTATCATGCCATCTCCAAATAGAGATCGTTTTATTTCTTCTGTTGTGGTTTAGATACATTTTATTTCCTCTTTCTTGTCTTATTGCTCTGGTTATGACTTCAGTACAATGTTGAATAAGAGTGGTGATAATCAGCATCCTTTTCTCCTTCTCCTTCTTACAGGGAAGGTGCTCAGCCTTTCTCTGTTGAGTATAGCGTTGCCTGTTAGTTTTGTACGTGTGTCCCAAATTATGTTGAGAAATTTCCCTTTTATTCCTATTTTTCTGAGAATTTTTATCAGGAGTCTTTAATTCTATGAAATGCCTTTTCTGCATCAATTGATATGATCATATGGTTCTTTTCCTTTGTTTTATTTATGTGGTGTATTACATTGGTTGATTTTCTGATGTTGGACCACCCTTGTAATTCTGGTATGAATCCCACTTGATCATGGTGTATGATTTTTTTGATATGTTGCTAAAGTCTCTTGGCTAGAATTTTGTTAAAAAATTTTGTTATCTATGTTCATAAGGGATATTGGTCTGTAGCTTTCTTTTTTTGTGATGTCTTTGCCTGCCTGGTTTAGGTATAAGGGTTATGCTGGCTTTACTAAAAGAGTTTAGTAGCATTCTTTCTGCTTCTATGTTTTTGAAGACATTGAGTAGGACTGATGTCAACTCTTCTCTGAATATTTTGTAGAATTCTCCAGTGTAGCTCTTTGGTCCAGGGCTTTTTTTTTTTTTTAATGGTAGTTATTCGATGGCATTCTTCAATCTCTTCTTTGCTACAAATGACTTCTTAGGTACAGCTGCATGACTTTGACCAAAGGAATTTTCTCCTCCAAGCCTGAATTTCGTTATTATAAAACAAGGATTTGTTGTTATTGTCCACTGCAACTTATGGACACCTTGTCTATACCAGAATAAAACATTGCCTTGTCCTGCACCATCTTCCTGACCACTGGTATGTTTGAGTCCATTGTTGCGGCTACAGTGTTCGGATAGCAATGCCTGTGTTATAAGGTGTTTGTGCAAATTGGAGTCCTGGTGATGCACTGGCTAAGAGCCCAGCTGCTAGCCAAAAGTCGACAGCTTGAATCCACCAGCTACTCCTTGGAAACCCTATGGGGCAGTTCTGCTCTGTCCTATAGTGTCGCTTTGAGTCAGAATTGACTCGATGGCAGCGAGTTTGCGTAAATTACATGAGATAATAAGGACCCTTGCATAGTTCCAGGCGCTTTAACATACAGCTATTCCCTCTTAAATATATTCACATACATAGCGTCATACACATGCATTCAGTGTATTCGGAAATTGCATAACACCCATAGTAGGGGAAACACCAACCAATACGTGTTTATAGAAGTGAATATGCATATAGAAATAAATGTAGAATCAGAGACATAATAAAAGCATCTAACAAAGGAGGCTTGATAGTGTAACTCAAGGCAGAGGAAGAGACAGGGACTCCTCTGAGTTATGCTAGGAGAGGTTCACATTGTCTACACAATAGGCTGAATTATCTTATATCTGCTCCATCTGGAAGCCACTCTACAGTAAAGTTCTCTTCGTGCTGGGTCACAGGTGCTTGTGGTAGGGTGGCAGAGCCATTTATGGTATGTAATGAGGGGATGGACAGGGTACCAGTATCATCTGCTATAGGGTGAAGAGACAGAAAGCTCAAGAGAGGATTATGGGGGCTCCATGAGTCTAGAATGAAGATCTCCATGCCCATTAAAGAGCTAGGAGTAAGTTTAATAGAGGAAGCAGCCACTCCCATCTCCCCACCTTTGGAAGACTGTGTGCAGGTGGAAATATATAACTTAAACATAAAGAAAAAGACTGTATGCTTATTTGGGTTCAGGGCAGTGGCATCACTAGAGTTGGTGCACCCAGTGCAGTAACTCATGGTGCCGCCCCCCTACCATGGACCTCCTCTCTCACCAGACTGTACAGAATCCTTAGTAATGTTTTTTGTACTAACCTTACTCATAAATCGTAATTCCCGCATATCATGCCTTCTTTTCCCTTAATTACTACTTCATTCTCAAAAAAGTGATTGATACAGGTTCACGTATACTAATACCACAATATTGTAGCTAAAACAGAAAAATTTGACAAAATCAATGACTATGGAAACACTGGCAGCAACAACAGCGCACGCCAGCAGTGTGTGCAGACGCAACCACATGATTCGAAGCATCACTGTAATTGGGTAATAATGACGGCTCTGAACAGAGCACATTAGAAGGTTCAAAACGTGTATTAGCAAGAGTTTTAGCCATGTAGGCGTATTGACACATGTAAGCTGGCTTATGAAAAACGTTTTTGTTGTTTTAACTAAGTACAGGGATATTTTCATAAACAGTCATTTTTGTGTCACTCCCTCTGACAGTGTCACCCAGCACGGTCCACACCCTGTGTCTTAGTCATCTAGCGCTGCTGTAACAGAAATACCACAAGTGGATGGCTTTAACATACAGAAGTTTATTCCTTCCTTCACAATCTAAACACACTGCCGTCGAGTCGATTCTGACTCATAGCAACCCTACAGGACAAAGTAGAACTGCCCCATAGAGTTTCCAAGGAGCGCCTGATGGATTTGAACTGCAAACCTTTTGGTTAGCAGCCATAGCTTTTAACCGCTATGCCACGAGGGTTTCCTTAAACAGTCTAGTGGGCTAGAAGTCCAAATTCAGGGCATCAGCTCCAGGGGAAGGCTTTCCCTTATGCCTCTGAAGGAGGGTCCTTTTCATCAATCTTCCCCTGTACTAGAAGCTTCTCCACACAGGAACCAAAGGACACGCTCTGCTTTTGGTGCTCTGCTCCTGGTGCTGCCTTCTTGCTGGTATGAGGTTCGCATTCTCTGCTCCCTTCCTTTTCCTTTTATCTCTTGTAAGATAAAAGATAGTACAGGCAACACCCAGGGAAACTTCCCTTACACTGGATCAGGGCTGTGACCTGAGCAAGGGCGTTACATCCCACCCTAATCCTCTTAACATAATCTAACTTTGCCTCATTAACCACAGGCAGAGATTGGGATTTACAGCCCACAGGAAAATCAAGTCAGATGACAAAATGGTAGACAGTCATGCAGTACTGGGAATCATGGCCTAGCCAAGTGGACACACGTATTTTGGGGGGACACAATTCAATCCATGACACCTGCTAATGTCACCACTGAATGAGGGTGTGTGCTTGACTAGCCCATGGGAAGACATTCTAATCATGTACTCGGAATCCCTCCCTTTCCACTCTTAATATTACAGTGAACCTGTGACACCTGGAACTCGGCAGGACTGCCTTGTTTTTCTGAGTCTCGCAGGTTTTGCTCCTTCGACAAGGTGCTTACTGTTGCTCTCTATTATGCTCTCTGTTAAGAATCCTACCTTGTCGTGGTTTCAAGTTTTCCATCTCTGATAGGTCTCTCCCTTACACAGGTCCCGGCTTTTGCAGGTTTTACTGTATAATATGGGGTTGTCTGTTGGATCATTTAGGATTAGATTCAGCTGCAAGTAACAGAAAACCAAAAATTCAAACCCACTGCCGTCGATTCAGTTCTGACTCCTGGCGACCCCACATGTTAAACAGAGTGGAACTGCGCTCCCCGGGGTTTTCTTCTCTAATCTTTGTGGCAGCAGATCACCAGGACTTTCTTCCACGGCACTGCTGGGTGGCTTCGAACTGCCAGTCTTCAGGTTAGCAGTCAAATGCAAACTGTTTGTGCCACCCAGGGACCTTGCAAGTAACGTGAAAAACAATGGCTAGTAAAAGAAGTTAATTCTCTCTCGTGAAAAGGAAGCCCAGAAGTAGGACAGTCCAAACTCAAAGTTCTGCAGGGACCAGAAAGTAAGAGCAATGATGGAATCAGACAGGTAGGGCTGCGGGGTGGGGAAATGAAGGGCATAAGCCCCATCTAAAGGGCAGCTGTTACCCTGCTCCACTCCGTTGTTGCCAAAGGAGAGTATGGGCTCAGTGTTGCCCAGTATTTTGATGTTTTGAGAGAAGCTTAAAACCTGTATTTCTTATGTGAAATCTGACTTCTAAATGTTGACAACTACTTTAAAAAATTGAAATCACTGTATACCAAATAAAACCTATAAGTGGGACGTACTTAATCCAGGGTCTGCCAGTTTATGACTGCTGATCTAACAAGAACTATAGAAATTCTTGTGTGTGCATGTACATATATCTCAGTATACATACAGTGCAGAGCATTCTTATGGAGCTACTTCAAATGGCATGTGTAGTCTAACCAGTTACCAGCTGCCACTGAGTGGATTCCAACTCAGGGCGAGCCCCTGTGTGGCTGAGTAGAACTATGCTCCACAGGATTTTCAGTGGCCAGAGTTTTGGAAGCAGATTGCCAGGTCTTTCTTCCAAGATGCCTCTGTGTGGACTCGAACCTCCAATCTTTCACTTAACAGCAAAGTTATTAACCATTTGCACTACCCAAGGACCCCAGACAGAGATTAGGGAAAATTAAAAAGGACAGCATATGTGTAGAACATAGAATTGAAAGAGAATGGCGTTTAGAATATAGAATGGAAGAAGAATGGTATGAGATGGGCTGGAGAAGTAGGGACCCACAATGTACATATGTATATATATACACAAACATATACACACACATAAAATATATACCATATTTTTATGCAGATAACATGTGCCTTAAATGTTTGTTTGCCAACTGTGCCCTCCTCCTATGAGGTATATTCATAAGCATCGCTATGCTAATTTTTTTTACATGTTACTGTAAAAAAATTAGCATAGCAAACTTACGAAAATACCTCACGGAGGGGGGAGAGCACCCTTTCCAAACAAATGTAGAAGGTGTGCGTTATTTGTGTAAAAATACAGTAAACACATACACATGTGTGTATGTATATATGTATAAAAGAAAAAAAAAAACAAAAACCGTTGCTGTAGAGCCGATTCAGACTCCTAGTGACCCTACAGGACAGAGTAGAACTGCCCTATAGGGTTTCCAAGCAGCAGCTGGTGAGTCCAAACTGCCAACTTTTTGATTAGCAGATAAGCTCTTAACTGCTGTGCCACCAGGGCTCTATATATGTGTATAAAGAGATATCAACACACTGACATCAACAAATACACAATACATACTTGTATATACATAACTCACCCACTCAGCACACAATATGATCACACAGAGACCCTGAACAATACATAATGATTCCCTAACACTTCCCCACCACTCCCTCACACCCCAGAAGACAGCAGGGGTTAATTCTGGTCAAATACTGAGCAGGACCTTGGAGGACCTTCTCCAAGATCCAGCGTGACATTTCCTCCATTCATGACAAGGTGGCGCGGACACTTCATAAACCACTGCTGTCCCATAGGCAGGCAGCCCTATTAGACATCCTCGTCTTGTTCAGGCAAAAAATATGACCATTTTTGACATGATAGCAACACCTGACTCCTTCAGTGCTAGACTCAGGCTTGGCTTCTGGGGGCCCTAAAGATGACGCCTTGTTTCTGATGCATTTTACAACCAGCTTCACAGTGTTGTTAATGAATATAACAGACCATAAATGCACAGAGGAAATGAGGCAGTATAACGTCCCCAATGTGACTTCTGGTGAGAAACCCAAAAAGTCAGTGAATGGGAAGGACACACACAGAAGGAAGTGTTGTTGGAGGTCAGAGTCTGAAGGCTGGACAGAATCAGAACGGACAACCTGGGGGTTCCTACATGACCCGGCTCTATGTTCCTGAGTGTGTGTGTGTGTGTGTGTGTGTGTGTGTGAGAGAGAGAGAGAACCAGGTGGGTGTACATATGGGGGTGGCCACCGTATAAGTATTTGTGTGTGAGTAATAGGGGAAGGAATCTGAAGCCCCAGAAGCAAACACAGAAGTCTGCCCAGGCTAAAAAGCAAAACAAAAAACAAACCTGTCACCAAGTCGGTTCGGACTTATGGCGGCTCCGTGTGTTACAGAATAGAACTGAGCTCCGTAGGGTTTTCGTGGCTGTAATCTTTACGGAAACCAATCACCAGATCTTTTTTCTGTGGTGCCACTGAGTGGGTTTGAACCACCCACCTTTAGGTTAATACCCGTTGCCATCGAGTCAATTCCGACTCATAGCGACCCTGTAGGACAGAGTAGAACTGCCCCATATGGTTTCCAAGGAGCACCCGGTAGATTCAAACTGCCACCCTTTTGGTTAGCAGCTGTAGCTCTTAACCACTACCCCACCAGGGTTTTTGTTTTTTTTAGGTTAATAGTTGAGTACAAACCATTTATGCCATCCAGGGGTCTTTCTTACTCAGGCTACATTTGCTCCTGTGCCCCCACTTTCCTTCTGCCTACTGAGTATATTTGAGAAAAGAGAGCTGCTGAAGAATTTAGTGTGCGGCAAATGAAAGTGAACTGTGATTTCCGAGTTTCTGCTGGCTCTTTGTGTTAAGGTGAAGACCTGGGCTTGATACGTCTTCCTTTTCACAGCATCCACCGCCAAGCCTTTTGAGTAATACGAAGGAAGGTCCTCAAGTGTGTCTGCAATGGAGACTGGGAAAAATATTCACTTGCTTAATAAAATAAGGTGAATTTTTCAGACAACTCCTGGCACTGGGAAGTGGGAGAAGTATGCTAATCAGAGAACTCGAGAATGCATAAACAGAAAAGGTATTAGGCAGGAACCTCAGAGGAAAGACAGCCCCTGACAAGTTCCCTGCGGGGGCTTGGTTAAGGAGCTTTAAGGAGGAAAATGGCGAGTAGCATTTATATATAGGTTGTTTCCTATTTTATACTGTGCTGTAGTTCACTTCTGATATGGCTCACCCTTCCACAGAAGTCTGTGTATTAGTTAAGGTAAAGGCTAAGCTGCTGTAACAAAGAACCCCAAAATATAGTGGATTAAAGAAGACAGAGCTTTATTTCTTATTCACGAAACAGTCCTGAGTGAATGGTCTGGGATTACATCGGGCTTTGCTTGGAGGCTCCTTCCACAGCGTTGTCCTCATTTACGTGGTTCAGCTGCATCTTGGCACATTGCTGTCCCACTTTTTAGGAAGGGGAAGGGAGAGAAAGAACAGAACAAGCCATTTGCTTTAAATAAGTGAGGCAATGTTGAACACATCACTTTTGCTCACATTCTATTGGTGTAAATTAGTCACATGGTCATGCCTCACCCTGAGGGAGGATGGAAAATGTAGTCCCTGGCTGAGCTCAGCCATTACTATATAAGAAAAGGAGAATGCCCCAGTCTTAGATCCTGGTCTGAGCCATAAAGTTTCTCACGTAGATTAAAACATGGCATTCTCTGCTCAAAACTCTCTGATGGCCTCTCATCTGCTCTTTGATAGAACTTAAAGTTCTTAGCATTGTTTACAAAGTCCTTCAGGATTGCCAACCTCCTACTCAGTTCCTTTCTAACCTCATCTCCTACTGTTCTCCCTCTAGCTCACTCTATCCAGCCACACTGGCCTCTTTGTCTTCTTTAAACATGTCAGGCATGCTCCAATCTCAGGGCCTTTGCACTTTCTGTCCTTCTGCCTGAAAATCTCTTTCCCCAGACATCTAGGTGGCTCATCCCCTCGCCTCCTTCAATACTTTATTCAAATGCCTCCTTCTCATGAGGTCTTGTCCCACCCCACCCCACCCCATTAAAAATTCTGACTCCTCCCTCCTGACACTCCCCAACTCCTTTCTTCTGATTTTTTTCCATAGTACTTATCACACGCAGCTCTAGGTCTTTGAAAGATGGTGTGTGGTTTGTACTTACGGCACATTTCAGTTCAGACTCACCACATTTCTCCATACTGCTTATATATGTATACGTATGTGAATGTGTATATGTGTTTCATTTGTTTTATTTTCCTTCCTCTGCCCCATTAGAATGTAACCTCTGTGAGGGCAGTGGTTTTTACTGAATCCAGGTGTGGATGTGGGTGTGTGCGTGTGCGTGTAACACATACGCACGTATATAACACCGTTAACCTCCTACTAATGACAGGCTCTGTCTTGGGCTCAGGCAGGAATGCAACAGTGAATAAAATAGCCTCGAATCCCTGGCCTCCTAGAACTTACCTTTTAGTGGAGGAAGACAGACAACAAAATGCATGAACAAATAATAAGTACAGTCATTTCAGGAGGTGAGAAGTATTATGTAGAAAATAACTGGGGATAAATTATTGGTGAGTGATGTGGGGGAGAAGAGGGCTCCTTAGATAAAGTTGTCAGGAAAGGGCTCTCTGAGAAGGTGACGTTTGAGGTGAGACCTGAGTGACGTGAAGGAGCCAGCCATGCATAGTGCTAAGAACATAGTGTTCCAGGCTGAGGGAACAGTAGGTACGAAGGCCTTGGGGCACAGTTGGGTTTGATGTATTCAAGGAATGGAAAGAGAAGCAAAGAGGCCAGAACACAGGGAGGGTGGTAGAGATGAGGGTGGAGAAGGAACCAGGAAGCAGATCACTCAGAGCTTTGCTGTCCACTTTGGTAGCCATTACGGAACACGTGGCTGTTAAGCACTTGAAACGTGGCCAGTCCAAACTGAGATATGCTCTGAGCACAAAATCCACACCAGATTTCAAAGACCTATTATGATAAGAAAAAATGTAAAATAGTCATTATTTTTATGTTGATTATGTGTTGTGAAATGGTAATATGTTCAATATATTTGGTTAAATAAAATATATTATTGAAATTAATTCTACCTTTTTTTAAATATACTTTTTAAATGCTTTACATACTTACGTGGCTTGCATTATATTCCTATGGGACGGTGCCGCTCTAGAGCCTTACAGCCCTTGTGAGGTTGCATTTTATCCTAAGTGCAGTGGGAAACTATTAAACCGCTGCCATTGAGTCAGTTCCGACTCATGGCAACCCCATGTATGCAGAGTACAACCATGTTTCATAGGGTTTTCAAGGCTGTGATGTTTGGAAGCAGATCGCCAGGGCCAGGCCTGTTTCCCAAGGCACCTCTGGGTGGGTTTGAACTGCTAACCTTTAAGCTAGCAGTTGGTACTTAAATTTCTATATCACCCAAGGACCTTTTGGGAAGCCACTAGTTCAAGCCCATTGCCGTCGAGTCAATTCCAACTCATAGCGACCCTATAGGACAGAGTAGAACTGCCCCATAGAGTTTCCAAGGAGCAACTGGTAGAACTTTTGGTTAGCAGCCATAGCTCTTAACCACTACACCACCACGGGTTTTAAATTGGGACACAACTTGAATCAGATTTATGTTTGATAGGGTCACTCTGCTGCCTCAGGTTGAGTTTCCAAGAAGCAGAATCTGTGACGGAGATCAGTGTGAGGACTTTATGAAACTATGCTCTTGGGACCCACACTTGTAGAAGGAATGTGAAGGAAACAGGAGCAGGCAGCGGGAGGAGTTGGGCTGTGGTGCATCCCAGCGTAGGGCTTAGCAGACCCCATGGGGGGCTGTGAACCAGGACAGGCCTTTAGAGCTATCCCAGATTGGGGCAGATACGCCCGCAGTGACCAGCCTCTGTAGATGGGGTGTCTAGGGAAGGGGGCGTGACCTGGGATGAGGCAGCTCTCTGCAGCAGCTCAGGGAGTAATCCTTCATGCTTGAAAGGGGATCTAGTCAATGCAGCTCAGCATCCACTGGAGGGGGTCATTCCTGCTAATATATGAGTGATGGATTATGGGGGTGGTAGAGTCACACTGGAAGCAGAGAGACAAGCTAGAAAGATCTGGCAAGGGGTGGCTCTCCAGGTAGGGAGACCCTATGAGCAAAGGTGCAGAGATGGGAGGGCGTGAAGCATCATCAGAGACTCTGAACAGCCGTAAATCATTTTAGAAAGTGATGAGAGATGAATGGAAATGAAGGCTTGGGGAGTTTGATGTTAGTTGGAGACCAGATGCCTCACCCAGCGGGTGAAAGCCTTCCTCGTCCCCACACCTCTGGACTAGCTCTTTAAGATCCAAAGGAGAAACCAACCAAACAAAAGCATTCTTGGCAACCCGGTGCCTCCCAGCTAGTCCCCAGCTTCCTGAGAAGCTATGTCACAATATTTATTGATCGAATGATTGCACTTCATGCCAGACAGATTCAGGCAATAAGTAATGTTCCTGTTAGGGAGCTGCTGTCTGAGACGCTGACTGCACCCACCCTATATTTCATTAGAGTCTCCAGAGGCTGAATGGTGGCAAAGAAGGGAAAGGAGGTCGTGGTTTCAGTACTTTCCATCCTCCAAGAGGGGTCCCTCAGGGTTCAGCAAAAAAGGACATTGGAATGGGGCTTCAAAAACTGAACTTTCAGGCATGATCAGCAACTTGCTGTGTGATTTTGGGCAAAGCATCTCTTTTTCTGAAGCACAGTCACCCCATACGCAAACCATTGTTGGAGGATGGATTCGATGGTTGTGAATGGCCCTTGAATGTTCGTAATAGCTAATCAATACGTTGGCAGCTGAGATCCACAAGCTGCTCCTTGGAAACCCTATGGGGCTGTTCTACTTTGTCCTATAAAGTCACTAGGAGCTGGAATCAACTCGAAGGCAATTTTTTTTTTTTTAATGGAGGGTTTATGATGTGTTAAGCACAGTGGTGATTCAGTGATAGAATTCTTGCCTTCCATGTGGAAGAGAATGTAGAACGAGGGATATCGTTGTTGTCAGATGGATCTTGGCTGAATGCAGAGAATACCGGAAAGATGTTTACCTATGCTTTACTGACTAGGCAAAGATGTTCAACTGTGTGGATCATAACAAATTATGGATAACATTGTGAAGAATGGGAATTCCAGACCACTTAGTTGTGCTCATGTGGCACCTGTACATGGACCAAGAGGCAGTTGTTCAAACAGAACACGGGATACTGCATGGTTTAAAATCAGGAAGGGTGTGCATCAGGGTTATATATGAAGAAGAATGCAGCATCAGGATTGGAGGAAGGCTCATTAACTACCTGTGATATGCAGATGATACAAATTTGCTTGCTGAAAATGAAGAGGACTTGACGTACTTATTGATCAAGATCAAAGACTACAGCCATCAGTATGGATTACACCTCAACAGAAAGAAAATAAAAATTCTCACAGTTGGACGAATAGGCAACATCATGATAAATGGAGAAAAGATTAAAATTGTGAGGGATTTCATTTTACTTGGACCCAGAATCAATGCCCATCGAAGCAGCAGTCAAGAAATCAGACAATGTATTACACTGGGCAAATCTTCTGCAAAAGGCCTCTTTCAAGTGTTAAAAAACAAAGATGTCACCCTGAGGACTAAGGTGCCCCTTATCCAAGCTGTGGTGTTTTCAATCACCTCTTATGCATGCAAAAGCTGGAGAGTGAATAAGGAAGACCGAAGAAGCGTTGATGCCTTTGAATTATGGCGTTGTCGAAGAATATTGAATATACCATGGATTGCCAGAAGAAGAAGCAAATCTGTCTTGGGAGAAGTACAACCAGATTGCTCTTTGGGAGCGAGGATGGTGAAACTTTGTCCAGCATACTTTGGACATGTTATCAGGAGGGACAAGTCCCTGAAGAAGGACATCATGCTTGGTAGAGTAGAGGGTCAGTGAAAAAGAGGAAGACCCTCAGGGAGATGGATTGACACACTGGCTGCAACAATGGACTCAAACATAGCAATGATTGTGAAGATGGGCAGTGTTTTGTTCTCTTGTAAATAGGGTCACTATGAGTCGGAATTGACTTGATGGCACCTAACACGTGGGAGATGCAGGCTCGATTCCCTGCCAGTGTACCTCACATGCAGCTGCCACCTTCTGTCCCTGGAGACTTGGCTGTTGTTGTGATTGTTGAAGAAGCTTCAGCAGAGCTTCCAGACTAAGACAGACTAGGACAAAAGGCTTGGTGGTCTATTTCTGAAAGTCAGCCAATGAAAACCCTATGGATTAGGGTGGTTTATTCCCATTGTGCATGGGATCACCATCAGTCAGGGGGTGATGCAACAGCTGTTAACAAGAACAAAAAGCATTTTACCCCATTTAATTCCCAAAAGAGCCCCATGAGATGAGCAGTATTGGCTGTCATGTGCCATAGAGTTGATTCCAACTCATAGCGACCCTATGGGACAGAGTAGAATTGCCTCAGAGGGTTTTCTAGGCTGTAATCTTTTTGAAAGCAGACTGCCACATCTTTCTCTCACAGAGCAGCTGGTAGGTTTGAACCACTGACCTTTTGGGTAACACCAAGTGCTTAACCACTGTACCACCAGGGCTCCTTGTGATGAGCACTGCTATCCCTTTTTACGAATGAGGAGACTGAAGCTCAGCCAGGTTAAGAAACTTTGCATACCAGCAACTGAGTCTCATTCACTCTGTTTTAGGTTTCTTGCCAACCACCTTGAATGGTTTGGTCTAATTTCAACTTGCATTTTACAACTTGAGGGGAAGAGGATTTTTCCAGGTCACACATAGCTAGGTCTGAAGCCCTAGATTGTCATTCTGATGCCCAACTTGCTCTCTGAACTTTTGGCCTGTCTTGCTCTTGGGCTGGAATCATGGCCAGGGCTCTGTAGAATTGACCTTGATTGGTGTTGTCCCAAGAGGGCCAGAGTTTGGAGCAGGAGTGGGGAAGCCAGGACTTAATCACCACAAGGCTTTGCAACAGGTTTATTGACAAATCTTATCTTGGGGAAAAGCCAGAGTTCATCCTGCCTCAAGGTGCTCTTGACCTCCACTGCTTAGATTCTCTGCAGCTGAAGTCTGCAGAGGCAGCCAGGCCTGGGGCACAGAAGCTGCAACCACGGCGATCTCCCTCTCTGGCTCCCTCCCTGCACAGCTGGGCCCAGCGGGCACAGGCAGGGCACCCATGAGCTGAGCAGCTTCTTACTTGCTACAGGAAACAAAACAAACATTTGGTTGCCTGTGAGCCTGATTGGGGTAAAAAAGAACAGAGATTTCTGGTGTTGGCCAGGGTGCAATGAAAAGAGTGCTCAGGTTTTCTATGGGTAGTGGAAATTGATACCTTTCTGGAGGAAGATTTGGAATTGAAGCCCTTTAAAATATGCATGCCCTAACAAGGTCTATAAAGAAAATGTTCTACATCCAACTGTGGTAAGTGGCGACTGAGGTCTTAAAAGCCTGCGAGCTGCCATCTAAGATACATCTACTGGTCCTATCCCATCTGGAACAAAGAAGAATGAAGAAGACCAAAGACACAAGGGAAACGTAAATCCAAAGAATTAATGGACCACAACTACCATAACCTCCGCCAATCTGAGCCCAGAACAACTGGATGGTGCCCAGCTACCACCACCAACTGCTCTGGCAGGGATCCCAACAGAGGCTCCCAGACAGAGTGGGAGAAAAATGTAGAACAAAACTCAAATTCATAAAAAACAAAAAACAGCCTTTCTGGTGACGGAGACTGGGGAAACCCTGAGAGTATGACCCACGGATATCCTTTTAACTCAGTAGTGAAGTCACTCCTGAGGTACACCCTTCAGCCAAAGATTAGACAGGTCTCTAGGGCCAACAATAACACACATGAGGGACATGCTTCGTAGTTCAATCGTATATGCGAGACTAACGAGCGAAGCCCAAAGGCAAAGAGAAGAAGGCAGGAAGGGACAGGAAAACTGGACAAATGGAAACAGGGAAACTGGGGTGGAGAAGGGGAGAGTGTTGACACGTCCCAGAGTTGGCAACCAGTGTCACAAAACAATTTGTGTATTAACTGTTTAATGAGAAGCTAATTTGCTCTGTAAACTTTCACCTAAAGCACAATAAATAAAAAAGTCCATGTGCTGTTGCAGAACCTCTCACTAAACATAGGAATATATTTGCATGGAAGCAAGACTGGAACTGTAACACTGAATGGTAGTGGTTTCTGTGTGTTGGGTTTTTAAGGAATTTTTTTTTTTCCTTTGCTATTTATATTTCTAATATTTCTGCAAAAGCATGGTGGTCCAGAGCATGGCCTTTGGAGCCAAACAAATCTGGGTTGGATTCTGGTTCTATATATTAATTTAATAGGTATTTTTGTGATGTTACTCTGTGCACATGGTTAATGCACTCACTGCTGAAGGAAAGGTTCGAGTCTACCCAGGGATGCCTCAGAAAAAAGACTTGGTAATCTACTTCCGAAAAATCAGCCATTGAAAGAACTATGGAACATAGTTCTACTCTGACACTCCTAGGGTCACCAAAAGTCAGAGTCAACTCAGTGGCAACTGGTTCTTTTGGTTTAATCTTCCTAACAACCCCATTTTACAAATAAGGGAACTGAGACAGTTCAACTGAGAAAGGTTGAGTTACCAGGGAGTGGGGCAGTCAGGGTGCGTGGCAGACAGACTCTAAGATGGCCTCTGTGATCAATGATCCTCCCTCTTGGTATTCACATTCTTGTGGGATTCCCTCCCCTTGAATGTGGGCAGGACCTATGACTTACTTCTTACCAATAGTATGTGGCAAAGGTGTTCGGAGTCAACTCTATGATTATTTACGTAAGATAGTAACATCTGTCTTGCTAGTAGACTCTCTCCCTTCCTGGCTTTGATGAAACAAGTTCCTATGTTGGGAAGGCCCACGTGGCAAAGAACTGGGGGTTGACCAACAGCCAATAAGGAGCTGAGACCCTCAATTTGACAACCCTTGAGGGAAGTGGATTCTGCCGACAACCACGTAGGCCTGGAAGCCAACCCTTCCCCAGTTGGTCCTTCAGATGAGACCCCAGCCCTGACTGAAACCTTGATTGCAGACTTGTGAGAGATCCTGAAGCAGAAACTCTAGCTAGGCCACGGTCTGACCCACCGTGATATGATAAATGTGCATGTCCATTTAAACTGCTAAGTTTATGGTAATTTGTTATGAAGCAATAGATAACTAATGTAGGATTTAAATGAGGCGCCCTGGCTACTGATCTCATTCACTCTACCTCCTCACCTTCCTGCCTCTCTACTTCCTAGCTGTGTGGCCTTGGGCAAGCTACTCAATCTTCTAAAGTCTCAGTTTCCTTGTGCATAAAATGGAAATCATAATAATTTCTAATTCCTAGAGTTGCTGTAAGGGAAACCAAAAACAAACCAGTTCTGTTGAGTCAGTTCCAACTGATGGCCACCTCATGTACATCAGAGTAGAACTGTGTGGCATAGGGTTTTCCAGGCCTGTCTTCCAAGGCACCTCTGGGTGGATTTAAACCACCAACCTTTCAGTTAGTACTAAAGTGCTTAACTGTTTGCGCCACACAGGGACTCCTTGCTATAGGGAATGAATGAGAAAATGAGAGGAAGCCCTTTGTATTAGTACCTGGATCTCAGTAAAGTACAATGACCATTCAATAAAAGTTATCCCCTCCACATATAATCCTGTTGTTGACCTTCACAGCATTTGGAAGATTGCCTGTAGGGCTGCTATGAGTCAAAATCGATAGCCATGGGTTTGGGTTTTTTTCTTTTTTTTTTTGTATAGGTGTCAAAAGAAAGCAATCATATACGTGGCTGGCCTTAAACAAATGCGGAGTCCAGAGATTGAGGCAAAAATAAGATTTTTCTCATTGAACCTCTTCCAGTACCTCAAGAATGTTGGTCAGGTAAGGTCCGATGGGGTGTGGAACTTTCTTCTTGGTTTTCCTCCATCTTTTCTCCTCTTGCTCACGTTTTCTTTTCTTCCTACTTTTCTTCCCCCAAGTCTCAGCTTCATCCTGGATCAACACAAAAGAGGAAAATTTCACCAGCCAGCAGGCACCGTGTTGCTTCATTCTCTGTGCCCAAGCAAACTTGGTCATAGCTATTCATATTATCATCTTCATCTGAGTTATGCATACTGCTGTCACGTCACAAGTGATTTTAATTGCCACTTAAAACGTCTTCAGAAAGATTGCACTGTGATATAATCTGGCATCAAAATGGAAAGTTTCTGTGTACGCAGAAAGGCCTCCAAACAGAGCAGTGGTGCAGAAATTTGATATTAGTGGAGCAAATTCTTGTCTTTGAGGGAATGACTCTGGTTTCCTATTTTCTTGCACAGCAGCCGCCCATTCTTTTCTGAACCCCCTAAAAATGGAAGAAACCACTAGTAGACGAAGCTGTGCCACATTTTGTGACTGAAATATGTGCAAAAAGGTGTATGCCACACACCAAGCCATGTAATAGGAGGCAGGAAAAAGTGCTAATGTATTTTTTTTTGCGATTAACGTGTCCCCATGACTAACACACCTACACATAAACACACAGAAATGATGGAATGAAGTAAAACAGCTCTGATATTATGCGTGCGTTGTTTGCGTAAAAACACAGTAAATCCCTCTAAATAAATGAAAGGAATCCAAAAGCAACAGGAAATGGTGGGAGCTGTCATGATGTTGTATAGGGGTATTGCTAAGGCATTGGGTTGTAGTTTAATCGGGAGAGTTTTCTTTCTTTCTTAATTACATATAAAATAATAGCGTATCTTAAGATCTATGATGTTTTACATTTAATGCAAGTAAGACAGTTAAATTCAGGTTAATTAAATATGTGTGATGCAATTCCAATTTAATTTAATGAGCAATTAACCCTCATAGTCTAACTTCGATGTGCTATTATATTAACAAAACTTCTGACTTTTACTCTATCTTTCCAAAGAGGTCACCCAACTAGAGGAAAGGGAGAAGAGAAAACCCTCCATGTTGATAGTGAAATATGTTGCTGTTAGTGGCCCTTAAGTCAGCTTCAACTCATGGCAACCTTATGTGTAATAGAACAAAATGTTGCATGGTCCTGTGCCATTTCCATGATCTTTGATATGTTTGAGCCCATTGTTGAGGCTACTTAACAAAATATGTATGCATTTGTTTTGTGGATACATGATAATGCCAGCAAAACTACGTATATCCATTTATTCATAAATATCACTTCTAGGAACATACATTAAGAAAGAAGTCTTGAATGAGTAAAAACATTTAGCTACCAGGATGCCTATCTCAGCTTTGTTTATCCAACCAAATCAAACCCACTGCCGTCAAATGGATTCTGACTCATAGCGACCCTACTGAACAGAGTAGAACTGCCCCCAGGGTTTCCAAGGCTGTAAATCTTACGGAAGCAGACTGCCACGCTCTTTCTTCCCTTAGCAGCTGAGCACTTTCTAAATGTACATCCATAAGAATGTGCTTAAATTATAAAATATCTGTAGAACAGAATGGTAGTCAGACATTAAAAATGAAGTCGCTCTATATTTATTGTCGTGGAAGAACAGTCATGGTATATTAGTGTATCTTTATGCAAATAACGCATGCCCTGTGCATTTGTTTGCCATCCGTGCCCTACCCTCATGAGGCCCCCTCACAAGCCATGCCAATCCTTTTCCACATGTTGCTGTTAAAAAAAAAAAAAAAATAGTGTAGCACACTTACAGAAATACCTCATGAGGAGAGGGCTCGGCCAGGAAACAAATGTAGAAGATATGCGTTATTTGCATAAAATTGCAGTATATAATAGTAAAAAGGATACAGAACAGGTAAGCCAAGCTTGATACCATTTTCTTAAAAAAAAAAAGTGATAAAGAACCAGTTGCTGTGGACTGGACTCCAACTCATGGCGACTCCATGTGTGTCAGAGTAGAACGGTGCTCCATAGGAGCCTCTGGGTAGACTTGAATGTCCAACCTTTAGGTTAGCAGCCAAGCATGTTAACTGTTTGCACCACCCAGGGACTTCAAAGTGATAATAGTAACGCTGCCTACATATCTACAAGAAGCCTTGGTGATGCAGTGGTTAAGGACTCTGCTGCTAACCTGAAAGGCTGGCAGTTCAAACCCACCAGCTGCTCTGCAGGAGAAAGATGTGACACTCTGCTTCCGTAAAGATTACAGCTTTGTGAACCCTATGGGGCAGTTCTACTCTGTCCTATAGGGTCACTATGAGTTGGAATAGACTTGACCTCAACAGATTTGGGTGGGTGATATATCTATGCATATAAATGTTGATGAGAAAGAAAGAAACAAAATGTAATAGATGTAATTTCCTTCTCTGAATAGGCAGATTGTAGGTTGGGTAATTTTTCTTTACTCCCGACTTTTCTGATTTCCCTTCAATAAAATATTTTTATGTCATTAAAAAATAATAAGATTAGAGGCAAGAAAGGAATCGCTATAGATTCTGCCGGAAAAATAAGGAAACAGCACGAGCTTAGACTTCGTCTGTGGTATTTCTTTAGATGTCCACAGGCTCTTACTCCAGTAATGACGTTCCCTGCTGGGGGGAAAAAAAACCCACAAAAATCCTAATCATACCACTAATAAAAGTGCTTTGCTGGCAAATATTTTTAGTTCAATAAACTGAGACAGCAGTCAAGGAAGCCTCTGGTGTCCATTTGCATTTGTGCAAGGATGTCAAGAGGGGCTTTGCCAAGTTTATAAATATTTGCTGCTTGGGTGGATATTTTTTCCTTTCATTACCCGCTGCCCCCCTTTTGTTAGGAGGGAGGAAGCTCTAGTTTTCGCCATCAGTAGTTTCTTTCTCACTGGGGTGTGGATAGTAGAATTAAGAGCAAAGAGGTGGTAATGTCTGGAAATGGCTCATTCCAGAGTGAGAGGCTGCAGATTTCCCACCCGCCACCCACACACGGAGACGCCTTCCTTATGCATTGTCTGACCTGAGGAGGGACGTCGGCATAGAGTCAGGTGGACTTGGGTTCAAATATGACTTCTGCCACTTGTGGCTGCGTGACCTGGGGCGAGCCCCTTCACAATTCTGAGCCTCAAATTTCTCATCATACAGTGATAACGGTTGCCTACTTAACTCCTGGAGTTCCTGGGTGATAGAAATGGTTAGTGTTCTTGCTGCTAACCGCAAGGTTGGAGGTTCAGGTCCACCCCGGGGCACCTCAGAAGAAAGTCCTGGCAATCTACATCTGAAAAAATCAGCCATGAGAAACCCTCTGGGGCACAGTTGTGCTGTGACACACATGGGGTTGCTATGAGTCGGGATCAACTTGATGGCAACTAGTTTTACTTGCCTCCTTGGGGTATTGTGAGAATTAAATGAGCTAATGCATCTATGGAAACACGGGTGGCATAGTGGTTAAGAGCTATGGCTGCTAACCGAAAGAGCAGCAGTTTGAATCTACCAAGCACTCCTTGGAAACCCTGTGAGGCAGTTCTACTCTGTTCTACAGGGTTGCTATGAGTCAGAATCGACTCGACAGCAACCGGTTTAGTTTGGTTTGTTTTAATGCATCTACACACACACCCCTCTCCCAATCTGACAGATTGTTGTCCTGCTTAAATGTCTCTTTGGGTGGAGCTTTTTTGCATAAATAAAATAAAGCCTGTAAAGTCCCTGACACACAGTAGGTGCTCAACATATATTAGCCCCCTCATTTCTGAGGATTTTTCATTTATTCATTCATGCATTCAATATTCAGCAAATAGTCATTCTGTACCTCAAAGCAACTCTATGGAGCTGAAATGAGTCTGACCCTTGTTTACAGGAGAGGGAACTAAAGCTCAGAGAGGTTGCGTCAGGTGCCCAAGGTCACACAGATAGTCATTAGCAGAGCTGGGATTCAAACACAGGGTCAGTGCTTGAATTTTAGTTCTTACTCTGTGATACACCTTCCTGGAGCATGAATAAATGCTTGTGGATTGAAAAGAATAAAGAGGACAGGCTCATTTCAAAATGTGGGCAGCCCTCAGGCCCCACCTTGCTCTGAGCCTAGAGAGGGCTGGGGTGCCCTAGAAGTCAGGGTAGAGCTGGATGGTCAGGGCTTGGCCAAAGTTGGAGGTGAGGGAGGTTAGAGGTGAACCATGACAGACTTCCCCCCAGGACTCCAAGGAGGTGGCTCTGGATGTCTCCTCCAGAGATCCCAGTCTATGATGGAATTGACCAGTCCTCCAAAAATCAGTTCCGTGAAAGAGTCGAGTTGTTGGTGAAATTGGCCAAGTTTGGCAAATCTGGTCAAATTTGCCTATTTTCTGAAACCTTATTTTAAGGAACATTTTATCAACTATTCTTAACAAGTGTGAATATACTTCTCTTGAATATAGTCAGTGATTGTTCATATTAATATGTTCAATGATGATACTCTGAATTTTACTTCTTAAATGTTATCTAGAAATTTATACAAGATATTTTAATTCTATTCAAGACTGTGGAAGACTGCACTCAAGAATATATTCTTCGTTCAAAGATAGTCATAAGAAAGCTAAACAACCGCCATGATATTTAGCTTTGGACAAATGGACCTTAAAATGCTGCTGAGAAGAATACATTTGCTGAATAAGTTCGAGACTAATTTATTAAGACCATATTCATATTTATTGAATATATTCAAGGAGGTTAGTCCTCAAGAATACTTTTGGCAGTTCAGCAGATTAGCATATTGGTGGTCTGGCTTTCAGCCAGGTATTGTTGTATAAAGCCTTCTTGACCAAGTTTGGGCCATGCATACCACAATTCTGTGGGAGTCATTGGGATTTACAAGTCCTGTTAGAAGCTGCAGGAGCCCTGGTGGTGCAGTGGTAAAGCGTTCCACTGCTAATCTAAAGGCTGGTGGTTCGAACTCACCAGCTGTTCCGTGGAAGAAAGATGTGGTTGTCTGCTCCCATAGATTACAGCCTTGGAAACCCTATGGAGCAGTTCTACTCTGTCCCGTAGAGTTGCCATGAGTTGGAATTGACTCAATGGCAAAGAATTTTTTTTTTGTGTGTGCTTTAGATGTATGTTTATAGAGCAAATTAGTTTCTCATTAAACAATACACATATTGTTTTGTGACATTGGTTGCCAACCCCACTACACGTCAACCTTCTCCCTTCCCTCCTGCCTTCGCATCCTTGCCCCTGGGTTGGTGTGCCCATTTAGCCTCATTTTGTTTTATGGGCCTGTCTAATCTTTGGCTGAAGGACGAACCTCAGTAGTGACTTCAGTACTGAGTTAAAAGGGTATCGGGACCATGCTCTTGGGGTTTCTCCAGTCTCCGTCAGATCAGTAGGTCTGGTCTTTTTTTGTGAGTTAGAATTTTGTTCTACATTTTTTCCCTGCTGTCTGGAACCTCCTGGTGTGATCCCTGTCAGAGCAGTCAGTGGTGGTAACCAGGTACCATCTAGTTGTGCTGGACTCAGTCTGGTGGATGCCACGGCAGTTGTGGTCCATTAGTCTTTTGGACTAATCTTTTGGTTGTGTCTTTGGTTTTTTTCATTCTCCCTTGCTCCAGATGGGTGGAACCAGTGGAGTATTTTAGATGGCCACTCTCAAGCTTTTAAGACCTGAAACGCTACTCACCAAAGTGGAATGTGGAACATTTTCTTTATCAACTATGTTATGCCAATTGAGCTAGATGTCCCTTGAGACCATGGTCCCCAGACTTCAGCCCAATAATTTGGTCCCCAGGGAGTTTGGAAGTGTCTGTGGAGCTTCCATGACCTTGCCTTGGTCAAGTTGTGCTGACTTCCCCAGTCTTACGTCCTGTCTTACCCATCGCCAAAGTTATCACTTATCTATTGTCTACTTAGTGTTTTTCCCTCCCTACCCATCCCCTTCCTAGTAACCATCAAAGGTTCTTTCTGTGTGTGAACCTTTTCATAAGTCTTTATGGTAATGGTCTCATACAGTAGCTATCCTTTCGTGATTGACTTATTTCACTCAGCATAATGCCCTCCAGATTCATCCACATTGTGAGATGTTTTGCAGGTTCATCATTGTTCTTTATCATTGCATCGTATTCCACTGTGTGTATGTACCATAGTTTGTCTACTCATTCATCTGCTGATGGGCACTTAGGTTGCATCCACTTTTTTGTTATTTTGTATAACGCTGCAGTGAACATGGGTGTGCACATGTCTATTCAGGTGACTTGCTCTTATTTCCCTAGGATATATTCCTAGGAGTGGGATATCTGGATTGTTTGATTTTTCTGTTTCTAGCTTTTTAAGGAAGTGCCATATCGTTTTCCAAAATGGTTGTACCATTTTGCATTCCCACCAGCAGTGCATAAGAGTTCCAATCGTCCTGCAAGCTCTTCAATATTTGTTATTTATTTATTTTTTTAGTTTGTGCCAGTACCGTCAGGGTCAGATGTATCTCGTTGTAGCTTTCATTTGCATTTCTCCAGTGGCTAGTGATCTCGAGCATTTCCTCATGTGTCTGTTAACCGCACGAATGTCTTCTTTGGTGAAGTGCCCATTTTTTAATTGGATTATTTGTCCTTTTGTTGTAGAGGTGTTGGAATTTCCTACAGATTTTAGAGATTAGACCTTCGTCGGATTTGCTATAGCCACTTATTTTTTTCCCAGTCTGTAGGTTCTCTTTTTACTTTTCTGGTGAAGTCTTTTGATGAGCATAAGTATCTAATTTTTAGGAGCTCCCAGTTATCTATTTATCTTCTGGTGTTTATGTATTTTTAGTTATGGTTTGTGTCCTATTTATGCTATGTATTAGGGCCTCTAGCATTGACACTGTTTTTACTTCTATGATCTTTACAGTTTTGGGCTTTATATTTAGGTCTTTGATCCATTTTGAATTAGTTTTTGTGTATGGTGTGAGGTATGGGTCCTGCTTCATTTTCTTATGAATGGACTTCCAGTTTTGCCAGCACCATTTTAAAAAGACTGTCTCTTCCCCATTTGATGAACTTTGGGCCCTTGTTGAAGATCAGGTGACCGCAGGTGGATAGATTTACACCTGGGTTCTTGATTCCATTCCATCGGTCAATGTATCTGTCTTTGTACCAGTACCAGGCTGTTTTGACTACTGTAGCAGTATAGTAGGTTCCGAGGTCAGCTAGTGTGAGTGTTCCTACTTCATTCTTCTTCTTCAGTAGTGCTTTACTTATCCAGGGCGTCTTTCCTTTCCATATAAAGTTAATGATAAGTTTTTCCATCTCTTTAAAGAATGCTGTTGGTATTTGGATTGGTTTTGCATTTTATTTGTAGATTTCACTGGGTAGAATTGAAATCTTCCCAACGTTGAGTCTGCCTATCCAGGAGCATGGTGTGTTTTTCCATTTATGTAGGTCTCTTTTGTTTTTTTGCAGTAGTGTTTTGTAGTTTTCTTTGTATAGATCTTTTACATCCCTGGTTAGATTTATTCCTAAGTATTTTATTATTATTATTTTTATTTTATTTTATTTTTTTAGGGGTTTTTATAAATAGTGTTTTTTTCCTGATTTCTTTTTCGTAGCTCTCTTTATTGGCGTATAGGAATCCAACTGATTTTTCTATGTTTATCTTGTATCCTGCTACTGTGCTGAATCTTTCTATTATTTCCAGTAGTTTTCTTGTGGAGTCTTGTGCGTTCCCTATGTATAGTATCATATCCGAAAATAGGGACAGTTTTACTTCTTCCTTACCAATTTGGTGGCAAAGGATTTTTTATTAGAAGCTAATGAGTTTGCATCTGGACCCTCGCAGGGTTAAGACAGATTGTTCTGTCTCCAAACACCACCTTGGCTCCTTGGTCACCTTCAAAAGAGGGAAGAGCAGAAGAGAAAAGGGAGAGGAGGTTCACATTGGCTTAGGTGTGCTGCTAAGGGCTTTGTAAGCATTATATCCCTTAATTAACCCTATGAGCTGGATATAAAAATTGCCCTCTTTCACTGATGAGGATGATGAGGCTCAAATCCTCACTCTGCCCTTGACTAGCTAGATGTTCTGGGGCACATCACTCAGCTGTCAAGTGACTTACCCAAGACCATCTAGCTAGTCAATGGCAGAGTGAGGATTTGAACTGAGGTGGAGTGGGGATTTGAATTCAGACAGAGCAGAGATTTGAACTCAGGCAGTATGGTATTAGAACTCAGGCAGAGCAGGGATACAAGCTCCCACCGCCATCAAGTCATTTCCTACTCATAGCAACCCAGTAGGACAGAGTAGAATTGCCCCATAGGGTTTCAAAAGCTGTAAATCTTCACAAAAGCAGTCTTCTACATCTTTCTCCCGTGGAGAGGCTGGTGGATTCAAACCACCAGCCTTTTGGTTAGCGGCTGAGTACTTTAACCACTGCACCACCTGGGTTTCATAGCAGTGTGATTTTGGAACCCACAGTCTTAACCACTAGACCATACTTCCCCCCACAGAGGTGACATTTGTATGAACTTCACTGAATCAGTGAACAAAGAAATGAATGGTGAGGCTTGGGATGGGGCCCTGTTGATGGGGACTGCGGTGGGGGGGCGGGCTCTGGTGAAGAACTGGGGAGCCACAAGGGGAATTGATGGGATTTCCATGTGGATTTTAGAGGAACCTGTCGAGGCAGAAGAGGGAAATTGTGAGAAGGAGAGATCCCCCTTCCCTTCTCTAGGCCATACAGGAGGAAAAGTAATGGAAGTTCTGATGCTCTGCCTTATTTATTTGTTCCTTTTTTTTAACATGATTGCTTAGAGCTCAGATTCAGCTATACTATGTTTTCTGAGACAAAACAAAACAAAATAAGCACAAAGAACCAGAGGAGAACAGTGCTAGCTATTGACATAGACACTTGCACTGTTTCTCAGCAGCACTTTGTAGAAGTTTCCTAAAGTATTCACTTCATTTTTTTTTTTTTTTTTGAGGGGGAGAAATAAACACATCTTTTTGGCAATTAAGACACACAGCACGTAAACATTGCTGACAAATTAGAAAATTCACATAAGCTTAAATCAGCTTAAATCATTGTTAATATTTGGATGTATGTCCAAGGTTTTTTGTTTTTAATGGAGTCTAATGTGCACAGACCCTGGATGATGCAAACGGTTAAGTGCTTGATGACTAATCGAAAGGTTGGCAGCTCAAACACACCCTAGAGGCACCTCGGAAGAAAGGCCTGGTGTCTGCTTCTGAGAGGTCACAGCTGTGAAAACCTCATGGAGCACAGTCCTTCTTTGTGCAGAGGAAGTTGCTGTGAGTCAGAGCTGACTCGATGGCAACTAGCTGGCTGGTTGGTTATTATACATGCTATTTTGTAACCTGATTCCTTTAATTTATTGTGATCATGTTAATAGAGACAGTCTCATAGTGTTATTTTTATAACTGCACATTTCTGGTCATTGATTAGTTATTCCCTGGCCCTAAAGAGGTGTGAGGTGGAGAAGCACATTGGGCTGACTGAGGCATCAACCATAGGGCAGGAATCTGCTGACAGGACTTAGAAGGCTTTGGTGGAAGAGTTTCTGAAGAGGGGCCGCTTGCAGTCAAGGTTCAGGAGATGTGGAATAACTTGGAAACCTCTGTTAGGAAACATTTTGAGAAAGCTTACAATGATATTCTTCCAGTGGTATGAGGCTATGGCCAAGTGCCCTCACCTTCTAAGCTTCATCTGTTGAATGGGGATAATAACAGTACCAACTATTGGGGTTGTTCTGAGAATTGTGTGAAATAAGCATACTGAGTGCCTCCACAACCACCTGTTAGTCTGTCGTACTGTGGTGGCTGGTGTGTTGCTATGACACCGAAAGCTATGCCACTGGTGTTTCAAATATCCGCAGCGTCAACCATGGTGGGTAGGTTTCAGCAGACCTTCCACAGTGAGAAAGACTAGGATGAAACACCTGGCAGTCTACTTCCAAAACTTAGCCAGTGGGCACTGAGAAACTGAACTGCTGGGCTGGGGCTGGGAACCGTGGTCCTGGGGGGCATCTAGCTCAATTGGCATAACATAGTCTATAAAGAAATTGTTCTACATCTGATAGTGTTGAGTAGCAACTGGGGTCTTAAAAGCTTGTGAGCGGCCGTCTTAACATGTATCTACTGATCCCATCCCAGCTGGAACAAACGAAAATGAAGAAGACCAAAGACACAAGGGAAAGATTAGCCCAAAGGACTAATGGACCACAGCTACCACAACCTCCAACAGACCAAGCCCAGGACAGCAAGATGGTGCCCAGTTACCACCACCAACTGCTCTGGCAGGGATCACAATAGAGGGTCCCGGACAGAGCAGCAGAAAAATGCAGAATACAACTCAAATTCACACACACTAAAAGACCGGGCATGCTGGTCTGACAGAGACTGGAGAAACCCCAAGAGTATGACCCCCAGTCACCCTTTTAACTCAGTACTGAAGCCACTCCTGAGGTTCACCCTTCAGCCAGAGATTAGACAGTGGTATATAAAAAAAATTTTTTTTTTTATAGCACCAACAATAATACATGTGAAAAATATGCTTCATAGTTCACTTCGTGCGTAGAAGACTAATGGGAACATACCCCTAAAGCAAAGACGAAAAGGCAGGAAGAGACAGGAAAACTGGACGAATGGAAACAGGAAACCCAGGGTGGAGAAGGGGAGAGGGTTGACATATCATGGGGTTGGCAACCAATGTCGTAAAACAATTTGTGTATTAACTGTTTAATGAGAAACGAATTTGCTCTGTAAACTTTGACCTAAAGGGCACGCGCGCACACACACACGCACACACAAAAAATTAGCCAATGAAAACCCCATGGATCACAACAGAACATTGGATCACAACTTGCTTGCTTTGAGCATGTCATCAGGAGGGATCAGTCACTGGACGAGGACATCACGTTTGGTAAAGCCAATGAGGGTGAGGGAGACCCTCCATGAGATGGATTAGCACAATAGCTGCAATGATGGACTTGAACATGCCAGCGATTGTGAGGATGACGCAGGACTAGGCAACATTTCGTTCTGTTGTACATAAGGTCACAGTGAGTCGGAATCGACTCCATGGCAACTAACAATAACAAGTGCCTACACAAATACCTCCTTCTCCATTCCATTTAAGTAACACAGAAACCTGCACAGAAACTGGGGGGGTTCTCTACACCCTTCCCAAATACAGTGGGTTTTAGTGGCGTTAGTTTCACCAAGATGACTTTTTGACCAAGCACAGCAGAACTTGGCAGGACAGTGTGACTGCGGAGCCTCGGAGTCCTGGGCCTGAGGCCCTTCACCTCCCCCGGGGGCTGGGCTTTTCTGGCTCCTTCTGTTCTGCCTCCCTCTTGGTCTTCCTTCACTATCCCCACGGTTGGTTTTTTGGAGTCAACCAAGGAAACAAGAGGCTGAGTGAGGTGGCTCTTGCTGCTGGTGACGGGGAAAGTTGAGGAAGCCCTTGGGAGGTGAGCCCTGGGCTCCAGCTGAGTACCTCCAACCTGGGGCTGGATCACATCTCTTTGATATTTAACATTTGGGAATGATTGCAAAGAACAGCTAAGATCAAAGGGGTCATTTTCTTACATACAGACACTCCTCAACAATGATTTCTTTTTAGTTAGTCGGTGAGAAAATGTATGTGAAAAGCTCACCACAATGCCTAGCACATAGTAGGCACTAAAAAAAAAAAAAAAAACCATTACCATCAGGCCAATTCCAACTCACAGAGACCTTATGTGTTTCAGAATAGAATTGCTCCATGGGGTTTTCTTGGCTGTGATCTTTACAGAAGTTGATTGCCAGGCCCTTCTTTCGTGGTACCGCTGGGTGTGTTCAAACTGCCAACCTTTGGGTTAGTTGTGTTGTTGTTGTTCTTGGGTGCCGTTAAGTCAATTCCAGCTCATAGCAATCCTACATGACAGAGTAGACCTAGGTTCTCTAGGCTGTACTCTTTTTGAGAGCAGATCACTAGGTCTTTTCTCCCACAGAGCAGCTGGATGGTTTCAAACTTCCAACCTTTCAGTTAGCAGCTGAGCTCTTAACCACTGAGTATAAACCCAGGGACCTAGACACACAATACGTGCTGCTATTGTTGTTCTTTTTAAAGGCATAGAAACCATCAGGACCCTGCACCAGGCAACAGTGGGGAATCTAAGATAATCTAGATTCTTGGTATGAAAGCCCTACCTCTCCGCCCCCTTAGCCAGGTCTGCTCCCTCACCCCCATCGCATTAACTCCTCCCAAAAACCAACTGGGCAGAGTGCATGCTGAGGAATGTTTTCATACCCTCTCAAAGCCTGAAGACATCCAGGGTGTCACAAGGCAGATAAATGTACTTATCTTTTCCCGCTGAAATTGGCACATCCAGCGTGGAGAGTCGATGATTTATTTACCGGTGACGGCTCTGCTCTGGGGTGAAAGTGCCCTGGTTTGCCAAGTGGTTCATTCATTTGTCTTTGTTGGCAGTACAGGCCCGTGGGATCCCCACCCAACACCCACCACCGCCTATTCCTCCTGCTTCCCATGCTCACACTGAACGAGCGGGCAGGAGGGGTTGGCTCTGTGCTTGTGTTCACACCTACGGAAGCGCCCTCTGGGGTCTCCTTCAGGTGAGGGGGTCCCTGTGGGGTAGTCATGTGCACAGGGTCATATGTAGCATTAGAGAAACCGCACCTCGGTGATTATTGACGTTCTCAAGATCCCATGGTCTTCGGAGTCATACGACTCTGAACTCAAACTCTGTCCTGTTCTTTATTAGCTATGTAGCCTCTAGCAAATGACTTGACCTCTCTGATCCTCAGATTTTTCACCTGCTGTGTGGGAATAAAAGCACCTGTTTCCTGCTTTCCTGTGAGGGTAGCCTATTAAAGAAGCTGACACACTGTCAAGTATGCCTGACATGTAGGAAGCACTTATTAGCTATTATTCAGATCTTTATCACTATTGTTATTCTTCTGGGCTCAGATCTGGTCCCTGGAGAAGGCATTTTCTCTCAGGTTTTATGAAATACTAGAGCTGGAAGTGACTTACAGGAAAAGCCGACAGCTAGGTTGAAGCTCTAACACTAACATTTAAATGCTGTGTGATCTTCAGGCAAGTGACTTCACCTTTCTGGCCCTCGGTTTCCTCACCTGTAAAATGGGAGTAATAAAATGAGATAATGCCATGGAAAGTATCCGGTAGTCAGAGAGTACTCAGGGAAGGCCAGTTTTCTTCCACCTCCTCCCACATGTACAGTGCTTACAATTTACAAAGGATGGTTACAGTCATTGTCTGACACAACTCCTACCATGACACACCCCCCACCAGTGATAGATCATAGTCCTTAATTCATGGAAACAGAAGCCCAGAGAAGTACAGCAACTCGTTCTAGCCAATATTCATTCGTTCAATCAACAGATACTTACTGAGTGTGCCACCTGCGTACCAGCAACTGTTGTAGGTACTCCTGATACAGGAAAAGAAAAAATTCCTGTCCTTGTAGAGCTTACATTCTACACGTAGGTACAGATAATAAACAGTGGAGTTAGGGGCCATTGGTGGTTCAGTGGTAGAATTCTCACCTTCCATGCAGGAGACCAGGGCTCAGCTCCTGGCACATGTACCTCTAGTAGAGCCACCACCCATCTGTCACTGGAGACCTGTGTGTTGCTATGATGCTAAACAAGTTTCAGTGGAGCTTGCAGACTAAGCCTGGAGACCTACTTCCTAAAATCAGCCAATGGAAACCCTATAGATCACAATGGTCTGATCCACAACTAATCATGGGGATGGCTCAGGACTGGGTAGTGTTTCATTCCAC
Organism: Elephas maximus indicus; assembly: GCF_024166365.1. Lineage (NCBI taxonomy): Eukaryota > Metazoa > Chordata > Mammalia > Proboscidea > Elephantidae > Elephas > Elephas maximus. Next base: position 16,665,339 of record NC_064840.1, on the reverse strand, counting down.
TGTTGTGCATGGGGTTACCATGAGTCAGGGGCTAACTTGAGGGCAGTTAGCAACAACAACATAATAAATAGATTACATACTATGTTAGAAAGTGGTAAGTGCTATGGAAAAATAGATCATGACAAGGAATCGGTGTGGTCCAATGGATTGCTTTTATATGGCCTTTCTCACCATGGACTTGTAGCTCCCTCCAAATGACTGGATGGGACTATGCAAGTGAGGTGTTTGTGGGTTACCAAGGGGATTGAATAGCTTGGTAAGAATGCTCATAAGGTATGTGGCACCCTTGTGGGTGTGGGACCATGCAAATAAGGTGTAGGGAACCCTAACGAGGGGGTTGGTCAGTTTTGCCATATCATTAGGCTTAAAATGAACCCTCCCAGAGGTGGACAGAGGGGATCTCATGACCATCAAGAAAGAAGAGCCAGGAGGAGAACACATCCTTTGGACCCAGGGTCCCTGTGCTGGGAGCCTCCTAGATCTAAGAGAAAGAGAGAGAGCTGAAATAACGGAGACAGTGCAAGATAGCGAGAAGTGGCAGTAGAAAATGGCGGCTGCAGAGGCAGCAGAACCAGGAGACTGGCAAGAGATGGTGCAGTGGGTGTGCAGATCCATGGAGCGAGAGAGCTGAGCACCTTCAGGCAGGAGGTTTGCTCACAGAGTGAGGTGCCTCCAGGCGCTTGTCAGTGGAGCTGGGCTTGCCAGCCCACAGAGCTAGAAAGCTGAACGCCTTCGGGTCAAGGCTTACTGGCAGAGTGGGGTGCCTCTGGGCACTTATCGGCAGACTGAAAAGAGCTTTGTAACGCTGGTCCAGTCAGGGCAGAGGGTGGGCCCGGGGCTTGTTTGAGAAGTTGAGGGCCAGAGAGAGGTGTGCCTGTGGGCATGGCTGAGAAGCGGCTGTCCTGATCGAAGAACTGTATCCTGAGCGTTCCTGAACGTGAATTGTAACCTGTTAACTTTCCTAATAAACTCCATAACTGTGAGTATGGTCTATAAGTTCTGTGTGGCCATTGCAATGAATTATCGAACCCAGCAGAGAAGTAGAGAGTGCCATGGGAGGGATGGCTGGTGTCAGAATTAGTAAAGATGGCGGAGAGAGGAGGCTTGTCTTACCTCCATCTCATGGGAATCAGCCTTGGGCTGTTGATCTTGATTCTCCTTCCCCCTTGTGAAGTTAGAGGAGATCAGACAGTGCCCCCAAGCCATTTTTACAATCAGAAAGGATGGATAAAGGGAAAAAGGGCAGGTTGCAACTTTAAATAGGTTGTTTAGGGCATGTGTCATTTAGAAGGTCCCATTTGAACAAAGACTTGAAGGAGAGGAGGGGCTTGGCCACACAGATGTCTGGGGGAAGTGCATTCCTGGCAGAAGGATCAGCATATGCAAAGGTCCTGAAGAGGGAGTGTGCTGGGGCATTCATGGAACAGCAAGGAGTGGAGTGAGCAGGGTGGACTGGGGAGAGTGGAAAGGGACGAGGCCAGAGGAGCTGGGAGATGGTGGGGTGTGTGTATTAGGGTGGAGGGAATCCTTTAGGGCTTTGTATCCATGATAAGGACTGTGGTTTTTACTTTGAACGAAACAAAGAGCCATAGGAGGGGCTTGAGCAAAGCCATATCATCATCTGAGTTATATTTTAACAGGATTCCTCTGGCTGTTGTGCTGAGAATTGACTGTGGGAACAAGGGTGGACACAGGGAGTTATTGCTGCACCAGGCTCCGTTCACAGTGGAGGCAGGGGGTGGGGGCATGGTGAGAAGTGGTTGAAGGCTGGAGATGTTTGGGAGTTCAGGATTTCCTGATGAATTGGAGGGAAAGCTAGTAAGTCATGGGGCTAAATGTGGAACCTAGGTCTCCTGAGCCTTCCCAGTGCCCTGTGTTTTGTGATCACTGCTGGTTACCACCCTCCCAGCCTCCCCATGCTTCCAGTTCCTGGTGGGCCTGCCAGGACTGGGTGTTGGATTCCTCTGGCTCATCAGGGGTATGTAGTGCTAACTTGAGGGAGGGGGTGGTGCTGGGCTAGAGCCCTGGTGGATATCAGCCACCCATCCCGGGCTTGCACCACCAATCCTGCCGGAGCAGCTCAGCTCTAACTTGGCAGTTCCACCTCTGTTTGTTGCATCACTCTGGTTGTCAGGGAGATGAGTTCCCAGGTCATGCTCCCAGATTAGGAACTGGGTGGAATGAGGTGGAGCACATGAGCTTATGAACAACACTGTCACTGTTTGCATTGTGGACCTTAGTAACGGGCCAGAGAGCCACTGGCCCAAATCTTGTTCCTCCTGCAGCTGGGCACCATGGACAGAGGAGGTTCTGGAGGAATGAGTGTGGGCTTTGGGCTCAGACACTTCTGGGTTCAAATCCTGATTCTGCCTCCTACTCCCCGCGTGACCTTGGGCAGATTGCTTTTCTTCTCTGAGCTCCCATTTCCTCCAGTGGGGATGATACCACCCACTTTGTGGGCTTGTTGTGAAGGATGAATGATAAAAGACGAGGTGTCATTGTAAAGTCACAGCTATTGGACATATAGAATTCATATGACAAGAACATCAGAGAGAATGGACAGTACCTGGTGACAGGCTGACAAGGACAGAGGGGAATCTGGGTTTTGAGGGGGTGTGTTGATGCCCTGGGTATCCCTGGGTGGCAGGGATTTGTATTTGGTTACTAACCTAAGGGTTGGTGGCTTGAACCCACCAAGCATAAGAAAGGCCTGGCGATCTGTTTCCGTAAAGATTATAGCCAAGAAAACCCTATGGAGCAGTTCTCCTCTGTGACACATGGGTCACCATGAGTAGGAATCAATTCAACAGCAATAGGTTTTGGTCTGGCTGATACCATG